>NC_137580.1:18416194-19825985 GCF_963210335.1 Falco punctatus
CCCCTGATGGTCCTTCTGAGCTGGAATGTGATGTGAAAAGTTTCCAGACAAGAACAGACATTAGAGTCAAAGCTGTGGGGAATGTCAGCATGTGGTCTGATGGCCTGGTAGTACTTCTTAGGGTATGCAACACCCCGTCGTTGTCGTAGCATCTGCTGATGCTGGGAAAGGTAAGGTACAAATAGGAAAAAAAAACCCCAAGGTAATAAAACGTAGAGCTGGAAGGGGAGGTTTCTGGCTAGCTGGCTTGAAAATGAACAGTGTTCTGTTACTAGCATAGTGATTCTATGAGCAAGTGAGGGCACAGGGAATGCTGTAACCAAATGGGTTGTGTTAGATTGTTGGTTTGTCTTTATGGCCCCTTCAGAAAAAAAGGGGTGTCAGAAGTATGACTTGTTCTATATGCATCTGCCATTCCCTTTGCAGTAAGAGATGAAAATTGGGGTTTCTTGTGAACTTTGCTCATTCTTGTGTGGAATTAAGCCCTGAGCAGGGAGGGAATTCTCACATGGGAGTTGCCTCCTACCACTTGCAAACAGCTGCCAGTCTCGGGTCCTTTTTTAAATCCTTAAGGTTGGTCCTTGTAGTACTTAAATAGGACTGAAAATGGGTTGATCGAACAAGTATGAGGTGGATTTACATGCTCAGAACAGTTTAATAAGCGTGGAGAGGCAGTTGTGCATGCTGCTTCAGCTTCCATCCGTTTAACTTGTGCTTTGCCATGCTGGGCCAGTAATTGCCATGAATTCTTTGTATATGGAGATTGTAGCGTATTCTACATTACATGCCAGCAGTTACTAGTAATAAATGTGTTAAGCCCTTATATTTTTCATTCTTTGCCTAAGTTCTCAAATGCATTTCACTATAGGAATGTAATTTTTGTCCTTGGTCTCTGTTCCTTCACCCGTGACATGTGAAGTTGATAATTTTGTCCAGCTTCCCCTCTGCGCTAGGCACGTCCAGCGCACGCCGAGTAAGTATTAATGGTAGGTGCATGTAAGGCTGGATTGTGAAAGCAGCTCCTGTTCTTGATGGCTTACTGTGTCCCTGAACAGCCTGAGCAGCGCATAAACTTCTTATGGAAAGCGACTCTGCTCTGCTGCATAGACTTACTGGCGGAACATCCCTAGGTAACTGTTTCTCAAGCTGCAGCTGGATGACACCCTGAACACTGTCTGCAGCTTGTGTTGGGGGGAAGGGGTAGCTTGCGCAACACCAACTGCTGCTTGGGTGTTTGGTAAGGCTACACCCAGCTTAGCAAGGAGAGCGAGTAACATGCGAGTATTGAATTTGGTTAGCTTACTGCCTTAGAAAAATGAAACTTTGTTTTGAAGTCTCATGAAAGCAGGTGTCTGAATACTTTCCTGACGAATGCGATGGAAAGAGGAGCTGTCGGCTTTCTCTCGGTGTGTTGTCATTGTTGCTGCATAGCTTTGCTTTCTCACTGCGTGAGCAACAAAGTGTTTTATTTAGCCGAGCTGTGTGGTTTCCAGATGTACGGGAAGTTAAGCCCAATTGGTTCTCCGTTTTGGCTCTCATGAGCAATGAGGAGGAACGTTTTCTAGTGACCTTGGGGTTTCTGCCTTGTAGATTGGAATTTGCAGTTTCTCAGCCAGGAATCGCCTTTAGCAGATGATGCCCTCGCCATGCCGCCTTGCTTAAGAGTGGTGGAAGAGGGTAGTTGAGTTGGGTTTGTCACCGTTCTGTGCTACATCTGTGGAAGCCCAGGGCTAGTTTTCACTTCAAATGTCTATCACCCAAGTACTCTAACCTTGTGCTTTAAGTTAAGAGATGGCAAAGTTCCCTGCACACCTTTTGTAAGGTAGCATTGTTAATGTAGTTCTTCGAAAAGAACCAGCAATTTGTAGTTAGAGACAGAACTTGCATCTTTCCTTCCTGGGAGGGGTAAGAGCACTTCAGCCTGTACCAACAAGCGGCATCAGTTGGTCAGGCTGATGGTCTCGGTTTACAAGATAATAAAACAAGTGAGTAGGATGCTTCCATGGACAGACCTGGCCATTTCAGTTGCCCAGGAACTGTGGTAGCAGAGGGGTTTGGGTTTCTTTTTTTTTTGTTTGTTTTTTGTTTTTTGTTTGTTTGTTTGTTTGTTTAATTAGTTTTAGCTGTAGCTGGCAGAGGATTGGTTCAGTTGCTTGGGGACCTAAGTCTACAGTGCATTCACTCCTTTAGTGGGAAAAAATACGCAGTCAAAGGGCAACTTTACAGAGGGACATGCAAAGGGCTTGCATTCCCTTACGCTTCACAAGTCAGACTCGATTTTGAGATTTGAATTATTTATAATGGATATATCACCCAGAAGGCATACTTGACAGGAGCATCTCAGCATTCCTCATTGAACAAAGCACAGGGTATTCCCCTAACTGCTGAAGTTTAGAACTCCTGTGAGATAATGGGATCGTGATGGGTGCAAGGAGGCTGCACTGGCTGTTACCTTCTGCTTGCAGAGGTCTTCCAGCAAGCCGCCTCCTACAGCAGGTAATTGCAAGTAATTACAAAATAGCACCCTGTATGTGCATGTCTCCAGAGCACTCACTTTTTAACGGGAAACAATGGGGTTGGTTGTCATCGTCTGCTGAAGATAATTATCTGGTAGGTAAGCAAACTTGCAGAACTGCCCTGGTTGCTGCAAATCACTGGGGTAAAGCAAAGAGGCAGGGAAGCAACCGGCAGCTGAAGCACTGGCAGCTGTGAAAGAGCTGGGTTGTACTTGATCAGGTGGTTTCTCACAAACGTCAGTGTTTTTCTTTGAGGTGATATTCTAAACAATTATTTTTGTGTATGTGTCCGCTCCAATAGTGTGATAGCAAAATTGAAAATGAAGTTACGAGGAGCAGAAGCGTCTAAAAAAGGAAGACTTTTCTAAAGACATTTGAGGACAGACATACATGATGATTAGGTTTCTCTATGACCTAGTTGTTTTTGAATCAGGTCAGCATCACTGGCTGGCCCAAAATTTCTCTTTTGACAGAGAAGCAACTGGAAAATTATGACACTTGCTGTTATCTGGCCAAAGTGATGAGCTGTCCCTACGTGGGGTTTGTGCAGGTCTGGGGCAAAGGTGTGTGAAATGTGGTTGTTCCACCTCTGCAGTTGCGTCACGGTGCTTGTCCTGGACAGAAATGACACTGGGCTTTCCGAGCTGCTCTCGGGGCTGGTACTACACAAGGGGTGGAAGCCAATGAGATCCTAGAAGTTCATGTCAGGATTACTGCCATAACTAGGAGAAGGATGACTATTAAAACACGTAGGAGAACTATTGCAGCCGTCATGAATAATTTTGCTGTATTTCCTTTACATCTTCATGGAAACCTTTCTCAGTTTTTTGAAAGTCTGAGCATAGAAAAAAATGCTGAAGATCTGGTATTTCTTTTACAAGGACCAGCCTGTGAACCATTTTTGCACATAAACCCATGTGCTAACTGCTTATAAGAAAACTAATTTCCTCAGTAACTTTCTGCTGTTTGTAACATTTCATGGATTTGAACTGCAGAAATAGATGGGCAAAACTATAGTAAGCCTAATAGCCTAATGATTTTTTTGTTTCGTTGTTTTTTTCACTGTGTAACTGGAAAACACGCTAAACAGAGGTGTCAGAGGGGTTTGTTTTTCAGGACTAAATTTCATCTATTTTCTGCAGTGGTTTCAGAAAAACGTCGGACCCTAGATGTGGAACAATGGCATTTTAACATTTTAAACATATGCAATAAAAGGCATGAAAAGATTCCTAATATCCCTAATTTATTCTCAGAAAAATGTTAGTACAAACAGCCTCTGTAAAATAAGTTTGTTTGGGAAGTTACAGTTGTGCGAGTAAGGTAGTGCCTTCGGTGTGGGTTATTACCAGTGGGAGCTCGTTCTGCTGGTGTAATGTTTATGGGCTATGAGCGCTCGATGGATGCCAGGTATCTGCAAGGCTTTGGGTGTACAAAGTCTCCTGGAAGATGTACAGCATGCGGTTGAGTCAAACCCTTAACTTTTTGAATGTACTTCCCTGTGTTGCTACCTTAAGAGACATTTTCAAGTGCCGGAACAGGCTGCCCAGGGAGGTGGTGGAATCACCATCCCTGGAGGTATTAAAAGACCTAGATGCGATGCTCAGGGACATGGTTTAGCAACGGACTTGCGAGTCCTGGGTTAATGGTTGGATTTGATGATCTCAAAGGTCCTTTCCAACCTAAATGATTCTATGGTTCTATGATTTTAAAACATTCTGCACTGGGACTAGAAGAGCAACTGGGATTTAGAAGAGAAGCATTTGGGCAGTTTTGCACAACACCCTGCAGTGGCATCATGCAACAGTTCAACAATAGTCAGAAAAAAACAGCACCACGGCTTGAGGGAGAGGGTCAGTGCCATGGTTTGGAGGTCATCTGTTCTTCCAAGTGGCTTTTTCAGGTTCTTTACCAAAATTTGTTTGTTGGTGAGTGATAAGACTTTTAATGCCCTCATCTTGAGTGTGCAGGAGAAGAACCGTAGCATCCCATGACTCCTAGTTGTACTCACCTTCTCAGGACAAGAGCATTCCCCAGCAGGTACTGCTCCATCAGCTACCTCTCATCTGTTCCAATTTTGAAAGAGGTGAAGCAAAGTATGATCAAGCACATCATCAGCTTGTTAAAGCTTAAGTGAAGATCTAGGCTGCAGTGTTGAGGGAGAGGGGGGAAACCAAACCACAGGTTCATTTTGTCCATTTGAGATGATGCCTTCCTTGTCCTCTTTGCTGTGAGCATGTTCAATTCTCTTAATGGCTACCTGCAATGAAGAAAAAACTCCCTCCTTAAATCTGTTATATAATTCTGATGCATTTGAAAGCAAAGAAAATAGCTTTTGTATGTGTGAGAAGGGGAAAATTCAAAAGGTCATTTTAATACCATGGTTGAAAGAGGGGCTTGTGTTAAGTTTTCAAGTTCATGAGGTATTGGTGCCAGCAAATGTAAATCCACTGCTGAGACCAGGTACTGCTGAAAGGAAAAAAGAAAAGAAGAAGGAATGAAAGAAAAAGCAGAGCAGCTTTCCTAGTCTTGCTGTTTGTGTCTCTCCTGGCAGCTGAGGAGGGAGGGCTGCTGTGGCCCCAGCCCCTTACAGACATTCCTTCAGTGCAAAGCCTGGTGGCAGGGAGAGCTGGTGTGACGTGCTGGAGGACTGGAGACTGGGATCCAAGTGGTCACAGGGAGCCAGGAATATACGGATGGACAAGGCAACCACGGTCTCTGTGAGGATGCATGGAAAAATTGGGATCTTTTATTGGTGATGAATCTGTCTCAGGAAGCTCCTGTGCACTCCCAGCTGCTCTTTCCGCTCCCACGCAGGTTTTTCTTGCTCCCGTGATTGTGCTGAATGCCAAAGTAATTGCTTGTGGGGCTAAGATATAAATTCAGAAGCAGATGACTAAGTTGCTGGGGTTTCTACTTCTGCTTTCTGTTTTGCTTGGGCAACCTGAGCAGCTCCATATTTATTTTTTTTTGCCTACAGAGTTTTCTGCTAGTACTAGAGGAATGTGTATATGACTTAGAATTTTTTGGTAAAACTTGGTGAAAATCATAGCTGTTTAATCCTTCAGTTTCCCAGGGGAGAGAATTTTTGAAAATCAGAAAGTTACTAAACACTGCCAAGCAAAGCACCTGCAATGAAAAAAAATTATAATTGTTTTCCCCCTTGACATATTCAGGAATTTAGAGGTGACCTGAAACGGATCCTACTTAAGCCAGCGGGGATGTCTTACCTTCCCCAGCGACCAAGTGAAGAGAGTCCCAGAGAAGCCCACACCCAGCTCTCTGAGGCAGGCATACTGGTGTGACTGGCATTCAGCTATTCAATGCATCTAGCAATTGCCCAGTGCGGTGTTGGGGGTATCCCACCCAGCCCTTGACTGCTGGCCAAGAAGAGCTGGGGTTTCCTGCACACCCCATGCCATTTCTGCCCCTGCCCTGCAGGCATTAGGAATGCCAGGGATGCTGCAGGCATGGTAGGTGGGCAGCTGGATGGATGGACCTCTGCCTCCTCGTCTCTGCCCAAAGAGTGTCTGTCCAAGCGAGGACCGGATCCCCTTGGAAGCACAGTCACTGCCTGCTGGTGTGTTCCTACCTCCTGGTAAACACCAAGCGAGTCAAGGAGGTTTGTTTCACTTCCTGAAAGAGGAAAAAGTCTGTTTTGCATTTAATTAAAGCCAGAGTTTTTCTTGGGATGGTTTTTAAGAAGTAGCTGACCTGATGTGAATACATACCTGTATTTTTCTCTCTCTCCCCATTCACCACAACGCTCTGCAGTGCACATCCCCCCCTAAACCTCAGCTGGGAAGCATAAATATGGCAGGATGGCAGATTGTGACAGTGAGGCAATTGCGTACAGTGAAGTCAGAGCCTACGTGCATCACATCAGTAGTCTAATATGCAGTTTGTGTCAATTTAGTCACCTGGAAGTTTTGGTTTGCAACCACAGTTTAAAACTTGCCTAGTATACAGTCACTTGAGACACAGAGACACCGGACATACCCAGGGCACAGTCAGTCGACTAGGAGAAGAGAGTGGACACCTTATTTGTTTGGATCAGCCAAGGCAAAGTGTTTGTGAGCTCCGGTTATGAAAACCTGTCACCTACTAGTGATGCCTGCTGCCACCTGGCCCAGCCCCATGCTGCAAGAGAAACCACATGCACTAGAGACCTCCCCAGCTCCTGCGGGCAGGAATAAAGAAAATGGCTTCTAGTGCAGCCCTTGAAAAAAGCAATGGCAAGAGATGGGGTCAGTACTGAACTCTTACAAGCAAAAGGCAAGTGCTGGGCACACGGGCAGAGAAAGGCACTTCTGCCTTTTCCCAAGGGCTGAGCAGATGCAGTGACGCCCTGTTGGACTATATTTCTCAGCCCCTCAGTGCTCTGGGGGGGCAGGAGGGATGTTTGTGGGCTGCCCTGCAATAAAGACCCTGAACATTGTTTTGATGCTCCTGAAAAGAACCAATTTTCAGTGAAGAAGCACCTGAGATGACCCTGCAGCAAGAAGTGGCAGCTCCCCTCCTGCCTGTCTCATAGCCATCCAGTCAGTCAGGGCAGGAGTGTTACTGTGGCACCAAGGCCCTGCCAGATCCCCGGGCAGGGGCAGCAGTTTGGTCCCTTCAGGGCAGCAAAGAGGCATTTAGTCCTTGCAGCTCTGGGGAGGACAAAGCATGGGGAAGGGGTGTGATGTGCTGGCTCAGCACAAGCAACGTGAACAGCAAGGTGTTGTTGGCCCAATGGTCTCAACTTGCTGAATTTTTACTTAACATGATACTTATTTGCCAATTAACACAGACTTCTAATTAATGAATCAGGTATTGAGATAAAAAAAACCCAAACAACCAAAACCATAAGCAATTTAACATTTCAGGAAAGACTTTTCCTCCCCCTTTCCAGGTTCAGCTGGAGCCACACACTTCTCCCCTCCTCCTCAGTCTCCATCTCCTACAGCAAAAATGCTGTAGGCTGCCTACAGCACATCGCCATTCCTGCAGGGAGATGCCAGCCAGCAGGAGGTTGGGGTTACATGCTGCCATCGCTGCTCCAGCATGGGTCCTCCAGGGGCTGCAAGACCCCACAGAAGCAAACCCCTCCAGCACCTGGAGCATCTCCGCCCAGGCGCATGTCTCCAGCTGTGCATCTCCCCAGGAGCCTCTCCTTCCCCAAGCCACCCCAAATATCTCATTGCATGGCTCCTTACAGGGCACCTCATCTCACTGCTCCCCCCCTTCCTCAGCTCTACCCCAGCAGCGGGCTGCAGGCTTCCCTTGCCAGCGGGCTTTTCATCACGTGATGCACCCAAAAACCTGGACCCTGACATTTCTGTCCCCCACAGCACTCGTACCTGTACTAGAAGGGCACTCGTGCATGAGCTGATGGGGTACAGACAAGAAATGGCTGCTCAGGCACGAGTTAATCAGCTGCTCATGTGAGCTATCTCAGTGTGCATGCATAGATAAATTGGGTGCTTGCGCATGAAGTAATTGAATGCTTAGGTATAAATTAATTGGGCACTCATGTGTGAGCTAATTGGGCACTAATGCATGAACTTTCAGGGCACTCGTGTGAAATAATTGGATGCTCATGCATAATTTCATGGGGCGTTCATGTGTAAAAGGATCAGGTGCTCATGTATGAACTGATGAAGCACTCACGCATGCATGCCATTAATCCTGCAGTTTCTGCCCAGCAGAGGAGGTCACGCTCACACGTTGGTTAGGCAGATAACGGCTTTCTGCTCCCTGCCAGCTGGGTATGAGTATCCATTCACACATCTCTCCCTGCCTCCAGCTGGCCAGCAGCACGGACCAGCATTATCTGCAAGAACTGCCCTAGAACAAACCCACACCCAAAGCAAGCTCCGGGCAGATGACTGTGTATGCACCATGCGACACGAGCTTTTATCCTGCTGCGGGCAGATGAATCGATACTGCTACATTGGAAAAGATGTTAATGTTCTTGACTACCCGTGGAAACAGAGCATGTATTTGCAGCCAGCGTTAATGAGAAGCTTGTGATGGGATCCGTGGGGTCAATGGCATGTCAGCCTGGCTTTTACACTCGGTTAAATGAATTGAGCATTGATTGGTAAGAGTCGCTACAGCCCCAGACCCTGGCAACTCCTGATTTCTAGGAAGCCTGTAGCAGCCTCCTTTTGGGAGGACAGCAGGCATGTGGATTTGAGTGCAGCTGGTTTCCCAGTGGTACCTCTGCCCGCCAGCGAACCCCTCATCCTACCAGTGCTGCGGCCATGCTAACCTAGTGCGGCTGCATGTTGATTTGAAGAATCAGTCAGCAATATTCAGGCTAGCGGAGGTTCTCTTTATTCGGCAGCACTGGGTGCATGGGGGATCGCTCCACCAAAGTCATGCACCTTTATTCTTCTCAGACCCATTCCCTGCCCTAAAGGGGCCGTTACCGGTCCTGTTGTACTGCAAACGCTGCAGCAATTGGGGTAACATTTTCAGGTCCTTCTGCTCAATTGTCAGCAACAGCAGCTCCCTCCTCCTCACCCTCAGAAGGATTCGGGGCAGGAGATGCTCTTCCTGCTCTGCAGGTTACACAAGCCTGCCTCTGCAACAGCACTTCTGTTTTAACTCTTTCTTACCCTGAATGTAAATCTGCTCCTTGTTGCTTTAAGTCTGTGTTCTTACATATCAGCCTTTGCAGGCAAACAGCAAGCACCCTGCCGTGCGTCCAGCATGACTCAGCCGCACCTTCGAGGGGGTAAGGGGGTTTGTACAAACTCACCCCAATACTTTTAACACTTTCACAGGGTCTTTGATTCTCCACCCCATCCCGCTTCAGATCTTACATACATTAGTAAAAGTTTTTATCTTACAATGTGTTTCATTCCGTTTGCTCCATAGAAGGAATCACAGTGTAGAGGGATTTTTTTTTTTTTTAAAGGACCGAGGACATATGTTACCATTGTCTGGGTTGGACAACCCAGGCCTGTTAGGTGAAGCTGCAGAGCAGCTTTAAATTGTCCTGGGGACAAGCAGGGTGAGAAGGAGAACAAGCTGTGCACAAACACGCAGCCAGGTGCAGCGCAGGTCCTGGGAACCGCGGCGTCAGCGCGCCCCCAGCGGCACACTCCGGCCAGGCGCCTGCAGCATGCCCACCAATCAGCGACACGGGCCCCACGTGGCCAGAAACTTCTATCCAATCACCCGTGTGTAAAGTCGGGTGGGCGGTCGGTTTAGGTTACAAATATGACCTGTTTGCTGAACGGAGCGGGCGCGGCGTGTGGCCGTATTGGTGTGATTGGCGTGACTTGGCCGACTCTCCACGGGGGACCCTCTTCGGCTGCACACCCTGCTTTCCCCCAGAGACAGCAGCGCCCAGCGTGCCGGGCCAAACCCCAGCGCCCCTTTGGTGCCTTCCTGCTGGTGCCCAAAGCGGGGACAGCTTCTGCCGGGGAAGTCTTGTGGCCCTTGGGCTCAGCGCTCTGCCAGAAGCAAGGATGCACCCCCGGATGGGGGGGGGTCCTGGCAGCTCCTGGCCATGAGTCCAGTTGCAGACCCCTGTCCCAGAGGCAGCCCTCTACCCATCTGGATTTCTCCAAGCCTTTTGGTGCAGTGTTGTTACGGGGGCCTCGTTTGGAAACCTTTGCACCCCTCTTTGTAAAGTAGAACGTGTTTTATCCAAATTACTGCACGGAAGAGCCAGGACCTGCCAGACTCAGGTATTTCTAGGTAGTTTATGTTATTTTTACACTACTAAACCCCCCAACCTCCCTCTGCTTGACCCCCTGGCTGGCGCTCCCCACAAGGCCAAGAGCCTGCTCTGCCCCTGGGCGTTTTCTGCTCTCAGGACATGTGTGAATGTCAGTGCCCCAGGATCTGGGGTCCACAAACAGCCCTGGGCAGCCAGCCCCTGCATCAGGATGCAGGACTGGGCGCGTTCCAGCTTGTGCAAGATTTCCCCCCACCCCAAAGGAGAGGATCAGCCTGGGCTTGGGAGCTCAACGGGAGCCTCTTGAAGAGGCAAGGCTCTGCTGCATCCATTGGCAGACCATCACCCCTCAGGGAGAGGGAGCCAGAAGGTCCTGACCCGACTGTGCCCCACATCCTGGAGCCTGTACGACCCCAGAGGCACATCTGCCTCTCTGACCTGCCTTCCCCCCACCAGGGGCTGGCCCTGCTCCAGCTGCAACATATCACACTTTGGAAAGCAAACCCACTCCTTCCAACCCATTATTTTTGCTCACACCTTCCTCCTTCCCCATGCCTGCAGTACCCCTGCTTGCTCCCATCCTCCAGAAGGATCCCCTCCTGGCCTCCTGTACACCCTCTGCCCCGGTGGACTTGCTCTGCCAGACAAGGACGTGCCAGCTGGCTGCTGCCCCAGGATCCATCCTGGCCTCGGTTCTGTAGTCCCTGGGGCACCCTGGCTGCACACAGGGCAGGGTTTGTGAAGGGGAGGCCCTGCAGTGGCTGGCAAAGAAACCTCCTGGCAGAATGGCAAGCCCATGGCAAGGTTGCTCTTTGGGGTCTGACTGAGACAGACCTATGTCCCCTGCTCCCAGGAGAGAAAATGGCAGGAGATGACCCGGCAGCATTAACACATTCACGCTTTGCGACCTGCTCTGTGGGAACATGGGCAACAACCCAGTATAACTGGACAGCCGTGTGAAGGCTTCCCTTGAAATCATTCAAGAAATACCTCCCCCAGCCCTCCGCTCCCTGAGCAAATAGAAAATCCTCGTATGAAACAGGGAAGGGAAAAGAGGTCGGGATTTCATGGCTGCCTATTGCCTCCTTTGTACAATGCACTGAAGCCCAAGTGATGGCTGCAGGGCACCGCAACAGGGCTGGTGCCTTGGGGCTCCCTGTACGGGAGAGACACAGAGACTGGGGGCACCTGCTGAGCGACCCCCGCCCCTGCGGCAGACCCCTGCCCAGGGCGGGTGCCTCATCGTGGCGGGGGCTGAACATGGATGTGGGTCCTGCGCCTTGGCTCTGCCTCTGGTTTCTCCTTCCCCAAGCTGCAGGAGGTCCTGAATAAGCGATGGGGAGAAGAATGGCCGAGGGTTTAGAACAGTGACGCCCTTCCCTCACCCCTGAGAGCCGCTACTTGGGCACAGCCAAGGAGTCTGGGGCTGCCACGAACGGAAAACGCGCTCAGGTGCCGGGTGGGGAAGGGTCCCTGCCATTTCCCCTCTGCCTCGTATGTTCCCTCAGCCTTGTTTTGACTTCAGCTTCAGTGAGGAGGAGGGGTCATCTCCGCAGGGCCGGAACAGCCTCGTTTGCTCCGTGCCTGCCGGGGGAGATTTTTTTTTTTCCCTCCGGGCTTGGCTGATCTTGGTTTGTCCGGTTGTATTTCGTGTTTTCTTGGTGCCCCCGCAGTGTTGGCGTTGGTCTCTGCGCCGGCTCCTGCAGCGCTGCTCCCGAGGGGGGCCCCCCTGAGGGCTGTGCCCCCCGACGTGCCCCACTGCAGCTGCCATGGGGGCACCTTCCTCGGGGGGGGGGGGGCACCTTCCTCGAGGAGCGGGGCGTGGGCCGCGCGCGGGGCCCCCTGGCTGTCCCCGCGGCTGCCCCCGGCTTCCTCGGCGGCCGGGGCGGCTCCCAGCGGCGTTTCTGCGGTGGCCGCCGCCACCCTACGGGCAGCGCTGTCCCCCAGCGCGGGGGGCTGCTCCGGCCTGACCCAGCCCCCGCTGTGGGCGCCGGCTGTGGCTGTGGGCGCTCCGCAGCCTGGCGGGGCTCCGGCCTCCCTCTTCCTGTCGCCGCTGGGGAGCACCGTCCCGCCTCGGGTGAGTGTTGCTGGGGCCGGGACAGCGCGGGCTGCTGGCGGAGGCCGGGGGGTCCCGGGGCCGGGGGCAGCGGGGGCAGCCCCGTCCCGCCCTCGCGTGGCCCCGCTCCCGGCGCGGGTCGGGCAGCGGCGGCCCCCGAGGCTCCGGCGGCGATCGCGGCCGAGAGTCCCTGGAGGATTGGGGGGCGGGGGGGCTCTCTGGAGGGGGTCGCCTGGAGCGGGGCGTTCTGAGGGAGGGGGATGTCGCTGAAGGAGGTCTCTTCCCCTGAGGGATGTCCTGGAGAGGGGTCGGTGCCTTCCATGCCCGGCCGGGAACGTTGCTCCTGGGATGCCCAGCCACGGCTCCTCGCGGGAGGCTGCCCCAGTAAAGCCTGGCTTACGGTCCGGTAGAGACCCCCTACTCATGCTGTCCGGCAGCGGCTTGCGCAGGGCAGGGTGCCCCTCTCCAGCTCCCGGGGGCGGCGCGGGGGGGGGGGCTGCCCCTGCCCGGTGCCGCATCGCGCCCTGGGTGCTCGAACCGCACGGTGGCCGCGGGGGTTTCACCCTTCGCAATGGGGCTGGGCACTGCGGGGCTCGGAACCGGAGCGGGAGTCCTGCGGTTCTGGGACTTAAAACCAGATTAAGTCCTGCATTTTCAGACCCTGAAAATGGACCAAGTCCTGTGGGTTTGGGCCTTGGGGAGGGGGGAACCCCCAAACCCCTACATGCTGTGTTTTGGGAACTAGAAATGCAAACTGCGTCTGGTGAGTCTGTTGTTGAAAACAGAAAAATGCTGCGGGTTTAGGGCCTTGAAAAGGAGCTCTAGGGGCTGGTCACGGGTCTCCATAGCAGCGGCAGAGCCCTGTTTCTGAAACTCGGGAAGTCCTGCCTTCTCAGCACTTGAAAAGGGAGGCTAAGTACTTGCTGAAACTTAGATGCGTGATACACGCTGCGGGTTTGGTTTTGGTTGTTTTTTTCTGAGTCCACAAAAAACAGCTGAATTCCTCTGTTTTTCAAGGCTCAGAGCCACAGGGTGAACACTGCATTTCTGAAGCTCAGAGAAAGACTACATTCTGTGTTTTCAGTGCTTGAAAATGCAGGCTAAGTCATGTGTTTCTGGGACACAGGAAAAAAAACCCCAAATCGGCCAAGTGCTGTATTTTTGGCACTTGGAAATGGAGGCTTAGTTGGCCGTTTTCAGCCCCCAAAATGGAGGCTCAGGGAAGGACTTTTGGCAGGCAGGTACAAGACAGAGGAGGGCGGTGGGGAGGGTGTTAGGGCCAGGAAGAAGTGGGGCAGGGTTTATGGATCTGTGCTAGAGGTGAGGGTCTGGTCGCGTTGTTCCCCAAATTTAGGGATGCCGGCATGTATGAGGCCAAACTCAATGTCTGAGATAGGAAAGATGTGCTTTTCCCAGCTCTTTATTCGAGGTTTGTACCACCACTGGAACAGTTATAAAGTTAATATTTAGACGATGTAGAATTGTGACAGTGATTGATTTATGACCTTGCCAAAAGCTCAGATTGCTGGTAACAAGAGGGAGCATCAATTAAAAAGAGCATCTAGCAGCTGGAGTGTTTGGGCTGGAGCTGCAGTGTCAAGTTGTCTCGGAACTGCAGCTGAAATTACCTGTAACTGAAACAAGCCTGAACATCCATTGACTGGAAGTTCTTGCAGCTGGAGCCGCTCTGTGCAGTTGAAGCTTCTATGAGCTGTAACAACCTGAAACCAAAACAAGCCCAAGTGTCCACCAGCCAGAGCTGTAAGAAGCAGAAGCACTAGGACAACGCTAGTGTTGTCATGGTTTAACTCCAGCTGGCAGCCAAGTACCATGCAGCTGCTTGTTCATTCCTCCCCTGCCCCCAGTGGGATGGGGAGGAGAGTCAGGAAAAAGGTAAAATGGGTTGAGATAAGAACAATTTAATAATTGACATGAAATATAATTGTGATGAGAAGGAAAGAGAGGAATAAACAAAACAAGTGATGCACAATACAATTGCTTACCACCTGCTGACCGATGCCCAGCCAGTCCCTAAGCAGCAATCAGCCCACCCTGGCCAACATCCTGGTTTATATACTGAACATGATGTTCCATGGCCTGGAATACCCCTTTGGCCAGTTCAGGCCAGCTGTCCTGGCTGTGTCCCCTCCCAATTTCTTGTGCCCCTCCAGCTCTTGCTGGCAGGGACTGAGAAACTGAAAAGTCCTTGACTTAGTATGAACACTACTTAGCAGTAACTAAAAACATCAGTGTGCTATCAATGTTATTCTCATACTAAACCCAAACCACAGCATCGTACCAGCTAGTGAGAAGAAAATTAAGTTTATCATGGCTGAAACAAAGACAAGCATCTACTAGCTAGGGTGACAATCAGCCAGATCCATATTGAGGCAGGTGTAAGCAGGGTTGTCCCCAACAAGGAATCAGGAGCAGCAGGGAGCTTTTTGGGGGGTTATATCCATGCTACATGTCTGTCTCCTCCCAGTCCCATTCCCCAGGGCAGAAGCGAGGTTGGGGTCCTCATGTAAACCGCGGGGTTTAACATGTCTACACAAAAAAGGTGTAGAAGTAACAACTACCCAAGATGAGTTTCTCTGCCAGAGCTGCTCTGCAGATCTCCTGGACAGATAGACCCTTGCTGGGGACACCCGAATTACTCCCAACTTTGTGACGTGGATTGTCTGTGACAACAGGCTTTTCCATTGTTCCCACTCCTGGCAGCTGTTCAGTGAGTTTCAACACCTCAAATAATACATAGAGGTGTGCATATAGATAAGTGATCATAATAGTGGTCATTTATAGTAACTTGTAATAAATTCACAGAAACAAAGCCCAGCATGTCCTTATGTACTATAGCATCCTGCAAGCCCGGTGCCATGACCTTCACATACCCACAGACCACGTCCCCCTCATCGGTTGTGGCAGTGACACCTGCACAGCCTGAGCAGCAGGGACAGGGAAACATACCCCAGGCTGGTGTCACCCAGTTTGACCCAGCCTATCTGTGCCCACCCCACAGCTCCTGCACAGAGGGGGTCCCCGGCAGGGCTAGTCGTGTGCCCCAAAACCACCCCCAGAGAAAGGGAAAACAGCCCGGGGCAGCTCCACACAGTGCTCAGCACCAGCCAGCCCAGGGGGATTCATCTGCAGACACCCACAGTGACACCCCATGCCAGTGCGGCGGACCTCCTGCCACCCCATGCAGCCCAGGGGCAGGCACCACAGCCCCCAGCAGCACTCAGGCCTGCTGCCCAGCCGTGCCAGCAGCAACAACAAATGCCGCCACTGATGGCAGGGTTTTCCTGAGCAACAGCCAGGCAGCCCCAGCGTGCCTGATCCTGCTGGACGTGGCTGTGGGTGCAGCACAACCAGCCTCCCACCCCAACAGCACAGCACGGCACCTCTCCGGTGGTGTGTCCTTGGAGACCTCCATGCCCTGGGTTGTGCTGGGCATCTCCCGCCCTAGCCAGCAGCAAGGGACCTGTGGCGCCCAGCCCTGATGGTACAGGCAGGTGTGGAGCTCTTTGGCTGCCGCTTGAGGTGCTCACTGGGCATTGCCTGCAGCTCCTGTGCCCCCTGATGCTCCTTGCACAAGGTGGGTACTGGTGGCCCTCACCCAGGCTGAAGGGTGGCTGTACCATCACAGCATCACCTGCATGGACAAGAGCCCTGTCATGACACAAGGGCAAAGCTGTGGCAAGAAGGACCCAGCTCAGCACCAGGATGGTTTCCCTAGTGGAGAAACCCCCAGCTTGGGGTCCATCCCTACCCCACACAGCCTCACTGCTCCTTGTAGTGTCCCTGGCTGGCCACAGGGCTTAGGGGACAAAGACACCCATTGGAAGGGGATGGGGTGACTTGAGGTGCAGGTCTCCAATGCGGGGCAAAGAAAAAAGAGGAAGATAATAGTAAAAGCCTCTGCATAAGTGTAAGAACTGTTGATCTCAGTTAAAAAGTTAAAATACAAATCTTGAGTTTGTTTTAAAAGAAAAAAATACACCTGGCAGGTAACAAGCATGGGCAGAGGACTGGGGAAGAGTTGTCCGCAGTATCTTAGCTAAAGGATTGCATCAACTCAAGGAAAAAAATTGGTTACCACAGGCTGTTAACATCACCCCAAAGGGCTCAGGACCAGGGACCCTCTCCTGGCCATTGCTTACTCCGCATGCAGCTGCAGGGCACAGGGACTGCTGCTGGGGCAGGCCCAGCTCTGACAGGGGCTTCATGCCACCGAGGTGCCTCACTTGGGGGGTGTCATGGGGCACGTCCATGTCCCTCGACTTCCCTGGGACATGCTGCTGCCCTGATCGGTCCCAGTGGTGCACAGCCCGAGGGATGCAGTGCTCCTGGGGCAGGGCAGCTGCAGAGCCCTGGCACGCAGCACTGGAACAGCGAGCAGCCAGTGTCTCCTCCTGCTCTACCCTGCAGGGATCCCATGGGAGAAAGATCCCTGTGGAAAAATAAGCGTGTCATACATCTCCTTGACGTGAAGTGGGTGAAAAACCTGGAGCGTTTCCCCGAGCCATGCCCCAGCGACTGCCTGGCAGGGACAGGCTCTGCCGGGAGCGGCACAGGGTGGCCTGTCCCCCAGCCCGCAGGGCAAGCAGCCCGGTGCCCTTGAAACAGAGCAAGGTCTTAAAAAGCTTAGTCAGGATGAGTTTGGTACAGTGCTCTGGGTGATGCTCCGTTTGTGTTGAGAAAGGAATGTACTCTGAATAATTAGAAAAGATATGGTGGGCACCTGAAGGAGATAAGGAGACCATGAGTCAGGAAATTGTTGAGCGAAGAAAGTTGAAGGGTTTACTCCACCTAGATCCCACCTATTATGAATAGAACGATTAGGTGTCAGAATCAAATGAATATGTATGTAAAGATGTAACCTCTCACGAAAACTCTAAATTCCCTAACTTTTCACTGAAAACGTTGGAGCTAGTTTGTCCGGTGCGAATCGGCTAGCTCCCCAACGTTGCACGAAGTAAGTGCCTTTGCTGCTTAAAGACAAAATTCGTCTCTGAGCAGTTACTCTGTGCCGTTTTGGCATCCCCCTGGGCAGCCCCGGCCAGGGCCGCTCACCCCATGCCATTGCTGGGGGTGTCCCCAGCCGGCAGCCAGGCGTACGCCAGCACCGCTGCCACCGAGGCTTCCCAGGGTGGCCTCAGCACCCCCGGCCCCGGCGGTGCCACGGCCACCTGCCCGCCTGCAGCGGTGCCCAGCGGGGTGGTGCTGGGGGCTGCGGCAGCGCCAGTGACAGCAGAGCAGGAGCCGCAGGAGCCCAGAAGCCCCCTGCCCATTGACGTGCGGAGTCGAACCTTACAACTGGAGGAGAGTTACAAAGCAGGTATGTTTATTGCGGCGCCGGGTGCCCGGGGGATCGCTCCGGGTATTTATTATACAAAATCATGGATATACATAAGGTTTCCGAAAATTCAGGATCTCCTCCCTCTGGCGCCTTTTCAAGATGTACTTTTCACCTTCTTGGGCAGTTGCCTGAAGCTCCTGTTTATCTTTGCATATATTAGCAGTCGTTGTTGTTTAGTTTCTGCTATCTTAAAACATCTGCCAGCTAACGATTGCTTCCTTATTGCCCACTCTAAACATGTCAAGCTGATACGCGCCCGCTGGGCTGGTTTTAATCTGTATCAGCATGATCCCCGAGCGGGGATCCACCCTTTTTCGGGGTAGGATCTTTTGAGTAGGAAGTCACTGATCTACTACTACCACCATTATTTTACCCTAAGTTTGTTTTCTTTTAGCAGTTAGCACGTCCTGGTCAGAAGGCTCGTTATGTGTATTGTTGTTGAGCTCATCTACATCGGTACTAACCGTCCCTTCTCGAAGCGCAGTGCTAAGCTCGCACCTCTCTCACTCTTTCTCAGGTCTTAATGTTTCTGTTATCTGTGCAGCTTGTCTGCAGCAGTTTTAGGTTTTTTCACTATATCACCATGCGTGTCCCATGGCAGGGGACACCCAGGAGATGCGGCCCAGCCTCCTGTCCCCCGTCTCTTGTGCCCCCTCAGCCCGCACCGTCCGGACGTGTATCCCCAGCTCCAACATCACGCACCCTCGGGCAGCATGCGGCCCTCTAGGCTTGGGGAGATCCCCCCCCATACCCGTGTCCCCAGGGCAGGGCAGGGCAACGAAGAGGACTTCTGTGGCGGCGGTGGGATAGCAGCCCCGGCACTGGTGCCCTGCGGGCTGGACGCGGCCGGGAACGGCTCCGCCCGGCCAGGGGAGACAAAACCGAGCGGAGCTGCTGGGGAGGGAGAACTGGAACGCGACCCCCGCACAGGCAGAGCGCTGCGGGCGGCGCTTCAATGACCAGGGCGGGGCGGAGCCCCCCGCTGCCGGCGCTGCGCACCCGCGGGGCCGGGCCGCCCGCTCCCGCCGGGGCCGCTCGGGCGCTGCCGGGGGGCTCCTGCCTCACGCTCGGGGGCGGCGGGCGCGCCTGTAGGTAGCTTCCCAGCAGCCGGGGGGGGGGGCTGGGTGCGCTGGGGGGGGGGCGGGCGGCGCGGGGTGTGTGTGTGTGTGGGGGGCGCGTGTGAGTGTGGGGGGGCCCGGGCGGCGCGTGGGTGTGTGTGAGAGAGTGTGAGTGTGAGGGCGCGTGTTATAGTTGAATTGAAATAACTAGAGCCCGAAATAAATTCTAAGTACTCATTTAAGGCAGGAAAGCAAAACCGGCGCTGGGCGGCCGGGGAGTCGCAGCTCCATCCAGGCTCGCAAGTTCCGACAAGTAACACAGCGCTTTTATGCTCAGCTTCAAGGCCGGTTTTAAGCAAACAGTTGTGCTCAGGCCCGTAGCAAGAAGCTGTATATTACAAAACTAAACTATTTTTGCACTAAGGTCTAAACAAAGGCAAAAGTTGTCATAGTAACATGAGATTATGGTTTAACATTTGCCTTGGAGAAAGTACGTCTTGCAATCTCATGGTTAAGTCTTTTCTCGCCAGACAGAACGTTCTCAAGTCTGTTGCAGCAAGATCATTCTTTTTGTTAAAACCCCATTTGATCAGCAAATTACCCTTAGTTACACTGTGGGGGTGTGTGTGTGTGTGTGTGGGTGTGTGTGAGTACGTGAGTGAGTGGGGGGGGCGTGGGCGGTGTGTGGGGCAGCCCGGGCGGCGTGCGTGTGTGTGAGTGTGAGGGCACGCGTGCGTCTGTGAGGGGGGGCCCGGGCGGCGTGTGTGTCTCTGTGTGTGTGTGGGGGGGAGCCCGGGTGCTGCGTGTGAGGGACCCTCGGTGCCGTCGGGGCTGCTGCAAGGAGACGCAGGCGCGTGTGGTGCGGACCTCGGCGCTCTCAGGCGTGGTGAGTCCTGCGGTGGTTCTGGGGCTTCGTGAGCTGGACAATTCAATAATTACCTGGGTAGGGTGGGATGGTCGTGAAGTTCTGGTGGCTGTAAGGTAATGACTACAAAGCGGGGGTGGGGTGGGTGTCGCGAGGCTGGGAGCTCCTGGAAGCACTGCTGTGCCCGCGGGAGCCGTGCCCAGAGGGGTGGGGGCGCTTCAGGCAGGGGACGTGGGGCTCCGGGCAGCGCTGAGTCAGGGTGCTGCAGTGCCCTCAGCAGAAGAGCAGGCCTGGTGCCTGAGGAAAGCGGGTGCTTCCAAAAGGCAGTAGGGCAGCAGTGGTTGACGTGCATTTTGGTAGCTCCTTGCCAGGGTCCCCTTGCCCCTTCCTAGCTATGGAGGCCTCGGTGGGGCTGTAGTGCTGGCTGGGGAGGGCTGCAGGGGGCTGTTCTGCCCCGTAACTCCAGAGCAGAGTGACGAGCCGTCCTGCCCTGCAAGCCTTGGGGTGGCTGCTTTGGCTTTGTATTGGCAAGCACATGGCCAGCTCTGAATCATCTGGGCAACAGTGCTGGGGGACCCAGAGCCTCCTGCAAAGCAGATGTCCTCCTTGGCAGGTGCAGGGCTCCCTGCTCACAGGCCTAGAAAACAGAGTGAGATGGCATCTCAGCCAGGTGTGGTGTGGCACGGCAGTGCTGGTACCTGCACATCAACTGCTATCAAGGTGTCCCCTCCTCCAGACTGTTGCCATCAGTGAAGTTTCTGGTGCTTTGTGGGAGCAGGGCTGTAGGGGGTTACGGTTTAGCATTGGTTAGTGCTGGAGCCACGGGTTACTGGGTTGCCTGGCCATCAAGACGTACAGGCCAAAGCACAGCTGGGTTTTAGTCCTGTTGGGCATGTGCACAGGGGTGTGTGCGCGCGTGTGTGTGCTGGCGGTGTCGGCTGCAGGAGCACAGCCTGGCATAAACTTGCTGGGACACAGCTTCCTCCTTCAAAAATAAACAAATTCTTAGGCACGTCTGGGTCAGCAGAGTGAACTTATGGGCTCTGTGTTTTAGGGTGGTGTGGTACCTGCAACTTGGTAGCAGACACCCTCTCGGGGCCTGCATGTGAGCTTCCAGTCCCACTGGGAGTTGGCCATTTTGCTCTTAATGCTGAGGCTCTCCAGGGAAGGTACTTCATGATGGAGCTGTGGGTTCCTGCTGAGCCTTGCTGGGGCTGTGGTGAAGGCTCCTGGCTATTGACAGCCCAAGCCTGGGGTCCCCTGGAGCAGACGTTTCTGGATAGGTCCCCACTTTGCCTGTCAGACTTAGAGCCCATTTTGCTCTGCCCTCGGGCTGCTGCAGTCAGTTGGGTCTTCAGAGTCTCTGTGCAACCCGTTTCCCACCTGCTGTGCTGAGAGGGATGATGGTGACGCACATGCATACTCAAATGCCACCTTGGTATTGAAATTTTACTCTGACTGAAGGCTTGGAGGAAGTTTTCCCTCCTGTGGTCACTCACCTGAGTGAGCCAAAGGGCACAGTCAGCAGCCAGCCTTGGGGGGTCAGAGGCTCCTGCGAATGTTTTGGAGGGAGAGATGGTTTAGTCCGGTGCCTGTGCTGGCCAGGGCTGCTGGGGCTGGGCTCCCGCAGCTTTCCCCACCTGTGGCAGCCCACGGCGGGGGAGCAGGTGGGACCTCGGGGTGACCCGCAGGCACGTAATCTGACCTGGATTAAGGGAAAATGTGCGCTTTCCTTCTACTGATGGCAGCCCCTGTCCAGCTCGAAAGGTATGCAAGATCTGTGAACTAAATGCTTAAAAACACGCAGGGAAGAGCCTTATTTCCTTCACTTTCTCATAGCTCCTTGCTTGTTCCTATGCAGGATAGGGCGCTGCTGCAGAGGAACGATGGTGCTAGAGTGCTTGGCCTGTGAACTGGCAAGGTGAATGTAAGAAAAATTAAATGGGGTGTTTTTATGTAAAAATCGCCTTGAGTGGATGCATGTGGTTGAAACCCTGGGGAAATCACATCAGAACACAGAACACTTGTGTCGATTTAAAAAAGAAGACAATTAAAGGAAATGAGGGGGCCTCTGGCCTTAAGCTGGGTTCCGGGAGGCTGTAGGCTTCCTGGTGCGGCAGAGGTGCCCAGCACTGTTGGGTGCTGAAGCTAGGTAGGCAGCAGGGGGACAGGATGGGCATCAGGCAAGAAGCTGTGGTACATGCCTGGCAGCTGTGGGTGGGAGAGCCCTGGGGAGCTTGGGGCCCCATGTGTGCTTCATGCTTTACCATGGCGTTTTGGGTATCCTGGGTGTCACTGAGGAGGCTTTTGGGTGAGCCGTTTGTCACTGAGGGGGGTTGTGGATACCCTCTGTGTCATTTGGGGAAGCTATGGATGCTCTGCCTGTCGCTGAGGGGCGTGCTCAGCATCACTCCTGTCGCTAGGGTGGTTTGGGGATGTCCCATGTGTCACTTATGGGGATGTCATGGGCATGTGTCATGGCATTTGCCCTTTGGCCACCTGTGAAGTCCTTTGGCACGTTGAGCGCTGAGTGCTCTGGCCTCGGGGCAGCCTGGGGCAAGTCTGAGGCTCCTTCCATGCTCACAGCTAGGACTGCGTCCCTGGGTGGGGGCTGCATCCCCGGGTGAGCGCTGCACTGAGCTAGCTCTCTTTGTTCTCTGGAAAGTCATCATTGTCCCTGCCTTTGCCTTTGTACATGTTAGTGTGAGCGAGTGAGCTCGTCCTTTCGGCCTCCGATCAAGTTGCCGTAGCTTAGTTTGAGTTTCCCAGGAGAGGAAGAAGGGCTCTGCAGCCACAGGGGCGAGTGGAGGGTGAGTCTGGGCTTGTCCCTTCTTTCCCTGGAGAGAGTGAAGCCACCCAACAGGAGTGTGGGAGCAGTGACCTGCCTGTAGTCAGGGCCTGGGTCTCCATCTGTGTGGCCACCTGCCCCATCTTTGGGGGGTGTGTTGCTTGCTTGGCAGGGGGTGCTTGGAGGGACCCCATGTGATCGGGTGGGTATCTTTGGCCTCAGTGTTCACAGGCATGGGGCCAAGATGTGTGGGACTGGGTGAGCCCTCCCTGTCATCGGGGCTGGGGTTCTGGCTGGCTGCTGGGGGGTGTTCCTGTCACTGGGGGGGAAGGATGAGCTCTTTGGCCCCTTGTGTGTCTACCTGTAGGCAGGCTGTGGGTCTGGGAGCCTTGGTGCTCTACCGGCAGCTCTTGTGGGGTGATTGCCGTGTTTGTGGGCGTCCAGGTCAGGGTGCCCCCAAAGTGGAGAGAAGGAGCCTTTGGGATGAGTGCTGCCCGTAACGCGGGGCCCAGCCAGTGCCCTACGGTCCTGGGCATTTGCAGTCCTGTAAGCAGGGGTGCAGCCTCTGTGGCCGCTGCCTTGCAGCTGCAGCTCCGTTTGCCCAGGCTGCCTGCCTCAGAGCCCAGCCAGTTCCAGTGCGGTCCAGAACACTGCCGTGCATCGCTTCGGTGAGAAAAGCTGATGGGTACGGGGGTGGGCTGGTGGCTTGTAATGCTGTGGGGGTCAGAGTCCTGCTGTCCTTCACGCAGAGGCACAGAGCTCTGCGTCCTGTGCAGCAGCTGTTGCAAGAGAAGGAAAGGTCATTGCATGGAACTGTGAGGCAAGGGTGAGCACGACATGTTCTTCATGGGTACCCAGTAAAATGCTGTGGGTTTGGAGCTCAGAAAAAAACCCTGAAGTGCTGTGGTTTTGGGCTAAAAATGTAGACCAAGTCTTGCATTGTCATTGTTTGAAAACAGAGATTAAGCGCTGTGTGTTGGGAGCCCTAAAACAAGCTCTGGGAGCTGGTTTGGGGGCTCAAAAGCACAGCCCTGTGTTTCTGAAGCTCTGAAGGCCGAGTCCTGCATTTTCACTGCTTGAAAACAGACCAAGTGCTGTGTTTTGGGGGCTCAAAACCAGGTAGCGAGCATTACATTTCTGAAGCTTAGAGAAAGACTACATCATGTGTTTTCATAACTTGAAAATGCAGACCAAGTTTTGCTTTTCTGGGACTCAGGGAAAAAAACCTAGAAGTGCTGCATTTTTGGGACTTGGAAATGGAGGTTGTGTGCTGTTTTCAGCCCCCAAAATGGAAGCCTGGGGGGAACTTTGGGCAGGCGGGTGGGTGGGAGACAAGAGTGTGGGAGGGCACTGGGGGACAGGTGGGCAGGGTACATGGAGGGGGTGGGAGTATGGTTGCATTGGTCCCTGAAGTTAAGGAGGCCGGTGCGCACAAGGCACCGCTCAACATCTGAGCTAGTGTCTGGGAGGAAAGATGCTTTTTTCTAACTCTTTATTCAAGGTTTGTACAATGACTGGAATAGTTATTAAATAATTAGTCAATATTTAGACAACATACAATTATGACCATTAATATTTTAAGTTACGACAGTGACTGATTTACAACCTTGCCAAAAGCCCAGATTGCTGCAATTAGCTTGTAACAAGAAGGAGCAGCAATTAACACGCCAGAATATCCAACAGTAAGAGTGTATATGAGCTTGAGCTGAAGCACCCATCAGCTGGAGCTGTAAGGTGCAGAAGCACCTCTTCCTGGAGCATCCAGTAGCCAGAGTTGCTGTGTAGAGCTGGAGTTTCAAGAAGCAGGAGTTGAAATAACCTAGGGCTTCAAATAACATGAGCAGTAACGTGCTGGAGCATCCATCAGCATGAACTGTAAGAAGCAGGAGCATCTCTTATTCCAAGTGTCCAGTGGCTGGAGGCGGAGCTTCAACAAAGTGGAGGTGGAATGAGCTGGAGCTGAAACTAAAACAAGCTGAGCAGCCATCAGCTAGAGTGATAAGATGCAGGCCCTGAAATGACTTGGAGCTTCACGTTATTTGAGCTGGTGTCCATCATTTGGAGCTGGAGCAAACTGGAGGATCTTATAGCTGAAGCTGCTGTATAGAGCTGGAGCTGAAATTATCTGAAACTGATACAAGCCCGAGTGTCCATCGGCCAGAGCTGTGATGAGCAGCAGCAGTTAAGAAGCAGAAGCATCTCTTATGCCAACTGTGCAGTACCCAAGCTGGAATGTAGAGCTGGAGCTTCAAGAAAACAGCTGTAAGAAGCGGGAGCTGAAGTAAGTTGGAGCTTCAAATAACGTGAGCTGGAACAAGCTGCAATATAGAGCTGGAATTACCTGAAACCGAAACAAGCTAGAGCATCCATCAGCCAGAACTGGATGAAGCAGGAGCATCTCTTACCCTGAGGGTCCAGTAGCCAGTGCTGGAATGAACTGGAGCTGAAGCTGAAACAAGCCCGAGCAGCCATCAGCTGGGGCTGTAAGGCGGCAGAACTGCCATGCAAAAGCTGGAGCTTCAACAACCTGGACCTGAAATTACCTTAAACTGAAAGAAGCCAGAGCTACAGGCAACTGAAGTGTCCAGTAGCTGAAATTGAAATTACCTGAACCTGAAATGAGCAGCGGCAGCATCCTCATTACAAAACATGTAGAAGCCGGAACCAAAACTGCAAGAAGCAGGAATTGAAATTAGTTTGGGCTTTGTGAGTAATAATATGCTGGACTGTCCATCAACAAGAGCTGTAACAAGCAGGAGCATCTCTTATCTGGAGTGTCCAGTTGTGCTAGAGCTGCCGTACAGCTGCAGTGCCCACTAGCTGGGGCTGCAACAAGCTGTGGCACCCATCAGCCGCAACTGCACTCTCAGCATGTTAGAGCAGAGGAGTATCTGCTCTCCGCAGCCTCTAATAGCCAGAGCTGAGGTAACCAGCAGCTGTAACAGGAAGGAGTGCCTATAAGCAGGAATGTCTCCTGCCTGGAGCTGAAATTACCTGGAGTCAGGGTGTCCATCAACCAGATCCATACTTTGAGGTGGGTGCAGGTAGGAGCTCTTCACAGCCAGGAGCAGCAGGGAGGTGAGTTGTCCTTCTGCAAGCGAGGAGCCTGGCCTGGCCTCTTCCCCCCAGCTCTCCCAGGCAGCCATGCTGTGAGGGGGCACAGGCTGGAGCGCACAGGTAAGGCGGTGTCATTGATACCGAAAAATCGGAGACAGTGTTAGAAAGCAGGCATGCTTTATTTTTGGTGCTGGGTGCGCAGGGGATAAGTTCCACCCAATGTGCATACAGACTTTGCTCTTTATCTTTATATGGCCGATCTATACAGATTAATGCCATATCTGAGACGCTATTGGCATACTCATTATAGTTCCAAGAACTATACTTATCATATCTAGACTCTTACTACACATGTGGCCTAATGGGTCAGAGGTCCTTTGGTGGTTATTTGGGACATCTTCATCCTTTCTTCATCCTCTTCTTCATCTTCCTCTTCTTCTTCCCCTTTTGATGACTTTGTGTCTGGCCCTGCATCAGCACTCTTGGCTCATGTCTTGGTTTTGGACTAGTTCTTATCTACATAGCGAACTACAGAATGCATCATTCTACTAGTAGCTAAAGTACATAATATGCTGTTGTACAGCTCAGCCATGTCATGAATACATTAATTGCAACATTTACAGTTAAGCACACTGATAAAATTCCTCTGGTATCAATCCCCCCCTTTTCTTTTGATGATTTGTGTAAAACAAAACATCCTCCTTGTAACACTTATTCTGTTTTAAACTATTCATTTATACTGGCATCTTCAACACAATTCTGTCATAAAATTAACAGCACTGAATCATAACACGAGAGAAGGCAAATTCCCAATACTGCCCTAATTACGATAAATTTTTCAACCAGGGCAAATTAGGTAGCTGTGAGGTGAGTTTGTGCCAAATTTCTTTGAATCCCCAATTAGTCTCATCGTTGCCTGTTCATGTAAAATTTTAGTTTTTTCCCAGTCTGTCTGTAAATCGGTAGAAATTCTGCCACTTTAATCCACATACGTACAACAACTTGTATTAATAACTGTACAAACACCTTCCTGTGAGGCTAATAATAAACCAAGAATCATTTGATTCTGCAGAGCTACCTTTGATAAACTAGACACTTCATCTTGCAGTGCCTGTATTGCATCCATGGTCCTGTTCCCAGTATTTTGTATTACTGCTGATATATTCACGATTGTCTTCTCTAGGTCACTTACTCCTAACTATCTAGCAAAGCTATGGAAGGCTGTGGGTCTGTCTGCAATAGCATTTAGTCATCTTCTGGTTCATTTGAAAAAGATTCTAATCCAATTATTGAGCTATTATTGTGAGATTAGGAACTAAGGCTCCACGGGCACATGCTCCTTGCCAGCTGGGGGTAATGCTTTATAAGCAGTTTCTCCACATGGCCAGTACCAACCACTTCCTGCCAGGACCGGGAGACCAAGTTAATTTTTTCTGTCCCTGTGGCTTAATGTAGGTCTCCAAAATGACTTGGTTCTATTACACTGAGGGAAGCAGCCTATAAAGGCTTCATAGTTTCTGTTAGCTACATGGTTATTACACCCATCATCTCCAGATTTTAAGTCGCTAGCACTTACAGAATTGTTGCCTGGACCGTATAAACAAAGGGTCGAGTTTTGACTGTAGCAACATTGTAACCTGTGTTTCCCTGCTCTCTTTTGAAAGGTACTCTGCCACCAAGGATTCTTAGGGTGTCCTTTGCCATACTCTGGATTGTTAATTTCATTGTGGTTGGTATGGGCACTCCCATTAAAGGTAGGCCTTGCCCCCTCCCTGAAGTTGGCAGTTGAGTACAAATCCAGCAATCGCTTCTGTTTTAGACATCAGTAACATTTTGGACCAACATTAGGTACAAATTTTCATCCCACCCTACATCAAGATCACTTGAGTTACAAGTTCTATAGTTAATAATATCTGATTATACATTTGGTCTACTAAATTTTAACTTCATTGGTGATTGTTGTTCTACAATTCAGGGTGTAGGGGCCTTTTTTACTCTAGAGTAATGGATCCAAGGCCCTTTTCCATCTAATTTTACTGCTGTGTTCATGGTCAGCAATACCTGATATGGTCCTTTCGGTGTTTTTTTCCAGTCGTTCCGGCATCCAGCTTTTTAAGCAGCCCCAGTTTCCTGACAGGAAGGGGAGTATTGGAGAATCCAGTCCTGTCTCAGGTACCTGTAACAGATTTCTGAAATTAAAAAATTATTTTTCCTAAAGTTATCAGACAATTTTTCAAATAGAATTCCCCTTCCATTACTGCATTTGTTGGTACATCTGGGACCTGACAGTATTTTCCATACATCATTTCAAAGGGGTTTATTTTAATTTCCTACCTAGTTGTACTCTTAATTTTTAATAGAGCTATTGGTAAGGCCTAAACCCAATTTAAATCTGTTTCTTGACAAATTTTTCAAAGTTGCAATTTTAGTGTATGATTCATTCTTTCTACCCTTCCACTTGATTATGGTATGGGATATGACGTTTTCAAGTAATTCTTATAACATTTGCTTACTTGCTCTACAGTTTTTGCAAAAAAGTGTGGTCCTGTATCTGATGATAAGCTTTGTGGAACTCCAAATCAAGGAATAATTTATTTTAATAATACCTTAACTACTTTACTAGCTTTATTGGTGCGACAGGGAAAGGCTTCTGGTCACCCAGAAAAGGTATCCACTAAAGCCAGTAAATATCTATGATTTTCCTTTCAGGGTACCTCAGTAAAATTGATTTGCCAGCAGTCCCCAGGAGAGTGTCCTTGTCTGGTAACTTCAAATCGAATCCCATTCTCTGTCTTTGGGTTGTTTCTTTGGCATATTTTACATTGTTTGGTGATTGACCTTACAATTTTCTACATATTTTTACTCAAAACTGATCTTTGTAGACGTTTAACTAAATTTTCAGTTCCCAAGTGAGTGTGTTTTCTCTGGGCTAATTCAGTCATTATTATGTGGAAGAACAATTCTATTATCTTCAGTAATGGCCCACCTGTTTTCTTTTATTGTGCCCCTTTGGGTATCAATCACTTTTTGATCTTCTGTCATACACTGGGGTTTCAGGTAATTGTGGAGACTGTAAGGGAACCAGGGCTAACAAGGGCAGATTATTCTCTTCTGCTGCAATCCATGCTGCTAGATCTGTTTTCCAATTTCCCCTTTCTGTCATGTTGTACATAAACTGTGATTCTTTGTCCCAAAGTAAATTTTTGAGTTTCCTGGATAATCAGAGTGGTGGCAGCCACGGCCCTCAAACATCTGGGCCATTCTTTGCTTGTGTTGTCTAGTTGTTTAGAAAAATACGCCACAGGTTTTTTGAAGGAGCCTAATTTCTATGTCAGTACTCCCAGTGCAATGGCTTCTTTCTCATAAACAGTTCAAAAGGTTTTTCTAGGTCTGGAAGCCCAAGGACTAGAGCATTCATGAGGGACTGCGTAGCTTCTTTGAAGGCTGTCCTTCCTGCTGCATTCCCATCGATCTATTTAAGAGTCCATATAAATGGTTTACTAATAGTCCATAGTCAGTCATCTGTAATTAGCATCATCCCAGGATTCCCAGAAACATTCTCAATTTATGAACAGTCCGTTGTTCTGGGAGTTGGCAAATTGTTTCTTTTTGCCCAACATTGGGAGCTTGTTGTCTTTGGGAAATATCAAACCCCAGGTACTTCATGGTCTGCTTTCCAGTCTGGGTTGTGTTTCTTGACACTGTATCCAGCTAGCCCGGCTTGGCCTCGTATCTCTCCAGCCCAGCCCAGAGGGAATCACTGTGTCCTCCACTTCCATCGGGATTTCCCCATTCTCTTTTCTATCCTCCTGTAAAAATAGTACCAGCACATGAACATAGTTACCTTCAGGAGTCATCATTTTAACGTCTTTACCCTTAAATTTGATTGTTGCTTGTAAAAGTTTGGGGGCTCCTGGCAAATACAAAACCTGATGAGTTACCCATTGTTTTCCTATTTTAGATTATATTGGTGTAAAGAACGATGCTGCTTTGGCTTTCCCTGTTGCACCAACAATTCAAATACCATTGTTTACTGAATATGTTGCCCTGGTATCTACCAAAAACTTAATTTCTGTCTGATCTTCCTCCAGCTTATACTCGGCATGACACCACATGGTAAGGAATAGCCCTTTGGCTAGTTTGGGTCAGCTGTCTTGACCATGTCCCCTCCAAAATTCTCATGCCCCTCCAGTCATTTCGCTGGCAGGGCCCGAGAAACTGAGAAGTCCTTGACTTTATATTGTTAATCTTGTTTTCACACTAAATCCAAAACTCAGCACTGCACCAGCTAAAATCAACTCTTAGTTGAAACCGGGACAGACATTCTATACCATTTACATCATGTCACAATTTCTAAGACAACCTCATTAACAACCACCACCTTTCCCATCTTTTGATGTTATACACAGATATCATTCCCCTAGAAAAATGTCTATCCACAGATGCCGTTTAGTTCATGACTTTGGGCTCTGTCTGTTACAGGGGTCACTCAGAAGCAGAGAGGTGGTGTGTTCTATGGGGTTATTGGGTACCAAAGTCAGCTCCAGTCAGGTCACTGATACACTTGCACTGTTTCTTGTAAGAAGCTCCAGTGGCTCAGGTGGTTTCTGTCACACTGGGGTTCAAGTCTGTCCAGTACAGCAGCATGGACACAGCAGCCATGTCCTGGCTGTTTGCCAGCCCAGGTGCATCACCACTGCTGTTATCAAAACGTTCCTGGGCACAGCACTGTGAGGTGATAAGCAGTACAGCAAGCAGCGAAAGCAAAAAGCAGCCACAAATAGCGCTAGACTCTACAGCAGGCGAGCCCCATGGCAAGCACAGAAACCACACAAATGAACAGCAATAACAGCTATAAATTCAAACTAGCACATTCCAATCAAATCTGTCCTTATCTCACACACTTCATGCCCCACACTGGGTTCCAAAAAGGACTGTTGTAATTGAATCCTGGCCAGCGACTAAGCACTGTGAAGCCGTTTGCTTGCTCCCCCCACAGTGGGATGGGGGAGAGGATCAGAAGAGAAAAAGTGAGAAAACTTGTGGGTTTGGATAAAGACAGTTTAATAGGTAAAGCAAAGCCACACATGCAAGCACAGCAAAACAAGGAATTCATTCACCATTTCCCATGGCAGGCAGATGCTCAGCCATCTCTGGGAAAGCCGGGCTCCATTATGCATAATGGTTACTTGGGAAGGCAGACATTATAATGCTGAACATCCCCCCCTTCCTTTTTCTTCCCCCAGTTTCCAATTTCAAACACCTCTATCCTATATTACAAGACAAACAACATCTCCTTGGAGGTCTCCTGACAAATTAACTCATAATTCTCTAATGACAGCACTAAAGGATCACCCGGTGCCAAATTAATTCCACACTCTTTCTGCCTCTTGGGATGATTATGTAAGGTAAAAACCATATCAGAGTATATAGCCTCGTGCCATTTTACTTCCCTTCTTAAAAAACCCACCAATTATAACAAAGGATCGTAATCTAAAGTTCCACCTATAGCTGTTCTCTAACTTATAAAGTGGCCACCGCTGATTACAGTATTTAATCAAGTCCACTCACCTGGTGCTACCTCTCAGTGGACCTATAATATTTCTCCAGTGCTGTAAAATACACCCCAAAGGGGATTTCCTTATTATATCATTCTCCAGCTTAGACATGTTGCATCCCATTCTTAGTATATTACATCCAACCGAAATTCACAAATACAAATATCACAAATAATAATGTAACAGCCAAGTAATAATAACAGAACGCAGGCACAGACTCAAACAAACAGACAAAGAGTCTTAATTCAGGTGCCCGTGTCACCCATGTGAACACAGGTACAGACCCTGCCAAATTCAGAGGTGCACCTAACACACTCTGTGGGACATCTTACAACACCAGGAACACGTCTCAACTTATGAGTAGGACTTCAAATCAAAATTCAAAATCAAAATAATGCCTTTATCTTACCGGTGAGGTTCCACTCATGAGACTGGCAGAGCCAGGATGGCGTTGTCCCTGAGAATTCCTCAGTGCCGGCTGGGCATCCTGTGATCCCGTACTCGGTCCGAGCTCAGAAGCAGGAGAAGCAGGGCCCCATCCTTATTGCCGATTTGATACCAAAAAATCTGAGACAGAACTCCCTAATACCTGGTTTGGAGTGTTAGAAAGCAGTCATGCTTTATTTTGTATGGCTGCTCTATACATATTAATGAAATTTCTGAGAAACTTAGCATAGTCATTACATTCCAAGAACTACTTATCATATTTACACTCTTACTATGCATCTGTGGCCTAATGGGTCAGGGCTTCTTTGGTGGTTGTTTGGGACATCTTCATCCTTTCTTCATCCTCTTCTTCATCTTTCTCTTTTTTCCCTTTTGATGACTTTCTCTTCTTCTGGCCCTGTTTCAACACTCTTGGCTCATGTCTTGGTTTTGGACCGCTTCTTACCTACATAGTAGCTAAACTATACAACGCAGCCTTCTGCTACATAATGTGGCATTGTACAGGTCGGCCTGTATGCCTGTAACGGATACATTAGTTGCAACGTTTACAGTTAAACACACTGATAAAATTCCTACGGTATCAGCATGAGGCAGCGGTGTCTCCTCTGTACCTGTGAAAGGGGAGAGAAACTGGCTGATCAGGGCTCCTGGAGTGCCCTGCACAGCCCCACAACACCCACTGGAGATGCCCGGCATGGGCATGGGCAAGGACGGCTCTTCCCTCCTGCCCACGCCTGGCTTTCGGCAGAGGCTGCCCTCACTGGGGAGGGCAGGGAGAGGTGACGACAGGAGAGTCTGGGGCTCAGCCTGAGAAAACACGTTTCTCCCCAGAAAAGCAGCCAAGAGCGAGCGCTGTGCTAGACCCCCCTGCTCAGCGAGGGGCATTTTGGGCACAGGATGACACAGAGCCACGCTGGGGCTGGGGTGGCTGATTCCCACCCAGGGCTGGGCCTGGCAAAGCCAAGAGCTGTACATCAGACAGAGCTGAACCAAGCCAGGAGGACTTCAGGAGGGGCCCAGAACAACCAGAAGCCCCGCAGGGATGCAGGACGGGGCTGTCCCTGGCCCAGCCGTGGCTGAGAGCCATACCGGCGCTCGCCAGGGAGGGGCTGGGTGGTGGCTGATGGCACTGGGGGCAGCTGCCCTGGGACAGCTCTGGCACCAGAGCTTCCCTCAGCCTCCTCCCACAGCAACCAGTCCCAGGACCACGGGGCACCTGGCCCCACCACCGCCAGGACCCCTGCCCAGCGGTGCTGCTGGCGCAGCCCCAAACCACCCTGCAGCAGGACATGCAACGCAGACAGAAGCCACAGGCGAAGTCATTTCCCTCCCGAGCAACAGCCAGGCGCAACAGAGACGTGAGGTCGAGGTGATGGCCATGGCTGTGCCTCACTGCAGCCAGGGCTGCTTCCTGGGAGCGGTGCCAGCCCCAAACCACCCTGCAACAGCCAGGACTGGCACCAGCACCAGAAGGCACAAGCAAGGCACGTACTTCTCAGCCACAGCCAGGCACAGGTTCCTCAGCTCACATGTGTTTGAGGTGCTCCTGTGTGCCTGACCCTGCCAGATGGCCCTGGAGCATGGCCTGCCTGCCTCAGAGTGCTCACCTGACATTTCCTACTGTGTCAGTGTCCCCTGGTGCTGCCTGTTGGGGCCGCACTCTTCACACAGGCTCGGACTGATCCTTTCTGCCTCGGACTGATCCTTTCTGCCGCTTGCCTGCTCCCTTGCACCATTGTCTGCACTGAAAAAGCCCCTTGTGAGGAAGCCAGGGTGTCACAGCCAGGAGGATGCAACTGACCCTGGTGCCTGGCCATCACCATGGCAAACCGAGTCTCAACACTGCATGCTCTGCATCCAGAAAGCGGTTTATATGACCCTCATCATCAGCCAAAATATCTAAGCACCTACCAAGAGATATGTTATAGCATGGGTATAGTGTTCCCTCAGTAGCACAGAAGGTTCAGTGATCCCTTGCAGTAGAAAGGGTATTTTTAGCTTTATGTTGCATATGTTTGATTCAACTGTTTTCATTACAATCTATATGAAAAGGAAAGACAGAACCCCTTATTCTTGTAAAAAAAAATAAAATTACAGGTGAACAACCGTGGCTGAAGGGTTAAGGTAAAAAGAAAATCATGGGTAAAGCAAGTTAACAACTAGTGAATCCTATTGCAGATAAAAACTTACTTCTCTTGATGAGGGATGGTGAATCTCCTGTTAGACCTTGTGCTTATTGAACATGAGTGCATCTGCTTCCCCCATGAGGATTCACAAGTCGGTAATATTTGTGCTGCCACAGTCAGCGGATGCATCTCTTCCAGTGTTCCCAATCTCACAGCTTCTTGCCTGGTGTGGGAGAGAAATGATCCTGACCTGTCTCTCTCCAGTGGGACAGACATGGGCGTAACCCAAACAGTTTAAGGGGAAATAAATTCTGACGTGATTGAAAACATAGCTTTTTCACATCATAGAAGAAACAGCATCACTAAGGTAGGCAGGCCAGTCATGGTGATGAAAGACACCACAAAAGTGGTTCTACCTGCTTTCTGGGCTGAGATGGGGAATCGCTGACTTTTGGAGTCGGCTGGTGACAAAATATTCCAAAGACACCCCATGCACAACTCCACCGGGGAAGGTGCCAGAAAGGAGTTCTGTTGGTAGTTCTTACACTGCCCCGGTAGCCAGATGAAAGACACCACAAAAGTGGTTCTACCTGCTTTCTGGGCTGAGATGGGGAATCCAGCATTTACACATTTTTTTGAAAAGCATTACTAGTATGGACACAGCTTGTCCCCATTTTAGTCCAAGGAAAGAGGTGATGTTGCATATACAGCTGCAGTCTTGCAATGGACAGCCAACAAGAAAAAACTAAGTCATGATTAATCAAAAGAAGGATCTTAACAACTGTTAAATGCAAGTATCTCTTTCCATGGCTCAGTCCTCTGAGGGGATAGGATGAGAGCTTCACCCAGAAGTACCAGACTTCATAACTAGGCTGGATTATTAGTGGTTTGTTGTTTGGACTGATGTTTTTGGCCTTGGATTTTGATTCATGTGCTTGTCTAGTCAGGCAAATTTTTTTTCCATTAATCTTGCTAAATTATCTCGAAACATAAACATTCAGAGTCACTCAAAAAAGTAACCTTTCATGCCCGTGACAAAGCTGAAAGAAATCCCAGGCTCCAAAACCATTACAAGTGAAGTAAAGATGCATATCATTCACGGTATATCTAGTTATGTTCCAGCACTGTTCTCCCTCACTGACTTAACCACTCTGATTTTTTTTTTCTATGTATTTGAGTCAAAGGATGTTCAGCCTGTGATTTCTGTGACAGCTGTGTCATTGTTGGGGGATGTTTCTGGGATGGCAGCCCTTGTCTTAGGCCAGGCCTCACAGTGAGCTCTGCTTCAATAAAAATCCTAAAGACGGAGACTTTGTGAGTACCACAACAGTGAGTGGTTTTCTATTCCTTGTGATTCTAAGAAGAAAGATAGCGAGAAGGTCAGATGGTACCCGAGTTACAGGCAAACACTGACAAATCTGGCAAGTGTACTCTTAAACTACACCTGAGTCTGTGCATCTGTTTCTGTATACAACCATTCTTCTCTACTGCCAGTGAGCAAAACAGTGACCAGACCTCCAGCTGATACAGATCTACTTACCTTCAGTGCTTCCTGTAGAGGTGTGCTGATCTGCAGCTTCTGAGGCTCCAGGTCTGGAGGAAAGATACAAGCCAGAATAAATAAAAGAGATTGGAAAGAGTAAAGCCCTGAATGCAAGCCTTTTGGTTTGCTTTTGAAAGCACTTCTAATCATAGCATTGCTAAAGGAACATCTTGCAAATGAGTAATTTAAAAAACTTTAATTGGAGGGTCCCTCTAATGACATTATACTGAAACTATACAGTCAGAAATTATTTTAAACTCTCTCTGATTGACTGAATTTCAAGTAATTGTAGGTATTAGACCTGCCCCTAGGGCAGTTCTTGTGGTTTAAGAACTATGCTCTTTTCCTTTTCAAAATGTTTTTCTTTCCTTTGTTGCAGCAGGCAAATGGGTAACCAAGTACCACACAGGGAAACCAGCGAGTCACCGGCTGCCATCAGCCTGTGAAACCTGGGACAGGCCAAATTCTGGCCTCTGAGCTCTAGTAACATTAAGGGCCTTTTTAAGGATAGCTTTAAAAACATTCAGATAGGATACAGTGAGAATATGGTTGGGTTTTTTTTTTTTTTTGTTTGTTTTCTCTGCCTCTATAAATAAAATACAAACGGCAGCATCCTGGTAGTTTTTAAGCTGAAGGAACCTGAAAACCATTGAGCTATTATTTGGGCAGGCTGGGCCCAAATCTGCAAGCTTCCTCTAATGCCAGTGGGCAGGAGAAAGTTGGACACTGTGCAAATCATATGGACTTAAAAAATGGAAGACAAAAGCTGAGATAATGCTAGTGGCCCTGCCTGAAAAGACAGACGATTGCAGAAAACACAGAGCTTTTTTACTGCTGTTACTTGGTAATGACAACAGCCTGTGTCTCTGGTGCGAGGCTGTGTGGGCTCCTGTCTTGACTTTTAGGACCATCAGAAGTAGTGATGTGCACAGGCTGACCGTACCGTAGGGTTCACCTTTTAATCCACTGGTCCATTCCTGGGCCTGGTGTCATTAGGACACATGGGGGATGCCACCTGCTAAGCTGGAAGCGGGCTTGGATTTTCAGTAGACATCAAGCTCACATTTGGGAGTTCTGCCAAAAGATGCACCTCAACACTTGTGTAAATATTAGAATCATAGAATCATTTATGTTGGAAAAAAATTTTGAGATCATCAGTGTCCAACCATTAACCCAGCACTGCCAAGTCCACCAGTAAACCATGTCCCTAAGCACCGCATCTACATGTTTTTTAAATACCTCCAGGGATGGTGATTCCACCGCCTCCCTGGGCAGCCTGTTCCAATGCCTGACCACCCTTTCTTGCTGCTGTCTTGTTGCTGTCCCCAAAATAGATCACCAGGTAATTTTGTGTGGCAAACAATGGATCACAGATTTGAGAGAAAATAATTACTCACCTTCTCTGTGGCTGGTGTGCAAACTGATTTGCTTTGAACCTGTTAACTCCCTGTGTAGTACCATCTTGCACACCAATGTACAGAAGAACCAGGTCCTTACCTCTTGCCTCTGATTACAAGAGGGTGACAAGAGCAGAGACGCTGACTCCTGAGGGGAAAAGATGCTTCTGACTGTTCAATCATTCCCTACTGGTCCCACCTCAGTAGGTGATTCAGTAGTGAATTTGTGGTGAGTCTCAGAGTAACACCAGGCCCTCTCGCCTGGAAGTAACACAGGTTCCCAAGCCAGAAGGGACATAAAGGTTTGAGGAAGACCAGTTGTGGCTGTGCACGATTATGATGTGTTTAATTTCACATCATCACATATGCTCTCTGTACAACCTCCTCCTTGCTTTCCACCTTTGGGAGGAATTACCTGGGTTTTCTGATGGTGCATTCTATGACTTTAGCACTGCCTCCCCTCTCCCTAAAACTGCACCGCATGCAAAATATGTTAAACACATGGTGCAAATCCATTTTCCTTGGCCTTTCCCCTCAACAGTTACACACCTGAAGAGCACCAAGTCCATAGGAACCATTTATCTGGGTGTGGATGTGCAGCCACTTCAGTGGAGAGAAACAAACTGGGGAACAGCATTCTGTAACACGCATATTCAGGTGTGTGTGCCTGTCCATATCACTTGATCTACCCCTGTTTGTTTAGTCCTAGATCAACAAGTAAAATGAATTAGAAATGCTCAACCCTTGCCAGGAAACAAAATAACTGTGCTAGAACATTCAAGCACAAGGATCTCAAGAGCCAGTCTTGCTCTTGAGCTGCCTTGCAAAAAAATGGGAAGGGAGGATGAATTCTGGACAGTGTGCTACGCTACAGTTGAGAAGGCTGGCTTTCATGGTCTCTTCTTTCCCTCACTTTCTACGTAGCCTTGAGGAAGCCAAATTGTCAAACTGTCAAAGGTGTCTAAACCTAAAAAGCATACACAGCTCTCTAGAGGGACTTCACAAATCACCAAGGGGCTTGAATCTCTCAGGATTTCAGCTTCCACTTTGTCAAATAAAGACAAAAGTTCTCACCACTACACCGCAAGGTCCTTGGGGGACCACAGCAGGGGGAAGCTGTCTGTTCAGAGACAGCTTATTGAGTAGTGGGGGGAGAAAGGGATCTCAGATGCTTTTCATTGCAAGCGAGACCCGTTACATCCTGCCTGGAAATCACAGATTCTCTAAATGTCAGGACAGCAGTTTCCTCTCGTTCAAAGCAAAATCTTACAGGCTTACACTCTTTTAACATCCATCCCACACCCCTTTATACACGAAGTCAAATAATTGAGGCACTGAGTTTACTTTTTTCCCTTTCTTTTAACAGATGATACATTCAGGCGTTGGGGTGGCCAAACTCACCTTTCTCAGCCTGAAGGGGCAGCTGTGAGGACATGGTGAAAATTCATCACTTGGACTAAAAAAATGGATAAAACTATCGTATATCTGGGAATTTTCTTTTTCACACTGCTGCTGCTGCTTCTGCCTACATGTCTCTCTGAGGTGCTCACCAGCACCTCCACTCTGATGTGGTAGTTGGGGAAAAGTGCTTCCATCTACCCAGCCCAGGCTAACTGCTCCTCATCTCTGTCTTCCATCAAGAGTTGTCATTCCTCCTGTCTCCTGAGGCACCTTCTGTTGTGGCAGAAGTACAGGGGAAAAAGCACAACTGTAGCTGGGTTCTTTAGGGAGCCACACAATAAAAGCAAAGCTGACAAGACAGAAAGGCAAAACACAGGTAAGAACACCAAGGACAGAACATTACTAACATCCACAACATGCTCCAAACCTGAATGTCAAAATCTGTTTTTCACTAACCTTAAATTAGAAAATGCAACAATAAGAATAATCTTATCATCATCATAACTGTCCATTCAATTCTCCTATGACCTCCTGCACTGTCGAACTACTTGAGCCTGAATCGCTTATTTATCATCTTGTTTTACAACAGCACAACTCCACTGGTGCTGAGCCGAAGTCTGAAGTACATCTGTCTGTTAAAGACAGTTTGTGTTAGTTCAAGTAATGTTTAGCCTGTAGTGTAACAGCTTCTGTTTCTGGAGAACTTTAGCTCAGTCAACTGCATACATGCCAGAAATAAAATGAATCAAATGTACGTGGGAACTCTATATAAATACAAAATGATCTGTGACCTCATTTGTTGTAGCATCTTACACATTCATTTTCTTGACATCCACTAGGGAAAACATAGTCTGAGTGGGGGAACATGCTGCAAGAAATGACATCAGTAACTTTTCAGGGTAGTCTTTTTCTGCCTCTGTCTTCTGAATCATGTGGACAAGAAGTTTAATTCAGGGCTAAGAATCTGGACTGCTGCATGGAACGTGATTGTAAAAAATTTATGTCCTGCCCATTGCACTGTAAGCTTACTTTATTTGCACACACTGCAAGTTAAACAAGCTTTATAAAGAAAACATCCTACAGTTGCACAGACGATGCTAACTGCACTAAACTTACCATATGGCGATTTCCTCACTTAAAAATCATATATATATATATATATATATATATATATAATTTATATTTATATGTGTATAGAAGAAAACTACCTATAAATACAATGGAAAAATACATTCAAAAGCTTTTTATAAAACTTGCTGCAATATTATTTTGACTGTAATAAAAATATTTATGAGAGAAAGACAAAGACACACATATCTAATACCTAGTGCTTGTCTAAATCCTGAAAAGAAAATCTGGTCTTTGGTATTGCTAAACGGTTAGTCACAAGTGTCTAAAGCATCTACAGTCCCAGCTTACAGCCTCTGCCCCACGCTCTCTGGCTGTGTGTGCTTACCACTGTTTGGCACAGGCTTTGCTGGCTGCCAGTTTCTACAGTAGTTTACAACCAAGCAGGGAAACAAAACCCGTTAAACATTTAGTGTCTTCCTCCAAGGGCTCAATCTAATCTTCATTCAATTAAACGGAAAATACTCTACTGCCTTTATTTGGACTGAATGCTATATAAAATATTTAAATTGATTTGCTGTCAAAGCAATGCCTACCCAGCAGTAAAAAATAATTGTAACCATGGAACTTTTGGGTAAGCCATGACCAGCAGCTAGGAATTCTAACCAGCAGTTGTGGGTAACTAAACCCTGAGCACACATCACAAGTTGCCTGGGAGGTTTTCCATCCAGCATGTGACATGCAATGTGCTGTGGCAGCTTCAATATAAAAATTTAGATTGGATTTTGCCTCAGCGGGAGCTGAAACAGGTCCTAGCAGGGGCTGCAGATGCATCGAACCCATAAGCCCAGCATGACACCAGAAACATCCTTGTTTGTACATTAGTTGTGGTTCATAACAGATCAACAGAATGTTTCTGTATAAACCATGAAGGTACAACATTCAACTGCACTTATCCAATCAACATTTCAAACTAATTCCCCTGTTCTAACACTTTAAAGGTTAAGTGGCAAAGCCCAGGCATATATAAACTCATACGGGAACATGCATTGTGCTGTATTCTGATTATACAAAACAGCTGACAGAAAACCAATTCCTAGAATCACAGAATCACTCAGACTGGGGTGGACCTTGGGAGGTCTCTAGTCCAACCTGCTCAAAGCAGGGCCAACACTGAATTCAGATTTGGTTGCTCAAGGCTCTGTCTGGTCCTGTCTTGAAAACCTGCAGAGAAGGAAATTGCAGAACCTGTCTGGGATCCTGCTTTACTGGGGAAACACTTGCCTTCCTCTTGTCGAGTCAGCACCTCTCCTGTTCCAGTTTATGATCCCTGTTTCCTGTGCAGCTCCATAAAGGGCCCGTCTCTGTCTCCGCAGTGACCTCCCTGTAGGCACTGGGAGGCTGCTCTAAGGGCCCCACAAAGCCTGCCCTGCTCCAGGCTGAACAAGCTCAGGTCTCAGCCTTCCCTCACGGGGCACGTGCTCCAGCCTCCTATCTTAGCTGCTTGCTGGACTCCCTCGCTCAGGCTGTTTGACGGTTCTTGTTAGCAATTTGCTTACTTGTACCAAAGTAGGTGAAGACAGAGCTTAAAAAATTGGGCTACAAATCACAATTATATTTTTATGGGTTTTTTTGACAGGAGCTTGGAATTTCTTGCCTTACTAAACCTCATTAGTAGCCTTTAGAGAGAAGGGAAGGTGGTCAAAAGAAAACAGAGTATTTAAACTGATTCATTAATAGAATGAATTAGTTCAACAAGAAAAAAAAATCACGTTTTTGCTCTCTTAATCTCCCCTCCTATATAAGCAGAACTCGTGTATATCAACAAGGTATCTGATGAAATACGATTTGAACTGGTAAGTTCATATCTAGTGATACCACCTGGAACATTGAAATGGGTGGGAGTTTTAGCACTGATGTGAACAGATGCAGCCTTTCAGTAAAATACCAATGAAAGCAATCTGAAAATATACTTGAAGCAAAAAATATGATTCTGTACTTACATTTTTTTCCCCTGCAAGGTAAATGCTTTTTGTCCTCTTTTTTATCCATCTATTTTATCTTTCCACTATGTAAAAGCAAAATATTTTAAGAAAAGGACATGACGCTTTGAAGCAGTACAGCAAATACATACCACAGTCTGCTTCTCCAGGCAACTTGTATTATGTATATACATTGTTTCTTACTGGATTTTCATTTGACCTGTTATACCCTGTTCCACATATACAACCTGTGCAAAACTAGACTGACAGAGAGGCAGCTTCCACAGTGATACCCTGTTTCCTGCAGCATCAGATCAAATCAACCTTTCAGTAAAAGTCTCTTTTGTACACGCTTCTAGATCAAGGTAATACTGGCTATTATGAGAAAAAGTGAAACACACAGCAGACTGAAGATAAAGTGGAAAATAAATGCCTATAGTGTCAGCTGTTGACAAATGTCACTGAGTTATTGGGTCTTCAATACTCATCCTCTCTGTTCAAAATAAAAACATGGCAACCTTATTAATATCAAAATACTAGCTAGTGATGTTTCCAACAGCAAGACCATACATCCGATCCCTAGTGTCTGAAAATGTTCATAGAGACATTATCAAAACCCCTTCAGGTTACATCTGCTGATGGAATGCATGCTCTTGTAATAGAGATGCACACATCTTGGTGCATTATCCAAACAAGTTCTGGTTGCTGTACTGTCTTCTGTCCTTTAAGGAACACTGTGTTTGTCACAAACCTTGCGTAATTTGATTTTAAGCAGGAAAAGAGAGCAGGTTTAGGATTGATGCCTATGAGTCTCTATGAATGTCCTGGAAGAAAAAAGTATCAGAAATCCTTGTCCCAGCCTGAAAGTTCATCTGGAGGGGTTCCCTCTTCAGGTGGATAGCTGTCAAAGTAGCTGTAATCAGTTGGTCCAGATAACTAGGACATTAAAAACACAAACAAATGGTTGTTTCAGAAGGTACCTTTTGAAAATAGTCTCCATTTATTATGCATCATTTTTATTGCTACCAGTGGAGGAATGAAAGGCTAGCACGATATGGATTACTTCTTTCAATGTTCATTATGTTCTTTCCTTGTTCATTAAAAGACAAACCACCAGTAATTAAAATGTAAAACAGAACAATGGCATTAGCCTCCTTATATGAAAACACTCCCCAAATACTATAAAATCCTAGATTTCACCCAAAGCCCTACAAAGTCAGTAAAAACCTGGGCCACACTGTGTACAATGTTGATTCAAATTCGTTTAAGACCAAATCTACACTCATGGGGTAGCTACTCAAAGCAGAACTCAGAATTATTTTTTGTTTCAAACTGAATCCAAGAGAGTTCAAATTCTTTACCCTTAATCTTTTTTCATTTTAGGGCAGAGAAATGGGCTGTTAAAAACAGAAAGCCTGTTCAAGGATGTGCTGTAACTCAATAGTAAGAGAATACAGGAATTTATACTCCACACAGTAATGTGAACAGTGCATCTTAATAATGTGCTCATTACCAAGGAAAATACATTTTTTCAGTATTCATTTCTGACTGAACACCATTTATTCTACTAATGGTGAAAATCTAATGCAAAGTACACAGGCAGTATAATATTTCCATTATTAAGTTATGTATTACTTGCAGTCTCTCTTTCATTCTGTTTTCACCAATTCAAATGCATCTTTGGGAAATTTCACTCTTGTCCTGTTTCATTGTAGTCAAGCACCTTTGTATTAGTAAAGCACTACAATAGCAAAAGTCAAATTCAATACCTCTCTTTTTAAAGGTGATGCTAATTTCCTCACTTTCAGACCATCCCAGTTAAAACCACTCAACCACCTGATAAAAAGAAATGAGAGACAGACAGGGAGAGACCAAGAGAGAAAGCCAGGCTGTTTTCTGTCATTATACTATTAACAGCTGAAAAACATGTGAACAAGGGCTGTAAGACATTTTTTCATGACGACCTCTGTCCGTGTGACAACACAGCAGTTAGAAGGAGGAACCCTGAGCCTGTCATTGCCATACAAGGGAGCAGTAGCAGGGGGAGCTTCAGGACTACCAGACACATTGCATCGCCTCCGCGTAGAAGTGTCCAAGTGACAGGCAGGTTAATACATGCATAAGCACAGTCATGCAAAGATGTGTGTGTCCCCTTGGAATCCCATCTTCTTTGAACCACATGAGAAAAGGGAGACAAGCAGAAAACCCAAAGCACTTCTTTTTCCAAGCACAAACCGCTGGGCTTAGATAAAAAGAAAAAGCAGGAAATATTTAATCCACAGAGGACTTTCTTCATCAGAAGAAAGAGGACAAAACCCTAATATTGCTTTGGAGCTCTTAACTACCATTCTTAAAAAATGACTGTTTAAGGGGAGGTCTGAAAGGCAGATGCTGAACTGGCATTGATTTCTTGAGAATCGAATTTAACTCGTACATTAGCAACCTGTGACGAAACCAGTAAACAACAGGATGTTTCTAGATAATCTTGCTGAGGATTTATGTTTATATTGTTGCTTGCTATAGTTGCAAATATACTCAATAGCAACAGAGATCTCCCTTATGCAATCTGCCTTGAAGTGCCTGGAGTTTTATGGGTTTACTGGACCAGGTTCTAAAATACTAAGATTATTTTCAAATTAAAACCCGATTTCTTACTGGCAGTCTCCTTCACTTACCTGTGCTTCTTGATGTCATTAATTCCATTCCTCAGATTGCCTAATCTTTCTGTAGGGTTTTGCCTTAAAAAAGAGAAAAAGAATAAGGATGAGAATTTTTAAAATATTCTTTTTTTTTTCAAAGAGTATTTATAGGTCTAACTGCTTCCAGTTATCGGTTATACAGGGATGGAGCTTGCATACATCATGTGGTCTTATAAGGAGGCGTGATGAGGTGTTACTGTTCCTTTCTTTTGAGGACAGCAAAACCCTTCCAGGAAGCCAAACCAGTGTCACTGCTGCGAGAAGCAGCAGAGGGAAATCAACTGGTTGAATTTTAGTTGCACACCAATTTTTTTCTTGGCCACAGGTCTGGGTAGTAGTTACAAAAGGAGGCAGATCAAAATTTGCAGCTACAAAGATCCTTTCAATCCTACTGCACAAACATGAACTAATGAAATCCCACTGGCACTGGGAGGTTCCAAGTCAGCAGTGTCACCAGGCAGCGGCTGTGCATGTCATTGTGCACTAATGCTTCTGAGTTGTGCCGGTCCTTTTGAAATACCGCTTTTTTGCACATTTTCAAGTGGCCTTAAGGCAGTCTGTAGGTGCCCTATGCTTTCGCTAGGAGCTATGTGCCTAAGTAATTTTGGAAGCATTTTTTAAAACACTGCACTTCATAATAAAATTAAATTATTTAGCTCTTTCCTCAGCCCACACTTAGTAAGTTTTCCCTAACATTCAGAAAAAATTCACAGCTACAGAGAACGCCCAGAGCCTGCATTTGTAGATGGTACCTCTGCAGACTCAGAGGTGTGACACACACTCAGAGGCGTGCATGTGTCCTGAATATAATCAGAACAGACCATGCTAGGCATAACAATTTTAAATTGTCTGGAATTCAACACTCTAGTCTGGATCTTAAGTAGCTACATCTACCTACACCCAGGCTTTGCCACAAACTGCCCCTCCTACCTGCAGAGTCTGCGGATCAAATCCTCAGGCCGCCTTGTTATTATTTTAGGAAAATCCAGCTTTTCAATGCCTTTGAGAATCAAATTATATGTCATCATTTGATCAGCTCCAGAGAATGGTGGGCTAGAAAAAGAAAGCAATGCTGATAAATGGACTGGCTGGCAAGAGCAGATGTGTCCATTTCTTATCAAAGCAAATATTTGAGAACATGGAAAACCCCCCACTTTCCTCGTTTCACAGCCTTTCAGTCTGTTTAAGATACTAGAAAGGTTTGAAGCTGAGAAGCTAGCTACCTGTAGGAACCAGGGAAAACGCATGATCATACGTGTCCCTCTAAGCTAGCTCTGCCTCCAGCCTAACTCAGTGAAGCTTCCTTGTACTACCACTGAGCATACACAAAGAGTTGTCACGAAGTATGCACGGAGGTAAAGAACAGGGACTGCTTACAGTTCACCCACCCCACTGTATCCTGTCACCCACTAAAGGGCAAAAGAACAGTCTGTTGTCAGCTGTGCCTCAGGGAACATCACCATCAGTTAAAGGAGCTCTACACCAGCCACTCAGAGCCGGTATCTGGCCCTTTCCATGGATGGATAAACCAGAATCGAAAATGTGGCCCACACTTTGTCTATGGCATTTCTGAAATGGTGGAAGATAAGACATGCACAAGAGGCAAAAATCAGTACTGTTTTGCAAGTCATTCCTGTTTACTGACGGGAAAACCCCCCAAACTGTTTATTTTAAAAATAACGTTGAAAATGTTTCTAAAACCAAGCAAAGTAAGGACTTGGAGTAGGAAGCACTCACCTGCCAGTAAGGAGTTCATACACAAGAATCCCGAGGGACCAAAAATCCACACTGAAGTCATGACCTTTACTCAGAATGACTTCAGGAGCAACATACTCAGGGGTTCCACAAAACGTCCAGGTTTTCTGCCCTGATCCAATCTTCTTTGCAAATCCAAAATCAACCTGATCAAAATCAACATATGATGCATAATGCAAAGCATTTAGCACTGGGAAGCCTTAAGGTCTTAACTGCTTCCTCAACTCCTGCAAAGATCTCAGAGTTGCCAATTTACAGCTAAAACAATTACACAGTGGTGTCGTGAAGGAGAAAGTATTAATTCCACTGGATTACCAAATGTTATAGAACAGGGCCATTTATTTTCCTTTTGGACAGAACAACCATGCTTTCCTTGAGGGCACAATATTTACAGCCTATGGAAAATGGTGGATTGCTCATTGTCCTCAGAGTGGGTATTTCAAGCGCTTTGAAGGGTATTATCTTTGCACTTTTCATGGTCACAGTCAAGTATGGCAGGAGCTCTTTATTGTGTTCCCTCTCTACAGAGATAATGTGAACCTGTGATCGTGTGAGGCTGGACAGGGAGGTAATTCTGCACCTGAGGAATGTGGTTCCTACCTTTACATTAAGATTGGCTGCTGGGAGAAATTATTTTTGCTACCTGTGCTGTGGCAAGAGCTCCCCAGAGGCTGTAAATCCTGGGTCTGTCTGTGGCTTGTAATGCCTTTGTTTCTCAGTGTGCAACGAGTAGCCTGTCCTCTTTTCTACTAAGCATAAGGGTTATTAAACTCTGGGATTCTGGTACTATAATTACATGCTGCCTATTTATCTCCCCCCTGCAAGGAAACAGGATACAGGCACAAAAGGATAATGTTATAAAAGGATTACATCTTACCAGTTTTATATATCCTTCAGCATCCAAAATTAAATTTTCTGGCTTCAAGTCTCTGTAGACAATTCCTATGTGATGTAGATAGTCAAAAGCCTCTGTCACACACCCAACACAGAACTTGGTAGTGGCTTCATCAAAGCTGCCTCTGTAACAAAAATCACTATCCTTGCAGACATTAACTTCTAAAACTGCCTTGCTTATTAACCAGATAACATATAACACCCAGAATATTGACAACTTTTTTGCACTGACATTCAGTACATCACTCATACGGTTGAAAACTGAACCAAACGTCTTTTCATGGGCCAGCCCTTGAGTAGAAAACCTTCTCAGCAGACATATGGAGCTGACTGGTGATTTTAAAGGACAAAGTTCTGCTTCATTTGCTGTTACCTGTCTCTCAGCAAGCTCCACAATTCCCCTCCAAGGCAAGCCTCCAGTAGCATGTATACATACTTACTATCTTTGAATGTGCGATATAGTCTGCGGAGACAAACAGCAGCAATTTAGGAAAAGCAAAATAAAATACAAGACTTGCAATGTATTTTCTCCAGAATTCATATATGCCAAACCTCATTATAATAATGCTGTCCAGTGGGTCAACTGGGGGTCGATTTTCCAGGAAACCTTTATGGTCAACTTACTTTACAATGAATGGAGAACATATCTGCTCAAGGATCTTCTTCTCAGAATAGATATGCTCTTGTTGTTTGGTGTCCACTACGTGTTTCTTCTTTATACACTTCATAGCAAAAGCCATGTTCTCATTTTTCACTTTAACCTGGGAATAAAAATGATGAGTTCTGCTAGCCAAAGAAAGGACATTTTACCAGTGTGTTCTTAAGACATACACTGATACCCATCTTTTTCAACACAGCACAGGACTGAAATTGATGACTGTCATGAGGGACAAATTCCAGATTTTCTGCAGAACTGTTCTGTATGATTTTAAGTCAAGCATCAGATCTTTTTAGTGTCCCAGTCCTCATTTGTAAAATGAAAAGAAACATTCCCTGTGTTCATTTTATGTATACAAAATGGCAGCAGTTTGGATAGGTACTCCATGTTACAACGAGTTTATACCACAATGGGTCCTAATTTCAATTTAAGATTTCTAAAGACTAGCATAATACAAAAGAACAAAAAGCAGAGGCAGTTTATGAAGAACAGTTTTGCATTTCACTGGATTATTATCCAATATGCAATAAAAAGATGGAAGTTAAAACAGGGCTTCCAGGAAACCAAGGAAGCAGCTATGGGTGTTCTACAGCTGGCTGAGAATTCAGTTTTCAGCTTATTGTTCAGGTGATGCTGTACAACATCCAAGCTGGCAGTCAACCAGTGTGGAAATTTGTTTTGTGAAGCATGAATTGGAATAAAACAATTGATGGTCTAACTACTGTAGTGGATTATTGACTTCACTAAAATCACATAGTCTCCTTTAATTTACCATTACCTTCAGCAGCCTGCACAAGAAGCCTTCACATCTTTTTTCAGATGTTTGCTACTCAGCCAGAGGAGAGCGGAATTTAAGACTTTAGTCTAATGAGGCTCTTTGCATCCCAGAAACACAGCTGCTCATGCTACTGAATATGACTCAAAAGGGACATTACAAGTTGTTGGAAATATCAGAGTCAACACAGATCAGAGCTAGATCATACTGGTTATAGTTGCTGTGGGGCATACCGAAGCAGTTCTAGCAACACAGACTATGTGATGCTGGAGATTAGTTTAGATCCAGGCAGCATCTTGGGAAAAGGCCTACAATTCAGGGAACACAATGCAGGTAGGCACATCTGTAAACTCCACATGGATAAACAGATTAATATATGTCTAGTGACCAGGAAGATATTTCTTAACAGCAGGAGATAAAGGCACACAAGAATGGATTTTTTTCTTTGAATATCCAAGCTCTGAAAATATTTTTTAACTATGCATTACTTTATATAGAATTACCTCTGCGTGAGAGGCACAAGCATGCAGAATATTAAAATCTTTCATATTCAGCAGTTAAATCAATCATCTGAGACACAGAACTACTTGAGTATGTTTAAAACAAACTCTTACAAGCTCAACCCTTCCGAACCCACCAACACCCAGAGTTGTGACAACTTCTAAATTCTGGAATGGGGAAGGAGGGAACTGGGATACTTTCTCCTTCAGCTCTATCATCTCCAAAGACACCTCTTTGGTCAACTGTCCACAGAAGGATCTTCCTCTGCATTAAGGAAATTAACATTGGTTAGTGCTTTCCTTGCCAGCAAACTGTATCACAGTACTCTGATATCCCTATAAAAAAGTTAAAGAAAAGCCTTCTTATTTCCTAACAGAATCTTTATATTATGCAGAAGCACCTTCTTTCTGGATATCCTATGGAAGTAAATTAAAAGTGAAATACTACTGAAATTCAGTGAGTATAATCAATGGTATTTTTACCAAGAGCTGATCCATGATGAGGTTACTTATTATGCAGTCAGCTGCAAAACTTTAGGCACTCCAAGTTGGAGAACCAATTTCTGAAGGGGCTGTGTACCATTTCCAGTAGCATGTTCAGAAATAAAAATGCAGCTATTTTTCTAAACAGGAAAACATACTCTGCTAATCTTCCAATAGTGCTTAGGCTGAAATCAGTCAGATAAAGTAATAATGCAGTTCACAGCTAAAAGCAAACTCTTTAATAGTAGCAGTGCTACACTGAAACATTCAAAATAAACTGTTTCTTTTGTACAGTTATACAGTTTCATTAACTCAATTAGGGGTTAAAGTTGGCTTTAGGGGTTTTACCAGTCAAAGAATTTACCACCAGAACCCAAAAAAATTATATGAGCACACTTTCCCTGCTTTTCTATGCTCAGTTTTCTTGGGATAGAGTGAATTCTTGGTTGCAAGTCAATATACTGAGATTCTATGTAATTTTTGTTTCAGAAAAAAAATCCTTGGACTCCATAAGCATATCCAGACAGTTTTATTATAGTGATTGCTATCATTTCTAGGGGCCCATCTCCATTAACTACCACCCATGATTTCACTTACATATCTATCACCCTTTTTTATGATTACCTACTGAAGATGTGCCTAACAAATGATCCAACTTACTTTGCATGTCGCTTTTCATCAGCCTGCGCCAGATTAGCCACGTAACCTTCGAGGTAAGTTTGAAGCTCCTCGTAAGTTCCAACAGTTTGGTTAAATGTCCTAAAAACATGAATGAAATGGTATAAACTACTCGGCGTACAATGGAAAGAGAAAGAAACCATTATTTGTGCTGCTGCACCAAGGCTTTACATTGTCTCTAAGTCATGACCCAGACTGAGCTTTACACTATCGCTTTGAGAGTACAAATTTTAAGAGCTTTGGAGAAGCAGTAACCAGCTGAAGTACCAGACTTTGTTTGCCAGAGGGTAGGGGGACATGGTGCCTGACCTGGTCAGGTCATTTCATGTTATGTTTAAATAAAGTACACCTGGCCTGCTCCAAATTGTTTCCCAAGTGCACTATGGCTATTAAGTGTGGTTCCACCATGCCTATCACAGGAACCAGCTTGGCATGAGTCCAGGCTATCAGTCCTTCTGTCCCAAAGAACAGAGTCCTTGGTACGCAGTGCCAAAGCGATTGAGACCACTTTTCCTGTTTCACAGGTAAGCAACAGCACTGTGGAAAGAACAGACTTAGAAAAGACTATGTCAGTTGGAAGGGACCTACAACAATCATCCAGTCCAAGTGCCTGACCACTTCAGGGCTGACCAAAAGTTAAAGCACGTTATTAAAGGCATTGTTCAAACGCCTCTGAAACACTGACAGGCCTGGGGCATCGCCCACCCCCCCAGGAAGCCTGTTCCAGTGTTTGACCATGCTCTCAGTAAAGAAATGCTTCCCAATGTCTGGTCTAAACCTCCTCAGATGCAGCTTCGAACCATTCCCACATGTCCTGTCACTGGATCCCAGGGAGAAATGCTCAGCACCTCCCTCTCCACTTCCCCTCCTCAGGAAGCTGGAGAGGGCAATGAGGTCACCCCTCAGCTTCCTTTGCTCCAAAGTGGACAAACCCAAAGTCCTCAGCTGTTCCTCACAGGACATGTCTTCAGCCCTTCCACCAGCTGCGTTACCCTCTTCTGGATGCGCTCAAGTACCTTCACATCCGTGTCAGATTGTCAATAGCAAAAGGAGGTCTGAAGGAGACAGTGGGCTGATACTTACTGAAGATGGCCAGCTGACTGATAGGGATGGAGGTAGAGGAGGGACACACAGGGGATTTTCTTGTTCCCTGAGCCAATGAATAGCAATAAATATGAAACATCACCACCACAAAGAGAGAAAGAAAAGAGTAACTGAACTACTCTTAAGCTTCTGTGCTCCTGCAGCTTCTGTCAGCCTCTCTTTAGGTCTTTGTCTAAAGCATGCTTTTAGCTCAGGGTATTTTTAGCATAACCACTCGTGCACTTAAGAAAACATTGCAATTGTGCCTACAGTGAAGTCACATATTACTGTTAACCTACTGAAAAGAGGATGTAAATCTTTCATTACACTGTAGCGTTGTACTTACTCTCTGTCTATAACGAGGCACTCCACGTCGTATTCATCTGCAATAACGTTTGCGGATCTGACATCATCACTAAGAATTGAAACAGATTAGAAGAATTCAGAAGCATATCAATATCCGCAAAGCACCTCACACTGTACTAATGGAGGGTCACAGCTGCTATAGGTGAAACTCCTTGAAGGCCTCTGCAGCCTGTATCTGGACTAATATTGCTGAACCAAACACAAAATTATAGCATTTTACTAGTCATTATTATTGCCTAGCACAGTATTTTTTCCAGTTTCAATAGGGTTTTGATCCTGACTTCCTTTAGCAACCTTCCAAGAAACTAGGATGAAACATAATTAGCATTTCATCAGGATTTGCTACTTATTTCTGAAATGATCCTCAGGTAGAAAATATTCCAGAGGCCAAACAATCCCTACCCACCCCATAAACATGTGTTATATGAACTATTTGGCTCACAGGTCGTATCTGGTGTGCACTTGTTTTCCCTGTTTCTTACTGTCATGGGCACTGGCACAGAAACAACAGTTAAGTCCAGTAATGATGGAACTTATCCATGCTAGGAGTCATACAGAGCCTGACACCATTCTTCATCACAGCTTTTACTGAAATATAAACAATAAGCAACAATACAGAGAGGGCCAGCGCTTGGTTTTTTCAATGAAAACCAAGGGTAGATGACAGTATATACTTTCAAATTCTTTCTGCAAAAACCAAAACATTATGACTAATTCAGCCATTGCCTGCATCTGCTGACTTTACAATCAAAACAAAGATTATATTCAAAACAGCTGTGAGTTGTATAATCCAACACATAGCGATAGGTCAACTGAAATACTATACATTGTGAATCAGACAATGCAGACTAACCTAATGAGAGCCTTTTCTCCAAAGTAATCTCCTTTTTGTAGATTTTTAATCAGCTGAGGCTGTGAGTGATCTGCAGTACTCTGGGTAACTATCACCTGGAAAATACAGGAACCAAAATTTAGCAAGGTAGAGTTTCAAAGTATTGCATGGTTTCCCATTCTTTTCTGTCTATTTCATAAATGTCTTAAACTCATAATGCTGCAGAAAGAGTTATAAATACATGTAATTTTACTCCCTCCTCTGAAAGATCGAAACCATTAGACATTCCCTGACACTTCCGATTTTTGCCGAGATGGAAAAATGAATATGTTCATTAATGCCCACCCCCCAACATTTCCCCCCTCACACCTTTTAAAACAGAGCAAAATAAATGGCATTCTAATGAAAAACTGAAAAATACTTCGTGTGCAGGCATCAAATGAGCTGTCTTCTCAGCTAAACAGATAGCCTCCAGAAACATTAACTAACATCTCCCCCCTCATGAAACCGCTTTCACAGTAGCACACATTCTGCTGCTGCCCACACCCTTTAGCAAAAAACAAACCAGAATATCTTCAGACATAGACACATTTTGGAAACTTGAAACCCCTAGGGAAGTTTATTGAAGAAAATTCTCCTGATTTGGTTCTTTAGAGTCCTGTGTCAGCCTCCAATGTAACAGCTGAATGGTAAAAGCTGCTGCTTTACTCCTCTGGGACTAACAAATGAAAGGAATAGACCCTGAGTCACCAAGAAAGCCATTCTCCATTAAACCTAGGACTCCATTATTTCTTAGATATTTCACAAGCCTATGTTTTGCCCATCAGATATTGAAACATCCAGGAGAAGACATAGGATCAAACCTCATTTACAAAAAAAATTGACTTTATATCTCTACTACAGTGTCAAGAGGCTTCAGGACATACCTTAATTACACTGCAATTAGAACAGTATAACACGGGTTCATTGTGAATGAAAATTAGGCTCCCTAAGTCTCCAGAATGCTGCTTCAGGCTTTTATCACAGTACTGTGAACTTAACAGCATCCTCAAAAACTCTCTGCACAGATTTTACTGAAGACCACATCCCTCAAAGTAGCTTTTGAAATACAGGTGTTTTTATATGTTACTTTATAAGTTAGATTTATTATACCTTACCTTTCCTTTTGCTATTATGAAGAAGGTATTTCCCTCTTCTCCTTCCCGAATAACATAATCTCCCTTGTCATAGTACTCCTGTTGGGGGGCAGGGGGCCACGGAGAGAGACAATATTGACCAATACATCATTAGCCTCTTTGAAAATTCTGATAACTATGCAGAGTTCTTAACACATCTGGGTGTTCAATTGATGTTTAACTTCCTATCTCCTGCATATGTTGCACTCCATAATAATATGCAAGCATTCTACTATATAAGGCATGGTGGCCAATCTGTAATGTATTTTAATGCAGCAATGCATTATTTGTTAAAAAAAAATATTAACACTGGTATCATCCCTATGAAGCAGGGAGAAATGAGGTAGAAAAAAAAATCAAAAGCTCTTAAAAGAGTTCTAAATCAAAATCCCATTTCCATAAGTCATTTTGGGCTTGGCACCTCAGTGGGAATGCCCAAATCATCAATTGCAAGCCACCAAAGCACCAACTTCTCTGTGTCTGCTAAGGAACCCTGCCTTTATTACCTCATTGTTCAACTTTCAATCAAGCATTTTTTCCATGTTAACCTTCAGCTTTGTGATCTGTTCCTCAGAAATAACCATCTTTTCTTCCTTTCTCCAAGCATTTCCTAAAAGTTCTCCATTGCCAGGAATCCCACAAAAAAAAAGACTCGCTACTTAGGATACTGTGTGCTAAGGCCATTTGCTGTTTTGCATAATCGGCACCATGATCTGTCTCCTCATCCCCTTGTGCTATGGCCATCACTCTACCTGCCTCTTCCAACTTGTTGGGACCCAGGCTGTTTCCTGAGGAACATTTGTTCTCCATCTGCAGAACTCTTCCAAGACTGGAGTTCCTACAGACTTTCCCTATACAAAAAAGGATTGTTACCACTGCTTTTGGAAAGTGTCACAGCTATGACTATATACCAAGCCTTTACCTCCAAAGGCTGCTGGCAGGTGAGCCCTAAGACACAGATGTTTCGATGGTTTTGTATGTTGAAGTCCTAAGGCCTTTTTTCCCTTATATTTTGCAGTGTTATGTAGTCCAAGGCATATGAAAGTATTACATATCCACATTGCAAACAGGTAAAGCGTGATTACAAAAAAAAAAAAAAAAAAAAATCAGAGACTTGGACAGCAACTTTGTGCTTAATCTATTTTAATAAAGGCTAGATTATAGATCCTCTTATCTACTTGCTTGACCTACTTGCTTGACTCCTTTGATGCCAAAAGTGTAACTTATGCCACTAAATGTTATTATTTGCTGCCAGTCTGGAATTCCACTCTGACCACTCCAAAAAAACTGCCATGTTAAAAAAAAGCTTAGTTGTTTTTTCGGTGTTTTGGTTTTGTACTTATTTATTCATCTTTATTATTTTGAAAGCTTACTGAATACTATTTAGAAAAACTTAACAGTATCTTACCACCTCCAGGCAGTCCATGATCTTGGTTAATTTATCTTCAGGTAAGTTTTTGAGCAGGGACACACTTCCAGAAAAGAGGAGGGGGGGAGGGGGAAGTAGTTATCATTAACACTTTTTTCATGATCTCTTCTCATCCATACATTTGTACAACCACATTTTACAACTAGCTAAACTTTGTAAGGTTCAAACATTCTCACCTTGTTCCTTAGATAAATTGAATTCGCACAACTTGCAGCTTAGAAATGTGGGAAATGTTGGTCAGTTTGTAAATCAACTTTGTATTTCAGCAGGGGAAAAAACTCTAGCGGGTACATGGCCTAATTTCAAAATTCAGTCATATAGAAGCCATTAACTGCAAACCCAAGACATTACAGTAGTCCAATAATGTATTTTCAAATGCACTGCAGAGACTTCAGTATTACTTGGACAGCCATTAAAAGAGACTCCAACTACAGTGATGACTTGATGAACTTGCTGGTAAGAATGAAAAAACTTCCCATCCGGAGCACTTGGACTTGTACAAGTTAGGAAATCATAGAGGTCTCTAGCTGCTCAGGCTCAGCAAAGAAGTATTTATAGAATCAAAGATGGAGATGGATGCAAAAATACACAGGACATTCTATGCATGGCCAGGCTTGAGATCTAAATTTGAAGCTGTAACAGAATGGTCATTCTTTGTTAAAGACAGAAAAATAGGAAATCAGCTAACTATGGTTTGGAACCTCTAATTTGACCTTGTTCCCAAGGAAAAGCACTGTACAGCTCTCAGTGTTCCCTGCAGGAGAGAGCATTGTTGTACTCTGCAGATTTCCTAGTAATTTATGTTGGAATTAGTTCATAAACTGAGATGTGCAGTTCTCATATTCAAGTCTCCAAGGGATGAGGAATATTCCTTAATCTACTCCAGCAGCAAATTAACTTCTAGTTGGAGGATTTATTTAACATATTGTTTTAACATCTAGCCATGTAATCCTTCCTATATATTTGTTCCATTACTTGAAAGCATTCAAGCACCTATCACTGTTTCCTAACGTAATACAGGAGAAAAACAATCAAAATGGGAAAAATAGTTTTGTGAATCCTAAAAAACCCAAGAGGTAAATATTCAGGCTTTTGAGGATCTTTGCATTGAGTGCCTCTCCCTCTCTCTAAGACAGGTGCAGTATTGCTGTGCACCTTAGGAGCAGCCCAAACCAGTATTAGAAATGCGTTATTTTTACCTTCTAAGGAAGTTTCTGTATTGCTCTTGTCTTGTTTGTGCGGTCACTCTCATGATATTTTGAAACACTTCTCTGTCCAGCGCCCATGTTTTAACATTGGTGATCGCTTTAAGAAAACAACAAAATCAACAATATTTCTGTATGATTTGATGGAAGATATTACAGTATCAGGTCACGGTACAAGACAGACCAGCTCTTTCAAAGTGTCCAAGGCCAGACTTTAAAATATCCAGCACTTTCTGCAGTCAGACTTTTAAAAGGATTCAGCTCCCACTTAAACAATGCTCACTAAAGTAAGACATAGCTTTCCAAATGGTTCCTCGACAGAACACTTTCCATGCAACTCTGCAGGCTGAGTAACTTTGAAATCCTAGCCACAAACGGGGCTGAACGCTCGTGAAGATCTACTCCTCATTGTGAGCAGTCATTGCACTCAAAGGCTGCAATGTAATCAGCAAAGGAGCTGATTTCAAAGAAACAAAAACTTGGCTGAAGTTTTCCAAAATCTATGAGGTAAATGTTGAATACTATGGCTTGGATCCATCTCTAATTCAGATTACATGCAAATGTTTGTGAGAGAAATAACAGAGGTCAATAAATACATTTTACTTCATTTAATCCTGTGATCCTCAGACAGTTTTCCTCCAGTGTAGCCATTTTATAAGAGAATAAAGTGTAATCAAAACATTAATGATTATCTTTCAAAAGGTAATCGAAATATTAGTACAGTTAGTATTTATAAGATTCACCATCAAAGGTGCAAACCACTAAGCAGCCTCTGTGTGCAATCAATGACACAGCAGAACACACTGCACTTCTTATTTTTTTAAGCAAAATAAGGTGATTCTATTTAATTTAATCTCTTCTTCTAAAAGATGCTACACTATATTCAGCATTTTTCCTTCTGTCATAAGAAGGAACAAAACTGTTTTCTCTGGGATAAAGGAAAGCTACAGAAAAAATTACAGCAATTTATTTCCTCGATTTATTATAAACATAGAATCAGTTTTGCAGGAAAACAACCTGCCAGGTTTAGAATCACGCAGTCATTGGTCTTTGTACTTAAACCTGATATACACATATGCTCTTAACTGCCATTTATCAAATTAGCTCAAAAAATATTTTTGGATGCTGGAAGGAAGAACAAAGGTATTGCTTTGGTTTTGTTTTCTCCTAAATAACACTTTTCGGTTTACTTTGCATGAAGAAAATATGGCAAGTATCCAAACTATCGCGATGCTTTTCCTGTACCTTGCACCTTAACCAAATAAAGCAATTATATAGCTAGGAAAAAAAGCTTGTAATCTTAAAGATGAGACAGAGAAATTCAGAAACATAGGAGTAAATCATGTTCCCAGTTTCAAATACAGCTACTGCATGTAAAGATGCTGCTGGGTAGCAGCAGCCTTTGAAATGCTGTCTGGCTTAAGACCTTCACTTGTCAGTTTTCAAAGGCCGCAGGTAAAGGAAATCACTAGATCGAGCATCAAGAAGGGGTTTTCACATATGTATTTACTAGTCATGCTCAGTTATGGCATTGTACTGCTCTTCCTCTACAAGCAGCAGCACAAGAAAGCTATTGGGAGTGGGGAGGGTTTCCGCAGTGATTTTAAGCATTCAGACACCTTTTCTTGTCCGTAATCGGATGATTCTTGTCCTATCACAAAACCAATTAATGTTAACAAAGGTCTAAAGCAGCATGACATCCTACTATGCAGAAATACTATAACACTAATACTATACACCAGGCAAAAAAGAAAAATAGGGAAGTAGAACAGTGTGCCAGTGAAAAAAATAATCACATTATCGATGCAGTTCTGTTTATCAAGCAGCAACAAAAATAGATTACATGTAATAACTTCCATCTGCACATCTAGCAATGATTAAGTGCTTAAACTGGGTGCAGGAAGAAAGACCAGAAGCTTTTGAAGCAAACAACTCATTTTATTGCATTTGCTCCTTTTTCATGAACTCTTCGTACTTACTAGTGGTTCAAAGTTCCTGCAGATTTAGACAGGAACAGAAATTAGCCTGCAGACATAAGTAATACTTACAGAATGGTGGAAAGTGGAAAAATGGTTAATTTAATCCTATTTGGTCACTTACTGGTCTGTCACAGAATAATTACGGCAGGTTAAAAAAGGAATTAAGGGGTATTTGACAAATGAATTCTGAGTCTTATGCAGGAATAGGGATATTTGTATCAGAGCAACACTAAACTCTATCCTGGTCAGCTGGTAAACATAAACCAAGAGCCAGTGTTTGCCTCAGAGAAGCAGCACGTCTCACCTAGAAGTTTCATCTCTCCCACATTTGAGATCAAACTCAGAGCTTCTCCTGAGTACCAGTCGCAAATGCCAAGTGCAAATGGATCTTGGCAAGACTCAGTAGCTTAATGACATCGAACTAAAAGAAGTACAAAAGCAACTAATTTCTACATATTTTATTTCCTCTTGAATTATGCTTTACCTGCTCTATTAAAAATGCCATGGTTTAATATCTTTCCAAACTCCCTGTAATTTCAGCCTCAGGGTTATGTTTGACAAGAACATAAGAGCCAAAGGACCATTGCTGCTACTAAATCGTTCAACATTAAAACATAATCCTTCCTTACACAGTTAGTTTAGTCCAGGTGTGGCTAACCAGCATACTTTGGAGATGCCTAATTTTTTATCAAAAGTCATGCTACAGATGGAATTATATTCATGGTATAGCATTATTAGAGTTCCCAAGCAGAAAGAATTCAAGGAATGAAATGTGAGCTTACTGTAGATAATCAGGACATGCATACATCTATTAAATGAAAACTTCACAGAAAATCTGGATATAACAGGGACCTCACAAAAGTATATAGTTTTCATTTTGAGCAATGTTGTTATAATAAACCTTAGGTACCTTTCACAGAGGCTGTCCGTGTGCAGTTGTATAAAATGGCTAGTTCACCAAATGCTGTCCAGGCAGGTATTGAAGAGAGTAGTTTATTCTGTTGAAAGACTTCCAGACTGCCCTCTGTCAAAAATCATCATGATAACAGGTATTAAAACTGAGCTCAACTGCACAGAGTGAGGGGAAAACACATCAATATATTTCTGGCTTTGCACTACCTGGAGCACAGGAATGGGAGCAACGACGCAAACAGTGCTTTGAAACACATGTTAAACCAGTAGAGATTATTTTTTTTCCTCTCCCCAAATGTCTTGCTCATCTACAAATCTGGTCTGGAAGGGAAGGAAAGCTGAGAAAAACTTATCAACACTAAAAAGGCCATGGAAAAGTGCTGTTTTAAATCCCGATGGGATAAATCTTTTCTACAGCAAACTGTCAGTACTGGTTCAGATGGTGTGATGTAGACAAGCAAGTCTTAAAATAATGATCACAGGAGAAATTACTCATAAGGTTTGTTTGTTCATATACATGTTTATGTATTTATGTGCAGAATGCAAAGGAGAAGGCAGACAAATGAAAAGCACATTGAATCTTCCTTTAAGAAATTGTCCTTGAGCCTTACTATGAACCTAGCAAAAGTCAAAGCAAATCTGAATTTCTTCATGGGTTATGGCCCCAAAGAGCCCTCCCCTAAACATGTTCAGAAAGTTTGTCCGTCTTCTCTCAAAGACACCTACTGACTCCTCAAAAAAGGTCTAATGTGCCAGAAAAATTTCCAGGTGCACAACTTCTTCCTCATATTTAATCTGTTTTTCAAAATATTTTCATTTTGCCTAGCAAGAATATAGCTACCCCATTGCAAATCTGACTCCCTCTTTCTCCCTGCACCATCTATGTTAACCTAACACAGCTACCATCAATTTTTCAAACTAACCCATCCATATGAAGCCAGAAATCAGAAGATGTGCTTTCCAATCTATACCAGCATGCTCCTGGCTTAAATATTCCTGCCCTAACAGAACATACTCTTTACAGCACGAACTCTGATTTATATGAGCCTCTGAGCCTTCTAATTGTCCAGAACTGATGAAGTATGCAAATTAATCACAAATACTATTTTTTTTTTTTTTATAGTGAGATGATGAAAGAGAGTCTTGCTGCTAGGAGCAACTTTCAGTTGTTCCTAAAACTTGGGCTCCACTATGGCTGATCTGAGATTTGAGTGTAAGCACAGTAGCAATCAGTGCAGATGAATGGATGACTGCAGTGAGATTACTTCAGACCTGTCGGCATTATTTTAGGAAAGTCTTCTTATCCTACAGCTTGTTTTTTGTTTTGTTGTATTGTGAGTTTTTTCCAGGAAAAAGCAGCAGCTGTTTTTTTTAACAAAAAAAATCTAAGCTTTGAGATTGGTAAACTCAGACTTCATCTCTCAGTTTCCCATACACAGAAAACTGGTATAAGCTCTCATGAATGTTGAAAAGTAAGTTTTATTTCAGAAGTGGCTGCACTGTTGAGCAGGTTTCTGTATTTTAAATTATACCTCCTCTTCCTTCAGAGAAGAAAGGGTTGGCTATACCTACAACAGAAAAGATTTGCTGGCCTCTAGGCTTTCAGAAATGGAAGAGGTCACACAATAGCATTAAATCAAGGTTCAAGTTTCTAAGGTGCTTTTTGTTGCTCTCACTGTTTCAAAAAGTCACAGGTAAAACGTGCATTGCCCTCAGCAGGGCCAGCATAAATGATTTAAGAGCACAAACATCATCATTGTGGTTTCCTGCAAAGAATTCTAAATTACTTTCCTGTTTCTTGTGCTTGTGCATTGTATGAGTAAGCAGTATTCACCTTTGAGCACAAAAATGTGATTGCCCGGCTCTCCCTGTCTGATGACATAGCTCCCTTGCTGGAAAGTCCTTTCATACATACATTCCACCATATCCCGGATCTGGTGAGGCTCCAGTCTCTTCAAGAACTGATTTTTATTCAGGGCATCCGTGATAAGCTTCTTCTCACTGGTTTCAAATAAAAAACCAAAGTTTAAAAGATGTGGCATGGTTGGGGTATATCATTCACCAGGTATTCATTCCTCTCAGGATGCTCCCTCTCAATTCTAACACATTTGTGACCAGTACCACTAACAAACGTTACAATTCTTGCAGTTAATACACATCCCATTAGCTGTGCCATGCTATGGCCTCTTTCTTCCTGTGTGACCCTGCCTGCAGAAAGCATCAGGTCAGATGTAAAAAGGCCCCCAGTAGAAGACATGCTCCCCAGAAAGTGTTGCACTGCTTCTCACCACATTCTTTCCCCATTGCACAACTAAGGTATATAGCCTTGCTTACCTGAAAGTAAGAAACATGAAAGGTATGACTTTACATATCACTGCCCGTACAGGAATGGCAACCCGTTACAAAATCAGGTCCACTTTTCCGACATTCTAATACATTTTTTATAATATCCAGCAAAAACATAATACCAATGATAAGAACAAGGTTAAAGTCAACACAGATGGTACTAAGACCTCATGAAGAGTTTCTCCCTTGTGGTGAGGAAAGATGCAAGGAAAGAAAAGTATGCAAAAACAGGATTCACAGGTGCTGCTGTTAGGAAAATGTTAGAAGACATTGGTAGTGGAAAAAATGAAGCAAGTTGTAAACAAATGTGATCAAGAAAACGACTACAGAAAACTTCCCTTGCCACCTGCAAAATAACATTGATCCTGTGGCATTCCCCGTTCATAGTTGCTAAGCAAATTTATGATCAGGACATGATCGCAAGGTCAGCTTGCAATGTACCTGTTGAATGTTGTCCCAAAACTCACATAGTAAGTCCAGGATCCAGGAAAGGTGTGTGTGGAGGTGGAGGGTTCATGCTGATACCTCCCATATTGCTTCTTGCCCTCCATCCACTGCCCCGTAAAATTCTTTCCACCTCTCCTTTGCCCGCTTCCTTTGCCCAGATGACAACAAACAGCATAAATGGTCTTACCTGAGTAAAAATCCTGTAGTAGTCTGCTCATGTGGGATGCCAAATATACTGTCTCCTGAAGGATGACTAAACATAAGGGAACCTTCCCAAAGCAGGCCCTTTAGTGCTTTTAGGAGTTTTTAGGGCATAATCAGAAGTAAAAATATAACACAAAGGCTTGTGGATATAGGTATGCAGCCATTAATGCTGGACCTCTTTGCTTTCTAAAATTCAGCATTCAAGACAATAAACTTACACGATACACACTTTGTGATACTGTAACAAACTATACCCATCCCAAGCTGTTTTGTTAAAAAGTCTTTGGAAATGCTTCAGGGCACCTATAAAAGTCAGACAAAAGGCAGGTAAATCAGTGACCAAGGACTGGCCTGTCGGGGCCCTGAGGGCAGTAAAAGGCCTTAATTACCCTGATCAGCCTCACATGGGACCACCACCCATGCACCCTCTGCCCATCTGTCTTTATAACCTAAGCTTACGTCTGGGCATTCACTTCTTGCCTGAGCTATATTATAGAAATAATTGATTTGGTTTTGTCCTCTGGATGGGTATTGGCCTAGTTATTGTAAGTACTTTGTTTTAGTCTCTTGGTTACAGCTCACATCTGAGTGGTCTCTTCTTCTGCCAGACTCCTGGTGGACCCTGTTCTCACCACCCTGCTCTGCCTGTCCTGTCCACGCCTGGTGGGATGGTGCCTTGGTTAGTGAGGGCTTTGCCTGTGCTGCAGTCACCGCTGATTCACACACTCTTGCAGAGAAACTCTGTTCTTGCTGCTCCCCGAGACAGAGCCTCTGCACCACTTCCTGCAGCAGGCAATACACATAAATGGGGGAGTTGTAAAGGCAAGAACAGTCTATCTGAGCCACCGGTGGATGAGCCCAGTGGTTGGATTTTAAGAAGATGTGGAAAAATCAACAGTGGATGAATCCACTAATAATGACTAACTATCAGAGAGAAAGCTGGCTTACATCTGTACCAGGCAATCTATGAGCTCTGATTGACTTGTCTATGTTCTGGGTCAAGGGCTTCCTATAAAGCAGTGCCTTGAATCCATGCCAGAAATGAATGCAATTAAGCAACTACTGCACTGATGGAGCTTTTATGGACCTACTGAGTACTTTTCCTTTACTGCTGAAATGAAAGATAAATTCTGCCTTGAAGTCCCTGTGTTCTTAATATGTCTGTGTAAGGAAGCTATGCAACAAAATAAACACCCTAACAGCTTTCTGAGGCATTTAAGGCTCGCTCTTGCTTGTATTCATAGAACAATGCAAGGTTATCATCAAAACTAGATTATGTGGGGAAATCTCCTGAAGAAAATCCAGGAACAAACAATTAGTTAAAGCAAGTAAGCAGACTTACAATGTTACTAGCTGCATAATGAATGAAAATAAGTAAAGGTGATGAGATGAGGCAAGAAAAATAAAATCAGGTAGCTATGGTAAGGATTGTGTTTAGAAACAGAGATCATAACTTTGTTTCTGCTGAAAGCAACAGGGTTTTTAGAATATAATCTCTAACTTTGTTTTCTGCTAAAACCAACCTTGCTTATTTAATTCACCCTGGACTGCATCATGCATACAATACTACAATAAAATACAGTAATGGTTCATAAACTCATACGCAAAATGAGCACTAATACAGGACAGGAGGCTTTGCTGTTTTCAGAAAGTGCTGCTGCCCACAGAGTGAAGGACACATGAGTACAACAGCCACGGCTCAGGCTCCTGAATCAGCTGCTTAGTCATTTCATGTGCATCCAGCACAGTATCTATCTAACAGTTCTCTCTCCATTGTTTTCCTCAGCTTCCCCTATACCTGCCCCACTTTTGAGAACTGCTGCTGGAAATAACTAGATGTCCTGAAAGGACAGAAGACGTTTAATCCTGTATTGGTGCCAGTCACTGTCCTGATGACTACTACTGCATGGCTAAAAAGGGGGCGCACAGCTCCACAGAACTGTACTGGTGTTGAGATATTTCTTGGTCTTGCCACTAGCAGGACTTTCCTTCACTGCCCAGGGCCAGCTTTGCCATAGCACCCTCCTCCTGGTTTTGTTCCCCTCCCTGCTTTCAGCTCTTGTGAAAATGTTTCCCCTGCCTCTTTCAATGCATTCCCAGTCAATCATATGAAATAGCACTTGACACTTTAAGAAAGGCTTTTTTGTGAACAGGATTAGGTATTTATTCCTATCATAAGACAGATGTCATCTCATAGGTACAAGGGTACAAGATATACTTTGCAGAGCATTGCTTTCTCTTAATATACCCGTCTGCTACAATAAGAGATTTTTGGTTATCTGCTGTCATTGACTGGTAAAAGATATCAATGTCAAGTGTCAGAATAGTTTCTCCCCAAACAATAACGGCTGATAAGAGAACTGGGTCATGATCCTGAGCCCATAATGAAAAGGGACTTGATATAGACAACTTAAAGGCTGCTGATGGTGATAGCATGCTCTGGAAGGACACAGAAAAACGGAGAATCAAGTCCTATGGATACTGAGACACCCAGATACTTAACACAGCAAAGGATAAGAGATTAATTTTTTTTCCATTTGAAAGACTTGTTCGAGAGATCTGCTTTCATATACTGTGTTCAAGCTCAAATCTTTAGGCTTCAGTTAAATGTTCAATGCTCAAACTTCCATTAAGGAAAAACTCTTATTTTTGGAAATTGAGAGGATTTATCCAACTAGTTCAAGAGATGACATATATACATGAGAAAATATCCACTCATAGAGGATAGATCAAGAACGATTGAAAACTTCTAAAACTTTCATGAAAATTATTCATGCTGGGATACTCCACACAAAAGTATGGCACTTAAAATTCTGCTAAATGCATAGCATAAAATTGTGCCATTTGTTTTACAAATGTTTCTAAAAGGAACTAGTAACGCTCTGGACTCAATGCAAATTTAAGAATGTAGCATGGAGCTTCCCCTCCTTTTGAAACAGCTCTTCTCACAACTGCAGAACAACACTGTGCAATTGCCTTATGCAGAAGTGGGGCTGCACTAAGTCCTCTCTCTGTAAAGGGGAGGCAGCTACCTATACCAGTAACTCTGAGCACTGCTATGGACACTGTTAGGCTAAAGGATCAGTATTTTTTAATTACAGTAGACAGAATTCTGTAGACAGTGAAGGTGAGACATTGTCCTTACATGTATGCCAACTGTCTGACTTTGACCTGCTACAGTATTTACAGCCGAGGTAAGGAAGCGCAGTGTGTGCGCCTTCCAGCATTTGGTTGTCTCGTTAGCAAGGTGATGGTGGCTTAAACAAGTGTATGTGTATCATAGGCTTATCTAACGGAGGGGCACAGTAGTGCTACGTCTAAAACAGTTTTGTGGTGTTTTTTTTCACATCTGTTTGCTTCCAAACTGTTTCAAAATCAAACGATACTTTGGCCACTATTGCATCCAAAGATAATGTGCCCCCACCCCAGAAGTCTGAGCCAAGACCTTTCACTATTACTTGATTTATTGGAGAAAGCATAAATTCTTCGCTCTGTGACTACAATATATGTTGGTCTATGAAATACATCTTCTATAAGGGTAATTTAAAAAAGCATTCTGTCCAGGTCTAAGAATTGACACAGAGCAGAAGCTAACATTAAGCTGGCTGTGGCAGGAAAAAAATGTTAACTTGCAAATGAGAAATACTTTGGTATTCTGGTTTTGACTGTGATAGAGTTAATTTTCTTCTCAGAATCTGGTGCAGTGCTGTGTTTTGGATTGGGTGTAGGACGAATGTTGATAACATACTGATGTTTTTAGTTGTTGCTGGGTAACGTTTATACTAAGTCAAGGGCTTTTCAGTTTCTCAGGTCCAGCCAGCGAGAGGGCTGGAGGGGCACAAGAAATTGGGAGGGGACACAGCCAGGACAGCTGGCCTGAACTAGCCAAAGGGGTATTCCAGGCCATAGAATGTCAGGCTCAGTACATAAAGCTGGGGGAAGAAAGAGGAAAGTAGGGCGATGTTTGGAGTGATAGTATTTGTCTTCCCAAGTAACTGTTCTGTGGGATGGAGCCCAGCTTTCCTGGAGATGGCTGAGCACCTGCCTGCCCATGGGAAGTATTAAATGAATTCTTTGTTTCGCTTTGCTTGCGTGCACGGGTCTTGCTTTACTTATTAAACTGTCTTTATATCAACCCACAAGTTTTCTCACTTTTACTCTTCTGATTCTCTCCCCATCCCACTGTAGGAGGAAGTGAGCAAGTGGCTCTGTGGTACTTAGTTGCCAGTTGGGGTTAAACCACGACATTTGGGTATGAGTTCCAAGTTTTTTTTAAATTGATCACATCACAGGAACTGAGGGTTCATTAGTGTCTTGCATATGTATTAACTCATCACCCATACTTGCTGTACATAATCCAAGACGTCTAGTCTTTCAAAGCCTAAGGTATTTGAACAAAGTCACTTTGATCACTGCAAAGCAGATGACATGTACCCATTAATAAGGCAGATTTAAGTTTCAGAACCACAGCCAAAGGTTTCAAAGACATGAACTCCTGGAGATGGTCTAAACTGTATATAAACCCAAAACTAGTCTGAATTGTCTTTTACCTAACTACTTCAGGCAAAAAGAACGTTAATAGAAAGCATCACTAAAAAAATCCCAACAACAAGAAAACCCCCACCTGCTGAAACGCCAATAACACAAGACCATATTTCACTATTTAATTGTCTTCCTGACTACTGGACCACACTTGGACCTATATGTAAAACACAGAAAGATTACCACTTCATTTCTCACCAAGAGCTAAAGCTAGAAAATGGTCACTTGCAGAAAATGAAGTTTAAAAACACTGGGTAAAATATGAAGTTGAAGTTTAACAGTCCAAGAAAATATATTTGTAATGTCTGGAATGATCTACTGAATACTTAAGATACCCTAGAAATTACTTTTTCTAATGCCTCATGTTGAATTTAGCATCCACCAGTATTCCCAAGTCCTTTCCTGCAGGGCTGCTGCAAGGTATGTTTTTATTCAGTCATAATCCTGACTCCCATGAAAGATGCTGACATAAGTTCTTTAGTCAGTTACAAGTCACATATTTATGTTAAATTAATATTTTAGTATTAAAAATTGAAGATTTGGTTGTATGTCCAAAATGTTTTTACTTAGTTTCACACTGAAGCTTGAGAAGCAACTCCTTTTTTTGTATAGAACACATGGCAACTCTCTAATTCTAATTGCTCTGGCCAGGTTTGTACACTTCCTAGTGCTAGATAATCAAACAAATAAGGAGTTCCACTTCACTCTCAAATTACTTACTTTAAGGACAATAATTAGCAGACAAATCCAAGTTTAATGACCATTGTGGAAGACAAGAATTTAAATGAAAATTCAAGAGTGTGCAAGTACTAAGAAGAAGAAAGCAAAGCAGAATCACAGAAAAGCTGGAATGGGGAGAAGGGAGGAATGGTGTGCTCTTACTGCCAATGCAGTGCATGCTTAAGCGGTCAGTTGTTTCCAGAGGAGTATGCATCAGAATAAATTTAGGAATGGTGTGTTCTAAGTTGTTATAAATCTATGGGAGCCCTAGCAGTAACGATGACCATCTCTGAACCAGACTATAAGAGATGAAAGGAGGGGAGAGGAAGAGAACTGCTCCTTTACCCTGTTATGTTACACTAAATCTTTTAGAAAGACAAGAAAATAGAGACGGCATACAACAAAAAAGGAAATGTTTTTAGAAGTGCTGAGCCACTGAATCAAGAAGGAAAATTTCTAGGTCTGCTTCTATCACATGATCAGCATTACATTCAGATTATTTAAGCTACAATATGTGTTTTTCTTCTGAAAGGCAAAGTCTGTGCTGCACTTGGCTAATCAACTGGCTCTTCCCTTTGGTTCACTCCTCAATGCTGTTACAATTCTGCCTCTGAAAGCACTCCAGAAAAACAATCTGGTGGACTGCAGCACAAGGATCATGCCAAGAAGACAGGTAATTACAACAGAACACTTCTAAACCAAACAATTATTTAAACTGCTCAGGTACTTGTGATAAAAAATACAGTTCCCTTACTCTGGGAAAACACTGCTAGACAAAGTTTTCAGCTCCTTATGGTGACTCAGGCAGCCTTTCTAGTTCACAAGACAGCCTCTAATGTGCAGTGCTGGACATGACGGATGAGAAATCAAGTCTGCCAGCTCTCAGGTCTACTACAGTACAGCCTCAAACAAGCCATTAATTCTTAACAGAGTAATAAAGCTCCTCACAAGTCTGAGACACTGAAGCTGCTGGTTGAAGTGCAGATAGATTCTGGCTACCACTGTGTTAAAACAAATACTCAGGTTATGTCTACACTGCAAGGCAACAGAGGGTCTAAGGTATGTTTAAGGATACCAGTCTCATACCTCTGTCCACAAGGTCAGCTGCGACCATGGGTATTTTTGGCTCTTGTAGAGGCCAGAAGTATAATTGGATTCAAAGAGGAACAAGTAAATTTAGGTTCCTACACCATGACCATCAGAAGCTGGAGGGCAGGAGGAAGCTGCGAAGAGAATAATTGTACCATACAAAACATTTCCTCATATTTTGCACTAGACTGAGTCGAAACTGGGCTGAAAAACTTTGTATACAGCTCAGAGTTGGTGTCCATGCTGCATTTGGGAGAGCTAAGTTGGAGCCACCTGCTCCTTCCCAAGCCATCCATGCTATCAGAATAAGAATCCGAACCCACGTGAAGGCATCCAGCCTTCTGTTCATCAGTGCTCCAGAGTATAGCTTAAGCTGCAAGCACTAGTCAAACCTAGACCTGAGAAGAGGCTTATGTCCTGCTTAGCTGGCAGTAAAGATAAATCCCAAAGAGACTAACTAATTTCCTCAACTAAAATGCAGAGGCTACCCACCGCTCTCCATCTTCAAGTCTGCGGGACACAGATGATTCTTGGTTAAAGTTACACACAAACTCAACCAGCATCTAACTAACACAGTAACAAAGTCTGTTTAAAAAAGATGAATACTTGAATCTTGATTTATCACGAGGACAGGGTATCATTGTGATAAAAGTGGACCCTGTAACACAAGCATATAACCCCCCTGAAATGAGCTCACCTGGAATCCTTTCGGACTCTTGCTTTTTCAAACGAAAACGTAGCTTGCCTGTTCAAATCATATAGCTGTGTTGTCGGCTCTGCAGATACACCTTCCTTGGCTCCTCTCCTCCTATCAGCAGAGGCTTGAATCCTTGAAGCCACTTTAAATGGAGAAGGCTGAAGAGAGTGCTCTCCTTGAGTGCTAACAACATCCTGCAGCTTGTTCAACTGTATACACTTGCTCTGAAGTTCCTTGGTGAGTTCTGCTATCACCTTAGTCTGCATAGCCAAGTGCTCCTGAAGCTCAGCAACATGACTTTGACCCTCTTGCAACTCTTGATCTTTTCTCTTCAGCTCCTTTTCCAGTTCAAGCACCCTGCTGTAAAGAACATCAGCCTGCCCACTGATCACATTGATGCCTAGACCTGGGTCCTTCAAAAACTTATTGTTGCCAGCACAGCCAATAGAGAGGTTTGCTACATGTCTATCTGTCCGCCTCAAATGCTTGGGTTTCACTGATCCATTCCCCATTTTGTCCAGAAACCTAGGTGAGAAAATAAATTTGTGGTTTTATTTCATTCCCCAACAAGAAGAAAAAAAAAAAAATGAATGCAAATTAATGAATTTAGTATTTAACTGGCAGCTGACTTTGAGATAGACAACTATAGTAAACATAGTTGATTGTTTTCATCCTTTCCAGTACTGAAAGTCAGAGGAGTAAAAGGCAATGAGTAGGCTGGTGGAAACAAAGCAAAAGACTTGATGGCAACCAGTTCTTTTTTGTGAGTTGAAGAGATGTGTAAGCTCCTATCAGCCTTAGGAAGACAAACAAACAGCAGACAGACGACAAGCTTATGCTTTACTACTGAAGCAAGAGAACTTTTAGAAGAAAAAAAAGTTTGGGTCACTTCCCCAGTGAAGAATAATTATTGAGCACACAAACTAATTTGGCCAGTGGGGTGGGCGCATATGTGCCTCGCATAAAGGATATGTGATTGTCAAGCATACGTGTTAATAATTTTTTTAAATGACTTTAAGGGTTATGACCATAAAAGGACAGTCATACTGATCAGAACGGGAGTCTGGCTAGCTTGTAGACTATCTCCGGCCATGGCCATAAGCAGATGCCCGGGAAAGGGTATCAACAGGATGAGCATACAGGCTGCTTGACTGACATTTCAGATTTCCTGAGCCTGATATGCTTCATTTAATCCTCAAGGGATCTCTAACCCTAGTACTTGTCCCATTTCCCTACTTAACCCCTGTAAACTTCCTATCTGCAGACCCTGGCAGGACCCTAGCAAGAGTTGCACAGGTCTGCTTCTTGCATGAAGAACTACCTCCTTTTATTTGTTTCTTCAAGTACAACCAGGGATATCAAAGTCAGGAAAAGTAGTTTCACAAAGACTTACCTCTATTAACCTTTTCCATAGTATTTTGTAAATTCCTGTCCTACCTCTGTACCTGAACGTATGCCTGAATTCTTTCCCAGAATGACAGCTCCTAGCTTATTCAGTCCTTCCTTATACAGACATCACTCCAAAAGTTTGACTAATCTTGCTGTCTTTTTGCTGATGACAAATTCAGGGCAGCACAAAGTTAGACCTAATTTACTCCTACCAAGAACAGGCAGCTGGCACTGTTCCTGTAGCTCTCTTAATCATTTCAAACTGGCTCACATTTGTTAGCATTAACAGCAGCTACTGCTGTCAAGGAACAATTACCTTTCACAGAAAACTCCCCCCTTCCATGGTCTACTCGTGAAAAGTGACCAGAAAAAAAAGTTTCAACTTCTGTCAGAATACCTATGCTTCAAGCACTTGCTGCAATTAGCAGCCTTCAGCAGATTTGCAGTGACCCTACCTCCTTCCCTGGACACTATCTTTCGTAAATTTTATTGTATAATTTCAAGATGAGCAAGGAAGTATGTGCTGCTTAGGTCAGGCTGTATTAACTGCATAAGCTGAGGAGGGAAATACTCATGCATTGCTTTTGGGAGTCTAGTGTTCAACAATCACTAACTCCAAAATTAGTCTTGGGGAGTAATGCCTGCCTATAAATCCCATCAGTGGGCCACAACAGTGCTGGGTTACAGTTTGGTTTATTCAAGCCTAACGAGAGCTCCACCAGGAGAGGAGGAATGAGATGTACTGTCCCATCGAGCTTTTCCCAAAACCCCTGCTCAGGCTCTTGATGAACTCTGTTCAACTGTATCTTGCTGTTGCAAAAGACCACAGCACAGGAAATACCTGCCTTAGAACAGCAAATTGTTTCCTTGCACTCTGATTTTTGCCTCATCAAAAAGCTATTTTAATAACTTTTATAAAAGTTCTGTTGCACTAACTAGGCAATCATGCTGCTAGTGCCAATAGTAGGCTACAAAGTAGCTGTGAGTCTGCCTCATAAATGAAGTCCAACTTTTTCAGGTTGAACCCCAAGTGATGTGGCTTAAGTGAATCTATTTTACCATTTTATTGGACCCAGATAAGAATGTGCCCCTGACAAGGTACACTGATCAGGCAACAAGAAATAAATTGGGAAGCTTCAGCAATTTGCTATTACTAGCTAGTATAACCATAGTTTTAACAGATGCACAATTCGATTCTGGTTTGCGGCCTTCAGTGGGTTGGAATTGAAATACTTGACAAGGTAGCTCACACTGCAAATCTAGTTTTCCTTTCTTCCCAACTCTGTTTTGCTTATTGTGACTTTGCATAATATTTTTCTTTTGCTCCCATTTCCTGGATACACTTTGACAGCTGGTGCTTCAGCTTGATAACTAACAGGGTAGTATGTCAGAAATAAATTTGTATGGCACAGGAGAACGTAAACAAATTTCTGTGCCCCAGGGCACTGAAAACCCTACTATTTAGATGGCTTCCAGAAACAGGTTTACTGCATAAAGAGATGATGATCAAAGTTCATAATATAGCAACTGCACTGGAGAGAAAACATTAGGAACTTCTGCCTTCCCATTGTATATGTGCAATTAATCGTCAACATACAATGGAACCAGCAGTCAGATCTGACAGATCCCTATTTCCACACGGTGACCTTCGTTGGCTCCTAACATAGGAAACTCATGGCCAAGCATACAGCAGGAATCAAGGATTAAGACTGACAGGCACTCTAGCATTACAGTAGTTAATTCCAACAGAAAACTTAAAACCTTTTGCCCCCAGGGTCTGACCAATCCTTAGCCATAAGTAATGAGAAAAGGCAAAACCAGAGCATGCTCTGTGTTTGCTACCGGGCACCGCACACGCTCCTTCGAGGGGTCTGCCAGAGGCAGAGCGAGGCCAGCAGCCGGGTAGCCCCAAGCCCCACCGCAGACGAAGAGGATGCCCCCGCCCTCCCGCCGGGGTCCAGCGCCAGCGGCCGCCGAGCGCCGCCCGGACACCGGGAGCCCCTCGGGGCTGCGGGGTGCCGGTACCGCCGGGCCAGCACCGCCGCCGCGCCCCGCTGGAGCCCGGCGCCACCCCGGGGAGGCCGCGGCCGCCCCCCGGCTCCCCGCCCGCTGCGGCGCGGTCCCGGCCTCCCCAGGTCCCCGCCCGCACCCGCCGGCGCCTTCTCCGCGGTGGCGGCCCCGGGGCCGCCCTCACCTGCGCGCCGTGCTGGGCCGGGGCCCCGAGCCGAGCCGGGCCGGGCGGGCTGACGCTCCCGCGCTCGCTGCGGAGCCGGGGCGGGCGCCAACGCCGCTGCCCGCCGCGGGCGGTCGGGAGGTGCGGCGGGGGCGGGGGCGGCCGCGGCAGTGCCCGCCCGTCCCTCCCTCGGCGGTGCGGGGCTGCGGGGGCGCCGGGCTGCGCTCCGCCCGGGGAGAGGCAGCGGCGGGCAGCGTGCGCGGAGCCGCCGGTGCGGGGTCGGGCTCGGCAGGGAGGCGGATACCCCGTCCCAGGCGGCCAGGGACGAGGCGAGCTCCTCAGCCCGTTCTGCTTCCCACGGAGGTGACTGCGGTGCCCAGCTGACAGCGAGCTTGCTCTCCCCTACCCTTTGAAGTGGCCCTGGCGGGACCGCCTGCCACAGGGAGCCTGCAGCCCTGCTCTCTGGAGCTGACCCCCGGCACCACCGCCCAGCCCTCCTGCGTGGTCCCTCGCGTGTCCCGGGGTCTGTCCTCACCCAGACTGGAGAGCTCAGCTCCCCCGGAACGCAGCGCTGCCTCTGTTCAGCAGTGACTCTTGGCAGAGTACAGGTTTCACAAGGGCTGCTCTCTCCTGGCACATCTCCTTATGGTGATCCAAAACAGCTGTCTTCAAATCAAGGATTGTTAGGCCCAAGCGGCCTGCCATGAGTGAAAAGATTTTACAACAGCTGAAGATGGCATGCACACCTCTCTGACTGATGCTGTCACGCAGACTCAGTCTGACCCCAACCTGTAGCTAATGGCTTTCCAATTTTCTCCTCTACACTTGCCCTCTCCTTCTAAGACTGTCTCTACATTCACCCAAAATTCTTTCTTGTCCCACTCACAAACTTAAAATTGCTAATCAAAAGTGCCAGTACTGGAGGAGAAATACCGAAGGTAGTCTCTAAAGCAGGGGTCCTCAAACTTTTTATTTAAAAAGGCAGCTGGCGCACAGATGAAGTGGCAGGCAGTCATCTGTGGCTGCTTGGTTTCCCCCCTCAACCCCCGGCAGGGGGTGGGGGGGTCTGTAAATACCGGGGGCCAGATTGAGGACCCTGGAGGGCCGTACCCGGCCTGTGGGCTGTAGTTTGAGGACCCCTGCTCTAAAGTCTTTGCTGGTATCCCTCCTACGTGCAATTCCTGGCAGCCCCCACTAGTGAAAAATCTCTACAAATTATTATCTATGAAACACTCCAGGCAACTCCATCAGATGCACCGTCAGGCTGCCTAACTATAAATCCTCTCTTGGCTTCACCAGACCTCAGGGTTCAGCAGAGCTTCCACAATCGCTGCCTACAGCTGGGATGAAGCAGCTCTCTTAAACTTTAACAGGACCAGCCTGAGAAGGGCTGCACATTCTTTTACTTCCAATGGAGATCTCAGTGACAGTAAGACTAAAAGTCTTAAGTCTAAGTATAAAAATTTATTTATTATATATAAATAAATAATGGCTACATGTATTTCACTGACTACTCAAGACCTCAAAACATAAATACTACAGTGAACAGAGAAGCATGTGATGAGAAAACACATCCCAGCAACTGTTTACTCTCTGAGAGTGAGCTGCTCTGGGAAGCAGCAATTCAGTCGGGTTCCCTTGAAGCATAAGGCTGGCTGTCAGCTCCCTCTTATCCTGTTGCAAAAGTCCATAAGAAATGCAGCTGGGAGTCGGGAGACTGCTCCCTGCTTACAGTACACCAGGGCTGTACGGGGTCTTGCTCTGTTGGCAAAGTGAAAAAGGCAATGGGTACCCTCAGTTTGCATATCAGGAGCCTTTTCTTTTTAGCAGAAATTATTCTCTCACCAGCAGCCCAACAGTCAGCAAGTACACAGCTACAGTGGATGCATCATCTCATTTAAACTTCTGGATAATAAGCGTTGCAACTGAGCTATTGTTGATCCAGGTTTAAGGGCAAGTTCCATTTCCACTGAAGTCAAAGGGCAAATTTTCATTTAACTTGTTACTGATTTTTTGGTACTGTTCATGGCACGTAAGTTACATTGTTAGAAATTTTTAAAAAAAAATATTTTAAAAACTCACTGGAGATACCACTACAGATTCCAACAGCAGTTTGGAACTTAAAAGATGTGAACAGTTCACATATGAAGGATGTTACCAACTGAGATTATTCTAAGGAAGATGAAGAATGACTAAAATCGTTAAACTGAGATTTTGTGGGAAAAACAACCAACCAACAATATAATAGCACTCAGTCCTCTGCTTTTATCTCAAATGCACAAAGAAACAGCCCTGCATCAAGATTTTTAGGAGTGGCAAAAATTGAGCCCTTAATAAATTGAGACCTGTGTCATGTATCAACTGCAGTGACAGCTTCAGAGTAACCCTGAACACACTCTTGCACAGCTGCAGCTGGGGTGCTGGACACAGGCACACTGATTTCACAGTGCTGCATTGTTCCAACACTGTGGCAAAACGCACCTGAGGCAAAATGTACTGAAGTCATGGCTGTGAAAGAAATGGTCTTGGGGCTGTGTTGGGCCAGGAGGTATGTGTACTGTTTGCACAGCACATAAGCTTTTGGAGGAATCCAACCAGGAACACACTTGTGCACAGCTACTACTGCTTCACTACCAGCAGACTCAGTCAAGATGAAGGCCCTCCTATGCTTGTTGCTCACAGGCACAGCATAAACAGTTCCTATGTTAAAAGTTTGCAATTACAATAGCCAAGGTGACCAAGGAGAGTGGAAGAACAGTTCCACACAGAGAAAGAAGTTGCCCAAGCTCACACAGAAGTGACTAACAGATGTCTGAAAGGTATAAGCTGCTGGGGCCCTAAGGACACTAATGAGCCTTAATGGCCCTGATTAACCCCCACTATGGGCCCTACACCTATACCTATTTACACTCATCCTGGAGGTTTTAGTTCTCAAGTACAGTGGTGTAGTAGCCTCCAGCTTAGCTACAGCTATAACCAACTGTTAAGGTACTTGATCCAGACCTCAGCCTGGCTTGATCTTGGTCCTTACTGAGTAGAAACCTCCCAGTAGCCTGGCAATGTTGAACTTGATCTTAGCCATAACCTGTGGACTGGCTTGACCTTGGACATGTCTCATCATTCTGATGTTGCCTTATGATCTTATCGCTCTCTACAACTGAAAGGAGGTTGTAGCAAGGTGGGTGTCAAACTCTTCTCCTAAGTAACAAGCACTAGGACAAGAGGAAACGGCCTCAACTTGCGCCAGGGCAGGTTTAGATTGGACTTTAGGAAAAACTTCTTCACTGAAAGGGTTGTCAAGCATTGTAACAGGCTGCCCAGGGAAGCGGTAGAGTTACCATCCATTTAGATGATGACTAAATGGCAGGTATTTAGAAGACATGTAGCCATGGCACTTAGGGACATGGTTTAGTGGTGGACATGGCAGTGCTAGGTTAACAGTTGGATTCAATGATCTTAAAGGTCTTCTCCAACCAAAATGATTCTATGATCTCTAGATCTGCAGTCTCACTCAGATTTTGCCTAACAGAGGGATTACTTTCCCTTCTGTACAGGAATGTCAAGCAACCTTACTAATTTAGATGTACTACAGCATTATACATTGTCTTCAGTTTTGATGTGCTCACTAAGCCACCATCTGTGCAACCTGAAGTTAGTAAAAGAGCTCATCCTGGATCCAAATAAATGTCTTATGTCTGATTTAAGAGGCTGTGATTTCTTAAAAGGCAAGGCAGAAGGTAGGCAGAGGGCTGCACCCCACCCAAAGGGGCTACTGGCTAACTGACTGGCAGTGATGCACAGGAATCAGCTGGGAGACTTGGTGAAGGAAGCTGAGAAGACAAAGAGAATGGCCACCAAGGGAAGACAGGGGCAGAAGGGATAGTGATCTAGCAGCCTCATGGAGGACCTAAAAAAAGGACTCTGAGAGCATGTACATAGCAAAGCCCTCCACTATTCCTGGTTGCCCTGGGCATTCAGAGCTCCTCTACACTGCCTGAACACCCTCAAAGTTTCTGCAGAGGGATGGGCCAGCAGACAGCCTGAAGAAGCAGAAGGTGCAGGAGGGATGCACCTGCAGACGCAAGCAGCATTCCTATGCCCCCTCACCATAAAAGGGACAAGGAGCTGAAACCACTCTGAAGCAACTCAGTTCTTGCTTTCTGGTCTTTCCTGGACAGTATGTACTGAAAGAAAAAGCTGTACAACTGTATTACACAAGCCCTGTAGTCTGCAATTCCCACTCGCCTACCTGCAAATGGCAGGGGCAGCAATAAACCTACAAAGCGCAACTGGAGTGTCCTGTTTTTAATCCTTTCCATTTGTATTGCTGGCCCTTAAGAAAAAAGGGATGAGGCAGTTATTGCCATGAAGTATCAAGGAGCAGAAACTTGAAAAGATGGGGCTTTAGATTGTGCCTTGCTGCTGCAGAGTTCATGTTTTGAAGAACAAAATCGATGGTAAATGTCTGGGGTTTGTTATTGTAGACAGGATTCAAAGAGGTAGGGATTACAAAATAACAACGCTTCTGCTTCTTTGATGCTTTGGTAAATGTTTCTGCATTCTAAGAATTTTGTTCTTAATTTTGTGGCTAGCCTGTTGAATCACTAAATCTAGACAATGTGCTCCTACCTGAAACATGACACATTCCCATCTGCCTATGGTAATCCTAGAAAGAGTGTTTTGTTTGGGGTTGGTGTCATGTCCAGTGTCGTGTCCCCCACATTCCCGAAGAGTTTTTTTTTTTGTGTGTGTGTGTGGTATTTTTGTGGTTTTGGCTCATCTAGCACCTCAGGGCACTAACCATCTTTGGAGCAGACCCATAATTAACAAACAAAAAAACCACTGTTTGAAACCTAAAGCACATAAACCATCTAAGCTCTATCACCGTAAAGAAAAAAAAAGATTGTAACAGTTAAATGTGTCTGTACTGCACCATCACTGATTTCAGGGCCTGTCTGGCTTTAGTGGTCTGCCTCATTTCTTTAACAATAAAAACTTTGTCAAATGAAACTGAAATGAAGCTTACACTTTTCTGTCATACCACAATAGAGAGTCCATTTTCCTTATTTGCTTTTTGTCTAAGTTTGTTTTAGAAACAGAACTACTTGTCAGAGACCTGAGATCAGAATCACAGACAGCACAACTGTTCTCTCTCTTCTGGCTAGAAATAAAGGCAACCAAAAATCACCACCCCCGCTTTGAAATAATAAAAGGTCTGGTACCTGACATGTGAATAGGGACTGCAGCCACACTGTTTATCAGCAGCTTCAGGATATACTTTAATCTCTCTTACCCCTCTCTATGCTTTTGAAAACAACAGATAGCCCAACTGGGCAATGGCAAGATTTGCAGTACAAAAATATCTTAAGTTTTCATTTAGAGGCCCCAGTGCTGACTTTCAGCAAGGTTCCTACAAGCTGACACCACTTGGCACCAGTGATTTATCACCACAGATATACTTCAAGATGCAGCCCCCCACATACTTGGGAGCCCTCAGGCTGTGAGCCTGCCCAGGGTGTTGTACTGCAGCTGCTCCACCAGAATTCATAGGCTGAAACAGAGGGACACACAAAGAGTGGCAGGAAAGTAAGTGGAAGGGAGACACAACCTAATGCATGGGTGCTCTCTCCACTTCAACCACACCAACCAAACATCCTTCAACCAAATCTGGCCAAGTGGGGCAAAAAAATGCATTAATTCTGTGACAGGGATTGCTCTAAGTTGGAAGACATGGGCAGGGCTGGAGACCTGAAAAGGTAATTGATGCTAGTTATTAATCTATCTTATAATAGCCTCCCACAAGCCCTAGAGCATTTACAGCCTCACTTCTGCTCAGAGCTTTTTAAGTATGTCCAAAGTTTTACCTGTGTACAAAGATTCAAGAGACGCCTCCCCCCCAGGGACCCTGCAGCCTGTGCAACCAGGACACACCAGCACTGATGGAGACAAAGGGAAGAGCAGAAAAACAGAGTCCTTTGGCCATGGCAATCCAGCAGATCAACAACAGTCCAGGTGTAGCACCCATAGCCTGCCTGCCATGCCCCCCCCCCCCCCCGCCAGAAGCCAGAAGTTTTGGCTCATAAGGAATATAACTACTACATCTGAAAAAAAGGCCAGCAGAATTTAGAGAGATTGCAGAATTTTCTCAGACTGCAAGATCACAATTCTAAGCATGTTGTGCAGGCACACATTTTTCTGTCTCTAATTATGCATATAGTTCCTTCTATGGCTTCTCTATATGATTGTGTACTCACCATGTGTCCTGGTTTCAGCTGGGACAGAGTTAATTTTCTTCTTAGTAGCTGGTGCAATGCTGTGTTTTGGATTTGGTGTGAGAATAATGTTAACAGTCATTTTCAGTTGTTCTTAAGTAATGCTTATATTAAGTCAAGGATTTTCAGTTTCTCAGTCCCTGCCAGCAAGAGGGCTGGAGGGGCACAAGAAATTGGGAGGGGACACAGCCAGGACAGCTGACCTGAACTGGCCAAAGGGGTATTCCAGGGCACAGAATGTCATGCTCAGTATATAAACCGGTAGGAGTTGGCCAGGGCCTGCTGATCTCTGCTTGGGGACTGGCTGGGCATTGGTCAGCAGGTGGTGAGCAATTATATTGTGCATCACTTTTCTCCCTTCCCTTTGGAGTTTATTCATCTCCCCTTCTCCCTCCTTTTCATTATAAATATTATTGTTATTATTACTATTATAGTTTTTCACCCTATTTGCTTTTATTTTAATTATTTAAATGTTCTTATCTCAACCCTCAAATTTTATATTCCTTCCTGATTCTCCTCCCTGTCCCTCTGGGGTTGGGAGAGTGAGTGAGTGGCTGCGTGGTACTTAGTTACTGGCTGGGATTAAACCACAACACCATGTCGGCTTTCTTCACTGCTGCCCAGCTCATTTCCTTTGATCTAGCAGAACTGACGCTTGCGTACAACCATGCATGGTTTTTCTTCCTCTGTGGCATGGCAGCCTTCTGTTAGCCTAAAAGAGAAGAAAAATAACAGTAAAAAGTGAAATGAATATAAGCTAAAAGTGTCTTGTTTGACCCACAGGGATACAGCCAACTATCTGTGTCCTACAGGAGGTCACATAGGCAGAGACAGCACAAACAGAAAAAACACATTGTAACTGGAAATTTCTAAGTTACAAAGTGTGAGGGAATTGTCTGCTTCTTTAATTCATCACACCTGACAGCATTTCTTAAAACACTATAGATGGAAGAGTATTTAAAATTGTAATTAAAATACTTTTAACCTTTTCAGGCAGTTTATTTAGAGGATTTGTTAAAACACATACATGTGCACGCACAAAAGCTCTGAGGTGGAGGTTAACTCCAGAACTAGGGGAGCACAGTACCAAGACATCTGCACCAGCTGCAGCCCAGCCTGGGCACCACACTGCTGAAATGGCTCAGGCTACATTTGCTGTGTGGACTTGGCAAGGCTGTGTCAGTCCAGGTCCTTAGCGGCTTCCCATCCCACCACAGAACTTGAACGTCTCCAGGGCACCCCTCACCTCTGCACTCTGCCGAAGTAACCAGACGAGACAGGCACCCACCTCTGAGCAGCCAGGTTAAATAACCACAGCAGTGCTCCCCTAACACATCCCACGACCACATCCTACAGCAACTGAAACTGGAGGGACCTCCCTTTTTCCTCCCACTCTCCAAAGAGGTCAATCTCAGTTCAGCATCGCCAGTGGTGGGAATATAGTCCTGGACTGTGAAACGAAAGCTCGACAAGAGAGGCCTGAGGTTCATCCCGCCTCATGTGTGCCCAGGCCCGGCAATAAGCCCTTCCAGGTTCCTCTGCACTTCCCCTCTCTGCCGCTTAGGTCCCCTTTCCTTTTGCCAGCTGTTCTCCGGGCTACGTTTCACTTTTCTGTTCAGTGCGGACATCTGGTGGTCGAGCCGGTGATGGCAGCTGAACGAGAGATCTTTTCTTACACCTTGGCCTAAGTGAAAACAAACCTCTGCTTTGCAGCAAGGATCTGATTTTGGTTTTGTTCCCCTTCTATCTTGCCACTCAGTTTATCCCCTCCTCTAGCTTCAGGGATCTGCTGCTCCCGGGTATTTAGAGGAAAGGGCAGGCCGTTCACCCAATAGACTGCACGTTGCTTCTGCAAATGTTCCCAGAGCCAGAGAGGAGGCTGTTTCAGCTTGGGACTTGATCTGCAGAGCAAGCAACATACCCACAAGCATCATAAATGCTCCATATTGCAAAGAACAGTTTCAGTCAGTCCAGCCTAGCACAGACAACTGCATTTTACTCCCCCCTCTGAAAGCCCGGATGAGCTGGCAGCAGGCAGCATTTCCAGACAATATGTGTGACCCTCCTGGAGGACCACCTCAGGCTGCCTGCAGTCCCCTACCTCTTCTTCTTGGATACATTTTATGTTTTTCAGTACAGCCTTCATTTCTTTCTAAATGAGAAAGGAGGGAGGATGATACTTGTCCCTCCTGCATGTCTATCGCATCCTTGGCCACTGGCACCTCTAGGCTCTGCAACAACCTGTTGCTCAGGATTCCTATTGCACCAGGCAAACTGGGTCACAACCAGTGAATGACCTGACAAGGAGGAGGAACAAGGAGGTTCCTCTGCTCTACAGGCAACACACAGGCATATACTTTGCCTATTAAAAAGGAGGCAGGTGAGGGGAACGCAGATAACACAGTCAGAAAGAAAACCCAAAGAGAGATGAATATAATATTCCTAATTCTAGGGAAACACTTGGGAAGATTGCATCAACAGAGAGCACCTCTTGAGTGCTCCAAGCAAAACCCATTAAATCACCAATCAAGACGTCAAATACTCGCTGCTTCTGCAGGAAGGCTACTCCCAAGCAGGCTTTTTCTGTGACACTTACATGAGAGACCTCCTTAAATATTTTTAGAGCTGCTTTATCAGAGGAAAACTGCCTTAGCACTGTGACAAAAAATCTGGATATGTCTCATCTGCAGGGGGTATCACTGTCCGATATCTTACTTAAAGAAGGAGTTTGAGTACCCCATGGAAAGCTACCATAAAAAAATGCCATGCATGACTGCATATGAAACCATCTCAGCAAAATGCCCTGTTCCCTGCTACAGAAATAATTAGTTTCAGTTCCAACCTTTGTAATCAAGCCAGACTCTTGTGGGAATTCTCAAGAGAAGCAAGCTGGAGAGCTTGCTGGTGAGAGCTATTAACTTACTTTGCTTCCTATAACAGAAGCGGATATCTGGAAAACTCTTGAGATAAAACTCTCCTTTAGAAACAGCATAACAGTGCATGTTTCATCATGCAGAGATGCTCCCCACACCTGAGGGACAAATCAGCTTTCCCGACTTGCTTACTCTACCATCCCCATGTCACACATGACCCATAGTGCAGCTGCGCAGCAAAACCCTGAGCAATGGGTAAACAGTAAATTTGCAATGGTAGAACTGGCTTAAACAACAGCAAATTGTGTCACTCATATGGACGCATAAGAAAACAAACTGTAGTCTGAAAAAAATACAGAAGTAGATTTTCACCAGAGCTGGCTGCTTTTCTTGGTTTTGCTTTGGTTTACAGCCACACTCTGTTTAGCAAATGCAGGATAATTCAACAGTGGTCTCGGCTTCACCTTGTTTGAAAAGCAGCACAGGCCACCAAGTATTTCATAGCTGCATTTTGCAAAGAGCTCTACATCCTGCACTTGACCCAGATCTGTGCTCTGAAATGGGTCTTACTGGTTGTAAAAATATATTTTTTTTTTTACTTTGCCCCTCTCCCCATATTCCTGATATACAGCATCAATGCTAAAATGTCTGAATATCAAAAAACCCAGTGAGGCTGGATTAACACCGAATATTTTTTCCACAATCTTTTGCATTTCACCTCTAACCTTTTCCTAAAATCGGTTTCTCTTTTTCATTCAAACTTACTGTGCCAATGTCACAACAGCTCATCCTTTGAGACTGAACATTAAACCCAAACTGATTTCAGTTACTGCTACCTAGATGAACTGTCACAGTGAACAAAAATCCACCCCGGGAAACAGTAACAGCTACTGGAGAGGGAAGAAGCTGTGGTATCAGCTGTGCATAGCCCTTTGCTGAAACAATCAATCCTCTCCCAATATGCTTCCACATCAGCCTCTGGTGCTCCACTGTTGAAGTCCATCGGAGAGTTTTGCCCTTAACTTCAGAAAGCAAGGAAACTCAGGTTCTGCCTACATTTCTGTGTAGGCTCTGCTGTACAGAGGGAAAGGCAAAGACCACTTTCAGTATACTTCAGGGAGGAAAAGATTGACTGCAGATGTCTCACACCTGTGCACACCACCTTTGCTGCTCCAGCAGCTCACTTGTAGATCTGTTGTTTAAGTGTACCTGTTGCAATTACTTTTAATTTAGAGATCTTTGGGGACATCTCTGTACCTGATGCTTACTTATAAACATCTTTAAGGTGGTTTGGTTTGGGTTTAAGACCCCATGCAAATCAAGGTATGAATTCTGAAACGGCAGCCACAACATAGCTCCTTCCACACAAGCCTCTTCAGAATCCCCTTTCCTGGAACATAGTTGTATTTTGTTAATTAATGCTGCAGACAGAAATAAGCAGGCCCTTCCACACAATGATGGTTTTGATCATTTGGGTGAGGTATGAATATGATAGATAATTTGATAGATATCTATAGATAACAGATAATGATAGAAAGAGTTCTATTTCAGAATCAAGCTAGAAAACCAGAGGAAAGTACACTTTTCATGAACTGCTCCCAAGTATTGTTGTGGTCTCTCTCCTTTTGACCACACACATTTACAGGACAGAACACTTCTACAGAAACTGAATTTTCTTACAGCTGCAGTCTGACTTCACTAGACTTTCACATAGTAATGACACACCTATCTCCTGTTATTTACAGCAGTATGTTACTCTGGGCTCAAGAAAATTTGGCTTTTATTATTGAATCACGTTTTACCAAACTCAGCTTTAGATGAGCTACTTGTTCTCCAGTGCTCTTCGTAACTCCAATCTAGTCTGCAGTTAGAACTAATAGAGTAGACAATATAAGGCAAAAATGTGACACTGTATATTTAATAAGGAAAACAAAAGCTACACTGACTCTGGAAGGCACAAAGGCTTCCACCTGGTATACTCATTTGCCCCAGAAGATGTCTGTCCTGCTTTTCAATTCACTAAAAGTTTCTGAGCCTTTCTCATTCTGCCTGTTTCATGTTTTCTATTGGTATCATCTACCCCACATTCAGTTACGTTCAAACTGAAAATTAATTTTCCTGATACCTCCGGTTCTTCTAAGAAGAGAGTCTCACACATGAGTAAATACAGTAATATTGGGAATAAAACACCAGAACTAGAACAAAGCCCTACGTGGGTTACTTGTAAAAAGCCTAATCTGAGAATGTTAACTGAGGTTACTAACCTTAGGAAATCTTTATGACAGGTGAGCTATTTCCCAAAGAGGAACACAAGTTTTAGAGCTATCTCCATAGAGATGAACTGGCTGGTCTTTGAAAGTATGCTCAGAGCTGTACCTCTACATAAGGAATACAGTATGTGAGCACGCAAGAGATGTGCATCATCTCAAATCCACCTTGCGCTCAGTTCCTAGAAACTCAGGAGGATCTCAGAGAACTCCCGTACTTTCCCTTCTTTTCTCCAAAACATAATCAAGTTGAACAAATTCTTCAGGATTTGGATTTATTTGGACATTTGACACGGCTCCACACGCCACAAGTCTGAAACCAGCCTGTATCTCCCAAGCACTCCCCATCACTCTCCACGGGAACCAAACGATGCCCTGCCATTCACCGTTACTCTTTACGTGAGCCCCGGGGCCGCCTCACGTAAAGAGGCTCCCTCACGCCGCCGGGCTCCCTCACGGCGCGGGCGCGGCAGCGCCGCCCCGCTCCTGGCCCCATCGCCCCAGGGCTGGCACTCACCGCGGGCAGCCTGGGGCCGGGCCGGCGCCGATGGCGTCCTCTGAGGGTGCAGCGACAGGCGAGGTGGGGGCACCGTCCCCGCGGCCGAAGGACAGCAGCTCCCGCTGCCATGGGGGCTGAGGGGGCGGCCCCGCCGCCTGGCGCCGCTGCCGACGGCCACGAGCGGCGCCCCCGCGCGCCTCGCGCCCCTTCTGGCCGCCCCGTGAGGAGCCGCTGCGTTTCCTCACAAAGTGCCTCTCACGGCCGCCCCGGGGCACCGAATCGTGCCAGCAGGGGACAGCAGCGTCTCCCCATGCCACCTCGTTCCACTCGCCTTCAGGCAGCCGCCCACGGGCCGGGGGACGCGCCTGTGGCGGGGCTGCCCTGCGCGCCGCGGCCCCCCTCAGCCCCAGGCGGAGGCGCCCTGCCCCGGGACACCCGAGCTGTTCCAGCTCGCAGCCTGCCCGTGCCCAGCTCAGGACTTCTCTATCCTCTGGAAAACACCCAGAAACTTGTCCTGCAGCGTGCCAGTCCTGTGCTCCTCTGTTGAAAGGAGCTGCTATGTGGGCTGCGTTAAAAAGCGTCGGCAGAAGTTGAAGAATATGTGAATAAAGCAGTTGTTGACTGCTGGGTATAGACACAATCAAAACATTTCTTCTGTGGGCCTTCAGTCTTACTTCCTCATCCCCACCCACCTGTATGTCTGGATTTGTTTCATTTATAAACAAGAGGGCACCCTTCACCTGACCGCAGTAAGTTTCCCATTCACAGCTTGAAGGGCAACAGCTGAAACCAGCAAAGTCCTCATGCGCTTACAGGGAGAGGGGCACAGAAGTAAGAGCCACGGGGAACAGCCAGTCACACCTGCAGAGGCAGTGACCTTTCCTCACCCGGGAGTGAGAAATATTCACCCCCCTCTGCGTGATCCCTGTAGGAAGAGGGCTCCTGTAATTTTAAACAACGAATGCAAAAGTAAACTAAAAATAAGGCACATAAACAAAACAACTGCATAACACTGCACTGAGAAAATGCACTCTCAGTCATGCTGAAGCTAACTGAAATGCAACACTTTCTTTCCTTCGCTGTTAACTGTTCAGACCTCCAAGCAACCCAGCTGCCAAAGCAATTTAAAACAATTTTGCTAGGTTATGTGGAGCACACCATTTTTGACATCAGTTACTTGGCTTTCTCCCCTGCTGACAAGGTCCCAGGCTCCCAGTGAGAACTGCGCCTGAAATAGTCTCCCTCCCCTTGTTTAGTTTTCTCTCTTTTGGTCTCTGAGGCCAAGCAGCTGTTTAAAAGAAGGCAAGTCCCTGATATACTAATTAATTACTAGGCAACATAGTCACAAATAATTATTGAAAACCAGTTAAATATACAACTGTACTCTTCCCAAGACATTATGCAACTAGCATTATTATTTTGCAAGGCAGTTAATAAAAAGGAAAGAGTTTTATTCTTTGCAAAGAAAAGCAGCATTTAAATAACCGAACAAAATATGCTTCCGTTATATAAATGGAAATTTTGTATAGACAGAAATACTTTGCTTCTAAAGAAGGTCACCAACTGTTTCTTAAGTATAACAAGTGTTAAATAGCACACCAAGAAAAGATGTACTGTGTCCTATAGCTCTGTATTATAAAAGCAACCTCTGGGATGAAAATATTCTATTTTCTATGGCCTGTAAGGAAAATTTTGTCTATTAAAAAATTAACACTGTGATGCACTGTTCTCATATATTTACCTTTTTCCTCAAAACCTAATTAATAATGACATACCCTGTGAATATTTCTCCAGAATATATTTTCACTACAGTCTTTTGTGAAAACAGCTCAACATGTGTTGCAGTTTCAAGTTTTCACTGTAAACCTGTTGAAACAGAGATTCGCAGATCAGATGTCCTTAATGCTCATCCCTCAGAATTCACGGTGGGTCTTCAAATGAGATCTGTTCTCTGTGATGTTGCTTGACAATATGTAATGCTGTAAACACTTTTTAATGGGGGGCAAACAGCCTCTGAATATAGTTCTGTTGATTATCCAATTGGCTGGGCTTACACAGGGATCAAGGAACACCACCTGCTATTTCCTCGAGGCCTGATTCTGAACTGCCATACAGAAATGAGTATGAAAAAAGTAATGCATTTGCTCAAACAGAAATTAAGGGGAAACGGTAACATGCTCATTGTGAGCATCAGAGTAGATTGTTACCTTGGCAGCAGCAGTAGCAACTGCTGCCATAAAACATAATGATGTACAAACCCCAATAAAGATACTTTTTTTTTTTCCTTGTGTTTCACATGCTAGTTTTCTAAACTATCACCTAACCACACTGGTAAGTATATTCTTGAATAATTGCTCTGAATTTATTCCAGCTTCTGCTGTCATATTATTAGGTTACTCTTGTTGGAATGTCACGTTATTTCCATTTAAGCAACAGATCGATATTACCCAGTTTAGCAGATATAGCATATCTCTGACTCCCTTTATAAGACAGTTGCTATGGTATTTTCTAAGTGGAGCCTCTTTGCCAGCAAACCTGAAGTTCAACATATGCATGTCAAACAAACTGTTGTAACCTAAACTTGGTTTGCTTGCAGTTCTCTCTCTTCAATACCACTGGCCACAATTAGGCGATGTCTCAGGAAAGGGATGCCAATTCATTTCCTGTCAGATCCTCTTCCCTATTACTCCCTAGATCCTCCTCTAACTTCTTACCAAAAAGCCGAAATGCAGCTGTCTGAACTGTCCAGAGAAGAGGTGGTCTAAGGAAAATGCAACTCCTTCTGAAATGACTGACTTCTCCCAGCCCTAATTATTTCTGACTTTCTACCAGTCTCTAGTAAAAACAGTCCTCCTGTATATGTTAAGATCAGCAAGAAGCATAGTTTTTCACGTGTTCTGTCTTGTTTCCATACTTCCAATTTTGGGTAGGTTGGCAAGATTAGAAGTGTGAAAGATGGCCCTGTTCTGAAAGACACAGCAGAGAAAATGTTAGTGTGTTTCTTTATTACTAGAGAAATAGTAAACCCTCTATTGTAGTCGCACACACAAAGAAAAAAAAAAGGCTCTGCCTAGGAATGTTGGCTGTCTGAATGTGTTACTACTTCTGTGGTTAAGTAGAAAACAAAGGATTGAGGTGGCTGCTTTAATGCTTCCCACTGTAGCTTCAAAACATGCTTCTGTTAGAGACAGCATTATCAATAGATGGATTGCTTGTACAAAGGAGGTTGATCTGTATGACTTGACAACAAGATGAGCTTCTTTGAACTTCTTTGCCCACATCATTTGCTCTATTCTGAATCACCAGCATTGAACTTTCAGCCACAGCTCTTTGTGATGGTCTTCTATATAGTTTTCTCCCAGGAAAAACACATTTAAAAAGCAGTGAGGCATCCCAAATGTAAATGCTATTGAGTTATCAGACAATAAAGAAAAGCAGTTGAAAGACCAAGGGGCTCTTCCCCACCCCTAGTATTTATTAATGTTCCCTGTACTCGTTTATAGCTTACAGGTTCTTTCTAAAGAAAGCTATTTCACCTTTTGACCACAAGACCAAGCTTGGGGGCTTACAGAGGATCCTGCTGTAACACCAACACAGATGCTTTGTTTCATTTGTCACCCTCTGGAATGGACTGGCTCCAGATGCTGCTTTCCACTGCAGCTAGAAATCCACCTAAGAACTGCTTCCCCTTCCAACCTCTGGACTTCACAGGCCAGGGAAGAAAAGCACCAACAGAAAGAAGAAAATCCTGCCCTAGTGTCATTGGCTCATTGGCACTCAGATTGCTTTGGCTACATAAATAACTGATGAAAAAACAGCTGCTTTATTCACATTATCTTTTACATTTTTCTTCTTGAAAAGTAACAGCCATGAAAGAAAGACAGTATATTTACTTGGGCTTATAAGGAGACATCCTTTTGGGTCATAGTATAGCTAAAATTTTCTAATAAAGGAGAAAGACAAAAACATATTCCAGAACAACTTAATGCAGCACAGTGCAATAACGGCAAAGTGTCTGTCAGTATCAAATTATACACTTTCTGGCACTAAACTCTTGCTTCTAAATGTACTGAACTTTAGTCAGTTTTGAGTGTGAAGCACTAGCTTAGCAAATGCCTAACAACAGTAACCTTGTAAACAGACTAGTTCCCTTGAAAATCCTTACCAGCCCTTACGAGCCCTGTTCTCAAGCTAAAAACCAGCTGATGACACAGGACCCCATGACCATAAAGCACAGGTTAGGATACAGTTGCTTGGTAGAAGCAGGCTGTCTGGATCTGACCGACAGCAGCAGGACAGATGCAGCTGTGAGGGAATGCATCTCTAGGGATTAGCTGCTCCCTTTACATGGGGAAAATCTGCTCAGCATGACCAAGTGGAGACAGAGAGGGGCTAAGAGAAAAAAAGACACTTGCGCACTACCGAAGTACTTTTCCAAGCAGAAATACTGCAACGAGCCCACAAGGGGTCCTGCTGCACACAACTAGTACCAGAAAATCCACCCAAAGTGACAGAGAAAATTCCCCGGAAGAATGGGAATCTTTGCTTTTTGGTTTTTTTTTTTTTATTTTAATAAAAATAGGAAATTTTGTCTATTATCCAAAAGAGTTCTTTTTAGTGCTAGATCAAGTACCAGTTTCAGCTCCAACAAGAACAGGCTGTCTAGGAAGGCCGAAAAAAACCCCCAAACCCTCAAAACCCACATGGAGGTAGGTTCTTGCTTGCTCTTTTAGAGATGACATCTGTAAATAGACTTTTGCACATTATTGCATGCAACTGTCTATTCACATTTTCATGATGATGCCACAAAGCTGTATCCAAGTAGGAGAAAAGGGAAGTATTTGGATGTAAGGACAGGTATTTTTCTTGCGGGCTCAGCCAGACATCTGGACTCTTTTGAACAAGTTGGTTCATAGGGGTCCATAAGACCTACAGGTTTTGTCTCTGCACCACAAGAAGAAAGTGCACCACAAAGAAATAAGTAATGTTTGAGCCATTCATACAGGACACTTCAGTGTTGCTTCTGTCCCCATTAAGCACTGAGCATCTATCAGCACTGAGCTGAGATTTGCAGTGCCGGCTGAACACTCAACTCATAGAGTTAATGAGTTCTTGCAACTCCTCATTTCAGAGTTTGTGATGTTTCCTTTAGGAGCTGGTTAGTGATAGAGCAGTCAGTCATTTTCTCTCTCATTTCCTAGAGACAGGTGTGAATGGCTGTTCCCAAGCCAACAGATCAACAGTCTGACAGTGGCTCAGGATGTTAAAAATTAAAGCTCAGCACTGTGGCTGCAGCAGAGTACAATGCATGATGAGACTCACACGGCTCTAACATCAAACACCGAGTTCATTAATGCCTACAGCAGTAGCCTCTGGCTTGCCAGGGGCTAGGGAATTTGCATTTCCCTTTCAAGCACCAGCCACAGGCTCCTGTACCTGCTGACCAGCTTCAGTGCCAAGGCAGACCCTGCCTCCTCCTCCATACCAATCATTCCCCTATGTGCTGCCTTTTCTTGGCAAGAAGCTGGCCCACAAGCCAACACACAGCCTGCACTTTGGACAGAGGCTGTTTAATGCTATTTTTCCTTTTGTTTACAAAGGCTTCATTCCAACTGCATCAATAACAAACCCATTTCTCAACCAAGCTAGCAGTCAAACTGTGTTATGGTGGAGGAGGGACAGAGAGGTTATTTTTACAGGTAAGTTAACCCTTTGTTCAACCCTCTGGCTTTCCCTAGAACTAAAAACGTAAAACAAATAGGTTAACGAGGAGAGAAAATATTGCATCATGGAAGCTCATTTATTACCTTATTATCATATGATCCTACTTCCAGAAGATGTGGAAGAATGTCCTGGTTTCAGCTGGGACAGAGTTCATTTTCTTCTTAGCAGCTGGTGCAGCGCTGTGTTTTGGATTTGGTGTAGGAAGAATGTTGATAGGACACGGATGTTTTTAGCTGTTGCTGGGCAATGTTTATACTAAGTCAAGGGCTTTTCAGTTTCTCAGGCCCTGCCAGCGAGAGGGCTGGAGGGGCACAAGAAACTGGGAGGGGACACAGCCAGGGCAGCTGGCCTGAACTGGCCAAAGGGGTATTCCAGGCCATAGAACGTCATGTTCAGTATATAAATGGGGGGGCTTGGCCAGGGCCTGCCGATCGCTGGTCGGGGACTGGCTGGGCATTGGTCAGCAGGTGGTGAGCAACTGCATTCTGCATCACTTGGGTTTTTTTCCCTTCCCTTTGGATTTTATTCCTCTCCCTCCTTTTCATTATAACTGTTGTTATTATTATTTAATTATTACATTGCTCTTATCTCAACCCTTGAGTTTCACCTTTTTCCCCGATTCTCCTCCCTGTCCCTCTGGGGCAGGGGACTGAGCAAGCAGCTGCATTGTACTTAGTTGCTGGCTGAGGTTAAACCATGACAAAGAGGTATACACCATCTTCCCCAGCTTTTTATATACACTAAGTTCTACCTGTAAGCTTCAACAACGGGGGAAAGACACAGAGGGGAAGATGGGAATGACCTCACCTGAAAGCTGGGAGGCAAGTCCATGAACTGCAAAAGCAGTATTCTCTTTTCAAAGAGTCACCCTCTTCTTTCTCCTTCACCCTAACTCAGTGAATGGGAGAGGCAGAGAGGAATCCTCCTCCACCATCAGGGCTCAAGGCCCTGGTACTGGTGCTCATGGAACATGTAACTCAGTGACTTCCAGCACCTTGCACCAGCAAACAGGCTGTAGTAAAGGACAGTATGCCTGTTAACAAAGGCTATTTCAGCATGTTCTTAGAGACTTCAAAGATTAAATACTTGCCTGAAAAGGCATGGACAGACATAAAAAACAGCTTACCTGAAAACTCGAGAGATGCAGTGCAACAAATAGACATATTTATTCTTTTTTCTTTTTTTTTTTTTTTTTTAGTAACAGTGGCAGGATAATTGCAAATTCCTTTTTTCGTGAAGTATGTGCTTTTGCTTTGTGATTTTGCATCCAGGGTGATCTACAGCTACAGTTTCTCCCCCCGCCCCCCCCGTCCATTGGGTTCTTCCTAGGGTAAATAGACTGACTAAGTATTCAGAGCTACTTCAAACTTATTAGATGTGTAACACAGTGAACTACTTCACAGTCATAAACATAATCCATAAAGCAAACACATAGGGATACTGTTTTGTTCACAGCTGTAGTAGAGAAGAAGCCTCATCTTTTTTTTCTTTTTGGCATCTTTCCGTTTCAGTCAAAGTGGGTTATGTTCTTCACTGTTATCCTTTCAAGAAAAGCAATTATAAAAATGACTTAATAAAAACATACTTTTGTACTTCAATGCAGTTTGTACACCAATTTCTCCAAGACTATTCTAGAAAAGTCAGCATATTCAACCTAATATAAGAAGGTCAAGTATGGAAAATTAGAGTAACAAAATTGTATAGTAAAAATAAGAATATCTGTAGTATGTAGTAGTTAGTTGTAAACAACTGAAACAAAGGAAAAACCTCCCACGAAGCTGTAAAATAGTCCAAGCTATACAGCTACTATATTTTTGTAGAAGGTGTTTTCTACCACAGCCTTGATTTTTATTACTTTTTATTTTTTAAATAACTTAGAATAATAATGAGTTTGCCTACCAGCAGCCAACTCAAAAACATAATGGAAAAAGAAAAAAAAAACCAAAAAACGCAGCCACCATTACAGTGGCGGGGAGAAACTCTTCCCAGCAGCCAATTTGTTGTTTTCAGTCCTTTCCCTTCTTAGCAATCCTGATCAGGCAAAGTTCCTGGCTATCTTCAGCTTATTAGAAATGGCAGTTCTTCAGCGTAGACTTGGGTTTCACTGAAAGGAATGGTTGATTTTTTCCCCTCCATAATCTACTACCAACTCTACAGTGTCTTTGTAGCAGCAAGCTGCAGCAAGAGGACAAGGAAAAATATTCCATCCAGGTGTGAAATGATTCATAGGTGGCAGAGAGCTCTTCAAAGGATTCTGTCAGTGCTGTCCTCAATCAATACTTTAGTCTGAATCACAGCCAAGTGGGCTGTGATTTTATCTCATCTGTCAGATGTGAGAAGCTGCCTGTTTGTTCTTGAGTTAACTTGTTTCATCGTTGCTGACACAATATCCCAACTGACTGCACATTTTTCATCACTTTGAATGCCACTCAGTGTACAGAAAAACAAACCAAGCCATGCCCCCTGGTAAGCCACATAACAGCAACAGCAGAAACAGCAGCCATCTTGTGCACTAGACTCTGCCCAGAAGTGCTGACCTGAAAGGAAGAGGGAAATTGTAAATAAGTAAAGACAGTCATTAGGATGATGTAAATCTTCTCAGACAGCTTCAGAGGGCCTCAGATAAGGATTCTGTGAAACCGAGGTTTGTGTTATCACAGATTTTCAAGCTCAGAGTCTTTGACCGTCTATCTTGCGACTCTTGTGTAATGCAGAGTATCTGTGCACTGATGTGAGTAACTCTCCCTTTCTGTCCTCTCCCCAAAATAACTGCGATTAATCAGATGGAATTGTTACATCTCCTTGTGGTATGCCAGGAAAAAACAACATGGACTGAGAAGAATCCTTAGGGCTGTGGTGTAGGGTTGTCTCTGGTGCTGCAGAGTGGATCAGAAGAGTTGGGATTTCATATCCATGGGATCCTCTAAGTGTTAATGTACCACTGCCTGCAGCAGTGACAAGAACACCTGGCTAATGGTGAGTCCTTGGGATATTGGTTGTTTTAATACTAAAGTGAAGGTATGGCTTAGGGGTGAAAACAGAGACTACTCATGTACCTGCTTAGTTCTGTGTCTCCATCTATGTACCCGGTTAGTTTTGTCTGCTGCCACGAATTCAGCTTTTTTTTTTTTTTAGAAAAAAGTTGATAGGCAAAGCACAAGCTAAAACACTCCCATAATGGTTCATGTATCCTTCCGCAATTAGCAAAATGAAAGAGGTGATGAGGCTGTTCAGCCAGCAGCAGAAGAAAAGCCAAAACCAGGATTTTGTCTGATTTTTTTTTCCTAGCCTGAACTCTACATTCTTACCTGGTTTCATCAATGCATTTGCCCCAGAGTGATCTTTGTGCAAACCTCATCCCTGTCTGAAAGGCTAGGTGCATAAAGGGATGCAATAGCTGCAGAAATGTCTGCTCGGAAACCAGAGTGCTCTGTATAGTACTGATAAGGAAGTAGAGATTTCTTTGAAGTTTAGAAAGTATTTTTTCCTACACTGACAAACACAAGAAATCAAGATACAAAATTACTTATTCTAATTCCCATCCCCTAAGGGAGAAAAGGCTTGAAAGGGTTTAAGATAAAGACTGACTGTTCTTTTTTCCAAGAGTCCCAGATTGGAGGGGGGATTTACACTGATGCTGTGCCCCATCTGTTGAAACATGTAGTGTGCCATTTGGTTTTAACTGTTTGATGCTTGCTCTGTATCCCATTCTCTTTACTTACTGATGCGGGTAACCTTTGACACAAACCTTAGTGTCTTCCATCTGTCCTTTTCAACGTGATTCTCAGGACTTTCGCTCTCATAGGAAGCCAAGTAAAGTGCTGCAATCAGAAGCAAATACAATATGTTAGGCCTACTGGCATTTTAAGATTTGTTCTCCCTGGAGAGTGGACTGAAGTTAAATGAAGCAGGCTTGTATTATCTATCTCTCAGATTAGGGCTCCAGAATCCCATTAGGAAGTATAGCATTGCTTATAATAACCTCCAGACAAGGCTAACGAACAGCGCATGAGTACAAAGACTACCCTGAGGGGGGAAAGAAACAACTAGCGAAAATGCAAAAGCACAAGGGTGAAAGTAAACACTCAAAAGAAAAAACTGAGCCCAGGGACATGGTGCTTTATAAGCAGCCAGCAAAACCCCCACTTTCTTTCTCAAGCAGCACCCTTTAGTGTAAAGCACCCGGAAAGTCCATATAAACACACTTCAGATGATATTTTGTAGGGACCACATTTTTTTCATTCCATTTCAGAGAAAAGGATAATGTCAATTCTTACAGACCAAGTGCACATAAAAAGAAAAATTGTACTTTCTTTCTCACTTGTAAGGGAAAAGCATTTTTTACTTGCCCAACAGAGATGCCTCAGGACAAAGTCTTTCTTTACTGTAAGGAAGCAACAACTTAACATGGAGAGAAACTAAGCAGCAGCCAGTGACACCAGACCTGCAGGAAGCCCATTGCTCCTTACCATCATCACTGAAGACTGGGACAGTGAGCAAGTACTGCAGAATCTTCCGATCCCTTTCAAAAGGACATTCCACTTGCTTCCACGTCATAAATTCACTGACTTGTTTCGCCAATTCCCAAAATTTCTGTCAGAATAGAACAGAAAACAGAAGAGGTGCTATATATTGAACAGTACTATTTACCCTGAGCATTTTTTTTTTTTTAATATATATATCCTGGTTTTAAGTCCAAGGCTTAGATTCTCCCCAGCTTTTAAGCTAGAATTGAATGTGATCTGACTCACAACTCTGCTTCTAACTTCTACATTTCTGTTTCAAACTGGGATGACTCCCCACCCCTCCACCCTGGTAAAATTATTGTTATTTATGAGTATAAATAGTATATCATGATCTGCACTCAGTTGCTTTTCAAGGAGCTGATACCACTCCTTATGCCCAGCTTTTCACTTTGATTATGCTCATTCTTGTTTGTTTTGCAGTGAAATATTTAGGAATTTTCACATCAAAAGTGTCTAGATGCTAAATACTGAAATTTTGAAATCCAGATATTCCATTTTAGTTACTTAATCTGAAATGCTCAATTTTCTTGCTGGAAATTCATGCCAAAAAACCACATTCCCCACGCAGGATGTTGATGTCATTAATTGATAAACTCTTTCAACTGAAGTTTAACATGCCTCAAATGCACATGGATTCCTGGAGTAAAAGGTTGTTCCAGATCATCACATAGTCTAGAGCTTTAGAAACAGGCTAATTCAGGCCAATATCTACAAATGAAGCGTACTGTAATTTTGTGCAAGTGACCTAGGCTTCTTGAAAGCTGAAAGCACCAGAAAACAAATTATTGGGTAATCCACACTGTCAGATAACAAGCGTGAAATTGGAGGCAGAAGAACAATGAAAGACAAGGGGGTCCTTCACTGCTGCTCTATCACATGTCTCTTCAGAGATAATCTGTACTTTTATGTACAAAAATACTGCATCTATATCTTGACAAAGGATGAACTTTTACATATGGAATTCAAAAACAAGCTCTATAATAGTAATTTGAATGATTCTGTCATTCAGTATAATAAACCTGTGCGTTGAAATATTCAGATGGATTTGAGCACTGAGAAAAAGTTGTTACTTTTTTCCCCACTAAAAAATTGTGAATATCAAAAGGGTTTCTATAAACACTCCATCTTCAATAAAACTGCTTTTTCCTGACTACCTCCCAGCTCCTGTGAGAGGTGACAGACACACTCAAATTCCAGTCTAATTTTGCTCTTCCAGAATCCAGCGGAAGCTGAACCATCATCTGCTTCAGTTTTCTGTTAAAGGAGCTGACCCTGTATCAATACCCCATTCAGTGCTCTACTTACTTCAAAATTGACATGACCATTTGGAAGACGATTGGCACAACCTTCATTGAGGAAGTAAATATCTTTGATCAAGAGGCTGAAGAAAGGTATTACGATCTAAGGAAAGAACAACATTATTCTCAGTCTGGTGCTGAAATCAAAACATAATGCTCTACAAGCCAAGTGGTACAAAAGGTAAGCAAAATACCAAGGACTAAGATCTGATCATGACACAAAAATTCTGCATTCACTATGTTTTGAAATATGTGATGTTTCTCTATAAAGGAAGTCCTCACTTGGATGGTAAGCTAATCCTTATGGTTTTATTTCCAGCTTTGTGCCAACCTGCTTCCATTACCTTGAACCCTTCTTGGCACGTAGCTCCCTCAAGGTCACAATTAAAGTACCTGTTGGTACTCCACTGCTTGTCAACTGTGGCTATGAGGCGTGTTTAGAACAACAATATACCTAATTAATTTAATTTCTGTGTCATGTCCCTCTTGTTTTCACTTTCTCATTCTTCCTTGCAGATTCCACAACATAAGAGCTCAGAGATGCCTACTTCTTACATGTAATTCCTGCAGGGTATCTCTTAGTGCAGCTTTTCCTCTTGACAGGAACTTGCTTGATGAGGGGAGATGCATGTTAAAGCACAGCATGGAAAATATGGGGCTAGCAGCACAAATGGCTTTCAAACTACTATTCCCCAAACTCATGCAAGAAATTGAACCTTGGCACTCACTGGCTCAAAATGAAGAATTTCCTGCCAACTGAACAAATCAAAGTATTTTTCCTTGGAGAATGTTGGAGCATTCTCACATTCTTAAAATGTCTGTATTTTAATCTGCATCCTATAAAAATTTTCACAGCTGCACATCCTTGTTGCAGCTGGGGCTAAAACAAATATCACTTATCGCTGTTTCCATGGAAGACTTTACTGCACCATTTCAATACCTGTAAGTTCTTTCTCTCAAATCTTAAAACTCACTTTTCTCTGAGAAGAAGTAAGCATCTTACATTTAAGCTTCTGGTGCTTTGAATGATACATAAACAGATCCTTAGGACTCAGAAAAATAATCCTCATTTTTATTTACATGTATATAAAAACAATATAGACCAGTAGACTGCACATGGATCTGCTTCATCATTCCTGGTAGTTTATTCTATGAGCACAAAGATCAGGTTTATTAAACATAGTATGAAATCCTAATATTAAAAGCAGTTGATGAGCAACTGCTTCTAAGCAGGAACACTACAAATAGCTAGGAAGCTATTTGGCTTCTTTCCACAAGAATTACAACTGAGATTCTACATTAATGTGTGACCAAATCCAGTTTATTTCTCAAAGGCTTATTTATTTTAAAGAGTAAAGAAAGATGTCACCTCTACTAAGGCATAGCTCACAGCCAGTCTTGAAACTGGAAGGGGGATTTTAATATACACAAACACCTGATTCATCTCACTATTTCCACTAAAAAAATGCATAGTATATTTAAAGCTTATCTAAAACTGTACACAGGAAGGGGAATCAACAGAATTTAGACAGAAGCTCTGTCTAGATTTGAGTTTTAGAATACCTTTTCTGAGTAAATTTTAAAGCTTTTCCACCCTCAACCACAAACCACTTAAAACTGAGCACAAATAGCAGCTAGAAGGACAAATTAGTAGCAACCTCATTTCAGTCCTTAGCCTTTCTATCTGTATTACTGGTTTGTCAGATAAAGCTCTTTGTCAAAAAAGAAATGAGCTGAGGCAATGTACTTATTTTATTTAAATAATCAAAGCAATCACCTAATGTTTGCAGCTTTCAGTCAGCTCCAAGCTGAACTGGCAGACCTAAGATGGTAATTTCCATTGAGCCACCTGGTTTCCTCAAATATTCCATTTACTTTCTCTGTAGCTTACAGGTAGTATTTAGACATTCCTAGTAAAAAGGGATTAAGTTTTGAAGCTTTTTATTCTTTTTGAAAGCCCACCAGGGGTAGAGTTGATGAGATTCAGAATCCCAAGACAAAAGCTTACCACGCAACTTAAGAAGCACACTTCATTTTTGCCCGCTGCCAAGTCATTTGTAAACGTACCTTCTCTCTGTTGCTATGAGCTGTCAAGGACCTTTGAGCGGCTCCACGCAGAGCAGTTCGGTAATTATAAAAATTGCTAGAAGGGTCCATCTGATGCTACGAGGCATGAAAAAATGTAAATAATGAGCTAGTGTCATCACCGCACACAATACTTTTTCACTTCAGCAACTATTTTAAAAAGCAAGAGGTCTGCTGAACAGCACCACAAATACAGCCTTTTAGAGGACTGCAGTATCCCTTTATCTGTTCGTTCAATCAGAAGAGAACTTTGTTTTAAAAAACGTTCACTCAGCACAGCAAAGGATCCAATACAAGTCAAGGGGCAGGAAAGCAATGGCAGGCTTCATGGACCTCCTTTCTCTCTCTGCAAAGGAGGTAGCTCAGCTTTAATTCAAAAACCAAAATCATGAAGCTACGGTAACAGTGGTCTTGGCACTAATATTCTGCTCTTCCTAGTACGCAGGTTTCTCAGAGCTGATTCATTTGCAGTGGCAAAGTAAGATCAGACACCTAAAGCTGTTAGTGCCCCCACCTCATTGCTCCAAGACTGACTGCTGCACCTCAAGGACTAGGATGACTGCATGGCTCACAAAGCACATCCTTAACCAGCAAAGTCCAGCCTGCACGATAAGGTCAAACGAAATAGGGCTGTAATTTTAAGAGCAACTTCCTGAGCTGTGCAGCCACTCTTAACACAAGGAAAGCTATTTCCCACCCAAGGGTAGGTGAAGGAAGTGTGAGGCAGCTACAGCCATCCAGTTTTCATCTGTTGTCATAACACAAGTCAACTGTCCTGATGATATTAATAAACATTTCATGCTTGCGTCAAATACAAAACATTACATTTTCTTTATCTTACTAATAAAGAAGCTGAATTAACCAATTTCCATTTACAGCAGGATAATAACTTGTTGGTAAATAATCTGTTGGGTAAATCACAAACTCATACACTGCTGCACCTACATGATCTTTGACAAAGGTCTCTGCTACCTGAAGGTAAGTGGCAATCAATTAGTTCAAGACAAATTTCTCTGAAAGGGCAAGGCAGCCACCTTACAGCTCAACTTGATTTTCAAAAGGCAGAACTCCATTAGGTCAATCCACACCATCCCTCTCAAGTACATCTCCCTTTCAAAAGGTTACCTACATTTTTTTTAAAAAATAATTCTTAGGAGGTGGGTTTGGGAATTCAAAAAACCTGACACTACTTCAATTTCCTCCTTCCAAATCTAAAAAGCACAAATCAGCTGAACAATTTTTATTACATCATCTAGAATTTCCATCAAGAGCACAAACATACTAAATTCAACATATCATAATGAAGCCAAACTCGCATGTTAGAGCAGTGAAAACTAAAATGCTATTAATAGCCCCATGTCCAAATATTGGCCAAACTTACCTCAAGAATATCAAATTTGGCTGTCTTCACTTTTGCCCAAGTTTTCTTTAACCGAGACACAGGACTCATGTTCATGCCCGCTTGATAAAAGACAGAGAAATTGTTGGAGTATTTAAAAAAAAAATATATTTCAAGTAGCTAAGGCTAGTAAGTGTTTCTAAAGCAAAGGAGCTATTAATAATAACAAGTATTTTCCACAGAGCTACTCAGAAATCAGACTCATCATTTTCTTGAAATTCCAATGTTAAAAACAACTTCGGAAACAAAATCAACATCTCTTACAGAATGAAAGCTCTAAAAAATGATATGACATTATTTAACGTGGTTTTAACAAAGTATGAATATACAGTAGAAAAGTGCAAATTAGTTTTCTCAACACTGTCTCTTACATATTTCATTGTAAATTACACGTATTTATGAAGTTTTCACATTTCAAATTTAAAAAAATATTCCCAATATTTTCCTATCAGATCTAAAATTGATGTGGAATTTTTACACCACTAGGACACTCATGCTGCAACAGAAACAACGGTAGACATCAATCTTCCATATTACATGAAGATTTTTTGTTCCAATCAAGCACTAAAGTTGGTTTCAAAAAGTGGGGATTCAGAACTTTGAACAGCTGCAATAAAAACTTTGTTTTTCTGTAATTTACACTACAGCAGTAAATCATTCCTTACACACATGACGCTACAATAACACTGAACAATTGTCCACCGCTTCTCCTCCTAACTTCACACTGCTGAGCATGCTAAGCAGGAGATTTTTGTATAAAGCACTGTGCTTCCTTTATCCAGATTCAAACAGGGACAAAACATCTCGGGACACATACTTACAAATGATAGCCATTAAGGAGTTAAAGTTGCCAATGTTAAAACATTCCCGTGCCACATCAGTGAAATATTCTATCACCCTTGCTCTGTGCTTCTTCTTCACAGGCTGCAAGAGATGCCATCAGAGTGTTACGCTCGGCAGGAAGAACAGCACTCTGACCCACCCCCAAAAGAAACACCACCCTGGTTAAAAGTCCTTTCCACATGTACCACAACTGCATACTAGGCTTTACATGTACAGGAAGCCACACTATTGTGTTCAAAAGCCCTCAGGACAGCAAAGACAACCCAGATACCAGGCAGGTAGGGAGCAAGGACAACAAGTAAAGAGGCTCTGCCAAGAAGAGCACGAAGAACAGCAGCACAGAGGAGAGAAAAGATACCTCCATTCGTAAGGGGCATTCACAGGAAAGAAGGACAGGCAGATGCACTTCTGTGCCAAGAAGGGCTAACCCAGCATAACATCACCACTGTGTCACATGAACAAGGCTGAGGCACAAGCATGATGCTGAAAATATGGAACTTTTTTCTTCTTCAGCTCTGCACTGACTTCATCTGCATGTGAATAAGTACAGAGCTGAGAGAATGAAAAATCAAAGGGCGCACTGAAGGGGCAACAAACCTGAAAAGGCTTCACAGTTTTAGACAACTAGATTAAATAAAACCTTTTAGCAGAAAAAGCCCCAGCTCACCATACAGATTTCTGTTGCAACCAAGTAACTGAGCCTGTTAAACCATTCCACATAGGCTTCCAGATTCCGGGTCTTCTTTCGATTTCCGTAGCAGCTCTGCAGACAGAAGAATAGCAGATTTTAGTGTAATCTTAATCTTTTCCCTGAGAGAGACCTTTTGGCTTTCCATCTTGCCACCCCCAAAAACTATCAAGTAACCAGGAATAACTCAATTACCTGAAGTCATGTAAAGCTTAAAAGGAAAGTAGCAGGGATAATATTGAGCACGAGTAAGTTCTTCCTGAGCTGTTGGCTCAGTAAAGCACTCAGGCAGGCATGCTGGAATCCCACCTGCTGTAAGCCCTACAGGGATGCTTTAAGGACTTAAGATAAACTTATGCAAACAATCAAAGCTAAGTATCTGCTTAAAGCTTCCTTGAATATGAGCACTGTTTCAGTCCTTGCGCCTGTCCCACTGATACAGCAGAGACAACACTACAACCTCTGCAAGAGCAGATGGGAAATAGAGGCCAGACCATTTCACTTGGCACATTATGTTCAGTTGTTGATGCCAAATTAACATTCTGCATCCTAACTGGGAGATCGGATCTACCATTTTGATTGGATTCTCCCTTTCCTAACCAGCGTTGTTTGTTCGGTAGTGTCTTGGAATGACTCTCACACATCTCAGGGTTGTCTAGAAAGGGGTAGGCAGCAGTTTTAGTGATCTCTACCTACAAAATAATTTTCAGAGACTGTCTGACTGAACATCAGATTGTAAGCTTGAGTCATTCTATTCTGTTTGTCAGTTCTAGGAAGGACAGTAATTCAAGTTTTAACTGCCTGACTTTAGTACAGTTTATTTACAGAGTAAAGATGACATAAGTCATCCTGAAAGCAGCACTCAGGGAGATGACAACTCTAGCAGTTAGTTAAAAATACTGTGTCTTTGCCCTTCATCTCACATGAATCTAGAGCTCACTGCCCCCTTTTTGTGATGTGTGCTCTACCTGCAAATTGCCCCACTTGCCAGTTTGCTGCAAAGAGTTCAGTTTACTAAAAGAAAGAATGGATGTTGAAAATGAGTAACGTAAAAGCCAAAGTTAAATTCAGCTTCTTCCAGCTGCAGACCACATAGGTGGCCTGGAGAAAACATTCACAGGATTAAGTTCTCTGTTAGCTTTATTTAAATCAATTTGTTGGCTGAGCTCCAGGAGTTGTCCTCCAGAAAGAGAAAGTATCAGCAAATTTTTAAAGAGGAATACTAAAGCATTTTCACTATAAAGCTTGTTTCTGCTGGTCCTCATTTATTACTGGACCTCACTTCCAGCTCATGGGGCACCTGAGCTCCAGGATGGTAAATGCTGCATTTCAGAGCTGCTCCAGATCTGCTCTAATTACCTTGTCATTATCCAAACGATCCTTTTGCACAAATGCCTGGACAAATTCTTCTGGTCCAATATAGTTGAGTCTCTCCTAAATAAAGCACAAAAGCAGCCAAGTCATATCCTATGTTAACATGCATTTCAAAAAGAGGGGAAGGATGGAATCATGTTCGAAGTATAACAACTCACAAGCTCTATGTGTGTCAGCTGCTGAGCTAACACATAGGGATCATTGCAGACTGTGATGATGTCCCTCTGGATGGACTGGGGCTTGGTCTTCAGAACCGTGAGGCGATCTGTAGTTGTGGCATTAATTTTTGCAAGTACTTCCTCATACTGGCTAACAGTGGCGAGCTTCCGAATCAGGTTCTGGAGGAGCTGCTGTATGTTCTTCCGATACATCTGTCATGACATGAAACAATTGGGAGACATTTTCAAAACGTAAGAAGACAGTATTAAAAGTCTGCATGACACCAAACCAGTTTGATGCTGATATATGTATGTGTGGTCAACTTGAAGATATGCTCTACTGTGTGAGTTTCCAATATTGGGATTTCATCAGACCAAAGGGAATCCAGCTGAGGATTTAAACACTGACTGTCTCAGAGATTCAGTAGTGACCCAGTTAGCTCAAGGAACAGCAGAAAAGACATGCGCTATGTAGTGCATGAAAAGTAAAGTACCACCAATCACTGGACAAAATACAAGAAATGAAAATACACTATTTTCTCCTGACTAAGACCACAGAAAAACCACTATATGCTCATTCAATGATGAAAAAAAGGCCTGCTTCCCTCTGGAGTAAATCAAGAACAATTTCACTGAAGTCAGAGTTAAAACTTCCAGTAAATCTGAGAAAAAGGAGAAGATAATAAAACTATCTTGCTTTTCTTTCCACGCGGCAGTTTAAGTTAAAAGGAGTGACAAATTTAAGTAGGAGCAGGACTCAAGTCTTAAGTAGACAGATCTGTGTAACTGACCCCAACGTGGTTACTCTTCCAAATTCTAGATACCATCGTAAAGCCATTAAAGCAAACCCAAATGGCGGAAAAAAGGAGCATCCAAAACCTACCAGCAGCACAGCATAGTGGGATCAGTCCAAGGCAGGAATGTTGCCTGTATTCTAATGAATTCGTCATTCCCTCCAAAGCTGCCATTGATATGGATTTCCAAATTTACTCAAATACAACAGCACTATCTTGACTCAGACTAATTTTTGAAGTCAGTTGTGTTCAACCAAGGCTGAATTTGTTGTTACTTGGTAAAGAATTGTTTTCTGTTTACATGTATTTTGATTTTCTAGACAAATACACAGAGCATAATATTTCACCAGAGTGGGTGGGGAGAGACTAGGAGGATCTCAAGCTTTTAAAGAAAAGGAACTACATTTTCCTCAGGAAGGCACAGAAGTATTACTTCAGGTGCTGCCCTTCCATAAACAGGTGTTGGGTGACGCACACCCTGACTTGCTTCACTGACCCATTCCCTCCAAATTCTTTGAAATTCCTTGTAAAAGAACTTTACAAAGTGTTTTGTTGCCCAGCTGGTACATCTAAAGTTTTCAGGATGAATTCTGGCTGCTGATGGAATTCACGTAATAGTGGGGATGGAAATCACGCCAGTGGGTTAAGGTTCAAAGCAAAAAAAATAAACTTTGCCTGAATTTATGGTTCATGTTGACCCAGAACTGACAGCAAGATCAGGGAGAAAATGGGTGAAGATAAAAAGTTGAACCACCTAATTCTGGTCAATCTGCTTCTGTAGCTGGAAAACCCCGGAGAAAAGGCAAACTGGCACAGATACCCTCCAAACCAGAACAAGAAATCAGGAATTAGCCCACAGTCAGTCTCACTATATGATATCATGGTGGAGGAAAATAAAAATAATAATAAAAAAATTTTTAAAAAAGGTCAGTGCAACGCTGGGCTGCACATCAAAAGGCATCAGGATACAGCACGTGGTTTTGGTCTGACTGCATACACTCATCAAGTATTTCATAGAAAAAGCCATTGATAAATGTTTATATGGAACTAATCAGGAGATGAGAGGCAATGGCTAATGGGAATGTTTCCAAAGATATAACTTGAAACAAAGGTCAGTTAAGTGGTAAAAGGCATCAGAACAACTGAGAAATATCTCATGTGTGTGATGCCCTATCAGGATATAGAGAGGGAAAACATGGAAGGAATAGAATTAAAATGAGGGAGAAGGGTGGGTGGGTGTGGAAATAAGCCCACCAAGGTTTTTCCAAAGACATTTTTTTGATGGAGCAATATGTTAGTGTAGTGAATGATTTTAGATGGACTCTTGCTGATAGCTCTTAATAGTACTGGAGCACAATAATTTGGGAAGTGGAATAAGAAGCTACAAGTAGAAGAACTGTAGTGAACAGGAACAGGAAATACTGCTTCTTTTGTATCCTTCAAGGCAATGATTCACAAATCTAAACAAGGTCTATAGAAAAGCAAGGTCAAGGAAGTTGCCATTTTACTGTTACAAGCAGTTCACAATAACGCAAGTCAATTTACTGCAATGCTTGCTTTCCCTTTGCCTTTCTAAAGGAAATCTCAAAGTAAAAAAAAAAGCTCAAAGCTAGAGCTAGAAAATTTCTACAGTTGCTGCCAGAGTAGGATTGCTTCCTAGTGCTCATTTTCTAGCAGTTTGTACATCTGCTTTTCCCTTCAATAGATGATTTCACTGTTTAAACTGTCTGTATTGCCAGAAACTTCGTTGTAGACAACTCTTGCCTGTTGCCATTTCACTCTTGCATCCACCAACTCAACTTCCTCCAGGATAAACAGTGTTCGCTCTCTTTTTGTGCCAATGTTTTTTTTTTTTCAAGTGGATGTGAGTCCTCAATCTTATTCCTTTTCCTTGAACTGAACTTCAGTTCCCTGTCTTCCTATTAAGAATACCCAGGAACAAAGCAACAGGGCAAGGTGCCTCCTGGCATCTCCACAGTGAAGGTAAACCCACTGCCTCTCCAGACTCCAAAGTCCCCTCCAACTATCTTGGACAACTCTAAGCTTGCCCATCGAATTTGGTATCTTTTTCGTTTGCATTTCGCACTGCATCTCACTCTCTCGTCCCATCTTCTTTTGTCCCTCTCCTCTGTTATATCATCAAAATGTATTTCAGCTTCCCAGTTTAGATTGGTTCTCTTCCAGCATTGTTTACAGGCACTCAAGATCTTTCCAGGCCTTTGGCAGTGCTTGCAACTCCTTCTGGTAAAGCTTACCTACATGCTTCTTAACATGCCATTTGCTGCCTCGTCCATATCATTATTCAAAAGCTTACATAAGGAACGCCAGCCCCTGAGGAACATCAGAAACACGATGCCATTTAGCAATTGCTCTTTGCATTTATAGTTCTTCCAAATGCCAGCTGTTCCAGTGCCTTTTGTAATCTTAGTATTAGGCCAGCTACATATGATCTGTTTACTGAAACCTTGCTAATTGCCTTTCCTCTAAGTGAATGTAAGTGTTGGCATTTGGCTGAGTTTATTTCAGTACTCATAAGACAGGCATCAGTTAAGCATCAAAATATTTCATAATACCTCTGTGAAACTTTACTTCCACCTGAGAACCAGGATTTAGAAAAAGGTCAAGTGATTTCCTTGTGTGCTCTATCCAGAGGAAGAAATATGACAGACTTCCTGAGTCTGTATGTGATGCTTTAAGCTCAAAACAATTCTTCCTGGTCCAATCTTCTTTCATAAACTTTTACCCAAACCTGCTATAACTCTTCCATTGACCTACAGGTCAGAGGCCCAATTCCAACACACCTTAGTCACGCAAATGAAAAAAATTATCAACATTAGTAGGGTTTTCTCAGATATGCAAAGTTTCCCAGCATCTTATCCAGCTTCTTCCAAGCAGAATCACTACAATGAAAAATACTAACATCCACGAAGTTGCATCTGTCTGCACAATATGCAATTATATTAGGTGTTTAGGGATGGAGTGAACCTTGTTTATGCTTTGAAAAGGATGTGCTTATGCTGTGTGGTTTCTTCATAGGCCTAGGTACCAGAGAGAACTTTTTGCCTACCAGCACCTTCATAATAAGTTAGCTTAGCCATCCAGAGCCTTACTATGTTGTTAAAAACAAACCTGCAATATCAAAACATTAAAGGAATGCCTTTGTATCCAATAGCTTTGTGCACTGACAACTTACCTCATCACCACTAGCTATTCTTTGTGCCAACTCCTTTAAATTCCTCATCATTCTTTCATCTCGGAAATCATAAGGAAATGTCTCTGTCCATTCAGTCAACAACTGTAGGATTTTGGGTGCAATTTTTCGTATGCGGTTCTATTTGAAGGAAGGAGGAAGGTTACATGTAACAGCAATACAACACATATCTAATACAAAGGAAACAGAATTCCCTTCTGAAGGATACTGTGGAGCATAAGGCTGTGAAGGTCAATAAATTTTTAAGCTTAATTTAATTCAGCACTGGATTACAAGCCAGAGCCAATACCCATTGAAGCCAATGAAGAGACTCTCATTGGCTTAACAGACCTGGAAATTAGGCCCCAGGCAGGTGGAAATATTTAGAATGATTCTCCTCGCTATCTGGAGTGTCTCAGTGCAAGACATTTATCAGTATCTCCATAACTTATGGCTATCAACAATGAAAGTGATAAGCTCCAGCTCTGCCAAGCCTTATGCACGCACTTTTATACCTTACAGTGAGAAAGCAGTGCAATTATTCCAATATCTTAATTTAATTCATTCCATTTTCTACTGGAGTGGAGGTTCTATCCAAATATCCACATCCTACCCCCTCTCAACTCTAGACATGGCACACAAAGAAGCATGCATTCCCATTCAAAGGGGCCAGCAATCTAAGCCACTCCACAGACTGTAGCAAGACTGTAGTTTAAGCATACGAGACAGGTCAGTGTAATTCCCGTTGATGTGCTTAATTAATCATTAAGTCTTTACAGTGTTTTGGCATTATTATGGCAAGATGCTGGGAACTCTGAAACAAAAGCAACCACTGCAGGGCCCGTGCAGGATACGCCATTAAGAGCAAGCACTTTTATTTCTGGCCCATGTATTGGTAAAACAAACTGCAGAAGCAGCAACACTCTTCACAGAGGACAGGCTAAGCAGTGTAGAAATTTCCCATGAATGCCAGTGAACAAAGGGTCAAATTCTAGTTGCTTGTATCAGACTTTCAATCTGTTTATTCCTACTCAAGAGTATCCTCAATAGGATTATTTTGTTGAGGGCAAGGTAGAGATATTTGACTGGCACTAAGAGGAGTTCCCTGAGAGTGAGGGTCTTACCTTGTCCAGGCCAGGCTCACTTAGTCTCTGCTGCTCAATGCACAGATGGCAGACCTTGGCCATGAGTTCATACGGATGCATGAACAGGCGTGAACTGAGAAGGAAGGTGAAGATGTATGTCCTCTGCAAACAAGACACAGAAAGTTACCATCAGTTTTATATGTTCTCAAAATGCGTTCCTAACAGATTGGTTCCTAATACTTTACTATGTGCAGAAGAAAACTCTGCACATGGCTGTGCCAAGAGCTATTACTACAGCAGTAAGCATTTAATTTAAGACTTGTCATTGCTCCAGAATCAGTGTTATAAATTCGTGTTTGAGCCAAGTTATGCAAGATTTAACCAAAACAAGGCAGGGCTGGGCTGGTTTAGCTCTCCTATTACACACAGCCTTATTATAAGCTTACTCAGAATAAAACTTCAACTCATCTTTTCTTGCTCTACAGTAAACCTTTGCGAGAGCCATTACCAGATTACATAACTCTTTATAGCCAAACAATGGAAGAAAATTAATGCTGCAAGTCCAAGCTACTTAGAATACCAATCGAGAAATCTTGTCTGCTACCACGTTACTGGTGAAAAGGAAGAGTCTTCAGAAAAAGAACAAAATAGATGCCAGTTGATCAGATTGTTGAGCTGACTTGATTTCACCACATATGCCATCCTTACTATGGTGTGTTTGCCTGTCTGACTTCAGTAAACCCCACACTATGACCTTGTACTTCCTTTAAGAATCCTCAAACACTGTTCATTTCTCATAGTATTGCTTGTCTCCTGGGTGAAAGAAGAGGGAACTACATAGCTTGATTTTACAGAATAAAAATTAGTAATTCATTCTGAGGTTACAAGAGGCTCCTGATTTTGCTTTAATTTTCCATATATCATGATTTGAACTCATTGTGAGATGGATATTCAGAACATCCACTCCACTCCCCATACTGCCAGTAGTTAAGAATCTACAGCACCCACAAGATTCTACAATGTTCTGGTTCTAGGGACTTGGAATAAATCATCATATTTGACCAACTGGTATCTAAATTGCTACATGTTTAAATTTTATATTAAGAATTAACGGTAAGCACTAGCTTAAGCACAGTCCTGTGCTGCTATCAACTCTGACCCAAGTTAAAAAAGATCCCATCTTGGAAACATAAATAAATCTATGACAAGCTGAATATAAGTGGAGTTATGTCTTCAGCAGGAGCCTTTCAATGAGCTGAGATGCAGTTTCATCATCCCTCAGTCATCTCCAACTACCCCCCCTAATCTTTTGGTATTTTTTGTGTTTTCTAAGAATTATAGGAAATGTCTCAATGCACGGATGCGTCTAGATAGGCCAAAAATTCTCAGATAACAAATGTCCTGTTCTCATGTCCAGTCTGTGCTGATTCTGAACAGTGTGATACTAGTTCAATGCTTCAATTGCTAATCGCAAGATACATGTGGACCTCAGATGAGCAATGGGAAATATGCATAAAATCTGTTTGTTTTTAAACTAAATGCATTCATCCTGTCATGCTGGTGGTCTTACCTTTGTCCTCAGCTTACCTGACAGATTTTTAAAGGTCAATGGTACATACAATCCATCAAACAGTAAGCCACACTAGGTACTTACTTCATAAATGAGTCACCAGGGTTGCACACTTCACAACAGGAGTAATCAAGCATTAGACTTCCTAGGTTAGGTCAGTTACTGCATGTGGCACTCACATGAAGCACATGTTTATGCTATCATTCTTGAACCCCCTCCTTAGCAATTTAATGTGACACATTTTGCTTTTGCTGCACACGTGAAAGTTCCCCTTTATGAGATGCATCAGGCCTAGCCACATAGTTAGCTGGGTGTATAGACTTACATCAGGATAGTAATCTACGTTGGGTACCAAGTGCTGGATCAGAGCTTCCAGAGACCCTGACAGGAGGTTGTTGTCGTGGTAACAGAGCCCTCCACAGTTGTCCTCTTTTGACTGATACAGATTCCTGTTGTAGCCACTGCTGTCAAACATAGCTGCAAAGGGAGGTGTCTGTGGCATCCTTTCCTGAGGAGGCACACAAAAGAGATTCAGGATGATTACTAGAAGGTGCAATGTAAGATGCTTCCTACACTCCAGAGCTGTCACGGGTTGATGCAGCCCCCATCAGTGCAGAGGGAGAGAGACTGAAGTGAAGCCCTAAAGAGGTTATGTGTGAGGACAGTCTCCTTATGCAACGTGACAGCCATGTAACTGCAATCAAAACCTCCAATTTCCCAACTCCACCCTAGTAAATCAGCACTGAGTTTTTCCAATTAAACTGTGACAAGTGTGACCCAGGCTAAAGCCTGACACTTCAGCACAACTGTCTCCACCTACTCTCTGAGTGGCTCCACAGAAATCTGGAAAAATATGCTTGTGTATAGTTACTTACCAATGTTGTCCAAGTTTACCAATGATACCAAAGATGTGAGCAGAGCCAGAGATCTGTTAAACCCTCTCTCCAAGTTCTGTGAGAATGTGAAAAATCCAGCCCTGTATTTTCCAGCTTCAGATTTTAATACTTAAGGAAAAATCAAGCAATTCTTCATCAGTCTGTGTCTCAGTGCTTGTGGAATAAAAATGTCTTACCAAGGAAAAGATCAGTCAGTGCTGCAAGCTGTTCAGAGTAGTGGGTGGGTGGTGAGGGGAATATGACCACCCAAGAGCTCTTTTGGTAACAGAGTACTGAAAAGACCAAAAGATAAAAATCTCTCTGATTACTTGAGAGTTGAGTTATACCCTCCTCCCCCCGCCTCCCTCGCCTTCTAGGAGTAGCAGTTCTTGTCAGTTAAAGGAACCTGGGTTTTATAGCCTTGACTGCAAGCTAAGTTTGTGCCCAATTTTAACAAGTATGTGCTGGTTTTAACTCTACTACAGCAGTTACTGGGCTGTGAGTGCTAATGCACCAGTCACATTTGGGGAGCAGACAGATCAAATGCAAAAAGGTATCACGTATTGCTTCCCATCCTCCCGACAACTGGAAGGCAAGGGAGATCAAATTGAGAAGACAATATCCACAGGCTGCCATGCTCGTGTGTTGACAGAGCATGTACGTGTGCCTGAGAAAAGCATTAATGCCTCTGAGCCATCATTGTAAGTGCAGATGCCATTGCTTTTCTCTCCATTGTATCAAATCCTATTTAGGAAAAGGCTCTTTAAAGCCACAGACCTCAGTGAACACCAGCCTTTGAAGGCACCCCATTTTGAGAACAAGTAGTGATGTGACAGCCTGGAGATAAATGGCGTGCGGCCATCTGTGTGCTCCACCACTCAAAACAAAGGACTTTTCAGAGGGAGTGCATTGGAGATGAGAAGCTATTAAGTTATTAGCTAGATTCCTGGGGACCTGAAGCACCACACAGAGAACCACAGACTTGCTGCTGCTGGCAGCAGGTCTGGACAATGGAGGCATTCAAACCAGCACAAAATGGAGGGATTCAGTAAGTAAACAGTAAGACAGAGCCAAAAATGGTTGCAAAGACAGAGAGGGACAGTGAAGAGAGCCTCCCGGTCTACATGACCTGGGCTTATTCCACTTTGTGAGATACCAAAAGAGATCTGCATCAAAATAGGAAAGAGTGAGGAGTCTCCATGTCTGAAAAATTACATTAGTCACTCTATGCAGCTGTTCAGCCAGCGATTCACAGAATCATCATAGAATGGTCTGGGTTGTAAAGAGACCTTAAAGATCATCTAGTTCCAACCCCCTGCCATGGGCAGGGGCACCTTCCACTAGACCAGGTTGCTCAAAGCCCCATCCAGCCTGGCCTTGAACTCTTCCAGGAATGGGGCACCCACAGTTTCCCTGGACAACCTGTGCCAGTGTCTCACCACCCTCACAGTAAAGAATGTCTTCCTAATATCTAACCTAAATCTACCCTCTTTTAGTGTAAAGCCATTATCGGTTTAAAGCCATTACCCCTTGTCCTATCACTACAAGTCCTTGTAAAAAGTCCCTCTCCAGCTTTCTTGTAGGCCCCTTTAGGTACTGGCAGGCTGCTATAAGGTCTCCCTGGAACATTCTCTTCTCCAGGCTGAACAGCCCTGACTCTCTCAGCCTGCCTTCATTCAGTTCCATCCAGCCCAATGAACTGGAAGAGAAGAATTAAGTAAATACACATGCCACAGCATAAGAGCACAAAGTGCAGGACTGAACAAAACAAGGTTCTTGTATGAGAGAGTTCAAACCACTGGGCAGGTGAGGTGCAACCCAACCACGATCATGCTCTGCAACAGTAAAGCATTCTGATACAGACTCTTGGTTTTTCAGGCTCTTTGCAAGGCTAGCAAAGTTTAAGTAACAAAACACTCCAGGAGCTGACAGGAATCTTCTGCAGCATTTCCTAGGTCTTCACACTGTGTAAAGTTTACCATGTTTTATTCACAAATGGCAGACCTGAACAAATCCAAAATGTTCTGCAGCTCACTGGCACTGAAAGATGTTCTGTTTGCACCAAAACTCAGGACTCTTTTGAACTACTGTAGCAAAGCAGCAGTAGTGGATAGCATGTAAACACTGCCAACCACCAAACATTTGTAGTCCTGTGGCTCCCAGGTAATACTCTGCAGAGAAAGTGAGCAAGGCTAGTTTGCATGAGCTAAACAAGTTGACATCAATATTGGCACTAGAAAAAAACCCAGCGTCAGTAGTTGTTTCAACCCAGATCTTGCATTAACCAAAACACCCCAATTCAGGGTGAGGCTGGAATCTGCAGTGGTTTTAGCCAGCCTAGTCCGCAATTAGTTGTGATTTCATATAACCCTCATCACCCAAAGCAGACTCAGGCAGTATCTCATTTCATCAGTGATACAGTGTTTGGGGAAAAACCTCCGCTTCCACCATTCCACTAATTTCTAGCACAGTGAGAACTGGAACAGGTGTGAATCACAGAATGATTTTTCTTCAACATATTTTAGACATTCCCACTATATATTACTGCCCATTAAAATACAAGACTTTTCAGGTCAGCAGGCAATACTTAAATTCTAATAACTAACTCCCAAAGGGAATGAGACCTGTTTGAAGCTTGCAGTCCCCTAACTCTGAGCACAACGGCTACTCCCAGGACCACACGGATCTTTCTTCAGACAAAACTAAATTTGAGACACACAGAGCCTCCCAGTGCCTCAACAAGAGGAAACAAAAATAAATCATCAGGTCATTAGTAGACATACTGATTTATAACAATAAAATAAAATTCCCCAGAGGCTAGCCCCAAAAGGTATGTATTGGCTCACTTGTTTGCTATTTCTGGAAGCTGCTTGACAGAGGTGGTTCAATTCTGCATCAGTGAAACATCAAGTTGTACCAGCTAAGAGATTTTCTGTATGCTCCCTGTTCAGACACTGAGGATTTCGCTTGTAAGAGAACAAGACACAGGACACATTCTCCATGCGATGAAAAGGGATGATATCAAAGTGTGACAGAGATAAATATAGCATAGCCAACAGGATGATTCATACAACACGTGCTTTTCCAGCAGGACTCCTTTATTACCTTGACCTTGACTCTTTTGCTGTATTTTATAAGGAGGTGGAGACACAATGCAGCATGCTTAGTTAACACCAAACCCTGCCTTCAGAATAACCCGAGCGGAACTGAAATTTGGTCACAGAGCAGAATCTGGTCCACAAAGCCTTGACGTATAGAGCAGAAGTGACTTGGGATGTAAAAATATTGATGAACCACAGCAACACAATGTCTGACAAGCAGCAATCAGAAAAAAAGACAGGAAATACGATTCTAGTGAAAAACATCCTCAGAGTTAAAATGGAACTTTTTAACTGGGCTCTGGAAACATTTGGCTATCACTAACACAGAAAACACGTCTCTCTCCTCTCTCTCTCTTTTTTTTTTTTTTTAAAAGAAGGAAAAGAGTGGCTTTTTTTTTTTTTTTTTGGTTAAAGAACCAATTTGAAGGAAAGAGCAATGAAATAATTTCCTGGCTCTACCAGTGATGTTCTCCTGTGACAAAGAGAAGTCGATAACTCTCAGCATTGTGGAAAGAGGAAGAAAAGATTTTTTTATGCATTTAGTATCATTATGGAAAACGTGACATCTTGGGCATTAAGGTCCAAATTCTGACTTTAACTAGCCTCTGACAAAAAAGAAGTCTCAACCTTCCAAATAACAGTATTGTAAATAGAAAGCGCCAGAGCCAAAGACAATGTGCTCAATACCCCACCACTTCCTTGCAGGAGCTGAGTTCCAGTTTGGCAAAACTAAAGGAATCAGATGTAGCTTCCTGGCTGCCAAGTGCTTGTCCAAACCTTTATGTTCAGCAACAGGGAAAAAAAAGCTAAGTTTTCAAGTAGCAACAGTGGAAAATTGCATTGGTTTGTTTTAATTTACATTAAAGAGCTCAGTCTGCACGTCAGGTGTATAAAACAAAAGCAACCATATGGATAGTCATATCCGTTATAGGAGCACCCACTGAGGGGCTCAGTAGTAGCCACAAAAGGTGTCTTTAAAGCCACTGGCAAACACTTTCAGCTCCTCTGCTATGTACGGGTATCTTCCATACTACATCCCTACACCAGAGGAACGGTGACTGTATTTGTTGAGTCCCAAGGCACACCTTCTCATAGAAGATACAAGCCTCAGGTGTGCAATTACATCCCCTCAGAGCTGCTTCACCATACAGTCAGAAACCCCAAATCACATTTAGCAGGTGATTACCACCCCCCATGGTTCTTAAGGCCACTGTTAGAAAATTGAGTTATGGCAAAACAAAAGACTGCTGGGGAAAGGACTAAGAATCTTTAACAGCTTGCACCAACTTCGGAAAGTCTGAGCAAGTCAGAACAAGCTTCGGTTTTAACATCTTGAAAGAAAGGATGGACTAGGTGCTTGCCAGCAACATCCAGCTTTAAGTGTTTCTGAAAACTGTGGAGTATTTTACGCAGTGACCTAGGCTACCCAAAACAAATGCACACCACACAAGAGGCCACCGGTCGCATTCCATACACCTGTGCCTGTTTACTTCGCTCACAAAGCATTTGTTTTTTGCACTGAAAAGTAAAGTGAAATTCTACCGCTTAAGCTATTGAGAAGGAATCTGAAAAACTCCCACACTGGTGTTGAGTACACCTTACTTGCAGAAACAAAGATCACAGAACTATCCCATTTCAAGTCTTCTTGTTTCCATTCTTCCATGAAGAATTTGCCATGCAATTATGGCCATGTGACTTCAGCACCAACTTTGACTTACAGTTCCTTCCCATAAGTTGTCCTCCTTAGAAATACTTCTTATTAACTGTAGCCTGTAAGAGGCCGAGTACAGAATGGTATTTCATACTCACATAGGAGGTGGAAAGAGGAGTGACATGGGCTTTTTCCTGGCTGAAATCCAGAGCAACATTAAGAGCACTTCAGAAGGAATCCACCACAGAGTAAGAGACTAAAACTATCCATAGGTGATACTGCTGGACAGCAACATAACAGCAGAAATACATCTGGCACGCAGCAGAGACCAGTGAATTGCAGACTCTGGCAGGGCAAGCAAAGACCTCAGGAACGCATAACAAACCTGACTGAGCCTTGAGATACTTCTTCATTTTCACTAAAACAGCAGAGGATGAACAATTTCTTAAAGTTCTGAAAAAATTACCCAGGCAACAATAGACTGCAAAGGAAAAAGAATAACCCCAGTAAGCAAAGAACAAACCTGAAAGTGAATTTCAATGAAAGGCATTTTCCTCCTGAACATGCAAAGGAACTCTTTCTTAGTTCTAAAAATAGATCCAGCTGATGATATGGGAAGGTCACATGCAGCACTGCTGACTGATCACTCACATATGAGGACTTTGGCACTTACTAGTGGATCCTGAATCACTCAAAGTCCTTGAATACTGAACTCCAAAAGTGTGATGGATACAAGTACATTTGTGCATATGCTTGGGAGCATTAGGAAAAGTGCAGGAGTTTAAGAATGCCTTGAATTTCTCAAAATCTGCAAGGGTGGAAAAAGGGATCAAAACAAACAAGTCCCTCTTGATGCTGATGTGTTGTCAATCCATGTACCCTTGGCTTAAGCCCCAAGAATCAACTCCCCTTCTTCCCTATGCTCTTCTTCTGTGGGGCAGGAATAACAATGCGAGTCTAACGATGCTGAGCGTGGCTATGCCACAGCATTGCTGCAGTGCCAAGCAAGTACATGCAGGCAAACTGCATCAAGGCAAAAATCCCAACTGCAGGAAAATTACCCGGGCCAAGGTATTCCGGCTTTCCTACCAAAACATATAAAGCAATTTGTCTGTATTGCTGGACACACAAAGGCAGCAACCTTGAAACATGGAATATGAAAAGATCACCACACGTAGAACATACTAGCTTTCTCAACACACTTGTACCTTACCATGATCACAATGCAGCTGAGACTTCCATCTGTAGGTTAAAACTGAGGAGGTCACAATTATTAAAAATATGCTATATGAAGTGCGCTCCATCGCTGACTGATTAATCTTCTTACTCAGTTCACTTCTAAGTTATCTTTTAATTTATGGTATATTTCTTCATCTGGATGATGTCCTTTTAACATTTAAATTCAATTTTTAGTTCAAAATAAGGCTGTTCTATAAATGTGGGGGTTTTTAACCTTATAAATCTTTTTGATAGTCCCATATCTTGCGTTTTTTTCCTGGTTTTAGAGGAGAAGTTTAAAACATGAGCCATAGAGGATAAGTATCTTTTATAAGTGACACGATGGATTAGCACAGCAGTAATTATATGTCACAAGCCACTAGAGATTCTAGAAAAATTCAGTTCATGCTCCATAGTGACTCCTGTAAAGCTTGAGTGATTTACAGAATGAATGAAATGGAAAAGGATGCACAAAGGCCTCAGATGAGCCAAAGCCAGCAATGAAATACCATCCACCTGAAAAAACAGACAACACATGTAAGCTGCTCTTTTCTACCAAAATTTATGGGCAGACAGCTGAACTGGAAGCAAAGAAATTTTGATAGACAACTAATACTGGGACCGTATTAAGAAACAAATTCCCTCCACCCTTTAGGAAAATTTGTAAATAGACTGACTTCCAAGCACTTTGTTTAAACCCACACCAATGCACAAGCTGAGTATGATCTCCCCAGTCCTACATGTTAAATTTTGTTCAAACTCAAATAGCATCAGGAGAGGCAGACGGCCTATGGGCTAGCCAGCACAAAGTGTTAAGAAGCTGGCTGGAACTGCTGACGGCAAAATTGAGAGCTTTGAAATAAGAGTACAACTATATCAAATGCAAAGAAAACACAAGCACACTATCAAAGCCTTATGCTTTTTAACTTACTGAAGCAGAGGGGGTTTTTAGAAGTACACAGCATTCCCCTAATTGCACTCAGTGAAGTACAGAGGAGTTTTGCCATTTGTTCTCTTGGGAACAGAGGGCTCTTAAATATTACAGTGATAAAAGATTAAAATCCCACCTCTCTATTCAGCCAGCTGCAGACTGGCTCCGTCAGGGCTCCCATCCACCAGCAAGGTGCAGAGCTCTACAGACCTGAGGAGGTTACCATCCCAACCTCCCACACTGCTGAGCGGACAGCTGAGCGGCTGGTCATCAGTCAGCTGATGAATTGCTGCAGTTTTCAGTCAGGAGTTTTAAGGCAAGCAAGCAAGCAGCAGGGATGATTTACTTCAAAACATCACGCTGTAAATGGAGTGATTCAGCAGCTGATTCACGGTGGCTCAGCTGTCCAGGAACGGGGTATGGGGTGGGGTGGACAGCTGGGACCTGTGATGTCATCCATGCTATGCCATCCCCACTACTGAATCAGAATCCTGACACTCCATCATTCTCACAGCATGCTTTTTGCCTCCTATGTACCTCAAACGGAAGAAACAGAAAATTGATGATGTTAATAGAGATGGAAGCAGTTTCCCCTGCACTATCATCAAAGAGTATCACTGATTTCAATGTGGTACTAGACTCCCACTAACCCTGGGGAATATTATTCATTTTATGTGACAGGGATGCGAACCTCTGTAATCCTAATCCACCTCAGGTGCCCAAGGCCAAAACATAAACTTTCTGCATCTGCACGGTCAGTAGCTAAGTGTGGATCCGATCTAGTTCACAGTGATAACCAGGTTCATCAAGAACTGTTCACACATCTGTCTACAGTCAACAGAAAAAGAATCATTCCAGTGCTTAGACCTGGGAGCCTGGATGTGCTTCTGACTCTGCCACAAGCTCCTCACGTGGCTTTAGTCAAGTCACTCAGTTTCTCATTACTGCATTCCTCTGCTTGACAGTACAAAGAGGGATTAGTGTGGGGTTATTTCCTTTCATTAAGTTCCAAGACCTTTTTTCAAAAGGGGTGCAGAAGGTGTATCACACTGTATTAATGCCAGAAGCACAGTACTAGCCTTAAGCATGAAGCTCTCTTGACACGGTTCCCTCTCCAACCTCATCAAAGCAAGACACCTTCCGAATCCAAAAGCTGTTGCTTTTTGCAGACATCCATGCTTGGCCTTTTGGTGAAACCTACAATACCTTCAGAAGAGAACACCATTCCCTTTTATAATCATAATGGACAGCCAACTTATAATTCACAACAGCAAGCTGTAATAGTGTTAAGTAACAGTACTAATTTAATTTAATTCGTTCTACCTAAATACTCATCACTAAATGCCTCTTTTTCCATCTAGATGAAGCAGAAAAAATGCTGGTTTAAGGCGAACAGTTCACATAATCTCTATTTTTCCATTTGCTAAGACGTTATGTTTTAATGAACAGTACAGAATTTTACTGATATTTATAGAGATATTTAGTAACTGAAAGGCTTCAGTTAAAATTACACAACAACAACCACAAAAGGCACCTTCCAGTGTTTAGGCTGAAGATAAAAAGGGATGGTCCCACTTTGGCAGTTAAGCAAGCAAATACAGCTCTGTATCCAGATCACTTATACTTGTCTCACACCCATTTATACCTGGGCTGAATATCAGCCAGTGGTTTCTAGACTAGAGCTGGGTCTGAGGTATGAGGGACCTGTAAAACAGTTGGCTCCAATCAGATTGACTGGCTCCTTGGGAAATCAAGGAGAAGACAAGTCTAGCTAAACTGGCTGAAAAGAGTTTTTTTTCCCCTAGTCTAGCCAGGGCCATAGCAGAAATCTGTTCCCCTCACACGCTGCATCTAATGGTTTGTGTCAGGCTTTAAGACCCGGCAGCAGTTCCCACGCTCGACTGAAGGTGGCGCCTTGGGCTCTGCAATCGATGGGTCAACGTCTCCTCGCCTCGAAACAATTACGCCTATTAAGTCAAGTCACAGTAGGTAAGGTGTTGAGCAAAGGTGTATCAGCTTGGGTTGTGAAAGGACCATTGTAAACACGGGCTAATAGTGTCTGAACCCCTGCAGGATGTTTAAGCAAGGATCAACTCCCAGCCCTGATGGGCAGGTACTGTCAGGTCAGCGTGGAAAAGCACCAGGCCCTCTATCAACGACAGCAATTACCTCAGAAAATACCCCTCCCCAATCTGACTCAAGCATATTTATCCTCTGTCCTATTGCTTATGAATCTAAATGCCTCATTGTGCTGGCTGATGCAGAGTCACAACTTCCCAGGCTCACCTCTCTACTGGCATGTAACCTGGTATTTCTGCCCCTATTTCCAGATGCGACAAGACGCAAGCAGAGTATCTGACCCCATGGGAGGGGCAGGTGATCTGAGGAACATTTTACTCCGGGGAGAAGACGCATTTTAATGAACCAAAACCAAAATAGCCATAATACGTGGATCTGAGTCATGCACTGCTATTCTAGAGCTGCGTAGGAAGACTGAGCTGTATTCTTTCCACGATCCTGCTCATTTTCTAATTAAAAATACAGCCATACTGAATACCATCCATTCACGTTTGTCACTGTAGTGATACAGGTTTTTTTAATACTACTACTCACAGCAGCTATAATAGAGGAGAAATTAGCAATAGCTTTTGGCTAGAGGTAGAGTCTTTGCCTCCTGATTGTAAATTATGTATTGTCCTCACTGCGGCTGCAAAACACACTCTGGAACTTTTGTTTGCAAGCTTATTTTCTAATGAAGTGTTTATTAGATGATGTGGCTCAATCCCAGTCCCACAAACCCACGCCAAGCAAAGGGCACTTGTCAGTGCTTGCAGAGTACACCTGTGTATCTACTAACATTTGGGAAAAGATGGTTAAGTACGAGCAAACACAAATTCTGCCTCCTTCAGTGAACCACAGGCATCCTCTCCCAACTGACAGCTTCTTCCCCTACTGCCCAACCAGCTACCAAACAGCAGAACAGCGCTCAAATGAGGACATGTTGAGACAAAGGCAAAATTAGCTTTTCATTTAGAAACACTGCATAAAGATAAAAGGAAATAAATGGTTTGGATCATCTCTATCTCCAAAAGTCAAGGGCTGTCTTCTGAAGACTGCGCTTTAAATTAAATCTCCTATGACAGCTAACCTGCTCAGCACTGGAGCTTTGACACTAATCTCTCCAAATGGGCGAGAAGGATCACAGTTAATGGAAGGAACTCTACAAACTGCGCAGGGACACAGTTGCTAAGAACGACACACCCACATCAAGGATGTGCAAGAGTCAAGTGAGCACCACAAGCTTGATTGAACTGAGCTCCCATCACAATGACACTCCAATTAAAAACAGTACTAGCTGACTGACTGCCACCTTGTGCAGAAAGAAAAGTTTCTAAACCCTCTGATTTAGATAGGAAATCTCTCGAGTGCGAATCACCCAATACTTCTCACATCACCTCTGTCTTCACAAGACACCTAGAGCTTGATATTCAGAAAAGTTTAGAGCCACAATGCACCTCTGTTATCAAAAGAGTTCAGCACCTTTGGTCCCAAACATCACTTAACCCTTTCACATATGATCCATCTCAGACGTGCTTGAGAGTACCAGTTCTACTAAGTTTTAACCACGTAGCTTTGCAGCACTTTTTCAAGGGTAACACCGATGCCCAAGTAGCCATGTAGTCAAAGGTAGCCAAGAAAGATACCACCCACACAATTCCATCAGCTCTAGAGTCATCATAACACCAGACCCTTACAGTGATGTAGCACAAACTGTCAATATGATCCACACACAGCTTCTTATCTTCACCCCAGGAAAACATCACTTTTTAAGTACTCCAAGTTACAAAAATAAACTCCCATGTTTTCAGCTTTTTCATTTCACATTCCTTCACTGATAGGGCTCCAGTGTTGAACTGTGCCTGTCATTTCTGACATGGTGTGACAGCAGCTCACCCTGCAGACCATGAACAGGTACGGTGAATCACTGCATTCCCCGAAGACTGTTTAGATAACTCATATAACTGGAGCACAGGTCACAAAATACTGCGCTGTCCCCAAAAACCTCAGCAGAAAGAAAGCATGAAGAACATGAACCAAAAAGGATTCATTGTACCATATAAAAAAACATTTCACTCAGCGTGTGGCACCGCTGTGAGCTTAACACTTTCATAAACCAGTACTTTCTTTCCTCTTTTACAAAGAGTTAACAAAACCTACAGTGGCTTGTTTCAGTCCTGCCTGTTTAAAGGAGTGATATCCCTATCACTGATCCAAAATCAGAGCTAGGTCTTACCTACGAAGTCTCTCCAGCACAGCTCACCAGTTAGCTACTTGTCCTGAGTACACTTAGCACTGATTTTCTGTTGATTACCAGCTTCTCTCCAAGACATCTCATTTGGAAGCTGCAAGATAAGCCCGAGGGACCAATCCCTCAAATGCTGCTCTTGGCTTTCAAAATAAAGAGACAGACTAGAGACCCGGTCCTGCCTGCCCAAGTCCCCATTTCCCAGAGACGGCACATTATCTCAGCACGCTGCGGCTGCAATCTCACTGAAAGCAACCCCCTCAACTCTCCTTGTTTAGATGGATAGCTGACTGAGGCACAGAGTACCTCTTTGTTCATGGCTCTCTTGATTTTTCAGGCCATTCTTCCCCTTTGAGAAGTCAGCCCTCCTCTGCTCTATTCAGGGGAACTCTGCTGAAAGAATTTTCCTCATCCCCCAGTGCTGTATTTAGCTTTACACACAGAGCAGACAGGGAGGCACTGCTTGTTATTAGGGCTGCCTTTGTTTACAGTCTGGCCTAAGCACAACCTAGCAGACTTAGCTGACAAGCAACACATTGGTCTTGGGTCGTTTAACAGCCATTACTCTCCTTCTGCCCCTGTACTGCTCCTACCTCACTCAGCACAGGCGCCTGAAGTTCTACAACAGTCACACACAGCAGATGCCCAGCGAAAGAGAAGCTCGTAAACACACTTGGGTGACACCACACACACACCTGTCCCACCCACACACCCATTTTACGCAGTCCTACAATCACAATCTGGCAAATGAATGCTTCTTCCCTCCTCCCATCCAAAAAAGCTGCCATCAACTGAACCCACGGGCATAAGGAAAAATGGGGAAAGCTTCTCTCAGGATTACAGCCACAGCAAGATCACACCGCACGGTTTTAGGACCCTGTTCCATCTTAATACGTGGAAGGGGACAGGGAGAAGGACCCAACCACTGCACTGCCAAGCACCTTTTCTGCTGGGCTGAAGTCTCTCTCTCTGCCCGGCATTCTGATCCCCCTGAAACGAGCAGCTCTGCCTGCACAGAACTGGGTAGCTAGTAAGGAGATAAACACCAGGAGGGCAGAGACCATCCTGCCGGGGCCACCAAGCAGACGGACGGACGGACGGTCGGACGGACGCACATCCGAGTACCGCTGCCTCCCCGGACCGTACCTGGAAGTGGGCGCAGGCGTCCCCGGCCCCAGCCACTGCTTCACCACCCGCAGACACGCATCGTCCGGGGCACGGCGCGGCTCGGGACGGCTCCGCTCCCCGCACCGCCGCTTCCCTCGGCGGGACTCGGCGGGCGGCAGGCGGAGCACCGGGAGGCGCCGCTCCCCCGGCCCGCCCCGGCCCGCCCCGCCACCTCCCCCGGGCCGCGGGAAGGGCGGGGGGCGGCGGGGGAGGCGCAGGGCGGGCTCCCGGCACGGCTGGGCCCAGCCGCCGCGGGGGCACACCAGCGCGGAGGCGTCGCAGCACCGCTGTCCAAACCGGCACCGCCCCCGCGTGTGGCCGGGGGCCGCTGCCCCTGCCCCGCCGGCCCTGCGCCTTGCCGCCGGCCGCGGCCGTACGCCCGGGCGGGCAGGGGCTGCGCACGCCTCCCCCGGCAGGCTGCCGGCTGGTGGTCTCAGCGCAGGGGAGCTTCTGCCCCGGCGCTGCTGGGCTCTTCAGTGGCCCGCAGGTCTCTCCTTCCAGTACTTGTCCAGTCTCCCCTGCAGCCCATCCACAACGGTCTTCGAAAAGGACTTGCGCAGATCCACACAGCTCCTCAGAGAGCCACCGTCCGCTGCTTCTCTTGAACTTGACATACCAGCTTCCATCCGATGTCCCCCTGCTCTTGCAGGGAGCGACGCTCACTTTGCTGCTACACGCTCTCTCCAGCACATTCTGAGCTTCCTCCGTGTCTTGCGCAGCATTCTCACTTGCCACTTTTCCAGGCTGAAAAGTCCAGGTCTGCCCAGTCACTCCATGAACAGGGTCCAAATCGCTGACGATCCTTATTACCCTTCACCGGCCTTCCGCGGTACTTCTCAACCTTCTGAGATGAAGGAAAGAGAGCTGCACACACACACTTCAAGGTGCAGCTGAACTTCAGGTTTGGAGAGCAGTGTGCCAGCCTTCCCTGCTCTCCATCCCCTCCTAGCAATTCCCCATCCATGCTCAATTTCCCTTTTTGACTGCCACCCAGCACCAGTCCTGGAGCCACCCCTTGGAACACCCAACCGAGATCTTCAAACAGAGTGGCAGCAGCCAGGTCAGAGCCCGTACTTTCTTCACACGTGAAGCTAGCTACATGCCTCAGATCTTTCTCTAACTGAAGAAAACTGTCCCTGGTAGTTAAATGCTTGAAAGACAGGTGCCTCTGGATGCTATTTCTGCACATAAGCATAGAAGGAGCACATAAACCTGAGTTCCTTTGGCCAGGAGGATTTTGGAGGCATCACTAAATCCTGCCTACCTGCATTTACATTTCTTTAAATTCAGTCTCCAGAAAGAAATGCTTTAAAAATGTGTTTTTAAAATAATTGTGCTGGCAAGATAACTAATGATAAAGGGAGCCCTGCACAAAGGGCCTTTGCTCACAAAACTCCCTTTCTGGAACTGGGGCTTAAATGCGCATGTGATTTCACTGTGGATTCTAGAAAATACTTGCAAGTCTTCCAGTTCTGGATTCACACAAAAGCCCACTTTGTCCCTTTGTACAGTGTCACATAGAACGTCAAATATAACAAAAGAACATTCCAATGTTATTTCTGAAGGAAGATGACACAGTTACAAGTCAGAGGTCACAGCACTTACACACATATCCTGGTCCTTCTCCCATTTTGGTATGTCAGAGGATGGTGTTACATATCTTCCTCATGCTCTGCTCTGTGATGTTTCTAACTCCATTTCCTCTCTGTGACAGGTTTCCCAATGCAATAACTATTTAACTTTCTTGATTCCTGTTTACCCCTACCATTCTCTTCATCAGACAACTCTTGTTGCCGTACCTACCAGAAAACAACCAGGAAAAGATTTAAACTTCATCCAGATAAAGGGTTTTCCCTTTTTTCTTTCACTCCTCTCAGATTTGAGGACAAACATTTGTTCCCCCTCCTCCCTCCCCTTGTCTCCTGTATTCTCAGACATGATCTCTGATTAAAGCAGAAATATTTTATGGCAGTAACTGCATGTACAGACACATTTACCCTGGTTTGTTTTGGTGCAAGCCAACAAGAGTGAAGGCAGCCTGTGGGCTCCCTGACAGAGAGGAGTGATGGGTGGTGCGGCGAACAGGGTGTGTGAATCAGCAGTGCTGTGTGGCTGCAAGACTGGGAAATGCTACAGCTCAGTGGGCTGTAGTCAAGTATCAGTGTTAAGCAAGCGAGGTAATTTGTCTGCTGTGCTTGGCCTTGCTCAGGCCTCATTTACAGTAGTGCAAGCAGTTATGAGTAACTTGGCAAGAGCTGAGAGGAGATGAAAAATTCTAAGGACATAAGAGCTACAGTTATGAGTCAATGTTTCAAATGCAGAACATGCCCAGTCTGCATTGCTCAGATGCTTTGCTTATTTATTCTTCCCATTTTCTATATGGTTGTGCTCACAACAGCAATGCGGATTAAAGGAATTAAGCACAAACAAAACCTAAAAAACCTAGATTAAACCAATTAGACCAATGCTCGCTAAACAAGTTCTGTGCAGGCAATGTTCTCCTAAAAACCAGGCCTGGGTCCCATGGCTCAATCTGCTGACATGAAACCCAGCACCTAGGCTTTAACATGCAGCCCTCCACCGTGGTAGAAATATAGACCACAGGCTTGGACTGCAAACCAGGCCTCTGCTTTGCCTAGGTATTCAACTTGTGGAAAATTTCATCCACAGCTCCATCTTATCTCTGTTATTACTATAAAACTGTATTTTTCATCTGAGTATGAAAACTGAATGTGTTACTTCAAAACAAACTGGACTTTAGGAGAGAAGAGATTTTTGTATCTAGTAGACACTGGAAATCTCTGGACCCATGTATGCAAACAAACTACAGTTCTGGCTAGTTGTAAGCAAGCTCCTGGGCTTTCAGACCCTCTCCAGAAAAGGGGGGTTGGAACAGCAATGCCAATATCAGCTGCTGAAGAAGCAGGAGTTTAACTCCCAAAATTTCAATACTTACATAGAATGAAAATGTATTTTTCCAAGATATTTCTGTTTACTTTTCTGGTGACTAGCAGCTGAGCTGATAAGGTTCAAATCAACATATCATACTATCCAGTGTTTCTCCAAGACATAAAAATTAAAAGTTATAAATAATAGGGAGAAAAAGTGTATTTAATGGCATCAGACAACTTGAGGAAATTAAGCTTTAGAAAAAGCACCAAGCCAGGGAATACTGAGAATAGAGTTGTTAACTCTATGCAACTTCTGTTGTGGACTAACTTTTGTTATGTGGTTGAAAAATCTGCCTACTGATAAAACAACCCACCCCCCTGCCTGTCTCTGTCCTGATCCCATGCAGTGGTGCTTGTGCTATGTGCCCCAGCCAAATACACGTAACTTCCAAGTGATAAACCAGAAACCACTTTCCTCAGTTCACCCAGTAATCTTTTACTGGTTAGGTCATGCAAGAACGGTCTGTAAAACAGTTAAGTGATGCTGAATTTTAAACATAAAGAGAGAACATTTGTTCTTGTTTCAGCAAGTAATGGTCTGGACAGTTCTCAGTCAGAGTAAAGTGAAACCATTGGCTAAACTAGCCGCCCTCTGCCTCCAGTAACTCCAAACGATCATCAAATAATTAGTAGAAAAAAGCCAATACACATCCTTTTTTCATTTTAATACTTATTGCTGTGCAAATATATCAACCCTTACCCTGTGGTTTGTAGCACTTCCCCACATAAAGCAGAAAGACATCAGGTTTCATTTAAGCACTATGTTTATTAATTTTGAACTCAAACTAGGATCATATTAAAAACACATTACAAATCACTTAAGAACTATTAATGCCTGCCAAAACTAACCTGTGGTTTTAAATAAGAGGAAAGTCAAAGTAAATGAAAAGTAGCATTTAACTCGCTGTAATGTTACATAAAAAATGCACAACATATGTAGCGTTTCAAAAAGTACTCAGCAGAATCCCATACACAAAGAGCACTCTTGATACAACCCAAGGGAAGGGAAGGACTTAAGAGTTTGAAGTCAATTGTCTGAAACGCGAAAGCAAGCATCAGTCTGGCAATATTAGCAGACATTTAAAGCTGTGCACAGAACTCCCAGTGAAATCACTGAGACACCCTGCACAGGCAGAATTATTTGCAGAACTAGATACCAAACTCTTGACCACTTTGAATTTTCAAAAACCTGCTTCTAATTCTATTCACACTGTAAACATTTAGATTAGAGGTATCTGTCCAGCAGATCACTTACACCTTGCCTTGGCTTCAAGTCTGAAATTACGCGCATACTTCAGTGATTTGACAGAGGGATTCAAGCACAGTTTTCAACGTTTAGATGGCGTGGTGTGACAGTGAAACTGTTGTGTGTGGAGATTAGGATGGACAAGCACTCAGGGCACTTGACTGGTAAGCAGACACTACTTCCTGTAACATTTTTTGTGATGAGACTTTGATTTTAGCTCTTTACAACTTTGTCAGAATTTAAGCAATAGGAGAAAAAAATGTTGATGGCAGGCGCCTACTTCAGGCTAGGGCAAAATTCAGATAAGATAATTTATGTGCTTCTGAAAAGGTGGTAGACAAAAATCTGCTGTTATTGTTCATGTTCCTGTGTTGACTACAGCTTTTTTATTTGTTACTGATACCTATTGAAGGAAAACATTCTGTGACAAACCCTCAGACAGGGACTTGAAAACTGAAATATGCTCCCTGTAATTTGCTTTTCATGTCTTGCCTTTAATGCAAGAACTGCTCGAATTCAGCCAAGCTCTTCATTTCTGAAACATATCTGCCCTACAAGTACATGTGAGAATTTGTCAGCATAATTTTTACAGACCTCATGACCAACATTGTCAGTCCCAAGCTTCAATGGCTTAGCTGGACTCGTACTGAAGTGACCCCCTTCTGTGCAGTGGGTGCCACAGCTGTCTTCCATATTCTCTGTGCCCTTCCTGTTAGCACCAAGACAGTGTGAAAAGAAGGGAAAAAACAGACAAAAATGTGGAAGGATCAAATATTGTATGTTGAAGAGAAACAAGATTGGATGAGGAAATTGAGTATTGGGATAATATAGTTAAGGAGGAATCTTACAGAAGAAATTAAAAAGTGTAGGTGCCTCTCAAACGGAGGCATCTCCATTGGAGCTCAATGCCATTTGCAAAGGAGGTCAGCACTGCCCAGATGAGCAAAGCAAGGCACGAAAGTATCAAATCCTGTATCATATGGCAGGCCAGCAAGAGGAACATGCAACTCCTGAATCCCAGTCCAGGAGCCAGTGCTTCAGAGACAGAGAACTCTGTCTTTAGTCATTTCACACACCTGAGCCTGACATGGTACTTCCATCGTTTAAATGGGTGACAATCACTGTGTGAAACTGGACATAGATCTTTAAAGCCATTCACCTTTGAGAATGACAAGGCTAAGCCTGACTGACTGGGTGGGGGAACAGAAAGGAACAACAGACATCCTTGAAGAGTTTATTTTCTCTCCCAAATTACAAAGAAAGTCTATCTGAAGCACTGCTCACGTGTCCTGAGGCAGTCCATTGTAAGTCCTGCTTTATTTCCTGTGAAACCCCCACATGAGGCAAGCAGTGAAGAAAATACCAATGGCTTATCACAGTATTGGTCTAAGGAGGGCAAACAGCTTCACTTTCTCTTTCATCACATCTAACTGGGTTATCTTGACCTTTCCCCGGGTCTGGCCCAGTATGACAGTGAGGTATCTGTAAATTAAGCCAGATAAGGCTGAAATTAGGTTGAAAAAGCATCTTCAAGCTCTAAAGGACAAGCAGCAACTCTTTCATTTAGGACAGTTTATAGGCTCCTTCTTACTTGAGTCTCACTGAATCCTTCGATGTTGATGCAGTGTGGAACCACTAGCCATGATGGAAACTGTCAGGATTACCTTAAGTAAGTATTTATACAAGGAGCAAATGGCTCTGTTTTCTTTTGAGTGAACATAACTTTGCCAGTACTATCGGGGCACTTTACAAGTTCAAAAACGTCAAAAAGAGTGTAGCTTGATGCATGATGTCCTTTACAATCTGTGAGATATAGAATGCAGGTAAAGTCGATACCAACTCAGCATGCCTTAATCCTGATTTTTATCTCTAAGAGAACTTACTGATTCATTGCAATCACTTGCATTATTGATGGCCTCTCTTTAAATGTCCCCAAAGGAATAAACGGTCAAGAGTGAAATAACTGTTTCCTGAATATTTACATAAATATTCCCCAAAGTATTTTAATTAATAAACCTTTACAGCTACCTGCAAATTTGAACAATATTCCACCTTGTCTTCAAGACAAAGAAACTGAGGCATTTTCAAAGGCAGATGATGTAGCACATGAACACCTAACACCAAGAGCAGATCCTGATCCCAAGTCCTCTGTGGCTTGGGAGATCAGAACCTCATAGACTGGCAAGTATGCCTAACTGCAAGGCAGAGTATCCAGAAGAAACAACATACCTTGCACAACTACTGTCCTTATCTAAAGGTGAAAGCTCTCATTTAGGATGCTGTCTGATGATAGACACGTGATGTATGAATACAGGAAAAATGGGAGCACTGATGAACATGATCTGGGTTCTGCTCCTTGTGGATAACCGCAAATGCTTTGGACTCTCAGTGCCGCATGCCTTAAGCTTTAAAAGCCCTGAACCCCTCCTTTAGTAGCATTATTCCAAAGCTGGATGCTGGGATCTTTATTTGTTTAGTTACTGATTTATGGTTGCTGTTGCTGGAGGCTTCTCCCTCACCCCCTCAAGACAAGGAAACATTTACAACTTCTGCCTCCTCACCCTTTCTTCTTTCAGCCTGAAATCCTCTCTAAGGCTACCTGACAGACTGCAGCAATCACCCTGTGAATGGTAAGTAATTTCCCTATTGACAGCCTCCCACTTACGCTGACACCTGCCAGCACTCCCTGACACTTGAATAAGCATTAAGACATTAACAGAGCGGTACAGGTTTAAGGGTTTGAATAACAATGTTCTGTAGACTCACTACATTCACACAGGCAGCCAAAAAAACCCTTGTGCACTAAATTTTGCCATCCTTGGAGCCCGGGAAGGCTGCTGGAAGAAGGGTGGCTGCAGCAACAGACTACCTACGTGGATGAACCGACACCTTTTGCTATTCCAGACAGTGAGGTCTGATCTCTGGCCAGTGAAGCTTTGAACGTCTTTCTGTGTACCGCAGTACAGCTGGGATTGCGGCTACAAGAAACGGACTCACTGGTTTGGGAAAGTAATAGTAAAAGAGCAAACAGAAACAAAAACAGTCTTCAGAAAACAAAACCAAACCAACCAAACAAAAAAAAAAAAACACAAAAAACAAAGCCCCAAATTAAAATAAATAAACCACCTCCTCCCAAAGCCAAGGCTAATCCTTCTGAATTTTGTAATGTTCATAAACCGTCCTTGAACTGTTGAACTGGAACTGCAGAGCTTTGAACTGCTTTTGGAGTGCATAGTCTTGTACTGCAAGTATCACAAGGACAAAACAGTCTCCATTTTAATAAGAAAATTATCCCACTATGCTTGCTTGAAGTTTATACTAGCACTTGGTTTATTTCTCTTGTGTGTTCGCCTAGCATGTAGCCAGTCTGGGACTCTGGTATAATGGATGATCTATTAGCTTGAAAGACATTCTCTCCTGTCACTTCCAACCATACCAATCATGCCAGACTATGTCATGGAGGAAAATCATCCTTTTAACCTGCAGCAGTGATGGCTCTTAAGAGAAACCTCAAAGTGCTGGTTACAGTAAGAAGCTTCTGTACCAGATGACTTGCAGGAAACCTGGTATGCCTCCCAGATGTTTAATAAACTTGACAGTGCTCTCTCAAAATCTTTGGCTAGAGTTCAGTCATCTCTACCCACAACCAGTGCACAAAGGATTCAGAGAGTTCACAAACCACAACTTGTTGTTTTGAAGTATGGATAAAGTATGCACACAAATTTCACTGTGTTTGCTATTTTGTGAAGGGAGCTGGTGTATTTTCCACCATTATGTGCTGCAAATAGGCTTATAGTTCAACAGAAAAGACAAGAAAAATGAAGAGATGTCCTGAAAACTAAGAAAACAATGCCTTTATGACTTTTAAGGTGTTAGTTCAGTTGCAGGTCAGTGAAGTAAAAGGAAGATTTATTACAAATGAAAGCTGTTTGACAGCCTATGTAAAGGAATTTGGTGGGTGACCTCCGTTCCAGAGAACAGATCCACATTTTCAAAACTATTACTACAGCACCTAGGTAGCTGCATGAGGAATGGCTTTCCTATTCTGCAAGTATTTGTATGCCAAAAATCCCTCCCAAACCATAACGCAAATTTGAGATCACCCCAGAAAATGCATGTTCATGAACCAAGAATCCCAAACATATTTTATACAGTTTTTAGAAGCATAAATTTCAAATTAAAAATCTTGAATTATTTAGAACCTTATTTAAAAAATTAACCAACGTGTGAAAACAAAGGTTGGCTTGAAAAAAAAACCAACACAATTTTTAACATTCAGAAATAACTAAGTAGAAAATCTCAAGTCTTTTTCAATTCTCCCCCCAGAAGAAGATTATCAGATTGTTTTTGCAAAAGCTACTCTTTTTCCTAACAGTTTTGAGTTTTGCGAATTGTCTGGTCAATAGGGGAAAAAAGTGTCATTGGAAGATTTCCTGCTATCTCTGCTTAATTGAAAGGTTGCCTGCTGTGTCCTCAGCTGTCCCCTTCCAGCTTCCACTGGAGAGGAGGATTACAAAGCTCTGCAGAATAAAACCCTCCTGGAGCTGTCCCCCACGTACACACACACATAACGGAGTATTTACTACACCCAAACAGAGAAAAATAGCTGGTGCTCAGCCTCGAACCCCTTTATTAGCATGGGGTATGTCTCCCAGAAAGCTTGGAACAACAGCCCCTGGGCTCATAGATTGCAGGAGGTACTGCTCACCACGGAAGACATACATACAAGGCAGAACACAAAACTAAGCAAAACCAACTTCTGTAGTGACAGGTAGAAGCCCTGGCTACGTATATTTCGATAGGCACAAAGATCTGCTAAGACCTTCCTGAAAAAAAAAAAAAAAAAGTGGAGTAGAGGAGTATTTATGGTTTTCCTGCTGCTATTCTCTGTAACTGCAAAGACTTGCCATTAAGTTAATACTTTTGATGGGTAGAAAATAAACACAAGTCTCAAAGGAAACCATGCAGGCTGAGTAGCTTATACTGATACCATTTGACTCTTCAGTATTTCTTTCTATTAAGTAAGTAACAGTCATTTGAAAACCGTTTAAATGTTACTTCATGCAACAGAAATGGCTCAAAACAGTCGTTCTTGAAACAGAATACACAGTGAACACTTCAATTCTTGTCTAAATATGGTTTAGCAGCTGTACTTATACACCCATGATGGACTGCAACTCTCATCTGCCGCGTCAGTTCACTGTCTTTCAATGGCAGTTTGCTTTTTCCCCCTCTTATGGCATAATAGAAAGGAAAGGCACCTTGCCAGAAACCAAGATTCAGATTCTGCAAACTGTTACTGCACATGGTCAACATCAACAGGAGCTGACCTGAGAGACAGTCTTATTAAACATTAACACAGTACTTCAGACAGAGCACATGAGTACAGGTATGTAGGACACAGGCTGAAAGGAAGGACGTTTAGTCTGAAGAGTGCAGTATCTTCCACAGATTTACAATACTGTTTAAATATTATTGCTTTATTGTCGTCTACTTAGCAGAGCTGTAGTACTTTATCAGAGCATAACCTCAGCCAAGTAAGATGTTTCTCATCACCTCTGACTTTAACCCTGGGATAAACACCGCTGCACAACAGGCAATTAGGAGAAATTAATCAGAAGGCTAATTTTAAAAAAAAAGAAGGGCTTTGACTCTAATATCATTGGGGTTTTTTTAATGAATTCTTGCCTCTTTCTTGTACCTAAGCAATGATACAGCCACAGTGTCAGAATTCAGAAACACAACAACAATTAAATGCAGAAGTTATTATAAAAGAAATCTGAAAACACGTCTCTGGAAATCAGCAGTGCCACAATTTTCAGTCTTCTGGGTTATTTGGGTAAAATTCTACTCACCTTTCATATTGCAACAAAAGACAGAATTGTCCTGCCATTTTTCAGCAATTCAGTTCAATTTGCCAGCTCCAAAGATTTTATCAGAAATGTTATAGCATGAAAATATTTGTTTCCTTGCAATGAAATAAATTTTATAAAGCAAAAAATCAAAGGTTTCCTTCATTTGGTTTTATCCAAGTTTCATGGCTATAAGAAGCAGCATATATGTATGACCCACATGTATTTTTAAGGCTCAAAAGGCATGTAAAAGTAAACCTATTTTTACATCAAGGTATTTCAGCTCATCTGTCAATTGTTTGGGAGAAAGAAGAGGCAGAGGTGGAGATGTTACCCCTGGCACCCTCACACCTCTCACAACCTATGTAGTAGGCCTTGTTACAGGCACAAGAAAGCGCACCTGGCAAAATACATCTATTCTGGTTTGTTTAGGACCATGTAGGAAAAAGATTTTGTTATTTTTTTTAAAGTGATTTCTATTTCATATTTCAAAGTAAATAAAATATTTTCACAAATTAATTTTCACTTGCTTCTACCTAGAGAATTTCAATACAACATTGATTTTAGCCGTTAGTGGAATGGGCAACTATATATCAGCATAGCTCTCTATTTCTGAAGAATAACCATAAATTATTCTATTGATCAAAAGGCCTATACTTTCCTTTTTCCAGCATAGGGGAGAATTTCCCTAAATTCAGATTAAGAAATAAGAAATTAAGAAACAGGTACAGACTGCTGAGGATAATCTATGTAAGAGAGAACTTCCTCCTGCAAAATTAATAACATTCTTTGAGGACAGGATTAATTTAGCAGTAGGCTTAGATGCAATTCACAATGCCAAATGAGCAGGTGGCATTCTACATAGTCATACAGAAGTTTCTGCCTCTCTTGGCAAACACAAATGTTTGATGTGATCAAAGCCAAAAGGGTTTTGGCCTTTGCTGAGCAGTCAACACTGTTTTCAAGTTCTCATAGCCTTTTCTTCCTCTGTCTGCATATGGGCAGGGACATATGGGCCTTGTTTCATGTTACTTGTTCACACAGATTAGAGGTTATTGTTAAAAGTATTCTGACTAAGGCAGCACAAAGCTCTAAGAAGGTTCCCTCTTCTTAAGAAATGCCCTCAAATATTATGCTTTGGAAAAGGGAAGGAGGAGGGCATTTGGATAAACAAGGACGGACTGGCTAGAAAAGAAGTCCAACCACAAAAGCAACAACAAAATTCCAGGCTGCAGAATATAATTAAGGGGGACTGCTTAAGTTCCTGAGAGGAAATCAGAAGTCACTATGTACAGTTTTCACTAAACCTTTTTATTGCAGTTTAAGCTCTGCACAGCCGTGCTGCAATCAAACAGGAAGAACGCCAGCAAGGAACAGTGTGAAATCCATGTGTATGAAAGTCTGCTAAAAGTCTCTGGGTTACCCACATAGGAAAACCCCAAGCCTGCACTGAGCAGCTTCAAAAGCAAAGGCAGGTAGGTGATTACATATGTTTTCCTAGAGTATGTGACAGACTAGTGGACTGCAGTTTTATAAACATCATAGGCCTTGTCCACCCTGCAGAGGATATAAATCAGAACTGCAGAAACCCACAGCTGAATGGTTGTGGACATTGGAGGGGGTGAAGGAAGAGATGTTTAGTGAAACCTTGGAGATAATGTTGCCAATGGGTATTGATACCTCTAATGAACTAGAGAGCAAGGAGCGAAGTTCTTTTCCTGGTTCTGTCACCAGTGCTTTATGTAGCTGTATGTGCATCATTTTCCTTCTAGGCCCCCATTTCCCTTTTTCTGTTTCCTACAGGATAAGCCCTTCAGTGCAAAATCAGCTTATTTCTATGCAGCTGTCAGATGATCCACAGCTCCAAAGGGCGTCTCACACATGCAGAGTTCTGTGTGCTTTCAAAACATAGAAGCAGAAAAGAAAAACTCTTCCCAAACCAGTTTCTAACAGGAGAATGTTTATGAGCATCCTCTACAACTGTATCCACCAGACTTCACAGCACCAAGAGAAGCTGCAGAGTATCATTAGGACATAGCCTCTTGAAATAAAAGCTATGGCAGCAAAGTGGGTGGTGGTTATATCATCATCAGTGAATGATCACCCCAATAGTTTTACGTATTTAACTTGATTAGAGAATGAAGTTACTCTGGATTCTGGTATTCTACAGTGCCATGGAGTTTGAGGTGAAACCCACAAAATTAATATTTCAATAAACATCATGGAGAAGAATATAACATGCCTATAATAAAATGAACCTACTGGCTTGAGTGCTATGAGATTTCTTTCCAGAAGTTTTTGCCAACAGACCTCCCCTGCACTCTACAGAATATATTCAGCTTTCATTTACAGGCACACAACCTCTGCTACAACACTTAGAGCTTTCCCATCGTGAGTCCTGAAGGCATGCAGGTGATGCACATAAAGGGAACAGCATTTGTCCTTCTGTATTGCTGAATGACGTCATATGGGCCCATTTGGACTGAGGTATCAGTCACTGAAGGGTGAACTCTTGGTGACACTCATTTTTAGAGGCCATTTCAAAGAAGCCACAAGTATGACGAACTCTGATAGCCTGGAATCTAGAACTAGTAGTAAGATGTAAAGAAATTCAACTTGTGCTAAAACAGATATTATAACTGAGTTCTGGAAGGTAAAATAATATTCCCTTCTCTCCCTTTCATAATTCTTCTATGTACTAGCATCACCCTGAGTGGAAGAGAAACTGTAAACTCAAAAACATTGACAAGAAGAGCCTTTTGTTGTAGGAGACCATGACTTTAAATGGCAGCCAGTGCTGCAACAAATCACCCGTCTGCATCGTTGATGATATAAAAATTACTTCAGAGAGCTGATATGTGGACTACAGACATTATTTAATGTGGCTGCCAGAAAGCCCTTCATAAAAATTTGTTACTCCAGCAGCTGGTCCTCATTACCATGAGACTTCTTGTGTGTTCTTCTATGGAAGGCAGAAAAACCAAAACCATATTCCACGTTTCATCAGAAGAGCTGGGCCTGATTTTAACTAAATTGAACAAAGAAAGGCTCGCCTCACCACCTATTACAGCGGCAGCTTCTTCATCACCTACAGCTCAGAAGCATCATTCTGATGTGCTCTACTCTCCATAGGATCTGGCAGCAATGGGCTTTAACCATTATGATCAGACCCAGCAGAAGCAACCCAGAAAGCTTTAGGGGGTTTGCTTCATTCATCCAAAGGAACAAAATCCTCAAAGGGGCACTGCTACTAGTATTGATGTCTTTAAAATTGTTCAAAATTTTTACTCAACAGTAAGCACAGCTCTTTACTGGGGAATATAAAAATCATATCATATGGTGGTACACAAATAGTTCCTTTCTGGACAAGGCCTTACAAACATTTCTTTTTATATGCCTCTGAAGCTGTCAAATTGATCTGCTTTAAAGGGGAGAGAAAAATACTCACGTGAAGCAGAGTGACATGACTTCCCAAATTGCCCTACTCAAACAATAAGAAATAGGTGATGAAGATTAATTAAAGTTTAATCCAGCACATTAGCCATCCCATCTCTCCAAATAAAGTTTAATCCAGCACGTTACCCAGCCCACCTCTCCAAATACTCTTTAGAGATTACATATCACTATTAACAGTCAGAAACTAATAATCCATAGGGAGAACGAAACCCATGGCTCCCACATCCTTCTCTTTCAGGTGTAGATGGCCAGGTCCTGGCAGCAGCAGACACTGAGGGTGCTCAGTTGCTTCCTCAGAAACACACTGCTCAAGAGAACGTTGCTCAGTTAAGACACTCTCTTAACTGGAGCTCTCTGTACTAGGTATCTGTATCAGGAAAACACCTACTTGCAAATCATTTAAGCATTTTTAAGCTCTGGCCTTCTGACACAGAGACTGACTTGCTAATGACAAGGTCATCTTTCCTTCCAGAGACAATGAGGGTCCCAGACCAAGAGCTGCTGAACACAATAGCCTAGCTCAAGACAAGGACCACGAATTTCTACACCACCTCCTGATAATGCGTAACTTACTACTCACAGAAGGCAGGCAAAACTCCTGGGAGTTTTCCTTCTGCCTCGTGCACATTTCCAAATCTGGCTCATGTCCACTATGTGAGTTTACCAAACTGCCTTGGATAACCTGTTCTCTCCATACACTTCCCAGTCTCTCCTTCCCTCACTGCTATGTGTTGTTAATGCACATCTGTGGAATAGCTACCAGTTTGTTTTTGAAAATCACTTTCTTGCCATTTCATTGTTTTATTGGAAAGTGCAACTAAAGCAGAGGGAAAAAGGATGCAACACAACAGGAGAGCTCTTAATTTTCAGTTCATTGGCTGGCAGGCCAAACAAGTTGCTTGCATCAGTAGGGGTTTCCTAGCTGAGAACTGGCTTCTGCCTGGAAGCTGTGTTGCTGGAGTACAGAAGGTCTGGAAGACCAAAATGGTTTTGTTTTGCTCTCCCAAACCACCATTTCCTCCTTGGTTCTCATGTGCCTTTTTAATAGGAGAGATCTGTAACCCAAGGAGAACAACTTACTCCTGTTTATGCCAGCATTCAAGTTCCAGAAGACAGACAGTTTCAGAGAAGGCTTGCTGTAATTACAAGATTCATTTCTCCCCCTCTAGTTTGTGGCATTGCTGTAACAATAACTACTACTTTTAACGCTGAGATACTGAACAATAAATGTGTAAACTTCCCATCTCTCAAAGTGCTTTCAACAGATGAAATGCATTGATTTAAATAATTACCATACTGGGATTTAGAAAACAACACAGGAAAAGAAAACATCCTTTTAATTGACACTTTACCACTTGTTATGTCTAGAATCACTATACTGATGAGAGATTCAGCATAATATTAATGATTATTTTACTGATGTCAGTATTTCTGATTCTTAGGACATTCAGCTACTGTTTCAGAAACAAGAAAAATATTGTTATTCTGCAGAAAATATACAGAATTACATGAGATGGAATTCCTATAGCATTATTTTCATTGAAACACAATTGCTTCAAAAGCAATTAAAAAAAAAATCTACCGGTTGTGATTTTTCAAAGCTTTCTTTAATTGACTGTACTTTTCATTTGCAGTATTATTTTTTTTTTTTTGTGAAAATGGTAATAAGGGCAGTGAAATTTCAAGTTACACAGATATTTCTTAGTTAAAAAAATCACACAGAACATGAACAAATTATACTATTCAAACTGTTCAAGAATAATAGAAGCAAAACTGCAATCTTTTCCTATGTGGTACTTTTTAGTAGCTCTAAATGAAGCTAACTGGTTTTCTGTGGCACATGCAACTAGGCAAAGAGGTGCAGAGGCTCGTACAATTCTTTGGGATATATTTTTCATTAATATACACCAACAACATAAAATTCGGCTGCTACTCCACCAAGTATCAGCAAAGTGAGTTAGGTAGCATTTTTCTGAGAAAGCTGCATAGTGAAACCGAAGTCTCAACCCTCCTCTGCCTCATGTTTTGCAAAGTCATTATTGCCTTTGCAAAGCAGACAGGCAAACCATTCCTTAAGCACAAAAACCTGGGGATAAGTGTTCTGAAGCTACCACAAAAAGTTACATCACCTTGTAAAACTATATAGATGCTGCGACAGAATGCCGAGTCTTTCACATACAACTGTCTCTGATGGGCAAAAAGGGAACTCTGGAATTTCTGGCTAAAATTCTACCACTGAACAGAAAAGGTGCTTTCTCTGCTTCTAATGGGATCATGCCCTCCAGCCATTTCCTGAGACCATGTAGCCCTGCAGAAGTAATGAGAGAGAAAAGACAAGGAAAAGCAACAACAGGAAGGCACTGAATCCTGACTAAAAGTGAGGTGTTTACATTTTGTGGCAATTGGTTATCTTTCCCCAACTAAAATAGCCTGTAGTCTGCAGAACACACTGGGGAAGGCTTCTGGTTAAGGCTTCAGAGCAGTTAAGAGGAAGCTCCTAAAGAGATGGAGCTGAATTCCTACTTCTGAGGGATGAGGATCTGTGTGAAAGACATGCTGGGTCTCCCTAATACCGCAGCTCAATCTGCTCACATTTAGACAGATTTCTTTCTCTTACTCTTTGTTGTGACATGTGGATCCAATCAGTATCCTGATCCCTTCTAGATCACATACTTGCTCTGGTTGAATTTTACCACCCCACCACACACTTCCTTTGAAAGCCTGCCTCCCTCTTCATCGCTCACTTCCTTCAGTTTAATAGATCCCAAACTCTGTGTTCTGGGCACAAAGGGAAAGTTTTATTCCTGCAAGCAAGATCTAGACTGAACAGCGCACTCTCTTTGCTGCTGTCATGCTGCAGCTTTGGTTGGCTCCCAGGATGCAAGACATGGCAGGGCTTAACAGCTCTAAATCCTGTTGTTAATGCTTTATAGACTTTACACTTAACCTTGGGCATGAATACTGTCCTTTAGCTAAGGCTGGCTTCTTCAGTAATGCCAAAGGGCCGGTCTGGACATGCAGGAAATGGAACAACACCTGGGAGATGAACCTGCTTTTGTAGTGGTCATGCCCAGAGCTGTGAGCTCTGAGGGGTTCTGCTTTGCTCAGTCTCACCACTTTCCAGCCCTGCTTGGGGGTGGGACATGGCAAGCTGCTTTGTTAGTGCCAGTGTACATATGTCACTGCCAAGGTGAACTGTGCTTTCCCCCAGGGTACCGTCTCGGTTTCTCTCCAGTCTTCAATCAGTGATTGCCTCTCAGTAACCCCACTAAGTCCCAGGCCAGCTGCCTTGACCACCAACTGCCACTGCTATTCACAGCAGAAAGAGGAACTGGTGAGATAGCACACTGGTTACACTTTGTAGAAAGTGATGGGAAAATTTGCTAGGTAGCACAAAGGCAACTTTCAAAATTTTACAGGGCAAAGAACCCCCTCCTCTTCCAACAACCTCATTTCCCCCTGCAAGCTTAAAGCTCCATCTGCCAACATATGAGCTGGATACAGATTGTCATGTGTAGGCTTAAGGTGCTTTATCGAGTTCTCCAGCTAGGAACAGGTGCTTCTTTCTAATGCCCTTCAAGTAACATATGGGCTTCAACGAAAATTCAGCAGGGTTTGCAGACCTCACTCTTGTAGCTACGTCTAGTAGGACACTATAGGGAAACCTATCTGTGCCAGCTCCAAAGTTCTTTTTGTTTTCTTCTGCAACTACTGTCCTGACAGTTAACTACCACAGTGCAGACTATAGAGCTCCTATTTTGAAGTCGATGTAGGCTACATCTATCTGTAGGACTCTTGAGGTGTAATAAGGCTTCCAGAAATGTAAAGGGTAAATTCAGGAGTTAACTGCTTTGCATACATCCAAAACTCTCCAATGCTGTTTAGGATTGAAGTACAATAACTTCTCCCACTCTTTACTCCTCACCTTATTTTTCAGAGTTCAACTATGACAGCTAACAGGATTTAGCAAAAGTGCATAAGTGTCTGAGGAGGCTCCATAAATCTTGGCATGATGTGTGAGCTGATGACAATTGGATTATGGATTCTCACCTTCCAAGGCAGGGTTTCAAACTGGGAAAGCGCAACCTGATGAATTAAACTCAGACATACGGACTATCTGATTCTGTCAGATCCATCTGGGTTAAAGGCATGTAAATCCAGTGATCAAATAAAAAATATCCAGCCTAGAAATAGTATGCTTTAGTTCTCATTTCTGCTATACTTAGTGGTTCCCAGGCTCTGCTTCTTAGCACATCTGCTGGGCAGGTAGTCTTTTTCATTTATGTATTATTCCAAAGGCAGGTACCTCTTTTCCTGCTCTTGGAAGGAAAAGAGGTGAGAGGTTTGTTTTTCTTGCCTCCAAGCAGAGACCACTAAACAGATTGTAAATAATGCAAAGTTTAACAGAAAATTAAATGTAATAAAAACTGAGTAGTCTAAACTCCCAAATAAACTAAGTTATATAACTCAAAATAAGATATAAAACTCAAAAAATTACATTCTGCATCCTTACCACAGGGTTATTTTGTCTTTTTCCCATCACTTGCATACTGACATTCATTGCATTACCACTATCATCACAGAGCTTCTCTATCTGTACAGTGCCCTGCCATCCATATTTTTCTTCTTGAGCAGACCCAGGTCAATCCAGCCATCAGCAAGTTCATCAGAGTGAGTGCCCTCCAATAAATTCAGGGCAGAAGTCCTGGATGAGTCTCCTCACCAAGAAATCACTCTTCATTTTATGTTGTCTGCTGTATATAGTAAAAGACAGTACTGAAAGACCTTAATTTCTGTAGCTTATATCACCAATTACAAACTGGGATGAAGGCATCTTACTAATGAGGGTAAATGAACTGTAGTCACAAGAACTTCCTGACAAAAAAACAGCTGGCAAACAGAGCCACCATGGGCTTGTGTTCACAAGTCACAGGCAGCAAGCAAACCCCCTCCTTGCCTACCTTGCCTTCCCAGGTGCCTCTGTACAGCAGATACGATGGATGTGGAAGGCCAGTCAACAGGTGATGTGGATGATAGTCCATCTACATCACAGGCGTTGCCAAGGTCAGAAACACCCACCCCCTGTATGAAGTCTACCTCCATGAGGAAGAAAAGATGAGTTACAGTTGTAGGTGACTCCCTTTGGAGGGGAACAGAGGGTCCAATATGCTGAACAGACCTTCCTCTTAGGGAAGTCTACTGCCTCCCTGAGGCCTGGGTTAAACACATCACTAAGAAACTTCCCAGCCTGGTACAGCCCTTGGGCTTTTACCCATTACTGCTCTTCCATGTGGCTGGTGATGAAACTGATGAAGCTCCAAGGCATAGTCCAAGGGCAATCAAAAGACACTTCAGAGCCTTGGGATGGTTAGTAAGGGAACCTGGAGCACAGGTAATTTTTTCCTCTATTTTTCCAGTTTCAGGCAGCAACATTGGAAGAAACAAATGGACCCAGTCAATTAATACATGGCTCCGTGGCTGGTGTCACTGCCACTATTTTGGGTTTTTTGATAATGGAATGGTGTACATGGCACCAGGCCTGCTGGCATCAGATGGGATTCACCTTTCTCAAAGGGGGAAGAGGGTCTTTGCTCATGAGCTAGCAGAACTCATTAACAGAACTTTAAACTAGACTTGAGGTGGAGAGGTGTAGAGGAATGAAGGCCGTGGGTTAATTAACATTGATAACATGCAGCTGTAGCCCTGCTTCAAAGGCATTGGATTGATTGACACGGATGATGTGCAGCTGTAGTTCGTTCCAGCTAAGTGGTTAAATAGCCCTGAGGAGGGTGGGTAGTATGGCTGCATGGAGCAGGAGCAGTGTGATCTGGCCTCTGGAGGAAGGAAAAACAGCTCAGACAGTAGAATCTGATTGATGGTAAAACCTTGTTGCAGCCTGATAGCTTGCTTGTGCTGCAACAAGAAGAGGGTAATATCAGGCTTATCTGTGACAAGCTGTGAGGTGACACCCCAATGGTTAGAAGGATGGGGTGCTAGCAAGGGCCCTCAGCCTATTGCTCTGAGATATGCCTGGTACACTGAAGCACACTTGAAGTCTTAGAGATGAGCCAGGGGCTCCTGAGGTAATAGGAGCCAACAGGGAAACACCAGTGAAATACCCTCAAAGGAATTAAGGTGTGTTCCTCTAAGAAGGTGATATGGCCAACAGCCCAGCTAAATGTTTCTACAACAATACACACACAAACAGGAGGAGTTGGAAGCTACCATACTGCTAGAAAGCTATGACCTAGTTGCCATTACTGAAACTTGGTAGGATGAATCCTATGACTGGAGTGCAGCTACAGGCTGTTCAGAAAGGTCAGATGAGGAAGGAGAGGTGGAGGGGTTGCCCCTCTACATCAAGAAATGGATAGATTATGAAGAGCTGTTTCTGAAGAAAAGTCACGAGCAGATTGAAAGCTTGTGGGTAAGAATTAGAGACCAAGGCAACAAAAGGAACTACGTGGTTGGCATTTACTACAGGCTGCTCGATCAAGGGGAGCCTACTGACAAAGCCTTCTTACTCTAGCTACAGGAGGCATCGTGCTTGCAGGCTCTCATCCTGCTGGGGGATTTCAACCACCCTGACATCTGCTAGAAAAGTAGCATGGTGAGCTGTAGGCAATCCAGGAGACTCCTGGAGTGCATTGAGGATAACTTCTTAAGCCAGGTAACAGACAGCCCTGCCAGAGGGAATGTGATACTGGACCAATGGTCAGCAATGCAAGTAAGCTAATAGGTGACGTCAAGACTGGAGGCAGCCTGGGCTGCAGTGATAATACACTGGTGGAGTTTGCAGTCCTGAGGGATATGGGTCAGGCGAAGAGTAAAGTCAGAACTCTGAATTTTAGGAAAGTAAACTTCCAGCTGCTCAAGGAGTTAGTCAGTAGGACCACCTAGGAAACTGCCCTCAGGGACAAAGAAGCAGAACAGAGCTGGCAGACCTTTAAGGATGCTTTCCATAGAGTGCAAGAGCTCTCGATGCCCAAGTGTAAGGACCCAGGAAAGGAAGGTGTCCTGGTTTCAACTAGGATAGAGATAATTTTCTTCTTAGTAGCTGGTGAGGTCCTGTGTTTTGGTGTGAGAACAATGTTGATAACACACTGATATTTTTGGTTGTTGCTGGGTAATGTTCATACTAAGTCAAAGACTTCAGTTTCTCAGCCCCTGCCCGCAAGAGGGCTGGAGGGGCACAGGAAACCAGGAGGCGACGCTGCCAGGGCAGCTGACCCAAAATAGCCAAAAGGATATTCCATACCATATGACATCATGATGAGTACATATAAGTTGGGAGAAGAAGAAAGGGCAGGGACGGACACACACACACATTTGGCATTACAGCGTTTGTCTTTGCAAAGTAACTGTTAGGCATGATGGAGCCTGGCTTTCCTGGAGATGGCTGAACACCTGCCTGCCCACGGGAAGTGGTGAATTATAACTCTTTGTTTTGCTTTCTTTGCTTGCATGTGCAACTTTTGCTTTACCTATTAAACTGGCTTTATCTCAACCGATGAGTTTTCTCACTTTTACTCTTCTGATCCTCTCCCCCATCCCCCTGTGGGGGGAGCGAGAGAATGACTCCATGGGGCTTGGTTGTGGGCCAGGGTTAAACAATGACAGAGGCAAGAGACTGGCATGGACGAGTCAAATTAAAAAGCAAGAAGGAAATGCACAGGCCACTGCCTGTGGCAAGGACAAGTATCCTGGGAAGAGTACAGGGACACTGTCCAATTGTGTAGTGATGTGGTCAGGAAGGCCAGGGGAGGTAAACTTGACAAGGGACACAAAGAATAATAAGAAGGGCTTCTATAGGTATGTCAGCCAGAAAAGGAATGTCAAAGATAGCGTACCCTCCCTGATGAGTATGACTGGCAAACTGGTAACAACAGACATGGAGAAGACTGAGGTACTCAACAACTTTTTTGCTTCACGGTTCACTGGCAAACTCTCTTCCCACACCTCTCAAGTGGATGAATCCCAAGATGGGGGACCGGGGGAGCAAAGTCCCTCCCACTGTAAGAGAACATCAGTTTGTGACTGTCTGAGGAACCTGAACCATAAGTCTATGGGACCTGATGAGATGCGTCCCAGAGTCCTGAAGGGACTGGTTGATGTAGTTGCCAGCAACTCTCCATGATAATTGACAAGTCAAGGCAGTCAGGTGAAGTCCCTGGTGACTGGAAAAAGGGAAAAAATACACCTGTTTTTAGAAAGTGTAGAAAGGAGTACCCTGGGAACTGCCATCTGTCAGCCTCACCTCTGTGCCTGGGAAGATCATATCTAGATCCTCCTAGCAGCTATGCTAAGGCACATGGAGGTCTGGACATGATTTGAGACAGCCAGCATGGCTTTACTAATGGCAAGTCTTGCCTGACCAAGCTAATGGGCTTCTATGATGGAGTGACTACATCAGTGGACAAGGGAATTGAGCACATCACTAAGAAGCTGTGGCAAAAAGGTTATGTGTGACGTGAGGGGTTTTCAGGATTCACCAGACGTATCTCAGAGGCAAAACCCCAAAGCTGGCATTTAATGATATAGTCCAAAAGTTTGCATGTAAGGGGCTATTCACAAACACCAATATAAACACGCTGCCCAAAAGCATCTATTCATCCTTAAAGGTATTTTATCAACACAGCATTAGCCTAAGTTATCCACACACAGTAACATCTCAAGAGTTAACCCAGGTCTGGACAACAACACTGTGCCTGTATTCCCACTGCATGTCCTGATGGACAGCAGTGACCAGCCTTCGAACTTTTTCTTTCAGTAGGCCAGTTAGCATCCTCTGGATCAAGCAAAGGATTTCTAATTTTTTTTTTTTTTCTGCATGGCAGGAGTGGAGCCAGAGTCCACACTCAAGGCAGCATTGCAATAAGGACAAATCCTACATCTGCTAATAATTCAGTTCTACAACATCACTGAATGACACTGCCTAGGAATTGTCAAACTTTCAAGTAATTTTATAACATCCGTTCATTCTTCCAATGTTTGCCCAACTTAGCTGCTGAACTGTGAGTCACAACTTGAACACAGGAGAGCAAAAAAGGTTACTCTTACTTCCACTGTAAATAGATACACAGACAAAATAATGAACTCCTGTCACTCAGACTCTGCTTTCAGTTCTGCCACTGAAAATTAGTAAAGATAAAACAAATTTAGGATGGTATTAATTGAAAGCCAATATTTCCATTTTGTTCCTTTTGCATAAACATGGAGTTGGTCAATCAATCAAGTAGTCTGGGGGTAGCTGAGAGACTCAAGAATTTCATTTTGAGTAAGTTCCTGAGAAAGACTGCCACATGAAAAAGGGCAATGTTCTCCCTTGTTTCAAATCAAGTCTGGTGTTCATATTTTGACATTTTTGATGCCTTGTAAATCACCTTACTTCATAACCACTGGACCTGATGCTGATGGTGGGGAAATCTCAGAACTGAACATTTTAGAAGCAAGCCACTGGAAATGTTTTGCCAGTTGTTCACATTTCTGATACTTGTAAATGCAAACGGAAGTCACTCAGCTGGTTTAATATGATAGCCTTCACCTTTCAGAGCATCACCTGATTTGTAACTCTTCACATGACTATCAGAATATCCATTACTATTTTTCTTTAATAGGATTTTAATAATTATCCTCTCCAATCATTAATTGCTGAAATGAAGGAGAGTTTTCCAAAGGTATCAGAGTTTCTATATGAATTTGCCCTCCCCCAGCCTCTAAAGACACTGTTACTAGCTTTTATGAAAGGGGTCATGGTATGTTCTTTTGCATTTCAAAGAGGAGCTAAATGTTTACTAGAAAGTTCAAATAGGTTTTGAATTTGATAACAGCTAGATCTGTATTGCAACAAATAAAGAAATGCTATCAAGCAATCTTCAGATAGAGCAACATCCTTGCAGTACACATACCCATGCATGTCTGAGGGACCTGTACCACCAAGTAAGCCAGCCTGCAGAGTTCTCCGCTTGTTATTCCACTATAATGCTTGTGGACAAAAGTTAAGGAGCTTTACATCAGCCCCCACCCTCTGAAGATTTTCAGACCAGAACTCACAAATAATAGTCAAGCCTAGCTGTATGCAGTGTTTGTGGAAAAACAAGTTTGGAAACCCCTCAGAGTATCAAAAGCTAAACCGAGTGCACAAATACTAACCATGAGCAGGTCTTGCTGCTCAAATCCTGAATGTGAGAGGCCCTCATTTTTTATTTACACTTGTTTCAGAGAGCTCAGGATCAAGTTTCTGAAAGGAAATCATTTGCATAGGTATGCTCTGAATATATCTTCAGAGCCTGGAAAATAGATACATGCCATACAAGGAGAATAATACTTGCTTTGCTATGAGGCATCTGGCATATAAAACAGTTTCTCAGGGACAATGAGGCCTTTTTACAAAGGAAGCAGAGCTACACAGTGTGCTGAAGAGCTGCAGTAATGCCTGTACCAAAGGCTTCCAGTATAGGTTTGGGAGAGGGAACAAAGACTAGACACACCAGGTATCTGCTAAGTTATCTGAACACATTCTTGTAACATTGCAACCTCAGTTAGGTGGGATGCAGCCCATCACTGACCTGGAATCTACATGAGATCACGACATGGGTGCAGAGTAGCTATGGGGAGGGAATCTGAGTTTTCCTTAGTTCATGTTCCTGCCCCTTTTTGCCAAGTTACCTGATGATTATAAGAGGAATGAACTGCAGTTTAACCCATTCCTCTGTGGGCTGCAGGGTGGGATAGAGCAGCATTCAGCATCCCACACTGTGAACTGACAATGTACCCAGACATTTCTGTACCAGTGCAGACAGCACAGGCTTTTCAGGCTGTAGTAACTAAGAATTACTGTGGCAGGGAAGTTGATATACATATATCCATAGGCATTTTACATCGAGCCAATTAGAGTCTCTTCCATCAGCACCAATTATTGACCAGGCCTCTCTAAAGCTGGGAAGAATTGTGTCACAGACAAAATGCACTAATAAATAGACTATGCAGCCACATGTTGAAGAATAGCATTGGCAGTAACCAGGAGAAAACAAAACTTTATTACAAAGGCAACCACTTTGCCTGTTATCCTTTTCAACTGAAATTCCCAAAACACAGTTTAAACAGAAGAAATTTCATCATCTCCAAAAGAATATTTGGTTTTTGAAAGCTGCTATTTTGAACAAACTCCAACAGCAAAGGAAAAGCTATATCAGCTTTATTCAAATACCAGTATCTATTGGGAAAAAAATCCCTTTCATTTTATTATTCTAGCCAAATGATACAAATGGCAGCACAGAGGCTAGAGGGGGAGATAGATCAGTGTAATACATATCTTGCAGTGGAATCTTCTAAGAAAGACTCCCATGACTGAAGTGTGATTATACAGCAGTGTAGGTTTGCTAAACAAACTTAAAGTAGTTATTTCATGTGCATTTTCTTCTGCAAAGAAAACTTGGCAAAATACTTAACAGATAGGTTTTGAATGTGTATTTACATCACCGTGAAGAACTCCGCTGGGGCACAGAAGACATGCCCTGACAAAGACTTGGCATACAGAACCCTGTAACTAGTAACTAGCGGTGTGGAGAGAGAAACAGGAAGGAGTCTATCTGGCATTTCAGGAAGAAGTTCTTAAGGCTGAAGATTTGAAGGCTATTCCTTTGACTTGTCAACTGCACGTATTTAATCCAGTACTTGGGATGATCTACACAGAACCCTGCATGACCAATACAACAGCCACTGAATATACCTGTACTTAATATTTCTAACTAAACTGCGACTTGGTTTTGCATCACAGATGATGGTTTCAAGACTGTACTGCCTGCGTGGTTGAGTGGAACAGCTGCTAAACTGCACAGCACGTAGAGAGCAAACTGCTGCAGATTTTGTTTACTCCCTTCTTTGTTATCCCAGCCAGACTAAACTTTGAAAATTATTTCAGTGGCTGAAGGACAAAATGTTTTCTCTTCCTGGATTTAGAATGGGTGTTTTAGATGAGGTGACTTATTAATGGAAAACATGGCCTATTTTGACAACCACCACCACCAAATATCCTCTAATTAATTCTATTACAGCAACAAATGTTAAGATTTTTTTTTAAAGCCACTGTGCTTTTAAAGGCATAAAGCAAAGGGAAGCTTGCATCATCTTCACATCAACATACCTCCTTTCTCCAATCTACTGAATGAAAATAAAGGATTTCCTGGATCAAGGGAGAGAACTGAAATGCCAGCTTATATGATCCCCTTTCCCTAAACTTTTCCCTCAGGTAGGTAAGGCAGAGGAAGTATATACTTCTGTATTATTTACTGAAAATATCATGACTTAGAACATGCAAAGGGAAATAATAAACCATTAAAATGATTTACCCCTAAAAAACAAAAATCCTTTTCACTGAAGAAACCTGACTTGGTGCCATTTCATTTTTCCAGGTCAGTATCAGGCCCTGACGTCCAGCCCACCTCTCCTCTGTCTCTTTCCTTCTGCCTTTATAAACTCACACAGACAAGTTCTTTCCTGAATTTTAATTCAGGCATGGGAAAAGCTCCTTCTGAACTCCTTCAAAACTAATGAATTATCCTTCTTCAAACCCGCCTCAAAACTCTCTTTTGCAGTGATGAGTAAAGGAAATTCAGAAGTGCACAGGCCCCGGCACGCACAGACTCCTGTATGTGGTACTGAACTGGTATTGGTTGTATCAACTCCCAGTGTTTCCTTTTCTGGGGATATCAGTTTATTCTGCATTGATTCAGATCATGAGTTCCCTAGGGCAAGAATTATGTTTGTTATATGTTCATACCATGCTTAGAACCATCATGTCACAAACCATCATGCAAAGAAATGCAGAAAATAAGGTTCTGATTAACAACAGTGACAACAGCTCTACCTGGAGAAATCTGAAGCACTACAAGAAATTCCAAGAAGTAGCAAGGGTTTTTCCAGGCTGGCAATACTTAGCACCATCTACGTTCACAATACAGTAGAAACATTCATTCTTACAGGAGAGCTGTCAAGAAAAGTAGTGTCATTTGGGGTATAAACAAGGTGAAAAATGAAGACTTCCATGTGGCTCATGGGCTACCTTAATTTAGCTCAGCAGCTAAAAGTTTCTGAAATTGGATGTCAGGCCACACTTATGTATCCTTTATATCCTGTAACAAAGGCAAAATCTAAATGGTTTCTGATGTATTGCTTCAGTCATCAAGCTTTTATTTGCTTTCTAAGCATCCAAACAGCACTATGTTTTATTTTAGGAGACAGTAAAGTTATGGTTTTGCTTAGTGTTAGGCAAAATACTAATAAAAGGCTATTGAACTACTGCTGAAATACTTGATGGATTTTGAGTGCCCTTCTCATTCCACTGAAGGGTCACTGCCACAGAATGGAGTAGTTGTGTGTCTTCCTAGGGGTAGAAAACTCTTGCTGGTCTTACCGATTGTGTTGTGAGGTATGAAAAAAGTCCATCTGATTAGGTCACACTGATAATAACCTTTGCAATACATTGCTCGTAATCTTGAATTTCTGCAGAATGCTCTAGAGGCCTTTTCCCTGCTAAATAACTGCCCCAGCTTAAGAAACAGGGGTCAGGCTACACGCTACCCAAGGAACACACTTTGGTCTCCCCTTGTAATTTCATGAAGTTACTATGCAAGGCAGAAGCAACTCCACCAAAGCCAGTGAGGTGGGTCACAAATGGAGAACAATCTCACTTTATCTCTGCCTAGCTAACAATGCACCGAATATAGAAGAATTAGCTTATATCCAACTGTGCCCTTACGCTGTGCACGTTGAGAATATTCACTTGTTACAGAGTTGTTGGCTTAAATAACAGCAATGTCCAGGTTGCTTTATCTTATGCTCTATATTCCAGGCTTGAGGATTAGAATGCATTATCCCTTTTCCCCTAATCCACAAGGCAAAAGCTTCATCACACAAACATACAAGTCACAGGACACTAAAGACATCTGCTATCCTGAGAAAAGTGTAATTACAAAATTTCATGAGAGATCTTGAACTGACAGGATTTTTAACCAAAGAAGATGCCATGAATTTCATACACAATTGGACCAACAAGATCTTCAGGAACATGCTGTCCTACTCAACTATCATCATTTGAGAACTGAACTTTATGTTAGGTATAACCAGAATGAAATCTTTTTGGGAACTCATAGTAAAGTAAAAAAAACCCCAACAATCACACCCCCACACCCCCCCAACATAAAAATACCAACAATAACAAACAAGAAAAACCAAATAGCTAATGCAATAGATGAAAGTACAATTCAGCAGCTGACTAGCTAAATAAGTTGAACTTTGCTCTCCAGCCATTAAGCCAAGTCTTCAGCTAGTATAAATTTACATAACTTAGCGGAAGTCAATGGAAAGGCTCTGATTACTATCCTATGCATAAAAAATAGCAAAATGTTAAGTATTCAGCAAGATTATCCATAAAGCAAAACATGACTGCATGCACCCCTGCCCTAGATCTCAACTTTCCAGCCAATGCCCCTGCCATCTTCCCTTGGCCACACAAACATGCTTGGCCCTCAGAATCTCCTATCAAAGAACTAATAATCTTGCATTCATCAAAATGTTTTGGGGAGGGAAGTCTTTCAGCTGATTTCCTAATTATTTCTGTAAGCAAGTAAAACTCTGTTCTGAGGAATCCCCAGTGAGTTAAAACAAAGCTTAGAGGAAGAGGAACTGAAAAGAAAAGCATATTCTGAGAAATGCGAAAGCATCACAGGCTGAAATTTATGACAACTGTCTGGGAAACAATGCCAACTGTCTTAGAGAAAGAGAGCTAAGAACAGCCAAAATGTTCCTCGGTATAAGAAAACGAGCACTAAAACAACATTTTGACCTTCAACCAGTCAAAAATAATAAGGAAGATTCCCAAGATGCGGAAGATGGAGCCTGATAAAAAACCCCAACTATTTCTTTTCCTTACTACTCCTTTGTTTAATATGTATCTCTCTAGTCACCTTTGTGTTTTTGAGGCTTTCTAGCTAATAGCTTGAAGACTTTTAATGCCTTTTGTGCTTCAGGAAAACAAACAAAAAAGTAAACTAGGATTCTCATGTAAGTTTATAATTCCAGGAGCTAAGATTTCAAGAAAAATATTGGTTACCAGGAAATTCAAGATGAAGTCAACAGAGCCTGAATTGCCTCAACACCGAGGCAAGGAACTAAGGCCAGAAGCTGTGTATCTTGTCTTTTTAGTGGAATCCCAGAGGACCAGAATCTGTTATTTTTTCTTACCCCCTCAATTATTTGACAAAGAAACTCTTGCTTTCAGCTGGACTAAATGAAAATGTATAGGCTTGTAGTGGGTTTGCATGGCAGGGTTTTAGTAGCAGGGGGCTACAGGCATGGCTTCTGGGAGAAGATGACAGAAGCTTCCCCTACGTCCGCGGAAGGCAATGCCAGCCAGCTCTAAGAAGGACCCGCCACTGGCCAAGGCAGAGCTAATGAGTGATGGTGGTAATGCCTCTGGGATAACATATCTAAGGAGGAGCAAAAAACAAAAACCTGTGCCAGCGAAGAGAGGAGTGAGATTATGTGAGAGCAACAACTCTGCAGACACCCAGGTCAGTGAAGGAGTGGGAGGTGCTCCAGGCACTGTAGCAGAGATTCCTCTGCAGCCCATGGTGAAGACCATGGTGAGGGAGGCTGTACCCCTCAGGCCATGGCATTAATGGTGGAGCAGATCTCCACCTGCAGCTCATGGAGGACCCCACGCCAGAGCAGGTGGATGTGCCCGAAGGAGGCTGTGACCCCCGTGGGAAGCATGTGCTGCAGCAGGTTTGCTGGCAGGACTTGTGGACCCATGGGGGACCCATGCTGGAGCAAGAGAAGAGTGTAAGGAGGAAGGACCAGAAGAGACAACACATGATGAACTTCCATTCCTCATCCCCCCGTGCCACTCAGAGAAAGGAGGTAGAGAAATTGGGAATTAAGTTAACCCTGGGAAGAAGGGAGGGGTGGGGTGAAGGTGTTTTTCTGATTTCAATAGTAATAAATTAAACTAATTTCCCCAAGTTGAGTCTGTTTTGCTGGTGATGGTAATTGCTGAGTGATCTGTCCCTGTCCTTATCTTGACACATGAGCTTTTCATTGTATTTCCTCTCCACTATCTGGTTGAGGAGGGGAGTGAAAGAGCAGCTTTGGTGTGCACCTGGCATTGAGCCAGGGTCAAACCACCTCAAGGCTGCTTTGCTAACCCTCCCAGGTCACAGCTCGCTAGCCCTACAAATTACTTTCTACAGATACACGTACAAAGGGAGAACTAAGCTCTGCAGAGCTCTTCCCTGAAAACAACTCCATCTGACAGTTTCAAGTCACCTTGCCCTCTTCCCTGCAGCCGCAGAAGCTCCACCCTGCCAGGCTGCTTGTTGTTTAGGAGACTGCACTCTTAACATCTCCCCCCAACCATCTTTCCAGCATATACAGAAGGAAGACATTCCCTCTGCCCCTCTGCCAATTACTACTGTTCTGGTGTTGGACTGAACACATAGTGAGAAGTTAGCGCTGATAAAAAGACTAGACAAAGCCCTTATAAAGACTTCTAGCCTGACCTCAGGTGTGTGAGGCTTACAAAGATTAATCCACTGCTGCTACCTTACAGGGGTTCCTACCCAATAATGCCACCAGAATCTGGACAGGAGAGTGTGTCAGCTAGGCAAGAGTTAACACAGAATCATACTGCCCCTTAAACTCTGTGGCCTTAGTCTGAATCAGTCCAGACCCTATTAACTTGCCAATTTTCAGTAAGCGTGTGTGGGTGTTGGGGGAAAGTATTGAAATTTTTCTGCTTTTGTCCAGAAAAAACTATGTATAAACACATTCTTAATACTAGAGTGGGAAAAAATGTACATCTCCACTCCATATCCTTCTCTGGTTATTTTCATCAATTTTCTTTCTTCTTGGCAAGCATGCTGTTTTTATGTTTTGAAGTCTGTCTGTATTTCAAAGGGAAGGATTTTCTTTGACAACACATAAGAGAAGCAAACAGACTGTCAGAGAAAACACGTGGGTCACTAGGACCAATACTAACATAAGCCTTCAAATGAACTTTGTCTTAGGCTTGTTTTATCCCTTATACAGGAAATTAGTTCTATTTTTGAAAAAGTGTCCAAGCAACTACACAAATCCCATTTCTTTAGTGTAATTGTACTAATTTTAATCACAAGCAGCTTGTAATCACTAAATACCTTCTGACTAAAACTATTAAAGCATTTGACAGTGATGCATGCAAAACAGCATCCTCTGATTAGCTTGTATCACTAGTAGAGATGTTTCACCTCATACGATGATTAAATTTTCTTGACAGTTGGTATTACATTTACCATGGCTGTTTGATCATGCACTCACACACGACAGAAAATCTGCACTCATTCATATGAGGTCAGCGGTACTCAGTATAGAAATGCTGTAAAAAATGTAACAAGCAGCCTTGTATTTGTGCATGTGGAGCAGGTACAGAGAAAATAACCTGTCTTGAAAGTCATGAAAAGAGATAAAAGCCTTGCTGCTGCAGCTATTTCTCTCAGTGCAAGCACCAGCTTAAGAGAGCTCCTGCCCGTAACAGCTCATTCCCAGCTCATCCCTGGCCTGCAGCTGTACCAACACAGCCTGTGTGGGAAGCCATGGTAGGAACACCGCTTGAACATCAAAAAGCACCGATGGGAAAACTTCTGGATCAGCTGCCCAACCCATTTCATCCTTTTGTCCCACAAACACAGCAACTGTACTGCCACCACTGAAGATGAACAACTAGCCTGAAGCCACTTAAGCTGGCAGAGCCATTGAGACATCCAGAACTACACACCTTTTGGCAGCAGTGTATACAACTAGACTAATTTAAGGCAGCCATGAAAGCACATTCTTACGTAAAGCAACGGCATGGATGTGGGGACAATTTGTTCTAAGCATGTTCTCTTTGATATCCAATAAGCCACAAACTACCATTTACATCTCCCTAATGTCTGGCCAGCATCCTAGTACAGCTAACTATTCTACACATCTCTGCCAATATGGCCAAATTACCAAGGCTGTGTGGTGGTGACATCCCCACTCAGCCAGAAAGAAACCTTTATTTAGGCACACTTATACTGGCAGAAGATGAGTTTTAGCAGCACATATTGCACTGGCAGAGAATGAAGTCAATAGAATTGGTTCAAAGCACACATTTGCTTTTCTCTGAGCGTACCAGTCTTGTCAAAGCACTTTTGTTAAACTCTCACTGCATACATGGCATGTAACTCCAGCAGGAGCAGGATTTTCCCCTCAAAACCATAAGCTGTGGCACAAGGAATGGCTCAGTACTTTCCCACTGGGAAGCAACTGCGATTTGAGAAGCCTTTCATATCATCTGTTTTGAGGAAGTAACATACAGCCAAAAAATCTCTACAGCCAACTCCACTGCACATGCTCTCCCAAGATTGAAGAGCTGCAATTTTGGAGGATGCAAAGCTGTTATCAACAGATGGATCACAGATATATTCTGTTTATTTGCACTCAGGGGAATCTTTCAGCTGTATGAATCATCCCAGAAACTTTTTTTCCCCCAGAAGTAATACCTGTGCAGAAGAATGCAACTGACGGTGAACTAAAGGCAAATTTTGGTCATAGGAGTCTGATGTGAAGTGAACAGTAACACGACCACAGCAAGCATCCCTGAATTAAAGCTATATCAAGATCCTGAGAAGAACACCATAGGCAGGTCAGTCCCCGTCAAACCCTTTGTCATTGAAAAGCGACTAATTCCAATCTCATTTGGTTTCAGCCAAGAGACAGCATTGAGCTGAAAGCGTTTATTCAATTCAGACATTTACACTGAGTATGTTAAAGTGCAGGCTGACAATATTTACTCATCCAGAAGGTCATCACTCCTCCTTTTCACTCTGTATCTGGCACTCCTCCGCCCGTTTTTTAAAAGGAAAAGCAGATGTCCCAAGCAGAGTGAACCATGAAAGGATCAGATGAGCACCAGAGCCAAAGCAATGGAATCAGGCAGGGACAGAGCACAATGAAGATGAGTGGTTAGATTGACTCAGCTTTTTCACTGCTCAGAGAGAAGGAATACTGCATTCAACACTTAAGCCACTCACTCACTGCTCAAGGGCCTTTTTGGCAATAAGCTGCAGCGTTAAGCAATTTTTATTCCATCCTGATTCAACTTGACTTGCAGTTGTTCTTCTTTTCTCTATGCATGTAAATAAAATGAGCTGATGTTTTATTGACCAAGTTATCCAGCATTCAAGCTTCAATCCAGCCAAGGACATCCTTTTAATCCAGGAGTACAGTTTCTGTCTGTAACAAGGTCTCTTGGGTATTTTGTGTATTCCTGGAGTGTTTTGATGGATGAAGGCCTGAATGTCCAGCACCTAGCAGGACTGAAACGAACACAATCATTCCTGGGTAATGGCTCATTTTGCCTGGTAACATGCCTGCACCTTAGTAAAGACGGTTACGCTTTATCGAGATGACTCACAGAAAAAATGGCCTAACCCATTCATTTCAGTCCAGCAGTAGTATCCAGCATTCAAAGCTGAATGGTATTGAACACCAAATATTCAAAATATAGAACCAAAGTGCATTTTACTTTGCAGAAACTTTCCACTATAGTCAGAAAACAGCATAGCACAAGAGAACAGAGGGCAGGAAAAAAACCCCAGCAACTGCTTCACATGCCTGTGGAACAAGAATTCGGTTTGCCCTTTGCTTATTTTGGTCAAGGTGTGATAGCTGACGGTACCATAATAATATTTCACTATTATTTCTAAGCAGAGAAATGCTATTTAAACTTTCAAGTTAAATATCCAGGAGGTAAACAGGGAACTTAACCAAAGAGGTGTTTTCCACTACATGCTGTGATTCTGTTGTAACCCTGAAATTCAGTCCAGATTCAATGAAATCACCTCAAAATCTGAGCCAAATTCCATGTAAATTTTTACTGAGTTTCAGATGAACCTTAGATTAATGTTTTTGGCAAGAAACCATGGGAAGTATGTTGACTTCATATGATCAAACCACAAAAAGGATGAAAATGAGCAGTTTAATCTGAGCTTTGTTTTGAAAGGTTTGGTTTTGTTCAAATGCAAAGCAAAGCCCAGCTTCTGGGAGTTCACATGATGCAAAACCAAAAATAAAACCTACACAAAGTCCCTGAGAAATGAAACAGTAGCCTTTTACACAGTGCTTCTACTTTACTTTAAATGTTCCTAAGTGGAAATTACAGTCCTGTGTACTGTACAACATGTTTTCTATGTTTCTTTTTCCAAATTTATATGTGAAAACTCAGACCTACCTCAAACACCTTTCTGCTGAGAGATAATGGTGAACAAGAATTGGTTTGAGGTTTTTTAATGTGAAAAAGAAAACACTGCAAGTGTTTGTTTTGCAATTGACTGCTTGTTTTTGTTTAAAAAAATTAAGTTAAAAATTGTATACAGGGACTTAGCATGCCAATCTTATCATAACCAATATTTCTGATTATAAGCAAAGACAGAAAACCTGGTCCCCACCGCTTGTACACACAATCTGCAACACAAGCTAAACAACATGAATACTTGTGTTCTATACAGTGCTACATGTCCTACACCCATGATATAGCGAAGTGCCACATTTGGAGGGGGCATAGACTTCTGCATTTTTAAAAGACTAGCCCTCCAAGACAGACTGCGAGGGCGTCCCCTGCCCAAGCTAACAATCAGATGGAAGTTTGATCATCATTGTGTTTGACTACATCCAAGTCTCAGAAATGAGCTGTATTAATTCATTCTTGCTTCTCGCATTCAGTCTTATAGCTGATATGAATATTGATACAAACATGAAGATCAGTTCAAGAGATATGACACACTGTTTGTATATTCCCAAGAGTAGGTGTGTGCGGTAAAATGGGAGAGTTTAGGCCCTTGTTGAGTCAGAAAGTTCTTAATACATACAGAAAGTGATAGATTACATATCTAGATTTCCCAGGAGGCATCACAGTCATCAGCTGGCAGAAGTGAACAAGGTCTGTAGAAAAAGGACTGAATGTGAATGGAACCTCTGGAAAATTTCTGAAAGACAGAAGGACTACAAAGCAAATATGCTGCACCAGGAAAAAGTCTTTTCTCAGAAATCTAACTAGATGACAACTAGGCCATCAGCTTCCAGGGACGTAGGACCAGAGAGCACCTCCAATACAACAGCTGCATATAGGAGGGACACTTTTTAGGTGTTATCCTGGTATAAGCAGATAAAACTTGCTTTTTATTTCCTTGCTTTTTTTTTTTTTTCATTGGGCTTGGTACATTTTAATTAAATACTTTTATAATTGATTTAGTTTGATTTAAGATCATTGCGAGTCACTGGTAACATCAAAACATTACTCAAAGGTAAGGCCTTGAACAACATCAGTGAGCTAGGCTGGCTGAAAGCTCCTGAAATGCTGGATTTCAGAACAGCCAAGAAGTAACAGGGTGTGGCATCATGCCAGCTGCACAGCCCTGGTGGGCAGCTAGTATTGCTGGAGAAGGACTAAGAAGAAAGGCTTCCACAGAGGCCAGAGATCTCTGGCATATAACCAAGTCTTTGGGGATACACTGAAGTCCTGAGTCCCAAAGGAATTTTCGACAGTATACAATCTGCTGTATGGACCACTCCACTTCGTGCATCTTCCCAGTCATTTCAATGTGCTGAGTGCAGCGTGCTATGAAATCCTGTTACAGCAGGGTATAGTGAAAAAACACATTTCAAATGCACATCCATTAGGAGTTATGCTTGATGTCTTGCAGTGTATTTACTTGGCTCTGTAAATATCCAGTGCCCAGGAGTCACCCTCTGCTAATAATAACTCTGACTGATACAGTCAGTATGCTCAAGTTTACTGACAAGAGGCAGAACAGTCTGATGCTGTGGAAAAACAGAAACCAGGCACCAGCTAGGCCAGTACTTCCCACTTCAGAGCTGCTTGCTGCCACACAAGTATCTTTCACTCAGCAGTCACTGGTAGGTTATTATAAATACAATTTGTCAGAAAGACTCCGTGCTCCTTTTATCCCGTAAGGAATTATTTAGAGGCCCATTATGCTTCAGATCTCCAAGTCAAAATTTGCAGAGACCTTTCAGACAGAATGACATATACTAGAAGTCAATTTAAATGGTGTTACCAAAATCTGAGGAGTTAAAAGCCCATCCTGACACTGAATGATTTATAAAGCACTCAGGAGACTTTGCAGCTCCTTCTGACTGTGTCATTAAATACCATAATTTCTGAACTAGCAAAGAATTTGGGAAGCTCTGTCCTTCAGAGATTTATTTTGCTTAATTTGCTATTTAATTACTGTAAAGCAGCTCTCCTTACTAGGAAGTTCCCAGCCAGGTTAATAAACTCACAATAACAACTGAAAGGCTAGAAAACCATCCCCTCAAAAACTCCTGAAAGGTCTGGTCCCAGATAAGCAGGATAAAAGACTGCACTGGGCCATGGGAAGGCTGAGACAAGCTAGGTTGTGTAGGACGCTTCCAGGGCTAGAAGGACCCTGCCAGGTCACCCAGGCACAATCCCAGGGCAGCTCAGGAGGGGATGCTTTCTCCAGGCCAGCAAAGCACCTTAGGCCACGACTGCAGCCTACAGCAGAAATGTTCATTAATGTGAAGGGAGCACCCATGGGTCTTTATGGCCCAGGTGCTTGGCAGACATACAACAGAAAAATGAAGCAAAGGGATGGAAAAAACCAGTAGCAGGTGAGTGTTCGGCATCAAACCAGACATGGTTTTGCCTAAGCTAGTCAGGTACATGCTCTGCTGGTACACAGCCCTGTTCCCATGAAAACTCTTCACACCAAACTAAGGGTTTGGCGTTGGTACTTGTTAGCAGTAGTAAGAGGTGCTGGTATCTGAAAATCGGACTCACAGATTCTGGGCTGACTATGGGTACAGAACAGCTCCCTATTTGCCAGTAAGTCTACCACAATGTTAAGATTCTACTTTGCACCACAAGTAACTACTTTTAAAATGCTAAGCAAGAAAGTTCAAGTGATAAGAACTGTGTTTTCAAATGGGAATTTCTAAAGAAGCTAGAGGCTGTCTCAGCTCTCTCATAGAGGAGGCTGGACCTTTGCCATTCACTTCAATAGAAGCCAAATTGGGTTCTTTGGAAATTCCCTAAAAACCACAGTAATAAGCTAGTAAAAATTATGCGAGGGGGATTTTCACAGAGGAAATGAGAGTAGTATCCTCTCTCCAGAAAGGCCTACAAACAGAAAGAAAAGAAAAAAAAATCCCAGAAATTTTGTTCTGCTCCAATAGATACACTATAAATTACAGTATGGCTCAACAGCCTAATCAGCTGAGTAGCGGTGTCCTCCCCAACCCAGAAAACAAAACCACCTAACTAAACCTAACCATTCTGGGCTGGGGGGCTTCACATTCCTGGGGTCTGGGAAATTTTGACATAATCTTAATTTTACCTAAAGACACACAGACAGAGACACCAAGAACCTACGTAAGCAATCCAAAAGCTTGTCCAACCAGCTGGGCTAGCAGCAGTCCAAATTAATTTTTTCTTGTTTTACTCCTACATTATGGCTGTGCTTTGGTACTTCCTAGTGTTCCAAAGGACAAGGTTTACTCATTATCAATGATCAGGAATGCTAAAGCCACTTTTCCCAGTAGCACTAGACTGGTCAGAATGCAAGGTCTGCCAGCTGTCTGCCAGTTCCTCTACTAATTGTCAAATCTTGTCTATAGACAATCCTGGTGCAAGAAAGTCTAGCCTTTTACACCCTTTCCAAACGGACTGACGTGGCTTTTTTCAAGTGACTGCTCAGGACCTCTTGTGTCTATTTCTCAAGCAGATCCATTTCTGCTGGGTACCACCCGATTCATTCTACCTATAAATACCATTATGGCAAGTAGTATTGTTGGACATATGCTTTGATCTGAGAGACTGCAAACATTTCTCTGTGTTTCTAAATCAGTGGGAAGGGAAATAAGAGCTTGTTTTCACCTAGTTTGAAAGCTTCCAGATGCCAGGTAAAAAGAGCTGGGCTCCAGAACACCACTGTGAAGTCTCACACAAGCAACATGAAGTCCTTCAGCCCATAAATACCCACTCAATATCTGAATTAGCTGGAAAAAAATAAAAGAAATGCACTCATTCACTTTATATTTCTTAGCACAGAACAAGATGATAATGAAGACTTATGAGATTAATACTCAGAGGCAGGACCACCAAAAGCTGCTTTTGCCACGAGGAAAACTTAAGTGTTTCTATGCTCTCTCACTGAGAATTTGAAGCAAGTTCATTGTAGGTGGACTTAAATGGGATCTACGTGCAAACCATGTACTAACTGCGCTTCAGCTCCTAGCTTGCTTGTTGTAAATTCAAAATGAAGAAACTGGTACTCAGAATGAAACTAGTGCTAACAGCCCCATTTGGGACGCATCCTGAGAACTTTGTACCATATTTTCCACATTTTGTTTTTCAGGGTTTTTTTGGTTTGGCTTTTTTTGTTGTTTTTTTGGTGGTTTTTTTTGAGGCAGCTAATCTTGTGATATCCTGTCATGTTCTTCCCCCATCCCACAGAGACAGAGCTTCCTGCTGGTGGGCTGAAATGAAGAGACTTCTCTGAGGGCTTTTTTTTTTTTTTTTTTTTTGGCTAAAGTGGATCTTGGGAGATCCTAGGAAGGACAGCCCAGCAGTCACCAATCTGCATATGAAATGAAAGCACCTCCAGTCAATTCTCAGCAAATTTAACCCCACTAACATAGCTCCTGATCAATAAAACAGGAAGAATAACACATAGATTTCCCATCCTTCGTCTCATCTTGTCTACCAAAAATACTATTTTGTTGAAGCATGCCATCTTCTCATGTGTCCTTGAAAAGCTTAATGGTGGGGGTGCCTGGGACCAGCTGTTCCACAACAGAAATACTGAACAACGCTACCTCCTCTGCCAAGTCTGAAGGACACAGAAGTTAAGAAAGAGAAAAAGCAGCTCTAGAAAAGCTTAAGGCTACTACTGATGATAATGACAGCCATGGAGCCACACAAAACTGAAAAAAGGAAAACAGAATCTCTGAAAATTACTACTAAGTCTGTTTCCTTTTGAAAGCTATGGTAAGCAACAGGAACCACAGGAAATTGGGGCTGGACAACCCCCTGGTAAGAAGACTGCCACCCTGTTTCTGTGGCAATGGCCAGACAGTGGTTTTCTGTTTCAGCCCCTACAGTGACATAGTTCTACATCACAATTTTTCTGTTATTTCTCCATTTTGCTATGGATGGAGGCAAATTTCTTCTCACTGTTACGTTGTCTAGGTGACCTCCTGCTGCATGCAGATGGCCTTTTTTATGAAGAAACAAAGGAAAACCAGCTCTCCATATGCCTTTTTCTTGCTGAATGGCCTTTCTATTCACCAGTTCATCTCAGCAATCATATAAAGCACACTGGAGTTTGTCTGATCATCTGTCTTCTTTAAGCACACTTGGTTTAAGCTTGCAGATTCAGTTCTAGACCACGAGAATTTGCCATAATAGTCTCTGAATTAGCAGTTCTTTCAGGCTGCAGCTCTTAAGCAGGCCAGTATATCTGCATCAGTGACAGCCAACTACTGCTCCTGGGCCACTCCAGTCACATTTCTTTTGTATCACAGTTGACACTCAAGGTCAAATGACATGGTAGCTTTGACACTGCAGTGATATTTCACTTCATCTGTCTCTCAGGGTTAGGCTGTTCTTAGCTGAGCAGTACAGACAGAGAAGCCTACTTGCCTCCCTCTGCTTGGTCCTGCTGTAAGCACCCACAATGGGGAGCATTTCCCTTTACCTTGCTGCAAGGAGTGAAGTTTGGGTGCCCCTCTAACTCCTTGTTGCCCAGTGCATCTGACTGGAAGCTAGCGGAGTTGTCAGTGATTATGCAATGATGGGGAAGTTACTTCTACATGAAGACAAATGGTATGCAGAGGAGAAATGGTGGCTGAGTCTCAAGTTCACTTTTGCCCTGCTACTGCTGCAGTAGCATAGCAACATGCTTCGTCCCTTTCTTGCTTGGGTAGAACTGAATATCCACCACTCTGTCCAGTTTATCATAAGGCTATGCTACTGCGTCCTCATGTTACAGATTACTACCTCCTCCTTTTAGGATCTATGCTGTTGAACTCTCAGGATAGAGACAGAGTTCTCTCATGCCCTTAAAATCAAAAGTTATTTTCTCTAATGGTCACATACAAACTAGTCACTTACACTCATTCACTTTTGGCCATGGCTAACTTCTTGTCCTTCTATTGTGAGTAATTCTGCCTAACAATCTATTTGCTTGATTAATTTAAACCCTCCATTTGCAGGTTTGATTCAAGAGCTTTTGCTTTCTGAAAATGTCTGGCCTGCAGCGAGCCAGTCACTTTCTTACGCGGCCCTGGTCAGCTTTCTTATGCCGAAGACCAGCAACAGCATCACTACAAGTTTCATGGATGAAATACAGCCTGTCAAGCTGAACGAAATCCATCTTCCTTGTTCGTTTCCATTTAGACTCCTCTCTAAGCCCACCATTCGGCATCCCTGACATGAACAGCTGAAGTCCCTCATCTATATTCCATAAATAGTGCCCTCTTTTATCACATCTTTGTCTATCACAACAAGCTGTGACGAATCTGTTATCATGCAAGCTCCTTTACACTCTCTAACTTTACTTACAAAATCCCAGAGCTTGTTCCCTATTTCAGGCTGCAGAGCCATCAGGTTGAGGGACTTGCCTCCCAGCAATATGCTTTTGTGGCAAAAAATTAACTCCCACAGAAGGTTACAATATGCTGTGTAGCAGAGAACAAATTCCCTCTTGCTTGTCACAATTTTTCAGGTTGTCACTAAAATAAATAGAGTGAAAGTGACTCCACTAGCATCAGTAAGAACAGTATTACTGATACCTACAGGAAAAGGTTTTCACCCAGATTTTTGTGTGATGAATGACAGCTGAAACACAGCATGACATTTAAAGCCTCCCTCCCTCCTACTGTGGGCCTGCAAAGTCTGAATTTGCTCTCAGACCTGGCAACACAACCCTCCCATAAAACCATCACCTCTACTAAAGCTGTCCACAACCCAGAAGGATGCTTGGGGTATGCTATTTTGATAAAATAAGTTATTTCATATCCTAAATGACAGACAATACACACCTTTTATATAGTTTAAACAGTACAAGCCTAACCATATACAAAGATAAAGCAGTACTGCCTGATAGCATAAAACCAATTAAAACACAGAGCTTTTTCACTTGGATTTTAGGAGAAGAAACTTACAGCAATGTCAGATACATTTATATCTTTGTGCCTAAACCCATTCTTAAAAAGCTAATGGAAGCAGCAGCAGGGATGTGGAAATCAGAAATAACTATACTCTCACAGGAGTTATGGGGAAAGTAAATCTGCTTACAGTTTCAAAAGTAGGCATCCTGCCTATCTACTAAGGTGCATTAACACAGATTTCTTGGTTATATCTGATGGGAACAGCTAGATTAGTAAACAATAGCATTTTATCTTTTGGTTAAGGCATCACAAGCTTTAGGAAAGATCGCATAGGATGAAGAATGAAAGATTTCCCCTGTTACACTCTTGTTCTGATGGGTCTCCCACTCACTCCACCTGAGCATAAAATGCTGTCATAGCATCTTTCAAATCCATTCTTCTGCTCTGCAGTCGTTCCCAAACATCACAGACAAAACCACACACAAGCTGTGTTGAGCTAATGGGACAGTGACCTTTAGAACTTGTGTTACACAAACTCACTGTTACCAGCCCTCCAGGCAGTGAGACTAAGCACTAGGCAAAATGGGCTTTCACTGTGACCATTTATTTTTGTTTAACACCAGTGACTCAAATCTTTGTGAGTTATCTTCTTCCAACAGGACACACACCCTTGTTAGGAAGGGAACTTAACTGATGTTCCAAAGAAGAGGAAGAGGCTGGTGTTAAACACCTTTCCTTTCTATCACCATGGGATTAACAGTCACATGCCCAGCTGTGTTCGAGCCCAGTGCCTGCTTCCCATTTTCTCTCCGGTTGTTTCTTGCTAGCTTTTTCTATTCACATTTCAAGAACTTTCTTGAGTGTCAGAGGGAGTTGGTTTTCCTGCCGAGAACTTTGACAGGGAGAGAGAAAGAGGTCAAGAAAGCAAAACGTGCAGTTGTAGTAATAAGCATAAGCCAAGGTCTTCTCTGAACCATCACACTGCATTTTCTATACAGACAGAAACTTCACAGGGTTGGTTGCTAAATTTTTTTCATATGAAGCCTGTGAAACTGCTACACAAACTGGCTCAAAATAACGTTACGTAAATAGATGCATTTCACTAAGTTAAAATAGCAGAGAGCTATGCTGAGCAGAGTGAAATACACATGCTGCCTTTCATTTAATATGTCTCTTCTTTATGTAATTAAAAGCAGTGTATGGAGAGTGAAGAACCCATTCAGAAGAATAAAATGTTCCCCCAAAAGCTTCCTCAGCTTCCTCCAAGATAAAGAGTTTTTTCAACCCAAAGCGATACTCAAGCACGATCTCATGAAACACAGTATCTTACAAGTATGTTAACATGGTTTCTCTGGAGAACAGGGACTAAATTCTGATCGCCCTGTCCAGAACAGAAACATGCTGAGGTACAAATTCAACAGTGGCAAATGCAGGTGCAGCACCAGCAGTTCGTAGCAACCTTATGCCAGCAGTGAAGCTGGTCTGCAACAACGTGTTGAGACAAGCAGTTACCTGCTTTCTGCTGCGTTGGACAATGCAGGGTCTGTGCATTCTGGTTGCCACATTTATTACTATGGTCTAGAACACCTGTGGATGAAGGAGGATGAAAAATCTAGGTAGGGTTTTCAAAGGCAGCAATGCTATGTGTATTTCTGCAAAGCTATGGAACTACTTGGTTTGGAAAAGCTACACCCTTTCTCTTTCTTCCACCAGTCTGCACTGGAATTCCTCTTAATTCACAGTCACAGGATGATGAGGTTATGTTTGCAGCTCACCTCTCCCTCCTCTGAACTTGCCTACCTGAAGGCAAAAAGCCAAACCTGCTCATTTCCAATCCCCCAGTTCCTCTTCTCCGGGCAGCAGTCTGGACAGGTGCTCAACACTTCTGTTACCACTGAAGAACAAGGGGATCGGCCCATGTGCACCAGACAGCCACAGCTGGTCCTTTGCACAAATGGCTTTCTTCCAAGTACAAAACCTCAGTCATACTTATCTACCTTAATTATCTTTCCTATAATCAGCTAACAGGTGAGAACACAAAAAGACTAAGACATACATCATCAATGCTCTATGAGCAATAACAGTCTGCCTGTGCCCCACATCAATTCAGAAAAAACAAAAACATTTAAGATAAAAGCTGAGTTTTAATTTGCTTGATAATGAAAAACAAACCATCTTTACAGCCCTTGATAAGCACGCAGATTCTGAAACGGGCTCTTCATGGCAAATACCCTTACTTCACAGTGTTCATCTGTGGCAGCAGATACTGGCACAGCCCTGGTCACACACAGACCCTCACTGCCTACTCTAACACTCAAGTCCTGAAGGGCTACACTGAGACACCGGCCTGACAACCCAGAATGGCACTTCAGTCCTTGACACACAACCAAGAGGAGTATACTGAGTGTATGTGAGTATGCATGATGATCTGAACACAGCTCTCTGGAAACAGCAGCATGCACCATGGAAAGAGTACGTGAGATGCTTTACAGAAAGCTCTGCCAGTGCCTCCCCAGCCTGACCTACAGTACCTCAGAGATTAGCTTTAACAAGCTCACAAACACACAAGTCAGTGCTCTGCTGAGACCCACCTTTTTATTCTGAGAGGATGTGAGGAGGCCTCAGAGCTCCAGGCAAGACAAGCTAAAGAGAAAATATGTCTGACCACTGACTTTATTACCACAACTGCTTGCACTGTAACCTCATCTTTTCACATCAATTTATGTAGCTTAAAGGTTTGTGAGTCCCTTCCACTTCCATTTTGACTCAGTCATTTTAGATGGCTACAGCTGATTTGAAGTAATTGTAAAATACATTCTGAAAATCTCTGACAGGCTGTTTGAATCATAATACCATGAAACAGTTCAATGGCAGATGAGGTGAGTTGCGAGGCACCTATGCACTTCCAGTATGATATAGAAGCATCACACACACACACACGATGGAGAATCTCTTTACTTTTGCAACCTGAGGTATCTGGGCAAGCATCCCAGAGGCAGACGTGTAATCTAAAGTCCAGACCAAAAACTGGGAAAGGAAGAATATTCACCTTACTGGCGGCATTGCAATTTGGACAAGTGACATCTTTCCTGCCCTAAAGAACTACTGAAAGGGTTAGTCAGCACTTGGATAATTATGTTTAAGAACAGCCCTAAAAATAAGTTGCACTGCATGCAGAATGAAAAACAAAGTGACAGATTCAGTTTACATAACACCATAACCACCACCTCACCCCCCCTTGCTACAATACAAAACTGAAAGAAAAAAAAAAAAAAAAAAAAAAAAAAAAATCAATCGGGAGATAAACAGCTTCTGGCTACCCCACGGCAGCCACCTCAGCATCTTCTGCAGCTTCAACTGTATTTTGGTTCAAAACCTCTACTACAACTCAGTAATATATAAATAAATAATAATGGATGACTGCATCTGTCCCTTTGTAAACACAACATAAAACCATCTATACAGTGCTTCACCTATTATTTCAATAAAATGTTTTGAAGCACAATACATGAAGAAAGGTAATTTAAAAAACCAAATCAAAGCACGACGCTTGAAAACCGAATACACTTCTATTTGGCTGAAGTATTTTCTTTTTTTCCATGCCTGAAACATTTGTTCTACAATTTGAAAATCTCTCCATTTAAATCTGCTGTACAATTCCATGTGTGCATGCACTATGTAGGCACACACGTAACAGCCGTTTGCTAGAACAGGCACAGAGTCACCCACATGGCAATGCACTGTCGTGCAGCACGTACGCATATACACACTCACACAGTATCAGCTATACTCTCAGCCTATTGCAGGCAAATAAAGCAAAGGTCAAATGTTTTCTCTATTAAGAGTCCATTTTATCAGCACAGAATCTTCCTTTACAAGGCTTCTCTTTTGAAAGCTCATTTCATTCAATGCCATTCTAGTTGCTGCTGCTTTTTCAGCTGGGCGTCCTTTTATTTGATCCATTATACACCAAAATAAATTTATGTAAGTGATAAATTATCCATTTCAGTATCACTAGTTTGTTTCTCTTTCGCTCTCTAAAGAACCTCCAGACCCAGCTTAGTCCTTGCCCTTTGACATGAGGAAAGTCTTGTCTTTCAGTACTCTAACCCTTGAAATGCACATTAGCAACATACTGATTTTTCTAGGGTTTAATACTGAGTCTTTTTGAACTAAGGTAGCATAATACCTCTTTTCTTCCACTCCAAATGGCAGAACAGAATAGTAGCATATGACAAGACCTGATGATTAACATAACTTGAAATGAATACAAAATAACTTCTCAAATTCCCCTACCACATGCAATATTCCTCCTATCCTCTTTTCTACTCAGAATGACCTGGTTCATTGCAGGGACCAGAGTATGGAATTCCATCTGTCCTGCCCATTCACAGCAATCATGGCAAAGGTTTTATCCAGTGACTAATATTCTTGTGCTCTTTAACTTTTGATAGTCATTACGGGGTACCTTCCAAGAGACGGCCAGAAAGCGTTGCACTGTAACCTCCTTAAATCTAACCATCCTTGTGGTGTTTCAAGGTGAAAGCTCAACACCTGAAACAGTGAAAAAAGCATGACATTTCTGTCTTGGCCATTTTGTTCCAGGTCTGTCCTTTTGGCATTATGAAGGTCCTTGGAGTTTAAAAGCAGCATACTGAAGAAAGGATCTTCCAAGAGAGATTGTTCTCACCTTAGCCTCGGTATAGCTGTTTACACCTGAGTGAGGAAATTGTGAAATGGTGTACAAATAGACATGCTTTGCATAGAGAAAAACCACCATCCTAGGCAAAGCAAGAAGAGAATCAGGTATGTGAATTTGAAAGCACTCTGAAAAAGTAATTGCCAGCACACATCTATTAGATTTCAGTTCCCTTTGAACTGACCTGCACACAAGACCATTCTCATCTCTGACAACACACATAGTTGTCTCAAGCCTCAGAACAGCCACACTTCAAGCTTACATTTGGCTCCAAAATGGCGCGTTAAATTCACAAAAAAGACTTTTTCCATCCAAGCACTATGTAATTTGACTGATATCATCAGCATCCTGAAGTAATAAATCCAAAAAAAACTGCTCATTAACTAGTCACTACAAATGTTTATTTCCCATGGGAAATAAAGGCTTCCCTGAGTTGTATGCCCTGTATATGTCAATTTTAGCCAAATTTACATGTCAAGAGCATAAAATAGGCTTTTAAAAGTAAAAAAAAAGGGCTCTGCTCAGAAATCTATGGTTCATATGAAAGTCCATTCTCAGCAGTTGGGTTTGTGTCTTGGACTGAGCCACAAAGTAGAGGGCTTTCAGACACACAGCTTCCTCACTGACCATCATGCTTTCACGCCTTGCTGAGCATTGTACCTTGTAAGCCAGGGTTAAAAAGTTGAATAAAAATATCAAAAAGTAAGAGCTTCTGAAATAAGAACTACTCAGTTCAAGAGACAGAACCCGGGATTCCTAAGACCGTGTCTCGCTGCTGAAACAAAGAAGGATTTCTCTCACCAAAATATAAACATGTTCAACACAAATGCTGGAGCTCGTCTTTGAGACTTCCTCAGCCGTCCACAGAGACACATGCACTTCTCATGTGTGAGTCACTGCCTTTGAAGGCAGACTTCTAAAACAGATCAGACAAACTGCACCTTAAAAATGCCTCTCCACCAAACACTGGGGTGGTCTAGACACTAAAGAAAGTATAGATTGCTCCATTATAGCCACAGAATATAGGTAAACAGAATGAAGTCTGATCTTCTGCCAAGCTGCACCAGCTTATATCAAGAGTAATTGCTGTTAAGTGGCTCATTAATAGAAGAGTTCATTCAAGCCTCTGACACTGCTTTGAGAAGTTCATCTCTGATAATCATTCAGTTTGGATCAAGAAGGGGATAAATGGTTTCCTGCACAGTTCCACAAAGCTGTATTTCAGAAACCAGTTCCTTTTATTCAGGAAAATTTCCATTACTTACTTTAGCTGTAAGTTAAAACTGAACTGGAGTTTTTTTTCGAACATGCTTACCTTTTCTATCTTTAATTCATTTGGTGCCAGGCGCCTGCATTCTCTTTCCTCCTTGCTTATTTGGCTATTTCTCCTCAAATACTTGCACCTTCCCTTACATGAGCTGCAACACTGGGACCGTAGTTTCCAAAAAACTTTTCCTAGTCTCTATTGCCTTTTTTTTCTCCATCCTGTACTTCAGAAAGCAGACCTACATCTTACCCGCTCTGGATTCCCTATTCAGTGGGAGATAACCCACCAAGGAAGAATGTGGAGCAACACTCATGCAGAATACATACAGTGAGCTGACACAAACCCCTTTGATCATCGCATCCCAACAGAGACTTCAGTAAGCAGTGGGATCCCATCTGCATGTTTTGTATGCTGTTGAGAGATCCTGGTGCTAGTCCCCGCTGAACATGCAACTAAATTATGTTTGTATCTGAGCCAGGGAAAAGGCACAGTTTTGCACTACCACTGACCAAGCAGCAGTACTGCTGTAGAAGTGGTCATTATTTTTAATAAGCAATTACAAAGTAGACCTTAAATATATGTGGCCTAAGTGTTTGCTATTTACACAGCCTCTTTTCCTGCAAAGGTTTTGTTTGTATGTTGCCTTTTTCACCCAGTTCACATGCAAATGGAATCTGCAAATCAAACAGATTCAACCGGTATGCTTGAGACCAACATCCACAAATTAACTTCTTTTCCTGAAAATGCAGATCAAAAGCAGTACAACTGTAGCAGCAAATCAAGTGTCTGGGAAGTATTTGCTTTACCTCTTCCTGGTGGCGAGTAATGTGGTTTTTGTTGATTCTGCCTCCAAATTTCCAAAAATCAATTTTAGTGAAATATAACAGGTAAGCAAGGAAAAAGATTAAGTAATTTCTCACAGGGTACTCTTGTCATAGTGCTGCTGAACCTGTGGCAGAGAAAACAGAGGTTTCAGGATAACTCCTGTCCATAACAATTGCATCTCACCTTTCCTCCCAGCAGCCAGATGTATACCCTACCACAGAAGCAGACAACTGTACAAGGGAGCACTTCATATAAAACAACTCCTCATACGATTTCAGTGATAGCATTCATCATTATTAAAGAAGTAGCTAAAGTCAGACAGTAACACTGCACCCAGTAGACTCAAAGAAAAACAGGTTTTAAGAGTTCATTGACTTCTAACCCTATAATGCAGGAATAGGCTTATTCCTAATCATGATCAGGAGATGAGAGATATATTTAGAATCCTCTTGTAAACAAAACCATGGATGGGGAGAATTATTTCCTTGCAAAAGAGGCTGCCAGAACATTTTTTGCCCTTGGAAGGGCTCAGTTAATGATTTATATCAACTCCAGATGATCTGCTTTTCAGCACTGCCCTAAGTAAATACTGTGAGGTGCAGGCACTCACTGCACAGAGCGTAAAAAATGATGCCAAGGCAGCTTTGCCATTACACATGCAAGATGTCAACAATTCTGACAGGAGAGGGCCTTACATTTCTCACCCCCATGAACACATGCATGCATCTACCCAAACACTCCTACTATGAAATCCTGGCTTATGCAGTGCACCTGACAGTGAGCTGAAAAAGCAAGAAGGCTCTTCAACAGCAGCTAAGAAGAACTCATTAGCTCTAGCCTTTATGAGGTGTACCGTAAGCAGCAATTCCTGCTGCTGCAACAAACATCATCCCTGTAGAAAACAAATGCCCAATTTTTTGTTTGTTTGTTTGTTTGTTTTTGTTTTGGTAACTTCAGTGAAAATATAAATAAAACCCCAACCATGATTAAAAATAGCTCCTCATCTCAGGTCAACAGGTCTGGAGGAAAACATAAAAACCTTGAGAGGAATGCAGAAAAAGTGTAAGCTGTTTTGGAATTGAGCCTTCCCAGGGATTTCAGGATTTTCAGAATCAATATTTAAATCCTTGGTCCAAATACATACTCAAAGCGAGTAATCATGACGGCTTAGAAAACACCCTTAAAACAGATGGATTTGCCATTTGGGTCAACTGTGGGCTGCCAAGTCCCCTTCCTCAAGCTTGCTCTGCAGCTGCTACATGTCCCCCATATGAGAGGGCACAGAAGGCTGCGGAGCTGTGACAAGCAGCATCTGCCACAACAGGGTTGCCTCAGGCTGAGAAAGTCCTCTGGCCTTTTTGGAGTGTTTTACAGTTGATCATAAGAGCAACTGGTATTTTAGAGTTAAGATACTGAGAATCAAATAAATGGGGACCTTTTCAATGGCTTGGTTTTGTTCAAGTGAAGAAGATGGAAGAGGTGTTAGAAGTTCTGGGCTTTTCACTGGTACAGAATTTAGTCCCTTAGAGCTCTGATCCAGCAAAGCATGCTACTTCAGCTCTAAATAGTAGATATAAAGCTAGTTAGACAGTTATCAGTAAGATTAAAATGGGCTTACAGCTTCAGACCCTCTAGGACCTTGGAATACCACAGTACTGACCTGATGCTGAAAAGCCCCATCTTCCCCATAAATCTCCTGAGCCCATCCCTAAATTACAGTAACACCCCAAAACACCATGCTTCGGTTTGAGGAAGTGACTGTGCTAGCTTATTTCTTTCAACTTGTTTTTTAAAAGCAGCTAAACCTTCCTTGAATGGAGGGCTGAAATAAACCTGTGAAGCAAATGTTTAACTCACCTTTAAAACAGAAAAGTATCTCTTGCTTTGTCCATCCCATCACGGAAGAAACAAGAGTATCTACTACATTAAGTAATTAATTCCTTGAGGGCTTGTGCGTATTTTCCACTGTCCTGTTCCTTGCATCTAGGGTGAATATTGTAAAAGCAGAACCTTGGGCATGGGCTTGGGACAAGAAGGATAAACAAACTCCTCTTGTGATTGTCATTAAACAACATCTTTTTATAGGATGATGCAGTGCAGCATGTTTGTTTTAAACTAAACACACTTGAAGTACTTGGGTAAATTAAGACTAAATAAAGCACCCATTTAAGAATGTTTATTTGTTCCAAACTTTACATTAAGGGAAAAAAATTATTTCCTCCATCAGTTGGTTAACAAGAGTCTGAGAGAGTCACACTGGGCACACAAACAAAAATTCAAAGCTGCTCCTTAAAATAGGAAAGCCTCAGTCATGCCCAAAGCTTTTGGGCCATTTCAGCAAGCAGCAACAAGAAGAAATTGCTGTAACTAATAGACATAACAAGCCTGCAAATAGTCTTGAAAGACAAGAGGCTAAAGGTATTCACCCGAGGAAACAACACAACAGAAGCAATCCTACCACCCTATCAGGAATCTAGAGAAAATACATACGACTGGAGCTGTTTCTGAGAGGATGCCAAAAAACCGCTCTGGAATGGATTAAAAATCATGAAGCACTATCATGAAACTGACTATTTCTGATTTGAATATGTTAAATAGGCATGTAACTAAAAACATTCTGCTTTTTAGCCCTCAATATGCTGAGCAGAGTTAGCTCCCATTAGAGAATCCGGAAAACCATACAAGCTTAGGATCACTATGAAATCAGTCCTTTTTTATTGCCACTGTACTCCTGCTTTTAGCACCCAGGTTTAATTATTTTAACCAAATGTTTAGTTGAAATTCATATGTACTTTTACCAGCAGAAGAATGTAATATTTCCATACTGCAAGCATCTTGTTGCTTGAAACATGCTCTGAAATACACTTGATGAAGTGAAATATAAAGTAGATGACAAGACGCTAACTTTGGACCCGCATCACTACACGAGGCCAGATTGTATTTCCAACTGCATTTTGGGGGGTAGTGGGGGTGAAATGTGATTTTAAATCCCTAGCAAGGCTCCCACTGAATGAAGTAATTGTCCCTTCAAATTAGAGGGTAGAAGATGACCCTTAGAGTGAACATTCTCTGCAGAAACTAAAAGCACCAAGGTACAGATAAGAAAGGGGTGATTATCTTGCAGAATAAACATAGTGCTTAAAGGAAAGGACATCTAAATGCAGGTAAACATGCAATGCACGTTCAAAGGGAGCCTTGGAGAACCTGAGGGCAGGAGTGCAGGGGAAGCAGCAGGCTCAGACCTGGTCCTGAGCAGATGGTTAGCTATGGTACAAGGAGAGTGTCCCCGCTGCCACAAAGCAGCCTTGGGAAGGGGCATCTTCACTGTTTGGAGGAATGCTCTTAAGCATCAGTGCAAAATATAACCCATTTTGAGAGTTTGAGACATTATGAGAGAGAGTAATTAGCTCAGGCTGACTTCACATGTCCCCAGCCTCAGCCTGTTTATCTCACAGCAGACGTTTCTTGAAAAAAACAATCCATCACTAACTTCTACCCACAAACTCTTGTGCACCTTGGGTGCACTGCACTCAATAGTACAGGGACACTCATGTGCACTTGTTATTTTGAAATAATTATGTTTATGAAAAAGCAAAGTAAAGTCTATAGGCTATGATGGCTAATGAAAAGCCATGTGCCAGATGTTTTAAGGAATATGGCAGGTACTCTCAAGGGAAGAGAATGTGTTTCCCTGAAAGTGGTCACCAAGCAGAATATGCTTTTATATAGTTACACTATAACTTGGCCTGTCAGAGCAGAAATCCATGTTAGACTTTGAAGCTGGTAGCAGTCAAAATATTCATGAGTCAAAAGGGCTCTTCCTTCAGAGCTCTGCTTGTTTGCTGACATCTGAGCTAAGCAAAATAAGTACAACAAAAATCAATGACTAAACAAAACTCAGCTGGATTTGAATTCCTCGCTCTGAACCACAGTCAAGACCATAAGATTTCCTCAAACTTGCTACTTACACACTGAAACTGTAAGGTCCTGCAGTCATGGATGTTGACTTCCCTTGGGATGAATCTACTGCTTCACAAGTAACAACTTTAACCAGAATCAAGCATAAACCAGCTGATGTGGGGTCTCAGAGTGTTAACTGATTATGCTGGAGGTTAAGTTTCTACACTCATTTCAAAAGCCTCTCAAGGGAACCCAAATGAAACTTTTCTGAATAACCAAAATATTTGCAAAGGCGTACTCACTTGAATCTCAGGCTGTTTGCAGATTTTGAAAAACAGAAGATCAAGTGCAAACTACCAACACTAGTCTGAGCCTGGATATAACTCTATCATTTTTATTTGGATATTTATTTATTTATTTTAACCACAAGGCCTGAAATACTTGATGAAAAACAGTTCTGTGTAAATCTAATGCATCTCAAACTGATGACTCGGTTCTTTTCTCAGTGTAACATGCTAGTTACTACTAAAATCTAAGACCAAGCCAGTCTGCACTGCAAATCAGCTTTTCTGCAACCACAGCTAAGCATGACTCCGTATCTCTAGGCAAGCACCATCTTCTGTCATGTTGCACAGGGAAGAGCCATCTAAACTACAGAAGCAGAATTTTTTTTCCTGCATGTCAGAGAGTTGATGAAAAAACATAAGTCTGTCATGGAGAGCAGACAATCCAGGCAGTTTCTCCTAGCTGCCAAAAAGCAACCTCACCTCAGGGACCATAAGCCAGAGACCCCTGGTACTCTGTAAGCATGGCAGTAAGCTGCAGGGACCAATACCCCTTGGAACAAACAGCCAGCAGGGGCTTAACAGCTGTAAATGGTGAAAGGGAGAATAGGGCCTCTGAGCTGATGCTGACATACATAAATGCTGCAAGGAGCTAACCACAGTTAAGAGAGGAGCCACATTTCCCTACCAGCCCCGGGGACAAAAAGAGCTGAGTACCAACAGGGGCTGGAATAGAAAGACAACGCTGGCAGGGTGACTGGGGAGCTGCTGTAAAATCTTCTGACAGCCTCAGGAAGAAACAAGCCTGGCACGATAAAAACTTATGTCTATGATGGCACTACAGGACAAGAAGTACTAAAAGGAAAGGCAAAAGGGGCAGAGGGGGCAACAGGCACTCCCTATAGCTGACTGTGTGTGCTGATGGGCCATGAAGAAATGCTCCTATCTTGCTCCCTCTGGTAGAGTTAGCAACTCTACAAGACAGGCAGAGGGAAAGGAATATGTAGGCAAGGAAAGCAAGATGAAGAGTGAATCACTCAGCTGTCAACAGACATGCTATTCTTTCTGCTGCCACATGGAGCAATCAGCTTTTTTGGACAGGGACACTTGTACTATATGGCTACCCCCATGACCTCTCCCACCCCACACAAGCTGTAAGAACACACTCATGCATCACAAACCCAGTCTTCCTACTTCTCTGCAGAAAACACTACCTTCTTGTTTAAAACCATCATCTTTAACACAATCTTTTTTATTTTGCTCTGTTAAAACCCTTCAAGTAACACAGTAGTTGCCTACAAATACACTACTCTAACTCTCTGTATAGGTTTTTCTGTTGTGTTATAGCTGCTCATATGTTTCTTGTGCTGCATTTAGCAATTCCTTTGGTTTTCCATAGCCCTTGCAGAAAAAAACCCCAACAACTCAACTCCCTTCCAACAGCAGAGTTCAAAAGAAATTAATAATATCCCTCTGATCAGTAGTGTTTGGAACTGTTAGAAGTAAATTACATCCAGCTCACCCATAAAATTTCTTAAGGAAACCTACTGATTTCTGCAGCTGTTAAGTACACATTATACTCCAACACAAAAAACCCCCTTTGGTCTCTCCACTTCCTTTTCTTGCTGTCATTTCTTCAGCTTCCTCCTTCCTTTTTATTTTCCTGATCTCATTAAACCAGACTGGGTTTTTTCCATCACTGTGAAGGACTGATTTTATTTTAAGCCTCTTTTGTGGTGCAAGCACTACTGTATTTGGGCAACGAGCTAATATGTTTGTTGCATTGCAGCTGGGGTTCTGCATTCATGTCTCTGGGGCAGAACCACCACCTGATTTTGTTGTTGAATCTGTCCTGCTAAGTACTCTATGTACAAGAGCAAACTAAAGCTAAATTCTTCAAAGTTACCTCAAAAAGAGCAAAAAAAGTCTTAGTTCGCACTGTTACCATTTTGGATCTCTCGATGTATCTCTTGAAACAGAACAAGGCAACACAGTCTGCTTGGCCTGTTCTCTGATTTTTAGAAACCCCATTTATAGCAGTACCAGATGGAAGTCCCAAGGTTTCTAACGTTGTATGAGGTACAAATGAGGTTTGAGGAGCTTCAGCCTCTTTAGTAACCCTGTCTAGCATAGCAAGCAATTGCAGTTGTGCAGAAACCACAGAGTCACATCTTCCAACCAAACACATTTCCTCCATTGCCACAAGAAAACAGTACTTCTGTTTATAAAGGAAGACTGAACACAATTAAGTTGATCTTGAAAGTAATTCCCTCCTCACAATCTGCTATTATCGTGTCTGTCTATCCAGGGCAAATAGGGCTCTGCCAGTCATACCCCATTACCAGCATGACTCCTCTCAGAAAACTGACTGTAACCATCACACGTGAACTTTCTGTTAATCCTCCCTCCAAACCTCACAGCATCCTAGCTATGCACTTCCATTTTTTTCTTGCACTGCCCATTACTGCCTAGGTGTCTTCACTCTTATGTACACTCGCTATGTCTTCCTCTGTACTCAAGTCTGTGTCACATACAATATTTAACAAGTTAATCTAAGCAGGCAAATGACAGCTCAGAGCATTTAAAAGACGTCTTGAATCCCAGAACTGGCCGATAGCCTGCATATGCTGGAAAACAAGCATTTTAATTAATCTGACTCTGCTGTAGTTAAGATGTGTTGGCTATTGAGCTGCTACATTACAATGCAGACACTTCCTGTGGGCCAAGGTGTGCTATGAAATTGAAGAGAAAACTAAGTTCTAACAAGGCAAGAGATTAAAAAAGCACAACTTTACCCCTAGCTTTGATGAGAAATAATGTCTCAAGTTCCAGAGGCATTCAGTGATTGGGCCTAGGTCCAGAATGAGCTTGGGGCATAATCAGAAGCTAAACCCACATGTCCTAGGTGTCATTTCTATTAGTGTAGAAAACACAAAACCAGGATGAAAACTCAGACTTGATGGTCTCCCCAGCTATGGCTTTCGAGAAACAAACTGTTCCTTGAGAGAAGCTGTCCTGCCATGTAATGTTAAGTAACTTCTTCAGCAGAGAAAAAGTAATCTTCTGTGAATTCATTTTGAGAGGCTGTGTTCCCATGGAGATCCTTTGATGGCTAGTACAAGGAGATCTAATACTACAACCTTTCCATGTGGATTCTCTTCTCACTCCTTTAATCATGCAGAAGCTGAATTACCTTCAGCCCTCTGGTCTACAAATTTGTAAGTCAACAGAGACAACAGGGTGGGGAGAAGAATCACAGACCTAATAAGCATGAAAAAAGAAAAAGAAAATATCTAATTTTCCTAGAAAAACAGACTGAAAGGAGACACCACCAGTACTGCTGTTACATAAAACATGTTCATGTTTGCATGGCAGCTGCACCCAAGACCAGCAAGTTTTTTGAAAGCTTCTTCCTTAATAAAGAGACCAACTTGAAATGCTGAAAGAAATCACCTGTAACAATTGGAACATCCAGAAGATATTAGGGAAACTTATTTGAGTGATCAGGGTAAAGTGCTTCAAAAATATTGACTGCTGTAGGTAGCATCCATCTCTTGAAAGATCGCTATCTCCTAGATCCATAGTGAACACGTTTACCCCACCAACCATTTCACAACTGGCTTCTAGGTAAAATTGCTAGACATTATTCAAGTAAACAGAACTGGATATTCTGGTGAAGACAGGCACCAGAACCTGCCCACTACTGTCTCTTGTGTCTGTGTGACTGAAATTCAATTTTGATTTGAGCTTTTATAAGCCACCACCCCCACCAACACTGTGCCAAAACCAACCACTGACCACATGTGAATCAGGTGCAATCAGTAATTTCAGAGAACAGCAACTCTGAAGATGCCTGCTTGCTCATTGGACAAGCTGGAGGACAAACTGTGCCATTCAGGGCTATCATCAAACTAAACACATCCACTGTGAACAGAGGTGGTGCGTTTGGAAACAGACGCCTGTGACCTAATATCCAAGTCCAAGGGAGTTAATCAATGCCATCAGTTAGGCCAATGCCAAGACTGATTTTGTTAGAACAATCATTTTGAGACCATCTTTGTAAAACCCTTTTTCTCATTCTTGGCTGGAGAGTCTTGCCATCAAAACCTGTTATTTCCAGTCGACCCTATAACACAGTTGACACACAGTATTTTCTGTAACAGCTTGTGGACTTTCCAAAGCCAATACAGCACAAAACGTGGATGTAACCACAGGAAAAGCAATCACAGGCAGAGGAAGCAATAATACTACATGTAATCCCTGCAGTTTTATGCCTACAGATAAGATCTGATAGAAAAGAGGTAACTTAATCTGCAGTAACCTGGACAATATTCTTTCCCCCAAAGTGAACTAGTACTGGAACTGCATGGTCAAAGCTGAGAGTCAACAGTTGTAGATAAACTAGACACTAATTTTAACAAGTATAGGGAATATATAAGAAGAAAACAGAAAAGCAGCTGTAGATGTGTATGAATTGAGAAAGTCAATCTCTTCTCAGTGTAGATTGTTGTTCCGATACAAAAGCATGTCTTCAGTGTTGCAGCTAGCATTCCTGAAATGGTCTTGGATCGTTCTCCCAGGAGCTGGGCTTAATGTCAGAGCAGTCTAGGTGAAAAAGATCTTAACCAGTAAAAGAAGAGCTCCTGAGGCTGTTGGCCAGGTCAGCCTGTAAACTCTTAAAGGGCCTCAGAACCAGGTGGTATTAGATTCCACTATAAATTCACTTTTATTAGGCCAAATGCTCAGACAGTGCAACACACAATTACCGCATTGACTTCAAAGAAATTGACAAGTTCTCGTCATCTGTGAGCACCTGTCCCAAGAGGTTGTGTTTTATTGTTTTGGAGCAAGGGATATAGAGTAATCAACATACTCCTTTGTAGTCCTGGTATGGAATTAGAACTGACACATAGGTATGAAGTTTGAGTAAAACCAATGATTGAATGTGTACCACACAACATACTTACTCTTTAATTATGAAGAAAACATCAATCAATACTTTTCTGGGGCAGTGACTGTAGGAAAGTTCCTCTTCAATACTGCCAAATCATTACCTTTCAACATCCACACAACTTGACTACACTGTTTACAGGAATGATGTCCAAATAATACTGTGAGTGACCAATGCCAGAGCTTTACAAACCCATCAAGTAATGAACAAAGCCCTTTAGAGCACACTCAGCCCACTTTATGTCAGTCAGGCCTGTCTCCTGCTGTTCAATAAAGGCAAAATACTAAAATCTGCTGAGCAGCTTCTGTTCAGTTTAGCACGAGACTCAGATGCTTGACAGCTTTCAGGATTTAGCTAAGAGCTAAACACTATTTTTGAATCCTCATTAGCACAGGAAGTTTCTATATTTCATGCCAGCAATGCTTTTCATAAGGATAAACCTAGAGATCCTAATGCTGTTCAACAAGTCCAAGTGCAAGGTCCTGGCATCTGGGTCAGGGCAACCCCCAGTATCAATAGAGGCTGGGTGGAGAATGGATTGAGAGCAGCCCTGAGGAGGAGGACTTGAGGGTGCTGATGGATAAAAAGCTCAACATGGCCCGACAATATGTGCTTGCAGCCCAGAAAGCCAACCATATCCTGCACTGCATCAAAAGAAACATGACCAGCAGGTCGAGGGAGGTGATTCACTCTACTCCACTCTCATGAGACCCCACCCGGAGTACTGCCTTCAGCTCTGGAGCCGCCAGCATAAGAAGGACATGGACCTGTTGGAGCAAGTCCAGAGGAGGGCCACGAAGATGACCAGAGGGCTGGAGCACCTCTCCTGTGAAGACAGGCTCAGAGAACTGGGGCTGTTCAGCCTGGAGAAGAGCAGGCTCCGGGGAGACTTTATAGCAGCCTTCCAGTACCTAAAGGGGCCTACAAGAAAGCTGGAGAGGGACTTTTTACAAGAAGCTCTAGTGAAAGGACATGGGGCAATGGTTTGAAACTAAAAGAGGGTAGGTTTAGATTAGTTATTGAGAAGAAATTCTTTACTGTGAGGGTGGTAAGACACTGGCACAGGTTGCGCAGAGAAGCTCTGGGTGCCCCATCCCTGGAATTGTTTAAGGCCAGGCTGGATGGGGCTTTGAGCAGCCTGGTCTAGTGGAAGGTGCCCCTGCCCATGGCAGGGGGGTTGGGAACTAGATGATCTTTAAGGTCCCTTCCAAACCACACCATTCGATGATTTAGAAATAAATGTTACTTTTTCTTTTTTTGTAATTTCTATCAAAACATTGCTCCATTTAGAAAATGGAGTTGTGTCAGGAGTGACCTTTTCTAAGGGAAATTATCTATTGAGGTGGACTTCTTAGTCTGGAAAATCAAACAAGTTTTTCAGCTGGCAAAGGTCAGCTTGGGTCTCTGTACCAGAGTCAACCACTGCAGTTTCATCCGCCTCAAGCTCATGTTATCCCTTGCAGGGCCCGTTCACTGAGTGGAATATGCATAACTCAACAGTGTCTCTAAGCTGAACTGCTATGGAAGGAGTATCATTGAAGAGTATAGTAGGTGCTACACCATAGACTGACTGTACCGAGCGCTTTATAATCAACGACTTGATTTCAGGATGAGATTCAAGAGCAAATTACTATGTTCTGTGCAGCTGCTGCTTTTTCTAGGCTGAAGAGTAAAGTGTGTAGATAAAATAACACGTCATCTTTCTATGCATTTTTGCCCTGTGAGAGCAATTCCATATATCAAAGATAACACAAATAGCTTTATGCAACCGTTTTCGCAAGTAGTCAGGCTCCTGCCCTCATCCTTAGGAGCATTTGTGAATACTACAGCTTAATGGCCATGTTAAAACCATACTGAACAAGCTTCAGCTATGACCTGAGCTAACAACATGAGAGTTTACCTTCAGATTGCTGGTCCACAGCAGTCAAACAGGAGGCTTTCCACTCTATGAAATGTGATTTGGATGACCAGACAGAAATGTCATATGAAACTGGAAAATGGCATAAACCAGGTAAAATGAGGTAACACAGATTTTTCTCCTCTTACATCATCACAAATATTACAGTGTCTGGCTAAGATTGCACATGTCACCTACCGATGACAAACTACGTGTTTTGGCATTTTGGCACTTAAAATGTATGTGTCTTTCCACCCCAGTTACAACCTCAGTCCCAGCAAAGACAGAATATTCTCTTAGATCCTGTTACACAAATCTCCTTCACAGCCATCCCTCTTTTTGACTGCAGATGTACGCAGGACTTGACCTCTCTCCTGAGGGCCCCTGAACAGGAAAACGGGGCCAGGCAGCACACTTGAGAAAACAGACCAACTCCCCTTGCCTTTTATGTTATTACAAGGGAGGTTTCAACAAAGCTACTCAACCACCACCCTTCGCTACTCAGCCTTGACTCTACAACACACTGTGACATGTGTCCCACAGCCCAGAAATCTGGGAACTATTGTTTGGTTTATTTAAGAACCTCAGGGAAAAAGAAAAAAGCTCCAGCAGCAGTAGCCAAATGTGACAGAGGGAACCCGAGCCTCCTTCCAGATGACACAGCCCTCCCACTCACTGCCATTTAAGCAGCAGCACATCAATTACAGCATAAATCAACTGCCAGGGTGGGTTAGTAGGTTATTAAACACCGAGAAACAGTCCAGTCTATAAAGCTGAGAGAGACAGAAACAACAGAGGCAAAGCTGCACAGGGAACTTGGGATGGGTTGGCTTTTCAATGTCCTCCCTGACCGAAGGGCCACCTGCCTACTTGGAACTGGCCAGGAAGCTGAGCTCCACCATACAGAAGTCATCAAGGTGTGGGGAGGACAAGGACATGGTTCAGTCACCAAGGAAACTTTTGTATCAGCTTTCTTAAGCGAAAAATTACAAAATTGAATTGTTTGCTGAACTCTCATACTTGAATTAGACTCACTCGAGTCTGATAAAAGCATATTTTCAATATTCACTGTATCTATATACAGAGCTCCATTTTACATTTAAAGTTATATTCATAAACTTCTATCACATTGCCAGTTATAAATCTATTGTTTTCCTCATTTGATGTTAAAAAGGATCCATGAAGGGATGTTCTGCACACCAAACCAAATGCAAATATGAAAGATGTGAGATTTTTTAACTGGTTTCATTAAGACATCTCAATGTCGGAATGAATGCTTGCTTTGCATCTGCTTGGCCTATATCTTACCTGCCATGTCTATGCCATGTGTCAGCATGGTTTAACTGAAACCATTTCTAAGTGACCTTCTGAGGATAATCATCTTTAATACTATGCAAAATTCTGATGGATCAGAGCATACAAGAAGAAACAAGACAGACAAAATCCCCCAATGAAAAGATGTCTTTCCCAAGCCTTACACTTCAACTTGTAGTTTAAATCAGCAACACAGATCAGCAGCAGGTTCTCACCTGGTAAAAACTACTGTGGACTTGAAAATAATGCTTTAGTTAGCCTCAGAAACACATGCTTGACAGGCAATGCTCTGTCAAAGGCTGTCTGACTTGGAAGATTTCAGACTTTCACCTTGGTTTGAAGAACTCAAAGTGTGGAAATTTGAAAGGCTCTATTGAGATCAAACTGAACAAACTGGAGAAATGACCACTCAAAATATGAAGGTAAAGAAAACCGTTGGCGTTGTTTGGAAGACAGTAACCTAAAATCAGATTAGAAACTGCTGTTTGTAGATTCAATTACTGCAATTACTGAAATTTCTGGGAAGCACAGAAATTAAAATATAATGTAGAGAAGATTGGTCATATATGTAGAGCTCCAAAACCTTAGCAGAAAATACAGGCATGTGCATCTCCAGAGGAAGATGAGGCTAGAATTGGGAATTAAGGCAGGTACTCAATGAAGGAAATGAAAAATCAGAAGACCTTCCATCATTCACACTTTCCTGCTTAATGCCTGCCTGTGCTCTCTTAACACGTTTAAAAAACAAAATAATGTAGAGACATTATAAGTAGTTTCACCAACTGGAGAACCAGCAGGAAACTTTCTAGTGAGCCAACATATCAAGCCTATATGGAGGAGTTTGAGAAAACTGTTCAGCTTGGAGCATCTAAGAGCTCCCAAGTATATTCACATGGCTTCATGGTAGTCTTTGTGCAATTTCACTTTTATTCCATGATGCAGCTCTGCAATGTGAAATTAACACTGAATGTGTCACAAAGTGTGTGTTCGTATGTTTCCTCCCCACCTCTCAATAATAAAAAAATAAATGCATGATTACGCCTGTGCCTACAATCTACTTGAGCAAGACTGCTAGCATCCTGTATTCAGGAGTCAGGAATGCAGTAAGGAGGGGGAAAGCAGACCAACAAAGGAAGAGAGGATGAGATTTTAGTTCGCCTCCTTTCTAATCACTGCAGAATGAGACTAAAACAGAAAGGAAGGCAGAGCAAAGATGCAATGTTTTTTGCCTTAAGAGCCTAGGGTATCAAGCAGACAGGAGAAACAGGGCTTCTGATCAATAAAACAGCTAAAACAAGGAATGCCATTTAAGAAACACACAGCACCCAATTCTGACAGTTTCTGGAGGACCCATGACTTCTTTGCCTCTGTGAAACTGATGATGTGTCTGAGCTTTACCTTTTGTGTCTCAACAGGAGTAATTTCAAGCTGCAGACATGCATGCAAATTATGAAATTCCTTATCTGCATTCTCCACATCTAGAAGGTTTTGGGGAATCTCAACCTTCACTGTTGCTGCCTCAGGCCTATACATCTGTGAGAAAACTCAGGAAACCACACCATCCCCAAACAGGTGCCTTATACTCTGCTTACCAAGCATCCCAAAGGAGATTTACTTGACAACAATTCCTACATGTTTTTCAACTGCCCTAAGTCTAACTATCCCTTCTTGTTATGGGCCTGATAAACATCCTGATAATTTTTAGATGAACCCAACAAACATAAGCCCATGACTCAAAAAATCATGCGTGCATATTTATGTGTTTGGATAATAGCCTGTAGTCTGTATTTCAGAGTCTTCAGTTTCCAGGAAACTTGCTGAGCTAAATATCCCCATCAATCTTCATCTTAATAAAGGACAGGATCCCACTAAGTCCATTCAAAAATATAACTCATTCACTGATCCTGTAGGAAAAAACAGTCTCTGACTTTGTCTTCATTAAAATCTCATTTTAGAGGTCTTGACATGTTAAAATGAAATTCAAGGCATATATAGTTGCTAAAAATTAACAATAATTGCACAGAAATTAAGAAAGCAAATACAGCCTCTTGACAGCTGCAACTGTCTCTGGGAACTGAGAAGTATTAGGCATTTGAAAAAATAGTAAGAAGTTCCTCTCCTGAGAGAGGTGATATTTACACAACCTATCAGAGAGATCTAAGTACCAGGAAGCTTCCTTTGATGTCAGTGGTGGCTGCCAGATGCACTGCACTTCTAAAAACAAATCACTGTGATGTGATGCTTTGACCTCTGGTGATCTTCTCAAGTGCTCTGTTCAGTTAAAAATTGTCATTTCAGAAAGGGAGTTCCACAGCTGAGTGTCTATTCAGGTTTTTAGTAGGAACTCCCACATTACAAGACTATTGGCCATAAAAGAGAAACCCGAATTGATTTGTCAAGTATTATTGAGACTAAAATAAGAGAGACAATACTACCATAGCACTGTAGCAGATAGATGACTTGATATTTGAGCAACAGAGGTACTGCTGCTTTCACCACATAATTATGCATTTCATGATGTTGATGGTAATGAAGTGTTACAAGAACTGAATCTTTCAAGAGGTTATTTCTTCAAGTAGATCACACAAACACAGTGCTGTCCCACTTCTCCCTCCTCTTAATTGCTAAGTGGGAGGTTTCTGTGAATAAGGTCACACTAAAATTCATAAGATTGAGGATTATCTCTTGGGTACAGTGAAAGAGGTTATACACTAAGTCAGGAACTATGGACTGAATCCAAAGGCAACACGTTTATTTCAGTGGGTTTGAATCAAGCTTTTAGTTAACAGCCATCAGAGAGTAAAAAGGCCAGTTCATGCTCTCCACACTCTGCTAAGCCAACACCAAGTACTACACCTGAATATACAATGCAGTTACCAGAGGAGTAGGAAGCTACAACTTTACAGAGACATTTTCAGAAGAGAGTCACCACATTTACACTGAAGCTTTACATCATTACAATTTCTTTTCCTGCTCTCCAAATGTGGTATTCACATTAGATTTTCAGAAAAAAGTCAGAAATACTGATTGTGGAGTAAAAAGAGCCATTTTAAATGAGCCTAAGAGCCAGAAGTATATTTAAAGGTTTCTCCTACAAATCCACTCAGCTGACCCGACTATTGCGACACTGCACACTCTTAAGTCACTTAGTTTGTCCTCAGTCTTAACAGACTGCTTGTACAGGTTTTCTGTGCAGGAACCTGAAAGATTACTGCTATGTGACAGTGCAGATTTACAAAATCATACCTGGTCAGAATGCAACTGTTCACAAACAAGAACTAGCAGACTGTCACTCAAACTACCAGAAGTCAGGATGAAAATCAACAGGAGAACATGACACCTGTGGAATTCACAGCAGAAGATTAACTGTGGATTTTAAAAGCTGACCTAAGTTCAAAAGGAGACTGAACAATTTCATGGAAGAGAAATCCACCTCCAGCTGAGAAAAAGCCACTTACTGAAAATACTTCAAAGAGCAGAAAGTAGTTGGGGCAAGTCTCACCAAAGCATGCCCCATTTTTACCACTCTCTGGGTGTTTATATGTTGGCCACTAAATCAGTCAGTGGACAGGTTGCGGACTACAGCCATCTTAGGGCTGACCCTGTATGGATAAAGATCATCTTGATCAGGTATGTTTTTTTGTACTGACCCATACTCTATACCCATAATACGTGCTCTGTTCATCACAGCTGTTCTTGTCTGCACATTCAATTCTTTCCTACGCTTCTTTACAACCAATGAAGATTCATGTAAAACAAAAGACTGTTTTGGACATACGCAGACACCCCAAATTACTCACAGAAGGAAAGGGCTGTGGCAAGGCTTCCTATGTCACCACACAAACATATAGTGACTCGAAATAAGAGAAAGGCCACATTTACATGTTGCTAAGTAATGGGTTATGCAAACATAATAAAGCCAAACTTCAATGCACATTTTCCTGGTGTTCCTGAGAACACAAGAGAGATACAATCTTGAAAGGCAATTTTCATGGTTCATGCATTCCCTGGTGGGCTGGCTTCAGCAGCCCCATGATCAGGACAGCTGTTATTTTGCTCACATGGAAAATGTGTAGGTGTGCGATAGCTTTGCTATGAAAAAGCATTCAGAAAGTAACTAGTGAAAGGAATGATTCAATTTCTTTTCACAGCCCACATATAGCAAGAAGGAGAAATCAACAGACCTCACTGCCATGGAATCTGCATATAAACAACATGGAAGTAGTTTAACTTGAGTTTAATAGCAGGCATGCTTTGTATCATGTTTAATAGAGTCACCCAAAACTGATGTGCAATAGCTTCAGGACATCCAGAGGGGAAAAAAGAAGCGGGGTGGGGTGTCAGACCCATTAAGGAATGCAAATTCCATGCATGAATGTATGAAGGACTTTGAATATCAGGAGCCACAACACTCAAATCCTACCTTTATAAATCAGCTGTATTTACATAGACTTACAAAGTCAATCACACGTTACAAAATAGGAATTGTAGCCTGACTACTGCCACAAAAGCTTATGAGCTGAGTGTTTAATCTTTAAACTGTATTCAGTCCCTCTGCCTAGGCACTCAAACTGCTGTAAAGATATCATCTAAGGTGGCAATCAGACCTGCAGGCTGATACAGCTACGCGCCAGGAGGGAGCTCATAAGTTTATTCAGAATGCAAAGGGTGAAAGTAGAAACCTGTACTGTACCAGTATAAATCTGAACATAAAACCTGAATATTTTGCTTTGAAACTTAAAAGTTGAAAACTAAAACTAGTATTAATTGATTTATCTGCTGAAATGAACATAGCATGAATAAATATCAATTACAGTAACAGCTCTAGGCACAAAGCTATGGTACGTAATAAAGAGCAGCTGAAGTGAAAGCTGCCAGCATTTTGTGTTAAATGAGTGGACCTGGACGCCGGGCTGCTGTATGACGGTTTGCCAGTTTCTGTTACTAGGTATATCTCTTTTCAACTGAAACATCAACTACATTTTTTTTTTAAATAAAAAAATAACCCTGAGTTCAGAACTTTATGCTACATGCACAGAACTGCCAACTCCTCAGAAGCAGATAATCATTTCTACATCATAGTTCCAGTAACTGTTAACCTGCCAGGGAGTGTGGCACCCTTGCTTGTACTTGGTCTTAAAAGTCCATGTTTGAAAAGAGCTGGAGAAGGGGAAAAAACCCAAGTAATAAAAAAAAAATATCAAATTGCTCCTCAACAGCCCTTACCTCTTCACCTGCACAGAAGCTGCCCAAGGTCTGGGGCAGTTGCAGGCTGAGCGGTGCTGTGCCACTGCAATCTGCAGCTTTCAAACAAACAAAAACTGTTCACCATCAAACAAACATGGCACCGTTAATGCGCCAGGAAAGATGATTCCCAAGCAAGCTGGGACTGTTCTTTAAAGCAACCTGCCCTCCAGGTGGGGAAGATATATCAGAACAGCAAGATAAATCAGCAAACACCCTCCACTTGAGTGTGGGAGGTCAGAAAGCCTGTTTTAGTCATCAGGGTTGTCTGCCTCTTTGGGAATCTGCCAGCTAATAAAACCAGGAGATGAATGGCAGCCCAAGACACTACTGAAGTTTAACTGAAAATGTGCTGCTTAGTAATGGCAGCCTGAGGGTTGTATTGAAAGGATTCTTTTTGATGTAATGCACCTCCTATCTCACTCACCAGTCACTGGTCTTGGATTTTACTAGTCACCAGCTCTTACATGTCCTGGACACGGACTTATTTTTCAGAAGCTACCTTCAAAGACTACAAGGCATAGAGTCAATAAAGTGGAAATATACTTAGAAAGGTAAGGAAATATGAAAAACAAGTTGGAGGAAGAGTAGAGAGACAGGATTCATGCTCACATCAGGGCTGAAGCCAATGGGCCACAGACTGCTTGGGAGATGTGTGTTGGGGTCAGACTAAGCAGCAGGAGACCACCACTGGAGAAGGGACTGGACAGGGATGTATGCTTGTGTCACAGAGCGGCGGGCCAGATCAAATGGGTGTACACATGGCTATGGCAAGGCAGGTGTGCTGGGAGGGAACAGAGAGAGGGCCTGGAGCTGGGCTACTGCGAGAACAGGGCAGGGGAAGGCAGGAGTGGAAGCAAGGGGGTCCAGGTAGGACAGGAAGCTGGGCCAGGCCCTACTTCCCAACAGCCCTCACTGCTGGTGTGAATACCCCAAGCATTCACCTTTGTCTCACTCTGTGAAGAGGGTCACAGCAATACTCTGCAGATAAGAATATAAACTCATGTCAAGTATTTGCTACATTCTTAACTATTTATGTTTCACATTCCTTATATGTTGCTTCTGTACTTTTTCCCTTTTTATTCTAATTCAGCTGCCTCTCTTCCTGTCTCCCCTTCTTCTCCTCTGCTCCAGTCTGATAAACTTTTAACACAAACCACCCCTCAACAGCTCCATCCATCCTCTGCCATCTCCCCCATCCCCCTTGTTAATTGGGTAGACAGAAAAACTAGGATTTCATGCCTTTAAATGCATGCTGCTGAGCCACACACATTGAAGAGGATGCTTAGTTATTCTTTGGGAGCATGGAGCAATTTCACTGTTTATGAAAACAGTAGCTCATGCTACAAAACACGCTGCAAACTCAGTTCTTTGAAGCTTAGTCTTACACTCCAAGGCTGCCTCCTCTCAATGAGTTCAACAATTTCACCTAACAGAAAATTTCCAAGACAAAATGCAGAAGTTTTGGAAGAGTCACTGTTATGAATCCAAAGCAGTTGGAGGACAAGAACTGATCTTCTACTTTAGAAATAGCTGGAAATCACCGATTTGTGAAGGAAGACATCAAGTCTAACAGGCATTTATTGCCTACATAACACTTTCTCTACTGGTTTGCCAATAGAAGTATAACAATCTCATCCCACCACAGAAATTATACATGCTGATCCTCCAGAAATAGGCCCTAGCCACAACCCCATCCTGTACACCCAGTACTGTCTACTAAAAGAAAAAAAAAAGTACTGCAAAATTAGTAACCCGAGTGCCTAATACATAGATGGCATTATACTGTCACTATTAGGAGGAAGAGTTTTAAACAACCAAACCAGGCCAATTGCAAAGTTTAGGTTTCCCTCCTTTCTTCCCTTCTGCTCAGCCATATCCAGACCTCAGCTTGTTCGCATGCTGCTGCTCTAATCTTCAAAGATTTTAATACTAAACTCTTCACCCCTCTATTCAAAAAACAAGTTTTTTCTTGCAACAATTCAAGATACTCTCGTCACAACTGAAGGTAGCACATTGCACTATTTCAGATGAAGAAACTGGGTTTGCCAACACTGTATCAGACTGGTGATGCTCCCAGCCTGATAACCCTGTTCTCTTGTCATGTGTATCAGAGGAATAACGCACCCAAGTTGAGAGAGCATAACTGGATCACTAGCAGGATCTCTCTCTGTCCCCAGAAATGTAAGTACACAAATCCTTTATGCATTTCTACAGTACCTAATGCATTGGAACTGGGGATCGTCTTGTTAACTGTATAAATACGCAATTCTCTAACTCCAGCAATGCAACAAACATCTGTTTTCATTGCACTGTTAACATTAAACCCCTGCTTTTCTTCCTGGCTGCTCACAATAAAATCAACCACATCATTGCTATAATTCTAAGTTCCAACATGCGCTATCCGGCACTGGTTTGAATTTAATCTCATCTGCTATGACTCTTCAAATCTTTGCAGCTCTGTGAGGTCGTGCCAATGCACTGCAAACTCTGTTCTAGTTTTTGCTAACATATAATTGCATGCTACTTGCAAATTCTGCTCCCTTACTAGTAACTTCTTCTTTTTATTGATACCTTGGCAGGTGAAGAACAGTTTATTGTTTTGACTTCTAGTCCTAATTTTGATAGCTCATGTCAAAGAAAAAAATACTTAGAATTTGGATTTCCTTCCCATTGCAACAGCAGAACACAAGATAAACAGGAAATCTGTGACATGTGCAAAGACAAACCAGACATACAAAAGGCACTACTTATAGGCAGGAAACCAATAACTACTCAGACCTGTCTCCTCTGGTTCAAAAAAAAGCAGCCACCAGACTTTTACCCAAACACATACCAGATTTATCAATAACAAAGAAATTCTTAGTGTTTTATTTCCAAGTAGCTCTGCTACTGTTATAACTGTACTGTTCTTTGGTTATCTTACATTCAAGGAAAGCTCAGATTCTGTCTTTTGTGTGTGTAACACTGAACTTGTCAAACCTAAGCTAGGGATCTCGAGTAATTCCCATAGATAACATTCAATACTTCATGAGTGTAACCTGAAAGCAAAATTGCATCAGTGTTTTTGGAGCAGGACTCTTCCATTATTTTCTCAAGGTGAACAGTCAGAATCCTGCAGTCTATTTTTTCCTTATTACTCACACAATAACCATTTTCTAAAATATCATTTTAAAATGGTAGTTACCAAGCCCCCAGCATAAACTGGTAAGAAAAAAGGTCATTTGAGTTCTTCAGTTTGGGGATTTCAATGCAACATATGAAGACCCCAAAGACCATGTAAAAACAGCGGCATAAGCTCCCTTTAGACTGTAGCAGCTTTTTCCATTTCTTGTTGGCTAGGAAGACAGCAATTTAGAAGGGAATGCGCTTTGGAGGATAGCTTAATGGTTAAAACTAGGAAAAAGCTCAGCTCAAGTAGGATTTTTATTAAAGTCTGGTGTGATGGTGTTTTCAGAAATAACATTCACAGGAAGGTACCTGCCTGAATACCATTCCAAAGAATAAACACCCCCAACCCCCCCCCCCCCCCCCCCCCCCCAACTTGACAACACAATCTTAGTTTGACAGGGTTACCCTCATTTCTCACATTCTTCTATTAAATCCTGGGATGAGCAGTGGTAGCTGTTAAGGCCTGTTAAAGGCCAGGAAACAACTGTAAAGAAAAGTTACTTTTAAAGCCTCAGAGACAGTCATTTAAAATCTTACATGAGACCTCTGAAATCTAAGTGCATTCTCTGACAGCCATTTAAAGCTGGGCTTTCAGCAGAGATGCAGTTATCTGGCACTAAGCTATTCTATTGGAGCCTTCCCTATTTAGTGTGCTCAGTTACTGCAAGAAGCCGAAGCGCTGCCCTGCTTGGCCCACACTCAGTGCCAGTCAGTGTGGGCCAAGGACTCACACTGGCTCATGGGGCTTTTGCCTGTGAATATGCCACAGTGGTAATACTTCTGTTTCTATTGCACTTGAGGAATGGAGAAAGCATTCGCATCAAAGCATGCTACAATAGCTTTTAGAAATAACCAGAAATACTAAGAACAGGAAGCTAAAGTCAGCAGCATTAGATCCTCTGTATCACAAGGAAAAGACTGACTGCCTACAGCAGCTCTGAGCATACTCCCTTCAGCTCTAGTACATCTGTGGAGAGGTTGCACGCTCCAGCCCTAATTGGCTGATGGCTCCCACTGAAAGCTGTACAGATGGGATATCGCATTAGCAATTAACATTCATTTTAACTTGAAGACAATCGCATCATGTACATTCTGGAGTCCACCTAGGACACAAACCATGTTTAAGAAGATAGCGAAGACAAAAATCTTTTTCACCATCAGATTATCTTGGTTTAGCCTTTCATACTACACATTCTCTCAAGTACTTATTGAAAAGCTTAAAAAAAATAATAATACTGCTTTACCCTGTGCTAAGACTAAGTTCTGTTGAAGCCCTAACTATAGTTTTGCAACAGCTTAGCCAGAACAATTAGCATTTTCTGTTTTCACACATTCAAACTTGCTTCTTTTTGTGTTTCCAGTTGTGTGCAGTGCTATCATAGAAACAGAAGTTCTGCTACTTAAAGCTGTGTGACAGGTGGGTATGCTTCCATTACAGGCTCTATACCTCCCTGCCATCCTTCAGTTTCAGGCTCCAATGGCCCCTCCTGTACACCGGTATTCACCAAGAAACAAGAACTTGGATGAAATTTGCAGCCTTCTTTGTCAGCACCACACAAAGCCAAAATAAAATAAAATAGAAAACTTAGGACTCCAAACCTCGAGCTAAACAGGATTATTTACCAGATAATGAGTGCTTTTAAGAGAGCAGCCTAGCAGAGACCACAACTAGGCACTTGCAAAAGAAATATGGAAAAGGTATCTGAAAACTTTAGGTACTATTATACCTTCTTTGTGATTTCCTAACCCAGGTGTACATCCTGCTTATTAGCCATAAAGGCAGGACTAACTGCTGTACTCAGGAAAAAAAAAACATTCCTACTCCATATACACCATGTCATGCATGCTCCTGTATCACCCATGATTGCCATTAAGAATGTTTCTTCATGCTACATTTTAATTTTAAATACCTTTTCTTGTCTATCTGCTGGTAGTCCTTACAAAGGACAATCTAACTTTTCTTCTTCTTTCTATAGAGACTCACATCTACATTTTCTTTGTGACGGTTTTGGTTGTCTCTGATGAAAGTTACCCAGAATTGAAAATATGTACCCTGCTGTACAGAGCTATATATAACTCTCAGGTCAGCTGCCAGTGCTTCCTCTAAACGCGATCCAAACAGGACACATGTATATAATCTAAGGGCATGGGTAAGGAGTCAGGTGATGAGTTTGCAATGGGCAAATTACTGTGCTGGATGTGAATTCACAAGTCCAGACCTGTCAATACATCTGTGCTTTTGCGATGCTGACTGAGGGATGCTGGAATAACCACAGAACTGGCTCTCAAGTTTGAAAACAGTCTTCAAGGTTTTGACAGCCGTCTTGTACATAACTTCAGCCAACTCAAAACCAAGTAGCATTTCCGTATCTGCTGCAATGTGTATTTGCTGTGCCACTCACAAGATTAGAGCCTTCATTTTAAGGGTCTTCACTCTCAAAGGTTTACAGTCTTTCTGACCCACTGATCTGTGGTATACCACCTGTCCCTTGTAATGGATTTCCTTCAGTTACAACAGACAAATGTGACGTGACAAATCCTACAAGCAATAAGGCTTATAACATAATGCACATAAACACAGGTAACAATAGTTCCAGTGGTGCATCCTTTTTCTTTTTTCAAACCAAGAACCTGATACAACCTTTTGTTATAAGGGCCCTTCCTTCCTCACACACACTCAAGACTTTCAAAAACTTTCAACAAATACTCTTTATTAATACTGGAAAAAAGCTTCAATAATGTATTTTCAAATCTAAATGCTTGTCCTACCGACAGACTGCTTCTGAAGTCCATTTAATGTATCACACACCCCCATTAGCATACTACAGATTGGTAAAAAACTATGGAAAACAGATGTTTTTCTGTTATGATCCTTACAGGCACATCACAGCCAAAAGCTTTTCCAGTGACTCACATTTTCACAAAGGTCATATTCCTTGTGCTGTGCTTGGAAATGAAGGCAAAACACTGATGACCCTTGGCAGACTTTTGCCTCTCCCACCCACACTGACAGAAGTCCACAGAGATGACTCTAATCTAGAAGCTACATGCAGAATGGAAAAGTTGCTCTTCACAGGCAAACTGCCATCGATTTGCATGACACGGCCATATTTCGGGCCTTGACTTGGGCTTATGACATGACCTTTCATTTTCCGCAAGAGATGAAGATTCTCTCTTCCACCTTAGCTTTCCACCTGTGAAGTGGCAAAATCACTCAGATTTGCAGGTCTGAAGGCAGAGGGAGATCCAGGATGCTCTTTTTATAGGCTGCTATGTAATTATTGATGTTACTTCAATGCGGTGACGATTACCTTCATTGTAAATGGACAGGGTTTGGTTTGTTCTGAGCCCAGTGAGCCTCAGGACCCTCAGAAGTGCCCCTTCTCAGTCTAGTTTTAATACCTTGTGTCCGGTGACATCCAGCAAGGCTATTACAAAGGAAAGCCAGAGTAAAACACCACCAAACACTTAAAGGATAATTTGTCCCCGAAGAATCTTTGAAGCCTTGGAAGTCACAGGAGTCACATCCTGTCTCAAGTTAACTGTTTACGCTTTATAATGTTCATTACACTAATACCAGGAATCCTTCTCACCCATTACTGTCACATCAGTTCACGAATTCTGCAAGTGAAAGATAAGTTGGATATTATCTGGGAAACAAATTTTGAAGATTTCTTCTACTTAGCATGAGGAGACGATCTTGAACTCTCCTCTAGACATTTAACTAAGAAACAGTGAAACTCTAACAGGATTAATAAAATCCTTTCATTAATTCAAAATTTAGTATAATACTATTTTGAAGTATAATTTAACAATTATTCAACTAAGATTGCATAAGATACACAACATGTTTCTCAAACATTTTCCAAAAAAGGTACGGTTTAGAGATTTACTGTTATTTTCCTTGTCCATGCACAGTTGCACTGTGCATTTAAGAAGATAATGAACTCAGTTCACAAGATTAATTCAAGAGGAGGTAATTAAGCTTTCAAAGTGCGGATGCAGGGCACTTATTCCAGCTGATCCTCAGCTGCTAATATTAATATTATTTTAAAAATTAACAAAAAAACTCATTGAAACCTTCCTTCTCCTCAGCCAAGATCCAACTCTGCTCTCTTTCCATTCCAGAAAATTTAAAAGAGTCAGTACTTCCTAGTAAAGCTCCTGCCAGAAAAATGACCAAAATGAAATGTGGGAACATTCACTCCTCTGATATACAGGATCCTTATTTACAGTATGGTTTAGAGTTTTGTCTAACACGGATTTAAATTACTCAAAGCACTGGAGCTTCCACTATTTCCCTGAAGAAATTTCACAATTCCAAGTTTTCAGCATTACGGGTTTTTTTTCCCTGCCACATTAGTATCTTCTCTGCTTGCTCAATTTCATCTTCATCTTAACTCTTCACTGTGCAAGAGCTGATCTCTTTCCTGTTCCTGCTCTTTTTTGCAGACCTTGCTACATGCTTTCCCATCCATCTACATAATTTGTTGTTTTCTCATCCCCATCAAATTAATAGCTATTTCTCTCTCCAGTCATTCATTTCATATACCCTAAATTTTCAGAAAGGGCTACAATGATCTCCTGTGACCCTGTTTTACAGCTCTTCTGCCTAAACCCTTTGTTACATTTAAGAATTTGCTTCTTCAGCCTCTCTTCATTGTTTCCAGTTTGTGTTTTGGTATTCTGCTGTTCAAAGAATACTGTTGGCTTTGACGTGATTACAGCTTACTAGAAGCACTACTGCCTTTTCTTTACTAGTTTGGCTGTGAAGTTTTTAGCCCTACACAATTTTTCCAATAAGCTGAAATAAGTTGTTTCCCCTTGAATGTAAGGGCAGAAAGCTATCCTATGGCAGGTACTCAGCACTCTCAGAATATGCTCCTTCACAGTTACTGAAGAGGAAAAACAATAGACAGGTTGTACTGGTCACACCAAAGACTTTACTTTGTCTCCCAGAGTGTTAATATGCAGATACCTTGAAGACAACTGAGGCAAATTATTTGAAAGCCTCCCCAGTAAGATATCGGGGAGCTTAGAGTGCAAGTGCAGTTTCACTGGCTTGGATGGGGGTTCTGTGTGTTCAGTAAGCTCAGCAGATTCCTTTGTGATGAACTTTTACTGAAGGAGAGGTAGAACAGGAAGCGTAATCTTTTACTATCCAAAGTAAGAATGAAAGAAAGCATGAATACTGTTAGAGAAGTATTAACACTAGGCTGTGTGCTTTCTGTCCTTTTTCCCCCTTGTGCCTGTGGACTGTCACCTCAACAGAAAAGGGCTGAGGATTTCAGCTGCATTTCCTGTATCTACAGGGTCCTTTCCATCTACTTCCCAAACCTGAAAGCAGTGATATAGTCTTATTGTATCTAGTCTGCTCTTCCATGCTAAATAGTCTGAACTCACAGCTAGCTCTAGACCTAAGACCCGATATATTACAAATATCACTGGGAGGATATGTCTGAGTAGAAGTTTACTTTCTCTTATTACTATTTTAAACAGAAGATTTTTGTAGGTTTTGCTATATTGACTATTTCCTTCAGCATCCAGTATCTAAAATAGGTACTTTGTATTACTCTATAGATCTAAGTGAGTCAACAGGTCTTCACAGATTCCAAACAGCTATAAGCCCAGCTGCGCTTTCAGGGCACATTCCTTGTAGGCCTTCCATATGCAGAAGGCAGTACACAAGCGGAGTTACCAGGAAAGCTACAGTACCCTACTCAGAAAAAGGACAGGGACAACACTGGTCCTTCACTTGGGATATACAGATACCCTGTGAGAAGGCACATATTTTCAATCCATTTACAAAACGCATAGAAGTTATGCTGACTTACAAAAACAAAGTTAAGTGCTGTAGATGGCACTGTATATAGATACAAGCAATAGCATTAATGGCTGGAGGGGACAAGGAAAATGTTTTGCCTTGTCACATACTGTTATGGTGTACCATGCCTCCACCATTTAAAAGTGCACTTGGTCTGACTTATCTTGCCTTTGGCACTCAGAAAGCATAGCGCATTCACACTGAGGAAAATGGAAAACACGTATCCTGGAGTTCCTTATTAATCTCTTCAGTTTTCAGGTCAGCTTGACACAGTTTCTCAGTCAAATGGCAGACCTGCAGTCCAGTACTCAAGGACTGCAAATTCAGTCTGAGCTTGGAAGGCAAGTACAACCTCCTTCTTTCCCGTTCTGAGATCTGGATTAGTGACACACTGGACAGCACACTTCTGGCACTCAAAAGCATGGACAAACTTTTTCCTCTCTCCCTTTCTTCCTTGCACAGGAGAACACATGAACTAATTCAGGCTTTGGAATATGTCAGTAACCCCAGAACATAAGGAGGATTCAGACAGAACCCCTAAATTGTTACTATGCTTCACTTTACTGTGAGGTAAGTACAGGTCTGATGACATGCTACAACCCAGAGTTGTATTTTTCAAACCTAACTTTACAGCTATGCCACACAGCTAAGAAAAAGCAGTTCAGGTAGGCAGATGCTTAATCCCATGGGGTTTCCAAGCAGAGACAACAGCACCCTGCAAAATCAGGACCTCCAGTTCACAATTTATTTATAAAAATCAGATTACATCTACAAAGAACATATGTCAGAGCAAGCCTTAAATTAGGATCTCGGAAGGAAAGCAGGGATGCCAAGCTAAGATGACTTCAAAATCAGTCATCTTCCAAGAAAAATGCACTAAAATACCCTTGCCATGGCCATTACAGAAACACAATAGTCTTAACTCACAAGTGCTGTACCTCATTTTTACAGAGGTATAATATCCTTTGACAATGAACTAGGCTACTGTAAAACTACCACTCCAAGCCACACATCAGCAGAAAGCCAACAAAATAAATAACTGTTGTAGTATCACATGCTGCTACTTTTCTCTCAAAAATGATTATTCCCTTTTTATAAAGTCACTTCCATACCACTCATTTACTTTTTGGTATACAACAATGAAGTAACTTTTGCCCTATTCATGAATACACAATAAATAAGACTAATTGTTCACTGTGATTGTTTGACTAGCTTTGGTCCAAAACACTTATCTGGGCAAGTCAAATCTAACATTTGCTTTGTTCTTCTGCATAATTAAGTTTTCAACTACATTGCCAATGTTTTCAGACACCTTGAAATATGGATTTTCATATGGATGTGGAGACGTGCTAGTTTGGGAAATAGAGCAGTAATTGTTACTCATCAGCTATAAAGACAAGAAAAAGGATGCTGAAGTACACAAGAACACAGAGCTGCAACTCTTTTCCTTTCCTTAGTTTCCTTCTACATCTGGAAAAGGCAGAACAGCGCATCTTTTCTGATTCTGAATTCAGAACTAAATGCCCTACCCCTTAAATAAACAGCTTGAGCAGGGCTGGAACTTCAAATGGAGGAATCTGAGCCACAGGATTTTAAGTTAAAGAGATGAAGGCATGCAGTACTTCTGCCCTCAAACACGTATTGCTATCTGTGAGGACATACACTGGTCATGGGGAACTTGTGGCATCAAGTGCTGTCCCAGAGCACCCCAGAAAGCATGCTGAAAAGCAACAGCAGTTGGAAGTTTCCATGGGACAAGTTGAAAGTTTATCCCAACTACTTCTGTTGTCAAGCTGATAGTTAAGTAACTGCTTTGAAGAACTATACTATTTCTGTAGGCAAAAGTACTCATTTAAGAAACTGCTAAGATGTTCTTCATTCATTGCTCTGATACCATCAGTACCACAAATTGAGAAAAAGGTATAGGTTTTGTGATTTGCCATTTTAAACAGATCTTTTTATGATTTTCCCAGAGAGCCCATGAGCAACAATACATGTAAAAGATGACAAGCAAACACCAAATCGCTGAATTCAGTTACCCGTTTCCTGAAGGAGAAAATGGGGACTGCTTTTGCTGCCCTTATCACATAGCACAGCAGTTTATTCACCCTGAGCTTGGTGGGGCTCCTGAGTAACTCACTAGCCTCAACACAGACTGACAAACACCCAGTACAGCCAAACCCTTAATTAAGTCCTAACAGTGCATTTGGTTGTCTGATATCAGGTAACTTGTGGCAACATCATTTCCAGAGATGTATCAACCCACATGGTATCTCCAGCTGAGAACTTATCTTCATCCAGCCAGCATCATTTCATATGTTTATGAACAGGTTCAGTGCTAGAGCACTGATTTTTTCCCTACCTTGGAGGAGCCATCTGTGCTGTGTTCCCTCTACAGAGAGCATTAACAACTCAAGAAATATACTTGTCAGAAGTTCCAAATCTAGCCTAGGGCGACACACAAGAAAGATCAAACCATGTCCTCTCTCCAGGCTTTCACTGCTGCTTATACTTCATTTTCTGTACCACTACTACATCAGCAGCCTTTTCAGGATTGACCATTTCATCTCCCCACCTATCATAAAGCCTTTGGCTCAGGAAAGTCAGTAAGCTCTGGCTTAGTCTAATTCACATGAATAATTCCACTGAGACTAATAAGAAAAGGTAGCATTTAGACTTAAGTGCTTTGCTGAACTGGGGCCAAAGCCTCCTAAAATCATTTAAACCATGAAAGAGACAGAAATCAGAGGCTCAGGCTTTTACTCTTGAGCATTATATCATATTACAAAGTTCCCAGTTTCCAGATCCCTTCCTTCTGAATTGGAGCCAAAAAGCAGACACAGGCTTGCCCAGAAAATAGCAACATTTATTACTTGTCTAGGGTTTTCCCACATCTTGTGCCATTTCACATCTTCTTTCCTTTTGTTTATATGATACTCTGACATACAAAGACCAGCTCCGCTTCCTTAAAGAAAAAAAGTAGGAAACCAACGCCCTAGTGCCAGCATCAGCAACTCATCCACAACCAGACATCTACGTCAAGCCAACTCTAAATGCTTTTTAATGTGTTTTTTTTTAGATAAGCATTAGCCCATGAATCTCAGCAACAGTACTCTTTTCTGGCAACGTATGTCACCAGCCCCTTACCCTGTCCATTTACACCAGAGGTATCTATGTGGATCTACAATGTATACTAAAAAGGGTCTGACAATTAAAACAGTATTTCCAAACCTGAGCTCACTTATCCTGACAAGTCACTTCCTCCACAAAATTCGTACCGTGATCTTCAGAATTGCATGGATTTTTGGATATATTTACAAGCACAGGATCCCTATCCTGTTCTCTTTCCACTTTTGAACATGCAGGATTTCCAAGCAAGATTATTATTTCAGGATTATTCCAAGCAATAATCACATGAGAATCTGGAGTTTTCAGAACTGTACTTAATAGTCCAATTTTGTCATCATCATTCAGAACACAATTCATTCTCATCTTTAAGTTCTTTTTTTCTTTTTTTTTTTTTTTTTTTTTGGGGGGGAAAGCTGCTCAGGTTAACCTCTTCAGTGAGAAACACTGCTCAAGATAGCAACTCCTGCCCTATTTTCAGTGCTCTGATGAGCAAAAATAAAAGCAGAGCTTTAGCCAAGAATGAGGTGAAGAGGACTCCTGCTGTAAGTGGTCTTTCAAAGGAATATCAAATGATAGCAAAAATACTTAGGTTTTTCCGTCATCTACTGCTGGCATCAAAAAGCTGTCCTAGAGACTATTAGTAAGAATCTGTGTCAACCGCTGAAGCACATATGGATCCAGAGATGCACATATGTAGGAAAACAGCCTGTCCAATGGTCAAAGTGCTTTTCAGCAACAGAACTTGGATGCAGCACTGCAACAGAAAGCTCAGATGATGAAAGAGGTAACTCACTTTCTAACATTCATAGGTGTTTCAGAAACTCATTTACATGCTGAACGGTACCAAGACTATACACGTGAAGGTCAGAGAGAGGCTGTAGCTGAATCTGTACATCCCTTTTAACATGAAGGCTCATCAAACTCCTCCTTTAGATGCCTCATCAACTGCAGTAAGACTCTTAACTTTGTGTTTTTGCACCTGTTTACATAAGTGGAGAAACATGAGGTGTCTCCAGAACAAGATAAGGTAAGTTGCCCTCCACTCATCCCTTCAGGGGCTAAAATAAGCCACTTAAAATATACAGATCTTGTCTGAACCTGGAAACTTGATGCTTAGCCTGAATAAAGTACCCAGGTACAGGAGCTCTGCTACTTGAAATGCTGCCTAGCTGATCCAATCAGTGCCACTGCCATCTGCCGCTTGGGGGGAAGGCGGGGACATAAATTACAAGTGGAGGGAAAAACCCAAACAAACAGGACAACCAGGGACAAAGGACAAAACAATACAAACTGCTTACAAAAAAAGAGTACCTGGTCTCATTCCTGCTTATCTGTGGTTCAAAAGCACTGCTCAGGAGAGGGGAGAGATGGCACAAAGGGGCTAATCAAAGGAAGCAATATAGCTTCACATCAGTACTTGCTTCCCCCAGCCCTTCTCAATCAGGCTGCTATACCTCCCCTTACACAGAGCAGCAACTCACTCTACAAGTGCTCTCAGTGCTCTGCAAACAGTAGTATTTTGCAATCAGTTCTTCAGAGCCACCAGACCTTTCTATCAGATGCCTGTATTTTCACTGAGCACTTGAAAACAAGTACTTCTAAGACAAAAGCCACCGCACAATGAAATCAAGTGTATTATTCATGCTCATCTTGGAAGCAGACTACACACCTGTGGTTCAAGGAAGAAGCCAGTGACGTGTCAGAAGTAAAAATAAGCAATATCCAAATCTAATTCACTTTGCCCTGGGGATAACTACTTTGGCAGGAAGGATACAGAAGTCTGAGGAGAGCCGTGTTTGTCAAGAGCACAGAAATTATGCCAAATTTCCCAATTTGTCTGGCAGCAATTGTTTCAACAGATTATTTCTGGGAACACTGCAACATCCTACTGTAAACTAAACAGTAATAAAGCAGAGACTGTTTTTTCATTTGAGACAAAGGTTCAACGAGTTTTCTGTTAAAAACGTAAACACTTCTACGTTTCAGGTAATAAGTAAGGTTTATATAACGGACTCTCTTATCCAGGGAGGAAATGTCTCTCTAATGTCTTCATGGTGAGATAATTTAATAAGCAGCACATACTTTATAAAACTCATTTGTGTGAAGAGGAATGGGAGCAATTTTAATCACCTCTTCAATTAGCTCACCTTTGAACAACCATTACAAAATGGAAAGCTCCAAGTGGCTGCATAGGAAATCATCCCTGGGCATTTAGAATGAATCTCTAGATTCTTAAAAATTAGATAAATAACATTGTATTAACTAATGTACCAATTTTTAAGCTGCTGCAAGAGTTCAACGTTTGTGAGCTGTTCAGATCACCCAATTTAGTGAACAATTTGATCTCCATTATTTTCATAAATCACTGTTAATTTTGCCACTGCTTCTTGAAAGAAGCACCTGTAACTATTGAACTACAGCAGACTATCATTTAAGTGCACAGAATATGACATCACCCGACACAGGCCCTAAGCTACCACTCAGGCACTACACAGAAATGATACTTAAAAACTACAATTAGTAAGAACAAAGATGCAAAGTTAAACTTCCAGAGTTAGAAAATACAAATATTAAAATAATCTGGACATTTAGCAAGGCAAATTTCAGCCTTCAAGTTTGCCAAGTTCAAAAAAGAGCTTCTGCTGAATGCCATCACCTTATCTAAACTGAGGACTAATTATCCACTGTATGTTTGGACAACAGGTCTCATCTCTATCAGGGTTAATACATACTTATTATATTACCAAATAAAAAACAGTAATCACAAAGTCAGTAATAGTGATATTGCATTAACAGTTGCAGAACCAACTGACCCATCTTCTATCACCAAGGGCTCAGGAGACAAATCTCTACCATCAATACAAATCATTTTGTCCATATACACAGTGAAACAGCAGCCGGGACAGAAAATAATTATGCAAAGGCTTTTTTCCTTCCATCTTTCCTAACCGGTTCAGTCAGGAAAATATTCTATACAAAATAACTTCCATAGAGAAATACTATGGCAGTTTTAAGGATGCATACACCACTGTCTCACCAAAGAGAAGGCAAGTACAACTGGACCCTTGTTACCACCAAATTTATGACTGTCCAAATTCAGGACCTGAACTAATTTCTGAGTCTTACAATATCATAATTCCCTTTTAGCATATACCATCCCTTATCTCTTTGGTTAATCAAATAACATTCTGTAAAATAAATGGATGACCCCAAGCATAACTTTTTTGCACAGCAGTAGAATACTGACCTCACACAAGGCAAGTTTTACATTAATTGGCAATTTACTCCCCCTACTGTAAGAAAATGCTCTGCAGCTGAACTTCAACTCCCTTCAAAATCCAGAAAGCTGTCAGAGCGTAAGGACAGATCTCATTTGTAAGCTCACAAGCTTCCAAGCAGGGACAAAAGAGCCAAGTAAAAAAATACCGTACAGGGGCTTGGGGACAGGGGAAACTGCTTGAGTGGCTCTACAGCTGAATTCCAAGAGCCCATGCTTTGAACTTCCAAGTAGAAAACAAAATATGTTTCCAGTTTTTTCAAACTGAGCACGAATTTACTGCTCAATACTCACACATGAAATAAACTTAATTTTCAGGTTAATTTTCCCAAGCACCAATTCTAATACTGCCCATTCAACCAGGCATGATTCATTGTGCAGATCTGTAAGATCCAGTATTTGTGATTGTCGCTGAAGCACCAGTTCCTGGTCACAACCGGAGTGAAATAATTTAAGTGATGCTGAAACTAGATTGCTGAGAAAAAAAAAAAAAAAGAGAAAAAAAGAGCAGAGACTCAGACTCAAAAGGAATCCTCTTCTACTCCCAGCAAATTGCCTTGCTTTACCTGCTGTGAGCAAGACACAGCTTTACCAAGTTTGTGGGTTGTTTTTTAAAGACATCTTTCAAATACTCCTTCCCCCAAGTAGGAATACAATCACGAAAAGCTAATGGAAAGCAGGGCACAAAGTGCTAACCAGTTGCTGGCTGAGCCAACAGGATTGTTTTGTTGTGATTTTTTTGTTTGGTTGTGTTTTGGTTTTTTTACCACTAGCCCCTAGCATTGCTCTCAACTCTCAACCAAGGAAATTACTCCAAAGCTACGGACTGTCTTGCAACAGCTAAACAGCAAGAAGAAATAGTGCACAGAAGATCTGTTATATTCTTAATTATGCCATCTTTATAATTTTATAATGTTCCTTCAATATGCCAGGAGCACATTTTGTTGCCATGATACTTATATTACTGTCAGAGTAGTATGTAAATGCTAATTAACCACCATGTCCATACGAGCAACACATTTTCCAGACACAAGAGAAAAAAAATTATCACAAGGCTGTCAGGTTTACTTACTATATGCATTTTCACAGTATAACAGATGTTGACAGTCCTTAAAGCAGTTCAAGAAAAAAAAAGCCAACAACACTGCCTAGAGGCAAACTGAATACAGACACTGCACATATTTCCCTATGTAGCCCTGCAACATTAGTTGTCCACTGCAGAAATAAGATCACCACTACCCTTTTGGTAAAATAAGCCACTGGTTATTGTAAGACATCGCAAGAACAGCAATGCGGTCAGTGAGAATAGAACCATGCTTGCTTCTGTTCATAGGTCTAAGTGCTGAAACCCTCATTCATACCTTTGGCCAGGAGATCAACAACCTCCAACCAATCTACCTATGTCCAAGTTTTGTCTCCATGAATTTCCTTTACAGACTTTGAAATGAAGACATACAAATGCCCTGCATGTAGACATCACTGGGTTTACAGCAGCACAACTTACCATAGAATACTACTGTGGCTAGATACGCCACAACAGGGTCTCACTGACTGAGCATTTCATGTTTCCTGTACTTGTGCAATTCAGCCTTGGCCTTCTGCACAGAAGAACAAGTCCCATTATTCATCAAGAATGTTTGCTCTCAAGCAATAGAAAGGACATCATTGCCAATGCTCTGGAAACATATCAAAGCGGTACCATAACAGCTAATTTCTAAGAGCCTGGAGGACACATTGAGTATGAAGTACAAAGAAAATATTCTCATTCACATGCAAGTATCTTGAGGATTTTATAATGCTGTTGTTTAACCCCACCAGTAACTAAGTACCACGCAGCCACTTGCTCACTCCCCCCCACCTCTCCAGAGGGATGAGGACAAATCAGGAAGGAATGTAAAGCTTCAGCGTTCAGATAAGAACAATTTAGTAATTGAAATAAAATAAATAACAACAACAGTTATAACGAAAAGGAAGGAGAAGGGGAGAGGAACAAAATCCAAAGAGAAGGAAGAAAAGAAAACAAGTTATGCACAATGCAGTTGCCCACCACCCACTGACCGATGCCCAGCCAATTTGCAGGTCTTGGCCAGCTCCCCCCAGTTTATATACTGAGCATGATGTTCTATGGTATGGAATATCCCTTTGGATACTTAGGGTCCACTGTCCTGGTTGTGTCCCCTCCCAGTTTCCCGCACCCCTCCAGCCTCCTTGCTGGCAGGGCCTGAGAAACCGTAAAGTCCTTGACTTAGTATAAGCATTACCTAGCAGCAACCAAAACTATCTGTTATCGACACTACTCTCACACCAAATCCAAAACAGCACTGTCTCAGCTACTAAGAAGAAAATTAACTCTATTCCAGCTGAAACCAGGACAAAATTATCACATATTGGCATATGCACAGTTACGGTATGCTCTGGTCTGTCCTGAACTGATGAACATCTAGAGGAAAGATGGCTTTACCACCTACACATCTTTAGATTGATCCTCTGCAAGGGAGGAATACGGTCTTGTGTCTCACACTGAGGTCTTTGTGACTGCAGTTTGATCACACCTTTATGTCAGGCTTCCCATCTCTTGTCCAAGTGCACACAACCTGCCCTCCAGGGATTAAGATGTGTCAGCTCCTCCCCTCCAAGCTCCTGTTTTTTCACTTAATTTCTGAAGTCTGCAGATGTCATGTGAGCTTGTGTGATAATTCACCAGCTCCAGCCAAACAGCCTTTTTGCTTTGAAACAGTCAGAAGTAGCTTGGTAGCTGCAATTACAGGTAGTCCTGTAATTAGCTTTAAATAAAGATCCCTTCAACAGGAAATTAAATACCAGGACCATTTAACAATGACTAGCACAGCAGACATGGCTTTCACTCTTTTGCCTACAACACAAAATCTGCCTTCCTGCCAAGGACAACCCAAGCAGGACACTGAAGCGTTTCAGAAATGACCATTTCCAAAAGGGCCCTCTTTGTTCTCTGAAAGAGGACACTTAAGAGTGGCATGATGCATCTTCTACTCACAAATCAACTGTTCCCAAGTGGAGAACTGCATTAATTCCCTGCAATCAGGACCACAGATCAGAGAGAGCCACTAGCAACCTAACCACGTGATGAAGCCTGAGGCATCCACCGACTGTATCAAAAAGTTTGCCTTTTGAATGGACCGAAGGGCCATATGTTGCTGCTGGCTGAGGCTTGCTCTGGCTCTGCAGAGCAAAGTGCTGAGGCAGTGGGAAGCAGGTTGAGCGTATTTTTCCAAGTGAGTCCTCCAGCCAGAACAGGCAGCTCTAGGAACTATTCCACACAGAGACACCTACAAGGACACAGGATAGCTGTGTCCTTCACCTGAGGGACACATCCACTAACTGTCATGGCTGCACCATGATCAAGTGCCAACTCCACCTCTACCAGAGGTTATGACAGGAATATGAAGACTACTCAAGCTTCCCCTGACCTTCACAAGAAGTTGAATCAAAGCATCCTATGATTTTTTCCCCGTTTTTCCGTTTCTAAGAATCACTAAAATACATTGGAAGATTTCATTCATCTAGAAGAGAATTAAGACTGCTCACTGAACACAAGGAAAAGATCTTTTAAAACTTACTTTCTTTGAAGGTTATATGACCTTCAAATCAATCAAGAGGCAGGCTGTCATTTCAATATACACACATCTAGCTGAAGGTAATAGAAAGTTTTCCTGCATTACATTTTTTTTCTATCTGGTTTGCTTCCCCTCATCCATTGGTTAGCGCTGCAATCAAGTAATCAAAACACTGAATCCTCCTGCCTTCATTTCTATGTATCAAGCATCACAGAAGCAGCTGTGCCATTTCTTTCCTAGAAAAATATTTCTGAATTTCATTCTAGTCACCCATACAGCCTGAGAATTCTTTATGAGATACAACTGACTCAATGCCTGTAACTGACATTGTTCTGGCATGAAGCTGAAAATTGAGCTTGTCTCTTGCTGTCTACTAGAAAGAAAACCAGAATGGTAAAACCATCCAATTTTATCTCACTATAAAAACACCTAAAATGTTACCTAAGCACTTTTTGAACCTGACATCCTCAGCTCAAGAGACAGATGCTTGACATGAAATTGCTATAATGAGAATGTCCACTCAACACCCTTTGCCAGCCATACAACTGCAAGAAGTAAAAATCAGAACAGACTAAGAACTTAGGAGCAAAATTAAAAGAACAGAAACTTGCATTAAGGCCCATTTGCTGTTATTGTCTATAAATAAACTGGTCAGTGCTCCTGGCCCCTCATTTGAGGAAATGCAATCCCTGACTAGGATTTCAGTGCTGCTTGCTGTGAGACTGATGGAGAGGGAGAGAACACAACAGATGGAGTTGAAGACTTGGTGAGATTTAAGCCTCTTATTTGCAAGCAGGATTACAGATTGAAAAGGGACCACACTTCTCTCCTCCTCCCCTAGAAGTCTAGGATACAAATTGTATTTCAAAAATTCAACAGCACTGCAGTTTGTCTGAAGGGTACATATGCAGTGATTATTACAGAGGAATATTGCACAGCTAAGAAGTAGTTGTGTTCTACCCTTTATACTGAAAAGCTATTGATAAACATCTATCTGTGTAAGTGTGTAAAGAAACTACATCTGAAGCAGCGCCCCAAAGGCAACAATTTTCTAATGAATATAAACAGTGCTGTGACCAGGCTGACTTGTAATGCTCTTTCTTTGACCTGACATTTGGAATTTTAGGTACGAACTTGGGATCAAGCAATCAGGGATGTTTCTGGATAGCAGCTGCTTATGAGTTAAATGCGACGCAAGTATCCCTTACGGACTCCTCTTGGCCGAGATGAAGGCATACTCTTTTCAGAAGAGGGCAGACAGTGTGAAATAAGCAAGACCCCTTAGTGTCCCTGATACTTGACCACTACACTGAACCAAAATTTCCTCTCCTCTTTCTAGCTAAGTGGGTTTCGTCAACTTCTTTCAAACTTCTAGTCTCCCTTCAAAATCTTCTGGAGAATCAAGAAACCCATAAACAGTTAAGTTTAAGGTTTGTTATTGTTTTTTTCACAGACCACTGAGAAGCCATCAGACCATCAGGTATTCATTAGTAGGAGACTAAAACATGTTTTTCCAGACAGGGATAGAAAGTGGTACATTATAATAAAGTGCTAATAACATGTTTAGGCCTTAACTTTAATCCTGAACTTTGTTATGTAAGGATAGTGCCCAAACAAGCAATGCAAACCCTGCAGGTCATGAAGGATACTATTTTTAAAGCCATGAAGGTGGGAAGAGAAAAAAGGCTATGTTCAATTTGACTGGTCTAATAGCATTGTGTATTTGAAAGTGCCAGCTTCAGGAAAGTGCATATCCATGAGACATTGCCATCCCTCTCAGACAGTGATCTTGCATTTCCAACACCACACTCAAGATACCTCAATTGAATTAGTGGTTTCAAAGACAATTTTGGTTCAGCCAGTGCCAGAACCCTGTGTGAACCTTCCAAATTAATTTAGAACAGTCATCTCTGGTCAGTCAAGAAACCAGTCAAACCAATGAGGCTGTGAGAGTCCATCAAGGCTTGGCTTTGAGACTAAAAACTAATTCAGGTGTTCTGAGAAACTTAACATCTTCTCTATCACTGCTTGAAAATGATAGGTAACAACTAGAAACAGCAGTCCAAGAAACCTGGCCCAGTTCATTACCTTTGCAAAATAAGCAAATATCTCATCAGCTTTATTTTATCCACGGGAGACAGTGGCACAGTGTTGAGAGCTAGGCCACTGCATAAATGTAAAGCAGTGATGGAAACTGAATGCAGGTATCTCCCAACCGCACTCCCATGTTCCCACCACAAAGCCACCCACACATCACAACCACACTGTGTGATGACAGATGACCTACTGCAGTTCATCCCCCCTCTTTCAGAGCTTCCTCATAACTATCACAAAAAAAAAATAAAGAGCCCTAGACCCATAATTAGCAGTTTCTTCTCTTGCTCTGCTCTCCCATGCCTCTACTAAAAAAATATAATGCAAGACCGCTACCAAGAGCTATTCTAGTACTTACCTTCCCCACAAAGGTACCTTCACTTTCAACTCTGAGGCTGTTAGGTTTCCCTTTTCCTCTGTGTAATCCCTCGATTCCATTTTCCTAACCCTGACTTCCTTTCTATCCATCTCAGCAATTTCCTATTAATTTCAGACTTAGGTTAGAAGACTGTTCCTTCTCCCTTCTGACAAGCCTTTTCCCACCTCTTATAAAGCTACTAGTTGCCACATTTTTACTGTTGTCTCCTTTCTTAAATATCCCTTTCTACCCCAGGAAGGCACAGGACTTGGTATTACAAGATATCTGATTAAATTAGAACAGAAAACGTGTTCTATGATGCAGTAAGAGCGGGATTCAGCTTCCAGACTACCTTGTTTCCACTTACATACTTTAGGAATAAGCTCCACTGTCTGATATAGATCTCCACTGATTATAAACAGAGCCAAGATGCTTGGCTGTAGCTTACATGCCAACACATAGATGCCTAAGTTTAGATGCCTTAAGCTACAACCTGAACCTCACAGAGTGTCTTAAACAGTAGCTAAGAGAGAGTTCTCAGAACACAATTACAAGCAGTAAATAATCTCTAAAAGCATTTAATATCACTGAAGGGGTTCCATAGAGACCAGGCCTTGGCCTACAAGGAAGCATAGGACTAAGTTGTAATAAACTTGCAAACAAATCAAATATCATGGATTTCCATCATTGGCAAAAGATTTGGCAAAGATTAGATGTCTTTCTAAACTAAAAATGCTACTGTAAAAAAATAATTTCCAGATATCCTATGGCCCCCACACTATACAGACTAGACCATAGTCTTTCCAGCTTTATAGCAAATCAGGAACTTGGTTAGGTTCTGGGCTCCCTATTCAAATGAGACAGGGTGTCCAGCAGTCCAGGCTACACAGACAATGAGGGGACTTGACCATCTCCCTTATGAGGAAAGGCTGGGAGAGCTGGGCTTGTTGAGCCTGCAGAAGACTGAGAGGGATCTTATCAATGCATACAAATATCTTAAGGGCAAGTACCAAGAGGATGGGGCCAGGCTCTTTTCAGTGGTACCCTGTGACAGGACAAGGAGCAAGGGGCACAAACTGCAGCATGGGAAGATCTCCAGAGGTCCCTTCCAATGCTGACCATTCTGTGGAAGACTTTTCCTTAGATTTCCCTCTTCAGTACAGCAACTACTACCTTCATCTGTAATGACCTTCTAAGTAGAGTCTCTTTCTACCCCTCTTCCCTCCCTGTCCTGGCATATGCCCTGCCTACTCTGGGAAGGGCTTTGCTGAACTGAGCTCTCTATTAGTTCTTCCTGCAGCACCATCTTCTGCAAATTGCTTTTCTTCCCATCCCTCCCCTTAGGAAACTTCACAAGCCCTCTCACCTGATCTTCATAGTCACACAACAGGCTGAACAGAAGAATACTTTGCATATTGGCAAATTATCCACAAATATCTAGCTATCTAGCATGCCTGCTTCCTGCATAACTCAAACCACAGAACTCCTACACAGCTAGGAAACAGCCTTAAGAAAAGGGTTTTATTTGACAAACATCAGCGTTTTCTTAAGCTTTAATTTCTTCAGAACTTCTTTTTGAACGCAGCAAGTATAACAAGCCTCATCATCAAAACCTGTTGAACACACAAGACTAATTTGAGTTTTCTTCAGCAATACAAGCAACAATGACAACAGCAACATCTCTCTCCCAAGTCTCTTTGCTAAACTAATCCCTTACCTCTTCACCTCCTTTGTTTTCTTAATGCCTCTTCTGTTCTTAAAACTTCTTAGGAAAAGATGTACTTGAATAATTTCTTAGAAGAGTGCTCAGTGTTTGGTGACAGCAGGCATCCTAAAGAATGTTTATACTTTCCACATCAAACAGGGTAGCTAAATGATTATTTCACCATAAACACTGAGTATGGACTGTCAAGAAATACTTTAATTCCAGGGATACTTTTGTGCTTTGTGTAGAACATACGAACTCAAGTATTAACACTTCCCCAAAGTAAAACAGAAAAAAAGCCAGTGCACAAAAGCCTTCTTTCTGTACCTGGTAGATACAAACCCCAGTCAATTCCACCTACAGGTGATTTGTTTGACAAGAGATCAGTCAGTATTATTGCCATGGCTTGTGGGACAGGGTTTCACTGGCAAGGTGACCATCCAGAAATCACCCCTCTGACAGCAATGAGAGAGATCAGTGATTACAAGACACCCTGAGGCTACTGCTACCCTGTCAGGAAGTCATTGCAGTGGGCATGTTTTCTCTGTAGGGTGAGTTATGCTGCAGCATAACTGAACAACTGCCTTTTTAAAGGTACCGATTTTCCACTTAGGCACAGAACAAATGTTAGCTCTTCTTTTGGCCATGGGCCCAGAGCAGAAAGAGAAAACACAAGACAAACTTGCAGAAAATCAAGGCAGCCTGATGTTTTTGTCATGGTAGGTGTTCAGTAAAATCAGCAAACAGCCTTCAGGGAAAACACCTAAGAAAGTTCCAGCAGTAACTAGTACAGTATGTTCTGCTCAGTGCTGAAAGACCTCCAAGTAAGAATTTCTGGGGGGATTTATGCTCTTAAGTATCAAAACCCAGGTTAAAAACAATGACATAAAATAGTGATGTACATGCACTTACATCCTTCTACAAAGAAATACTGATATATATCTATATATGGCAAGTACTCTTTGCCCTAGGACAAGCTCCCTCCAGCTATGCATAGGTAAACTACTGTACTAAGGCCTTATTTCAAAACCAAAATGTTTTATCAAAAAACAGAGGATAACATTTCAAGTAGTCCATTTAGATCTCTTTCCCAAAACGTGAATTTGTTTTAGATATCTCAACACAAAAAAACATTACTGTCTTCAGCTTCCCAGTATTTCCACTTGGAGCACAGCTAAGCTTTTACTTGGCTGAAGTTCGACAGCAAGGCTGAAAGCACTCAAAGCCACTACCCTGCAGTATTTCCAACAGGCTGTTTCCAGAAATGTTCTTCCAGGCCTCAGCAGCAATAATGCACTAAACCCTCTTGCACTATGACTAGGTGAACTACCTGCTCCACATTGATCAGAAGTTCATTCAAAACTATCAGACCCATAAAACCTTTAGCTAAAGAACTTAAATGGAAGTCTGGCTGTCTCCTACTTACTTATCTTTCCACAATCCTCCATCTCCCCCTCTTTTGTTCTGTGTCTTGCTTTAACAACTTATTAATGAGACTAAAAGCACAAGATAAAACTTTAAGCAGGTACAAACAGCAGCAAAACCCAGGGTCTCAATATCTTTTATACCCAGAAAGGAGCAGGCAACTTGCTTTTGATTCAGCCTTGTTAAAGCAGCAATGCTTGACCTTGGAGAATGAAGACTGTCAGGAAGGCATCCATCCCTTCAAACCTGGGGTACTGCTCTAACAGAGGTAAATGCAATCTAACAGCTGGCATAGCCATTGTTGCTCTTGCATCCCAGCTTTCCTTTAACTACCTAGACAAACATGTCAGCCCTATGCTTTGTGTGCCACTAAAGAACCCCTGTGAAGTACAGCTCTGCAGTGCTCAGCACCTTCCCACTTCTCATCCTACTGGGCCACAGAGAAAGGACCCAAAACCCACAGACTGTACACCACACACACAAAATAAGTAAGTTACCCTTGTGACAATGAACTCACAGCAACTCTTTTATTAGCAACATTTAACATACAATGTCATTGCCACAAACTGGCATTCATCAGGCGGTCAGCAAAAGCTACAGAGGAACTAAAATTAACTTTTGTTTTCTGCCATAAAGGTCATACCAGTATAGTAGTACGACTGACACTGCCTGTGTGGTAACCATGTGCGTGTCCAGGGATGGATATAAGAATGACAGAAGAGAGTAAGGCAAGTATTCTGTGCAGGGTAACTGGTGCTGGGCCTCAGACAAGTCAGAAAAGCCATGTGCAGTACCAAAACCAACTGTGAAAGATCTGTGGGGCCATGGTCCAAATGACTGCTGTGGAGGCTGGCTGATACAAACATACTACAATCTCGCCGCAGCTGTGCCTTGTATGGGCACAGGTGAGAGAAGAGGGAGAAGAAATAAATTAGAGCTCCTTCAAAGAAACCTTTAAAATCCTTTCCAGCATACATAACTTTCTTCCCACCTGGGTATTAAAAGCAGTGATCTTGACAAAACCAAACATCCCCCACGGCTGGTGACTAGGAACAGACATAATGCAGTCTGGTAATAAAGCTACTCTTCCACAATACGCTGTTTGGTGCTGTCACTAATAAAGGCTCAGCCCCATCTTAGGTTTGCTTAGGAAGTACTAATCACCCTTGGAAAGACAGCAAAGGAATCCCCAGAATCTACATGTTCCTTTACGCTGAAAAGTTCCCATTCCTCGGACAACCCTCAGTACCTTCACGTCCAAGGAGGCTAGCCAGATCACTGCTCAGTTTGGGGTTCCTTGAATGTGTGTACTATAAACAGAATTAACCAAGTGCAATTCACCAAGACTGCAAACTTCAAATGAATTTTTACTCATCTGCCCTTACTGATTTAAGGCAACCCTTGAAAGCTGGAGGAGCAAAAAGCAAAATCCATTCTTATTTATTATTCTGGCGTCTATTAACTACAACTTTGCAGGTTTCCAGAAAAATCAAAGTTGCAATTTTTTCAAAAATACTACTCTTGATTATTTGGCTTTACTTCAACTTCTGGCCCGATCAAGGGTCATGAATGTTTAGTTTCACAAATCTAGTGTATATATTAATCTTAAGAATAAGCACATGATTATTTTCATAAATTTATTTCCTTTTAATCACAATTGCTAGTATTATCAACGGTGTGCTTTCCTATGAAGAACCATCTGGAAATCTACAAAACCTGAATATTACTTCTCCAAGAAGAATTCCACCACTCTTACATGATAATATACAAACCTATTAAAGAACCAGGAAAGGTACCAGTAATTCAAACAGCATGCTTTAACACCTGCACTGCTCCAGTCCTGCTTTAAGAAAAGCTATTGGCAAAATTCCTATTTGTTTCAATAACAGGATTCAACACTACAGGACCTACAGTGGGTATGGATTATGTTCTTCAAGTGCATCATGATTTTATAAGAATACTAAATGAATCCAAGCACGAGGGGAAAGATTTTTGTTTTGAATGTCATTTATCATTACATACTTTACTCAGCACTTGTAGTAACACACAACCTTTGCCCAAATATCAACATCTTATATGCAAGGTCATGACAAAGCTGCCACTGATTTTAAGGCATCAGAATTTCTTTCTGAAGGGAAGCTCCCAAACAGAAAACTGCATGAAACATTTGACCTAGGCAAGGGTGTCTGCCTTTCACTTCTTGAAAAACAAATGTGGACTGTGAGGAGGATCAACCTAAACTCCCTGTAGACACCACCAGCTTTGGGATAGAAGACAGGAGAACTCCATCTGTGGAAACACTTCTTCTACACTAGCTAATGGGGAAAATCAAAACTGCAAAAGTTGGACAAGTAGTCTCTCTGCACAAGAGGCTTAACCTGCTTTCCCAGCCTGTACTGCTCTCTCAATTTTTTTGCTTGACATCTCTTATGTTTAAGAACATTTTTGTCATCTATAATGAGCAAAGAAAAGGACTACAGAAAGTACTCCACAATCCATTCCTCTACTGTCAAGCAACCCAGCATCTGGCATTTATTTCAGCCATCAGCACAGAAGAGAGTGACAGGCACAGCAGCACTGGGATATCTTTCTCTGACTGACAGCTGGTGCTGTCAAGATAAATGATTGCCAAGGGGGTACAGACCTTCTGGCAAACTCCTATAAACTAAGGGTCTACACTACCACAGTCCACCTGTCAGCCTTCACCCAGGGACAGAACAATCCCACCTCCCTCTTGGTGCTTCCCTCCTCCTTCCATCTGAATCTGTCTGTTCTCAGCAGGGGCAAAGGCAGCTCTCACACCTTGCAGCAGTTACCTGGGAGTCTGCACAGACTCTCTGCAATGCTTTCTACCTTGATTTGCCATAACAGTAATTTTTCAGGATTTCTTGGTACATACATTATTTTTCATACCACATCTGGAGAACATTGACTCCCAACAGCCACCAGAAACAGCGTTGCTTTTGATGGCCATTTTTAAGACCTGTATATCCTCTTACTTTGTTAGAGAGAGTATTATAAAAGCTTACCACTATTTCTATTTCTGTAAGCTTCCTGTTCATAGATCCAAGATCTTTTCTCACACAAAGTATGCTTAGTTGTTTTCTCTGTTGTCTCCCTATCTCCAGTTTTGGACATGTAGGGCTATGCCATGCTGCAAGTTCGATGCTGTGAGTCCCCTCCTGCTATACACTAAATGCCCTGCTGCATTTACAAAGCTCTTTTCATCCTTTGTCTATCTGGGCAATACAAAAGTAAAAGTGCAATAGCAAAAAAGCTAGTGATTTCTGACACTTAGATATCCTGCGTATCTAATCTGATAGCAAACTTTTCTGTGATGTCTATCCCTAAATATAACTCTAGAATATAATCAGCAATGCAATGCATACTGCAAGAATCTGGACTACTCCCTCCTTACAGACATTATTATCCATCTTCCTTGAGGCTAAGATTTCCATTTAACAGCGTCTGCTGCCCAGAAAGATTATTTTTGGTCTCTGTCTTCCCCTTCCCTTCCTTGAAAAGGAGCTAAAGTCCTGTCTTGACATATATTAGATACATTTCTACTCTTCAAAATGTTACAGGGGCACTTTATGTTAGATATTATGAGATTTTTTTCAAAAAAGGGTGATAACTGAATTGTCTGGTCTGACATGCAAACTATGGGTTCTAAGTACCGAGCCAGATCTTCCTCCTTTCTCTGTTGTACTCTGGTAGTTTGCTTGTAGATAGCCGATTTACATCTGTATTAGAGAAGCTCACTTGGATAGGCTTACCCATCTACCCTTCCTAAAAGTTACTCAAATTGTTGAGTGCTGGAGTCTTGGTTTTTCTCTACTCCTGACCTCCCCCAACTCCCCAGGGCATATTTTCTCCCGTGGAAGCTCTACTAGCAGGTGTAGTTATATTCAATTTGTCCCTGCAGTCCAAGGCAGGAAAACTCAGTTTACTTGTACCTATTGTAATATTGCGACTTTACAGCAGTTACACCTATAAACTACATTCTAATTTACCATTTCAGAACTAGAAACACCTAAGTTACCTTCTGAAACAGAAGAAATCAAGCTATGTCAAAGAGGGAACGCTATAACCATTCTTTACACACCTGTGCCTCACTTTCAGTAGACATTTGTACAGAGGATCATGGTTTTCATTATCACTATCTTGCCAAAAGAGAAATCTAGATGCTTAAAAAAATTATAGCCTGAAACAAAACCACCAGACATCAACCACTTATATCTGTGATATAATGCATTGTTCTCTGGAGGACATCCAGGAAGCTGCCTGTAATCGCAAACATTAGAGGAACTACACAGAAGCAAATGCAGCCTGAACATTGGACAACCTTTTTCATGCAAGATACACTAAAAGCTTGTCATGAAGAGCTGAATACTTACAGGCTTAGCCACTTAGAAAAAAATGCAAGTATATCTGCACCTTTCACCCATCTCTTTACAGCTTGTACATGAATGGTTCTCATCAAGACATTTAAGTCATTTTCAGCAGGTTAACTAGCATTTTAAGAAAATTACCTTTCCCCAAACCAAAAAATCCATTTTTCACCCAAACCTGACTGCAGATGTCACATAACCCAACACGTGTCGGGCTTGGTGTTAACTAGTAAGTTCACAAGAAGGAAGCAAAAGGAGGATCTTATCTAACAATACATGCAAAATTTTTTGAAACAGAAATGTTTCTCTCTGTTGATCATAGGAAAGTTCAGCTATATCCCACACCTGTTTCCACCAGGTTTAAAGAAAACAAAGATTTAATCATAATTAAAGTCAGTTATAAATCACAAAGACATGTTTTCAAAAAATGACACAAACTGTTAAGAATATACTTTATCATAAAATTTACAAGAGCCAAGCCCTTACAGAAGACAGAAACAAAGAGCTGATACCATAAATTTTATATTGCCAACATCACAGCAACATACAGGAACCTGAACTGCATTTCTGATGGTAATTAGTACCCCATGCATCAGTCAGCCCACAATTACTCCTTTGTTAGAAAACTGTTTGGGTGCATGTCTCAGTTTACACAATTAAACACCTTGTATTTTCCCCTAGGTTAAAACTGAGGTTGACATTTTATGTAAAGGAACCTTGCATGAAAAGATACTGAAGCATCGCCAGAGGCTGTCTGCTACTTCAGAGCTCCAGTTTGAAACAACTGCCTCTAATCTGTGGCAAGTCCGGTTTTAATCACTGTCCCACACAAAATCACTCATAGCTGTGTCAGGCAGGCAATCGAGTTTCCCACTGGTTTCAGAGGCTGCTCACTTGCTCTGATAACTCACAGGGTGGCTTGTCTTCACTATAGCCTTAGCTTCACACAGGCTGCTTTTCACTTGCTGTTTAGATGATTACAAAGTCAGTTGGTTCAACTCACTAGCCTGACCTAAAGTTATGCCTTATTCTTAATCATTGCTTTCTGCTAGAGCCAGAAATTGTTCCAATTCCCTGCAGCTATGCAAGTGCTAGCTCAGCTCAAAGAGATCATGGAAATAAAGTGTGGGATAGAAAGAGCACAGTTACCCCTTTCAGCAGCACTCTGTACTTGAGCAACAGGGTCAAAGTCATGCTATACACTGTAAAGATCACACTCACCCTTTATCAGCCAAACCTGGAAAACAGCTCATTGGTTACTTTGCAAAGGAAAATTTTGTTAGGGAATAATGGAAGGGGAATTGCAGTAGCGTATTTTGGCACTTTATTTTTTCCCCCCTTTCCTTTTGAGAGATATATATGGCAGGATCAGGGGCTGAGTATAATAGCTGCACCGTTCCATCCTGGACACAGGGCTGCCTCTGGGTCCATTCCCCGTCTCGCCCAGCTCTCTTGGCAACACTTTCATGCCTTTCTCTGATGCAATATGGCCCTTTTTTTTTCAATGAAATAATCTCTCTATACATGTGCAATACTGAGATGATGCAAACAGTGCCAAATCATCATTAATGAATCAGTCCCGATCAACTCCACTGCATTTCAAGAGCTTTCATCAGAAACTGTAACATTCATTGCATTAGGAACTGAAAGCCAATCAAAAAACCCCAACCTTCACAGCATGCAGTCAGTATCTGCCATTTCTCAGCCCTCTTCTTGATCTGGGTGGGCAGGTAAAGAAATAAATCAATATGAATGTTTTTGACATTCGATACTGAATCACTAATATGGAAGTGAAAGGTAACTTGGATCCATGATGGTTCCAACTGCTGCTGTTCTTGACACTGGGATAACATGCGCTCCTCCAGAAAGTACACCCTTTCATGCTTATGGGGTCCTTTCTTTAAAGATTTAAAGGGAAAGAAATCACAGGAGCAAAATGCAGTCCTGAGGCATGCTAAACAGAAAAATTACTTTTGAGAAAATAACGAGTACCACTACTCTTGCTTGGTGGAATCAGAAAGAGCAAACTATTCATTTTTCACATGTAATAAACATGTTGAAACAAAAACTCATTACTGCCTTCCAATGAAGTTGCTACAGACACAGCCAGCTCTTGATCATTATACAGACCCTCTCATTTGTATTAATTACCTGCCTATTAAGCTCTTTCAACCAGCAACTCCTGTTGGATGAGACACTTCTTAAAGTGATAATTCCCCAATGAAACCTAGTGATTGCTAATTAAGTTGGAACAAACTAGTACGCTAGTATAGAAGGCTGCTATGTAACTTAGGCACAAAGCCTAGCTCTACTCACTTGAGTCATCCTGCTGCTTGGTGACCTGCTCCCCACTGTCTCTGGGTACACTGGGAAGTGCCAGACCTCACTACAGTGTTAGTGCTCTAAGGGGAAGAAAATGGTACAATCTAAAGTCATAGCTCTTTACCCATCTTCACATCAGAGAAGACTCCACTGAGACAAGAAGCTTAGATTAATTATTGGTAGCACTGGCAGCTGCAAGATCAACAAGCCACAGTTACTCTCTTAACACCAGCATGGCTAGTCACATAGTAAGCAAGTATTTACACCTTTCCCAAAGGGTGCCAATTTTGTGATTAACAACTACTGACAATTTGTTATGCCTGATAAGCAGACACCCTTCATCAAAGAAACTGCAGCAGCATCAACATTGCTGTTCCACAAGTTCTTTTATGCTAAGCTCAGGACACATCAACACTACTTAGCTGTGGAAAAGGTTTCACAAATGCTTCCCAGAAGACTATAAGCCAGGGGTCCTTAAACTACAGCCCGCGGGCTGGATACGGCCCCCCAGGGTCCTCAATCCGGCCCCGGTATTTACAGAACAACCCCCCCGCCGGGGGTTGCGGGGTGGTGGGGGGTGGGGGGAAACCAAGCAGCCGCAGATGACTGCCTGCCACTTCATCCGCACGCCGGCCGCCTGTTGAAAAAGTTTGAGGACCCCTGCTATAAGCACATGAAGTGAAGCTATCCCAACATTAGTCAAGAATATTAGTATTGAAATATAGCCTTTCGTTCTTCCGAAACACAGGCCTAAGAGATTGAGTGGGATAAAATCCCAGGACACACTTGCTGATCACAGTAGTGAACTTAACTATTGATTTTATATTCTTGCAAGTTTCTGTCTCAAGGCAGTTGTTAGGCCAGACAGTCCGTTTGTTAATAGCTTGGATCAAACAGATGACAATTACTCATCAAGTAGGTGTATTTCCAAGCATTTGTTAGCACTGAAAATGGGCAGAGATGAAGGCTCCAACGTGATTCCTGTCTTTTGAACAGCTAGCCATTTCAATGCTGAACAGTTGAAGGCTGTTTTTCAGGAGAATGGTAGACACTGAAGCACCTAACAGCTCATCACAGCTGATTCACTGGTTTACAGGGCTATAATGCTAAAGGGATAGAGGACATTCCTGACCAGCCATGCAAGTACAACAGTTACTGGTGTCCTTCTTACCCCTTAGTATAAAATGTCATGCTTTTTCAACTACGTGTTTGACCCTTATGTTTCCATGCAGGATTTATTCCTTGTGAGATAAAGGACAATGCAAAGAACAATTCAAGAGACCAGACCTTGGGAGACCTTGGCTGGATTCACATTTTCTTACTACATCCCTAGGCCTACTGTGTGACAAAGTGTATTATTGGTGCTTTCTGTGCCACCGAGAACACTTGAGGATTTAGCTGAGGTCATTAACATTTATTCAATTTATTGCCACCTGTAAAACCCAAACGTAACACAGCAGCAGCAGTCCGATGGAGGTGATGTGCTGTAGTTCAAGATCTTTATGTTAGCACAGACCATGGTGTGTGTGTGAGAGGGGACAAAGAGAAGGAGAAACTAAATATATTATGCAGTTCCCTGCAGCAAGAATGGGCCACATGTCATGTTTTGCTGACAAGATTGCTACAGAAACAGTAACCTCTGGCAAGAGCAGAGAACCAGGGACAGTACTGCCTTGCACAGCTCCAAGCACATTTGCTTGGACCTATGAGTCAGAACCCACAGTTTTTTCTATGGCAAAATATATTCCAGAATTTGACTATCTGTGATGCTGTCCCATTCTCTTTGAAAATACACATTCAGATCAACAGGTGTTAACAATAAAAGAACAATTGTCAAGTGCCCAGAAAATACATCCATTGTTTTAAATGCTAAAGAAAGTATATTCAAATGTAGATTCCCAGCCCTTTTTTGAAGGGCAGCAAAAGTTAACAGATACCTCATGTCAATCATTTGTCTTTGACATTCTCCCCTTACACACTATATCCCATACTATGTAGGTTTGCCTGAAGAAGTGAACTGGCACAGGAACTGGACATCTTATTCATGGATAAAGCTGAAAGAGAAAAAAAATACACGCTATGTGCCCCTGAATCAGCTATTAGGGTCAGCCCTAGCCAGTAGCCTCCTTTTTGTTTAGTCATTTCCAAGGCATTTAAAGCCCACAAAGCTACTTTCATTTCCTCTGTGACCACCTAAATTTCTATTAGCTGAAGTCAACTACATCCACAGCAGTATTTTAATAGTCAGTACAAGGAATCAGGTCAGGGTTCAAGAAAAACAGGGACCAAAGAAGCATTCTAAGTTTGTTGTAATAGCATGTGAAAGTCAAGTGTTAAGGCTGAGTCAAAAGCACAGAAATTTACAGAGACTAACAAATCCTACAGACTGCCACTGAAATCCTTAGTTCCTTTTTCCCCTCAGTAAACTGACATGACTAGTAGGGAAGCATTAAGAAAGCAAAATCTGGGAAAGGGACATTATTTAGACAAGTCTTGGGCTGTCAGCACACCAAACATCAGTTCAGTTTCCAGTAAACATAATATAAACATACATACTGAAATTGCCATCTTCCCAAAGGAAAATTGGCAGGCACTTCTTGGTATCTAGATCATTTATGGTATCATTGCCCAAATAAACTGGCCTCTTACCAAGTCACAAGCTGAAACCAGCTGAAAGAGCTACACAGTCTCAAGCTAAACTCAGGCTGACTACAAACATGCCCTTTTCTCTCTCCAAATTACTCTACAAGGCTACAGCATCAGTACTGCTTTTTACGAATTCATTTTCCATAGAACTTAAGACAGCTGAAAAAGTGAAGTAGTTGATGAAGCTCCAAGAAAAGGCTGTTGCTTTATTTTCATGGACTGTTAAGCAATATAAATAAACTACCAAGCAGCAAGGTGTTCACAGGTGTAAATGCTTAATGCATCCAACACCTTATGCTATAAAAGGTCCTCTGCAAGCAGCTAAAATGACAGCTTTCATCTGAAACACCTTTGCATTACAGGAAAGATAGCATATAAAGACCCGTCCTTGACCATAAACCACAATAAACTTCTTAAGACACAAACGCTTACTGAAAACAGTTTTGGGACTTTAACATTTAATAGAGGAATGCCTAGCAAGAGCATGTAACGGTAATGTAGGCTTGTTTCAAGTATTAGCAGCATAAACCTGTGTCAAAAACGTTTTCCAAGGCTGAAAAGAGAATTTTGAGGCAGTTTCCCAGCTACTTAGCAAGCCACTTTCTCTCCCACCATCACCACCTCACCTCCAGCTATCTTATTTAAACAAAAATATTAACAGAAAAATCAAACACATACATATTTTTAAACAGATTTTAAGAAGCCAAAAAGTTCCAATAAGGCAGTATGCATGAAGAGGTTAATGAAAGGCTTTGCGTCGGCCAAGAGAAACACTACATGGCTGAAGATGCCTTGATGCTGCATTTTCATTAAAGGAATAATTATGTGTACATCATGACTCATTTGCCATTTAGTGGCACACAGTGAGAATTTATTATTTTAATACAGCAAGCACATCTGCTCAGTTTTATCTTATATTCCTGGATATACAACTGACTTGACAGTCTAAAAGACAAACATTACTTATCCTGTTTGTAAGCAAAATGCTATAATACTAGGCGATACAGTAATTACCTAAAAGCTATCGTTTCCATACACTTACACTGAGCACAAGCAGCAAGCTACAAAACCAGGATTTTTCCAAATCAGACAAAATTAACTGCAACAGTAGAAATCCATTGAGAACAGATCTTAAGTCTATTAAAAGCTTCGTTCTAACCCAACAGCAGAAGATGGGAGGACAGAAAGGGAAGTATCAGACCAGGACACAGATTCCATAACATTTGCCACCAGCACAAAGGCAAGATGATACACTGCCATATAGGCAACGTTCTGCAGAGTACCTTTGGCTCTCTGCCGCAGTATCATCAGCAGCAAGGTCCTCAAAGGCTCTCTGAAGTCACTATCCAGCAAAGTTGTTTACCATAGCACACTAGTGATTCCCTCCTGTACATACAATTCAAGCCACCTGCATTTCTGTCATATTTTTAAGAGCAGCTCTCCAGTATTCCTTGGCAATAATCCTGTTGTGTGACACTGCCACCTTGTGGGTCCTGCGGGTTATGAAACAAGCAGCAAAATCGAGACAGTTCAGCAAGGGTCCAGGCAAAATAGCAAGCCCCGGTTCAGAAATACTCCGTTTGCTACATTTATTAAATCGAAGAGCATTTCTCTGAAAGCTAAGGCACGGACAAGATTGAAGTAAAATCAGAAAAAACGAACCGTTTCAGCTGGAACACCCAGAAGTTCTCACAAAAACTGCTCTACAAATTCAAGTCCTAGACCAGCTTTCTAAGCGAGACACTGCAATGCGTATCATGCAGGCCAAGTGAAAAGCTATTCTGATGCTCTGCTAGGGTTGTTTTTTCCCCCTCCACCTTGACTGTGATTGTGACCAAGTACCTGCAGATGTGAGGTTAACTGGGAGCATAGAGGATATAATGGATTGAAAAGAGAGTATTTTACTTGCTAAGAAGTTGATACAACAGGTTAATTGGCCTTTATATTTTACTTTTCAGTGCCATTAGCACCAAATTTAAAGGCCAGATGGGCTTGCCAAGACAAAAACCCTGTTCAAAAGAAGTCCTTGTAACTAAAGATTTACATTGCATGTCCTGAGAGGATTTCATTCTCCTCTGGAGAGTCAAATTTCATTTGCTTTAATAAAAACAAAAAACATAGTATGGTAATTATTTTTAGAAATTATAATTTTGCCGTTCTTTCTACAAAGTGTTGAGATCTCAAAAGCATTTTAAACCGTGCACTTTGCTTTTAATCATAACACAATGTATACGACAAATCTGGTTTCATTTGTTTTGTTAATATATCCCACCAAGAAGTACACTGGCAGTGATCACAGTCTGACTGCCAGACACATTCAACCACAAAGGCATTCTCCCCTCCGAGGATCACTACCTATTATAAGTACACAAGTTAACAAAAATTTGCAGAGAATCCAAATTAGAACTGAAGAACTTTTCAAGACATTAACATTCTGGTTTTAGTCTTATGGTTACAAAACTGTCACCACTTTTGCTAGTCTGTTTGTCACTATGCACCCTTCCAGAGAGTAAAAAATTCAAGTAATTCATAGAATCATTTAGGTTGGAAAGATCATTGAGTCCAGCCATAAATGGAAGCCCTTCATCATACAGAAATTACACTGTTCTACTTCAGTCTTCTCCTGCAATTCATTTAGAAGTGTGTTTGGCATTTAAAGAAATGATAGAGAATGCTAGTGATTTTTTACTGGCTAAAAGCAGCAACACCATTAGATTAAGGGAAAATCAGAAGCAGAACCTAGTTCCATTCAATTGCCATGGGAAATCACCTCTCTCAAACTTCTAGCTACAGCAGGATACTCATCTGCCTCCTGTGCTCAAAACACAGAGGAACAGGCCTTACTATAAAGGGAATCTTTCATTTTTACTTACGTAATATACCCAATGAAAACAACAAGAGTGCCAGCTACATCAGGCTAATTTCAGCTGGTTAGATTATTTCTAATGAATATTCCCTTTTCTAAGATTCATGTGCAATTTATCCCAAATCTGGGCTCTTCACCCTGAGTGAAAGAGCCAATCAACACACAAAGTCAAGATACTGGTTTATTTCACGTTTGTGCAGAGATGGGTGCTAGGTGGTAAATCCACAAAGGCAGTACACCAGCTAAGGCATGATAAAACATTTTATATACTTTGAGCAACGGTTACCAGTTCTTTTACACTTACTGCTAGCCACCTTATTAGTTCTTGTGCACCTTGTCTCCATTTAAAGCTACAGTATTGGGTCTTTTCACTGCACAAGTTCTGTGGTGAGGGAGCTTTCTTTGCTCGAGGGTGGATCTTTTAGTATGCTAATTAGGATAGTTAACACATAGTTCAAGTAATTTTCTGTTTGGCTTTATTACCCATTTGGTTCTCCTCGAACTTATCTTGTTATTTCTCAGCTTTTCTCAGCATTTATGGTGTCTATTCCTTCACCCAAGGCCATGTCTCTTTAACTATTTGTAGGAGCTGATAACATCCTTTGTTTTTTTAATTCTTTTGACCTCTTGTTTTTCATTATAGATATTTACATATTTCTTTAAACTAAATAGCTCTTGTAAGAATTTTCCCCTTTCAGACAGTATAAGGGAAGTGTTTATATTTTTCCCTTATATTAGTCTCATCTTTTTGTTAGTCAGCCCACCCAAGATCTCCATGCACATTGAACTAGTACATGCGTACTCAGGAATATCAGAACTCCTAAAATCACAATTCATGTAACCTTTATCCACAAACTTAAGTTTGGTACCCAAGAGGTCAGCAGCCATTTCCGTGTTTCAGCAAAGACAACAGAAGCGTCATCCTTTGGTATCTCAAGTAAAATTTTGGTTTGTTTCCAAATCTCATTGAAGTCAGTATATATTCTACTGCTTTGGTCAATGTAAGTACAGGAACTAGAATTTAAGACTTAGATGCTAACAGCATGTAATCTCTGTTCCGAGTGATCTGGGGTAGTTACTTCCCACTCCTGTTCTTCTATTCCTCAGCCTATATTAAAGGATGTATTTGTCCATAATTCTCTCCAAGATACATTAGCAGGGATGGGAATCCTGATTAGAGGTATTCCCCTTTCCGAGGTTTCTGGGAAGTGTGTATAGACTCAGCAACTGGTTTCGTTCACTATTTGTACTGTTTTCTGTATTAGTTTAAAATGCACATTATCCTCCCAAGGATCCTTTAATGGCTGCCTTTCAGGGCTCCTGCATTGTCCTATCACTATAACTAAGGCAGTTCATCAAAGTTTAGAAAATTTTAATTTACAGTCCACTTTTTTCAGTGGTCCACTGTTTCATCATAGCTGACTCTGTAACTCGGGTGTAATGTATCCAGGAGTCGACTCCTAATTTCAGTGCTGTGTAGGCAGTCAGTAAAACAGTACATGATCCCTTCCACTTCTCTTTTAGTGGTTCATCTTTCCAACTTCTGAGGTATACCAAATCTCCTGGTTGAAACTGATGTGTTGGTGAATCCAAAGGCATAAGAGCTCTTTGATTCACGTATCTTAACAACTTCTCTTGTCTTATTGGTATGGCAAGGGAAAGCTTCTGGCCATCCTGAAAAGATGTCTACTGAAACAGGCAAATACTTATATTCATTGCACCTTGGTAAGTCAGAAAAACTCTGTTTGCCAGTGTTTCCCAGGAGTAACTCCTGTCTTTACCTTTCCTGCTGCTGGTGGTTTCTTCTGGATTTCAGGATTATTCATACAACATGTCTGGCATTTTTTCACAGTCATGTCTGCAAGGGTCTGCATTTTTGGTCCTACTGCATGCATACCTTTTGATACTATCTACTAAGGAAACAATCAGGCTATAGGGGTTCTTGTTCTGGCAGAGGCAATAGGGTAGCAGGGTGCAGGGAGAACACTGTTTTAGAATCAGTGCCATCTTTTTCCAGCAGTGCTGCTTGGTATCTTGTTAGTAAACTTGGAGAGATTTAGTGATGTCCTTTCTCTTCTAGAACAGATATCACTACATAAAGCACTAGGACTAGTTTTTGGTTGTCCTAAAGTTGCTTTTCACGGTTCTTCGATTAGCAATTGTGGCAGCTACAGCCTGTAAACAGGCAGACCACCCTTTACTTTCTTCATCTAATTGTTTTGAAAAGCGAGTGACTGGCTGCTTCCTATCACCAAGCAGCTGAATTAACACTCCCAATGTCACCTGTTGCTTTTCATGCACATATAACAGAAAAGGTTTATTCATATTGGTAAGCCCAAAGCTGGGGCTTCCATCAACTTCCTTTTTATTTCATCAAAACCTTTCCAACATTCTAGGGCCCATCTAACAGTTCTCTCAGGCCTTTTACAGCTTCATATAAGAGCTTAGCCATCAGTCCAAAATTTGGTGTCCACATTCCATACCACCCTGCCATTCCTAAAAATCCCAATCTCTTTGACTTTGGCACTGCCATCTGACAGGTAGCTTCTTTTTGATCAATTCCAAGTTCTCTCTGATGCTTGGAAACTTCAAACTCTAAGTATTGCACTTGAGATATTTGTGCTTTCCTTTTTGAAACTCAGTAACCTGCAAATCCCAGTAGGTTTAATAAACTGTTGCTTCCAAACAGCTCTCTATTATCGGCTCCAATCAATATGTCATCTACATATTGAAGTGAAGTAAAAAAAAAAGCAAAGCAAAAAAAACCAACTTGCCATAGCTATAGTTCCTTTGCCAGTACCAAACAGAGTGGGACTGTTCTGGAAACCTTATGGGAACATATTCCAACACAACTGCACTTTTCTTCCAGTGGTCAGGTTTTCCCATTCAAAAGTAAAAAGGGTCTGACCCTGCTCAGCTCAAGGTACGCAGAAGAAAGCATCTTTCAAATCCAGAACTGTAAAATAAACATTTGTCTCAGGCACGGTGCTTAAAAGCATATACAGACTTGGCACCACAGGATGAACAACTACAGTGATCCAATTTATTTCCCTCAAGTCTTGGACCAACCTTTACTCATGAGTCTTGGGTTTCTTTACAGGCAATATAGAAGTGTTATATCCAGACAGACACTTTCGCAATAGTCAATGTTCTGGGAAGAGCATTAATTATTGGTTCCAACACTTTCCTAGCTTTCATTTTGATAGGGTATGTTCTTTTTTTTTTTACCAGTTTTGCCTCAGGCTTCAACTCAATTTTGATTGGAGACACATTCTTTGCTCTTCCCAGTTTCTTAGATGCCCAAACTATGAGAATTACCACATTCAATACCACATCCGGGATGTTGTATTCAAGCCCCTCTCGAGTTTTACCTGTCTTTCCAAGCCATATCAGGTGGGATGTGGAGCTGTACTGAATTCTCAGAGAAAGTTATTTGAATGTTCGTTTCATATAAAAATTCTCATCCTAGCAGACGAAGGGGGCATTCTGGCATATTTAGAAATTCCTGAGTTAATTTAGCATTTCCAATTGTTTATTCATTTACTTTTAAGGAAAGGCTGTATGGTTTGTTTTGCTGTTGCCCCAACAGCTGGGATTGTCATTTTAGTTAAGGGTCCTTTACAATTAGTGATTATCAAACTAGTTGCTCCACTATCTATCAACAATATCAATAGTCTCATTCCCCAACTTCACTGGAACCAGGGGATCAGCTGGAGAAACTTCAGGTTTCTCCCCTGGTTCCCTTCATTCATCACCTGAATTTTCTAACAAAATAAGGTTTACATCCTTCTGGTCCCCTGACTCACTCCTTCCCCACTGGGTAGCACACTTTTTCTTCCAATGTCCTTTTTTGCACATAGCACACCAAGTTGGTCCCAAAGGTGTCCAACCTTGCGGATTTCTTCCCAACCCTGTTCCCATTCTTCTTCTTCCTCTCCCTCTATTCCTCTGTTACCTGTAGCAGTCTCAGTTATAGCTGCTGCCAATAGAGATGCTTGCAATTTCATACAGTTCCGTTCTTTTCCTTTTTCTTCTCTCAGTTGTTATACACTTTATATGCTATGTCTATCAACTAAGGTAGACACTCTTCCTGCCCTGCCAACCTTCTGCAACTTTTTTCTTACATCTTGTGACTATTGTCTAAAGAATAACATGTTAAATATTTTCTAATTAGCTTCCTGATCTGGATTTAAATCTGTCCACTTTTTGGCTGCCTCTCAAACTCTCATAAAAAGCCAACTGACTTTTTTTAGGACCCTGTCTCACATCATATAAGGATCATACATCAACATTATAGTTTCCAAAAGCTGGTACCTTCCACCAGGGTTTTTCCGATAACAGGCGACATTGTTTCCAGTTCAATAAATCAGAGGTAGCAAATGGCACACATACAAAAAAACATTAAGCCCTCCACCCCCACTGCTTTCCTCAGAGGTGCTTTCCTTCTGAGATTGAGATTGCCCTCTGATCTCAGTCTCAGATTGGCTTTGTCCCCTTGTCCTGCTAGAAACAGGACTAAAGTTTTCATCACCCATTTTGTTGAAGTATCTGATTATTTTTCTGCATTTGTACCATCTAGAGGTGGGGCTCCGCACACCAGCAATTGTATATCCTCCTATTGCTCCCCTCCACAACATATAGTCCCATTCTTATTGCAATTGTCCCCACATACACTCTCTTTTCTGGCACATGTAGCATCAACACATCTCCCCACAATTTACACTTCTTCTGAATTTATGGTTCTCTATGCAGAGTCATAAAGGCATCAAAGTCTTCTACCTTTCAATGTTACTTTCTAGTATCTCGTGCAGATTGTCTGATCAAAAGCATGTTAAATAATAGCCTACTTCCTTTGCTCTCAGGGTCTAGATCAGTCTGCTTACCAGCCACTTTACAAAGTCTCTCATAAAAGACCGAAGGAGATCCATTCTCTTCTTATTTTACCTCATATGATTTTGCAAGGTTCTCAGGTTTCTCTGCTCCATTCTGAATTCTGTACCAGATTAACCTTTGATACATTTTCAACCAGTCTAACCCCATGCTCCTATTTGGGTGCCATTTTGGATCCTCTCTGGGGAGAAATTCATCAGGACTCAGAGTTCCTGTAATTTTCAGATCCAAACCTTCAATTCTTATAGTTACTCCTTGGGCTTTTTCCAAAACCACCCTTCTTTCTTCATGAGTAAACAGATATTCTAGTAGAGCTCGAACATCTCCCCAATTAGGATTATGTGTTAATATCATTGTTTGAATCATGTTATACATTCTGTCAGGATTGACACAGTAGGACCCAACCTCTTATTTCCATTTTAACAAATCCAAGGTGGTGAATGGAACACGTACATAAGCTACCTCCCCTTTAGGCCCTACTGCCTGTCTCAAAGGTGCCTGCAATATCAGCTTTTCTTTTCCTCTAGTTCTACTTGAAACTGGACTAGCATAAAAAAATAACCTCTTCATTATTAGATTCACTCCCTAGCTCTCCTTGTTTCCTTTGTCCGGGAGAGTATCAGCAACGAAACCTCCTCTTCAATATCTCCACTTTTATATCTGTATATAGATATTTTATATTTAAAGATCGGCTATCAATGTATTTAATTTTGTTAAGTGTTTGATATCAAAATGAAGGTACATAGGGCCAAATCATTAACACTGATTGAGCATCTGCCTAATAAAACAAGGATACCTTGGATTTTCTTTTTTCCTCCCATATAGCGTACAGTGCCTCCTCCACTTTTCTATTTCTGCCACTCAATTCTTTCAATGGAAAAAGGAGGAAACCTACTAATATGTGCACACAAATCTGTAAACCATCAGCTCGGTGCTCAAATGTACAAGCTCGGCTGTATTCCTAAACGGAAACCTATTCCTAGGCCTGGGCTTCTGTCTGCTCTTTGGTACAAGTTAGCCTGCACCACCCGCTGTGGGGATAATGCAAACTGAGGCACCCCGCATCAACTCCCCAAAGTACCTGCACAACTGCAGCAAGCAGAAGTGGGCAAAGATGCAGCCTCTGGGCAATGCTGCTTTGCATCCTTACAATGCATTACTCCTGGTCCTATGCAGATAGTGATAAAAAGAATACAGAGGTACAAGTGGCAGGAATCTGTACAACTAGTAAAATCCTTTTATTGTCTGCCCTAGTACCTTTAAAGTGAATGTTTCTAAACACCTAATCATCACTTAGGACTGTTAAGTCACTGCAGATGTGGCAATCAACCAGAGCCTTAACTGGATCAGAAGACTGACTTCCTGTGTATTACTAGCTATTCTTTACCTAGTTATCACAATAGACTTGGCAGTATTTGGTTTTCCTTCCCTTCCTCTGTGGCTCCAACATTTTAAAGCATGAAGCGGATGACTAGCCAAGGGCTGATGCAGTACAGGTGAACCAAAGCAGTAACATGACCTTGCAGCCATATCAGAGCGACAGCTATCTCCAGTTTCATGCCAACGGCAGCAGGTTGTGCTGCAAGGAGAACCTGCCACTCTTCCAGCCTCTCCAAAGCTTGCCAGCTCTGCTGTAAGCCCCAGAGGAAAGTTGAGGGATAAACTGGAAGGAAGAAAGGAGGAAGAGAGCCTGTGATGAAAGCTGCCATCAAATAGTTTTAGCTTGGACGGGTCCCCAGAATGTTTGATGAATTAATCAGAGGTGCTTTTGAAAGCTTGTGTATACTAGAAACTAAGCTGTAATTGGGAAGGTTAGAGCTACGCGACACACAGATGGGATGCCTCCAAAGCCTGCTAGTTTCAAAGCAGACTAAACCCTTGCCCTTTAGGCTGCTAACACTGTATCAGATGTCACTCATTGTGCAATCCACGTGATCTCTTAAAATTAAAATTTACAATGAGACTTTCTCCACAGCAATAGAAGTGCAATTGTGGGTAGATTGGGAGACCACAGACACTAGGCAAAGCATCACAGAGCCCATCCCTTCTAGGTCACTGGTCCAAATTCACAGCAGATTAGAAGGGCACAGAAAGCATTACCACCTGCTGTCTCTCTGGCACGCTGTACAGAGTGAGCTTTTTAATCCTAGGCCAGATCCCAGAACACAAGTATTTGCAAAGACACTAGCATTAATTGGACACAATCCAGTATGCGTCAAAAGTCTTTCAGATCACTGCTAAGTCTCACGAGCAGCTGTAGCAGTTGACACTTGCCTCACTTCAGCCAGACTCAGAGCTGAGCATCAGCCTGGCAGGAGCAGATAGGCCACACTATCAGGCATACAGATAGACCTCTGGTCTCAGGTGCCCAGCACACTACCACGCTGGGTGAAATCTCCAATGCAGAGTAGTCAGAAAGGCCATTGCTATTATAGATGGAAGACAACTCTACCACAAAGAGGCATACAGAGGGACAATGACTACTGTAGAAAATAGGAACAAGTATTCAGGAAAAATTATACACACAAAAAGCAGAACCTCATGAGTGACAGTTCAGTGTACAAGACCCAAGCAACTGCAGATGGAAAAAAGGTGGGAAAGAAAACAAGAAAATTATGACATACATAGAATGACTTTAAGGTAGTTCTCAAACCTCTGTCTAGGCTACCTTTGGGATAGACAGGGAATTTCCCTTACTCAAAAAGCAACTTCTCCTTCCAGAACTACCCATCTGCCACCTTTATCAGGACAAAATTAAAGAGCAATACAGTGCATTCCCAAAAGCAGCACCACAAAGATGACACTGTTACCCAAAAAAATCAGAGACAAAACTTTCTAATGCTAATTTTTGAATTTCAGAAAGCAGGCAATCTTTATTTTCAGTGCCGGATGCACAGGGAATAAGTTTTGCCAAAACTTGCATACGGACTTTGTTTTCTGTTTGTTTTTATATGGCCAAGCCATATATCTCTCTGACATTTCTGAGAAACCGTTAGCATATTTATTTATTACACTTCCAATAACTACTTATCATATCTATATGCTTGCTACGCATGTGTGGTCTAATGAGTCAGGGGTCCTCTGGTGGTCGTTTGGGACATCTTCATCCTTTCTTTGTGTTCTTTGTCATCTTCCTTTTCTTCCTGCCCTTTTCATGCCCTCCTCTTCTGCTGCCACATTTCAGCAATCCTGACTCATGCCCTGGATTCGTACCAGTTCTTATGTACTAGTAAGTTAAGCTACAGGAGCCTACTGTTAATCACACAATGCAGCATTGTACAGCACCGCAGTTTAACTAAAGTCAAAGATATGTATGTTTCAACATTTTACAATGAAGCACACTGGTAAAATTCCTTCAGTATCAACACTGCAGCCTTGCCACAATGCATTACTGTCAAGAAGGTGCAGGCAAAGAAAAGACACTACAAAATGCAATCTTGAGGCAAATCACAACCAAGTGTCCAATATTCTAAACCCATTCTGTGGTATTTCCTAACAGCTATACAAAATGGCTGCAGCAAACCTTAGACACACTGTGGTAATATGACCTGCTACCGGCTTAGCTCCCAGATTTTATATGCAACTTACGTCATTCACCTGTGCCACAGTTCCCTGCATATTTCATGTCTTCAGACATCTTTTCTACAGTTGACCCACACACAAGGAAAGTAAAACAGGCAACCAAGCACTTGGCTCGAGGTTAGTGGAATTCAGTAGCTAAAGTTGGTGAACAGCAACTGAGCAAGAAAAGCTGATACTGCAGGCAAAGGAACAACCGAGTAGTGCAGGCATTTGAGTGTTTCTCAGTTTCCTAGTAAGTCCTACAATACCAGTACAACTGATCTCACCAGTATAAGCTGATAGTAAAGACTTGGTTTCATAATTTTTCCATGCCCCACCCACTGTTAACCCCCTCCCAATTCTGCCAAAAAACTGTCAGCAGGGGTTAAAAAAGTCCACCCATTCTCACTTAGCTAACTCTGACCACAACAGCTTTTACATGAGGTCTTAACTCCAGTGTGAATAATGGTGTAATGCATGTAGCCTTTAGCAGTCACTCTTGCAGGCTGCTTTAATCTGTCATGAGCATGCATGACATTCACTAACATGAAAAAATTGGAAAAGCAACTAGAGCAACAGCTGTCACCAGCACATCGCAGTCAGTAAAATCCAGTAAAAGGCCTGCTATGCACTGCAATACAAACAAGAGGAGCTTTCTTCAGCTTCCTCACCAAGACTATGTTAATTAATAAGCACTTCCAAAATAGCGTGCCTTTTGCACTGGAGCTGGTTGCCATGGGATACCACATCCCCTAATGCACTCCCATCCCCAAAGGAAAAGATAAGATACTATCAGAAGAAACCACTACTGACTACAAAAGAATAGAGTACAAAAGGATTTCAGTAAAAGAAGATGTTAATTTTAATAATAATGAAGCTTTGAACTGTCCTTAAGGTGAAGTGAAAGTAAATTTGTGTCATTAACTTTTTCTGGTTGTTTCTGCAAGACGAATGTCATTGGATTCTTGGTATTAAGTCATCATCATCTGCCCCAAAGGGACAAGACAGAAGGCAGATGCAAAAAGCCAGCTAAAACAAGTTACCCATAGTCATAAAAGCTATTTGCAGATTCCAAGCTAAATTGATTCTTGACATTATCAGAAATAAAAAAAAATTCAAAGCAGCAAGAACAATGCTTTATCAATTCCAACAATACATTTCTGTTTCAAAATTGCCTAGTGGCTCATAGGGTATCACTTGGCATCAGTTGTAAAGCACTGTGGAAAGAACAGATGGGCTGCTAAAGATGGAAAATAAGGTTTAGACAATCTAGAGCATGGCACCACACCAATACTGAGACCTTGGGTCACTGTTTGGCAAATTATATTCCAGTATGATAAATACAAAGGCCAGGAAATTCAGACAGGAGTAGGTCATAGGTTATTCCAACCCAACACTGCCTCCAGAAAAAAGTTGTGGGAACTACTCCTCATGTGAAGGTACTGACTAAAGACTTATCCTATCTGGTCCAGAAGTCTTTTCATCACTTATTCACATGACCATCATCAAAACACAATCACAAAGAAGAAGTCCAGCCCCAAGCATTTACAATCAATGTAACTGTGGCACCAGTTTGGCCAACACTTTACATGTCTCACTAAGCTTCATTTATTTTAATAGCATTCGATTCAGTGATCGTGTGCTTTATATATGGGGCCTACTATAGCACTGCAATACTGACTTTTACATTGTTGACATCACATTTTAGGAATACACTGGCAAGCCTCAGATGGTCAAGCTACTTCCTGAAGCAGGAACATTCAGCTGAATACCAGACTGCTCGAGAAACCTGCCTTTACTAAATAACCTTTCTGCTAATTGTAAATTAAAGACAATCCTGTACTGTAACTATTCCTAAGGTATTCTTTATTTTCAGTTTCACGTTGCATTTTAAGTCTCAAAGGATATCAAATTCCACTTTCCACACTTCTGTAAGTGGCATTAGAGCAAACACAGTATCCATAACTGATTTCTCACAGGTGCTTAAAGGTATTTACAGGTATATTCGATACAATGATCAGTATGTTTTATGCTAGTAAGACAGTCTGATTGCACTTGTGCTATATTTTCTGCACTGAAAGTCAAATCTTGTTTAATATCAGCTCCATCTTGTTCTCAATACAGTCCATCTCATTCACAGATCAGTCTGAACAATTAGACCAGCAAGGCGCTATTTAGCTTGAGCCCTTCCATAAACTGCTTGATTCTGAAACATTACAGAACTACTTTCTAGTAGCACCTGATTTTAGAACATAATTTTCAATGAGACTGACTAAACTATTACTTGATTGACTAGGTCATTGCTTTACAGTCTCTAGTCACATTAGATAGGTTAAAGTATTAATACAAAGTTGATGAGTGTCTCAGTTGTATCAATTTCAAATGGATCTGTCTTTTGCTTTGGTGTGTTTACAGTTGAACAGTGGTTTTTCTCGAAGATTAAAAATGTCACAGCTGAGGCATCAGGTTTAACTTACAGATGATGTAAATCCAGCAAACAAAATGAATCCAACAAAAGTGTATCTCCTTCCTTTTAGCAAAGCTTTGAGAAGGAAAGTGACTTTGGCAGCACGCCTGACAAAATTTTAGTACTGATTAGATCAGCTGACACACAGGTAGACCCCATCGCTACAGTAGTTTCATTCAAAATTATGTTAAACTTTCTTTGATTGAAGAACAATATACTTAATATTCACCCAGTCTGTACAAGTGGATTATGTGGTCTGCCACAGGTACAAAATGTTGCTAGGGCAGCTTTCCACGCTGTTCTGAAAAGCGGGCAGAGGCAACTGAGCTGTGCTAAATTAACGTGAGCTGTCCTAAATCTAGGAAAGCTTAAGTAGCTAAACAGTATTTCTGCATTTACCTAGGTAACAAGTTCCTTCTCCCAGTGAAACCATTCCTCTGACATTGCCTAGTGTAAAAGTCTCGATTTCACATTTCAGCCCTCTGGCATTAATTAACGAGCACACTGTATTTTGGGCAGTTCTAACTGAAATGCCTCAAGGAAATGGGATGAGCCTTAGCCCTTTTAACACAGCTATACCATAAGAAGGCTCAAAAGAAAACATTTACAGAAATCCAAGTAAAAGCCTTTGGAAAGCCATCAGGACTCCCCCTAATGGCTCTACCCAGAGTAATAAAGATGTATCCTTGGCTCAGCAGGCCCAGGAACATAAGCTTTTGTGAAAAAGCAACTGCAATATGCTATGCCTCCCATCTCAAAATTTACCCACGAAGAAAAACCCTGTCCACACCTGCAGTTAGCTGAATTAAAGCTGATTAGTCACAAGACTGGAGCAACAGTCATTGACATCCAGTAAGCTGGCCTTCAAAATTACATGCAACTCAATGAAATAGTTTCCAGACATTCTTCTAAGTGAAAAGACCTTTCAGGGCACTCCGGATTCCACAGCTCCACTAGAATGAAAACATGAACTGAAATAGCCAAATGCATCAGGACTGGACTTGAAATAACACCAGTAAATGAGATTTGTCATCTCAGCCTAGACACCTGGGTCAGAGTCACTTGCACTTCCATTTCCTGGGAGACAGTAATCACCTGGGCCTTACTGCATCAGCAAGACAAGACAGAAAATCCAATGCTCAAACAGAATTAAGATCTCTTCATCTTATTAGTGAGAAAACATTGCCTGAGTATCTGAATACTTCACACCTTGCTACACGGCCGCAGCTCGATAATTAAGTCATCTGGTGGCTGACAGGCTGGCTGCTTTCCACAACTGTAGGCAGTTTTTGATTTTTCTAATTAGCTAAGCAAAGGAGGAAAGTATATATCTTAAATCCTACAATTGTGGAGACATTATTGCCTGCATTACAAGAAGCATTGAACAGCATCAGGAATCCATGGTGAATCCATGTGGTACTTCACTGCTCAGATGGAAGAGCACATCACCATCCCAAGCATGTTTTGCAAAGTTGTCATAATTCATATCTGACATATACTTATACATAGGTCTGGGCATGGACATTTGTCTGTGTGTGACAGTAAAAGCGCAGGGGGCACCACTATTTCTCCATCTGGTGAGAGCCATGTCTATGGGTCTCCAACCATGAATAAGGAATAAGCAGACCTCTGCCTCAGTTCCTGTTTTAGAGTAAAGGATATAAAGTACATAATTTTATGTCAAGAAAGGGAGGAGATAGCTAGGGACCAGATCTATCTTCTGTGATGTGTTTCAGAAGCCACTGTGTGTGTGTGGCATGAAGGGCGTGTTGCCCTCTTTCTCTCAACAAAGCCCAAAAGAATCATCAGTTCTGAGCCAACAGGTATTATTACTCATCAATACTTACAGGCTAAGCCCTTTTGGGTCATGCAATTAGGTCTACATTTGTACACAATGGCATTAAAGACATACTACATAACCATTACTGCACTTGAAGTAGCTGAAGAAAAAGCACACTGGGGAAAAAAAAAAAAAAAAAAAAAAAAATCAAGGAATTAAACTCCACAAAGCCAGCAAAGTCAGCCACTCTCTGCAAGTAACGCAGTGCACTCCACTAGGTTGGCCCCATTTGTGTCCTCTGTGTTATTAGTGCCAGTTGTTTTTTCCTTCTATGCACAAGTGTTACAACTAAGAAATCTGCAGAGATCTCATGTGACAACAGGGGCTACCAGGATCATCTTGTACACAACGTGAATACAGGATAACATAGGAATATAAGGATAAAAATTAACGAAATCTAAAAGGATATTCACTAATTTAATCTGCTTGTTCACCTATCTGTGGGGATCTAAACACACAGCTAAGCCGCCTTTTCCTTTTCAGTGATGCCAGAGAACTTATAAAGCCTGTGTAAGAAGATTGTAAGCTGCAAGCATTAATTTTAACATCACAGTGATATTCAAGAACACTTTCCTGCTGATTTCAGTGAACGTAGTATCTTCATACCAGAAAAATCTTTGTAGCAGTGAGGGCTGTTCACAGTTAAGAGCCAGCAAATATACAATCTTATATACACATATACACAGACACACATATACATGAACCCACAATGCATCGTGCTCCTGTAAGGATCCCAAAGGGGAATCATCTCAGTGGAACACAGTAGGTTCACTGCTGTCATCATGGAAGCCAAATTACCTCTCAAACATCAATACAGGTGATTAGTAAAGATATACCATGCACTATTACTGGTTAAACTTTGATGTACAAAGTAAAGCAGGTCATGTATTTTGTATGCTGGAATGCAAAAGGAGGTAGTAGAAAATACCCAATTGCTGCAGTTCCATTATTGTTAGAGTCCTTGTGGCTAAGTAGACACCACCGTGCAAAAGGAACCACCCCAAAGATCTGAGCGGAAAGGGTCTCATCATTTTTGTGTGTTCTTAACAGCAAAGCCTTCTTATGAGGCAGAGGTCAATGCCAGCCTGATTCCTAACTGTGCCATGGCAGATGCCTGAGCAGCCTGGTGCTCCAGATTCTCCCCAAGCCTGTGCAGTCACGCGAACAGCTTGCACCAAAGAATGGAGCCACAAACGGCCTGCCTGGATGAGCTGGTGCAAGGTACCATCACTGTTCACTTTGCAGCACATGCATTCTTGGTCTGCAAGGGAAATCCTGAGAAGCTGGTACTTCCTTCTGAAATGCTTCCTTAGCTCTTCCTCTCCTCTGTTTTCAGAGCCCCCACCATATACATGGAAGATTTCGGTATGCCTCAGAAACACAGAATGGCTGAGGTTGGAAAGGACCACCGGAAGTCATTTTGTCTAATCCCCACCCCCCCTGCTCAAGAAGGGATACCTCAAGCCAGTTGCCCAGGACTGAGTCCAGACCTGAATCTGAATACCAGACCTGTCCTAGTCGGGTTTACCCTTGCAACAGGCCAGAGGAATGGAGGGGGCTGTAAAGTCATCCCTCAGCCATAGTGATAATACGCCATTTGAGCCTCCATCAAAATGCAACAGAATCAAGCCACACCTTTGGTGGGTTTGTACATAGCTGGCACAGCGGGACTTAGATTTTTATGTTCAGTGCTACAGAAAGGCATCAATTCAGAGCATAGAGGGATAAGGTTAAAATAAGAATTCCAATTCCAAAAGGAATTTTAAGCTGTCTCAGGGAAACCATGTTGACAAAGAATTAATATTAAAGAACTCAAGCTACTATAACAAGAAACAAAAGGTTTCCCTCTGTGTATGTTGAAAACATGCCAGGCTGAATTAGATTATATTTATTGCCTGATAGCAGAAGATAAAACTTCTGCAGCATGTACCAGGAACGTTTTAGAAAGAGCTTAACATTATGTAACACTGGCAACAGACCTATGAACTTGTCTTGCAGCAGATTCTTGTTTGAACATTGAATATTTTACTCAAAATAAGCATGCTCCCCATTTTTCTTAGAGAAATCTTAAAAACCTATTAAATTCAATGAACTTTTTTTGAGTCTGCAGGAAGTGGAAGCTGAAAATGACAGCTCAGAATTATGAACTGCTCTATCCTGCAGGACTATTATCACAAAACCCAAGACATTTAACACCCAAGGTAGTAAATTTTTAGAAATATCCAGTTACTATGTTCATGCTTTGTCTCAGCATTAAAGCCTGACAATTTTTGTACAGAACTGAAATCTAAGATGGCCCTTTCCTCTAAGCTATCTTATATTGTCATCACAACCATTTTTAGAAAAAATCTGCAGGAAGTACCAAAATACACTACATATTAAGAAAATACATATTAGCTTCAGGGCTACATGCCAGGATACAGATTATACTTCCTGGCTTCACTGATAACAAGGACCAAAATGAAGTATTGTCTGTAATGAAGTTACAACTCCTAATATCACTATTCATCATCAGTACCAGAAATTAGCCTTATTACTGTTATTAAAGCTGAGGATCAAAAGTCTCTTTCAGAGAAGTAGTAGTAAATATAGTAAAAATAAGGTAAACTAAAAAGCAGCTTTCTGGAAGTGAAAAGTGGTAAGATATCCCTCCTTGTTCCACAGCACATAAATGCAAAGAAAGGAGGGAGAAAAAAAAAAAGAACTTACAGCTGTGACAGGACCAGTTAGCTTTAACACTCTTAGAGCTTTCTCCTAAAGAGGACATAAAAGGAGAAAAAACAGATGGATAGAAAACATCTTCCCTCCTGCCAACTTTGGGAACTCAAGCCAAAAGAAGTTGAGTAAGATTCCATGCTATGTATCCCCCAAAGGCTCAGCTGCTGAATGTCATGACACTAATTTTAACAGTTCATCACTGCAGACAATCCTCTGGGGTCACATTTACCAAACAACACAGCACTAAGATGAACTAGACTGCATAACATAAGAGAAATCATAACTTAACTGAACATGGATAGAAGCAACACAAGTGCTTGTCAGCGAAGGCAAGCCTCTTAAATACCTCAAGAGTCCACACGAATCAATAGCTAGTATCTCAAGTGAACATGATCATGCTGTTGCTCCTGCTATACAAATAAGCTGTGTCAAAAGGGACATGATAGGTGATCCACAGGAGGCAGAAAGTCCATGCATTTTTCCTCCTTCACCCCTTCGCAGGGGGCTTTTTTATGGCAAATATAATGCACATAATCTATAAAAACTATTAAATACAACTTACTCTTTTGGTCCAAAAATGAAATAAAATTAAAAGTCTCAGACATCACTAAAGTTATCACTTTTCCCATGTTCACTTCCTCTGCCACCTTCATCACTCTCACACTAAAGTGCCTTTTTCAACCCCCATGGCCACCACTCGGTTTGAAAATCATCTTCCTCAAATTGAGGAATTCTGTCCATCTTCTTCCTCTGCATATTGTGGGAATAGAAAATGGGTTTATTGAAGAGATGGAGGATTTTCTGACAGAACTTCTAAATAGCATATTCAGGATGGATCACTAAATTTTATCTGTCAAGTACCTGACTAAAGAACCCATGAATTTTCCATGTCTGTACATAAAACAGTTTTTCACTCCAGGACTGCTTCCTGAGAGACAGCATTGGCTGGAAATTGGCTTGACCACTGCCACCTGGAATTGCTAAGGATTTGCTGAAGGGTGTCTGCTCACTGAGTAATACCCTATGATTCTTCAGGCTCAAGCTGCACATAGGTTTATCTCTCACCAAAAACTCTTTTTCTTTCAAGCCCCTGAGAAATCATGTGGTGGCTTGTGTCCTTTGTAAATGTTTTTTTTCTTCCCCTTGTGGAAGGGAGAAGGGACCAATGAATTGTTTGATACCTGGGGGAGGACCCTATTCCTGCAACCAGTTGATCCACCTGCCTTGGCAGTATATTCTCTCTTAACTCATTTCCCCCTGGCTCTGCACTAACAGGAAATTTGATATAGTACTTCTGTGGAACTCCCTCATGAAAAAAAAACAAAACAACCCACCAACCCTCTATCAGGATTATCAAAACATTCTCTATTTGAGATAAACACATTGCACTGCTTTCCTGAGCAACCACACATCCTCAGTATTATGTGATCATCAGAACTGACAGAATTCACAGTTACATTCAAACAGCCATAAACATTTATGAAGCTTAAAAGAAAAGATCTCAAATGCACCATTAAGGTCATATTGCTCTAGCTAACTCAGAAGTGGACAACACCAGTATGTGCAAGTTTGCTGTAGTCTATCGAAGCTGTTATCAATACCTCTTTGTCAAATATGGTATCAGCTAAGAGCAAAAATGTTCAGTTGTGGGAAGATATCACACAGTAAGTCCACAATACAACCAATTCAGAGTTTTATCCTAGAAAATTTAACTGAAATACAAATTAGGGAATACTCTTAACACGACAAAATCATTCAGTTGGCACGGAATTAATTTTACCTCAATTCAGCAAAATTTAAGCACATGCTCAAGTCTGGCTTAACCAAGTACAGAAATAGAGTCCACCCAGATTTTACTCAACAAAGACTTGGCCTACTTCTTTCCTTTACATTTGTATAAGCAGCAATGAGGACTAGTAATAATTTGCAAACAGCAAAGATAATGTTTACTGGAGGGGCATATGAGAACTGCAATATACTGTTAATTCAGATGTTCAGAAAAATACCATTTCATGCACCAATCTCAACTGGTACATTAAAAAAAATAATCACAGTGAAGCATCTAAAATAAACATCATCTAATGTTAATGACAAGACACGGCTTGATCTCAGGGGCCTTTGAATCATATCCTGGGAGAAACACAGATGAATATGCATCATGTTTTTCAGTCTTCCATTTTTCTTTCAGGTTAGCATTTAATTTCTCGCAAGTTCAGAAAGTCTGTTCACAAACTATTTCACAATACCTTTGAAATAATCTAAGGTAAATTATACATTTCAAGTCCAACGTTATTCACTGTCAGTATTAAGAAAGCACTATGCCGTGACACAGATTCACTCTTCTAAGCAACAAGCCACTACCGGTTTCCAGGCTGACAGGCATTTGTTTCTGATAGAGCGACAATGTTACCATAGCAAGTTAGCATGATCTCAGAATCCGCTAAAAGGCAAGAGAAATTAAGTCAAGCAAGGCCTTCTCTTGCCTTGCTCTCATCCATGACATCAGGTAATCTCATCCATGACATCAGGTGATTTTAAATACTTTCAGGACTTCTCCAATTCTAGATTTCAGCTTTCATAGATGTAAGAATTCAAACGTCTACAATAAATGCAAAACTCCTCAGTCTCATAGGCATTCCAGTAATCAGCTGTAGCAGTTTGGAGACAAAAAAACAAAACCAAAGAAAAGCAAAATTATAGTTTTACATTTCAAGGGCATGTCTGCAGAATGATCAGCTTAGAGTACCACTGCTTTTCTCTCATATTTGAAAGTAAAGCAGCAAAACATTTTTTTTTCCTACTCATGTCCACCACCTTCTAGTGCTTCAAGTACAAGGAATAAAATTTGCTTTTAAGGTGAGTTACATAACATGAGATACAAAAGGGAAGGCAGGAAGCAGCACTGAATCACCTTCTATGTGCACTTCAGTATTCTGCCTTCCCCTAAAATAGCGGGAATGACAATCCCAGAAGCAGAGCACAGCCCAGATATGCTGGAACAACATCTCATTTTTAGAGGCATCCTGTCCTGGTAAACTTCTGCTTCTTCTTCCCCCTCTCTCCCTAGTTGCATGGTATGCTTTTCAGTATACACAAATATTTAAAAAAACCTCAGCCTAGGTCTCCAGTCGTCCAGCCATTACTTACAGTTCAATTAAGTCACTTGCAATGAGAGAAATTCAGAAGAAACTGTGTAGGAAGTATTTTTAGTGAATCCTTGATGTAGTACTAAGAAAAAGCACCGTTATTAAAAACAAAGGGGAAAGCTCATCAACTGTCTTAGCGATGTCTCTTCAACTACTTAATCCTCTGGCTGTCATTACTGTCATTACTGTATGTTACTGAAACTCACTAAAGGCTCTTTATCACCACAAAATATAACTCAGATTAATGTGCTTGTAAAATACTAGCTTAATGAGAGACTGAATAGGATGAGAAAGTAGGATGTAATTATCCATATTAGGAAGTTATTACCAGGTCTCCTAACTGACATACATAAAGGAGGTATAGTATTTAGAATTTGTTTTCTTGCAAACCAAAAGATTCCCCCTCAAACCCAGAGTTACTGACCCAAGCAAGAGAAAGTGAACACTCCTTACGCATGGACATGTAAGTATAAAACATGTTTAAGTACAGTAGCTCAATGACCAAAAACTTCTTAAGATTCATAGAACAGAACCAGAATCATTCAGGTTGGAAAAGACCTTTAAGATCATCCAGTCAAACTGTAAACATAACACTGCCAAGTCCACCACTAAACCATGTCCCTAAGCGCCACATCTACACATCTCTTAAATACCTACAGGGATGGCAACTCAATCACTTCATTGGGAAGCCTGTTCTAGTGCTTGACAACCCTTTCAGTCAAGAAACTTTCCCTAATATCCAATCTAAACCTCCCCTGGCACAACTTGAGGCCATTTCCTCTTGTCCTGTTGCTTGTTATCTGGGAGAAGAGACTGACCCCCACCTGCCTACAGCCTGCTTTCAGGTAGTTATAGAGAGCAACAAGGTCCCTCCTGAGCCTCTTCTTCCCTAGGCTAAACCACCCCAGTTCCCTCATGTACTCCTCATAACACTTGTGCTCCAGACCCTTCGCCAGCTTCGTTGCTGTTCTCTGGACATGCTCCAGCACCTCAACGTCTTTCTTGAAGAGCCCAAAACTGAACACAGTATCAAAGTGCGGCCTCACCAGTGCTGAGTACAGGGGGATGATCACTTCCCTCATCCTGCTGGCCACACTGTTTCAGATACAAGCCAGGATGCTGTTGGCCACCTGGGCACGGTGCTGGCTCCTGCCCAGCCGGCTGCCCACCAGCACCCCCAGGCCCTTTCCCCCCAGGCACTTCCCAGCCGCTCTGCCCCAGCCTGGAGCGCTGCGTGGGGCTGGTGTGACCCCAGGGCAGGACCCAGCGCTGAGCCTTGTGGAACCTCATAGAGCTGGCCACAGCCCAGTGGTCCAGCCTGCCCAGATCCCTCTGCAGAGCCTCCTGCCCTCAAGCAGATTAACTTCGTGTTATCAAGCAAATTTACTGAGGATGCACTCGATCTCCTCATCCAGATCATCAACCAGCCCCAACACTAAGCCCTGGGGAACACCACTTGTGACCGGCCACCAACTGGATTTAACTCCATTCACTACAACTCTTTGGGTCAGTTTTTAACCCAATAGAAGAGTACATCTGTCCAAGCCATGGGTAGCCAGTTTCTCCAGGAGAATGCTGTGGGAAACTGTGTCAAAGGCTTTACTGAAGTCCAGGTAAACAACATTGACAGCCTTTCCCTCATCCGCTAAGCAGGTCACCTTGCCACAGAGAGAGATCAGATTAGTCAAGCAGGTGCTGACTGAGCCTGATTACCTAGTTGTCCTGTACATGCCACATGATGGCACCCAAGATTATCTGCTCCATAACCTATCCCAGCATGAAGGCTGGGCTGACAGGCCTGTAGTTCCTTGGCTCCTCTTTCTGGCCCTTCTTGTAGATGGGCATCACATTTGCTAACCTCCAGTCACCCAGGACCTCCCTGGTTGGCCAGGACTGCTGATAAATGATTGAAAGTGGGTTGGTGAGCACTCCTGCCAGTTTCCTCTGTACCCTTGGGTGGATCCCATATGACCCCATAGACTTATATGTCTAAGTGGTGTAGCACATCACTGACCACCTCCCCTTAGGTTATGGGGGCTTCATTCTGCTCCTTGTCCCAGTCTTCCAGCTCAGGGGGCTGGGTACCCTGAGAACAACTGGTCTTACTATTGAAGACTGAGGCAAAGGAAGCATTAAGTACCTCAGCCTCTTCCTCATCCTTTGTCCTTATGTTTCCCCTGCATCCAATAAAGGATGGAGATTCTTCTTAGCCCTCCTTTTGTTAATGTATTTCTATAAATATTTTTGTCATCTTTTACAGCAGTAGCCAGATTAAGGTCTAGTTGGGCTTCAGCCCTTCTAACGTCCCTCCTGCAGAACCTCACAACATCCTTGTAGTCCCCGAGTTGCCTGGCCCTTATTCCAAAGGTCATAAACTCTCTGTTTTTTCCTGAGTTCCAGCCAAAGCGCTCTCTTCAGCCTGGCTGATCCCCTTCCCCACTGGCTCATCTTTTGGCACATGGGGATGGTCTGCTCCTGAACCTTTAAGATTTCCTTCCTGAAGAATGTCCAGCCTTCCTGGACTCCTTTGCCCTTCAGCACTGCCTACATAGGGACTCTGTCAACCAGACCCCTGAGCAGGCCAAAGTCGGCTCTCTGGAAGTCCAAGGTTCCTGTGATATCATTCACATCGAGGTAATCTAAAACATGAACTATTCTGGCTCCTCCCCTCTTTTGCTCCATCAGTTAATCTCCTCATATATTTAAGGAATACAACCTGAAGTCTTTCCAAAAGACAAAACAAAATAGTCTTTCCTTCACTTACTATCTACTTGGAAAAGACTGCAGCAGTAACTTTTACTTACAGAGGGTTTTTTGACCTGCAGTAACTATGAGTATGGTCTAGTAACAGTATTAGCAAAAACCATGCCTCCGTAATGCAAGTGCAGCAAGCTTTAGAAGTCAAACAAGGTGCTTTCACAAACAGATGAACAGCTGCTCTTATTTATTCAGGATATAAGAAATGTCTTGGAGCCATTAAGATTGTTTTCTCTCTTGTTGAGTTAAGCTTCAGATCAAATGAAAGATTGATGGTGAAACTAGCCCATTAATAAAAAAGTAAACAAACATCAGAAGCAACACAAGCTTCTTTCCATAGGGTGCTAAATCCATTGCACAGCATACCTTTTTAGCCAAGTTGGATAAATGCTCACAAAGCCTATGAGTCACAACCAATTTTCTACACACATGGATTCATACTGCATGTCCCTAATCCACAAATGTTCCCTCTTCCCCTTTTAATAAAGTCAATCTCTAGAGCAATGTATTAAAAGTTTAACTGAGTAGAATATTAAACTCCATCTGGACCTCAACCAATTTTTAGTGACATTTCCCCTAACCACCTACGCTAGAAGTTGAAAGAGTGAAAAGCATGCAAATAACATTACCATAGAAACTAAAGGCAGAAAAGAAGGATGTTTACTTTTGTTTGCATCACAGTCCCTCAAGTTCCCACTGCTGCTTTATGCTATGTGCTTACAGAGGCTGCCTTGTCTCAGTAACTGTGTCCTGTTTGCTGGATGCTCCAAAGCCCTTAAAAGAAGGTGTGCACTGAGGAAGGGTAGCTTACATGTTTGTGGGCAGGTGAGGGCTTCTCATTGGCCAAGGTCCTGAAACGCAGAGTCTGCAAAATAAAGGACAAAAGATCCATTAGGCCAGAGCAGTATTACTAGCTGTATTTTCTGGACAATAAAGATTTTTATTTATTTATATATAGATTTATTTTTTTTTAGCAGAATGGCTCTGACTAACTATTAAACCAAGCAAATTCTTGTGCAATACAACAGTTCATCTTGGCACCTAGATTTGCACGTTACTGCTAAGCTCTTCATACCCTCAGCAGGATGGCATAAAATAAAGATGTTTTTCTTCTTGGACATGTTGCACAACATCTGCTCTTAAGCATGTATTTCTGAATTACACAGTACAATATTGGACAGGGAAAGAACGCAGCTTAAAACCAAAGTAACTACTTCTTACATACAAAGTCTAATTGCATGTTTCTCCATTAAGGTGACCCTAATGGTTTGTATCATGCTGATGCCAAAAAGATTCAACCCCAAGTATTGCTAGCAGGATGTGTGCTGCCACAAAAAAAAAAAAGGAACTTGCTCTGAAAAGCATGATTGAAACTAAGGAAAAGGGATACATGGCAACGTAAAGGCAAACAGTTAAATGAGTCCCCACAGACCAAACACCCCACAGACCAAACACCTTCAGCAAGACAGTTCAGAAAGTCTACAGCAATATCACTTAAACAGCTACGAGATTTACAGGAAATTATCTTACTGTATCAATTAACATAGTTGGAAAAATCATATGCTCCTGATGCATATTTCCCTTACGATGTGTAAAAGAGCATACTGAAACTCTAAATAAGCGTTCGCAACCCCAAGGAGTAAGACCAAATCAACCTCTAAGTAGCTCATGGCAACTGCATTACTGGTGTACAGAAACAGTTTATGTACAGTCCTGAAAAACTTCTAGGAATAAAGTGTAAATACTGTCCCTTGCACTGGCTCTCTGCAAGGGGCAATTTCAGTTTCTCAGGTATGCTTGCAGTTTGTCTGGAAGAGGTGAAGTGTTCCCTGGAAGAGAGGCTGGAGGGATGTCACCCACAAAAGGCAACTCAGAAGTGAGGAGCCGAGTAGGAAGACAACCACGCTCTAAGACCCATGCTCAGTCCACCCGCACAATGGCCAGTAGGTTTCAGTGAACCACCAATACTCTCCAAGAAAGTGACATTCAAATATTATGGTCTTCATTTTATCTCCTTTTCACAGTATGAATAATTTCTGCACAATACAGCAAAAACAGGAACTACTTGGACATTTAAGCATAATACTACGATGCACAGCATTTTTAGAGCACTAAACATAGTCTTAAACCTCTCACCTACCAACTTGCCCTTGAATATGCCAATGCTTTCAAGTAACACCGTGGTCTGAAACGAAAAATTATTTCAACAATGAGCAACTGACCTGCCAGAATATATTATCTCCTTTCCATAACCATCGCTTCTACTATAGCCGCATATCAATTTTATTTCCAGACTGAATGGGAACAACAGGAACTTCACAATTAAAGATCCAAACCTCATAATTTGAAACCCTAACCCATGTACAGATGACAAAATTATAATGTTTTTCCTGGATCCATGAGTACTAGAAATGTCTGTTACTCAAATGAAAAACTATCAGATATGAAAGCAGGATCTATATTCCAGACTAATGACCTTCTTCTGCATCCTTTTTAGATAATGAAGGTCTGAGGCACACATAATTAGAAGAAAAGCTGTTGAGATAAAGGCAGAACAGGAAAAAGAACTCCTTTAGCTCACCTAACAAAGGTCTAATATTTGCTACTGAGATGCCCTAGAAACTTAGGAGTTCAAGGCAAGAGTAGCTTCTGGAGCTGGAATCAATTGAAACCATTTTTTTTCCTTAAACTCATTCAGTATTTTAACTGTTTAAGTCACCCTTCCTTTGAAAGGGTTGGAAGAAAAAGGCACTAAACTATTTTCACCCTACGGTATGCCTGAAGGCTGATTAGCTTATCAGTAGAGTAACATCATAATCCTTAACTCTTGCACACACTACGGTTTCACCCATACCAGCAATAAGATGTGACTTCAAAATTAACTGCTGCTGAAGCTGAATCCTCCCTGAATAAGTGAGCTAGGATAGAGCATAAAACACACATGTCCTGCAGCGAAGTGTTTTAAGTTTTCAAGTGCATAATTTCTCCATTTGTAATATCCATGCATCTACACTAATTTCTTAAGGAAAGCAGCCATGTGAGAAATTGCAAGCATGCTACCCTTGAGGTGTGGAGAAGCAATTTATGATCAAGTCAAGAAATATACTTCAGTGGATCAATACAAGTGTCCTATAATGACCTTCAGCTCCCACATACAAAATAGAATGAATTCTACCCATCAGAAAACCACCTCCCCAGTTTTACTGCACTCAATTAAGAAGTCCTCAAAAAGCTCAAGGACTAACTTTTGCATGTTAGCTTATGATCTATTAGAAAAATATTTGAAGGTGACATTATTTGCAGGTCTCTGCACTTTTCAGAATCAGCCCACTTTCCAATAGCCACTTAGACTTTAACGTTGCCCTCTACATGCAGTAAAGTTTCCCCACACTGATTTTTCACTTAGTATACTGGTTATCTTTGATTCAGCAGTGCAAGTTTTTCAGAAGTCCTCTTTGCAACCAGTTCTCTCCAAATTCACATAATCTGTTCCTTTCCCACCTTTCAGGCTCCTCTGATCTGCGTTAAGAGTTTGCATGGGCTATTAGAAGATGTGAGATTACCTTAGAACCTATTTTCACATAGCAACTTAAATAAATGCAGGTTATCTAGAACTCAAGTCCTTGCATGTGCAAGCAAGTAAAGCAACTGCACTACACTATTCTGCCAGTTACAGTAATAAAAACCAGTTGCTAATTAGCACTAATGCACTCAGTCACCAAAAATCCTACTCAGGGATTGGATTGACATTTGGGCTCATAGGAAGAACGTAAATTCAGTTTTTTCACCCACTTTCCTACAGGTAAAGAAAGCTGGGGTCCTTGTCAAAATATTTTGCTCAGATTAAAAAACTGACTACTACCTCCATTGCCTATTTATTATGTAACCCTACAAAAACTCAATTTCATTTTATCTCAGACTGTCAGCTATTTTTCCTTTCACCTCCATTTTGCCAATTTACTGCAGTAAAATAAACTGGCACACCACATGTACTTAATGTAATAGGTTTCTAAGTCCTAGAAGGGTGCTGCTGCTGCAGCAACCACTGCCTAGAAATATATCCAAACAGGTTTAGGTGTCCTATTAATAAACCGATATATGTTTCTGCCAGGTTAGAAAGCTTCATTACATGAATCAAATGGCAAGAATAATATATAAGTACATTTTATAATCTTTTTCCTAAGCCATATTTATAGCTCAGAATAGTAATCGCCTAAAACCAGCTACATGCTATGTATAAGGAACTGTAACTTCTTGACACTCTCAAGTGTTAATATATATGTTGTGACTCATGAGCAATCTCCTCTTCATGAGTGACAGTTCATTGAGAGTGGTTGGGCTGCCTAACTGCACAGCAAGATTTTACTACCAGGCAGCTGTAAAGCTTACATATCAGATTCTGGTTCTGCTTTGCATTTCTGAGAGTTAAGGGTTAGGAAAACCACCATAAATGGGGAAAAAACCTGGATGAGTAGCCTGTAACAATTGAAAGAAGCATTTAAATTCAGTATAATTTTTAGGCTTAAGATTCTGGCAAAAAAAACAAACCATGGAGACGTTTCCCTCATTAATGAAGCTTTCCCTCTCAGCTAAAATGAAGTATGATAACAGGAAGTACTGTGAAGTGAGAAGTTTTTACTTCAATATACTTAGTACTCTCTTTAAACCACGTCAGGCATAGCCCCTTTCATTGAAGTATGAAAAAGGATGACAAAAAGGAAAAAGGAGATTATCTTGGCTGTGAACTGCTAATATAACTGCTTTCTTGCTCAATTCATCTCAATTCTACCAAGTTGTCTCCAGAACATCTTCGCCTGTCCCTTTAACCCTCATCCTTCCAACTTCATTGCTTAATCCTCTGGGACCGCTATATCCAGAGGAGGACTAGTCCCATGTATGCTCATTATCAACAGAACACATTAAACGCATAATACATGCTGATCAAGTGAACACAAGGGGCAAATTCAGAGATTGAAAGAGTCATTATCATAATCATCAGCTATTATGCTTCTTTTCAGCTAAAGCAGAATAGTAATGATTGCCTCAAGTAACTATTTGATGGGTTCTTAAAAGCTAACCTCTGATGCTGGTGAAGGAAAGCTCATTTGCTATTATCACAGCCACTGTGACAGTTAGTCAAGAACTCAGTAGTTACACTACCCACTGGATAAAAAGAAGAAAGCCTGGTTTGCTTTCAGTGTGCCAAATTCCTTCCAATATTGGGACACCAATGGAGACCCCCTTCAATTACTTCACACCACGTGTTTCAGAACACTTTCATGCTTCAGCTCCCCACAGGCTTTTTCCATTTCAATCACTCAAGTCAAACAAGATGGGACACTTCAGCATTGCAGCTGACAACTTTTCTCCATCCAACAGAATTTTCACCCATAGACATCATGCGGGGTCTAAGCATAAACTGCTCCAAGAACACCTAATATGCTCCACCAGATTATTTTTAAGGACTGCACATGATTCATGTCCAGGAAACAGGCTGGCAATAAAAGGGAGTTAGTTGCTTTTGATGCATTCATCAGGAAATTAAAAATAACATAATTTGTGGCAAATACCTTCACAGAAAAATACCTTCTCAAAACCTCCAATTAAGAAATACCCAGATCATCACAAAAATTGTAACCTTCATTAGAAAGCTTATGTTTTTCAGGAACCATTTCACTTAATTGAAGACGCTGCCAAATAAACATAGGGAGAATTGTTTAAAAGCTGCTCAAATCCCCCAACAAGCTATCTCAGGTGCCATGTCTGAGCTGAGAACATTCCTAAAACAGTTCCTAAAAGGGGTCTTGTTTCCTAATCAACAGTATATGCAATATCTGATTTTAAGCAAAGGATTTTTCTTTCACCTATATTAAACTGATGTCCTTCGATAGGAGAGAGCATCACTTCTGACCAAGTAGTGTCTGCAAGGATTTAGTGAAGTAAGCTCCCCCTAGCAGCAGAGACCATAAAGGGAGCAACAGGCCTGAAAGATAAATTCTTTTAATAAGTCAACAAATCACCAAGGAGTATAAGCTTGAAACTCCTCTTAGATTCATACATGTTCAAATTCACAAGCCAAACTCATCTCCTCATTGCAGTGCTATAGGTGAGGTCAGCTTTTTACAGTATACACTTTCTGCCTCTTTGCTCAGCCTCTCAGTATGCTGTAAGGTGCAGCTGGGTTCAGTTACATAGTGGTTACCAGCATTTCCTTACAAAATGTCTTGTGTGGTGATACATGGCTTGGATGCTTTGGCCTACTTAACAGACAAGGTCCAACTTGCAACTTAGCATCAGCAGAACTACACTTCTGATGTGTGCTAGAGTCTGAAATGAAGTTGCTCACACTAAGTGAGCTATTTTTAACAGTCAGAAAGACCATTTCCAAACCAGTTGCTATGCTGGTTCTGCACAGTGCATCAATGCACTGAAGTCACTTTTCAGGCAACCTTCTCAAGCAAGATTGACATTCATTACCTCTAGGACCTGAGGATATTTTGAAAACAAACTGCCCGTGAAGTCAACTCTGTCATCTAATGCTTCAAACTGAAAAAAAGCTATTAACCTACCCTCTGCAGTCTAAAAGGACAAAGGTAACAGCTTTGGTAAGCACTCATTTGTTCTTTATAGAGCAATTAGCACATCACTAAAACTTGCTGCAGACCAACATTTGGAGTTGGACATTCCACAGATGAAAGATCACTAGTTGCACCCTACACACAAGTAGAGATTTAACCAAATGATGCTTTCTACAGATAACATACTACCCTAGAGAGGGAATGTTAAGAGTATTCAGTTTCCTATTGGAGAAAAGCCATCTGTGTATTAGTAATATGGTGCCTCTTGCCCTGAGATTGTCTGGATATAACTTACCTAGAATCTCCTGTGAAAGCTGGCTTTCTATCATGCAACCAATGCCCTCCCTCCCCCAGGGATCATTACCTACTTGCTTCATATCGCTGCCCAATGAGATTGGGGATAATTTCTTTTTAGAACCTAAGCTTTCAGTAGCTATAAGATGAGCAACAGTATAATACACAGCTCAAGAACCGTACGCCTAGGAATAGGTCTTTGTAAAAACAATGGGACTCCAGCTTTTAATGTTGTAAATAAAACCAGCAGGTGTGGAACACAGCAGGACTTTATAACTGCAGACCAAAGCAGTTCCTGGCAAAAGGAGAGCTAAGTGAAAAAGTTTAACAGTAGTCCAGGTGGGTGATCCTGTCACCATGGGATTTATCTCTAACACTCCCAGACCCTGAATCACATTCCATCTGATGAACAAGTATTGGTCCAATTTAAGGTAACTGTCTTGTATTGCTCACTACCTGATAACATTGAAGAAGAGGTGAAGTGTTTCTGCCAGGCCTCTGATGCTGAGGCCTTAATATAATGTATTTAATTTTCTACCAACTCCAAGGGACTGGAACTAACAGTTTGTACCAAAAAGATGGGACAGTGATTGCACACAGCATGTCCTGCACCTTCTCAGGAAAAAGCACCGCCACTTTTCATTACTTTTTCTTGAGTCCTTTTCCTCTTCGATTTACAGAGATCACCTGTATCACCTTCTCTTCACAGCTGTGAAGAAAAAGTCCTCATTTTAAGTTGATTAATCTGGCTTACTGCTCAAGGTCTGCAGGTTTTCCCCTATAGTCTGGAAAATGGTATTCTACAAGCACCTATCTTGAAATTGCTTTCTTACTGGCAAAATTGCTCCAACAAACAAATCCCCCTAATCAAATTGCCCTAGGCGGATCCAAGTCTTTCAGTTACATTGCCAGCCAGAAAAATCAGCCCTGTGCTAGATGTTTTATGTTGACATACAGCACATTTTAAAGCTGCCATTCAGCCAAAAAAAGTTTAAGAAATGTGCATTTTCGTCTTACGTTTCTTGCTTACATCCAAGTGATAAATAATGTATGTTCATACTAAAAATTAAGAAGAGAAGGCACAAATGTCAGCCTAACACTGGAACTGTGGAAAAATTAGAGCTGAAAGATTTATGAAGAATAACTTTAGGAAGAAAACAATTGTGGAATTAAGTAACCTAAACCAGAGGTAGAATCATAGAATAGTTTGTGTTGGAAGGGACAATTAAAGGTCCTCTAGTCCAACCCCCCCTGTAATAAGAAGGGACATCATCAACTAGATCAGGTTGCTCAAGGCTCCATCCAACCCGACCTTGAATGCTTCCAGTGATAAGGCATCTACAAACTCTCTGGGGCAACCCCAGAAAGGGTGGGTCATGTATTTAAAACATGACCTCATAGAATACCTATTCAAGCAGCTCAAGCATAATTGCAGACTATGGATCTCTACTTTCAGTTTTTACAGACCTGTGACCTTAAGCAAAACCTTTTAACAACTGTGTGTGGTTTACAGTATTACCTTTCACAAAATGGAACAATAAAACTTTTTCAAGACTTACATTACTTTATAGTTTATACTGCACAGCAGGAATGTGCTAGGTACAAGGGTTTATAACATCCTCTAAAATTCGAAAGCACTTTGCAGTATTATGCAGAAAGCTGCATAACTGTAATTGTTCTTGAGAAAGGCTTTAATATTTCAGACAAGCTACAAGCTTACTCTAAGCATGACATACCACTAGCAATAGAACCTGACATATTGTATATAATGAGAACACCATAATGACTGTTATGAGCATTCTCAACTAAAACAGTCCATTAAGTTATACATCCATTAGAAATCAATCAGGCAATTAAGTGTCAGGAATCAAATTATTCAGGCAATGCAAGCTCTGCAGTTGTTTGCTGAGTCCCTGTAAGCATGCTCAACTCCCCTATACCAATTACTGTAATAATCTCTGTATTGGTAACATATTCATGTATGAGGAAACAGTCTTCTGGATTCAACAAACCAAAGCTGCATAAATCATTTCAGTGATGAGATCAGCAATTCCCTGACCCAAATCTTGTGTCCAAATGAGGTGACTGCAAATCTTGTTTTTAACCAATAGTTTGCTATCTCAGCCTCTATGAACTCATGGCCCACCACTCTCCCCAAATCAGCCATTCTCTGTAGCACTTCATTTTCTGCTTAATTGTAGCATAGTTCCCCTGTTGGATTACCTGTTCACAATTGACTCAAAAAAAACCCCACTAAAATCCCCTAATGGGTGGAATATCCACTTTCTAATAAATGGCCAACACCAGAACATTCTTAAAGAACAGGAATATGGCAGTGAAATCACTCCACCTCAGCTGAAATCCAAAACTTTTATGACCAATATACTTCCAATCCAAATATGGCCAAATGGCCCAGAAGCCAACTAGCTTCTACCTTCAGCTCTTTGTTGTAGGAAGACTTATGGTTCTCCCATTGCTCTCATTGCTCTCCCATACATTTAAACAGAGAAACTGTTATGCTGATGCTGCACTGCAGGTAAGCGTGTCTGAATTTGGAGATTAGCAGTCCAGCGGTACATGGGCCTCTCCAACTCTGGGGTAGGCTGGAAGCATTGGTCAGGTCCAACTACTCTATTGCTGGACACAGATCAATAGCCTAATACACACCTTTTGTGTTCTTCCAGTACTTCCATAACCTGCTGTCTTATTTCTTGAATGCTTCAGGGAGCTGGACTTGATGATCCTCATTGGTGTCTTCCAAGCTGAGATATTCTATGATTGTATGATTCACCTGCCCTTCCTCTAATCCTTCCTGTCTCAGGCTAACTACTTAATAAATACTCTTCCCCATTACCTCAAGCCATCGTTCACTCTCCTGCACTCAACCTCCATCCTCCACAAGCAGAGTATCAGCAGGTATTACTTTGCTCCCCATAGGAGAATGTCTTCAAGATCATGTCTCTCCCATAAGCAGGGTATAAGCATATATGTGTGCAGGCATTCCTTTTCTCTGAATGGGAAAACATCATGTTTCTCCCCTAACACACCTGAATCAGCAGTTGAGCTCAATTTGATATAACATTACAAACATAGCTATTACAGTAGACCAAAGAACAAGTCTACGATAATGGTTGCAAAACTAGCAGTCTGCCTCAGGTATCACTCTTGATACCATGGCTAACACTGCAGTAAAGCAAAAGAAACCAGAAGAAAAGTCACAGCCTTCCCTGCCTTATCAAGCCTACTTCCCCATAGCCCTTTCAATTGAGCCCTGCAGGCATGGCAGCATTATAAAGCAAATAATGAAGCATCTGGAGAATCTGCAATGGGAGTACTCCAACACCACAGCTCATTACCAGTTCATTACATTTTCATGCAGCAGAACAGGTACTGGGCTAGTGCCCAGTCTTTGAAAAGAATGAAATTAATAAGATTAGTAGGTGAGGGACAGAGAAGTAAATCTAGAATTATTAGAAAGCTTAAGGAGGCAGTAAAGAAATAAAACCAAGGGTGGTGGTAAGGAAAGTGAAATATAATTTGAAGAATTCCTCATGACTAAAAAGAAAATATTAGGTGTCTTAGTAATAAGTCGAGTTCTAGCATTCACATTCCCTCCGTCCCCTGATATCTACCTGACAGACTGCCAGCATTATCCATGCCTGACTCCAGCTGCTCTTCTGTTGTCACTGCAGGTAGATACAGGGCAAGTTTCTTAACTTATATGATCCTTAATAACCTGAAGGGAAAACACTAGTGAAACTGACAGCTTTTTAACTTCAGCTTCATATTTGATATCTCAGAACTTTTAGTTTTACAGTTATCTATAAACACATAGCAGTTATTACAAACCTCCATACACTGCATTGTGGCATTTCTATGTTGTGCTTTTTGAACAGCTTTAAGGACAGGGTTACACCTGCCACACACCTGTACTCAGACTTCCTGCTCACATTTCACTTTTTAAATGTAGTTTCTTATTATTCAGAAGATGTATTCAAAAAATAAAGGTATTCTTTGAAATAGAAATCAATTGAAAGAGTAGCTAGAATGGCACAACATCAGTTCAGGTATTTACAATTGCCTGTTTACATACAAACACCCATGAACCACAAACCACAAGGGGCAAGTGCGAAAACTCCATTTGCACACAGTGTAGCTTAGATTTGCAAGTATAGGCAAGCTTCCAATTATCCACAAGAAAAATCAGTGCAAGCTCTTCTCTGAAGAAATGGCCCTAGGCCTGTTTGTAAAGGTCTAATCCAATGCCTGTGGAAGTCATTAAGGATATTTCTACTGATGTTAATTGGCTTTGGCGTTTTGGGATTGCCTTGGCATCATATAGACTCTCGTTTTTTTCAGTGACACACACAAGGACTGATACTACCATTCTCATATAGCTGCAAATTCGGTAAGAACATTTGCTGAACAAAGAGCATTAAGACTGATCTAATAAACCAGGCAAACAAAATATGTGAAAACAAAGCCTGTCTTCTCAACACCACAAAATACTAACTAGACCCAGGGGGAACTACATGATCTTCACATGAAAACCACTTGAAAAAAACCCATCAATATCAGCTTGTTACTGCATGATTTAAATCAAAATACCCTTACTGCTTCAATTCAGAACACATTAACACATGCATCCAGGATAAAGGGCAGCCAGAGAATGCATGTAGGTCACTCATGAATTTCCAGTTTTCTACCATATTCTGAAATTGCATGTCTGTACACCTGATTCACCAGACGTGTTTCAAACAGTCTGTTCAGATACTAAAGGAAACAGCAAAAAAAACTTGAGCAAGTATGCAAGCATGGCAGTGTCTGGTGTCCCCTGATCCCCATCAGGCCTGGGGAGCTAGAGTCCCCTTTGTCTAATGCACATAAGATACAATAGTCAGCTCCTCCCAGTACACCTTCCCAGCAGAGAAATTGCCTCCCTCTTTATGTGCCCACAAAAGGTTAAATACCAAATAGAAACAATTATAAACTACATTTTTCCATAGATACATGCTGACCCAACATGCTTGTTTGGTGCGGTATTTGTAGAGAACTACCAAAAGCAGTGTGAATACAGGAAGATGAATATATTTTTATTGCTTTTAAAACAGATTCAGTGAAACAGGGCTAGATTTAACAAGTTACTTTCTGAACTCATCCGCAAAAAAAAGCCTCCCCTCTGCATACACATGGTCTTTCAGCAGACCAAAAGCTTCAACACTGGACAGAAAATTATGTCAGGGACAGGAAAGATTCACAAGTTATGTACAAAGAAACAAAAGAAAACCAGGGATTGTGGCAGTTCCAGGACCTGCCTCAAGCTGGCAAACCTCATGGCTACTCTGTCAGCTTTAGAGTGCCTTTGAGGGGATGGAGCTGATAGCATTTGAGGGGTGCTGGCTATCCAACTTCTACATTTAATTAAATCATCTGGTCCTAAAAGGAGAAACTGTCATATCAAGTAGATTTGCTATATCCTCAAAAGCACATGCCTGACATTTTAAAAGATACACCCAAAAGCCAGAAATTTACTGGACATAGTAGTAAACGCTTTTGGAAAGACAGAAATTGACTTATACTAATGCTACATGCTGTTTTTATGAAGCTTTGCCCAGGAAGAAAAGATGCTGTGCTGGGGGCTCTAATGCATCAGCTCCTAGGAGACAGGGGGTCTGGCATAGAAAGACTTGCCGAAACACACTGGGGAAGCAGAATCAGCTACCTTCAGAAGCTCAATACAGCTGTTCTCTTTCCAGCGTATGATATGACTCAAACAATACATTGGTAAAGTCTGTGCTGCAGGTAACCTAGGAAAACAAACAATGGGCAGAGAGAAGCACTAAAAGATAAGGCAATATAGTCCAGACTGTCAGTGGGTCACTGAGAAGATGATCAGCTTCTCAGCCTCCAAAAACCTGATACAGCCACTGGAATTAAAAATTGTCTTCCCCCAAATAGATAAATACTTCTATGCTGCACAGGGATGAAAGTATGCTTCTTAAGGTGGAGATGTGAGGCAGTTGTGTTTTTTGGGGGGATGTGGTGTTCCTTCATTTCACTTATTCCAAGTACTCCCTTATAGCCTGTAATACCTCAGACTCTTAACACAAAATTCTCTGATAACCATGGGCCAGCATCACTTTCAAGAGTTAGCTGGGCAAACATGAAAAGGACACTTATTCCTCAGCTTTCACAATGGTGAGCACTCTGCGCTAATTTACAAGGTGCTGTGCAACCCTGTGGACAAAGAGGAACGAAAAACCCATCTATGCGAAGTAGATAAGCTGGCACTTGATTGCAGAGCTGGGTGCTCAGTGAAATCTCCACAAATTAAGCACATCTATGTTGATTTCACCATTATATTTATACACAAAAAGTACAAAGTAGTAGACTCCCAGTTACAATGACTGGTTATTAATTTGCATATAATTATAATATCTGCTGTGTGATCCGCTTCTGTTACTACGCTTGTGCAGAGGAAGGGTCTTCACCTGAGCAAGGGCCTTTTTGATCTGTGGGTGTGTTCTTTAGTATCATAATGAAGGTAGTTCACTTCAGGACACCTTGTATGTAAGTTTTGTTGGCAAATTGGACAGCTAGATATCCACCTTGCCAAGTTGTCCAATAATTCATCCTACACACAATAGAAACCGGGTGCTCTGATTATGGTCTAGAGAGTAAAAACTAAGGCTCGCAGGGTCCAAAGAATAGGGACTTTTAAGTGACTGTCTCAAACTGCCCAGACTGAAATTCCAAAAAGCAGAATCATACAAGTATGACATACTAATGTAGCAAAATACAACCTCATGCTATAACTGCCTTTTTTTATTGAAAGTCCTTTTCAGAAAGAAGCCTGTGTTGCATCCAATATCCAGTAGAGCAGCATCCAGTTAAATAGATAAGATATTTGAGAAGTATGCCTTCCTCACCTTTGATACAGCTTCACCAGTTCTCCAGCTGTCCTTTTGAGCCACTAGAGTATACACAGAACAGATCTTCCCCAAAAGCTGCAAACCTTGTTACAGACAACTACCAGGGTTTTTGGGACTGCTGTTCAAAGCGGTTAGATGCTTGCCATTTATGGTAAATACCTACCAACGAGTTCCACACATCTCAGCATTATCACCTTCACCCTGGAAACTATCCCATCTTGAAGCAATGCAGCTCTCACCTTGTAGACCCTTGAAGACACAATAAACCCATACTACTGTGCTGATGCTTTGATGCTGGAAGTTATCTTTCTTCAATCACTGAGCACCAAGAAAAACAGAAAGAAAAAGCCTAGCTCTCTTGCACCAGTCAGAGTCTATCCAGCTGTGTCCTTCTCACTTTATGTGAACATGTGTTAATACTGCAGATCCAGGTACACCAGGCTGACCAGACAAAAGAAGATTCACCATGACATGGAAACCTACAGCAGTAGATAGAATAGTAAAACTGAAGCTATGCAAATTAATTCTGATGCTTGCCTTGTGCTGTGTCCAGCCCTATCAAAGCCTGGAGAGCTTGTTTTCCACAAGTGCTAAATATGGGTAATACTGGCTTCTTGCATTTTCACTCTGTACAAGCCAAAACCAGGTTCTTTCCTGTTAAAGCTCCTACCCAGTCTGAATCAAAACAATGTAAACTGAATTACAATATGAAAACTTATCTTACACTCTGAGAACTGAAAACTGACATCAAAATTGCTAACACACTTGCTCCATGGACAGCTATTGTAGAAATACTACTACTCCGTTAACTAACATGAAGTTCAGATTATATCTGTTCACACTTTTTGTATATGGCTGATGTCTATTTGAAAAGATTTAATTAGTGAAGATAAGGATAAAGATCAGAGATAAAGTTTCTTCAATTTTAGTCATCTTACTCCTCATCTTTCTTTATAGCTAGCAAAGCCTACATTAACAGTTTTTGTAAGTCTTGATCCAAAAAAATAAATAAATCAATAAGCCTAGACTTGAACCGAATCAAGTACAAATTCCCTCTGCAAGCAGCTGAATTTCAACTGAGTTCTGTTGATTACACGAGTATTAAGATAGAGATAAAAATCTGATGAATTCCAGTGTTTTTTTTAAGCAAATTGAAGTATCACAAAAAAACCATTGAAGTTTTACAGCCAAAACACATTAGTAACTTTTACTACACCCACCTCTATGTTAAATGCACTGATTCACAGCCTGATGGCAACATTAAATTAGAGAAAGCAAATATTGTCCCAGCTATACCATGGCATTTCCTTAGAACACATATTGCACATTCTTCTTTTTAATGTCTTTAAAAGGATACAAACTATGGTATTTCAGGCTAAAAACACATGTTAAGCAGCATGCAGTCTTAGCTCTCCCTCTGCACACCTTGAATACTACTTATTTCTTGCTTTTGCCATGCATCTATTAGAAAACCCTCTCTCAAACTTTTACTGCTTCATTAAACTTTTCACTATTAAGTGTTTAACATGACAATTCTCCTACATTACCTGAGGACTTTTGGTATTATTGGAATACAAATACATTTTAAATCACAAATTGATGATGTTTATCCTAACAGCTGCAGCAGGAGAAATGAGTTTAAGACAGTTACAAGTATTATTGACAAAGTGCATATTTAAAACAGTTTGCCAGGCCAGGTAAAAATTACACTATACCAAACACCTTTAGGACAACTTCTGCGAAACTGGAAATATCTGAACTCCCACTCACAAATTATTACCCAAAGAAGCAGACAGCAACTGAAAGAGACTCCAGCTTTACAGGCAAGCATCTCCCATTATCCACTCTATTGTGGCAGGGTGCCTTCCCACCCTAATCCTGACCTTTATTTCCCATAACACTGCTCAAGTGATAACCATCAGTGGTGGTCATAATGTATGCAGCTAGTTGTGATGATATCAAATGATTAAGGGACTGATTAATAAAATCAAATGTATTGTTAGAGGCTTGACTTTAAGACAATCAGAACAAATGAATTATTAATGGTTAATTCAAGATATAAGCATTTTTGTATGTCCTGCTCAGCACTTTCTTAAGCACCAGCAAGATCTTTGTTTAAATGAAGAAAGTACCACCTCAAAAGGAATGAGCTGAGTTTGACTAACTAGGGGAAAGGTAATTCTATCAGGGGGAGATCGTGACCACTGACTCAGGAAACTCCCCAGACCCAAAAAGAAGTTGAGACTGAGCGTGGGAACTAATTAAAATGAGAAGCGAGAATTACTTGACAAATAGGAAACCAAGTATTAAGTAATGAAGGAATTATGTAACTTGTAACCAATGAAGACTGCCATCTTTGCTTGCTGAACTGTATAAATAGTGTAAAGTTTTGACAATTGGGGAGCCAGGCATTTGTGGGTGACCATCTAGCTACCTAATTTATGCAAACTAGAATAAAGAAATGAGGAGTATCTCGATTTGGTGCGTGAATTGGCACTGGGTGATGAACCCCACCTACAGGACAACAGTGATGGCTGCATCTAACTCAAAGTGGGTTCAGGGGAGACACAATAGCCAAGTGCTAATTTGAACAATGCTCCCAGCTAACCACAGTGCTGGTCAAGGTCTGACTCAAACCAAGTTTGAAAGAACCTAAATTCTGTAGATAGTAATCAAATACGACTATAAGTCAATTATCTTACTCCATAAATAGTAGACAGCCCAGGGCCTGTTGAGTTCTCCTGCATGGCAGCGGGCTGCACACCAGTATCTCCCCTTAAGCAGGGACGCCTCTCAAGGTTACTCCTCAAGGCTGAGATTCCTTGCCATAACAGATTCTCAGTAAGTGATTAACAGCATGCTAATTTTTGAAATCTTAATTAAGTGGTATACAGGATTGCTTGTGCACATATAATCCTTTAGCTATAAATCCTTGACCATATCTGGCACTAAGTCTGGCTCTAGCCACACCTAAACTCCCCTCTGAGAAGTTCAGAACTCTAAAGGGTCCTTTCTGAACCCCATGACTCAACAGGAGGGTCTCCCTGGCAGCTTTGTCTGACCCTGTCCTCTATGCAGTAAATAATCAAGTGTGCCTTGCCTTTGAATCTTGTTAAACCACAGCCACATTTACTGTTAAACTTTGTTAAATTTCTGTTTTATACCAATAAACATGTTGCTGCTTCTTTCTTGTAAATCAATTGCATCACTCATTCCGTGACATTGTTATACTAGGAAGATTAAGTAATCCCCACCATCAACACTTCCACCATTCCAAGATAAAAGAGTGATCTCTGATATTGGTTTGCTCAGTATGTTTCTAAGAGTCTACTAAGTTGCTGGACTAAGGAAAGAAGTACACAATCTTCATTTTTTCCCCAGAAATTTTTTGATATTGAACAGAGTAACAGAGTTACAGGGGAACCCACTACATCACTTCATAAATCTATTTTGCCCAAAGCAGTACTCAAGTATGTTCAGAATTTTGTACAGCGTGGAACTGGATTCACTGGAAAACCAGAGACTTTCCCATTACATTCCCATTAAAGAAAGATAATACAAAAAGGCACTCAAATGATTTACAAGAGAAAACATACTGGTGAAACAAAGTTGTAAGCTTACCTTCTGCTTAGCGCCTTGCTTCATATCAACATGGGATTGACGTCTGGACTAGAAAACAAAGGAATATGTCAAAACTAAGTCTAGTTGGGAGAAAATGAAAAGGTAAAAAAAAACAACCACAAGGACTTCATTTCGACATGCATGGCTGCTATTCAGAGTTCTTGTCAGAAGGAAGAATTTACTGTCCCAGTATCCTTTCCCAACCCCTCATCCACATGTCAGTTGCCAAACAGCCCGAGTTCAATCACACCAGTCAGACAAGCAGGAAGCCACAAACAAGCAGGTCCCGATGGGAACCTGCCTGCACAGCACAGGTCTGCAGCTGCCAAGCACACCGTGACTGCTTTAGCTCCCAGCCTCAGTGGTCAATTGGACAAAACTGGAGCAGTGTCCTACAACTGCTCTCTGCATCTTGGCAACTACAGTGTCAAAGGAACAGGCTGCAAAGGCAAAGTCTGTATCAAGTTAAAACAGCATTGCTTTCATCCCTCTCCCTGTATCAAGTGGAGGCATCAGAGCAGCTAAGAAGCCACCCAGACAGCTGTTTCGAAGGCTTGCTTATCCAAATCAAATAGCTTGCAAGTATGCTGTATACATTACCAGAGACAACAACACAGACTATAACTAAGGACCACCTAGCCAAGCAGGTAAGACCCAGACTAAAACTCTCCAGTGAAATTACCTAGCCAATCCCTCAAACCCAGCATGAGCTCACACAACACACCTGCCTTCCTTGAAACTACAGCACACATATAATATTCAAATGAACAGTTTTTACCAGAACATTCCCCCTCTGTTTGCGTAATAGCTTGTTTACCAACAAAGGCTTTGTAAGTTGGAAGGTATCCTTCCCATTTATTCCCATTACTTACTACACTTGAGTGATTAGTTTTACATCCCCTCCATTTTATTCCTTAAATTGATTTGACCAAATATTAAGGTTTTACCTCAAAGCTAAGCTCATGTGCATTTTATGAAATGCAGCTAAGACCAGAGCTATAACAAAACCCAACAGATCTAGCTCAACAGACCATCTTAGGCAGTCTGTCACCCTTTTTTCTCTTAAGAGTTTTTCGACAAAAGTCTTGCTACCTGACTGATATGACCTATGCCAATCACATCTAATAAAATGGTTCATTTCTAATGAAATGAACCCCTTTATAGTGCAGTTACTTGCAAGTGAGCTTTAATTATCTAAGGCCTTCTCCAGAACATTGCATCCATCATCAACAAAACTGTATTTCACTTGAAAAAAGCTGCTGTGGACCCCCATGAACACACAAATACTATGAAGTATGGCAGAAGCTGTGCCATCAGCAGAATAACTCAAAAAGCCTCAGAGATGAGGGCAATGAAAGGTCAAAGCTCTTCCTTGCCACTGGCTTATTCCAGATCTCTGCTCAGGCAAAGGAGAGTTGGGCTTACTTCCAATGCACAAGGTTTTTTTGTCACTAGGTTACTGGTAGTAGTAGGGGGGAGAAGGCACAGAGCTAAAGCTGTTTTAGAATTTCTGGGTTGGGGAACCCAGCTATTGAGCAACTGCAGATTAGAAGGAAGCAGACAAATAGTTTCTTTCCAGAGAAGAACACCCATACAGGCAGTCACTCCAGTAACTGCCTCAGAACAAAGGCAAGTCCTTTATCCAACAGTAGTTAACAGTCTTCATATTTAAGAACTACTGTTAATTTTTGGTTTCCTTGCTCAAACTGAGGGGATTTTCCACTTACTTGATGAACATAGGATATTTTCTGCACATTAAACACCTACATTGAATGCTATGCACATCATATTTTGATTAACAGCTACTATCAGAAGGGGCAGGAATAGTCAATTCCAAACCAGTTACAGCTGTTAAATTCTTATCTGCTCAGTACAGAAAACTATTTACCTGCATCCAGAAAGACCAGACTCCTGAGGCCTCTAGAAAATGCAGTTCATACGCCTGCTCTCATTTCACGAGCTGTCCATGCTTCTCTCAAGAACTACCTTCCCTTCTGTGAGAATAAATGAAGTGCTATGGCTAGAGCATTTAAATACCTATCACCCTTTGCAGCAACACTGCAAATATTCAGCACTTACTCTCCGTTTGTCAAATACAGGCATGGAAGCACCAGAGAGGGAAAGAACAGACAACTTTCTTAGCAGACACAATAAGACAATACTAAGAATCTGGGGGCTTATTTTACAAGTTTAAAGACAGTCACCACAGGGTTTGCAACAAGAAGTTTAAAACACAACACAACCCAATCACTAAATCTTGCCCATGTTGAACTTGTGTCCTCTTTCAGTTGTGTCAACTTCCACATGACTATACATCGGTCTAATAATACAGAGGTGCAATTCTTCTTCATACTTAAGAACAGTATCAAACAGAAATTGAATGTTTCCTTTTCCTCCCCTCCTATGGAAATACGAGAATGCTTCCCATCAATGAATTAACAGCAGGTATGGTTTTCACACACACCTTTTCTTAAGAATCAACTGCACTCCCTCAGCTTAATCGATTCAAGTTGAATATCTGGTCAAACTGCAAAGCTGCAGAAAAGACAACCTGCACTATTTTTCCTTATTACAGAAAATCTTCCTTATGCCACTTCAGTGCACATGAAAGATAAAAGCAGACATCATATCTCCTCGTACATAAGATGGGTTGAATTCTCCATTAAACTTTCAGAACTGTGGCAGGGGCAAGACAACCAAGAAGTTCATTTTAAGGTCAGTACACACAAGCCATTTCAGAATACACGGAAAAAAGGAAAAATATATACACAAACCTAACATATATACTCTCTGACATATCAAGAGTCATTAATTCTCATGCTTTACATGGTAAAAATGTATTCTTCTATGATCATGTAAGACAGCCCTTGTAAGAAAAGTCTCTTGCCCAACATAGCTTCCTAAATCATTCCTTATAAATACATTTTGTTCATCAGAACTGGATAGTTATCCAGAGCCTAGTATTCCCTCTGAAGAACATGCTTCCTTTAAGATGTTAAACCAAATGATTTAACTAGTAGCCTCCAGTTGAAACAATTTTTGTTCATCTTTAAGAGATTCAGAAGCCAAATGAAAAGCCAATAAAGAGCTCCACAAAACATGAGCTGTAATAAAACCTTGAGCATGATTTATTTCAGGCCACTTGATAACAGAACATTACTCAGGATAGTAAAAGGACATTTAGTCAAAAATAGCCTAATGAAAAAGCACCTCAGGATTCAAGTCTAGAAGATTTTGTTTAAGTCTCAGCAACAGAGCCGAAGTGTTCAAACTTAATATAGTTGACCAGCTCAGTATGAAATCAAACTTATGCATACATGTGGCTAATAGATCAGTGTTATTTCACTTGAAATTTAGACATAATATGTAAATACCTATAATGAAAAACAAGAAAGAATTTGAAAAACACAGGATGTTACAAAGAGTTAACAAGACATGGTCTTGGGAGAAGAAGTAGACATCATAAATATGTCAAACTGGGACATAAGATTGCTCAAGGAGAACCAAACATTAATAAGACCACACTAAATTGCTTGAATTATGTGCAAACTATCCTAATTAGCATACTAAAAGATCCACCCTAGAGCAAAGAAAGCCCCCTATTAATAAAGGCCCCTCTCCACAGAATATGCAGGGTGAAAAAAAATACTGTACCTTTAAATGGAGACGAGGCCTGTAAAAACCAATGAGAACCATTGTTCCAAGTGTATAAAATGTTTTACTATGTGTTAAGAGGAGGGCTAGCTTTGTTGATTTACCACCTAGCACCCATTTCTGCACAGACATGCAATAAATGGTATCTCAGCGCTTGTGTGAGACTGGCTTTTTGCACATTGGGTAACGAACTACAAACTCCATTTGTGAGCCAAGATTAAAAGACCTGAAATTCTGAGGGAGATTCCCAAAAGCATGAACACAGACCAAGCTCTGATCTCATTGCCATCTACAGAAAGGAACAGCCAAGCACTCCAAAAATCCTAGTCTATCACTTGGCACTGCCCTAAACTCCACAAGTATCTCCATCCCCAAACACAGAACATACCAAATAAAGTCAAGCTGAACTTGACGGTTATCAAGAGCATAAGGTTGTGGCTATTTTAATTTACTCAGAGCTGACACCATGTACACTGCAAGTCTGGTTTATAAAGAATATTATCTGTTTGCTTTCAAGACAGCTAATGCACACCCACCTCTCAAATGGTCCATCAGCCTTTCATGGCTCCATGAAATTGTATGACAATTTCAAGATGTGTATTCTGGCAAAAAAAGCCCAAGCTATTTTTCCTCCATGACTACCATCCCTGTGTGGCATACCCTCTTTTAGAAGGAAGCCTGTCATATCAGCTGCTATGAATATATGATACACTCTATCATCAGTGATGATATTAATGGAAATAACTGCCTATTGACTTCACTGCCTACAAATGCAGCATCTGCCACAATTACTTCCAATTTTAATAATTACTGCTAGGTCATTTTACCTCAGAAAAGCCATTAGGCAGTCCCTGTTTACACACAAATAATCCAGTACTTTACCAATTCTTCCAAGCTGTCCAAAGACTTTGAGCTCCTGATTTTTTCCTACTACCTACCAGTTTTGTTCACTGCTTTTTCTGTGCACAGAGTATATTGTTCACCCTGTAGGCCTGATTTTGCTTTTATCTCTTTACACACAGCAGCTACTCAAATGAGTTGATATAGCAACCTTTCTGAAGATGAGATCAAGTTCAATTTTATCATGAGCATATCATCCTCTGCACAGTCTAACAAGTAGCACACAGCCTGTACTATAATCAATACCTGCTTTTGGCAAGACAGTTGACACAATTTTAAGTCATTCTGACTGAAAAAAATCTACCAATTGAGCAAACTTCAAAAAAATCAGCTCATTTCTAGTTCACAGTTCTTTAACTCCTTAATTCAACTTTTTGGTCTCTCCCCGACTCTGTTTAGTGCAGCAGGAAGTTCCCTTTCCATGCAGATATTTTCAGACAGCTGTAAGTCACCTGTTTACATTACCCTGGATAAATTAATCACATGGACCTAAGCCTACAACTCTATATCCAGATGCTTAAGGAGAATAATTACAAACTGTAACCAAAGAATAATTATTTTAAGACCAGTTTACTAATAAAGCTCTTCAGTTCTACCTGTCTTAGACTTATTTTACTTCCCTCTAGACTTTTCCCATGATGCTCACAGCAACCCTGAGTATACCGCAGTCTCCAAAACACAGAGAGAAATAAAACTTGGTAAAGGAAAGCCTTCATTCTTCTATTTGGGTAACAGGTAGAAGTCACAGTGCCCCATCTGCATGCTTTCTAGGAGCCCAGGTCCGCAATAACTGGCAACAGGTTTATGAGAAATATTAACACTGTTCCTTCTAGTCCAGGGTCAAAGGTGGCCAATAATTCTTCTGCTCCTTCATCATCAACTTAGCTGGAGCTTCCCCTAAACCTGTTCTTTGCAGGCTACATACAATACAGTTCATTGTCTTTTTCAACACCCACATTGCTCAAATAATTTCTTTCATTTATCCATTGAGAACACCAAGTGTTATGCAAGCAAAGTTAAGAGACAGAAATAACTACCTCTTCAATAATTATGCCTACTCCTATGATTTTTACTCTATGCTCCTTACTTAAGGGAAAAGCTTTTGCTTCCTCTTCTCCCATTTCCCCTCACTCCTGTAGTTCTCCATTTAGGTCTCACATCTCACTACACACAATTAAAGTAGCTCAGCTGTCCCAACAGATGAGACCAGCACAGGACAAAGGAAAAAGCTAGCTATGATGTAAGCATTCTGCATAATAGAGAAGGAATAAAACTCCCTCACCTTTAAGTTCACCCCTAAAATCAATTAAGTTTAACCAGCAAAAATGGGGGACAAAAAGCAAACCTTTACTCTTAATTTTTACAAATACAGGGATTACTTACTGCTGTTGCATTGAGTGCCAGTCATCCTGGCCGCTAAAAATCACTAGTAGTTATATAATAGCTCATTTTCCAAGGAGAGTAAAATTAAGATGCATCCACCAGACAGGCAACAACAAAAGCATGGTTGATTGCACCTCATCTTCACATAAGCTGTCTACAAAATGCAGTTTTAAACATGTTTACACTGTCAACTGAAAAGCAAGGTGACAAATACACATTACTGGTATTGTTTAAAAATATTCTTTTGTCTTAGTGGATCAAAGTTAGTTTTATTTTTGACCACTGGGCTAGTTTATTAGTAGCCATTAGTACAATAGGAAATTCCTTTTTCTATACACTCAAACATCACCTCAGCACTGCAGATCTCAGATAACTGTTTACCTCCAAATACTTCATGTTTGGTCAACTAGGCACAAAACCAGTCCTCCCACATTTAATCACACCATTTAGTTATTTTCCCATTACTTCACCTCAATCTACTGTATTATGTCACCACAAGAAATACTAAGACTAAAAGAAAGATACTACTAGAAATACTTACTTGATATTCCCCATGCAATTCCTAGTTGAGAACTACAGTCAAACCAGTTTTCAAACCATTTAGTGCACTAGTTACCTTCAGGCAAGGGAACATGATACATAATTTGTCACTACCTTGTAGAAAACTTAATATTGTGTCACCTGTTATTTGTCTCCATCAGCCCTGTAATCTCTAGCATAAACTCTTTGGCATAGACTTTTCTGTAAATCTGTGCTGATTGATATGAATCACATGCCTTTAATTCCTTACTCAGTGTTCCATATCTCTGCCTGAGATGCTGGGTTGACAAAACTGCTGAATGGCTGTGGCGTAACACCCTGGCCGATTTCATCTCCCTTGCCTAGCCAAAGGAGATTTCCCTGAAAGATTATCCTGATTAAACTACATCAGTTGAAGTTTTATGACGGTTAATAGATGACTAAGGGATTTGGCTGTTAACACTTTGTTTTCCCTACTCTGAGTTACCATCTCACACCTCCTTAAAAACAGCTGATGACAACGCAACTGAAGGAGACGTGACTGGACAGTTTACTACACCTTCTCTTCCCACCTCCTACCTATTTTCTTGAACAAGTTATTATCCAAATAATACCAGGATATAGTATTGACCCCAAGTTTTAACTTTAATGTATACTATTTCAGTGGGCATATTTGCCATGGTGGCTTTCTTTCAGCCAGAAGCCTCATTTGCATGAAACTTGTTCTATGTAGACCTTTCTGCATTTCCCACATAAACATGCCCCAACAGACTGGTCAAATCCTCAAAAGGATAAGGTACAATGAATTAATCTGCATAGATCTTTAATTTTCACATGATTTTTACAAGTTTTTGGATGTACCAAAGCAGCAGATACCAGCTAGCTGCTCAGAGCACTCAGAGTTAGATACTGAAGGTAGTATTTGATTATATATAGAAAACTCAATAATTCTGATGCCTATTCGAGCAAGCATCTGCTGGCTGCTCACAGCAGGTACCACATGTCCCAGGAACAGCAAACACATAATTCATGCAGGCTAAACTGCACACCTCCAGCCTATAAATCCTTGAAAATACAACTACCACACTAAGCCTGTATTTAATGCTCTAATATGCTTTGTCACAGCTAAAGGCTTTCTCCCAAGAGCTGATGAATACTCACTTTCAAAGTATCATGCAAGAATTCTTATGTAATGGTTCCACCCTTACTATTAACCGCTTATTCTAACACTGAAATTATTAGCAAAATGCTTTGTTCATGGCAGGTAAGCAGTTATACATCAAGGCTACCTGCTATGTCAGCAGAACCATTTAGTCAAAGACAATCAAGACCCAATTAGCCAGGTTCACTCAGAACCCCTGGCTTTCAGTGCTGGATATAGTTCTCTATCATCATTTAATAGAAAAGACTCACCACAAAGTGGATACAGTCAAACACATCCACCATTTTGCTTAAGCTTTTTAATGGTGTCAAATAGTAACCATTTGTTTCATGAGTTCTTACCATGCACTGGGTTCTCCCTATTTCCCAGCAGGGAGATTCAAACCATCTTTATCCCAAATGAACATACTGAGACAGAGCTGCCTACAAGGAAGTTTTCTGAAGCAGACAAGATAAAAAGGCAGAGCTGCCTTTAAGCATTGGCCTCCTCCAGCTCCTCAGAAAATACTGCAACAGCTTTTCAGAGTGAGAAATAGCATTGCAACAAAAAGCGTATATAAAAAACAGCTACACACATGGTCACATACAAGAGAAAACTTGAAAAATGCAGACTGAGAAACAGCTTCTGGAATCATGACAAGACTTGACTGGTATAGAAGATACCCATATCACAATTTCTCATGAGAAGTTGCACGTACTACTCCCTTCTCATTTTAACTTCTACAGCCGTGTAAGAAATGGGTGAACATTCATAATATACCCTCATTCTTTTATCTGAAGATCATGGTACATTACAGTTGGCACCTGGCAATCTCAGCCAAGGACAGAGTCAATGCAGGCCCTGGCCTACTCTGCAATACAAAGCAGCAATGATTTTTTTCCACAGCAGATACAAAGCACCATACCACACATCCTACACCTGCAGTGTGTTGATAAATACCAGATCTCCAGCTGAAGGCATTGCCTACATGATCAAGAGAGCTACTCTTGATCTTACCATCTCTTACCATCTTCACCATGATCTTACCATAATCACTTACCATCTACCAATACAATAGGCACACATTAGTTACTTTATCAACTTACACAAGCCTCTGGAAACCACTCTAAACCCAGGTAACCATAAATACTGCACTTGGACATACACTTGCCAGTTATTTTTGAAAGTGGCCTAATATTTATCCGCTTCTAATCTGCAACCAATGCTGACCACAGTCATATACACACACACTTTGATACCTTTTTGGGTACATTACACATTGGTTTCACACTGCAGCCCACTGGAATTGATCTTGCATAAAGCTAACCATGCTCTGCCAAATCTGAACGATTCACTAACAAGTGCCTGAAAGTGTGCACGCCAAACAGTACTTCACAGACATTCTGCTGGGCTGGACTTGGAATTAAGTACAAGGCAGAAGACCATGGTATGTATTTTGAACATCTTGTTTTTGTATGACAGATGCTTCCTGAATCTCCACAGATGTCATTGATTTCTAATTGATACCAGACCACTTTGTTATGTTTTTCATTACCAACAAGCAGCAAGAGCATGAGAATGTCTGCATAAAAACTGAGGTAGGATTCAGTTTGAGGGTATAACATCTAAAGGTAAATATACATATATCTAAGTGAGCAAGGCTTCTTAGCTTCCATTAGAGGCAGTGGAGATCTAGCTAAGCAAGTGAACAGCATCCAGTAGTTATACAGCTGACCAATAATTAGAGACCTATTTCCAGTTAAGCTGAATCACTAAGCTCCATAAACTGAAATGACTAAGACTCCATTCACTTGCCTAAACATAGGTGCACACAGCACCGTATCAGGTGCTTCTAGGCATGCCAGCTAGCCTGCATCTGCTTCTTCACAGCCACTGTTTGCATCTTCCACAGCCATCTGATTCCATAGCTGCTGATTCCTGGATTGTTTTCCTTTGACAGACTACAACTCATGGGGGAAGAAATGGGCATGTGACAATAAGAATGTTTAGTTGAACACTACAGTAATTTCCTGGCTGCATACTTAGCCCTAAGTACTTGGACCCCAATGTGATGAGACTCAGTTTTACACATATAGGAGATGCTTCAAACTTATTAGCATATTAAATCCATGGGATTAATCATACAGCCAAAGCTCAGCACACTGCAAAATACCCTCTTAATGACAATCTAAGAAGAACAGCCTTCTCCACATATTTTAATTATTATGATTCATGTAACATGACTGTCACATAAAAAGAATTTCAGTTTATAATTAAGGCATTTGCTTTCAACAGTAAATGCCGTTAAAGATTAGTTCAGTAAAACAATAATCTTTTGATTGTAACCACTCAATAGCAAGGTGAAAGAAAGGGTCACACCTTCAATACCAACCCCCTTGACTGTGGCACAAGGGAGCTAACATAACAGCCTAAATGACAGTTCCTTCTGGGGACAAAAAAAAAAAAAAGAAAAAAGAAAGTAAAAATTGTGCCGATATAAGAACCTAAACATTTTTTCACTTCAGATGAGTTAGTAACACATGAAAAACTGCCCTAGAAACTGAAGTCTGAGTAGGTAGTGTTAATCTTCAGCAGAGAACTGAAGCTCAAGCCGGTGTTAAGCTGGCTCTAGAATTAACTTTCTCCCATGTGAAAAATCATGGAGATCTCAACCTGGTCATAGTCATCAAAATCAAATTTCAGTTTATCATTAATATTTCTCCTTCCTTCACAGCCAAACAAATTCACCCTCCTATCTACCCACAGGGCATTTACCTCCACAGCAATATTGCAATGCAGGCTATTAACCCTTCATTATAAATAAGGCAGACCCAAGAGGCTGCCTGGTAGGCCAAACTCCTCTAACTTCCACTTTCAGAGTACAGCCTCAACTAAGTCTAAAATTAATTTTATACAACAATGGGCAATTGAAGTTGGAACAAAGTACAAGCCAACTGTTCAAAATAAACCCAAACTTCTGTCATCTGTTACATGAAATATTCTTCCAAAAGTGAAACCAAGCCTCATACAGCAATGCCTTTGAACAATAAAACCAAACCCCCTCCCCAAAAATGACTGAGTAGGGCCTCATTTTAACACAACTTTTTCTGCAACTGGCATTACTGCTACAGTGAACTTCCCTGTTCTTCTCCATGTTGCTTTCCCTTTCCAGTGACACAAGCTGCAAGTATTTCCAGCAATCTGACAGAAATGACCACAAGCTTCAAATAAAATCACCAACCCAGATCCCACAGACTCATAAGAGAAACTTGCAAAAGCCCTGCTCCAGATTTATCACAACCACGTACTTACTTGATTCTGCTCTAGCTAGCTTAGTGACCTTCTAGAATTACCATTAAGAGATGTTTCAGCCCAGTTTGTCAGTTACTGCAGTCAGACTACTCTTCTGACTTATGGAATTCATCTGTACCTTCTGATCTTATCAGCAAGTATCAAAAGAATTAAGGTAGGCCTTTAGGTTTCAAAAGGCTTAGCAACTTCCATCATTGCCATTTTTTTAACGTTTAGTTTGAGACCAAAATGGAAACAGTTTTTACATCACAGTGGTAATGTGCTGCTCCCAGTCTATGAACAAAGGTGTTTTCACTACTGACAGAAGCAACCTTTAAGTAAGAGCTGCCCTAAATCATTTTAAACAGACTAAACCGACACAAAATTGCAACATTTTTACTCGTAATATAGGCAAGATATAGATGAGGTGATGATGTAAGTTACAGAACAATTAACTATGCTTTAATGTTTGTGAAATTGGAGTATTTAATTCCCAAAGCAACTTCAAGTTCAGTCAAAGGCCATGCAATATTCAAACTTGCTTCTAGTTCAGCTCAGCTCTTCATAGAAGCCAAGAGTTGCTAACTCACTACAAAATATGAAATTTCCAGTGATAACTCCTTAGAGCTAACTGTTGTCTCTGGACAATGGAACAAACCAATACTTACCACTTCAGGCCAGACAGAATATTTTCTTATGTATGCAGCAGAGCAAATAATTTATTTGGGACAATAAGCAACCTACACATTTCTACATCTTCCCTAGAGACTGTACCAACCACGGGCCTCAAAGTCACAAAATAAAGTTACTTCTGCTTATTCCATGCTTGTATGCTTGTCTTTTTTTTTTTTTAAGCAACCTATTTTTGCCTCTTTATTCACGACCTGTATGTGTGTACATGCATATAGGTTGTCTTTTCCTGCAGAACTGCTATTTAACCTGTTGCTGCCTTTTTTTGTTTTCATAGTTGAGAGTGTGCTCCCACATGACCCTAAGTAGCCTGCACTTAATCCTATTGAATTGCATTAGCTAGCTCTGTTACTGAACAATTACTGGCTATGATCCACTGGCAGCTGATTAAGGCTGAAATTATAACTCTTTTCTGATGCATGATTAGCCAGAGTGCTGTCATACTTACTTCTGCATAACATGCCCCAGGCCAGCACTCTCCATTTGTGTCTCAGGGGACATGGATACCACAGAAACTCCCTTATACAGCCCCACTTTCTCTGCCTGCCAGGGAGTGGCAATTCCATCATCACTTAAAAACCAAGGCAAGCTCACCTCGGTTTCTCTGTACTTCTGCTCAGCACTGTTCCAAAGGTAAGTCTTTACAGAGATCTGAAGGAAAAGAAAACCAATCAAGAAGTAAGAGTCATTGTATTGCTGTAGAGCTGATACTCCAAGAACAAAACTAAATCCTGATGATACCAGGATTACAGGAACACCTGTGAAACCAAATCAGAACCAGCTCCATACACCCTCCCCCTCATCATTCAGCTGTTTCACAAACCAACATCAACCTCACATTCAATGACAACTCCTAAAACAGGACACAGTTAAAGGTTTAACAGAAAAATCCTCATATGACCCTATGAATAAAAAGGTACCCAACAAGCAGACAGGCAAGCTGGTACTCAGATGAAGCGTGAGACAAAAGTAATGCCAGGACCAAGATGTCCAGACCAGTGCTTATCCTGTCTACCCATGACAAAGCACTACACTACTTCTGCAAAAACCCTGATCTCTTCCATCCTTCAAAAATGAGTTTAGCAGGCAGCATGCCCACCAGACCCAACCAAGCCATGCCACTGGAAGTCAGGCTATTACCATCATCTCTAGATGAAATCATGCTCTAAAGTTTACATATTCAAGTACTACTTGCCCTCCTCTGCTCTTTCTCAACAGCTCACACTACAGCAGTCTCTTTAAAAGTGAAGAGGCCCAAATTCCCAACAAGCTGATTAAAGCAGCACGAGGTAGCTAAACTTCCAGATGCCAAAGCTCTGCAACACCATGACAAGGAGCAATAACCAGCCAGAGCACTAATCATACATTACCCTTGCTATAGAGATGTTTTCATATCTAACAAGCTCTAAGGAAAACTCCAAATCCAACAGGCAGTTCAGAGACTGCTGTTATGCGCAAAAAGCATGCCTTAAAAGGTTTATCTTACAAAGCATACTGCTGCTTCTTCAGTGTATACAAAAAATATCCATGGAACTAACTAACATACAAGAATTAGCCAAAAAGAAGTTGGGCAGCCCTCCCTTGCAGCCAGCAATGCATTATGGGCAATATCTTCACTAAAGACACAGTTAAATGTATAACATACACATCAGGAAAAGAACTTCATGAACAACAGTTTCTAAGAAGTTCCTCTTACCTTATATTAAAGCCTTTTATTATCACTGCTCATTGATGAATCAAAATTCATCAGGCATATCAAGATACCAGGCTTCACCGAAGAGATGTAAAGCATTGCAAACAGCAATAAATGAGTTTATGCCTCTTCACACTAACAGATCAAGCCATGCTAGCAATAAACAGATCTTACCCTTAACCCTCAGATCTCCTTTAACACTGATTTAATGCGTGTTAGTTTCCCAGGCATCTCCATAGTCTTGAAATGTTTGTGAGGGGCCCCCCATTGAGATTAATCAAGTGCTCAGCGACTTAAAACTGATGCCATATAAGCAGCAATAGGAAGTACTTGGAGCTGAAGTTACACTAGGTAGTCCAAGTAAAGGCTAGCATTTCATACAACACAGAACCGACACTGGCCAATTGAAAAGGCAGATCCAAGAGCTTGAAAAAAAGAACAGAGGAAGTCTCCACTACTTCGATCCACTTGAACATTTTGGTGTCTGATAATGAGGCAAAGGTAAGTTTCCTTTGAAGCAAGTGACCAAACGAAACTTTAGCCAAAATACAAATTCAAATTAAATCAGCATTTTCATAGCAGTAGGTGGTCATTTTATTTAGTTTCTATCAATCTGATTGAATGCCAATCCAAAACCTAACAGTCCTGTTGTATTCTACTAAAAGGTGTTTTGCCCAAGAGAGTTTTTTTCTACTTCCAGAGTTTCTTAACAGACATAGCTTACACTAACAGCTGGACACAGCTCTTCAAGAACGTGATCAAGCCTAGGAAAGGATACCTGTATTATATACTGCACATACTTGTGACTCAGAACCAGAAGCAGCACACTTTTTAGAACATCCACACTCATACAGAGAAACACCACTCAAGAGCTTCCTTTTGGCTCCTGCTTCCAGTCTCAGGGGTCAGATACATACCAAACCTCACACGCTGGTGTTCAAACCTCTGCTGAACAGAGCTCAGCTGGTAAGTTCAGCTACAGTACTTGAAATCTACTGTGATGCTTGGTTACAGACATCACTCACTCAATCACAGGACTGGAAGTGCAGTTAAAACAATTCCTTAAAAACGAACAAATTTTGAAAACCATGCATCAAGCTATTTACAAAGACAAGCTAGGAGGACAGAACAGCAAGGAAGCACACCAGCATTGCCAACAATTAAGACATGCAGGGGACAATGCAAGAGAACTGCAGACTTCTAAACTGAAAACATGGACTATTTATTTGCTAACTTCATTCAGACTTTTGTCAGGTATAACCCACTAGGTATAAGTACTATATAATGTGAAACTAAGAAACATTCTGCATTGCTTCCTCTAAATGCAGTCCAATGGTACTTCAAGGGGCACCCTCGCCGAAATACCAAAAGAATCTGCCTCCTAGTACAAGGCAAGCTATTTCACTTCTCTTGCCGTCCATGCAGGAAAGGACACTGCTACAATAAGCTGCCATTCAGGCTTGGACTAGAGCCTCTGAAACCAGGCAAAAATCACCCCCATTCAGTACAGTGCAAGACTAGTAAAACCCTCCTATGAGCCTTTGAATAAGACTTCTCCAAAACACTGCAAGTTCATCTGAACAGAAAGTGCTCAAGAGCTATTTAACTCATCCTAAAGTTAAAAAGTTTTATTTTCTGAATGCCATTCTTCCTAGAGCACTGGACATTACTGTAGCACTCCCTTCACCCCCAAAAAGCAAAAAGGGAGTTTAAGGCCCATGCCACATCTCTCAGTTTACAACAAGGGAGCTTGTTTTTCTGCTAGTGGTTGAGACATACATATCATTGACCTGCACATATTTGAAGGAAGAACTAAAGGGTGTTCATTTTACAAGCAAAGCACTTTTTTAGGTGAGCAGTAAACAGCAGCAGTCAATTAAGCTCCAGCTACCTGACCACTCACGTGGAAGGGAAAGCAAGCCTGGGCAGCGTCACTACTAGACCAAAACCAACCCGATTCCTTGAATCCCTGCCCCACCTCTGGTTATTGAAAAGAGGTTACATTTTACATTGTGTTATTGTGCAGTTATTGTGGAGAAGAGGTATACAAGCAGAAAAGTCAGACCTGCAGCATCCTGGAGACATTTCCAAAAAAATCATCCAAACCACAGGTCAAACAGCAGTACCACACACATACACAGTCACCTACCTCACATACAGTAGAAGTGCCCTTGTCTGGCAACGTGCAACCCAAGAGCTCTGCAAGAAACTTTGCCATATACAAGCAGGGAGGAAGGGGTCTTCCTTGTCACAGTGCCAGGTAAATATCCTTAGGCAAGAAAAGAGCTCAGCAGAAATACTCCTCATCGCGGCAAACCCAGGGCGATTCTCTTCTGGGAGTGTTTTCCAGGCCGTCTACCAGCATCTTCCTCATCCAGCATTTCAACAAGGCTGCATCGATTCACTTGGTAGTAGCCTAGATGGCTTTAAAAGCAAATAAACAAACCAACTAAGTCACCAGCACGGTGCCTAGGCTTTTCGGCGTTTGCTTCCACTCGTTCCCGCTGAATGTCACTATTACCATAGTAAAGGAAAGGGGCCCCGCAGAGGGGAGATAAGAGGGACAACGCTGCAGAAATGCAGGCAGGCAGAGGCAAGCACTGACAAATCACCTTCATTTGCCTATGGGACAGGATTTACCCTGTGCTCAGGACATCCACTTCCTCCCTGTCCACACGCAAGAAACATACCCTTTTCAAAAGGATCCTTTTCTCTTTACACTCAGAAATACTTAAGCACTTTCAACTCCAGTACCAAAGGAAAAGAGAAAGGTCACATCCAGCCCCTTCTCTTCCACTCAAGCCCTGACTACTAGCAAGTAAAACCCACGTAGAGCATCCTTTTAGCAGCAAGGAAGCACCTTGCCCTGGGAGTCAGTGCCACTTCATAGGAAAGGACCAGGGCTTGAGGCAGTTCAATCTGTTCCTTGCAAACCTTGCCAGGAGGCTCCAGCAAGCTTGAGAAATTGCTGCTCAGGCTCAAACAATCCAGTTTGAGGTCTGGAAGGTCTCAATACTTAAATTTCAGTATATTTCTGAAAAAAGAAGCGTATTGAAATGTAAGCATTGCATTAAATAAAGAAAGCACTTCCCTACGTAAACAAAACTGTCCAACCTCTATACTCCATCACCAAAACCAAGAGCAGTAGCAACCCTAAGTGGCAAATGTGACTGCTTATCCCAACCACCTCCCCACTTTCCAGACAAGGCTACTATACGCCATGGAAGCTGTAACAGTATGGTAGTCAGCTTTAGAGGCACAGTACATTCCAAGTACTGTGCACTTCCACATAAAAATGATCCTGCCTATCTTCTATCTGAAGTCTACGGGAATCGATTTAACCCAGTGAAACACAAGTATAAGTCAGTATCAGCATTAAGTATGTCAGGTTCAGCTTTCACGGTTGCAGAGAGACTGATTTTTTTCTTCTGTTTTGGTACAAGTGAGTGCAGGCCAGTCCAGGAAAAAGGTCTCCATGCACATCACTCTTCCCAGAACTGCTTAGGCTTGCGGAAGTACTTACCACCACTTCTACTTTAAGGCTAAGTATCAAACTCCTCCATCCTCAGTACAAGTGCCTGAAAACTTAGATATACACTTCAAGGGAATTCAATTGTTCTGCTACAGGAAAAACAAGTTTGACTGCTAGGCAGCAAGTGAAATAGCACACAGTTCAGTTTAAGCTCCTCAATATCCCCAGAACTCAAGCATGTGATATCACAGCCATTACAGCTCCCTGCTCTACCAGGAGTCCTGTGATGTAATCTATTATTTCCAAGCAACTTTAGCTTAACTACAGCATCTAATCTGCTTTTACTGGCAAGCATAAGATTTTATTTGCTCTTCAGGCATCAAATATTGCACAGTTATCGCAAAGGTTGAACCACAAGAGACTTAGGAGGCAGCAGCAGGAAAGGAGCAGAATAGTAGTGTTAATACAACATCTTGTTTAAAGACAGCAACAGAGCTCGCCAGCTGCCCCATGCAAGTCTCTTCCACAACCAAGCAGGAAAATAAAACTGCTTTGCACAGACTTGCTTGGAGAATGAAAAGTACAGTACTCCAGACAACAAATAACATGCACTGCTAATATCTGAGCTGTTCTGATCGGCTTCCACACAAGTGACAGCAAAATAGTTATAACTGTTTTAACACACATGAAACCCCTTTAAAAGTTCCCTTTAGGATTGTAATAATTCTTTCTTTTGACAACTTTTACAGCTTCTAAGCACTCCACACATCACTAATTAATCTTTCCAACAGGTTTTCAAGGACATACTGCAACTTCTAGCAGTATCTGCTAGAAAGATTCACTGACAGAACAATGAGATAGAAACAGCAACAGTTTGCTCAGATTCAAGCCTCTTAAGTTTGCAGGCAGACCCTGGATTCATATCACATCTTCAAGAGAGAGTTATGTCAGATACAAGACTTGAATGCACAGGTCCAGAATTACAAATCAGAGAGTCAGAGGAAATGACCCAGAATCATATAATATCTCAAGTTCTAAGGGACCCATAAGGATCATCAAATCCAACTCTCTGCTTCTCACAGGACTAGCTAAAACTAAATCATATGACTAAGTATCATCCAGGTGTCCCTTGAACTCTGACAGGCTTATTATCGTGACCACTTCCCCAGAGAAGCCTGTTCCAGTGACTGACCACCCTCTCAGTGAAAAGCCTTTTCCTAATGCTCAATCAGAAATTTCCCTGACACAGCTTCATTCCATTTCCTCATGTCCTATTGCTGGTCACTGCTGGCCCATCTTAAGTTATAGACTGTGATGAGGTCACCCCTCAGTCTTCTTTTCTCCAAACTGAAGAAACCAAGAGACCTCTGCGGCAAATGAAGAGACAGGACGCAGCTTGATGCAAGCAAATGTCAATTTATTATACAGAAGCACGCGTTTTTATACACTTTCAGAAGCTGCGCGTTTTAAACAGATTGGTTCTTGAAGCTAAGCACTGCATACTAGGCAATCCCTGATTGGTGGTTAACTGCCATCAATTAACAGCAAGCTGTTACCTTTCCTTGGCGCCATCCGTCTCCCACTCCCCTGTGCTCTGCAAACATGCCTCATCATGTTAATTGTTGTCTACACAAGCTCAAGCAAGTTCCCCTCAGCTAACTGATTGCCGCGCATGGTCCTAGTTTGCAGACCGCTCCTGCAGACCTCAGCTGCTTCTCCTAAATCTTACCCTTGAGACATTTCACCATCTTGGTCACCTTCCTCTGGACACACTCCAAAAGTTTGATGTCCTTCTTATACTGAGGCACCCAGACTGCACGGCTCAAGGTGGGGCTGCACCAGTGCAGAGTGGGACAATCACCTCCCTTGACTGGCTAGCTATGCTGTACTTAATGCACCCCTGGACACAGCTGGCCCTTTTGGCTGCCAGGGCACACTTGACTCATGTTCACCTTGTTATAAACCCAAACCCCCAGATCCCTTCCCATGTGGCTGCTCTCCAGCCTCTCATCCCCTCATTTGTACGTATAACAAAGATGACTCCATCCCAGGCACTTGCTCTTGTTAAATTTCACATGGCTGGTGATTGCCCAGCTCTCTAGTCTACCCAGATCTCCCTGTTAGGCCTCTCTACCCTCAGGGGAGTCCACAGCTCCTCTTAGTTTAGTATTGTCAGCAAACTTACTTACATTCAACTCCTGCGTACAGATAATTTATAAAAAGAGCACTGGTCCTAAAATTGAGCCCTGGGGAACCCCACTGGTGACTGGCCACCAGCCTCATGTAACCCCATTTACTATAACCCTTTGAGCCTGAACCATCAGCCAATTGCTCATCCAACATGTTACAGACTTGTCTAACTGTGTGCTGGACAGTTAATCCAGAAGGACACAAAAGCTTTACTAAAATCTAAAACAACCACATCTACAGGCTTCCTTTGGTCAACTAGATGGGTGATCTTGCCATAAAAGAAAATTAAGTTAATTAAGCAGAACTTTCCCCTCGTGAATCCATGCTGGCTATGACCACTGATTGCATTGTCTCTCAAGCGTTTTTCAATAACTCCCAGAATAATCTTCTCCATAATTTTACCAGGCACTGAAGTAAGACCGACACACTTTTAATTACCTGGGTCTTCCTTCTTACCCTTCTTGAAAACTGGGACAACATTTGCCAGCCTCCAGGTGACTGGGATCTCCCCAGACTCCCAAGACCATTGAAAAATAATGGAGAGAGGCCCTGCAATGACAAAACCATCCATAAGGACAAGGGCAGTTTTTCTAGAGATATCCCTTCATTCTTTGTAGAATAATTCATCAGTCTCATTGTCCTGGCTGGGTGGTTTATAGTAGACTCCCACAACACCTGCTTTATTTGCTTTCCCCTCTGTCCTTACCCAGAGGCTCTTAGCTGTGTTGCTACCAATTGTAAGCACCATATAATTCAACCTGTTCCTTACATACAACCACCCCTCCACCTCACCTGCTCTGCCTATCCTTCCTGAAGAGCTTATAACGGTCACATATATACACCAGTCACAGGATTCATCCCACCAGGTTTTGCTTATGCCAGTGATGTCATAACTCTGGGACTGGGCCAAAGCTTTTAGCTTCTCCGGTTTATTCCTCACACTGCATGCATTAGTATAAAGACATTTCAAATACGCTCCAGTGTACTCAGCACATCATGGAGCAGATCGAAGGATCTCACTAGCATACTGTCCCTCAAACATTAGCGTGAGGCCCCCAGGCTTATCTCTAGCCAGCCTGATTTTATCCCTTTCCCATTTCAAATCTAGTTTAAAGCTCTTCCAGTAAGCCTTGCTAACTCCTGCACAAAGATCCTTTTTCCCCTTTGAGACAGGTGCACCCCATCTGTCCCAACAGGCCCGGTGTTCTGTGGACCTACCCATGATCAAAAGACCCAAAATGCTGCTGGGTGACACCGGTCACAGATCCAGGTATTAATCTGCTGGCTCATCCTGTTTCTTCCCCCATCATTCCCTGCAACTGGAAGGCTAGAGAACACTAGTTGTGCTCCTGATACGTTAACCAGTCGTCCCAAGGTGCTGAAGTGCCTCTTCTATGGTACACCTTGTACTATCTACTTCATCTGACAAATAGGGAACAGAACAGTTCGTAAAAGCACTGAGTAAAAGTAAAACATCAAAGGTATTTTTTCCATCAGTAGTGCTCATGGCACAAAATTTAAAACACAGGACCCTAATGGCAGAATTCATTCTCTTCCAAACTGCCTCCCTCCCCACCCACAATACATTCATCATCAGCTGCTACAGACAAAATCCTGGCACCCACAGGCACACATGTGGCTACACTTAACCACCAGCAAAGAACACCAGCAACAGAGCTACATCAGCCACTTCCAAAACACAGCTGCACAAAGGAAGTGGCACACAACAAAACAGGCACCTTGGCTGCTCACATTGAAGAGCAGACTTAAGAGGGACACAATCCAACATCTATTCAGATCAGCAGGAGCCTTTATAGTAGTATGGGGGTACTGGACCAAGCCTACAAAACAGTTCTTTTAAGTCAATGACTAAGTTCAAACTATCCATATTTGCCGCCTCCTTTTGCGGTAAGCTCTCTGATAACATGGCATGACTAATCTTCCCAGCATTTTTAGGTACACCTTGTTTATGCTTTTAGTTCAGTTGCCCTACTTACTTCAGATGGGACACAGTGCCACTGATGTGCATCTGCTGCACTGCAACACTAGCAGAAAGACTTAACTGAAACATGCATATTTACGGGCAGATTATAAAAACCAAATAACACACTGGAAAAAACTGTTCTATGAAACACTGTATTAATTCTCACTTTGATTTAATGAAAGCTAAATGTTTTCCCTAAAGTGGCACAAAGCTAATAAAGGCAAAAGAAAAACAAAACCTCTCAGTCTTCAAGGTTAACTGCATCACTAAATACCAGATTAATTTTATCATCCATCAAGGTAAGATCAGTCCAAGTTATTCAAAGGTACAAGAGGGAAGGTGAGGCACAGAAACACTCCAAAGTATCATGAACAGAAACACTGTTCTGAGCTGCCATTGAATCCTTCCAAATACAAAGAGCACACAAAAAAATACAAGTGCTTTATATGCTCATTTCAGTCTGCTATACCATTACACATCCATACATTTTGGGAAGGTAGAAACAAGCTTAGACTTCCACTCACCCTAACTACATGTATATATTATTGCCTGGACATACCCTAACATCTACCTCTCTATTTTCAAATCAACCAGTGCTTCACTAAACAAGCCTTTAGAATTTATTAAGTGTCCTCTCATTCATTATGAAAGGAATTTTTTTTAATATGTATTTCTGAGCCCATTTTGCACTGGCTAGCTCCTGGGTAGGATGAAATGAACACAAAAAGTACTCTCTGGAGGTTTTACTCCTTCCTCCAGCACTGCTGTTGGATGAACACCACCTGCTGTGGCCTGAGACAGCTTGGCAAATTCCATGCTATGCATTCAATATCATGCCTGACTATTCCGGGGATTAGCTGAAGCCTTGGATATTCTACACTTTTAAGACCTAATTCAAGATGCTTAAATAATTAAATAGGGCCTCGTCTGCTGATAAATACTTCATTCTTTTTTTAGGCTGCTTTTCATTCTCACTGACTGCACAATTCATTTGTTTTGAAATTACCAGAAGCTTGGACATAGCTCTCCCCCTGAACCTGTGTTCCCTGTGTTCCACAAAACAGTGACAGTCCCAAAATAATCTACCAACACCTTTGCCTCTTCCCAAAAGTACTTCTTTTTCTTAATACATTCAAAATCTAAGTTTAAGACATGTTTGCAAAACATTGATATTACAGCAGACCACACTGAACACAAAAAATTTCAGTGGACACCAAAGTTCCTGCACACATCTTACACTAGATGATTGGTTATGCAACCTACTTTAGACATGGGGCTTTTTAGTCTCTGAAAAAAAATAAAAATCACTTCTTATCTAATGAAAATTGAGAGTTACACAATGCAGACCATGTACAAACCAGCTTTGTAATCTTTTCATGGTAGTCTTCAGATTCCAGCGATGTCTGCCTCACAATAAGTCTTCATCTTTTCATGTTCATGCATTAAAGCATTTTTTCCAAGGCCTGCAATGAAAATATAGAATAAATACAATTGTACTTAATGACTAATTACAATACTTGGCAGGTTACATCCTTAAGCATAGGGGCAAGTGCTACCTTGTTATACCTGCCTGTGGTAAAGCTTGTTCAGGTATTTGCTTAGGCCTGTTGTTAGCAACACACAAGAACGCTGGCCTTCACCGCCCTCCTAAGGACTCCTTTGTGAGAATGAAGAATTAAGGGCCATAAGAAAGTACGGGGCCAGGACACAGACCCACAGCAAACAGCTGTGCCACCACAACACATCTGACAGGAAAGATGGTCGCCCCCGGACAAAACAAGTCCCCAAAGCCCACTGTTTGCTGCTTCCCCTCAGGAAGGGAGAGCGCAGGGGGCAGAGGCACAGCCTCCTCCAGCTGCCAGGCTCGCCGGCCCCAGGCGCCCCTCAGGCCAGCGGCCATTTTACCTCAGGCCAGGCTCCGCCAGCGGAGTGCCTCCTCCTTCTCTTTCCTTCAGGTGCCGGGCAGCCCGCCCGCCTCCTCCCCTAGCTCCCCGCGCTGCCCCCTCGCCGCGGCAGGGCTGCGGCCATCCCTACAGGAGCCACCTTCCCGCGCCCGGGCCCCCCTCATGATGGGAGGGCTGCGCCGCGGGCCCGCCAGCGGCCCGGAAGGCGGGAAGGGCGGGAAGGGCGAAGGGTGCTGCTTCCCCCGCCAGGTGCTACCTACCGCTTGGTAACGGCATGGCCACGGAGCTCCTGCTCGGTCGCCCGCCGGGGCGATCGCTTGTTTTGAACCTGCAATGACCCGGGTTGCATGAACTGCTGCCTGACAGCAGCACCGGGCGTGGAGTCCCACTGTATTCCAAGAAGCTGTAAAAGTCCATGTATCTCTTCCTGCCCGTTACATTAATGATAACAAACCCCACAGAGAATACTCCTAAACGAACTACTGCCCTTTTTCCTCTCTGGGAAATGCTTATTTGGAAGCAATACAATAATATTTTATTCTGGATACCAGAAAAAGTTTTCTTTCAACTGACACATGCCTCTCCTGTGTTTCATTTTGGGCTTTTTTATTTTTTTTTTCCACCATCCCAAGCAAATCCCATATGGAAGATACCCTTTTAACACTTATTTTTGCAACACAGAAAAACCCTGAAGAGAATCAGAAGCTACAGAAATGTGCAGTCTCTGACATATTTGGAATGAGTCCAGATTGCCTCATTTGAAGTGGCAAGAGCATTCTGTATTAGCAAAGTATATCAAGCAAGAAGCAAGATGTTCTGTGAGCAAAAAGACAGCACAGAAAGAGTCTGGGTGATGTGTCGCCTCACTGGCCAGAAGGTACAATCCAGTACATAATAACACAGCAAGGTATTATGAATAATACATGAAGTATTAAATACATGTTAAATACATGAAGTACTGTATTTAAAATATACAAAGGATTTCTTGCTGTCATCTTAGGTATATACAGAGGCAGCACCTTCCTAACAGAAAAAGTTTACATTACTAGTTTAAACAGGACCCACATCTTTAGGTAGTATTTCCTAGACCTTTAACAAAACTCCACTGGAGCAACATTCTGTTTTAGTAATTGGGATGCTGAATCTGATGAGTCCTTTCTAGCCATGCATCAGTCATTATGAATGTTAGAAAAAGAAAATAGATTAATTCCTCAGAGATCAGTTTACTAAGTCATTCAGTCTTTCTTACCACATGTGTAACAGTTAAATGACAGATCAGATCAAGTATAAGAAATCCATCAAAACACTATATATTATTGTTATAGAATAAATCTGATTAACTGTATTCTTCTCTCTGACTAGTCTCATTTAGCAGTAGTGGCTGAAGCCTTAGGCCAGAGAGCTGACAGAGTAACCTTTTTTGATAAAACCAGTGCTGCTCCCAAAGAACTAGCTGGATCTGGCAGACAGGAGCAAAACAAAAATAAGGTACAAGGAGACAATTCTGAGGGAATGAAGTAGCTTCAGAAGAAGGCTAGCCCAGCAACAGCAAAAAGCAGTAAAGAAATCAAGAGACTACCAACCAGAATTAAGTGATTGGACTTGGGGATCAGGTGATGGGTGGTATAGGTATAGTTGAGGGGTGTGAACTGGGGTAGGGGTGCCTCTGGAGGCACCCAGAGGGAATCTAAGAGCTGAAATATAAGAACTAATAAAGCAGTGATTGTAAACATTCACCCAGACTCAATGGGATTCTAAGATCAGACCTGGTTACAGTGGCTGGTGTGCATAAATCCTTAACACTTTGGCAACCCAGGTAGGACCCTAGGCAATTGCTGTTGGAACCTCTCATCTCCAAACATCTGATCAGCACCAGCCAGTGAGCTCACCTGTGATCACTTACTGGAAAGCAGGGGCATTGGGAAGGGGAGTGTTCCATGAGGCTGAGAGGGCCCCAGGAACCCAGACTGGGGAGGAATCTGATAAATATCACCAAACAGCAACGATGTGAAAAGGGAAACTCAGACAAATCTCAGGGCATATATGGGTGTTGGAGTACTAAACAGAATTGTAAGAGTCAAGTTGTGGGGAAAATAGTATTCCTATAGCAGAAGACAGGCAGCATCTGTTTCCATTTTTATGGAAAGGCCAACATGGGCTTGCCTGCCCCAAGGGTTCACTGGGTCTCCTATGATATTTTCCTTTTTGCTTAAAGATAACTTGAAAGATGCTGTACTATCTGGAGGTTCTGTACTTGTACAATACGGAGGTGATTTGTTATTTGCTAGTAAGACATATGAAGTTACTTAAATGATACTATTTGCCTATGTATTGCTTTAACAGAAAAAGGTCACTGTGCATCTCTTTCTAAGCTTCAGCTGTGTCAGCAGGAAGTAAACCATTTAGGATTCATTAAAAGACAAGGGTTTGTAGACCAAGAACACAGGCTATTGTAGAAATACCTTAACTGGTAACAAAGAAACAACTTCAGGGATTTTTAGGTGCAGTAGGATACTGCAGCCTCAAGATACCAGGACTAAAGGAGCTGGACGAGCCATGGACAGAACCTACCAAGGCAGAAGAAGTCCAGAGAGAGAAAAGGCTTTCCAAGCTATAAGAGAAGCTTTAGTTTCTGCTCTAGCACTAGGATCGCTGGATTTCTCCAAGTCCTTTGAACTATTTGTGCATAAGAACAAAGCAGCAGCCAGCAGAGTCCTTACTAAAAAGCTAGGTCCACACCGCCGCCCTGTGGCTTATTACTGGATCCTGTAGCTGTAGCGACAGGGAGTAATTCCTGTGTTAAAAGCGATAGCAGCAACAGCGACTATCATAGAAACAAACAAACAAAGCAAGCAGCAGACCATTAGTCCTGGGTGACCCAACAACCGTTTATGCCCCACATGAAGTAGAACTGATTCTTAAGCAACATGCTACACAAGCATTGCCCTCACAATGAGTTCATTTCTATGAATTAGTGATTTTGAATGTAGATAATATTGCTTTTAAAAGATGCAACACTTCGAATCCAGCAATTTTTTTTGTATGTGTGTGTGTGTGCTATGGTAGTGTTTCACTCCAGCCACCTATGGGAAGATCTGCAGGATCAGCCTCTAGAAGACTCTGGTCCAACCTTTTTCACTGATGAATTGTCATACTATGCAAATGGAAAACAACACATGGGCTATGCTGTGGTGAGAAATTTAGAGGTACTTGAAGTAGAACCTCTACAACCCTCAGTGAGTGCCCAAGGTGCTGAATTAACTGCATTAGCAAAAGCAGCCTGGTGGAGATGTAATCAGCAGGTAACTTTATACTGATTCTGAATTTGCTTTTGGAGAGTGTCATGCAACAGGTATGCTATGGAAAAGATATTTCTAATGGAACTGAAATCCAAATGCTGTTGGAAGCTATTCAGCTTCCAAGGGAAATTGCTGTAGTACACTGCCCAGCTTATACCAAAGCTCCAGTGAAATTAAAAGAAATAATGAACTGACAGGTAAAGCAGTTAGAGCCACTACACAGCATCCTATACATGAGTGTACCACCATAACAAATCCCTCTGCTGATGATTGGGCAGATATTAATAATCCAGCCAAAATATATGCAGAGTTTACTCCAGAAGAACAGGTTTGCTGGGAAAGTTGGGAAGCTGTGAAAGATGAAACTAGAATTTGTTCTATTGTGGGAAAACTCATTTTACCAAGAAAGTATTTAATGACTGGCTAGACTGTTTCATGATAAAACACATGGAAGGATGACAGCAGTTATTAACCAGATTGAGAAAACATAGGCAGCCTCCAGAATACATATGGCAGTAAAAAAGACTGAGTCCTTGCCCCACATGTTGGAAGTCCTCCAACACAGAACCCAAATCAGAGGCTGGAGAACAACCATGGACATGCTTCCCATTCCAAGAACTGTAAACGGATTATGCTGACAAGTCTCCTGTGAGATTCAAGAACCTACTGGTAATCATGGATCAACTCTCAGGTTTGGTAGAAGCTTTTCCTACCAGAAAAGCTGATACTACAGGAGTAGTCAAAACACTCTTGTGGGAAATTGTTCCCAGATATGGAATACCTGAAACAATAGAATCCAACAGGGGCTCTCATTTTTCAGCAGGAATACTAAAAAGTATCTGTAGAAGTTTAGGAATACAGCAACAACTCTGCGTTTCATATCATCTACAGTCATAAGGGTACATGGAAAGAATGAGTAGGACTCAAAATGGCTCACAATTGTTGTCAGGTAGGTTTGAAGTGGCCTGAAGTTTTAGGAGTAGTGCTATAGGACATTAGAATACCCCTCGCCAACCTCTAGGGCTGTCACCAGAAAAATAGTGTTTGGCAGGCACTTACTTCGCTGTACCTGGGACCTTTGCCCCTGCTAGGACCATCCTCTTGAATGGAGATGAAGTTACCAGATCAGGGATACAAAAACATCTACAAGGAAATAGGCTACAAACCAGATTTCAACCCATACCAGCTGGAATGCATGTACGTAATATCCATCCAGTCTGGAGGCATAGTGATGATAAAAGTGCACTCCCACAAAACAAAGTTGAACGCTAAATGGGAAGGTCTATGTACTGTGTTATTCTTACTTTGCTATAAAGGTTGCAGAGAAGGGTAATTCAATTCACCACTCATGTTAAACAATTGCCAACAGAACACCAGTTAGAACACGATTGACCCTGCAAGGCTCAGTCAAGCCTGCCTTGAAGATTGAAACCAAGCTTACCAATGCTAAAGTAATCCTACAACCATGTCATTTTTGTTTTCTTTCTAGAGCAGCCTCGACCAGGGAGTCACCTGTGGCTTGGTAAAGCAGACTATCAGAGACCATAAATCAAAGTGAAGTCCCCATGAAATATATCTAAAGGGGACTGAGGCAGAAACACCTACCCACAAAAGAGCCCAAAGTGCATACAACTCCCCTAGAAGTGACTGGTTACAAAACTTGTTCTCTGGATGGGGTTCATCATGATGGTTCAGTAGCTTATTGCTAAAAAGTTTTTTTCCTGGGTTTATTACACTTCTGATAGCCTGCTATGTTTTCACTTGTATTTGGAATTATTTACAGAATAAGTGTGCCTATGAAATCTATAAGGGGGTACCAAAAGCCTCATACAACACCATAAAGAGAGAGCAGGGATACCCAAAAACCCTAAAGGAAAGACTGTTACAGAAGAAATTTGATTAGTTGTATTCTCTCTGAATAGCCTTATTTAGCATTAGTGGCTTAGCATTAACAGCTAAAGTAGCTGAAGCTTTAGGCTGCGAGAGCTGACAGAGAGTAAACTTTCTTCTATTTACTGTCTCTTTGCTGTATAGGTAGTTAAATACACAATTCAAGTAACCTGACAGATGAAAAAGTTTACAGAAAATAAAATGCAAGATCTAAATTAAGAGTAACAGTTTTCTCACTTTTGCAAGCCCTACTCATAGCTCTGCATACATATTACAGTAACTAAAATAGAAATACCTCCACAAACTGGGATGAAATAAGAACTAAAACATGCAGTAAAATGTTTACCAACCTATGTAGAATCACACAGTATCAGTACAACCAAGTCCTGATAACAATTGTAAGTATAAGATAATAATTGAAATACAAGAATTAGACATCAGGTTTGATTAAATACAACAGAAAAACAAACTAAAAATAAGACTATAATGCAGATCTAAGACCCACCTATAAAGCAAAAATAGAAATTAGGCTGTATTATAGACTTACACACAATACAAGTCTATAGTCAGGAAATATGACTAAGAAACAAAAGATATGAAATAGCAAATTATAAAAAACAAAACAAAAAACAACCAAAAAAAACACCAATACAAACAAAGGCCAAAACCACCTATACCCTTAATGAAAAGTGAAAACCCAGGCTGAGGCTTAAATACAGCCCTGAGGCTAATGGGCAAAGGATGCATGGGCTGACCTGCTAGGTGAGGCGGGTTAAAGCAGGTGAGGGCTATTGGTGTGCTCAGAGCCTTGACAGGACAGGTAGCAGCTGCAAGGTAAAGCCTCTAATGTCTATAACAGTCAGATAGATGCTGTCTTTTCTAAGGAATTGCTATAAAGATCTGAAGCAAAAAAATAAGGGGAGAACATATTTAGTATAGATATAAATATATGCTTGTATACAATAGTAAAAATTATAATGTTTAAACTATATTAATGCAATAAAACAGAAAATAAACAGACTTGCTTCTTTTCATCAGGGTTATACAGACCAAAAAAACCCCAAGTGATGCTGGTAAGTTATGAGATGTTTCTTAATGCTATGTGCAAATAAGCTATGGAATTTCTTCCTGGATGTGAAAGGTTTACATAGGTTCCAAAAAGGCCTAGATAAATTCACAGGAAAGAAAAAGATGTGAGGCCTCTTAAATACAAAGGCATCATCAACCCATAGATGCCAACATACCTAGCTACTGCAAGAGAAGGGTTAAGGTATGTTCATGCTGGATGTCCGGGCAGATACAGCTTTTCAGAAATTTAGAGAAGATTTTCAGTCAAACACTAACTGCTGTTCATACAAACTGTAGTATTGAAGTCCCTTGAGACTAGATGACACTAGCTCCTTAAAGACATATGCCTAACAAAATCTTTGGAATTAGATTATATTTGCATGTGTGTCTTTTTAAGCATTTTTTTCTTTTAATGAATACAAGCATGTTGAATCTGACAGCTTTAACAGCAAGGTCCTGAGTGTGGTAATAGGCCTTAACTGCCCTGAGCAGCCTCACCTGGGGCATCCACCCACACTTCCACTTCCTGTTGGCCTGAGGGATGTATTTAAGCTCAGGCTGTGGCTTTTTTTTTTTTTTTTTTTTTTTAAATAAGTTCTTGGTAGGTGTGGGGTTGTTTGTGTTTTTTCTTCTGGTTTTATTTGCCCTATCTTAATATAAAAGATTTAATTCAAATTTAAAAAATTGTTTTATGCATGCATTTTGTTATACCTAAAGTTACTGCATAAGTTTTTTATTTCTGTTAGATGTGTTTTTTTCACTGTTTTTATATTAAAATGTTGTAGCTATATTGAGAGAAAAATAATTCTATAAGCATTTTGATCATATTTGCTTTCAAGTTTGGGGTTGTGCTGGTGGTGTTTTAATTTTTTGTTTCCTTTCAGTTGCATAATGAAATATCATAAAATATACTCTAGTAAGGCTTATATTGCCACTTCAACTAGTAATTCCTTGGTAAACAGAAATGAACAGCTACTGAAATGTTAGTTCCTAAAGCTATTATCACAGGGTGGTTGGGGTTGGAAGGGACATTTGGAGATCATCCACTCCAATGCCCTGTTAAAGCAGGTTGCACAGATTTGTATCCAGGTGAGTTTTGAGTGTCTCCAGAGAAGGAGACTCTGCACTCTGCTCCAGTGCTCCATCACCTTCAGAGTAAAGATGTTTCCTATCTTTCAGATGGAACTTCCTGTGTTTCAGTTTGTGCCAGTTGCCCTTCTCCCTACTATGGAGACTCTTGGTAGTAAATATGAAGCATAGGAATTTTAGTTAGAACTTTGGATTATTTTCAAGGCTAATTTAATTTCAAACTTGTATGTTCAAAAGATACTATCAAAACATTAGCTTTCGGTGTAGCTGGTTATATCCAACCTACATTTTCTATAACAAAATCTTTTTTATAATGGGGTTTGTATGAAATAAGCCTTACAGCTGTCATATCTGAAGAGAGATGTTAATACAAGCTTTATTCTGCATTAAAATGAAAAACTTCTGTGAATAACAAATTGCAAAGTCATCTTTGACAATATGATAGTAAAGGAGTATGTGCAGGACAGATCAACTGTCTTAAATAAAATGAATAACGTCATATTTTTTCACAAAACTTGTGTTAATATGCTTTTTGGTCTTTGCAGCCATAGCTAAACATAGTAGAGGACATAAATTTCTGAAGAAATTGCAGACTTGGGTCAGATAACTTATGGTAGCACTTAATGTCTGATTGACGCTTCCTAGAACTAAGTTCTCAAGACAAGTGCTGTTTTTACTACCTTAGAGAGTCATCATTTGTTTCTGAATGTCTAGAAAAGGACAGTGTGGTAATAGAACTCAAGATGCAGCTGAGATTGCTGAAATATAATGTACATTGGGGAGAAGTTCAAGCATCCATTTGAAAGTGCTAATGTTTTTATGGTGTCCTGGAACACTTTATTTTGGGATGCTGGTACTGAAAGGATGTGAATGTGAAAGACAGCAAACTTTCAAATGCTATCAATGAGTGGGCTAATTATTAAAAAAAGGGAGGATGGAGTTTAGTTGTAACTACAAAAGCAGTGAAATGCCAAAAAATGTCTTACCAGTGTGAGTATAATTTTGTTACACCCAACACAGGTGCCAAGGCACTAGATGGTTCAGTATATATAATTAGGCTGAAATAACTTAGGTGCCAAATACTACAAGATTTTAGAGGTTTGTTACTTTGGAGTGGGGTTGTTGGTAAATATTTCTGGTGTTAAGATATTTACTGTAAGCAGTAAATATTATGTCTCTTGCCTCTTGTCAAATGCTAGTCTTTGTTTTACAGCAAGGTAGCACACTGGCTGCAGATTGCTCTGAGTTTGTGGTGGCTAAGTCTTTTTAGTGCAGCTTTGGCCTTTCTTCTCCCATACCTGTTAAGGTGGCATGTTGTTAGGATAAGCCAGCCACAAAGTAGGAAGCGAAGGTAACACCGGGGATATTGTATGGACATACAATGAAATAGTAAGGTGGTTCATACAGTTGAAGGTCGTGAGTTAGAGGAAGGCTAGTGCTGTATATGTTTCTTTTAGCTTAAAATGTTCTGTTTTCAGCTGGTATATAGTAACTTTTCTTCTCAGTAGCTGATACCAGGCTGTGTTTTGGATTTGGTATGAACATAATGTTGATAACACATGGATTGTTTTAATTGTGGCTAAGTAGTGCTTGCTTTAAAGGGAGGATTTTCCAAGTTTCCCATGCTCTGCTAGTGAGCAGGTGCACAAGAAGCTGGGAGGGAGCAGAGCCAGAATAGCTGACCTGAAAGAACCAAGAGGTATTCCATACCATAGAACATCACACTTGGTATATAAAGATGGGGGAAGAAGGGGATGTTTGGAGTTATGATGTTTGTCTTCCCAAGTAATTGTTAGCACATGATGGAGCCCTGCTTTTCTGGAGACGGCTGAGCACCTGCCTGCTGATGGGAAGTGGTGCATGAATTCCTTGTTTTGCTTTGCTTGCGTGTCTTTTGCTTTACCTATCAAATTGTGTTATCTCAACCCATGAGTCTTCTCACTTTTACTCTTCTGATCCTGTTCCTTGTTCCACCGAGGGGGAGCAAGGGAACTGCTCTGTGGTGCTTGGTTGCTGCTGGGGTTAAACCATGACATAAATGTATCCTGACAAATAGCCTCCAAAACAGGCATTAGCAGAAGCATTAGACTTGATGTTCCAACCTAGTAGTCATGTAGTCTCTACTTGTAGACTAGTCATTGCCACTGCAGAACTGAACTCTGGAGGACAGGAATATAGTCTTGCTTTTGCTGCTGCCTTGCTTGGTAACACTGGGCAGACCAATGCCTCACAGTTGGATCCTATTAAAATGTCTCATGTGTTTGTGTTTTGCCTTCTATTTGTGCAAGCACTATGAAAGGTATGATTTTCATTTGAGGAGTGCACAGTGCTTTTTAGCTCCTACATTCAAAGGTGTATATGTGAAAAAGCTTATAGCTTCAGTTGCTTTATGGCCTAGGGAAAAAATCTTACCTGTTGGAGTCAGCTTTGTTACTGGAGCTCCTGTGTGAGACATTGTTCACAGGGAAGGGAAATGGGTTTCTTACCCTGAATGGAAGGATTTTCTTGAAATAGTGCTTACCTGTTTAAAAACAAATTGGTGCTGGCTTCTGTGATAGTACCTTTGTGTAGAAATGACAGTTTTAGAAAGGAAAAGCTATGCTGCTTAGTTGGTACTTGTGTTGTCTTTATTACACATCTGTATTTGCCCTGCTCTAGTCTTCTCGAGTCTTTCAAGTTTAAAGCCTTAGCCAATTCAACATGCCACAGCCAATTATTTTTGCAAATAACTCTGAACTAAAAGCTTAAGCCTGACTGATCTGTCTATTTGTAATAATCAAGCCTCTGACATGGGAGTGTGGGTTAACTTTGGTTTTAAGTGGAGATAAACTGTGCACTAGAGCCTACGCAGTGCTGCCTCTGTTTTGCCTGTGGTCCCGGAGCTGCTTCTAGAGAAGGGCTTGGAGAACACTAGGAAGGTATGAAATGTGTTTAAACAGCATTATAGCCTGCTGCAGGCAATTCCCCAAGGTAGTGGAGTAGCTGTGAGGCTGCCTTGCCTTTGCTATGTGTCTGGTGATGACAGGATAGCCATGTTGCTGCTCAGAGGTGCAGTTATTAGTATGTGCCAAAGGACTTGCCGCCTATACTCTCACACTGGCTGTATGTATGATAAAGAAAACTTTGTGCCCACAACAGGTGAAGGGTTTGCTACCTGAAATTTGACCTTGCACGTAATTGTTTGTAGAAATTTAGTTAGGAAAGACTGAAGAGGCATCTTGAAGTGTAAGAGTTGTCATGGTGGTGCTGCAAATCTATGTTGAGCCATGCAACCAGAGTTGTGTCAGGATATCTGCTCCTTTTTGACACCTGAGATGGGAACCCACTCTTCCGGGGAACCAGCTATAATTTGGTCTTCACTAGAAGGAGGATGTTCAGTGGGAAGATTGGTGCCCTCCTTAAGATGCTTACATCTGCTGCCCTTGGTGGTCTGTTCATAACAAGGACCTAACAGCACCAGCGAGCGTGTTGATTAAATATCAATGAAATATTACCTTGAACAAGATGATTATTGGCAACTTAGAAATACCCAAGCTTATTAAGAGCTGTTGCTGGAAGTAATTGCCTAACTTATAACTAGTTGCTACCTAATGTAATTTACTGGAAGAAGAAAATGTTTAGTGTGGAGGATTTCTATTTGTCCCAACTTGTAGTATAATAGAGATTTACCATGTATCTTTTAGTGCAGGCATTGACTTAGCTAGAAAAAAAGCTGTTAATTGGGATAGAATGGTGTGAGAAGGATGACAGAAAACCTTTAACCTGCCTAATAAATGTCAACCACTTCCTTATTCTGAGGTCAGACACCAGCTATAACTGAGTGGACAGTAGAGTGGTGGTAATGCCAGCTTAACTTTAAGGAGAGGCAATAAAGCTGTAGTGTAAGGAAGACAGCCCAAGGAGGAGAGAAATGCAGTCAAATGGAATTTCTAAGCAGTTTAATAAAATAACTAAAATGATATTCATAAAACTCAGCTATACTAATGTTTGTCTCTACAAGCAGTGGAGAAGGGGATCACTCTGAGGGCCAAAGCTCTTACACAGTTTTAGAAGGAAGCTTTCCTGACATCCAGGGAAAAGGGATTTCAAGGCTGGGTAGTATCAGGATCTGAACATGTCTTACAGCATGAAAAAAATGCCTGTTTTAATGTAGAAAATGACTGTGTACCGTTCAGAGAGATCATTTTTTTGTTTCAGTTTTTAAACTTATTTGTCCCAAATGTCCTCGGCAAACATTTATTGCTACTCTGTATTCATGGTCTGCAACAGTCTGAAGGTAAGACAAGTGACTGAGTGCCCCAAGAAAAAAGTTCCATTAGACTGAAACTCATCTCCATATATAAATTAAGATCTTGACTATGAAATAGATCCTGCTTGCAAGAGTTAAGCAGGTAGAAACAGTACTGAAGATGATTGTCAGCTGGGAGTGGTGCAAAATGTTCTGAACAATTCATTGAAAGCCTAGTTAATGTACACGTTCAAAGACTTCAATCCCGACACAATCTACACACCTTTGAAACTACAGTGAAGCTTAAACTTCAGTGTAAAAAAAATTAAAATAATATGGATTAAAGCCTACCAAATATAATCTGGTGCTAGTATTCTGGGTTTAAAATGGGAGAAAAACAAGGAAGGTTTTATCAGCTCAGGTGTTCTCAGGACTGGGTTTATTCTAACTCAGCACAACTATATTGATGCCCTCCAAGTCTGGGGAGGAACAGAAGATTGCATAGAGGTATTGAAAAATGCAGGTTAGACTCAAGTGCTGACTACAAAACAAGCTGCTACTCGGAATTTAAAGCAAGCAAGTTTATGGGACTGGCTCCCCCTTCCTATTAGTGTTGTAATGTGACTACATTTCTCTCTTAGAAGCTCAGCTTTAAGAAAAAGGAGGGGTGGAGGGAACCTGGAGCTTGCACAAATGAGCTGCTACTAAGCATATGAGTACTCTAACAGTGATGTGAATGTTTGCATGTCTTTACACATTTTCACAAATTATGCAGAGATGCTAATTTTATCCCAGATGTGTAATTACACCAAAACAGGTGCCTTCTGACCTCAGTAGAGGCAAATCCTTTTAGGTAGTATAAGTATACTCCATAGTAGGTCTGCAGGGGCTCAGGAACTCTGGTTTATTGATAATGCATGGTGTTCTTGAGACACCTGTTGGATTGACAGTAGAGGGGATTTTGGTGCCATAATTATTTTGGTTAGGTATCTCAGCAGTGTCTTCTGTGGTGTACAGGATGCTCTTGGCTTTGAGGATCTCATCCTGTCAAAGGAGATGTCTTTAATGACTTGTGTTTACAGGGACTGAGACAGTTCAGCAAGTGAGCTTCATATCCTTCCTGAGCCACTGGGAAGCTTATGGAGTACAATTTTTTGAAGCACTTCTTATGGTAACATACCCTTCACTCATCTCAAACTGGGCATCTGACTTGCAGAGCTGTTATGAAAGCTGTTACATGGGTCTTTGTTGTGGTTTTTTTATTGAGCTTCTGCCCTTTGTGAGCCAGCTGGACACAAAACAATGTGGCAAGAGAAATGGGACATAGTGTGCCCACTAGGCATCAAACCTCTGAAAGTTGGAGCCTGTGCAGAAGAAGAGGGAGCCAGAAACTTGCTGGAGTAGGAAGTCACTGATATGGCTGAAGATCGCCAGAAATCAATCTCTGGTATATTTAGTGCTCTTTTTTTTTTTTTTTTTTGAGATGCAGGCCATGTTCCTTTCCCTTCAGCTGTCAGTGAAATAGTGCAAGGTATCATTAACTCCGATGTTTTCTTCAGTGGTCTGCTATAACAGTAGGAAATCGTCAAAAGTGAGAGACAAGTAAGAATGGCCTTGTTGTCTGAAAAGAAACAAATAATCTTAAATACAGTTTTCTGAGCATTTAGACAGATGAAATATGACTGGTGTCTCTTAGCCCAGCTTATACCATCCAAGGACCCCCTCATGGTCACTACTTAGGGTACAGGGCCTAAATTTGTTTGCCCTTTTCCCACTTGCAGCCCAGGCAGTAATATTTGTTGCCTCTGTACTAAAAAGCATCCAAGTGGCTTGAGCATTTCAGTTCTTTGCATTTGACTGTTTTAAAAGTCCAGGAGAAGCAACACAGCCAACCAGAGGAGCAGGCTTTTATCGGCAGAGTAAGTCTCAGGGATTGCTGTATCAGTCTGCATGTGCCATCAGGGCTGTGGGAGTGACAGCAGTGAACCAACAGATGCTGAGGAGAGATTTTAAAAAAAGAAATAAGGAAACACAGATCACATCCTGAAGGCAGGAGAGAAGAGACTGAAAGCTGCTTTGTGTGAAAGGGGTGGCTATGTTTAGAAGGAAACTGCATCCAAGCAGACCAAATACAAGTGTCTAATCTGCAGATGAGTGATACACTGGTGGTTCTTGGAGCTTTATTGTATTTGCACCTTTCCTCACCTCTATGCTATCATTAATCTGTTCTCCCAATCCTGCATACATTCAAGGATTCCTGTGCAGGGCTTGTCACTTGGGTAAGAGATACTGCCCGGTGCTACTTACCAACCTGCCCTCCAGAGTGCAACAGGGAAGGCAGAGAGGCATGTTGGTATGTTAGATGTCCATAGCAGATTATTGTAGAGACCTGGAGGTTCTATCTTTGCTTGGTACAGGAGCGTAGCTCTGCATTCCTTTCTGCTCCTGCCAGCAAGCATTGCAGTTGCACTTTGCTGCCTTAAATGCAAAAAACTTAGTAGGCTGGATGGGCTGTTTGGCCAATGTGTCAGGTGAGCTCAGTTCCTTTGGCTGCCTAATTTGCCTCTTTAAAATAATCACTTCCAGCACTTGATTTCTTTGATTCAGACCCCTCTAAATATCTCCTGGCCTGCATGTCATTTTCAGCTATCAACACAGCTGAAATACAGTGCCTGTAGACATCTAGCAGTCACCTTGCTTTGATGTCAAGAAGATTTGTAGCTTGAACCCCTGATTTTTTTTGGCATCAAGACTGCAAGGCAAGAAATGTCTCAAACAAGATACCTGCCAAATAGCTGTGTACGTGGCTGCCTATGACTGACACCTTTTTCTGTTAAAACCAGCATATGGTTCCCTTGTGAAAAGCCATTTGTAGTGCAAAATGTGCCTCAGCTTTCCCTGCACCAAGTCCTTGGGGAACAGCATCTTAGTCTGACTTCAGTGTGCAGCAGCCTGTTGTAATCCTAACCCCTTGCCCTTATGAAAGTGAGTGCCTGTAGCAGAGGCAGAATTGCTGTTGCCCAAAGGAGAAATGAATGAGCTTTCCAGGTTGATTGTGTCCAATGCAGTCGTCAGCCTTGGCAGCCTATACAACTAAGGCAAAGCTAACAACCTGAGAGGGAGTCACAGGGTGTAGCAATTGCTGCAACTGTGCTTTTTCAACCTAGCTAGACAGAGTAGATCAAGGAGCCTTCTGGGTCCCTTCAGAGGCAGAATTACTGTAGATTATGCAGTAGCTGTTTTGCTCTTTGTCTTTGACAGTTCTTGCCAGAGTTGGAAGATAGGTATGTTTATATGGCATGATTGCTGCTGCTTACAGAGCAAAAGGCACTGTAAAGCAGCCGTTAAGAAAAAGGATAGCCCATCCAGATGGTAGGAATAACGTGGAGAGCCTAAAGCATTAGCCAGGCAGGGCTTGCAACTAATTCTGTGTCAGTCAGTGCTAAAAGCACTATTAGCAGGATTCAGTTACTGCTTTTCTGTAGTCATAAACTTCAAGGGTGATATTTTGGCCTTGTTCAAGTCAGTGAAATGTTTGCCACTGATTTTTTTTTTAAGAAGTTAAAATAATCAGATTTGAAGTGTATGGGGAAAAAGCTGAGAAGGAAAGAGAGAGGAAATTAATCCACTTTCCTGTTCCCTTCTGGGGAGATGGGTAAGAGACAGCGACTGAAGTTAGATCTGGCTCTATAGACCAGTGTGACAGTCACACCCAGTTTCCCTTCCCACTAACAAAGAGGCTAAGCCTGCCAAGGTATCTGACAGCTGCCAGACCTTACCCTGGGAAACCTGTTGATGCTTTGGGGGAGAAAGGGAAGGGATTTCTTGACAAGTAGATGGACACTTGCCAAGGGGGGCATCTGTGGAGTCTGAGTATCTGCACTGGGGATTCATGTTGTATGCATCAGCTTTCAAAGGACTGAAGCAGAGGCTGTGACAGTAGCAGGCATTGTAGCTCTCTGGATAGATGGTGTCATGACAGCTTGGGTAAAGAAATGTTTTTCCCAGCAGGCAACAAAAACCCAAAACACTGAGCTGGTACCTAAAATACATTTATAAGGATGCTATGCAAAGCTGCACAGTATTGCTAAGTTACAAACAAGTACCAGTAAATTAAATAGTGACAGCTAGTGCAGAGGGGAATCTGACTTTGATAAGGGCTTGTGGCATGATTTCTTGTAAAATGTACAACTTTACAGGAGCATAGGTTGTCAGTAAATCCATGTTCTTGCATCTTTTACATATCAGCCTAACTTCCAACATGCATGGAGTGGGGAATAAAAGTATGACACTGTGTAGGCCCTATGTGCTAAAGGCAGTTTGCAAAAAAACACCAAAAAAGTGGTTTGAGATGGAGGAAAATAAAATATTGCCAGAGAATAATTCCTGCTTTGTTTGTTAACATAGCTGCAGCTGCTTTGTGCATTACATTCAAGGCAGTATTTTACCCTATGCTATCAGCATTTTGGAAACTTTGTGATGGATGAATATGCTTAAAGCACAAATTCGGTTGAGTAAAGCACTTAATATTCTGTGGTAGTCTAGTGACAAGCAGCTGGCTTTCCCAATTAAAATGGTTTAATTCCATTTGGGGGTGCAGCTCTGGGTTCTGCCTGAAGTAGTTGGTGGTTAGCTCTGTTTGGTGCTGCTGAGCATCTGGCTTTACTGCTGTGCCTGCCATGTCTGGCTGACAGGCAGGTTCTCATCTGGGAGTTGCTGTGATACTTGGCTGCTCCATTGCAGTGAGGTCCAGCATGGCCTCTTGGTTTGCTGTGTACTGGGCTGGGTACCGGGGCCAGGAGCTTCTGCTTGAGCAAGAGCTGCCGCCTCCTGGCTGTGATGTTGTGGCCACTTCTTCACCAAGGGGCTTTTCCAGCGCAGGCAATGGCACAGGGGAGCAGCCAAGTGGCAGAGAAATTCAGCCTGGGACTGGATGAGGAGCAGGGCCCCAGCATGGGAGGAAATGTCTGGTGAGCGCTCTGAAGCCGGTGGGCATGCTGTGCTCTGGGGGAATCTGGCAGGGTCAGGTACGCAGGAGCATCTCAAACGCATGTGAGCTGAGGAACCTGTGCCTGGCTGTGGCTGAGGAGAAGTACATGCCTTGCTTGTGCCTTCTGGTGCTGGTGCCAGTCCTGGCTGTTGCAGGGTGGTTTGGGGCTGGCACCGCTCCCAGGAAGCAGCCCTGGCTGCAGTGAGGCACAGCCATGGCCATCACCTCGACCTCACGTCTCTGTTGCGCCTGGCTGTTGCTCGGGAGGGAAATGACTTCGCCTGTGGCTTCTGTCTGCGTTGCATGTCCTGCTGCAGGGTGGTTTGGGGCTGTGCCAGCAGCACCCCTGGGCAGGGGTCCTGGTGGTGGTGGGGCCAGGGGCCCCATGGTCCTGGGACTGGTTGCTGTGGGAGGAGGCTGAGGGAAGCTCTGGTGCCAGAGCTGTCCCAGGGCAGCTGCCCCCAGTGCCATCAGCCACCACCCAGCCCCTCCCTGGCGAGCGCCGGTATGGCTCTCAGCCACGGCTGGGCCAGGGACAGCCCCGTCCTGCATCCCTGCGGGGCTTCTGGTTGTTCTGGGCCCCTCCTGAAGTCCTCCTGGCTTGGTTCAGCTCTGTCTGATGTACAGCTCTTGGCTTTGCCAGGCCCAGCCCTGGGTGGGAATCAGCCACCCCAGCCCCAGCGTGGCTCTGTGTCATCCTGTGCCCAAAATGCCCCTCGCTGAGCAGGGGGGTCTAGCACGTCGCTCGCTCTTGGCTGCTTTTCTGGGGAGAAACGTGTTTTCTCAGGCTGAGCCCCAGACTCTCCTGTCGTCACCTCTCCCTGCCCTCCCCAGTGAGGGCAGCCTCTGCCGAAAGCCAGGCGTGGGCAGGAGGGAAGAGTCGTCCTTGCCCATGCCCATGACGGGCATCTCCAGTGGGTGTTGTGGGGCTGTGCAGGGCACTCCAGGAGCTCTGATCAGCCAGTTTCTCTCCCCTTTCACAGGTACAGAGGAGATGACGATGCCTTATGCCACTGCACCCCTCCAGAGAACTGTGGGGAAGAGGCCAGGCCAGGCTCCTCGCTTGTAGAAGGACAACTTGCCTCCCTGCTGCTCCTGGCTGTGTAGAGCTCCTTGTTGAGGACAGCCCTACCTGCGCCTGCCTCAAAGTATGGGTCTGGCTGATGGACACCCTGACTCCAGGTAGGTTACCTCAGCTCTGGCTATTAGAGGCTATGGATAGTAGGCACTCCTCTGATGCTGGAATGCAGCCCCATCTGATGTGTGCCATGGCTTGTTACATCTCCAGCTAATGGATACTCCAGTTGTGTAGCAGCTCCAGCTAATTTCAGTTCCTGCTTCTTATGGCTTTGGCTCTATGTTACAGCTTCAGCTCCTGCACAGTTGTGGTAAGAGATGTTCCTGCTGCTTGTTTCAAGTTAAGGTAATTTTAACTCCAGCTACTGGACACTCTAGCTTGTTTCACTTTAAGGTAATTACAGGTCCAGTTTGTTGAAGGTTTTGGTTTAATCCCAGCTGGCAACTAAAGGCCACACAGCCAGTTGCTCACCCCTTGCCGCCAGCAGAATGGGGGAGGGAATCAGAAGTGAAAAAGCCTTGTGGGTTGAGATAAAACAGTTTAATAATTGAAATAAAATAATAATAACAAAAAAAATTAATAAAAAGGAAGAAAAAAAAAGATAAATAAAACCTAAGAAAGGCAAGTGGTGCTAATGAAAAGAGCTGCTCACCACCAACTAACCAATGCCCAGTTAGGCTCCCAGTGAACACACTCATAATATGAGGGTATGACAAAGAGTATGTTCCCAGCTGCACACGGATTTGCATCAGGAAACATGTTCAGCTCCTTGAACAACTGCAATATTTGCCTTACAAGTATGTAGGCTGCAGTCTGAAAGCTGAGGAATGTCCTCATGTTGGTTGAGCTGGGGTTCAACTCATTACACACAATCTTTTCCTGACATTGCCTTTATCTTATTGTGATGCTTCTGACAATTATGGAACATTAAAAGTGACTCAGAATGATTTTTAATGGCATGATTAGTATCATATCCTCCTGGAATAAAATAAATCAGAAGTATTTCAGTAGGCTGAGTTTAGTTCCCAAATGCAGTTAAAAAAATTAAATCAGAGGACCGGAGAAGCAGCTTCATTTGTCATTTGATGAAATCATGTCATCAGAGACAGTGTCTGATGTCATATAAAGACCATTTTATTGGTGATATGGCTGCCTGGATGAAGTTTGAAACCTGTTTTGGGAAGGTACACTGTCCCTATTTTGTGGGTGAGGAAACTGAAGAAGAGAGGTTGATTATTTCAAGACACAGAATGTGCTGCCACTTCATTGGTGGCAAGGATAGAGGGACAGAATTGTCAAGAGCAGGACAGGTATATGTCAACACAGACCCCCAGGGAGCCTTTGTAAAAGTCAAAGGTTTGGACTGTGAAGGCTCGGCTCCTTGAGCCTGTGTGAGGAGGAGAGCAGATCCTGCAGTCTCCATGGGCACAGGTGGGCAGGATGTAAGATGGGAGCAGTGGTAAGGAAATGGACTTCTTCAGGCACCAACTTGAGCCAGGGGAGTTCATGAAGCCAGGCTGTCCTGAGAAAGGCTCTTCAGAGGAACCCAGGGGGGCCGAGCTGCTCTGAAAAGTCAGCTCTGGCCTGCAGATACTAGGGAGCTCTCAGTCCAAGGCTTCAGGAGAGGAGAGGATGACAGGAGACTGGGTTCCTGCAAGTAGTTTTGGAACTCATGAGATGTTTCCAAATGCATAATTTTTTTCTTCCCCTCCCACCCCCTGCCTCCAAGCACAGTGCAGTTCAGCATGCATTTAAATTTTGTAGCTTGTTTCAAGTGTAACACCCAATTCAAAGTTTGGCTTCTTCCATGAGATTTTTCTAAGTAGAGAACAGAGACCACATGGAGATTCTTCCACCCAAAAGTAGGTGTTTTTTGTTTGTGGTTTTTTTTTTTTTTTTTAAGAGGTTGAGTAACCTCAATTAACTTTCTTCATGGACTTACCCTATCCTACCTTTGCACTACCCTTCCATGTTGACAAGGTATAGATAGCCTCATGTGGAGATGTCCAGAGAAAGCAAAGCTTGCTCATCTCATCTCCAGCTATTAACAATGCAAGATTAATTATCTTCAAACTCATTGATGAGATGAGTTCAATAACATTTACTGTACTGTTCAAACATTTACTTTCTTCATCAATCCCTTATTGCTACCTGAATTGCAGTCACTGCTCGGCTAATAAATGAAGAAGCTACCCCTGTTAATGAATTAACTTTTCAGATACTTATTAATGTGACAAACTAATGGACTGGAAGATAATAAATCTACCAGAAATATTAAAGAGAAAGACTGAGTTCCATCTGTTCTTTTAATGTATGTTGACATTTAGAGTGGGAAAGCACTGTAGATGTTAGGAGAGCAAGATGACTTGTTCAGAACATTTTTGGATGACATTGACAAAAGATAGCTTGAGAGATGACAAAAGGAGACTTATGTTAAGTGTTGAGAAAGTGGATTTTTTTGTAAGACAAGGGAATGTGTTGCTGGGGTGACTTCAAGTTCACCCAGTGCCCTTCTGGAGCATACAAGAAGACTTGTAATTAGAAACCAACCCTGGATCTGCAGTCAAATGGCTTCAGAAAGCCCTTGGAGATGCCCTGAGTGCTAAGTCCAGTTAGCTGGACTATTATTTTCTTCTAGGAACTCATTATTTATTGTATCTATTACTGCTCTAAGTACTGCAAAAGCACTGATGGCCCCAGGCAAGTGCTGTGGTGAGGTACTTTGGTTGATAATTCATTTTTTAAAAGCCCTGTGAACTAAACTGATAATTCAAGCAGAGAAAAGCAGTGTTGTTATTCTTTATATTGCAGAGGAGAGCTGCTTAGGGTACTAGAGATGCTTGTAGTAGCTCAACAAAACTAAGGTTTCACCTGGAAACTTTGATTTGTCTAAGGCTGTTCCAGAAGTCAGAGGAGACCATATCTCCTTTATTCCTTTACTTACATAATGTTTCTCTGGGTCACTCCGTTTGTTTACCAGTTACTGCTGCCATCAGGATCTTTCCCTTGTACAGCAGCATGAAGAAACCTTGATACCTGCTTGTGGACCTCACTGGTTGATAGACCAGCTGGCTACAACAGAAGCCTCAGTTCTTTTGCTCCTCCATGTCCCACCTTGGCAGGGTTTCCAGTAATGGTTAAAAGCAGAAAGCAAGCATATTGGGGAAGGCCACAGAGTCATCAGGCAACACATGAATTGCAATGTCACAATAAACTTCCAGCTCGACTGAAAACCAGAAAACGATGAGATGGTTAGCGTGGGTTATAAGTTTAAAAATTGACTGTTGTTTTAATGTGAGAGTCAGTTGCAACTAATGCCGGTAAAACATACCTGCACAGAAATGATGTTCTGCTTTGAGCTTCAAAGTGAGGGCATTTCCATGCCATCATTTGTGGAACAGTTGTGGCATTGGTTGCCTGTACTGCATTTTTTTTGTCCTCAGGTTCCTTCAAACGTGAAAATATGGCAGGAACATCTTCCTAAGTCAGCTCAAGAAAGAAAAATCAAAGTTGGTCAGCCTGGCCTGCTGCAGAGATGAGCTCTTAGTGCAGAGCAGTGCTTGCTCAACAACTAAACCCAGAGATACTTGACCCAGCGAGTTGCACGCAGCCTGTGTTTGGATGCTGGCATAAGAAATGACATTGACTTAATAACTGATAAAAAGGGGGGGAACAAGATGAACTTGAGGATTCTTTTATATATGAGGGATGGTCACATTAAGTGTGTATCTCTGGGGCACACACTCAGCCTTGGTCTTGGTTGAAGTTGCAAACAGGAAAACAGAGCCATATCCATCAACCTGGAACAGAAAAACTCCTGGGTCTCCAGCTAAACTAGGCTGGCCTCCAGCAGCCAGGCAAGAGGAATCCTAAATCCTGGAGCCTGCCAGAGGTGGTAGCCTTATAAATTCCCTCACTGTGGAATGGGAAGAGGCTACTCTTTTGCCATAGAGTCCATCCAGCCATCCTTCCTCTAGCGGGATTAGAGAATTGCCAGGCAGAAAGAACATCTTAACTGCTCAATGTTTCCAATGCATTGTTCATTTACCACAAGGTTAACTCTATAGTACCTTGCCTCAAGTACCTATCCTCTCACAATTCTCATTATTTCACGCACAGCCACATGGTGTACAGTGAAGAAGTCACTAAAAGGGCCAAGACTGAAAGATGTTGTGCAAAACATACTATGATCCCCTAAGAGCAAAAATAGCTCTTCAGCTTGTCCTTTGCGGTACACAGTACCCAGTGAGTAATAATACTGTTGAAGACATAAAGTCAGTTTAATTTTAAAGCTTTGTAGGAGCATCAAAAGCCAAAACTTTTTACTCCCATTATCAAAAACATCCAAACACAAAAAGTGAGCAAGCTTTTTAAAGACCACTAAGAGAGGCAGCTAAAAGGCAATTCTTAGCATGGAGCACAGATTTTACAAAGATGTTATATTGGCAAGCTTGTACCATTTATCTCAACAAGGCTCAAAAGACAAAAAGGAGACTGGCATGGTACAACAGGAAAGCAAGGAAGACTATGAACTCTAGGAGGCTGAATTTGTACAACAGTGAGAAAAATAAGAAGGAACAAACTCTAGCAAACACAGTGCAGAGTAAGGTTATCCAGAAACATTTGAGGAACAATTTCAGACATCAAAAAATAAAGTTTATTTTAAAACACATGAAAAGCAGAAAGTTTTGCCAGAGAATCTATAATATAAAACTATTGGAAGATCAATGTATAACAGGAACCTTGGCGATTTCAAGACTAGCAAATGTTTTGTCCACTGTGGGAAAAGTTGAGATGTTTCACCGCTTTCCAGTGTCTTAACACAAAAATCACACAACAAAAGTATATTAATGAATGAGAATAAACAGCATGAAAGACAATATGGCACTGACTAAACATTTCTAAATCTGCTGTATGTGTCATAGCCAACAAACTGTCTCAGGACCGTGAGACTGGCCACTGACAAAGACAGGATACTGAGCAAGATGAGCGTACCATGGATGAAGCTTTGCCAATAACAGAAGGAGCAGCAAACAGATAAATAGAGATCATCTAACCAGACAATCCAGTCTGCTGCTTGTAAAACGAGGACTAAAAATCACACAGCAGAAGCCTGGGCATTTGCTAATTCTTTGTACAGTCCTTTCATGTTTTCTTTGTTCCTGCACAAAAGAGCACCTGCCAACATGACCATTATCAAAAATGCTCATCCAAACAGCTCAGTCTTATCTAATGTAAAGGCAGGTCTCACATGGGCATTGTGACGTTAGGAGCATAGTCAACATCAGGGGACAAAAGCTGCATGTTTCTGCTTTCATTCAGATAGTTATGGAACAGGGACAGGAATTCAGGTTTAGGTAAAAATCTACCCAAAGATAACCAGATGACTGTTTCCTGAAAAAGATTTACACAGCAGCCAACCCTGAAAGTGAAAAATGGAAAAAAAACCCAGAGTCTTTTATGCAGAGTTTTTACCAAGATTTCCCACAAAAAGGAAAACTGCTTTAGCAGTTTGGAGCTCTGGGTGAAGGTGTAGAGGAGTTGTATTAGTGCCTTCTCCCATTTTTTGGTGAATTATTTCAGTTCTGTTCCTTCATCATTTTGTTAAAATAAAAGAAACAAGATACTTTCCTTTCAAACTAAACTAAAGGTTCACTTGACCCAAGGGTGTTTTGGGGTTGTTTATTTCATTGTTCATTTCAGCAAGATACAGGAGCTTTCATGCAGCTGTACTGAACAAAGTTTTTGGTTTTGTGTCTGAACCATGGAAAAGTTACTTTTACTGCCCTGTTTCTGAAATTGTTTTTCAACTCTGTTACTATATGGCAACACTGCCAATTACATCCTACAATGAAGTTTTTTCTAAGGTAACACAACACTGAAGAAATATTTCCTCCACTAGAAACAAAGCTTTGCAGAAATTGCTGTTACAGGAAAACTCTTGCATAGTTTGTCAATATGTTAATTTTCAGTTTCAAATCTTAAAATATAAGTCACGGGCAGCAAAGTATCAGTTATGATTCAAAACCTTTGTTAGTACTGCAGGTGTTAGCTCTACTCATCCATTCTTCTATCCCTCCTTCAACTGACTTTACATATGAATCATTACAAAGGCCAGTGAAACAGGTAATGATGATACCAAACTCTACAGCCTGAGGTTAGTAATGCAGCATCCCAAAGTATATAGACTATTACAATGTATAAAATAAAACTGAATTATGATTGTTCTCCCTTTCAGGGAACACCATAGGTTAAAGCAAGAGTTTGCTTCCTCCTAATATCCCTTCTAAGTACTTGGATTTCTATACAGTACAAATAAATCCAAACTCAGTCTTTTCATTAGGATTTACAAAGCCAAACATATGTTCTATTCAACTAATGAGTAACTATTATGTTAGATACACTTATGACTTGTCAAGATTTTACCCACCAATATTATTATATTTTAGCTCCGCATTCATTCAAAGGAAAGATGTGACAAGTCCAGATCAGCAACACAGGGGCAATGCAACAGTACTGGCACCACAGGTATGGAAAATGGTGGCAGCCATAACAGTGGCACTCAAGCCCAAAGACCTTCCTACCTTTTCAAATTCCAGTTCTTTCATGATCCATGTTTTGCTGATAGACTAGATACCAAGCAAAAATTAATTCCAAATAAAATATAAGAATAAATGCAGTTTATTATACTACAATATAATAAAAGAAAAATAGGATGCAATATGATAAAGGGAAACAGTCCTAGTTATTATGTACAATACGATAAAAGAGCAATAGGAGCAAAGCATCAAGTCATTACTGCAAAGCGGTACAGAGACTAAGAAAAGGGCACATCACCAATTACCACCTTAACACCACCCAGGCCCACCCTTTGGCTGGGCCCCATTGCAGCCGGTGCCAGGAGTCTCTTGGTAACTGGGAAAATTCCTGTGCAGTGTGTCTACCCATAGGTGAGGCTTCTGTCCTGTCCTGGAGCTTGCTCACTTTTATACTCAGTGAAAACAAAAATAGGTTACACACCCAATGCATGTACACTTTTAAGTTTAGGCTAAGTGCAGGCGTGTGCTGTCTCATGATCTGCCATGGACATTGGCCAGGCACCTGAGCATGGTGGAGTTACCACCATAACACAGCTGCAGACAGTATTTATTGTCTGAATGGTCCTGCCCACATCTTGCTTGTTCAAAGGGCTCACCTGCTCATTAAAGTTGTCCTTGAGCTCCCTGTCCAAGTTAAATGATTCCTAATTAAAGAAAAAGACTTTTTCATAAGCAGTAATCAACTTAGTAAATTTTCACCACAATCCATTGCTGGTGCTTTCTCCTGAGAATTTCAGAAGCATCTCATATAGCTCAAAACACACATGTATATTCGCAATGTGTGCAAAAATATTTATTACACTTGGCAAGATGGAACTGGACCAGTACAACCTACAACAAACCACCCAGCAGGAATCTGGGGAGATTTTTCAAGGGTTCAGTTCTAGTTGCACCACCTACCGTGCACGCTCCTAGAGGGGCCAGTGCCCCAAAGCAGCACTCACTGCTGGCCAGTCACCTCCTTCCCGACCATTTCTCTTTATGAGACAAGACCTCTGCTCACACTTCTCCCCTCTAAAAGTCCAGTTCTGTCTCTCATGTAGGTGCTTTGCTTCCCTAACTCTGCCCCCAGGCTCTTCCCCAGAGTACATCCCAGCAGGAGCTCAGCACGCAGGGGGAGAAGTCGGTGGCCTGGCATTGCAGCCAGGCAGATTTCTGCAATTCCTTCTATCATTCTTCCTTTCTTTCAGCTGTTCACTAGTGCTGCTCAGCCCATCGCGGCTGCAGACCCCGCAGGCAGCTCTAGAGCCGCCCCTCACGGTGGCACGTGCCCTCCAGCTCTGCCCGCACCGGAGCGCCGAACGCCAGGAGCTCTCTGCTGGCCATCACCAGGGGCCGCTGCTCGCCCTTGCAACCGAGGCCAGAGGGTTGGGAAAGCACTGCGTGCATCCACATCAGGCAAAATTCATCAACGTCAGAACGGCGAAATTCACTGTTCAGAAACGCAGTAGCAGCTCCTGATCTATAAGACATATAGGTTTCTTCCAGGTGAGAGATGCTTTTGTTTTGTTGGTACAGGATTTGGGTTACTGCTACTGTTACAAAGGAACAAGAATCAGTGTACCACTATTACACTGCTTATTAAGAAGCCACAGAATTACAAGGAACACTTGAACTGACCTTTAGACAGTGCAGATGGCACGCCAGCCTGAATTAGTGAGACTGGCTATTACGCAGCAATATTGTCATGGTTGTCTGGTATACAAATTAGCAAGGAAAACTCTTCCCGGGGGGAAAACACACACATAAACACTTAATAGAAAAGTAATGTGTGTGAGACCTGTGGTCATAGCCAAAACACAAGATGTGACACTGAATGACACTGGTTGGATGAAAGACACCCAAGGGCCCACTGTGTTTGAGAACTTCATATGACATCAGGCCGCACAGCTGACTGCTCGTCATCTGCTCTGACACACCTAGAGCAATACTACCTTTGTGACTATTTATATTGCCAAAGCAGCAGGAAAATAAGGGAACTGCAGGGTGAAGCAATTTGTAAATATTCTTGGAAGCATCTAAACAGTATTTATTCCTAGCTAGAATTAAAATATAATTTTAATGCAATTTCTCTTTCAGCTTGCAATCACAAGGTCAGACTGGTTCCTTGTGCTTAAAGTATCAGTTCAAAGATGTCTCTACTATTCTGTTTTTACTATCAACTTTGAAACTGGCCCAGCTGAGTTGTCAGCCTCTCAGGCTGCAGAAGCCATACCCACCCTTTTGGTCTGTGTGTCTGGCTGTGCTGTGTTGCTTTGGTAGGAGAAATGCTCAACGCAGTACTCATGAGAGCTAGAATTGCAGAACATCGTGCTGGGTGAACTTCAGTGCATGTTGCTGTTCACATACCAATAAAGCACTGGTGCAGCTGTGGAGAGGGGTCCCTCTTCCCAGCTTAGAGAATGAGACATCAGTGACCACCCTATTCCTCAAGTTAACAAGAACTTAAAAAGGAAACAAATTAATAAAGGCTTGTCAAATCTGACAGACACAGTCCTGACTGTTGCACAAACTGATTGGAGGTGGGCATTAGAAGGAAGAGTAGCCAGTCCAGATTCTGCTTCATTAAACAATATTGAAAAACATTATGATATATGTTCTCCAGGACATCACTAAGACCAAGAGAAGCAAGTCACAGTGAAACCTGGACCGAAATCCATTCCTTCATCATGCTTATACACATCTCCTTTTCAGAAAACTGAATTAGAAAATACAGAGATTTTTTTTACCCCTTAGTCAGTCTGGCCTCTTGTGCTGCCACGTAGCTGCTGGCTCATGTTCCTTCAAGTCAGACCCCAAAGCAGCTCAGCTCCTTGCAGGATTTCCATGTCCCACACAACTCCAGCAAGACAAGCTGCCCTTTTGCAGCTCACTTCTGCCAGAGGAGGTACTCCCAGCAAACCTCTTCCCTTCTGCCTGTTCCCAAATGAACCCTGCCAGCCTTCCTTATACCTTTGTCTCATAGCATTAATCCTACTCAACCCTCAGGTACAGCCCAGGGCACTGAGGACACCCACTCTGAACCCCTTCATGCCAAAAGGCAGTGTTTAATGCAAAGCTTCATGGAAATAAGTTTTCAGCAGAGATCTGAAGAAAGTCCACATGACAACATGGTGGTGGGGTGGGGTGCGCAGGGAGAAAGCAAGCAGGGTTTCAGGGGGTTGTGGCTTCAATTCTAAAGGTTTGAAAGGGAAGGAGTAAGAGGCCTTTTACCATTAGGTTTGTGCACAAGCAGCTCAGAAGCAATTCTAAACTAGAAGTTAGTGTTCTGCTTCATTAGTCATCTAAAGAGCGAGAAGCTAATGTCAGAATGCGACAGGTTAATTCCCTTCCAAATATATGTCCTGCAGTTTGCCTAAAGCCCCTGTGCATTTCCTTCAACCATGATCCCTCTGTTTGAATTCCCACCCTGGCTAATCTTGAGGTTGAACACACCTGTCTTGCCACTGTCTCTGCAGTTTTCACAAAACAATAACCAGTACAACATTATCCTTAAAGATTCAGCCTTTCCCCCCCCCCCGGTGAATCCCCTTCTTAGGGTCATCTAGCTTATTAAAGAAATCCTCTCCATATATTTTCTTCAGATAAATTTAGGTCAACAACAACATTTTTCAACGTTTACATGTGTTTGTTTAGAGTTCCTTTTCTTAAATTGTTCACTTTTGTCCATTTGGTCATCGCCGTATATACTGACTTTTAGAATCAGGTTGAAAGTTCACCATTTTCCAGTTCTGTCAGCCAGCAAATAAACCTGGGAAATCTTAACATCAGCTCTCTTGTGACTGATTCATCCTCTAAAGCATACAGTTCATTGGTTTTATCAACACATTTTCTTTCACACCAGATATGTTGTACAGTTCCACACGACACCAAATATAGAAGTTTTCCTGAAATAGCAATCTAATAGTTGTAAACAACTTAGCATTTGTATAGTATGTGCTCTGAAGTGGTTGCTACCTTTAGAAGCCATAATGTATCACACTAAATATTTCTCAGGGTCTTTTTCTCCCCATAAGTATGTATCTTTTGTGTATGATGCCATTTCTTTGGTCTGTAATAGCTTCTTTAAACATGCTGCATTGCACAGCAAGAAGTGAAAGGCACCTCAGGGTCTCACTGTTTTTTTGCTGTAATTGCAAATACTCAGTAGCATCATGAAGGATATCCATTTACTGTATTGCAAGAGCAACTTTAAGGGTGCACAGAGAATACATATTTAGGGAGATAAAATTACCTTGAAAAGCAAATACAAAGATGGAGGTGGAGGAAAGGCTACAGTAATAAAAGACAATCCACTAAGAACAACATTAAATCAATAAAGACAAAAATGGGGCAACATTTCTGAAGGACCAAATCCTGATGTGGTTGTCCTTTTCAACTACATGTTATCAATTAGGGAAAAACGTCCTTTTCTTAAGCTTTTGGCTATCATGTAACCTCCTTACAGTTAAATAGTGCCCAACAGGCTTCTTCTATAAGAAAGGATACAGGGCTACGCTAGGAGAGCATCTTGAGACAGTCTCACAAAATACATGGATGCTACATTTTCAGGGACACCACAAAGCCACTAAGAAAATCCCGTAGCTGACAAAAACTTGAGACAAATATAGCTCTGGATGTGGCCAGAAGTGCCATCAAGAATGCATGGGACCTCCCGCTACCAAAGATACTCAGTGCACTTTGCTAGGTAGGGTACCACTGTCAGTTCCAGCCAGCACAAACTGGCCCTGCAGCCCCCTCCCCTTGCTTCCTGCTGTTAAATCCAGCTCCCCACCTCTCCACTACCTTGTGCTCCTACGGCCTTCAGCATTGCAACAAACCAAACCAAGGACTTAACTGGACACACCAGCTGAACTTACCAACAAAAAAGCAAGTGCTCCATTCCCCAAGCCAGTTTTCTACTTGCAGGGGAATAGAATGGGCTCAAAGAACAAGGGATGGAGGGCAAAAGGTGAATTCCCATTTTTCCTTATGAAGAACATCACTGTCTTCATGGCACACTAAACCAGTGAGGCATTACTATCATCCTGTAACCCACAAAGATTTTGGAAGTGTTTTCCTAACTTTCACAGGATCTTATCAGAAAAGACACGTTCTCTTCTCCACCCTACACCTACTTTATTTCAAGCACTCCTTCCAGCTTGTAACTAATGAGGTGTCTGTCACATTCTTCTACTGTGGAAGAAGATATCCTCTTCCTCCTTGAACATAACACCTGCTTCCCCTTAGTCAGATCTGACTTTACCTGCACTTTCTTTGCAAGCTAATAGATGCCTGTCCTGTGACACGAGGCTCCATTAATGCAGGAATTAACTATAGTAAAACATTAGGGCACACTAGATAAATAGCCTGGATGCCTCTCACAGGCTTCATTCTTTCCAGCACACAGACATGTCCATCCACACCTTTTGCTTCCTCACCAGGATCTTTCCACTACCACTGCTGCCTGCTTAGCCCATCTTTTTAGACATGCAGATCTTCCACCTGGGCAGCAGTTACAATAATGTCATTGATCCCATAGGATTCAGGTGTTTATTTGCTGCATCTGGCACTTCTCACAGAGGAGCACCTGACCTGGGTATCCTTCCTTCCTAAGGCTCACCACCACTCCACCTGGACATTAACACCTCCCATTGCGAGTTCACACTGGCTTGTGTCTGCTTTGCAGGGAACTACAAGTTCTGGAAGGTATCAGAAGGAATTCTGTGTTTTACAAGATAAATTAAATGGTACAACATTTTATAAATATTTATGATTCTTTTTTCCTGAAATCTAATTATTATGTGGCAAGTGTGTTCACCAGAGGACAAAACGTTATTTCCTTGATAACAGGATTGAAAAAAAAGATGATACAAGTTGTTTGTCTTTATGGACTCATTGCTACAAGCTGCCATTCATAAATATTAAGACTGCATTTGTTCTGCAAGCGGACTGAGAAGTGTACTGGTATAGTCTATTTAATAACATACCTATGACTTCAAGGTATTCATGTAACCAGTAGCCTGTAACAGCATACACCACCTTACACAAAGCAATTGAAGAGCACCTCAGAAACAACCTTTCCAACAGAAACAATGTTTGTTCTAGTACATGTCACGATAAGGTTAAGACTTAGTTTAAAGGTTTTCTTAAGCGTTCTGTTGTGCACATTGATCTAAGCTTTAAGGTTCACCTGGTGTACTTTAAGATTTCCTCCAGAGGCTAATAACATACAGGGTAGCAAGAGATGGAAAGTTCCTGTGTTATCGATTAAATATATATTTATACTAGGTTCATCTCCCTAATTTTGCTGTTTACTTGGGTTTAAGCAGCCAAGTCTTTTTCCTTGATTCATCCGCCTATCCCATCCCACCCTCCCCCCTGCATAAATGTCTTTGGTATTTATACTGTCTCTCGCATAGCAGCAGATTTTCTATTCCACCTTAGATATCTGTCTCTCTGGTTTTCAGTTCCCAGGGCACAAGAAGGGCTTTAGAAGGGAGGATTGCAAGATGCATGTTCCCAGCATGTCCATATGCCACATGTACAAAGTCCATCTGAAAAATCCTTCATTCTAGTCAAAGCCAGGACATAACTAACCTACTGGGGAAAAGCCATAATAAGGCTCTCACGCCGGTAACAAGAAAATTTTATTGCTATTAAAGCCATGAATCTCCATGCAGATGAACTGAATCATTACTTCATTTGCAAAAGCAACAGGATAGGTGTTGAGAATAATACAACAGAATAGGCAGAAAGATCAAGAGGACATGACATCTACCCAGGGCTTATCCCTCCTCTTTTGCCTCACTGCACTGCTTTCCTTGTAACATTGGCATCGCTACAACTGAACTACTGATGGAGCTGTGCCAGGGTCTCCAAGACCTCTTCTGCCCAAGCACATCCTACCCCTTGCGGCATTCTATGACTCTGTGACAGGAACTGCAGATTTCTGAGGGCCTCCTTTCCCTCTAGAGCAGGTCGTCCCAGCAGCAGTGCCCATAGAATAGTCACCTTAAAGTCCAATAACCTAAATCATCTTACTTTCTGCACCTGCTTTTATTGAGCACAGTTTTATGCAGGTATGTAGAGCTCATTCGAATGCAGTAGGAACATACACCACAGTCAGCAAGCCTGAAGATGCTGCAGTGGTCGGAAATGACTAAAAGAAAAAAAGGAAGTAAGAGCTGGATCTTGGCCGCCAGTGACACAGAAGTTTTTGTTAAGTTATAGAGCAGCCTTTTCCATACTTACTTGAAAAGAGCATTTGTCTTTCAAAAGAAAATTACTATAAATCAAAGCAATTTCAAATGGAAACAGAAGACACATGATAAAGACCCAGCGCACATGTGAGAAGAAAGCTTTTCCAAGTTTTTCAACCTGCCATTCCAGACAGACTCCAGACAGGAAGAAAGAATCTTAAAAAGAGAACTTACCTTGCCTGGGCTACTTCTCCTGTCCATCAACTCTAGACAGCAAAATGAGAAGACTCAAGCAAAACTGCCAGGCTCTGGCAGCTACGTTTTCCACAGAAACAGACCTTGCCCAGGAGCACAAGCAAAACACAGATTTTCTGCTTTTACCCAAGATTTCATTTGTCTCTTAAGAGCAAAACATGCACCGCACATCAAATCTTGACACTGAACTCAGATGCCCTTACCTAGAATGGAGACACTAAATTTTGCTTCAGCGTAGGCTCTCAGGCCCCTATCATAGCAAGGATATGGTTGTGGGGTTCAGGGTCTCACAGAGCCCCGATGCAATCCCACAACTCCCTTTGCAGCCCCATAAACATGATTTTCCCCATTACCAGGGGAATGCACCAGGCTTCACACTGACCTGGCAGTGCAGGGTCTCAAGGCTGTCTGTGCCTCGACCCAAGCTGGTTGTATCTTGGTTTAACAGTTCTACAGCGGTCAGTGACTGTTGCCTGACCCATTTTGGCTTGACAACCAGGAATACCCTGTGTGGTAAAGGTCCAACAGCCCCAGCAGACTTCAAGACCCTGAAGGAAGTAATTCCCTGCATCCCATGTCAAACTTTCCCTGGAGACAATGAACTTGAGACAAAGATGATGTACTTTGACACTCCCAGCCTCTCTATCTCAGGGTTACTGCCACCATCAACTGTGGGACACAGGGGGTCATCAAAAGGATGACCATACCAGCAGAGAAAAGGGGCTGCTATTAGTAAGCTAAAAAAGCGTAACAGTTATTATTGAGACCTCTCTGACTTCATGTAGTCAGACAACTATTATTCTGGTAACACTATTATTACTGGATTAATAATATCTGTTGTATTTTACTAGATTGTTAAGATTTTGATCAGAAGAGCAATAAACTTTTGGCTCTATATGCAGTACGGTATATGCAGTGTTCCCTTTTTTCCTCTTAAGATTTAGAGTTTAATATTCAAAATGTGTTTTCAAATCTCATTTACTTTTCTCTATACACTATATTACACTCAGTATACTGTGCTCACTTCTCATCTCCAATTTCCCACTTAAAGAAGATCCTGTGAATTTGTGTTGCCAGATCTCCAAAAGGACAGTTCTGAAGCCATAGCTGCCTCTTAAGGATTATACAGAAAAAAACCCATGAGCTGCTCTTGAAAAGTATCTTCGTAACAGTATTTTCAAGAAGCTGGGAAAGGAAGGAAAGGAAGGGTGAACAGTTTCCAGTTTTGGAAGTAAGGAGCAATAGAGTAGTAAACAAAAAAAGTGGATAAATTCACCTGTTGTAGAGGAGAAATGGGTAAATCCTGAAATAAGGGGCTATATTTAAGAAAAAAAAAAAAGGAAAAGAAAATGTATCAGTCTTTTCAAAACAAATCAAATCACCATGAGAACATCAACAACAAGAAGGAGATGAAGAAGACAGGAGAAAAAAGCAGGAAAAAAACCTCAGAAATCAGACAGAGTACAGATAGTAGGACAAAGAGCAGAAGAACAGGTTAAGAAGTCAGCGGCAGAAAACAAGATAGCATATGCATGGTGGGATGAAGTGCACTCCAAGAAAGACAGCACAGGAAAAATAGCAGGTGCCATCCTTTGCTTTGAAAAACTAGTCCCCATACCGTTTAATCCATTTCTAGTGCACAGAGTAAGAAGCTCAGCCTGCACGATCTCTCCTCTGCTTACCTCCTTTCCCACAATGACTCCTCCACAATAACCCAGATCTCCAGCAAACACCAGGCTCCGCACCCTGTTCTGCATAACGCTGGGGTTCCCTTCTGCTTGCTAGTTAACAAGCACATCCAAAACTGCACGCTGTAATCTTTTTGCTTAAATTCAGAGCCAAATTTGGAGAAAATGAACATACACAAAACAGCAGAAATCCCTTCCTCACCCAGCCTCCTGCATTACCCACTGCAGACACTATGGTCATGTATTCCTTATGTTTTTTTAACAGACTGGAAAGAATAATAATTCATTATAAGTTTTGATTCTGCTGCACTGAAGTTCACCTTGCACTTCAGTGACATCATATTTTCTGGGCTGCTTCCTCCAACTTGTCTCTGAAATAATCCAGTTGTGCAACTAAAGCACACAGTGCATGCTCATTAAAGGCAATGACACACATACACCCCACATGGTCGTGCAGATACAGGTTAATCTGAACAAAGTCACACAGAGATGAGACATTGAACAGCTGGTGACTCAATGAGAAAATATGGACTTTTTTTCAGGTGTGGAACTTCATCAATAAGCATTAGAACACGCCTAATGATACTGGAAAAAAATGTGCTTAGGACATCCCTAGGCAATCCTCTAAATCTAGGTTGTCTCTCCCATGCACAGAGAAAAATAAGGCACAGATAACTCTAGGCTCATCAGTAACAAGTAGGTCTATGAGGAAGACACAACAATTTTGTCCTGACTGTTGTCTTAACAGTTTTCCATTTGCTCTTTCTGTGTTGCAAAGTAGGACTGCACCTTACATTTAGTGATTGCCGCTGCTGCAAAAAACATATGGGGAAGAAGGTGGTGGAGGACAAAGTCTCTGCTCTCTCCCTTAAGAGCCACTGATGTTTTAGCCCCAGTTCTGTGACATAGTGATCAATGCCATCAGATTTATTGGTATTTTGTGTGCAGACATCACTAGATCAAAACAGAGATTATACTTATCCCAGGCTTCCAGATCAAAAAATAATTAAGTAAGAAAAATGTTCTCCTTTCTTCCTCTACTGTCCACAGTTTTATCTGTAAGTTAAAGCACGACAATGGGAGAAGCACATCTGAAAATGATTCTAGTAATCACTGGAAGGGTGTCAGCTAAATATGGAAAGGAATTTTCATTTTTAGAAATCACATTATAGATGATGGGAAACACTGAAACAGGAATAAAGAGCTCAATCTCAACAACACTTAATTTTCTGCTACTCTCAATATACCTGTAATCATGTAAATGGCATGCCTCAACTAAATAAGGGTATCCATAATTGTGCCAAGGATTTTACAAGTCACTCATTCAAATTACAACTCTATTTCCACTTTTTCTTTGTTTCCCTCAAAGATTTCCAAATATCACAGGACCTGGCAGTCCCTCCACCAAGGTAGCTCAGTGCTACTTAGTGAACTTTCTTAGTGATTCCTGAGGCATTAGTAGCACTGACAAAAAGATTACTAACAGCGCATAAGACAAATGCACAGTGAACTAAGACTGACACTTGTTTTATTTGAATGCCACAGAGCTATAGCAAATTAAGAAATACTAATAAATAACAGAAAACTACCAGCCCCTAATGTTAGTGAATGTTATATCTTAGCAAGAATATACATAGAATATACACAGAAAAAAATAGCTTCACTTGGTAATAACTTATTTCAGCAGGTCAATCAATAAGAGGAAAAAAAGCATCATTTTGCTAACTATGGATCTTCTCTCTATACTAACAGTTACAGGTAATTATAACAGATCACATTATTTTTTGTTCATTTTCTTATCTAGGCTACTTTGTGACAGCCAAACAAAACATCATAAAGTTCACACTGATCCCCAGTGATACCACTGAGACCAGAACCTGAGTGACTAGGTCTGAAAAGAATCAAAACAAGAGATGCAAACAACTTGCCTTCTATGCTAGGAGAGCAGGTTCTTCATAGTAACAAATCTGTATGTCAGGCACAACAACTGATAAATTTCTGTATGGTAGGTCAACCTGTCAATCCATTTTGCTGATATAAGAAAAACCCCACAGCACCTGAAATCTGCCAGACGAAAATTGAAGCGCTGATTAGTATCACTGAAAGAAATTAATAGAGATTATATATAAATACACATGGAAATACCATGAGAGACTTTAGAATTGTGATTCAAACAAAACAACCTGTCTCAAACTGCTGTCAGGAAAAAAACACCACATCAAAATAAAATGACACAAATCCTCAAACCCTGCATGGGCAAGTTTTGTAACTTTTATTTTATTTAGTTTTATTTTATTCAGCAACCAGCTTTTTATCTTCTGTATTTTGGGTAATTTCCTCAATAAATTGTCATCAAAAAAAGGTTTGGGTCAATCTAATCTGATTGACCCAAACTAGCCAATACTACTAGGTAAATTTTGCCAAAAAAAAAAAAGAAAAAAAAAAAAGGTAATGTGCTCAAATTATTCCATGTCATCTGAAGAGTGAAAAACTTTGGGTTTTGCCTTCAGATGACGACTTCTCCCATCATATCATAAGAGTTTTTTAGTTATAATGAAACAGGTGCAAATTCAATTGTCCAAGCTAAAATATTTTAAGTAATATTATGCCTGACTTCTTTATTAGTCAGGTAGCTGTCCAACAAAGATTATTTTTAAGTGGATTCAGTCCACAAGGAAATTTCGAGGACAGTAGATATATAGAAGGAAACCTCTCTACAGACCAATTAAAAATAGTAATAACTCTACTACTCACACATGCTAGCTGTAGCCTCAAGTTCCATTCAAAGACAAAAGGGCAAGCCATTTTCCACCTCCATTACTGTCTTGTGTCAGCTGAATTTGCCACAAAATACTAATAAAAGGGGCTTTTTTTTTAACATTGCTTTGATCCATTAACTAGATGAAAAGCACTGCTTTATTTCATATAAAACACTGAATGATGAACACTTACAAAATAACTCAGAATAAACAGAAGGAAAATAAGTCTTTTTAGGGAATAATTTATTATAATACATTATATATTATAATATATTCTCTGAAACTGATCACACCACCAGCTTCTGTATTAATTCAGGTAAATTCCATAAAGCCAATGCACACAGCATGCAATAGTGTAGCCACAGCATTTATTCAGTGACCCAGACCACATAAAAAGTATGATGACATTACATACTGCTTTACTATCTTTAGATACGAAAATAAGCCTAAAAGCAATACATCCTTTGTAAAGGAGAGCAGTGTTATACAAAAAGTTGCAGAGATCTTATCAATAGCACAAAATTTAAACTTTAGAGAACAACATACCTTCAGCAAACCTTGTAGCAAATCACTGCTGAAATTCATCAGTCATGCTAATAAAGTAATTGCAGATATGATCAATGTAATCAAAATTGACGGTACTAAAAACTGCTGGCTAGCACATAACTTTAGCAGACAGAACTTCTGAACACAATCTCTGTGCTTTCCTATCCAGGTTACTGCTGCAGAATTTTTCATAGCCAAAGTCCCAGAAGGTAAAATTTAGATATGATGAAACTGGTAACACAAAGCTGATCAGTGTATAGTCCCCATACAATCTGCTGTAACAATCTCGACCCTCCAAGTCACATCAATTTACTTGAAAAGTTGATAGATATGAATTGCAATAAGCCTTTTATTAGCTTTGTCAGCTAAAAAGAGATAGATTACAATTGAATGTAACCTAACGAAGCTGCTAACACACACAACTACGCAAAACCCCTTAACAAAATCTTTATTTATTTAAAAATCTATATATTTTTTAAATTATTTAAAAACATCTTAACAAAACGGGGTAGGAAGAATGAAAGGCTTTTGAAGAAAGGAAGCTTTACAACTACCTGACATCAACCGGATCGGAGTGCTTGCTGGATCATCACATCAGGTGATACTGATCCATTAGCAAGAAAAATCTCTGTCAGGTTCACTCACTTTCAACACGTGGTACCAGAAGTAGAACAAACCTTAGAAAAATAGTGCCAGTAGAAGAAAAGTATAAGCAAAAGACTCAACAAAACTGAAATTTTTGAGGAAAAAGAAGACCACTAGAGGAGGAGATGCTTATTTGCAGATCCTTGTTGCTACTTCAGCTGGAGCTGCTAAGTGTTTGACTATGAACCTGCAGCTGTAGCAAATTCTTCTAGGGCAGAGAACAGAGGGTGTTATGGACTCGCCTGCCAAAGTGGACTTGGCCAGAAGTTTACTGTAGAAATCTGGCTTCTATAGGATTGATGCATTTTTTGGGTATGAGAAATCAAGACAAATTTGTTGACAAATGTCTGTTCACATAAGATCAAAGTGCAGGACTTTGCCTTTGCATGATTGTATCATAACTGTAGCACAGGTTTCGTTCCTGTCATCAGCTTCTTAAGTAACTTGAATGTATGGTTTTGCTTGCCCTTCTAAGAATTCTGAGGAGGATGGAAACATGCCAGTGAGGAAGAAGGGTGTTCATATGGCCTTATGTATCAGTTCTGATGCTAGATAAAGTGGTAGCAGTAGAAATTTGTTTTAGAAACACAAGGACCCAGAGGTTATGATAATCTTCTCAGACTGCCTAGCTTAGCAGACTTCCCTGATGCTGCTGTGGTTTGATAATATTAAAAAACAATGCAATTCATGTATCAGCAAGTAGACATAAAGTATACCATAATCTGGTTCTGATGTCAGTAGATATCATCAATACTCTGATCCTATTCTCCTTAAGGACTTGCATCTTCAAAGCTGCTTATGATTGGCCTGCTAATTATTTAATCAACATACAAATGAATTATTTAAAAGAATCACCATGTCCAGCTCAGTTTTCTTAAAATGAATGAAATTTAAGCATGAAAAGCTCATCTACTGTTAGCCTCAAACAGCCAAATGATTACAGGTTCAAACGAGGTTGCAACAGCTGTTAGTTTTTCAAGCTTATTACTAAACAATTCAGTACTCAGTAGAATGAACATCCAAGGGATTTTTGGGGTTTTAATGGTTTTTTTTAAATCTCAGAAGATAGAAAGAAATCTGCACCTTCATCTGTTATGAGATGGCAAGTAGAAGGAAAAATAAAGCTTTTTGGAGCTGAGCTCCACCTCAGCTAAACATTTGGCTGGAATATGTGTGCTGTGATTTCATAATTTCACAACGGATGCACGTGCGATGCAGGTTACCTATGTCTTTCTTGTGAAAGTGGACCCGTGAAAAGCTTCTGGGCATAATGGTCTCTCTCCCTCAGTGTACTGGACACTCACCCCAGGCACAGGGCACTCCCCGTATGGCTAAGAAGTTACCTGAGGCAGGGAATGAGATCCCCAGGCAGCGCTGCCTCATCCTTGGACCGAACACACCGTACGGTACCTCTGCCTGTCGGTGCCGCAGCTTAACACCCCGTCACAGACGGGAGGCAGAGCACAGTTCACCCACTTGTGCCTTGGTCCAGCTTGCAGAGGCTCACAGTGCTGCTTCTGCTTCAGGTGTGATAAGGAACCACAGCACCTGACTACAGGTCAGCTAGCTGCTTTTCTGAGAACTGAATACAGACCATAACGTTCCATCTTGTAGCTTTTGTTCTGCCCACTGCCTCTTTGATAGTGATATTTGATTTTGATATCAAGATGATGATTTGATATTGATAAATCCAAACCCATACCAAGCTGCCATTTGAGATATACTAAATCAATATTTTGTCAAAATAAAATGTTCGTAGTCACAGTCCCTCAGCCCATCTGAGAAACAGCTCTTTATAACATTGCAACAATATAGGCTATGTAGGATTGGTTTGTGTAGACCAAAAGAAAAGGGTGCATGTGGAAAGCTATTTCCCACCCTTCTGAGAAATTGCCCTAAACAAAGCCTATAGCATCTGCTAAGCAACATAGGTCCTTCAATAGCTTGTGCTTTGGCTGCCAGCGCAGGCTTCAGCCTGTGTTAGTACAACTTCACAATCCTGTAAGTAATGTTCATTGCACAGAGCCTGCACACACCTTCATTTGCTGATTAGCTCTTGTCAGCACAAGGTTTTAAAGCCTGTCTTTAGTATTTCCCAGATGCATCTTTTTTCTCTTATTTTGCCTTTGCTCAGTGTTCATCAGTAATCCAAAAATAAAATAGTTTGTAACCTTTTACTGTCAGAGAGCTGCATGGTATTTAAGTGTAATATAAAAAAGAAAAACGTTAAGAAATTATGCAAAGGCTCTGGAGACCAGAGATAGGAGAGGAAAATAGGCAAGGCAACTGAGTTTCCATTAGTGCCAGCTGTGATCACTTATGACTGTTCTTGTAAGCTAAAACCACTTCTCTCATCATCTAAACAAGTAGTTTGTCTCTGTCTTGGTTTGTCTAGGTTTTGTTTGCTTTTTCTTTTTTTGGGTGTGTGTGTGTTGGTTTTTTTTGGTTTTAATTTTAAATTTGTGTTTCATGTCTTCACAAGGAGACAGGTCACATTAGGACTCAGTGAAGGGGGAAAAGTGCCTCGTGGGATAAAGGTGCAATAGTGAAGTTGTCTTACTTTTCACCAAGTGTAGGTAAAATTCTGAATTTTTTACTAGTTATTACTGAGGCTAAAATTTTACTGAATCAAAGGTTTATTGTGGTTTCTAGTTTGTGTGGTTTGTTCTTTTTTGTTTGTTTGTTTTGAGGGGGGAAGGGTGTCTTTTATTTGTTGTTGGTTTGGGTACTTTTTTAAGTAAGATTGAGGAGCGGCCAAAACCTCATCTAAATGTCTCGATTTGACCTTGTTTGTGTCATAGTCAAATACACATTAGTAGCTGGTTATATTTAAGTATTGCCTAGAGGATCAGTCAGATAGAATTCCAGCTGAAGTACAGTGTGAACATTTAATAAGAGATTGTGCCTATCCTAAGAAGTTGACAGTTAAAATAGATAAAATTTAAAAATGTGGGAGAGAATGTATGGTTATTTCCATTTTAAAAATGGGGAGCTAAGGTATGCAGAGACTAACTGACTTGTCCTGAGCGATGGAGAGTGTCTTAGGCTAAAACAAGACCTGAGCTAAGGGTTTTTTTGTATCCTGATATGATGCTGTAAGAAGAAGCTCATCTTCCAGGTAATTTCTATCTTTATTGCCTTACAAAATAAGGTTTATGTAATTATGCATTACACTTCTCTCAGACATTACCTCCCCCATCTAATTTACCAATTTCAACTAAAATGGCACTTTCTATGAGCTTTAAGCAGGACAGAAGCCAGCAAGGCATCAGCAGAGGTAGAGGCACACAACTAACTGGAACATACCTGGTTTCCCTACAGTTATATGTGTAGCTTCCAATTAGCCACAACTCCAGTCTTTTTGCCTGCCTGGAGTGTCGTGAGGCACAGAAGGAAGATGGGAACAGCTCACAGGAAAGTAAAACAAATTTGTGGAAAAACAAGCTCGGTTAGTTTCACTGCCCATGTAATAGCTTGATTTTTCAATGCTACCTCTGAATGGTGTCTGCATTTAAATTGAAACAAAACCAAGGAAAATCTTCACAGCTACAGGGGTAACTGAACATTGTAATTAGTGTCCCATTGACACTATGAGGCATCCATCCCTGGATGGAAGAATAAGAATCCGGTCAGGAATCAGCTCAGTTGATTACTTCACAGGATAATAGAATACATCAGATCATTTCTTAGCATTTCTCCTAAGCCTATTCTCCATGGTGAAAAAAGAACTTTTCTGGCCAAAAATTAGGCGCTTTATGCATGTTAGTTGTTGAAAAGAAATCCCAGCTTTGATTGGGTTGTTGTCTCTGAGTTGTTTCTGTATGGCTTTTACTTGAGGGTGCATCTGTGACTTCACAGGCAGTGACAAAGGATGACTTATACACCTGTCAAGTGAGTCTCCACTTGTAAAACAATTTCCATCTAATCCAGCTCTCTTACAGCTTGATCCTCCACCTGGACAAAATGTTCTCTATTTAGCCTGCCCTTTTGGTTCTGTGATAACTTTTAAATAAATTTAAACAGTAGCATGACTTTTCTTCTTATACTTAGATGGTTTTTAAGCATATCTTTGTACCTTGAACTAATTACATTTCTCAATCCTTCCCATCAGAAGCCTGTTTCTTTCCCTCAGTGCCATACTGCACAGCCAGAATCTACTGTGATACTGCATTTTACACTTACATGCCAGCTGTGCACTATTCAAATTGCATTTTGCCTGTTGTCATTCTTTCTTATAACAGCACTAAACCAACATTCCTCCCCCCAAGAAACTAAGGTCATTTTAATTGCAAGCATTAACTGAAAAGTAATTTTACTACTCATTTGTAGTAACTGTTATCAGTAAAAAATGAAAACAATGACATACAATCGGAAAAAAAATCAGCAAAGCTTAAGCAGAAGTACTGCCACAGAAAGCGGGCTTACTACAAGCGAAACAAATAAATCAAACTACAATTAATCTAATGCTGAGTCATAAAAGACTATTAGGTTTGAGGAGGAATATCAAGTTTTAAACAAAATATGGGCCCTAATTGCTTGGTTTGGTGTCAGTTATTCCTAGCATTTCCACATTGCCATTCTTAATGACTTTAACTTTCCACTGTTGCTGTTTCCATCTCCTCTGCTAATGCAAGCAGTAAAGATCTGTAACTTTCACGTTCTAGATGAAGATCAGATCATTTGCACTCCGCTGTTTGTGTTACAGTGTGCACATGGTGTAGCACCTAGGAGATCACCCATTTTCTGAAGGCTTGTTTTCCCAAAGTTAGTGGCTTCTATGGGAACACAATCAACCTGGGACTGGAACTTGGGCATTTAGAAAAAAAATACAATTTGCTGGTTTGCACAACATTTAATCTAAAAAAAAAAAAAAGGAAAAAAAATCTAAAAAAATCCACTAGCCATATAGAATGCAAATTAGTGCAAAACTTGATCCTTTGGGCATTAAATACCACAAGAAAACAGGATGATTTCTGATTCACTCAGTTCAGTAAGTGCTTTCTTACGGTGCCTCCAGTTGTTCAACGGAGTGTATCAGAGATTAGAGAGAATGTCTTTCTGAATTTATCACCTCCTTTTTTCTGATTATAAAAACTGGTTATAAAAAGATAATTATCTCTCTCTTGCTATAGATCCAGAGAGAAAAAGATCTCTTTCCAAATGTGAGAAAATATGAAGTGAAAACCTACAAAAATGGAATGGCTTTACGAAGAAAATTAAGAAGAATGCCTTAAAATTAATCAGATCCCAACAGTTTGTATTTAAAGCAGGGGTCCTCAAACTGTTTAAACAGGCAGCCGGCACACGGATGAAGTGGCAGGCAGGCATCTGCGGCTGCTTGGTTCCTCCCCCAACCCCCAGCAGGGGGTGGGGGGGTCTGTAAATACCGGGGGCCGGATTGAGGACCCTGGGGGGCTGTATCCTGCCCACGGGCTGTAGTTTGAGGACCCCTGATTTAAAGTATGTTATAGCAAGCAAAATATAATGAGTCGGGTAACAAGAGTACAGTAGTGCAAACTTCAGAATTGTAGTTTCAAAGCCCAAACTTATTCGTGCACCCTGAACACTTGACAGAGGAGGAAAAAACCCCAGTAGTAAATCATAAAGTAAATTGCCCAAAGATTATGTGAGATTTTAATCTAAACGTTTCTTCTGTGTGAACCAAAAAAGCTGCATGAGTAATGTGTAACTGCTACATTTGAGAAAACCTTGTATCTTGCTGAAACAAAAAAAAGGTTTAACGTGCTGTGAAAGCCAAAAATCATAGAATCATGGAATAGTGTGGGTTGGAAGGGACCTTAAAGATCATCTAGTTCCAACCCCCCTGCCATGGGCCCCGTCCAGCCTGGCCTTGATCACTGCCAGGGATGGGGCACCCACAGCTGCTCTGGGCAGCCTGGGCCAGCGCCTCATCACCCTCATAGTGAAGAAAATTATTAAGAAAATATCTGTTAAGAGTTTGTTTATGTTTATCCCTTGAATTTGAGTAATTCCTTAAGGGTTTTTGTAACTTTGACTTGAGGTTTTCCAACAGAGGGTGAAGGAACTGTTCCTGCGTTTCTTTCAAGAGCTCTGAAGCAATTTTATAGCTGTAGAAAGAATCATTCCACCACATCAAATTATTAAGTATTTAATATTATAAATTCTTATGTTAAATAAAACATAAGTTTATAAGAGCTTAGCCTGGAAGCCTTGTGCATATGAGTAGTTATACTCATGTTAAATAGTCTCTAGCAGTTTCCTGATTAGAGACTAACTGGGTACTTTTTTTTAAATAAACTAGTGAGAATACATACACCTTATGGTAACTATCACAATTCTCAACGGACAAAGATTTTCAGATTACTTTTGGCACTTTCACTACCACACATATTGTCTTTGCAGGCAGTTTTGATTTGCATATTGTCACTTCTTTCTTTTTGTTTTAGAATGCAAAACACTTTCAGTGAAACCAGAAATATTTTTTCAAGGATTAATCACAGATTAATTTCTAAGCCAATGCATTTAAATGCTATCCCCTTAGTGACTGTGTGCAGTGCCAGTGGTGATTACTGACTGATTAATCACCAGATTTATTTTTCCTGTTTTACCATCTTCGCATTTTTCTTCATCTTTTCTGTACAGACATTACAGGTTGTTGGAAGAGGGACTAATTGCTATGAAATGTTTTAGCTGTCGCTAAACAACATGTTGTTCTTCAGAGCATCCTCTGAAGAAGTAGTGCTCACAAGTCAGTAAATGCCTCTGTCTTATCGTCCCAGGCTGAGGTTTTTAAGGATGGAAGTGAAATGAAAAACTGCAAGTGCAGAAATTACATTGCAGGGTGAGACTGGTTCAAAACTAAAGCTAACTTCTGTGGCTAAGCAGGAGGACTGGGGCAAAGTTGGGCAAACAAACTGGATTTCTCAGCAAGAGGATAGGGATGTGTGGAGGGTGATAACATAAATACTCAATAAAGCTGCAAGATGTTACCTGTTAGATAAGCGTTCACACACACATATCTTGCCATGATGATGCATAAACCAGCAGATCAAATGAATACCATCGACCCTGAACAGAATGCGTGAGGAATCACAAGGTACAGTTCGTGTTACCTGGAACAAGCTGCTCCAAGTGTGACGGGGTGACGTAGTGCTGACCAATGACTTCTTATGGCCTCCCATCATCACTCCAGCTTTTTTCCTAAACACAGACAGGAAACGAGACAGCCTCTTCTTACATGTCCAGAATAATATTAACTATCTTATTAGAGCCATCATCGTGCTGGGTATCCTGATTGTCAGTTTCAGAAAAGATGTCAAGCCCTTGCTGTGAAGGTAGATTTGCCCTCTTATGCATCATTGTCTCTGAAGTATACATTCCGGTACAATAGTAATAAAAAGAGCATTTCTGTTCCCTGGCTGTGTTGCATATTTTCCAACATTGTGATTTAACCCCAGCTGGCAACTAAGCAGCCACTCGCTTACCCTGGCCCCCAACACCCCTCCACCCCGGTGGGATGGGGAGAAGAATTGGAAATAAGGTAAAACCCACAGGTTGAGATAAGAACTGTTTAATAATTGAAATACCAGAAATATTATAATAGTAAGTTTATAACAATAATTGTAATGAAAAGGCAGGCAACACAGAAGAGAGAAATAAACCCCAAGAAAGACAAGTGATGCACAATAGAATTACTCACCACCCGCTGACCGATGCCCAGCCAGGCCCCCAGCAGTGATCGGCACCTCCTGACCAGCTCCCCCATACTGAGCGTGATGTTCTTGGTATGGAATATCCTTTGGCTGTTTCAGGTCAGCTGTCCTGGCTCTGCTCCCCCTCAGCTTCTTGTACCCCTCCTCACCGGCATGGGAAACCTGGAAAGCCCTTGACTTAGGGTAAGTACCACTTAGCCACAGCTAAAACATCAGTGTGTTATCAACATTGTTCTCATACTAAATCCAAAATACAGCACCGCACCAGCTTCTTGGAAGAAAACTAACTCTATCCCAGCTGAAACCAGGACATCCTATAGGAGACATTTCTCAGAGCTGCTACTTGTTTCTTTGAAGACCACTGTATTCGCTTGAAAAAGAAAAGTGTTTTTTGATTCCTGAGCAATACAAAGTATTGAAGCCCTTCTAAAGGACCTCTGATGTGTTACTTGTTTAGTCATTTGAGGAAAACACCACATTTGTTGACTTTGAGATCCCTCAGAAGATTAAGCAGCCTTTGCTGACCTTGTGGTTTATTTCATGGCTAGGTTTTATATTGACACATGACTCAACTACCTGAGGAGTCACTAATACTAATAAGGATGAAGTCTGGTGCATCATACTGAGGAGGGAATTAACAAGTTACAGCAGAAATTGTCACTAAATCCATTTTTGTTTATTAGTGAAACAGAAAGAGTAAGAAATAAAAATAAATTAGATAAAGTGTGAAATAACCTGTTGAAGGCAGTAAGAAAAATGAATATAACGAGAATCTGAGCAAACATTCAGCAGTACACAATTTCCAGCTCAAATAAAATTACTTATTTGGCCTTTCTAGCCTCCATTTCTTCCTACACATTCTGTCCTTCTAGAATTGTAAGTTTAGAAACTGCTCACAGTGGCCTATCACCTGGATGATTTAATGGAAGTGTTGTCACTTTCATAGACAAAGGGGGAAGGTAAATCAATGTCATGAGCCTTATTCTCAGCTACAACCTGCGTCTGAGCCTTCTCTAGGTAAATGGGGGGCAAGCAGAAACAAACAAAAAAAACCCAAACCAAGAAGTTGTTATTTGTAGACTCAAGACTGAAAAGGCTTGAGGAAAGACTGCAGACAAGGGAAACTGTTTGAAGATGCCTTGCTTTTCTGATGATATTCTAACAGAAGGGCTCAGCCTGTATTTGTTGAATAGACTTTGAAAGAAACTATGTTACTGATTCCTCTTTTTATGAGCGTCTGTATTATCAAAAACACTCTGTACAGCCTATGAGGATTTCAAATCAGATTAGGTCTTGGTGTTTTTCCATCAATTCTAATTGCATGTATTTTCTTAAAGGGCCCATTGCCAAGTGCTCCATAGCACTACATCACGGGGTTGTATCATCACTGTTTCAGTCAAGTTTTATTCCACTGATTTCAGCAGACTATTAATTGACTACACACAACAATCATACGGTTTTCTACTGTAAGCATTTTAACCTCTTCCATTTCCCCCACTCGGCACCCTACCCTACCTCACCCCTGGCTCACTCTCATCTAGCTTCATGTCAAAGACTATCAATCTCAATTCTTCCCATGCATTTCAACCATTTCCATTTTAACTTGTTTACACATCCTTTGAGCTTGTATGTATTTTTCTGCCTTTCTATGCTTGCTAAGAACCATATTGGCTCAATTTTAATAGATGAATCTTTACTGCAGTCAATTCTTTTTGTAGTCCCTTTCCCTTTCAGTAATTTTAATTCAAAACATGTCCCCTCTCTTCCCCACATTTAAACAAAAGGAAATCCAAAGAAAACATTCACTAGGACTGAGAAAACAGTCCTGGAAGAGAATACAAGGGAATATTGAAAGGTGTTAAAATTGCTGCTGAGAAGGAAAAAAATGAACACACAACAGCAGAATATTTAAATGCGAGTATAAAAAATATAGGACCAGAAAGAGAATGTTATTTCTATTCTAAACCATTTTGTATGCTCTGTTAAAGGAACATGCTATTTCCTTCATTGTCATAGGAAGTATATGTTGAGTCCTGTACAGAAAAAAACCAAATTTAGGTGTTAAGTAGACAGCCTGCATTTGGTCAGCACAGCGAGAACACTAGAGAAATGGTGGACTGGAAGCAGCGTGAACTTCAGAGTCTGCTAAATAAAAAAGCACTGTAACAGCATACATGAAGAGGCAGCAGCCATGCAAGAAAAGAATACCAGCTGATGGTCTGAATGTGCCAGTATGTTCTGGCTTTTGGCAGAACTTTAATTTTATTGCAGGAGTATTTTGACTTCCACAGTTCATGCAAGTAAATGGTACATACCAGGCAGTGTCTGGAACCGTGCTCAGAAGGCAGGGCAGAAGAGTGACATGTTGTCATGACACTATAAAATGCTAGTGCCATGGAAATCCCTGTTCTTAATGTTGTAAATGTAGACTTGAAGGAAGCAGAAGGCAGTCACAAACATCAAAATAGATCTGTTTCCTCAGAGCATAAGTATGCAGTAACACAGAGGCCCCCCTGCCCAACAGCTTTGCTTGTTACTGGACTGCCAACATTTTGGAACAAACTGTGTCCATCAGCTCTCAAAAGCAGTTGCTAGGGACCAATATCCTGAAAAATCACAGGACAAAGAAATGGACAAGGCAAGGAAACAGATCATGTGGTAAAGGTACAGTCTGAGGTAAGTGACCTCACCCTACGCTTACACATAACAAGTTAGCCCCTTGGTGTGACCTACCACTAGAAGCACTGATTTAATACGGCGTTGGAGCCACTGATGGCAAAGCTGAGTATTAACTCATTTATCTCAGCAACTTTGGTGCCAGACCTCAGGAAGTATCAATTTTCAACCTGGATTTATAGCCCTGAACCTTACCCACCCCATCTTCCCACGTTCAAAGTTAGCTCCAAATAAATCTTTAAAATCAAGAGGTAGCATGCTTAAAACAGCTACAATATGCAGCATTACACATTCCCACCCTAAAACACAGATGAGCCAAGATTAATCCTCTTCTCCTTGCCAAGTTTCAAAGATAATTTTCTAGTCATCCTGGAGAAGGCTTAACAGTTAGATAATATACTACCATGCAGTGAGAAGCTACTATTGCTTCCTGTTGAGGCCATATCATATTGCAGGAGAAGGGTATTAATGCAGAGAAGACTCTTACGACATAGTTCCACTTCTACAGAGCATTTCTCCCTGTCCTAGCCATGTGGTGAATAGCATCTTACCTTAGAAACCCCGACGCCAGAGCAGAAGCAGCCCGCGCTGCACTAGAGCTCTTACAGCAGCTCTCTCTGAATGCACTGAGGCAGTGCTGAATGAAGAACTAAAGAGCTGGCACATTTCCCAACAATCTCTTACATCATCTGCCCAAAAATGGTGCTTAGAGACAAGACGCAATTTACACCGTTATTTTAGGACTTACGATATGCAGGTAGAAGGTGCTACATTATGCAGGTAGAAGGTGCCACAGGTTGTGAGAAAAACCCACTTGAAATAAAAAACTTGTCACACAGATGCAGTAGGGAAAGAGCACTGTAGATCACAAAACAAAACATGATGAAATTTTAGCACTCAAAATCATTCCCCTAAAAGACAGAAGGAACAAAAGCCAAGTTCATTTGTAGTGCAGCATCACAACCAATGCTCTGATGTCATGAAAAGCAGGTCCCTCCCACCACGGGATGAGATACAACATACCCATTGCCAACCAATTTCGTTGTTGAGGAAGTGGAATTGTCCCACATGTTTACTCGTAGGTGTACTGACAAGAGCTGTGTACTGAACATCAGCTGCCAAGGCAAGTTTGTGGAGACAACTAAAGAACGATGCCAGCGCTCCAGGAGAGCAGCCCAAGAGGCCGTAACAGTGATAGTGGCTCACAGCATCACGGTAACAAGGACCTATGGGTTTCTTTTTTCCTTACGAGTGCCCAAGAACCATCAGCATCATAACTGTTCTTCAGCATAACGGGGGGAACTCTGAAGGGCTCACCATAACAAGCTTTACTATAAAGAACAGCACCAGGCAGAATCTGCACCCATGTAATTTCATGTGGAGCATTCAAACGAGCAGCTGCTCCTACTCTCCACACTACTGCCTACCACGGAAACACGCTGCCGCTTTATTTACCTCACCCCTTTCCCCCTCAGCTCTGACATAGTTTCTGCATTTCACTACAGAAATGCCTGTTGGGATTGAGCAGAACAGAGCCTGCATTTATTTCTTTCAGGCAGCTCCTGGGCTTCTCTGCAGAAGAGAAAGGCACCAGAACTTAAAAGATAGCAGAAACTGCTGCTTCACTGCCACGGGCACCACAGCTTACCGAGTTTCTTCTCCTAGTACAGCCCTCCAAGGCCTTCCTCCCAGATCTGTGTCCAAGTCAGCCCTTTCCAAGGTATGCTACCTGTCACCAGCCTCCCCAGCCATTCCCTCTGATGGAAGGAAAGCACGCGGTACCCTGGCAAAGACTTCTCCAGGTGCAGGCAAGTGTTATCACCTTCTGGCCTCCTGTTCTGCTCTCGGTGCCACGCGCCCATGCTGGCACACTCCCAGTGCTTGGTCCCGTTAATGACCACCACAGTCTCACCCACCAGGCAGCCTCCATTTTCTTACTCGGACAACCAGCTGAATCGCTACTTTCTTCTCACGCTTTCTACATTTCCACCTATCTTTTCAGACGGGTGGTGCGGATCCATTCCTTTCCCACATGCGTCTGGTGCCCCTTGCTGGGTAGCAGTAAGAGCTTCTCCACAAGGGAAGGCAAGCCAGGAGCCAGCAGCAACTGCAGTGCGGGCAGCACCCTCACCAACCACAGCACGGTCTCACAGGGTGTAAGAGCAGCAGGCAGAGCCAGGTGCTGGCAACAGGCTCCGCCGACAGACCTAGACAGGGAAGAGATGAGTCAGGCTTGGCACCCATCCAGAGAGCCCAGGCAGGATCAACAGGACACATGACCAAAATCAAGATGATGACATTGGTCCCAGGATCAGCCAGGACACAAGGCTGGAGACAGGACTGGCAACAGGCACACCCCCAGCGTAACGCAGGCAAAGGCAAATCAGGGCTCTCCTAAGGCAGACCCGACAAGCTCTGTGTTTCTTCATGTAATAAAGTAAATTCACCAGAAGCTGGTTCAGATATCTGCTAACTTTGCTGATTACGGTGAAGTCAATCCTGATTTAAATTATTATGACATGGGGTGACCGGCCCCATTTTCTTGTTCTCGTGCCTCAATGACTGCTATGCTGCTTTCACATAAAGCATAATTTAACTTTCACTTACACTTTAAAAATGCATTTATAGAAAAAAAGTGTAGAAAATGCAAGGAAAGAGACCAGCCCCAGAGGTTGTAACAGCTGCAGACGAAGTGCCTCTAAGACTGTCTGATTGACTCTGAATGGTGGTCAGTGTGAATTCGCCTGAACTTGTGGGATCTGCTCCACCGTGGTTTTCACAGCCTGCTTGTTTCGGTGGCACCTCAAAGTCTCTAACTTCAAAAAGTGAGTAAACACCTGTAAGACCTTAAAGAGCATTTTAGGTGAGGTGTCTCTGTCGAGGTGAGGGGGGAAATGGGAAGGTAGTCCTGGCTGGAGGCTGACCCACGTACTCAGCTCCCACTCTCCAGGAAGCCAAGCCAGCACATGGAGCGTTGGCACAAGGCTTCTCAGCGTATCTTGGTCTTTAGCAGTGCTTGGTCACCCTTAGCTTTCATAGGGTTTTCTGGTACGACCTCTCCAGACCTCTTCAGGAACATTCCTCTCCCTGAGCATTGCTCACCAGCACAGGCAGCCTTTGTGCCCAGTGTACACCCGTGTCACAAGGCTAAAGAGGGACCGAGCAAAGTCTCCTTTCCCCTGCGGGTCTAAATTGCAAACCTATCGCTGAACGTCCCGGCAAGGAGACAAAGGACATCAGTCCCTGCATGGATCAGGTTCCCTTTCTTTGAAGCAAAATCCTGGGCTGATCCTCATTGCCGCTCTACCTTCTGGTTTAAAATACCTGACCTTGTGAAACTTCACAGCTCTCCCTAGGCAGCCCCTCCTGTCCGGTGAAACACTTGCTGAGGTGTGCAGAGAACCAGGAAGTCCTGCCTGCCCCCACCTGTACCTGCGCTTGATCTGATGCCCCCTGGTACCGGCTTCCTCTAATTTTAGCCTTCTCCCACAGCTGGAGAACCTATTTGCTATGCACCTACAAGGACACACACGCTCGTTTTTCTCTCTCTGCAGGATCATCTGCAAAGGGGGGCAGGGAGGAAAACACGCTGCCGGAATATTGAGCATTTTTTAAGTGATGGAGCAAACCCGGCGCTTCCCCACGGAAAACGCGCTGCCGTGCACCCGCGGGAGGCCGAGACGCCGCGCTCCTCGCTCTGCTGCAAGAAACCCTGGGTCGCTCGTGGGTGCCCTGACACCCACCGCCCCTACAGCCCACTCACCCAGCCCACCCACCCAGCCGTGCGGGGCTGGCCGGGGCGGGGGGCCGTCTTGTCCCTCCGCGCCCCTCCGGAGCGGCGGCAGCCGGCTGCTCCCGAAGCGGGGGCTCACTGGGGCGGGGGCAGCGCCGCAGGGGTACGAGCTGCCGCTGCTGCTTTCGCCGCGGCCCCGCGGCACGGACCGGCCGCCTGTCGCCCCCCGCCGCCGTTGCGTAACGTGGCCGGCCGAGCCAACGTCGGTCATAACTATTAACAGGCGCTCATAACGCCGGCTTTAATTACTCATCAGCGAGGGCAGCCGCCACACATAGCGCTGCCACCGCCGGGCGCGGGCTGCGTGACCGGGGTAGGGGGACTCCCGCCCCGCGGATGCGGACCCCCCCGCCCCGCCCATGTTCGGGGTTAACCCCAAGTTAGCAGCACCCCAGGAGGAGTTTCGGGCGGGACAGGGGTGCGCGGGGGTGTCCCGAGGCCGCCAGCACCCCCCGCACTCGGCGGGGCACCGTGGGAGCCGCCGCCCACAGCCCCTCACTCACCCCGGGCGGGAGCGCTCGCTCGCGGGCTGGCAGCGGCTGGGGGTTACACCGCGCAGGCGAGGCCAGCGCCGTCATTACCGTCAGAAGAAGTTGCCTTTTTTCTTATTATTATTGTTTTTTATTTTTTACCGTCCCACGGACCGCTCGAGGGGGGCAAGGGGGTACCCCGTGCCTTCAACCACCTTGCCCTTACAGCCGGGAAATGGCTCCCGGCTCCCAGCCCCCGCCGCGCCCACCGCTGCGCCGGGCGGCTCGGTCGCGCTGCCAGGGTGGTGGGTGGGGGGAGTAAGGGGGAAGCTGCCGGGGGGATGTGTGCATGTTGTCTCCCCGCGCCGCCGCCATCCCCTTGCAGCAGCGGCACGTGGTGCCCTGGGGACGCGGGTCCTCAGACGCCCCCCCTCCGCGTGGCTTCGCGAGGAGCTTTTTATAGCAGCACCGCCTGGCGCCCCGATGGGGGGTTTCTCGCCGCGCTCACGTTGCCGGGCGGGTGCGATGTTAAATAAAGGCGGGGGAGGTGGGGGAGGGAGTTCGGCGCGCGCCTAATTAGGAGACGGCGTTGCCCAGGAAAGCTAAAAATAGGCCCGGGCGCCGCAAACCGCCGCGCCGCAGGCGGCAGATCCCATCGATCCCCTTCGCGCCTCCGCGGCTGAATGGAGCGGCCGGGAAGATGAATGGGGGGACCTGAATGGGGCTGCCGCGCCTGGCGGGCGCCGCGGGGGGGCGCTGTGGTGCCGCGCCACCGCCGCCGTCGGGCGGCAGCTGGAGCCCCCGGCCGCGCACGTGCGGGCGCGGGGGCGGCTCGGTGTCACCTGGCGGCAGCGGTGGCGGCGGCGGCGGGCGGGGCGGGAGGCGCGGGGGGGAGGCTATAAAAGTGTCCCGCCGCGGCACATGCACACTTCAGGGAAACTTCCTCGCTGGAGTGGCAGTAGCCGTCGCCGCCACCCCGGGGGCTGCGCCCGCTGCCGCCAGCCCCGCTCCGCCCTCGGGCGGGCGGGCGGCCCCGCGGTGGAGGGCGGCTGCGGCCGGGACCCCCCGCCCCCCCTGCCCCCGCGGGAGGCAGCGCCGCGGGCCGTGCCCCGGGCGGCGGCGGCGGCAGGATGAGGGTGAACGGGAGCGAGCTCAACAGCTCGGTCCTGGCGCGGGACCCGCCACCCGAGCGCCGCCCGCCCTGGGTGATCTCCACCTTGGCTGCCATCCTCATCTTCACCATCGTGGTGGACCTGCTGGGCAACCTGCTGGTCATCCTCTCCGTCTATCGCAATAAGAAGCTGCGGAACGCGGGTAAGGGGCGGCGGGGGGGCCGCCTGCGGGGGGGGTGGGTGGGGGGTGGGGGGGTGGTGGCGCGGGGCCGTGGTGTCCCCCTCCCCTGCCCGGGTAACTTTGCCCGGGCGCGCTTTGCCTTCTCCCCAGCTGGGGTCATGGGCTGTGGCGGTGGCCGAGGGCTGCATCTCTCCGAGCGAGCCGGTGACCGAGCGGGTAAGGGTATTTTTAGCGCCCGCCACCGAATCGTGGTGCTATTTTTAGCTCCCGACGGTTCCCACCTCGCAAACGAGCGAGGCGAGGGAGCCTTGTTTAAGAATGAAATTCAGCCGTGGCGCTGGGGATGCTGCAGCGGCATACAGCGTGTGTCTGCTGGATGCTGTTATCCTCATGGATTTCCTTTGAGTTACAGAAAGGTCTCCAGTTACGGATACTATGGTTGGAGCTGCAAATCAAGCAAATAAAAAGTTGCAGACATGGCAGGATTCAGGAAAAAAGACCCCAAACGAAAAAACCCAGAGAGTTGTTTCATTTTCTTTGTTTGCCTCCTGCTTGCTGCCCGGGTCTTTCGGCGATGGGAAACATCAGACAAAACAGATTTAGGCACGTTCTTAAAATAAATCTCTAATTTTGACAGGATAGAGTTTGTGATGGTCTGCTGAGTAAATCCCTCTTAGTTCATGGATTGTTGGTCAGACAGGCAGGAACTTCTTCAGATTCATTCTGCTTTATCATGACAGACCAGCTGCTGCGCACGTGTACCAAATCTGTGTACTCAAAACCCTGTGCATCTTTCATTGAAAAAAAAAAAAAAAGCGTGTGAAGAGACCAGCGTTGTTAATGAAAGCAGAATTTCACTCCGTGGCGACTGGGATGCTGCTTTTATTTCTTCCCCACCCCACTGCAACTGGATGTCAGGTTCCCCTGAGTTCGTTAGCTAGTGGTTTAAAATTCATCCAAGGGGGAACTTGAGCCCAGGCTTTACTATAAGCTAGCCTGATAAAGGGAGCTAGTGTTGGGCTCTGGCAATTGGCGGCATACTTAACTTGCAAAGGTTAAGTCAGGTAATTAAAATGGGTTGTATGTTTCACTTTCATTCAGCCATAGCGGAATGCCAATGCACAGGATCAGGACGAAGACTGACAGATTTTATGGTGTGGGGTTTTTTTTTTTTTTTTTTTCCTCTCTATGGTTCCCGCTGATGGCAATTCTAAAAGCTGTGTTCTCCTCTTGCTTTCATTGACAGAAATTCCATTCACTGAAGCTGGCAGGGTTACACGCTGCTGTACTGTCTGTTTCAGAGGAGGATCAGGCTCCCAAAGTCCAAGTCAGCACCTGACTAGCCTTGTTCCCTGGGAGGTTTTCAGGAGGGAGAAAGGGTGGAGATAGGCATGTTACTGGCGTAGCTCCAGGGGAAAGGGTGATATTCTCCTCCCCCTTAAACACTAAGTAGATACTTCGGCACTTTGGTGGGGGGTTTACAATACATACATGTCTGGTAATTAGTCCGAAATAACCATGGTGGCTGTTTTCTGGAAACAGAACTGAATCATTGGGCTCTATGCGTGTGCGTGTTATCTCCTGTAGATCTTGCGTAATCCCCCCGGAATCCTGACACGTGCTCGCTCTCGCAGCATCCCTTGTTCTTGGCTTTTCTGTCATCGTGGCTGGTAACTGTTGCCAGTTTGCTGCAGTTCTGAGCTTCTACAGCTAGGAGAACAGAGCGATCTTCTGAACAGTTCTAGACTGGAACGTGAACTAGATACTGCTTTACCCTCAGAAATAAGGATTAATGAAAACAAGTAGGTACTTGGTGCAGGATGGGAAATAGTTTATAGTCTGTTTTAGGAAAAAATAACAAGTTTTTAAAGTTTTAAATTTTTTTCTTCACAGTAAAGATTTTTATCTTTTAGTACATGGATAAAGTGAAACTTTGGAAAAAACATGCTTAATAAGCTTCAAAAATGTGTGCAAAGTGTTTTTGGCTAAGCCTGCAGAAACCTATGCACGGACATAACTTTACTTATATGAGCACCACTATTAAACTTGGCATTCATTTAAAACCAGGTTGCTCAGGTAAGTAAACTTATGATGAGGCATAACCATTTAGAAAACCCTGGCCTAATTGTAAGAGTATGAAGAAGAAAGCTTCCTAAGTTGTGTTTACACTAACTGAGATTATTCAGGAAGAGATTAAATTGAAAAATAATCTGATTTATGCATACAACTGATTTGTAACTTGCTAATTATAAAGACAGTTACAACTTTTTACAGAGCTGTAATAAGAAACTTCTGGTTTTACAACAACCTATATTAAGCCTTTTGCTGGCACATTTGTTGAGGAAAAAGGACACAGGATGAAAATTCTACTGGAAAAAGGTCAGGGAGGAACAGAAGATACCTCCTGAAGAAAATGTGTCACACTGAAGACTTTCTTCCTTCCTTCCTTGCAAGAGAGGACTAACAGAAATAAGGAGTATTTAACACTTTACCAAAAAGGTGGATGTGGTGGGGGAAAACACCTTGCATCTCTGTCCCACTCTCTATTATATAAATATTTTTGGAAGATAACTACAAATTGAACCTGTGGACTTATGGTTTAAAAAGTGCATTGGGGAATAGTAGGAAGGCCTAGAAAAACCTTCTCAACAAGTGGTGTAACCTTCCTGACAGTCAGAAGGTTAGTAAAAGACACTGATCAAATCAAAGCAGAGAAGTCAGTATCTCAAAGAAGTTTGTTTCAGCAAGCGAGGAGTGTCTGATACTCCAGACTCCTTCATAGTCACAAGCATGGCTTCAGTAGATGCTCTTCTAGACACAGAAGCTGATGATGCAACTGGTAGGATCCTCTTTTATTTAATGTACTTGACTTGTAATAAGTTTTATAGTTCTGGTCTGGTTATTTTTATGGTGTCTTTGTAATCTAACAGGCGCCTGATACCAATTCAGTCCTGATGGGAGCAGTGGCAATTTAATGCTGGCCCATGCAAAGACTGAACTTGGTTTATGATGTCTGTGATCTTTTAACTTTGAAATAAAGTTCAAGGGAAACATTCAAGGCATAAGGATTTTAATGCCTGTATTTTGATAGCACCTTCATGCAGCTTGAACTTTAAACTGATGCGCTTGCTTTTATGAATAATTTGGAAGGGAATGAGAACAGGTAATTTTAAAAAGAAGCTTGGTGTAAATCATCCTAATGTGTGTCATTTTCCATTGCTAATATTCGTAGATCAGAAATAAGGTCATTCAACAGTTCCACCCTGAAAAGATGAAATACCTAGACTTAGGGGAAGGTGGATTAACGAACTACTAGTACTTTTTTGCAACAAGTGGGGTTTTTGCTTGAAACAATCGACATTGGATTAGAGTCTCAGAAAACTGAAGTGATGAAGTGATTTGTGTAATGTTACACACCAATTCAGTGATTGGTAGTATCCTTATGCCTTTGCTGTTACCCACAACAAGAAAAACAATGCATCAAGAACAAAGTGAGGGATCAGTTGTAAATCTTTGACTGTGGAGGTTAGTTTACTGCTTGTCACGCTAAAATGTCAGTTAACATGCACCTGTCATTTTGGGAATGGGTATTTGGGTACTTGGTGATTGCAGGACTGGACCATTCTTAAGGTCGATGAAGAAGGCTCTCTTGAGTGCTACTACCTCTTGATCTTTTTCTTCCTTTTGAAAACTTTCTCTTGGCCTGGTGGGTTGCTTTTTCCTGGATGCTCTATGTGCTGAGCTCCAAAGATGCCCTGACTACCTGTCCAGCAGACCCGTGTGTTGGAAGGGAGCCTTCAGCAGGCAAGAAGAGAGCCCCAGCAGTCTCACCCTCACTCTTCAGTGCCTGTCCTGTCTGCTAACACCGGACAGGAGTTGGGATAGCTCAGGGCTGGTGCCAAGCTGGTAACTAGCACCTGCCACATCAGGGCAGAAAGCTGCATTCATCTGCTTCTTGCCCATCTCTCTTCTGTGCAAGATGCATTTGGGGTTTTGTACTTTTTCCCAGTTTCCCATGTCCTTGGCCCCCGTGTTTTGTTGCTACAACTCTTTGTTTTCCTTACTAGTGAGGAAGGCAGACAGGGAGCCTGGCATTGCAGAGGGCCTTAGAGCAGCGAGATACAGTTAACTTCACTAGGACTGCACACGTGCTTAAACTTAAGCATGTGTATGGGCTGCTTTTCTGAGTGATGCGGCAATGAAAAAGGGAAACCCCGATGCTCGCGTGCTAAATCTGCTGCAGCTGCATTAGGTCCGAACAGGTCCGTAAAGACAGCTTTGTGAGTGCTGAAAAGAATGATGAACTCGACAGTCATCTCTGACCAAAATCTGTCAGATGAGTGAAGTCGCTTATGAAAGAACTCAGGAATACAGCTACTTAAGAGTATTGTTTTAAAAAAAAATAATTGTTAAATATTACAGCCATTGCAGAATGGGGGGATGGAGTCTATCAGTAATCATTTTACTTCGGAGGCTTTTCAAACTGGCCCTGGGTTTTGGCTTGAGCAGTGTAAGAATCCAGTTGAAGAGTGTTTCTCTCTGCATTTTCCAGAATATAAATTTTAAATATAAGAATGGAATTATCTTTTGATAATCATATTGGAGATCTCATCAGCCTTGTCAGAATATGATTGTTCTTGATGATGTTTTGTTTTTTAGTTGTAAAATGATAATGTTAAGTGCTCTTTTGAAGATTGTTTTATCTGATAAATGAAACTCCTGTTGTGAATTCAGACTAACAGAATCATTGTTTTTGTCACAGGTGACCCTTGGACTTCTTTTTGTGCCCCGAGAGACAATGGGTAGCCCGACAAAGGTTTTGATTCAAGGGAGATAACTTGTAGAAGATCAAGGTGTAGCACAAATTCAGGGTTCTGATGAAAACTGAGATGTTGATGGCAATGAACATTGTTTCAGACATGAATAACTTCCAGTATTAAAAATGGTAAGCCGTCTGGGAGAAGGGAAAATGTCTAGTGGAGATGCTGAACATTGCTAATTGTTGAACAGAAATGAACATAAAAATACAGTTTAAATAAAGCTGTTCCTCAGACTGGTTTTGATTGAATATTTTACTGAATGAAAGGTTTACTTCAGAAACCTGCTGAAATGGTACTGTGCTGTCAGTGACCAAAGGTAGGGATGAGTATTTCAAATCATTAATGGTCTGTTCTTACTAATATGTCTGTCAAACTTAGCTATTTACTCTTTCTGCAAGGTTCTGATGCTTTTAGAGACACTGCTTTTTCTGGTTTGCTGCTGCCAGCAGACAACGGTACTGACATGCTATACTATTTGCTGTGTCTTTTAGGTTATTTTTTTTGAGGGTTGCTTTTTCTCATTTAGGTTTTTTATCTATAATTTTTTCATTAGCAATTTCTGATCTGCTTTTCTATTTCTTTTTACACTATCCATTTTTCTGTTTTGTTATGCTAGAAAGACATGAAATATCTATCTTATAAGACATCATCAGCAAGTCTAGTTTAGTGACAGAAAATGCCACCAACAATAGGCATCCAGTGCTTGATACGACAGTGTCCGTACAACAAGGCTTTCTTTCCTAGGGCAATAAAAATGTTGCAGTGTCAATGCAATGCTGTGCATCACAGTTCTATTTTGCAACCTCAGTAAGAACCTAGTCACCCTTGCTGTTGGCAGTTTTTTCTTCTACTCTCATCCCTGAGCTGCCTCAAATTCTGCGTTTACCACTCTCAAGAAACAGTTACCAACTGCTTTTTCAGGAGGACAAGTATTACTAAGAATTCTTTAGGCTAATAGAACACAATTGGTTAACAGTGTAGTGTTTGCTTATATAATGAACAAATAAACATGTATTTAACACATGTACTTAATGCTTGAAACTATAATACAACTGCTGCTATGAAAGAAGTGTTCTTTCAAAATTTAGCCTTGCTGAAGTTGCAAAGATGGGAAGTATATGCTTTTTGAAGAGTAATTATTACCTTATTGATGATGATAAAAAAAAAATTGCAGCTCTTGATTATCTCAAAGTCCTACACTTGAGTTAGGGACTTGAAGTAGGTTGTCTCTGTTTTGGGGAGGGTGGTGGGTTGGGTTTTCTTCATTGTGGAGGATGACTCCTTTTCCAGTACTAGAGTTCTGAGTCAGTCCTTCAACACTTCGCTTGGACCCTCTAGTCTCCCCTAACTTCTAGGCCCCCTGCCCTCTAAAACAGAAGAGGATAGAAACAGCTGATTTCAAAGCCTGCTGTGTGTGACCAAGCACTGGAATTCCCTATTCAAATACATATTAAGCAGCTGGAAATGTTTATGGATGGTTTCAGTTAATTATATTTTGTTTTTCTATCCACATCTTTAAACAGACTATTTAGCTACCTTTATTGTGAAGTTGGGCAGGCTGTGTAATTTTATCATTTAAGCCTACAGCAGCCCCATTCTACGTGATGTGTACATGTGATGCTTAAAAATACAGCACCTATTGACTTTTCCTTTGGGGTGCAGATGCAAGGTTAGTGAAACTACTTGGCCCTCAGGGAGAGGTTACCAGGCAGAGAGGTACTCTAGCAGAGGTCAGCTCTTCCCTTGGTGCTGGGTGTTGCGTGAGGTCAGTCAGTAACACTGCTTTTGTTAGTCTGCCATCTCAGCTGCACTGGACTGTTCGCCTAGTGTGGTTATAGCGCAACTGGCAGTACTATGTTAATTAGCCGGACAAGGTGGCCGCCTTGGTAGGCATTGGCCAAGGTGATGAATGGGCGTGAGTACAGGGATCAGCCTTGAAAGTTGGTATCCAGTCACACCAAAGAGAAATTCCAGCAGATACACCTTTGTCTGTGTTTTGGGGAAGAATCATGAATGTTTCTTCCCCCTGGTAGTAGTATGGACTTCATTTGGTGGTCCTTTTTTTTTTTTTCTAGGCTGAGTGTTGAGCAGTTTTCTATTCCTTAGCCTTATTTTGTAAGGACATGTTAATCTTCCTTTCTCCCAAACATAGACAGGGAGTTATTTCACTTTCAGAGGTGAAGGAATTTTCCTAGCCCCATACAGTTAGGGAATGGACTTTTTTGTGCTAGAGACATTGAAAGGAATGTACCTCTTTATATGAACGGTTTGCCCCATCAGTCAAACATCACAAAGTCACTCATAAAATGAAGAATTGCAATGCCTTTTTATCATCCTTTAGCACTCTTTGGAGATTTTTTTTTTCTTTTTCCCATTAAGTAACAGCATCCACAGACTTATTTTGATTGACACTGGATATTGTTGAGAATACGGGACATATAAAGAATCAAAGTTTGCATGAATGTGAATGAATAGTTTTATTTTGGATGAAGAATTAATGGCCAAGAAATAACATCCCATCCCCCTTTTTATTAACAGTTTATGTGTGTTTGCATTAATATGTTCTGTCTTAATTATACTAATTATTTACATTAAAGGTATGTCATCAGATTATCTCTGGCTGTGTAATTGCCTTCTGTGATTTGAGTATTGTAATGTACCATAACATCTGCACCTAACATGCAGGTTCACATAATTACAACTTTAGAAAACCTAGGTTCTTCCCTACATTTAAATATGCTGTATTACATCTCTGAGCGTTCCCTGAATCTCTGTTACTGTATTAGTGTTCACTTAGAACAAAGCATTGAAAGGGACCTTCTTGGTCATTGCATTCAATTTCCAAGTGTATTAAGTGCTCAAACAGATCTTTTCAGAATTGGTTTTTACCTCAGGTTATAGCTCTTTTTCTTGTTATTCCAACTCAAGAAGGGTTTTCTCACTGCCTAGATCTATTTTCTGTCAGTTTATATGCTTTTGCTATTGTGCCAGCGTTACTTAACATAACTTAACATCTCTCTGTTCTTGTAATGAGTGAGAATAAAAGCATCGCCTCCTGGCTGTCACTTTGCTAGTCCAAAAGAACTGGATATCAAATTCCATTAGTCTACTCACAAAATAATCTTTCCCCTTCTGCAAGAGAGCACTGCCCTCAGGGGTATACCTAATCTTTGGAAATACCTTCCCTTAAAAGTGAAATCCTGCTTTTACTGAAATCAGTAGCAACCCCCTTGCCAAGTTCAGCGTGTGTCTCCTTTCGCTTTTTTGGCTGTAGCGCTTGCCCATGAGCAGGCAGGCTGCTACTGCTGGCAGCCTTAAGCCCAACGTGCAGTAAGCAGGGAGTTCTTTACCATAACTTTGAAGTCAGAACGGGATTTTTGTTGGATCCCTGATATCCTTGTGATAAAGCTGGTTACAGATCAGGGTCGTGCATGCCTGATGTGTATATCCTGATGTGGGTGCATCATGGGAAACCACTTAGAATTTCATGTATAGTAGGTATGCAAGCTGTTAAGTCTGAGAATTGATGCTTCAAGAACACCCCTGGGAATAAAGAAAGCACAAGAGACCATCTACTAATGGAATGCTGCCCTTTCCAGGGTTTGGTGTGTGTTTGTGGGTGGGTGGTTGTTTTTTTTTGGGTTTTTTTTGTTTTTTTTTTCATTTTTTTAGTTTAACAAATGGAAATTGTGTTACTTAGGTCAAGAGCAGTTTGCTTGTACTAAAGTTGTCTGGTCAGATCTCATCAGTTTATCCTTGTTGTTATCTTTGTCTTCTGCTTTCTAGGAACTCATAGTTCTTTAATACATTCATTAAGCAGAATACATTTCAGAATTGGAGTTTTGCTGCTATAGCCTCATTGTACAGATTGTCTGGTGGTTCTGTTGTGAAATATGACATCATCTTGTATGTGTATGATGTTCCTTTGGAAATTTCTTATTTCAACCTGACTATCTTCAACCAGTGTCTTTTCAGCTCTCCTTTTATTTTTTTCTTGTCTAAAGAACTGTGCTGTTAAGAACCTGTGCAGTGCCTCATAAACCCATCTTACTCTCCCTTCCTGATGATGTGACACATTTCAACACCTGTTGCTATGGATTTGTGCCTTGTTTTGGGGATATACAGAAACACATTTATATTAATGCATACGTAAATCCTACTGGTTTTTACCATGTTGTGGAAGGTACTCATACCAAAGGTTGTTGCATTTTGGGGTATACTTTGTTTTTATGAATTTACACGTACAGATACATCTAGAAACATTTCCAGTAACTGGGTATTTTTGCAGAAAGTATCTTTTCATTTTCCTTTTTTTCCCTGATGCAGCATCTACTGGCACATTGTGACTCATTTTTGTATATTGCTTGTGAATATACACACTCTGTCTAGAAATGAGAATAGTTCATATGTAGGAGAACAATTTTCAGTTGTCTGACAGGAAGGAAGGACAGTAATGTTTCCTTATCTTTCTTCCACGTAGATACAGGTCGTAGGTGTAGTTCATGGTATAAATTAGAGCAGTTTTCATGTTCCTACTGACACAGCTCCCAGAGGGATTTCTGTCGCTGAGTGTCACATAAACACAGCTTTCACTGGCCAAGCTCGTTCTAACTATTCTGCATGTAAGCATCTAGGACTACAGAGTTAACACAGTAATCCTCACCAGGCTGGGTAAAACAGCTTTTCGTCTCCTCTGTATACTGGTAAGTATGGAGAAGACAGCAGAACCGAGTCTTAGCATATATTAAATACCTAATGTAGAACTCAAAATGCGGTCAGATGTTCTTGCGCTTTCTTGCAGCAGAGGTTTTTAAACATTGTTTTTAGCAAATAATTGGCCATTTCTTTTGCAGCTTCTCTTAGAAATTTGTGTACATCCTACTCCTGGTTTTTGCAGCTCTTCAGATTCCTTTTTCTCTTGCCAATTCAGTGTGTCCCACTACTGGGAATCTCTGCAGTGCCTGATAAGATTGTAAATTATTTTTGGACATTCCTAGGAATTCATTGCACTGCTGTTCATCATGTATTTGCAGTTTTTCTTTGGCCTATCCATACTCACTGGGCGTTATGCTGAAGATGACATGAAGATGACCGCTCCTGTATTGAAGATTAACTTTAAACTATCGTTGTTAAATTGTTTGCTGCTGAAGATTTTTCTTCTTTTTTCCCTGCATTTTTCCTTTGAGGGTAGATCTGTCAGGTTTTGTTTGAGAGGCTCTTGTTTTCGAGTTGTTAGTGACTTGGGTCTCTCCCTTATAGCATCAATTACATATTCTGTGAAAGCTGTTTTTTATACATTCTGTAATAATAGAATACCAAGATGCTGCGCTGTTCTTAGGGGTGTTACATATCCTAGCATTTTAAATGGAGGTTGAGTGCTGCTTTTGCAGTTATTCCTGGTAAGAATTTCTAATGCACACTTAGTGACAACCTAGGGGAGATTATACAGTTGTACAAATCTTGCACTTGCGGCTTGTTAATACTGCTTGCAGCAATCATTATCTAAAATGTGCTCTGAAGATGTGGCTGAATCTGACAAACATGTAAATGCAGAAGTATGAATGCCAAAAAAAGAAGCTAATGAGCTCAGTTGAAGCAACCTAGTGGATGTAGAGTTTGCAATCTGCTTGTTGTCGGTGCTTGTTTTGTACTGGGGTATCCCATTTGTCCCAAGAGTGATGCATCCCTTCATTGTAAGCTTTTCTAGTAGGTCTTCTCTTTTACTCTTCTCAAGCTATTGCAGTGACAGGGCTTTGCTGCCAGAGTTCTTAATGGAGTGTAGCTGCCTGTGCACATCTTTCTTGTGCAGAGAACTTCACAGACTACCACCAAAGCGATGTATTGTTTCTAGCATCTTTTGCTTACATTCAGATATTTGTATTATCTCCTGTCCCCATACTTACTCAGAAAACTTTCTTGATCAGATTGAAATTTCACAGAGATTTACCTGTTTCTGTTTTTTTGAATTGCTGTCCATTCCTAGTGATGACTGCACAGAATGTTTGCTTACTCCAAGACATGAAACTTGCTTATTTTGCAAATAAATCTCCAAATTATGAACTTGCCTGTGTCGTTTTTTGGTCTACTCTCTTATAAGGTATTCCAATGAGGTAAATGGAATTTCCAGTAGTAACACTGAGTGGCAGCTCCGGTATATGTTTAATTTAAGTTAAAACCCATTCGGAAGACATATTTATTAACATTATTTTAAGAATTTATTTTGTAGGAGCATTTCTACATATTCATGTGATAAGTACAAATGTAGTATGTGACCAACTACTTTTTCTAGAAACATCAAAAAATGGTCATTTTTAGTACGTTGGAATGTTACTGGAAATAAAGGACTGTCTAATGATCATTTGTAAATTAAAATAATGTTATGCCTTCTATATTCAGAAACTACTGAGGTAAGAAAAGAGTCAGATGAGCTGACAAGTTGGGAATGCAGTGTAACTGGGAAAGTTGGGTTAATGTCAGCTGTAGTAGGGCACTAATTAGGCAGTAACCCTAAAACCACCCTTCCTGTCACAGGTGTGTGGAGTTACCAGAAGTAAGCTACTGCTCTCTTTGCACATGTGTCTAGATGGTTGCTTAGGGCTGCTGTCTGTCTGTCCTACCAGAGATGGCTCTCGGGATTAAAAGACCGACACCCAGCCAGTGATTACAGCTGCAGTAATTACAGGTGGGGCAGCAAGGGCCTTACTGCAACCTGTCAGTCCTTCCAGGTGATTTTTAGTCCACAGGGGGTTATTTGGCTAGCAGTCTCAAAATGGTGCTGTGTTGTCTCATGCTTTCTTGTTTTCTATTATTTCTGTTGATCCTGGAAAAGAAGTTGGACCTTTCAGGCCCAGAACATTTTGGGTTGAGGGTTTTTTGCAGTTAGTGTCGTTTGGTAAGTATCCTGATTTTGATAAGTACCCAGACTTACTTGCCCTGACATTAATTATTTAACTTAGCTCCAACTTGGAACTCTCCTCAGCCACCATGCAGAAACAGTACAGCTGTTTCAAGGATACCTCTCTACCATCCGTGAGAGAGGGACATGCATGGTACTAGATCCCATCATAATCCTTGTCACAAGGGGGCTTTCCAGAAGGACTTGCTCTTTTGTTCAGGACATCTTGATTTCACCAGGTTTCTGACCGTTTTAGATTGCAGTATTAAGAGAATCCATTTGATTCAGTTCTCCTACCTGCTTGTTATCTGACAAGCAGAATGAAACATTTTGCTACTCATAACTAAAACAAAACTGTGTGTTATACAGCATGTTCCGAAGTACTGAATGATAAATGGAAGTGGGTATAGTTAATTTTGTCTTTTTCTTTCGCCCTTTATTTCTCTGGAGTTTTCAAGCAGCTTTAGGTTGTTTTTCCAGCTCTTCAACAACAAATGGCAGCAAACTCTCAAATGTTGTTATCTGTGCTCCTTCAGAAGATCAGACTTAAAAAAATCTATTGAAGTTCTAACGAAAGGGCATCAGTTGCCCTTTTCCTTACTGTCTTCCAGAACTGTCTTCCAGAACCACCTTCCCAGTCCTTTGTAGACTTCGTTGACTGTATATCCATGCTCAAAGTTCAGAAGTGACCTTTTTCTTTCAGTCTGTGACAATATATTGAATATTAAATTTCTGAGCACTTGTGTACATGTGACCTCTATTTCTTGTTCTCCCTGGGACTTTTGCTTTTAGTACTGTCCGCTTTTTTTTGGTCCTTTTATCTGTCGTGACTTTCCTTCCATATTTGTTCTAGCCAAAGCTTATAATTAATTAATTTCATTAGATCCCCTCATAGATCTTGCTTTATGTCATGATTTTCAAGCTGTCAGTGTAGAAAATAACTAAATCCATTTGCATCTATTGCTTTTTGCAGTCCCTAGGCATTTTTTTTTTACATGTATTTTCTACCTCAAACCCTGTGTCATTTTAAACTACTGACTGCACTGAGGAAACAATGACTTCAAAAATTACACTTTAGCACTTAATGCTTATTCTGCCCCAACACCAAATCCCCTCAGTTTACAAATCATTGTGAAATATTAGGAATGTTCACCTGTGAAGGTAAATCTTTTCTGTGTAGGTAGATAGGCCTGATAGCATTACAGTTAATAATGACCACTAGTAGTATCTGAAAGAATGTGCAGCAATAACATAACCTCAGTCAAAACAATTTCAAAAGATAAGAATATCATAGTAAGTAGAGAAGAAAATAAATTTGAATCCTCTGAGTTACAGTATTGCTCTGCAGGTGTCTTAGATTTACTGACCAGGACCAGTGTTCTTCACTTCTTGCTGTTTCAAGTTCTTGTTTGGGTTGTTGCCACTGGAAAACAGTCTGCTTGGAGTTATGCTGTTTAAAAACAGTACCTAATGCTTTGTTAATTGTCCAGGCAGTTTACTTAATTTAAAGAGTCAGCACTGTCTTCAGAATTTCATGGTATACTGGCACTGTTCTGAGAGGAAGGGCTGTGGAAAAAGGTGAGTCTTGAAATTAGTCTCAGTTAAGTGGAGCAAGTGGTAGAATAGTTTTGAACCTGAAACCCACAGTCACCTGAAATTCTCATTTGCTAGTTTTGTGAATCCAGAAAAAAAATCACTGCAAGTTTCCTTTGTCACCAATGACTTCTGCAGCTAACTGTCATTTGGGTCTAAACTCTTTTCTTTGATAAACTGTAAAGCCGTTTGAGCAGTAATAGTATATACATTATGCAAACTATTGACACCAAAAAATAGGTGATGGAAATGTGTAATGAAATAAGAAGAGTGAGGCCTTTCTAAGTTTGGAACAAAAAATTCCAATCCTATAAGATTTTTCAAAATTCTTGTATTAGAAAAATACGGACTCAATGTAGTTAAAAATAGTGACTCGTTAAGGACCTGTGTATTCGCTGGAGGGTATTCTGGCCAAGCCAAATTGGACACGAGGCCTTTGGCTTTGGAACTGAAGGTATCACAGATGCCAAAGCATCTTACAGATACTCAGTTTTCAGAGCCTGCAAAGTTCTGTAAGAGTCTGTAATACTTTGTAAAAGAAACTTGGACAGTGTAAAAAGTTAGTCCAGGACAAGCAAGATATTAGATCACATGCTGATTTAAGATACAGATAAATTAGGCAGTTATGCAGAGGAATGCCGTAGGCAGAGTTAATCATATATTTGAAGAAGAAAAAGGACTAGGGTGACCTCTTTGATTCCCTTCCATACAAACTGAAATAAGAATATGACTTTAAGATCAATTTTTTTCAACTGGAGTAATAACCTTGGAAGTATTTTCCAAGAAAATCAGATATCACCTGGAATTGAATGCAGTCTGTTTTATTTTGACCCATATTGTTTATATATTTGTTGACATTTCTTTGAGACATGTACAATGATGTTAAGGGAAAAATTTACACAAGGTTTACTTTAATCACAACTCAGAGTTGGGCCACCACCTCAGTGAGTGGCAGAGACCAAAGGGCTGCAGCACAGCTCACATACACTTATCCATTCATTAGTCAATGTCCAAAGCTTTTAGGAGTTCCCTTTGGTCTTGTCAGTTCTGCGAATCCATCACCTGACTCTGTCCCAGGTGATTCATCTGTTTGGTCCAGTCTCTGCCTTGGTTCCCAGTTCCTCCTCAGATTATGGTCGTCTTTCTGCCGGCTTTAACTCACAGAATCCTCCAAGCACACTTAGTCTTTGAACAATCAATTCCTATTCATATATGCTTCTGAGAGCACCTGTGTACGCAAACTGATCATCTATTGTTTCTCTATTCTCCCACTGATTAACTGAACGAAGTTTTAAACCAGCCTTGGATCAGGGCTATACAAGGGACAAGGCCTGGTTCTGCCATTTAGCAGCTTCAGCACTTGAAATTTCTTAATTCAAAATACATTTTCTTTAACAATAAATAATTTCTTTGCAGCTGAGAACCTTTCTTATGTTACAACTGTCTGTCCTGTCCGTCTCCTGTTACACCTGCTGTTGTAGTATTGTAAAAGCTCAGTGCCTAAGCCATTCTTGGACTTCACTGTTTGAACAATACTAGCTTGTTTGTAGTGTGTTCTGCTACACAGTTCTGCTACAGTTCAGTTCTGCTGTTGAATTTATTGGTTCCAATACTTTGTTATGTTCTCATGAACAACTGGAACAAGTCTTTTGTCTCAGCAGGGCCGTCAAGGATTCTTTATCTGAAATAACTCTGCAGGGAATATAAACTTCCACGGCACCTCTGTGACATAGGGAAGACTTGTACCAGACTATGACTGCAGCTTTTCAGTCAATCAGCTCAGTTTTCCATGGAGAGAAGATATAGTTAATGTATTTGATTTCTTTCACGACGTCCTTGATGTTATCCGATCTAACTTGCTATTTTCTGTCATTGCTTTCTTCAGTGCCTCCTCATATTGTCTCTGAGTTTGTATCATGTCCTTACCTACTGCATGGACGCCTGTAATGTCCCTGAATTAGTCTTATAGATCTTTTGTCAAAGTATTCCACAGCTGACTTTATCCCTCACCCTCCCCCCAAAAAGTATAATATCGTGTATCTACTGTGCCCAGTTTAGTGTAATACTGTGTCCCTAGCGTGCCCAGTTTAGCTGATTCTTCATTTTTTTTGTCAATATCCTTTTTCCTTCTTCAGAAGAGTTAATTTGTTTTCACCACCTATATAATAATTTGATTTTAAATGTTTGTGGTTAAGTGCATAGGCTCTTCTTATTTCTTAATAGCTATGTCAGGATCTTCAAGATCAATACAAATTGTAGTTGGGAGGGTGTGTTAGGGCTGTGCTATTAACCTTTGTCATGACAAATTCACACTACTTGGGGTTCTTCCCTTTCTAGGTGTATTTCTGAGTCTATTGACCTGAGTCCATTTTTTTGGAAACTTGTGTACTTTAAAGGGATCATTGCAAATGTACAATGCTCAGGAATGCCCCTAGCCCACCTAAGAATTTCAGACACTGCACAATTATGTTTATTTCAGTGATGAATGCACTTCTACAGAGCATTGCCTAGTTTAGCGTATTTAGGCGTAGCAAAAAGGAAACTTTTCAGCTTCAATGGCAGTGTAGAACTTTTCAAGAAAAGGTATTAAGAACAGTCCTTATTGTGGACTGTTGCTTCCATCAAGGTCGTCTCACCTCAGGCTCTTCGGATCCTTACATATCTTACAAGCACAACATCAGACTATCTTATCTGAGGGAGACCTATTATCTCTATAAACTGAATATCCAGAATAGTGAAATACAGCAGCTTCAGTCTCTTTAAAAAGCTTGAGAGATATATTCTTTAAATACAGTGAAGGATACTAAGTTTCTCTGAATTCCAAGCTATATGGATGATTTATTCTGTAGTACTTTAGAGCTGAGGCAGAAATTTGTGGATTTATCTTTTGGGTAAGTCATCTATTCTGAATATGAAAGATTGTGATTTTGTTTTCCGCATTTGTGACTCATTACTTCAAAACTTGTGTCTGTATGCACACTTGGTTGTGTGGATTGTTGTATATATTCTATATGTTATTACATATATTTATTTCTGACTTTCAAGTTTGGTACTCTCCCTGCTCTTTTGTGAGTGATTTGTGAGTCTGTCAATATGTAATTCAGTTTTGATCTTCCCATACATTTTTAAATCAATTTCTGTGCAGCCTGTGACATTCTGAAAATGTACCTTGCAAGTTGCAATGATAACTTTAAAATGCTTGAGGTTTTCCTCAAATTCCCTTCCTTATAAATACCTTTTGTTCACAAAAGTATTTTATTCAGTGAATAGGTCCAATACACCTTCAAAAAATTACCTTGAAATGGACTGAAGATCGTGTTCTTTCATGATCATTGTCATGGCTTCACGCAGCCAGCAGCTAAGGATGTGCAGCTGCTCGCTCACCCCTGCCCTCAACTCCCTGGTTGGATGGGGAGGAGAATTGGGAAAAAGGTAACACCTGTGGGTTGAGATAAGAACAGTTTAATAATTGAAATAAAATAAAATATGATGATGAGAATAACAACAACAGCAACAATAATAATAATGAAAAGGGAGACAACACAGAAGAGAGAAATAAACCCCAAGAAAGACAAGTGATGCACAATAGAATTGCTCACCACCCGCTGACCGATGCCCAGCCAGGCCCCCAGCAGTGATCGGCACCTCCTGACCAGCTCCCCCCAGTTTATATACTGAGCGTGATGTTCTTGGTATGGAATATCGCTCTAGCAGCTGTCCTGGCTCTGCTCCCTCTGAGCTTCTTGTGCTCCTCCTCACCAGCAGAGCATGGGAAACTTGGAAAGCCCTTGACTAGGGTAAGCACCACTTAGCAACAGCTAAAACATCAGTGTGCTGTCAACATTGTTCTCATACTAAATCCAAAACACGGCACTGCACCAGCTAATCAGAAGAAAATTAACCCTATCCCAGCCAAAACCAGGACAATCAGGTACTGAGACAATCTCCTACTTAAGTTTGCACAGCCATTTTTGGATGAGATGACACAATGAAGATAAACATTAGAAGATGTTGGGTTTATTTTTTCTGGAATTGTTCCAAAACATCCCATTTTGAGACACTTCAATCAGGTGGCAAAGCTAGTGGAGTTCATGGGACTGTGATTCACCTGATCTGCTGGGTTCCACTACATCACAGTCTGTTCAGTAAAACTGTAAATATGTGTTACTGGATTGCAGGTATTGGATACTATCAGGTAGATTAAGTGGCCTCCCTTTAAAAAGTCTTTATTTACAGCATTTCTATGTAATGCCATTTAAAATTCTTATCTCCATTTACCTTTCTTTTGATCTAGGTACATCATGAAGATCATTGAATTAAACATATGAGTTAGTCACTAGTGATACAAAGTTCAAAAGCTCATGTGAATTCTTTTATGTTTCTGTCAGCCCCTTTAACCATGCTGTTTAATTGACTTTTCTGCCTCATATTGCCTAGCTTCAGTGAAAATGCAGCTTTTGGATATTTCCACTCAAATGACAGTTCAAATAATGTTGAGTATGCCCAGAATGCATTCCCTCTCATTTCTTGCAGCAGTGCCTAAAGTTCATCATGTTTCTCGTGAAGCTGGCCCTAAAATAGCAATTTTACCAGGTGAAATAAGTCTTGTCATCTCTTCCACCACATTTCCATAGCTTTCCATACTACTGAAGTCAGAAACTTCACAGCAGATGCTGGACTCTGCTGAAAGCAGGAGGTGGACTTGAGCTGCTTTTTTCTCCTTGCTAAGATTGCTCACATCAATGAAGTTAACGTTGTTTTAAAGTGTATGTGTGTGAAATCAGTGATCAGCCCCTCAGTTTGACCGAAAAACACTTTGCTGTACTTGCTGGGAAAGCCGACGGTGCTTATTTACAGGCAGCTTTGACTATTTTCTCCTAAGACCAGCGTGTCTGATAACCATGCTCAGGAGACAGCAGGTTATCTGTGAACAGCTTTACAGTAAGGAATTAAGGTCTCCTTTAGCTTGTGAATTTTTGAACTTTTAGTAAAATTGTTTGTGTCCTTGTAAACAAGTTGAAATACCAGTAAATGGTGACTATGCATGTGTGAAAATTCTACTGACAGCTATAAAGCAGTCATAAAATATAGGCATGGCATAGCTTTAAAATCACTACAGGAAAAGCTAGTAATGCTTGCTACTATAGTTATGGTCTTTGCCACATAAACTGCAGACTTCAAAACTTTCTGGAAAGTTTCTGTTCTGCTGACATGTATTTTTATCCCATTTCTGTTAATTTTAAGAGCCAATGAGTGACTTTGACTTAAAGTATTATCATAATAGAATTAACACACCTTTTACATTAAAATATTAGTTTAGGACTAGCAGCCAAATATTCTCTGTCATTAAAGCAATATCAAATCAGAGACTCCTAAAAAAATCTTGTCCCCGAAGAAACTAAATAGCAAAGCTGAGGTCACACAGAGTAAAGCACGAATCAAGCTGCTAGTGTGACTCAGAGATTTAATACAGCTGTAAACAAGGATTTTCTAAAAAGCATTGGAGTGGTTGGTGCCTCTGTTGATATGCAGTGGATTAAGTACTGAAACTATCATGACCAGTGTAAGGCGAAAGCACGAATTTGGAAACAGCATCTTGTTTTCCTCTCCCATGAGCCTTATTTACTAATTTGAAAAAGTATTTTCTAAACCATAAGAAAAAGGTGAGAGGCTTATGTTTATAACAACAGAAAAGAAATTACGTAGCACTAGAAGTAATAGTTACCAATTTCATGCTATCTATACTGCCCCTATCATGGACTGAGCTTCTATGTAGTAAATATTGCAGAAGCTCCAAAAAAGAGGCCCCTATTAAAAGGATTGCAGTCAAGTAGTTGGGAATTGGGTTAATGCAATTATTTATTATTCAAGGTCTAATAACAGCACCATTCTGGAATTCTCTGCTGATCATTCATTTCAGATGTGTGTCACAGCTATAACTTGTATTACAATTGGGTAAGAGATGTGGCAGACTGAAAGCCTGTTCAGTGTATATATGTATGTATACATACTATGTATATCTTACACTACAGGAAATATATATCCCTGTTTCATGACATCTTTTACATTGCCCAGGGCAGCACTTGTTACAATAATAATTTCATTTTAATTAACGCCTATGTACCTTTGGCTACAGATGTTTCTGCCCTCTCAGTAGGTGAGAATACATCTACCTATATATTTGTCCTCAAACCTAATTTCAAATGGACTGAGTATCTCAAACTTCATCTACTGGATGAAAATCCAGAGCCATCTGCCCCATTGAATTCAGCTATGCTGATTTTTTACATTGAATTGAGAGTTTCAGGGTAGATTTTAGTAGCAGTGGCGTTGCCCACATTTTGTTTTGTGAAAGTGGGGTGTCTGTGCCACCATATAATTTGGTAGTTTCCTCCTTAAACTGTTTTAAATCAAACAAAGAGATCCTTAACTGATGCTGATGTTCTCAGCTCCCACAGCTGTGGGTCAGCTGCAAATGATGTTACACATCCCCTTGTAATGATCTTTGCCATCAATCTCAAGCCATAAGGAGCTGTGGTATTTTCTTATTCAATAAGACATCTGCCTACTCAAGCTAAAACAGAACCTGGTTGGATACTATCAGATAGATTAAGTGGCCTCCCTTCAAAAAGTCTTTATTTTCAGCATTTCCATATAATGCCATTTAAAAGTCCTTACACACTTTCAGTGTGCTTTACATCATTGTAGAGGCTTCAGAGGGAACACGGGTTGGCCAAGCAGTCCTCTGGACATCTTCATTTACAGCTGTGAGCTGTGTGGGGTGGTTGGGAATCACCTGCAGTTAAGATAGGCATGTGAGAAACGGCTAGGCAGGGGTCCTCAAACTTTTTAACCAGGGGGCCGGCGCGCGGATAAAGTGGCAGGCAGTCATCTGCGGCTGCTTGGTTCCCCCGAACCCCCGGTGGGGGTGTATGTGTGTGTGTGTGTCTGTAAATACCGGGGCCGGATTGAGGACCCTGGGGGGCCGTATCTGGCCCGCGGGCCGTAGTTTGAGGACCTCTGTGCTAGAGGTAAGAGATGAAGTTGCATACCAGGAACTGAAGCTTAGCAAAGTGTGTTATCCATGTGCGTGCTCTGTATCCCCTTTTACTCTCCCTGTCCCCTTGTCAAAGTCCCTGACATACCAGGACTCTGCAGTTCAGAAGGTCTGAGAGGTGGAAAGCAAGTACCCAGCTGCAGAGTAGAGAGAACAGCAGGACAGTTGTGCTCTACAAAAATATTCTTCCATCTGAAGGGTGTAGGGTGCACATACCTCCTGTACCTTATGGGCATGCACAGAGTTCTGAATATCAGTAACACTTAGTGCCTTCTTTTCCTCTCCCTGAGGCGGAGGGGTTTTTCTGTGTTGTGCAAACTACTGGCTGGGGAACAGTCCATTCTGTCCACTTCAGGAAAACCTGGGTAGGTTAGCAACTGCCTATCTACAGTTGTCTAAGGACCTTTTTAGAAATTTGGTTCATGCTGTCTTTCAAATATAGTCACCTGACAGGGGACCCTTTTTGTACAAGTGAAAAAGGGGGAAGGTGGTCACTGCTGGCTTTTTTGTTTCTTCAGACAGTGTTCTTTTTCTGTGCAGTTCCATTTCAACACAAACATTTTGAATATGTGAATGCCCCAGTCAAACAATGCTTATCCCTGAAGCTGACTGATGTTTAAATGCTTTGTAGGTCTGGGGCTCAGCTGTGTATGTCACTATTGGAATGCCTGGAACTAAAAGCCATTAAAAAGATTTTTTTTGGTCTTGTTTTTTTTTTTTCTTGCCTAAACTGCACTTAGGATTCAAATGCTTTTGAGAGCAGAAAATACTCAGGACACACAAAAGTGCTGCCACTGAATTTGCGACAAGTCTCAAGAATACTTCAGTTACTTCAAACAGTTCAGTCTTCATCTTATTGCAACACCTCCACAAAAGCAGAGCATGATTGATGTATTAACCACCCAAGGGGGAAAAAAATATTAGCCAGTTACACTCGAGAAGAAGAGACAAATGTATTTTATTTTCTATCCAGATCCTCAAGGCACATTCTGTTCAAATGACTCGACTCCTGCTGTTAAATGAAGTATTAAAAATGAAGTTCCTGAGACATGTTTTTAGCAATGGTAACTGGAAGATTTCTTACGTCACTGCATCTGCGTGCCTGGTATGTCCATGTTCCAGTCACTCAAATCCATGGATTTATCTAAAATCAAAATCAGTTCCAATACACTGCATTCCCCTTTGGCTTATCCTTAGCTGCTTGAATTGTCACAAAAGTCATATTAATAGAGGCAGCTGCTTTTCATCAAAATAAAGTTTGTGGTGCTGTTCTGTGAGTACTGACAGGTCAAAGCTGTGCACATCAATTGCAATCCAAAGTTCTGAAAGAGCTTTCAGTGCTAAATTTTCTGGGATTTATTTGGTTTTGTTGCTTTGAAGTTAATTTCTAGGTGATTTTATTCCACAATTTTAGAATCTGTTACCCTATCTTTGAATGTTTTTCATGAGAGCTCTTATTGATCTTTTTAAGCAGCCAGGCTGCTTCTGGTTTCTAAAGGAAAACAGATTGTTTGCAAAAGATAGATTTGACAATTTCCAGCAAGCAAATGACTTCAGTGTTTTGTGCCAGTGATTCCTTTGGCTAATCATGCCTTTTTGGCTAAATAGCACTTTTTGCAGATGTTTTCCTCCCTAAATTTCCAGGACCAGAACTGTCATAGGAGAGTATCCTCTCTTTTCAGAAAAGACATGAATTAACTACCTGTTGGACTGTCAAGCCAAATCTGGCTGACGTGTATGCTTTGCCAATGATGCCACTGACACCTGCCTGAAGTGGGAAGTCTTTTTAGACTCCATCTGTATTGTAGTTAACCAGAATGGAAAAATGGCTCACTTCAGTATTTTCAGCAGTTTGGAAACTATATAGCTACAGTGACTGCTGTCTCATTTCTGCCTGGCAGACTACAGCTGCTGAAAAATAATCTAAGACATTATAATGGCACTTGAATTCTGAATGGGACACGTAAGCATGACCTTAAAACAAATAATTAAGATGCTTAGGAACTTGCAACATGTAATGACATTTTTTTCTAGTTGGAAATTTAGATCTGTTCCACTCTATCTGCCTTCAACCTCTTAGTCTTTTATGCACTGATAACGAGACATTAGTAGCTCTCAAAATACTGGATGTGTCAAATTCTATAGGGATGAGAGCAAACAGCTGTTGTAGGAATTTCAAGGGGTCATCCAGTCTGCCTTTTACCCTACCTAACACAGGATCAGCTCTACCAAAGAGACTCTGAAAAAGTATCTCCTAGGTCGGTTGATTATTGTATTTCAGAATCTGCTTGCTTACTTCTTTGCAGTAAGGTTATGGAGTAAAGACTGGCTTTGTATCTATGCATACAGTAGCTACTTTCTCATTCTCTTTGGGAAGTATTTCTCTTCCTGCTTCTAATGGCATATGGAATTGATGAAGAGAGCTCAAAGTACAATCAGCAGTCTCTGAGGGGCCTGTCATTGTCACATGTCTATGTAACACGTGAAGATTAAAAACACATAATAATTTTCAATTAACACATAATCATTTTTCCAATAAAATAATGTAAGAAATATTCACTTGCCCTTTATCCTTCACCTGACTTTACAATGAAAATTCTCAAAAGAGTTTGACCAATTAAAAACCTACTTTGGATCATGTGAATTGTCTTATTGAGGTTTATGAAAAAAAAATAAAAATGTCTGCATCTGTTGGAGTGCTTGCAGTTTTGGAGCGCAAAATCTTTAATTTCAAACTATATTATATTTTTATACTTCAAGATAGATTAGCATTTTGTAAAAGAAAAAAATGAATTTAATATTATGTCTTTTTTTGAGAAGAATAAGGGTTTTTTATCTATAGTTGGAGAGGTAATACACGGCTTAACCTTGAGTGTTAAGAGTAAAGGTTCTATACTTGTGCATTGAAAACAGTCTTTGTCTTCATGTTGAAGTTTTTGTTTTGTTTTTTTTTTTTTCCCCTGAAAGTTGTTTCCAGCACCCTAGTGATGTTAATGATCCATAACTCTCTCGGAATTTTCATAACCTCATTGTGAAAGCTCGGCAAGTTTGGTATCTTGCCAAATTCACCTTCAGGTGCAGTTCTATTGCTTTTTTTCTGGTTTAGGTTTATGGGATTTTTTTTAGTCTTTGTAATGATGACCAAGAAAAGCACCTTGGTTTGTTGATACTTGTGTAGTGATAATAGGATCCAGCCATGGCTGATTACACAAGTCACTGTCTAGAATGGTTCAGTGTGCTTTTTGCAGATGACATCTATGAATAAATAAATAAATAAATAAATATATAAGGAAAATAAGTATCTTTTTCATTGCTTTTTATTCTGATGATGATAGAAAGCGTGAAAGTTGTTTCTTCTGTTGCTGGTTTCAGAGAGATTTAATTATCTGTTTTGCACATAAGATGAACAAATTACTATCTCCAGAAGAAAAACTTACTTTTCTACCTAGCAAGCCCTACCTAATTTTACTGATTCTAGACCTGACAGACGTCATCCAGCCTTTTCACACGTCTTGCCACCGTTCTTATGTAAAGTCTTAGTTCCATCAGCCGTGATTTTAAAGACACAAAATGACACTTCTGGAAGACAATCTGTAGAACAGCTCTTTGATAGATAACTCTTAGTATTATTTAATCTTTCTTCATCTCCTGAAATCTGACTTCAGGTACTTGTTTTGAAAAAGTATTCTGACAAATTATGAAATAATAACTCTTTATATCTAACGGAATTTGAAATTATTTCAAAGACAGTGTTAAGATCATGAAGTAAATTTTGTGTGACCCTTCATATTTGGAAAGGAGGAGCGAATAGCAGTGGCAGTGTTAGAACAATTTTAAATTACATAGCAAGTCATGATACCAGTGTAAAACTTCAGATGCTTGACACATCAATCTTTAGTAAAGAAACTGAACTCCTGCTGTTCAACCCCTAAATCAAATTTGATTCAGTTTTGTTGGGGTGTTTTCCTAAAGTCTTAACCTTAATCAGCTTCTGCTTTACAGTCAGTGGACAGCTCAGCCCATTATCTTTGCACCATTCAATCTGTCAGAATTCATTAGATTGCCATCTACAGAGAAGTCCCTCTGCAACCAATTGCTTGTTAATTCATGTACAGTAAACTCTGAGGGACTTTGTTAAAGAGCCATTATAGGCAAGGTATTTGATTTATACTTCCTTTGGCACTATTTAGCCAAAGGTTCAACAAACATCAGATTTTTACAGCTCACCCAAGCTTGGTATGAATTTTTGCTTCTTGAGATTTTGAATGTAATCCGTTAGCAGTGATTTTTGGCAGTGGGTAAATACCACAATAAAAATCTTGCATGTTATTGCACTGAACTGTTTAGAATTTTTTTCCCTGTAGGGAAATTTTCTTCATTAAAGGACACTAAAAATAATAAGTTTCAGCATCTTTCAATTTACAGGTTCCATAAGAGACATTAATTACTTGATATACAGAAAGCATATGTTTCTGAGATTGCTGCAGGGCATCGAAAATTTCTTCTCTTGGAATGCAATTTCTTAATTTTTCTGAAGCCTGATATACTTGTAAGAACATCTCCATTAGGATGACAAACATTCTCTTTAACTGAAAACTAGCTATGAGATTTCATTCTTATATTGGAATGCTAAAACTTTAAGCAATAATGGAATTCAGTATTATATTGAAGTTTATAAAATGTCTCTAAAAATTGCACACCTTTTCTCATTGTCTTCATAGGAAAGTCATAATAAAACAATCTGCCATATGTAGGAGTTCTTTCTCCTGAATCTATCCTCCTCCACAAATATTTTTTAGGTCAGAAAATACTTAGGCAATTGCCTGAACAGGGAGAATAGAGTGTTGTATCAAAAGGATAGGCACCAAAAAGTCTACAGATCTGTGGGATCTACATACTTTTGAAATTTGAGTAATATGTTTGGGAGATTAAACAACGATGTAGAAATCTTGGAATCTGTTCACTGGTTTTGTTTGTTTGTTTCTTTATTATGAATTTTAAACTCGTATATCCCTGCTTCTTAAACAAGAATAGGTAGTATTTAGCATTCTTATTTTCTTATATCTGTGATTTGTATCATAGTTGCTCTCTTTTTTGGAGTGTCATTCAAGTCTTCTGCTGCAGAGAACCAACCAAGTACCTCAGTTAGGAGGAGAGTTATCAGAGGCCTCTATAAAATCAATGGAAACACCTCAAGAAAGCTGGTCAGCTGAGACAGAACCTCTGAGACTATGTACAAAACCATGATGGAAAATTATTGGAGTTGGCACTCTTATTTTTCTACCTCTGCAATCTTGTCTGCAAACTTTGGAGTCCAGGATAAAGACTTTTCAGAGCTTTTTCCTTTATAAAGAAACATTTCTGATTGTAGAGTATATATTTTTAAATAAATCATTGTTTTTGACAATGTTTCTCTCAAAGAATGTGAAATAAATATTGCTACTTCTTAATAGTATGAACTCTTTATTTTGGCCTTTACTGATGATCAATTACATTTTTAAATGATCTTTTCCTCTGATTAAAAGTAGAAAAGTAAAAAGAGAGGAGTACTAAGAGAAAAACACATTTCTTGGTAATCTAGCTAGAGAAGCAGGCTGGCAGGAGCCTCATGAAGTTCATTAAGAAGTGCAAAGTCCTGTAATTTCCGCTACGAGACACTAGAGGGGAAAAATGTTCTGGTTTTAGACCATTAAGATGCAAACCAAACTGTAATGTATTCCATTTTATGCATCACTTCTCAGAATAAGAATGGAGTCACTTACAATAACATTTGTTAAAGATTTTCTAGTTGTAGCAGGAAGTGATTAATTACACTGTAGTAACGTTGTTATTGAGTCATTGAATTAGCGCTCAGATCTGAAAAAACACAGGGTTCATAACTTCTTTACTAAGCAGTCAGTTGGTATTAAGTCGTGATACAGTATGATTTTTTTAATCCTTACAGAAAATTCATTAAAATACAGTAACAGTTTTGTCCAGGTAATAGCAGCTGGTTCATTTCATTCCCATCTACAGATGAAATTCTCATAAACATTTTATAGGTATGTGTTCATTCACAGAAACTGCAGTTCATCTTTGGTAGGAAACATGCCTTAATTTTCATGTGCACAAAAAATTCTTTTATGTTTGTGGTTGTCTTTCTCCAAGTGAGTCCCTCAGCTTTTTTCTTGAACTCCATACTCTCTATGTTCTGTTTTTCCACCAAAACAAAACAACAACAAAACACAATAAAAAAGGAAATTTGTTGTACTTAGACCTTTTCAGAATCCAAATATTTGGATGTATATATCCAAATACATTTTATTTGAAATAATCTGGGTATTTTAGAAAACTCAGTGGTATTGTCTCCCAGACAGGCACACAAAGTGGAAGTGTGTCACAGTCCATGGGTAGCAGGGAGCACAACAGATGTGCGCAAGGGTACTCTTCAAATTAAGCCAAAAACATCTTAACCCAGATGTTGGAATGTCTCCAGTACTAAAAGGCATATGGCATTATGGGACAGTGTTAAAAGCAGTGGGATGTACTCTGTACTGTAAATTAAATTTCAGTTATCTCCAGAGTTTTCAGAACCATAATTTTTTAATCATAGTTGCTAGTAATTTCTTTTCTCAGTCCTTGTAATTGTTACAATTATTCCAAATTGTTAGAAATGGTCCTTAGGGTTCTTTCTATTACAACCTGCTGTTTTTACTGCTGAAAAATGTGATTGAGATTCTCAAAGATACTCAAAGAAAGTAGATTTCTGTTCCTACTGATCTTAAGTGAGATCTGGGCATCCACATCCCTGAGGCACATTTTAGAACCTCAGTCCAAGGTTCTCCTATGAAAACATCTACTACCTTATTTGTTTCTTTGCTTAGATTGACGGAATCTCAGTGGCTTAGTTTCAGGAAAAGGTGGAGGAATACTCCATGTAGGGCAGAGATGCATGCTAATCTATTTTTCATATTGATAGATACAAGCTACAGAGGAAAAGGGAGGAAAGATAAACTGAGGTGTCAGCCAGGAGGATTGCTTACCATAATTGGTTACCCCTTGTCTGTGCCACAGTACAGTTGGAGATGATGCTCTGCTAGTTCTACTAGGTGACAAAAGATGAATTGACAAGTGAAGAATAATATGAACTTTCATTTGGTAGGTGAGAAGACAAGGGTGCAACTACATCTGGGGGCCAGGGGAGAAGAAAAAGATGATCATAACAAGTGGAAGACTGACACCTTTCCCAAAAATTATTTGGGTCTGGGTTTTGTTTGTTTGTTTGTTTGTGTTTTTTTTTGTTTTGTTTTGTTTTGTTTATTTTTGGGTTTTTTTTAAGATGAAATATAAAAAAGAATGAATGACAAAGTTTTCAGAAGTCCACAAATTCTTGATGAGGTTATATTCTAAAGTGTAAATATATCTGAACATGAAGGAAAAGAGCTCTACAAACAAATCAGTTGGTTTAGTCATCTGGAAGTAGATAGTTTTTTATAGAGACAGACAAATACAGAGTTTAGACAGGATTCTTTACAGCTACTTTCAATAATTGGTGAGATTTATTATTTTTATTTATCCTTTTACAAATGTAACTTTATAGAGATTTTTCTGACAATTCTCTTAGCAATAAAATTCTGGTGCCTCTTACAAAGTAAGGGCTTGATTATTAATCAAAATATTTAACTAATTAGATGAACCAAGACCCCACATATGTAAAAGTAATATATCTAGAATGGAACAATATATAGAAGGGAGCACTTCATCTGTTTTATACAGCTTTATACATAATGTATAGCAAACACGACTACTTAGCAAGGCTGAAATGTTCCAGACAATTGTTTTCAGAAATGAGTAGTCAGATTACCTGAACACATATCCATGCAATTGCTGATGCAGTTATTAAATGTCATCTTCAGTTTTAAACATGCATAAATCACTCCAGTTAATGAGACTGATGTATGCTCAACAAAGGGAAAATATATCCCTGACGAATGAGACTTGTCACTGAGATTTCTGAATATGTGAAATAGCTTAATTTTGTACTATTCTATCACATTGTTTTCTAACGTTATTATTCAACAACTTTGGCTATAGTATGAGTTATGATCAAATAAATGCCCTTAAAAAAATGAACATAGACTTGGTTTGTAATAGAGTCAGGTTCTGCCATAAACTTAATAAGGACTTGAACTTCTCTAATATTCATAGAGGTATCTAGCACAGCTACCTGCATTTTATTTCTTGTGCTATATTGGTACCAGAGACAATTTTGCATTATGTACCTGTATATAATGCTATATATGTGTATGTAAGCATGATTATGTGTTTGTCTAGAATTAAAGACTTAGATTTTTTTCTTCTGCAGTTGCATAATTATGCATTGAAGTTGTAAAATCGTTAACCCAGAAAGAAACAAAGAAATGTCCCTATGGAAGAGACAGTATATATCCAGGAAAGCCTTCATTTTGTTCTGTGACTTCTGCTTTTTTGTGTCCTCCTGTTTCCTAGAGAGTTTGTCAACTGCAAAGACAGTGTTTTTCCAGCGTTGAAATCATAACCAATAAAGCTTTTGTTATTGAGCTCTAAGCTATGTCAATTCTTAATTTCTACAAACATTTAGATGTAATTTAGAAGAAACAGGAAAATATATTTTGTTAATCTACTAACAAAGATTAAGTGCAATTCAAGCTGGATTAACCTGCATTCCACAAAATTGAACTCTGCTGTACTTGGGGTTAGGCCTCCTGTTTCATAGTACTACAAATAATCCTTAATGGTACAAAATGTTACTGAGAAAATTAGTAGTACAGTAGTTGAGAATCAGTACAAAAGTGTAAATGAAAGATCTGGCATAGTCATAGTTTCTTCCTGTTACTGCTGCAGTGTTCCTTTCTTTTCTGATGCAGCATGACATACATACTTTATATTGAAATATCGATTTCTCTTTGTCTATACTAAATACTTTCTACAAAGAAATGCTTCTGCAAAGAAGGCTGTTTCTTGATATTTTGGGAAAGTTTATTTTGAGTCTAATCTGTCTCATTTTCCCATGAATGTCTCATTCCAAGACTAGCTTTGACACAAACCCACTTGTTTGCCAAGATCTTAGAAGTTCGTGCTTCTCTTTTCAGTAATTTTAGGACATACCTTAAGCCATCTCAGACAAAGCATGACACTAATTTTCTGACAAATAAAAAAGAAAGATTATATTCCTTTTTGTAAATTATTTATTTTTCTTCTCCCTGTCTGTTCCATAGCATTTTTTGGATGTTCATCTTTCTTAAGGTACTTACAAATGAGGTACTTAAACCCAGGTGCCATCTGAGGTGTCATATGGTATTTGAGACAGATGTCTGCACAGGGCTGGGACATATAAAGAGAACCTGCAGGGCGACCACCTCGTGAGGGAGCAGCAAGAGGCTAGTTAGGGCATCCTAGGGTCTCACAAATGACACGAGATCTGTGTTTAAGGAACTGAAGACCACCTCCTATCAGTTTTCTGAGTGTTCATTATCATGGAGATAATGTTTTTTTGTTAAGTAAGAAATTCACAGTATCATCTAAGTTGCAGGGCACCTCTTGAGATCACCTAGTCTGACAGCCTGCTCAAGCAGGCTTAGCTGAAGTAGGTCGCTTAGAACAGCGTCCAGATGGGTTTTGAACATCTCCACAACCTCTCTGCCAGTGACTGACCACCCTTACAGTAAGAAAGTGTTTTCCTATTTTCAGAGGGAATTTCATGTGTTTAAATCCGTGCCTACTGCCTCTTGTCCTATCGTGGGGCACCACTGAGAGGAGCCTGGCTCCCTCATCTTCATTCCCTCCCATCAGATATTTATACACATTGATAAGTTCCCCCTTGAGCCTTCTTTTCTCCAGGCTGAACAGTGTCTCTGATCTGAGGAGTCTGAGCTTCCTGAAGACCACTTTTACTGGTAAAGACTGAAGCAAAGCAGGCACTGAGCACTTCAGCATTTCATTTGCCATCAGTTCACCTACCCCATTCAGCAGCAGGCCCATGTTTTCCCTTTTCTTCCTTTTGCTGTTTAGGTACCTGTAGAATCCTTTTTTGTTGCTCTTCTCATTCCTTGCCAGATTCAACTCCAGCTAGCTTTTCTAACCCTATTGCTGCATGGCTGGACAGCAACTTTACGTACCTCCTAGGTCAACTGCCCCCGCTTCCACTTCTTGTATGCTTCTTTTTATGTTTGAGTTCAGTTAGTGGCTCCTTGTGTATCCATGCGCATCTCTGCCACCACTGGTTGGAAGAGATGAAACCATTGGCAAACCATGGTTTCCTAATTGTTGGGACAGACCTTTATTGAGCTTGGAGGAGATGATCCTTGAATATCAGCCAACTGTCGACCACTCTTCTGTCCAGGGCCATATCCCCTGAAAAGGTTGAAATCTAGGTCTGTGATCCTGCTTTTTGCTTTTTTCCTTCTCTTAGGATCCTGAACTCCACCATCTCATGGTCACTGCAGCCAAGGCTGCCTCTGACTTTCAAGTTCCCGAAAAGTTCTTCTTTGTCCATAGATATCAGGTCCAGTATAGCATCTTTCTTTGTTGGTCCCTCAATTGCTTGCACCAGAAAGTTTTCTTCAGTGTACTTGAGAAACTTAGATTGCTTGAGCCCTGCTGTTTCATTCTTCTGGCAGATCTCAGGGTGGCTGAAGGCTTCCATAAGGACCAAGGCCTGTGAATGTGAGGCTTCTTCCAGTTGTTTGAAGGCCTCATCTAGCTTGAAGAAAACCTCATCTACTACTTCCTGACCAAGAGGTCTGGACTAGATAGTACAACAGCAGACTATGTTGGTCTGCCCACTAATGGTGACCCAGAAGCTCTCAGCTGACTCCTGACCCATCCCAAGGCAGGGCTCCATGCATTCTAGCTGCTTTCTGTCATGTAAAGGGCAACTTTCCCTCCTTGCCTTCCCAGCCTGCTCTTCCTAAAGAGCCTGTATCCCTCCACTGCAGCACTCCAGCTGGGTGAGCTAGCCCACCATCTCACCATTACTCTAATGAGATCACAGCCCTGTAGCTGCACACAGACTTCCAGCTCCTCCCGTTTGTTCTCCATGCTGCATGTACCAGCATAGAGGCATTTCAGAGAGGCATCTGAGTGTGCCAATTCCCCAGTACAGGCTTGAGAGCTTTCCCCACAAGGCTGTTCTGTAGGCATGTCCTTCTTTACATGCCTATGTTCAAAGGGTTTCCACTTCAACTCTGTTGCTTTGTTGAGTGCTGTGTCCCTTCTGTTCTCATCACCTTGGGCCCTTGACGTGCCTATCTTATTCCTTTAGTTAGCTACAATTTTTCACACAACTTTTAGAATCTTTGCTGCAGAGTCTTAAAGACCTTCTTTCAAATTTGATTGAAAAGTTTCAAACATTAGAAGAGGAGACATCCAGACAGGATTTTCTTTGAAGCACTTCTCTTGAGGCTTTATGATATCTAAAGTTCTTATTTAAAAAATAATTTCTTAATATTTAGAGCCCGAGTTTGATCTAGCCAATATATTTGTCAATAAATTTTACCTCATCTTGTTTTTCATCATAATCTGTACAGCAAAAGACTATCAACAGGTATAAAATATGAAAAAATTTCCAGAAATGTTCTACTTTGCTTTCTTCATATAGATGTGAAAATACTTTTTCCTCTGCTCTTTCTTGTACTGTCATTTTGGTTCTAACCCAGCAACTTCAGTATAGTGTCTGATATAACAACAGTTTAACATGAGCTACTGGTAGAGTAAAATAGTAATTGGTGGGTAATATTTGTAAAGCTACTTCAAGCTACTAGGTGGCCAATTCCAGTTAAAACTGGACATGGCTTATGAGTTGACGTGGACAGCATGAGTCAAAACATTAAATACAGCTTTCAAAATCTGGACTAAAGTTATTAAAAAGGGATTATTTTATTATTTTAATCTCTGCAACTTGTCATCACTGTTGTCTCTACTGTCATTTTATTACTAAACCCACTCTACAAATGTTATATGTTGGTTGTGTAGCCAGCCTACAAAATTGGTTCTGTATGTACAGAATTAAAGCCTACATTACGCATATTCCTAGCACAGCTTGACAGCCCTTTCTGAGGCCTATATCATATGTTAGGGCCATTGCAAATGCAGCTAAATTGCCGGTACACTCTGTTTCAGCCAGTTCCCCACAGATCAGTAAGCATCACAGTCAAGTGTGTGTCCTGGCTAGCAAATAGATGGAAGAGTACTTTCTTTATAGATGATGTATAGCCATCTTTCCACTGCAGCTCATAGTGCAGGAAGCATGTTTCCTTACTTCTTAGAAGAACACACTGAGTACTGTCAAATATTGCACACAGCTTTCATGATACCCTAGTTTAAAAATTAGTGTTAAAGATTCAGTGCTACCATACACTGGGTTGCTGCTTGTACACCCATTTGGTCAGTTTTAGAGTACTATTGAAGACTTTTCCATAGTAATTTATTACAATTAAAAAAAATTATTTATACATAAGGTTTTTCTTTTTTTTTTTAATAGAAAAGACTAGTGAGTACTTGATTGACTGGTGTCCAGTATGTAATTTCTCCTATCAAAAGTCAAAAACATCCAGTTACTTACTTCTGCATATTCACAAGTCATATCTCCTGGCTGCAATATTTTGAAGATGGAATGCATTTAAACTAAAGATGCAAGCAATATGAGAGAACTGCACTGTGTTCAAGTCATTAAATTACAACTTTATTAAAATATTTTTTGCAGACTCATTCATGGATGCACATCTAAAACACTAAATCTACAGAATATTGGCTCATAAAACATTCATGACTTCAAGTTGGACACCCATCTGTTTTTCCAACAAAGGTTTTTTTTAGAGATGTCATCACCACTTCATACTTGAATTTTCTTTGAGCTTTGAATTTTGAGAGCATGCCAGTTATTAGTCTCCTTGAAATGAGTGGAGTTTGGCAGGTATGTAAATACTATGTGTAATTTATTGCATGAGAAAATAAGTGCCTAGAATAAGGTCTTCCCATATATGTTAATCCATGCTTGAAAGCTATTTGGTTGGGGTTTTTTTGAAACATACTACAAATGTAAATTTAAACTCCATGAAGCAACAGAAATCTTCTTTATGACAAAATTATTCACTGAATTAATGGCATCCTGAATTAAACAAAACACATTTCTAATGATGGCTCTGGCTGGCTCTGTAGAGCTTTTCACAAGTAGTATGCTGCTAGCTCTCAAAAACTCAGTGGGCAGAATACTGCTGTCAAATATGCAAATTCAAACTGATTTGATCATTTTGTCTCAGAAAAAATTAAAACTAACTGAGGATCCTTAAGAGTTAGTCTCCCTTGGATGTGACTAATTCCAGAGACATATTTTGCATATAGATAAGATCTGGACCTTAACCAAAGCCTTTATCTGTAAATTTTCTAGCTTAGTGGAGAAGGAAAGGGTTTAGACGCTTAAGTAAAATTCCTCCAACCTTGATCCCTGTCTATATCAAATATTTAGGTGTATTGTGGCTAATATACATGCTTTGAGGACCCTTATCGACTTGGCTCTACTGTGTATCTTTTCCTTCCATGCAGATCTTCTTACACTGAGTCATTCTGATTTAGCTGACTACAAGGACTGTTTATTATTTCCAGTGTATAACTCTTTGTTCCAGTTCACAGTCATCTACCAAGAAAAGTATTTTGGATTAGCAATAACAGCTAAAAAAATAAAGATTTTTCCTAAATTATAAGTGTGCTCTCCCTCTCTCTAAGTTATTTTGATTTAGATATTCAGAGTAAGATCTGAGCCAAAATAAAATGTCGCTAATGAACAGGATTCCAACTGCTGACATAACTACAATATCCTCTGAAATAGTATAGTATTTTTATGTGTGTAGCAAATAAATATGAATTATTGTTTCACAGATCTGTAGCTCAAACAACTGGCCAGAAATATCATGCATGTGGAACTGCTGCAGCTCCCAATAGCATGGGATTTGCGAGTACCAGAAATAAATAGACCTCTCAAAGCTCAATGTTTCGTAAAATGAACATCTGTTCAGGTTATAGAGCAGGAAGTTGTTCTTATGGTGAAACACTGTAACCTATGAGGTTGTACTTATTACAGTAGGTAGCACATGTTGTTATGAACTGAGAATTACACATGCTTATTTTTTTTCCCCATGTTGTTTCTAAATGGTCAAGGACCGAGAAATACGGATATGTGGATATCTCGTATCATGATGGATGAGGTGATTTAAAGAACATTCTCACCCAGTGTCTGCACATACAAAGAACAATACAGCTGAGAAACAGGCCATAGAACCACTGGATTGTTTATATTCTCTTGACTTTCTGAAAATACAACATGCACAGATCTAAAAATACTCCTGCTTTTTGATATTTAAACTGATTTTGTTTGTTAACTGAAAATTAAAAGCTAATCTTGTCAAGGATGTGAACATCATTTTTAGAGTGAGTTTATATTTTTCACTCAGGCATTATGCTGAAATAACAGGATAGATTTCAATACAATAAAATTCTAGAACACCTGTTTGTTTTTTGGGAAGTCTATAGGAGAATAGTAATGATTGATTTATTGCCTTAATAAGGACACATTGTCAAATGTATGTGACTTTTTAAATTTTAAAACCTGCAAAATAGCTTTATTTGCAATGCCTGTAGAACCGGTGTGGTTTCCTCAAAGTTACTGTGAGTACATTGATTAACTCAAGCAAACCCAACCGGACCTCAAAGCTTTCTTCCAATACAATCATAAGAAAATGTACAGAAATGGCATGTAACAGGATCACCTCTGTTTGTCTTGAATGTACCAGCATGTGAACACGTATCTGATAGCAGTACTCTTCCTGCAACGATATCACCATTACAATTCCTCTCTAACATGGAGCCCTTTTGAGATGTTAACATGAAGGCCTATTAGCGCAAACACTGGCTCTTTCACTTTTTTTTTTCTTTTATGGCTGGCCTGTGCCATAAGTTTACAGGGCTAAAACTTGAAGATTCACTCAGGCTAGTGAATCTGCTGTGTTACTTGTGTTCATTCTTAGACATAACAGAGCTCATAAGTCAATTATATTCACAGAACAGTTAACTTTACAAAAGAAGATATCAGGCCTGACAGATTTGTTAACTTCAGTAACTGCGCCAGTATTAAATGACATACAAAGTTTTTGCCTGTTAGAGAAAAAAAATTACCTGAAAGATTGGAATTAGGTTTAATGGTAAACTTTTTCTAGAGAACATATACATTTTTTTACTCTTTCAAATATTTAACAATTGTAGCAATTTTTATAGTAATTCTAGTACAACCTCCATGAGACATTGCCATGTGTTTACATTAAGATCACCAGTACAGGATATTTATATTATAGTTTCTGAAGATTTCCAGCAGCTATATAAGAAATACAATAAAATTCAGCTTAGATTGATACATGCCATTGGCAAAGTCACCTATGTTTTCTTAACCACATGACATAGAAATTTCAGGAAAAAAAGCTGTCCATCATTCAGTGACGGACAATGTGATATCCTTTCATATATCTACCAGACTAGGGAATATGAAACATTTTTATTCAGAGGCTGTCTTTCCCCGTATACCATCCAACAGCAGTTTATCAGTGAGGGAAAGAAAGGAAGCAAAAGAGCTGGTCCTAGTGTAATTAAGCTATCTCCAAATGTCTCATTCCTTTTGGTTTTGGAGTATCTGTGCTCTGGAAGCAGAGCTTGTCTTCTAGAGCTAGTGTATTTTCCACTACTTGTGCCTTCAGCTGTGGGAAGAAGAAGGGGAGAAGAAATCAAAGAACAGAGAAGGAAACAGAAGAATGAAAAAAAGCCAGCATCATTTTGGAAGCAATCCATTAATTGACTGTCTGTAGAAGTGATGTATCTTCAATATCTTCTGCTGGCTCAGGTCAGGCTGGACATGACCATGCTGCAGCTCTCTTAAGATTACTGGAAGGCCAGGATTTGTTACAGCTCTGTCCTTATGAATGCCAACATTCTTTTGAAAATAGAAGTTTTGCTTTTCTAACCTATTAACAAAATCCACAAGACACCAAGTTGGCTGTACTAAATGCTAGGTTTTTTAAATTAACTTTTTGATCCAGTCTAGTAATTGTGAGATTTTTTAAAAATAATCCCTTTTCACAGAACTGTGAAAACTAGGTGAAGTTCTACAGCAAGCACTGACCTTACAGTATAGCAAGGCAAAGCACCATCCACTGGCAGACAGTATATAGTGTCTAAAAGAATTAAAATAAGGACTTAATTGGCAATTTTTCTGAAATATATCTTCCAAAGTGAAGGACAGGTGTCCATCATCCATTTCTCTCATATTCTGTGTGAGCTTTTTCCACATAGAATTTCATTTTTTTTCTGCATACAAAGTTCAGCTTAGGAAGGAAAATATTTCTGCTTTCTGTAAGAAGCACTATTTTATTTTCTTTAACTTTTGCCAGGAAAACCAAAGAGTTGAGATATCTGGTTTTTTACCCTTGAATTTTCTTTAAAGGTTTGTTCAGATCTTTATATGAATGAATTTACTGAGGTGCTTTTATTCACTCTTAAACACATTTGAGTGCAAATAAATGAAGTCCATTTGCAGAATAGCTAGATTTACAAGGAAACAGGTTATGCCTGATTTGTTAATTTTGGAGACTGCATTGTAATGAATTAGTATGTTGAAAATTAAAATGAGACTATGTTTAAATTTGAAAAATGCAGCTATTGCAGTCCCATTAAAACTTTTTGTAATCATGCTACTTTTTCTGAATTTGATTGAAAAAATTCTGAAACAGTTGACTATAGCAACATTTTAAATAGCCAATGGCTAATATTTTAATTCTATTGCTTCTCAGAATTTTCTTCTAGAAAAGCATTGCTTTGATATCACTATGGTCCAGTTATTTTTTCTTGAGATGAACTGACTAAAATAATAAAATGCAGCAATTACTGCTAATGGAATTTTGCAGGTGTCTTCCCTGAAGGGCTTGTTTGTGTGCAATAATAGTGAGCATGAGAAATACAAAATACAGGATGTATTTGTGGTGGTTTGATAATTTCACTAGACTTCTGTCATTGGCTTTTTGGGGCATTGGGATTCCCTCTCTTCATTTTTATGAAGATTAATAGTCTCAATGAGCAAGGTGCTGTAGGAGCACTAAAAGATCACTATCTAGTAACTGGTGTTCTTAGTAAATCATTTTATGTGTGAATGATAGGCTTATCACATTAATAAATACTAATGCACTCATTTAATACTGTAGACTATAGTCCAAATGCTCTGTATTTGTACGACTAACTAAAGTTGCTCTGAGGTTGATTTGTAATTTGAACTCATGGATAACATGATTCTTAAATCTTAAATCTTGTCCTAACTATAATCCACTTCATATTAAAAATTACATTTTCATTAGGAACTAGAGGCAGCAGTGATTTCAAATAATCTTCCTTATTTATGGAACCACAAATGCATGGCAGTCCATATGTCTTTTCCGCAATATATCTAAGATTATTTCGAGCCTTGTATGGCCCATATTTGTTCAACAGTCATCATTATGTGTCTACATATGCATATAGCTGTTCAGCTGTGTCAATTATTGTTTGTCAGCTCATTAGAAAGCACACCGATAGAAGCAATACATATAGATCAAAAGCTAGTTTTGCTATGTTGTCACTTCTACCATCTATTTTATTGCCTATTCTTCCCACTCTAAGGACTTGTTCAGCAGTGTGAAACAAATTCTTATTCTGAGCAATGCTTGCTCGTCAGTGATATTGTCTCCAGGTTGGCCTGATGTTCAGACAATTAGTCATCAGAGGAAACGGTTAGTGACCAAGCTGAGGTAGGTACTTTGTCTGCACTGCTAAACCTGCTCTTGCTTTGTACATCTACTGACTTTAATACATCTACTGAATATCTCATATAACTTAAGTTTCTTCTTGTCCTAAAGAAAAAGGTTAGATGCATTTGTTCATTTGTTTGACTTGGTAGTTTGGCATAAGTTTTTAATTTCATGCAGACTTAAAAGAGACATTTTCAGCAACTGTCTTGAAGATAGAAAGTTCAACTACTGTTCTTTTCACCCTCAAGTCTGACTAAAGATACACGTTCCTTTTTTTTTTTTTTTCACTCTGCGTGCTACATTCTGTTAGTAAAGGCATACCTGGGTGAGGTTTGTCCCCCAGAGGAAAGGGGAGATGACTCTTGCACTCAGAAGGAGCTGCAAAGGGTCAGTAAAAGCAAGCACTGGTCAAAAGGAAGACCAGGCATGGGAAGGCATCAACAAGAAGAGAACTTGCAGCTACAGTGGGCACTGAGATGGCTGAGGAGAACAGAAATCCAATCAGGCTTAAGAAACAGGGAGAAGAGGATCACAGGAGACCATCAAAGCCCTTGAAGTGACGGAAATCAATCCTGGAAGAAAGGATCTGCTTTGAAAGTACAAAAAAGGCAGGGAATAGCTGGTTTATTTTTATTCTTCTCTGTCTTAAATGGTTTTCGTCATTGAGATCACTGTAAGGAGGAGGTTAATTGATCTATTTTAGAGCTCTGATGAGCTCAACATCCTGCCACACCAGGTTTACAGGAAGCTTGCCCTTGTTAATAGAATATCCCTAAAAATATCATACAAAGCTGACACTGTCCCGTGCCAGATATTGGGATTTATAGAAAAAATGCCCTTGTACTTTTCTAAAATATGAATTCAAGTCTATCAGGAAATGAATATAATGACACCAAATACTACTATCAGTGGTTGCAACTGATACATGCAATTTCAATAACAGAGTTTGAAGGAGGTTTTTTATGTGTTACCAAAATAGTTACTTCTGCATCATGGACTGACTAGTTTTATTTCACTTGAATGAAGGCTGTTAGTTTGGGTTTACATATTTTTTTTAAAGAGTGAAGAATTTTCAGATCTTTTGGGGAAGCCCTTCTGCTGTTGCTTTACAAAATACATTATTCTGCTAAAGCAGACACTTTGTGCTCATACTTGGAAACTGCCAAAGTGGCTCTCGGAGGACCTCAAGCCGTCTTTCACTTTCAAAACTGCTGAAGGGATCTTTCCACCTACAAAACTAAATACAGATGTTTCCGAAATGAAAGGATGAAAATCTAGGAGGCTTTAGCTGAGATGTGGAAGACACTTGCTGCTCCCCTCTATTATAGCATTGAGTCACTTGTAGAACATTTTACAAGTATAGTGTGTAAAAAATGAGGTAATTATTCCCTAATAGACTGAAGTAAAACAGTGGGACCATTCAGTGCCGTCTGAAGCTAAGTTTACCTTACTGCTTGCTCACCACTGCATCCTTTTCATAATAAACTTCATGTCAGGTGTTGCAGCACGTTATAAATACACTGTATCTTTGGCATACACTGATTGTACAGAACCTCTTCTTTCTGGCATCCTTTCAGCATAGGGATTTTTTTTAATATTCATTGAGGTAATTTTCCTGCCCTTCTCTGGGTGCCACCTTTATTTTTAGCTCCCTAAGTTGAATTGTTGACTTCTGGTTTGTTAAATTTTGATAAATAATGAAGTATGTTGGCACACTAAAGACCTGTTCCTAAAAAAAGATGAAGAACTCAGCAGTAAGGTTCAGAGGGAGAACAGGCAAAGTTTTTACTGAATATTTAAAGGGTTACTATCTTTAGCTGTCTATATGTAGCTTTTCAGCTTGCTTAAAAGCTTTTTTTGGTAAGATTCTCCCTAACATTTAAACAAAGATAGAAAGGAGTATAAGAGAAAAAATAGGCATTAAAAAAACAAAGGAGCTCCATCAGCCAAGATATATTATACGTAGTATTATAAGACAAAGATTATATTGGTGGCATACTTTTCCAAATTAATTTTATTTTCACACAGAGAAAGGGTTCATGTTTTTCATACTGGAGGCATTGAACTTGTTTTTACAATTTTGTTTGGACTCTTAAGGTGAGCAGTTAGGATATTTCTGAGTCATAACAAAAATCAATGAGTACAAGTACTTCAGATGAGATACCATAACACAGCTTTTAACTCCTACTGTACTGAAATTACAGTAATACAAAATCCAATACATTTCACAGCAAGTATTGGTTTAAGCAATTTATTTCATTGTACTGAACAGATTTTTCTGGTGCTACAGGTTAAGTAAGAACCCCGAGGGATAAGTTCTGAAGCCATATGTAGGTACTGAAAGTCAACAGTATTTGTGTATGTCTTTCCTCTTAGCTAGTGCCATAAGCTCATTGTCTTTTGACTACATTTGTTGATAAACAGACATTTTAGACCTAAAGAATAGAAAAAAACCCCACTTTCTGAAAAATTCTACACCACCCTTCATGAAAGAAAACCAGAGTACAGGCAAGTAACAAAACAAGATGGAAAGGAACAATAATTCAATAAGGAAATTATGATATATATTAAATACACAGAGCCACTTATTTACTCACACTACTTCAACTTGTCTGAAGTCAGTGGAGTTAGCTAAATCATTATTTTAGCCAATAGCTTCTAGTCAAAAGCCTACTTCAAAGGACACAGTGGTTTGGCAAATTCATTGGCATGCTAAACTACATGTCTCCATGTAAGTGAGCTCTCAGTAAAGAACTTAATTTAATACTGTTAAGATAAAAGGCATAAATCCAAACCTCATTTAATTTATAATAAGCGTTAAATATAAAAGTAAAGTATTTGCTAATTAACTAACCAGAAGATATCGAAAAATGTTGGAGCTGCATGTCAGTATTTACTAAAGAGAAGGAAAATCCTTTAAGAGGTAGACCTCACTTAGGTAAACTCATCAGGGTAAATAGTGGCAATACCTGCAGTCTTCCATGATGTAAAGAAGCAATAATACCTGGCTGTTTCTTTTACTAGTTTCTCTCAAATAATTATTGCTTGGAAACTTTATTCTGTGCTATGTGAAAAATCCCATCAGGCAGTGGAAAAAAAAGCAACAAGCAATAAATGAATTCCCCTCCTTGCTGTAACTTCCAGAGCCTGGTCAAACTAGATCCAACCTCTGTGTAAGCATTATCATTGGGACTGATGGCAAAAAATAGATTATTCAGTTAAGATTAATTGGTGATATATTCATTAGCTACAAGTGTAACAGTATATCCAAGCCAACGTTCCTGTTTCCATATTCTGTCATAAGCAGTAACTGTCGGTTGACCCATAGGTCGTGATGCCTAAATGGAGGACATGCCAAACATTTTTTACTATGAAAAGCTTAGGTAGGATTATAATTATTGTTCTAAATATCATATTTAAAATAATTTAAACAATTTTAACATTTTTAAACACCATCATGAATCCTGTTTCGGAATAACTAGCTGATGTACATCAGTATTTCTCATATCATACTGTAAAGGTATTGGTATGAATTTAGGATAACTTCATTATTTGCCTGCTGTGAAGTCAGTGTCTATTTTAGGCTACTCAGAAGAAATACTGAAAAAACCCCTCATTTCTTTATTAAGAAGAATTAAAGGAATAATGACTTACGAATATTTTTTAAAGTTCTATAATTTCTTTATGCTCAGTTTGTCCTTGTTACTTTATCTGTACTGCCAGTTCCTTTTGTAATGAAGAAACTAAATTGTACAAAGAAGCCTTAATATAAATGAAAATATTTTTATGGTCATTCAAATGTCATAAATGTTAAATTTTATCTTAAGATCTCTGTAGAATATTGCTACTAGCAATGGGGGTAGCATTAGAAAACTGAGAAACTGTTTTATTCAAATCCATTTTGTTCTGTTACAGCACTAGAAATTAGATTGTTTGGAAAAAAATTTATAAAAAACCACTTAGCTCCAGCAAAATTATGTATTTCTCCCAACTTTTTGATAGAATTAAAATGTAATTTTCCCTTAAGGTAGTGCAATGTCTTCATTCCTTCTCCTCTAATATAAAATTTCATCTGTAGCCTTAGGTTTTATCAACAAGCGATTTTAAAAAACATGTGTAATATAAGCAAGCAAACATTGTTTCTGAGTTAATTATACTATACAGGTGCAAAAGTATGGTAATTAATTGCCTGCATGAATTAATTTCTTATAAATTAATTGGTTTCTTATAAATCTATCCTGTATCATATATCTAAATCCATGTTATTTTAAATAATACAAAGGGCAAAAATATGCTAATGCTTCTAGGATTTTGACACAGATTGTCAGGGCTATAATTTTAATTGCTTGCTGCAGCAATCCTGAATAGATTTCTCACACCAACATGCTCTAAGAAAGTTCTCTGAAACCTAAATCGTTGCTTTGTCATGTTTTGAATTTGCTTGATATTCAGCATAACCAGTTTAGGTTTAATTTGCATTTCTTACCATATTTTCACCACAGCATGGTGGCAGCAGAACCTTGCAGTCGGTGGGGGTGCTTACCAATTACAAAGGTGATGCTAAGATAGGGATTCTCCTGGCAGGCTGTGGATATACGCAGACATCAGAGGATAGTGTAGGTGTTCCAGTGTTGGACTAGAACAGTCTACTGTGGTCCAAGACCTGGAGTAAATTTCTAAGGGTTTATAAAACTTTTTACATAGGGAAGGAATTATGTGTCGTGGAGTCTCACTGTCTCTTAATCCAGAGTTGTTGTTTCCCCATTTTGTTTTCAAAAAGAGGACTAGACAAACACTGGAGAAGAAGCTATTAAGAAGGTTGGCCTTGCAGCCCTGCATATGCAAGTTCTACTTCTTTGTCCTTCTTTCCATTTCTGATGCTAAATGCATATCTGATGCTATAGAAGAGCAAGAGCTTTTGATACCATCAGTTAATTTCATCAACAAACCCCACTCATATGGCAATTAAAATAGTACTTATTTTAGTGAATTCCCCATCATACTTGATACCATTTCACTTGCCCCGCTGTGATCTAGGACCATTCAACTTCTGGATTTTTGCTGTGGCACAATAGAGAAAATAGAGAAATGAAGGGGAGGCAGGAAGAACTAGAGGCAGCTCGGTGTTTGATAATGACATGATAGGATACACCCTAAGAATCATCAAACTGTTAAGGTGGGGCTGTAATATGATAATCATCTGTGTCTTCTCACCTTTTTTTAGGAACTTGGGTCAAACAAAGAAGGAGGGGAAAGAAAGGAGGAAAAAGGCTTCTGTCAGAAACATAAAAGATTTTGGATTGTATAGTGGTAAGGAGAGAAATGTGGTGGTGGAACAAATAAGAGAAGGAAGAAAAGGAATAGAGAATAGATAGAGGAAGGGAGAGTTAATACACATGTGTTTAACTATGTGGAAGTGATATTTTCTATAGTGTTATTTTCCAGTTTCCTTGCAGATGTCCTACTATTGCTGATTTTAAGATAAATAACTGAGAAGGCTGTTTTATGAACTAATTTCATTACTTCTGCTGTCTACTGTGGACTCTGTAGTGAAGTATGGGGTTTGCTGAATGACCACCTATATTGTTACTAGTCATAACAGAAAGAAAATGGATTATTTTATATTCTTGAGAGATTTTTAACTTCTTTTTCTTCCCATGAATAATTCTATGGATGAACTCAGCCACAAAATCCTGTTACATGAAACTTTTGACTTTCAAAGAGATTCAGGAAAGGGATTTCATGTTTGCATTATTATATACAGTATAGAAGTCTGCTGTCATTTACGTGGTTGCACCTTCACTCTATGTTTTCTCCTATTTGTTTTCTCAAAATACTTACGAGAACTAGCAAGGGAATAGGTTGTATCTTTGCATTTTCTAACACCAATCCTGACTGATCTGTGAGATTTTGTACAAATACAAACCATAATTATTTCACAAGCAACCCTCTCTGCCTTTTCCCCTTTCATTTGTTTTAGTCTCTGAACTGTATTATTATTTTTGTTTACCTAAGCTGTGATATTACTGTGATAGTACCATTTTTGTCTGTCAGTTTCTTTCCAGTCTCTAATGCAAATACAGTTGGTGGAAAAAGTACTCCTACGCTGCTTCTGCTGTGATGTGGTTCAGTAGCGCAGTCCTCTGACATCGGCAGTATTGTTATTCTGATCAGTTTAATACAGTTTGCTGAACTGTGATGACAACCTGAGTGTTCTGTAATACCTAGGCAATACCTTTTTGGAAAACAGGCTGTTCCACAGGATTTTTTTTCTGTCCTAAATAAATCATAGTATTTAGATATAGAAAAGATGAAATCAGAAGCGGTAAGATAAGCCCCCTCTGTAAAAGTGGATAAGTTACTCAGGCAAATCTATTTGGTCTCTGCAATATTGTCATCGTGTTAGAAGGGGCTGATGTTCAAAGGGAATAAGGTGCTGACCTTGAAAACACACCAGTCCAGTGAACTGTAGAAAGAACAGTCCAGGCAGGTAGCAGAGCTAAAACCAGGGTTGCCAAACTCAAGACATACACCACTACATCTGTCTGCCCTGTTTTCTTACTTCCATCTGCAAGACAGCAGGGTTTGTTGACCCACTTCAATGTCATTACAAGCCTTCTTGGTATTTTCTGTTATGTCTTAATTCACCCTTGGCTGGATGGACAAACAAAAACTAAGTTAAGAATGATTTAAACAGCATTACATCTGACTGGATTAGTTGTCATGACTTCACATTTGGTGAAAAACACCCGTAGAACTGAAAAAAACATATTTACACACTGAATGGGGCACATAACTACAGCAATATTAATCTAGAGTATCAGGAAATATGCAGATGGCACTTCAAAATTTTGTCAAAGAGCAATTAAACTGTTTATTTTATCAACATCTACTGGAGATTTGTCAATGAAGTGTTTAAAAAAATGAATTGTTCAGTTTCAAGACTACTTGTTTAGTAAGAGTGACTTTGGTCTACTATTTCTATATTATAAAACTACAAAATTGTATGACAGTGCCAGTTTAATATAACCTTGTTACCAAAGTAATTATGTATTATCTAGCTATTACTCTGCTAAAATTTTAGATGTTTCCATAAAAGAACAGAAGTCTTGTTCAATTTGCTGCTGCTTCTAAAGCAAAACATCTTGGACATGAACCTACTACATAGAGTCTTAAAGCAGAATATTTTGTGGCACTGCATAATGTAACAGGAAAGTGAACGTAGCTTGAGGTTCACTGGTAGCTCTGACTGGTGCTATTTAAAGTCCTTTTTAAAACTACGCTTAAAAATCCTTTAAAAAGACCCAGACCGCCTCTAGATTTTTATGTTTAGGTCCACAAAAGGTCTTCAGTCAACTCCTGTCTACTTTTACATTAGGTACTTAAATGTGCAATGGTAGTCTCGGCCTTTTCTTTACTGCTGCTTTTCTCAGGTACTTTATATTTCATGTCACACAAATCCTTCCAGTGGATAGCACTACCCTTCTTGGCATGCTCAGGCTTTCTAGTACTAGTATTAGTTCACTAAATATCCCATGCACCTACTAAATCTACTGCATAGTATAAACTAAGTACTATCATATAAGAGGTCCAACACAAGAGACATTTTCAAAGCAGCCCTGACGTGCCATACAAAACTGCCAGAGGCAAGGTACATCCCCAAGTCTGTAGAACTTATCCAGCATATGGATTCAGTTCCTTTCTCTGCCTGACAGTAGAAGTCACATCACTTTCATGACTGAACCACCAAGAATAGCTCTGACAAATGTTTTTAGACAGTAAGAAGGAAAGCAGTAGCTGTCTCACACACACATGTGCCATGGCACTGCAGAAAAAGATGGTAGATGATAGTCACAGAAAACTGCATGACATTTGGCATACCTGCAAAACTACTTAATCACATCTACATAGTGTTTGGCTACAGTCAGCTTGGACCTGACAGCAAAATCCTCCATTCCTTTATTCTGAGTATTATATAATTCCTCACTGCCACTTTCTGCCAATTAGTCTTTCATGCATCTAATTTTCTCTGCCAGAAGGTGGCATAGGCATTTCAAATTTAATTGTTGCTGCAGCTTCACTGGAAGTTTCTGTGTGATAATTATTATAATCTAAATTCAGTATAACATTTTCTTTTCAAATTGTGTCTTTCATTTGTGCTGTGCTGATTATGTCAAATTTTCTTCAGCTTGCAGCACACTAGAATAAAGTATTACAATAAGGATTATTCTGATAACATTATCTTTAGCAAATCTATCCTTCCATATCTCTCAAATATACTGTAATGTAGTTCTCCAGCTGTCCAGACCTGTAAGACTCAGCACCCTAAATTTCTGTCAACTGCAGTTAGAAGTTAGGTTACTTAGGTCATTGCAGTACCTGAACTTGTCCGACACTCAAAATCTCTACATTAATAACATTATAAATGAGTTAAAACCATAAATATTTAATACTCTCTCCTTAGTGCTAACAAGCTACCTGCCTGACCTCATTATAGCTGTAGGCAGTTGCCATGTCTGTAATTACAGAGCAGGTTTCATTAGTGTACCGACTAGATGATAGAGGGTCTGAAAATCCCTTCTATTATGATTCAGAGGTGTACATTTGAATGAGGTTTTAAGAATAAATAATACAAGGTCTTTTTTCAGCTTAAAAGGAAAAAGAAAGGTCTTCCTTCATGTGCTTGAAGTGAAAAGGTTCATTGTGGGCATTAAGCCATTCAAATTTCCCAGCACCACTACTTGCAGCATCAGGGTTAATTTGCTAATGAGAAGCAAAACCCACGGGCCCATCATGCTATTCAAATTTAATGTGCATGTGGACTTCTTGATTCAGGCCAGGTTTATAAATAGTGCCTTCAGTTTAAAAATAGGCTTTTTAGATCTAGGGGAGTTGATATTGTGATCTGTTAAGTGAATGAAGCTCCCAGGAGTAACTGGAGCTTATGTAATATTTATTTCTACATTTTTGCTCAGCTGTTTTGTGCCATTTTGATGCTGAGCTGCAAGGACTGTTAGTTTCTGAAACCTTTCAAATCTTTCTTCTGTGAAGCTGGGACTGTCTGCATGCTTGCTTGTCTAGGTAACCTTACCTGACCTTGGGATTTTGCCTAAGAAATGGTGGTCATTGACCCCACTTAGAGGTATTTTAATTTAATAATTTTTATTGCATATGACCTTTGTGGAATCCCCAACTGTGCTGCAAGGTACATCAACTTTCCAGTATTAAATTAATCCTGGAAAGACTATGGACAGGTCTTCTTTTTCTTGAAACATTGTGACTGATGAAGGTCCCAGGGAGAATGGTTACTGAGCCTGCAGAGGTGAGCTCTGTCTCCAGATACATGAACAAGGAAGGATAATTTATTAAATTTGCATCAGACACTCACAAGAACAGCTTTCATTCCTTGATTTTGTAGTTGTTTGTGATGTTTTACAAGTGAAATGGTGGTCCTAATGCAACAATATTCAGGGCAAAAATGTTCATGGAACATGAAACAAACCTAGTGTTGATATTTGTCACTGAGATACCATTTTGTGCATGGAAACAGCTGTGAAAGCAGAGGCCTAACAAAATGTCTTTCTAAGGAAAAAGTTCAGTTCTTGGTGGCAAAATGAAGCGTATCATATTGAATATTATGCTTAGCCTTCTAATTTTGCTTTCCTCATAAACTAGCTCATTGCTTTATTTCATGCAATGTTTTATATTCTAGAATCAGAGACTTATTCACTCCTACCATACACCTGTGAAGAGGACTTACTAGTTTTCTAAACCAGCTGTTTTGCCAGCTATCTATCAATGCTGTGGCTTTTGCTAGATGTAAATGTGTCAGTATGAGGCTGTGTTCAGTTTTAACAATGACATACCCCATTCAAATTCTCTACTGCTGCAGGCATTCAGTGGCATGCACCTAATCTTAGTCTTGTTTTCAGCTAGCATCATAAAACCCCAGATTAACATTATGAGCAAGGGCTGGATTAATGAGAAACATTTTGAAATGCCAAAAAAATATCTGTAAGCTATCCTTGAAGAAAATCAGTAGAAGTATTAAAGTGATCAGAAATCAGTGCTTTAAAATGTAAACAGAAACTTTAGCGCTATTAAATATATTAATTTATAATTATTTATAAATTATAATAATATGTATTATATATAATATATAATAAATATATTTTATTGTTATAAACTTATTATATTTTATTTTTATAAAATAACAATCTTAGCAATATAATATTTGAATGCATCACAACTCCTAGAAAACCTGATCTAAATTTATAGTGAAGCATCCTAGTCAAGTAAGCCTAGTTATGAAAAAATCAGCAATGACTGTTAGCATAACTGGCAATGTCTGACAGGTGATAAAAAGACAGTAGATAAGAATGGCATGGATCTGGTAGTTACAAATTAAGTTTGATCTTGTAACTGATCCAACATTGCAACTATTCTCTTTCCTTAAAGATATGCTTAACAAGTAAACATTAGAGGTCTGAGTCAATGGCTACTGACAAAAGTTTCATACATTACTTTAATGGTAGTTGCATGTACTGTTTAGTCTTACCTAAAAGCACAAGCATCTCCAGTTGGCATAAAGTCTTAGTTAAAGCTGGTGTAAGGTGGAACACTAATGCATAAACAGGAAATGTGATGTTATATACTTCAAAATGTATCAACATGATGAAAACATGATGGTGTCTGGAAAGCACTTGTTGTAAGAAGCCAATACATTATTTATACAGGAAATAATTTGAAACAGATGAGCAGAAATAGTGACAGAGCAACCAATATTAAAAGGTACAGAAATATTTTGGAAAAAAAGGAAGAGAAATAGTAGCCTTACCAATGTTGCCAGTAAAATTAGATCTTTTAAAAAATTCTTTCATATTTCCTTATTACTGAAAAATCCTAGCTGGAGTCCCTAATGCTTTAAAACATTGTTATCTTGTACTATAGATAATTTCTTTCCCTTTTTACAATATATTATTTTGCCCAGGCTAAAATCAAAATAAGAAATGAAGAGTTAAAATACTTCACAGTCTCAGCACTTGAGGAAAGAAGTCTGTAGACCACATCTCCCTCAGTTCTCCTAAAACTGCAGGAAAAATCAGTCCTTTTTGATTTGCTGGCAAAGTGCTCAGCCTCCCAGTCTGGGTCCATGGTGGGCATTCAGCACCACTTAGACTAAGCAACTGTATTTTTTTCTATTAATATTCTGCATTTCTTGAAGTTGCTAGAAATTTCAGGAAGCTTTCTAATTCCTATTAACTTCAGGACATAGCACTAAATCTAGGGAATATCAACCCACATAGTTTGTATATGTTATGCAGATACAAGATGCTACTGTGTAGTTCTGATTTGATGCTCTTACATTCATTTTGACATCATGGCAATTAATCTCATAAGCATTTTTTTATGATCTTTCAGGGTCACAGTTTTTACACTTAGTTTATGTCGTATTTTGCTCTTGGAAAAGTCAGATTGTCTAGGAGAGCACTTGTTAAGCAGATTTTATTCAGCAGGTAGGTCTGATGCTGTTACGTGTTTGCTGAGCAGGAAGTTATCTTTTTCAGTAAGGGTGATGAAAATATTTAATGAAATGTTGTTTTAGACTGCGTCTAAAAGCATAGCCTGCTAAAGCTGGTTACCAGTAGATTATCTTTCTTCTGACACACATCTGTAGCACAACATCTGCTTAAATTTGTTAAAGCTTATTTGATTTAAGTCAAATTCAAACTCTATCTTCTCAATTCAGCCAGCTGGTGTTAATGCACAGTAGTTCATTCTTTAAGGACATAAATCAAATTTTTTCACAGAAATAGGATCTCACTCTAAAGAGAATGAATAAATTTTGTTCAAGGAACAGTTACTCCAGAGTTTTATTTTGTGTCTTTTTAAAAGGGTTCGATATGGAGTTTCAGGCTTCATTTATAGCATTTGTTCAAACCCGACTCTGAAGACAAAATTTAATTTTTTCCTGTATCTCTTTTTTATGATGCTCACTTCTACAATACCAAGTGTTCCACACACATAAGAGTTTAATTTCATAATATGCTATTCCCACAATATGAGAATTTCATAGAATATCAATATTTTCCACTGCTGGTGGGTGCCTAAATCTAGGACCATACTTTTTGAATTGTATATTGTGTAACACATGAAAGCTCAATGTCATTTTAGATCAGACTTCAGAGTCTGAAACAATGAACCTCAAAATATACAACAAACATAGAAGTCCCAAATAAATTTTTACTTGAATTTTCTGTTCTATCTTAATGACAAAGTTTCTGGACTCACAAGGAAAATGTATCTCAACTCAAGACTGAAGATAAACCCTTCCTGAAAGGCCGGTTAAAAGTCCTCTCTGCAAGCAGGTACCTGGTTTCCAGGTAGTTCTAGCCCAGCGCTTTAGTCATCCAGCTGACATACTAACTATAAGCTGGTAGCCTGGGACTTGGTTTCCAAGCTCATGATTTTTTTAAAAAGTCAAGCTCCCAGGATATCTTGCTAGCCTTGAATTTCCGTACGAAGCAGCTTGTATTTCCAAGACTTTCAGTTTCTCACTCTGTGACAACTGACTGAAAAGATAAGCTGGGACAACCATGGTGCACCACTTTATGGAAGCCTAAAATCTGGCTGATTCAGGGACAGAATGCCTACTCTTCGTAGACTCAGCTGTTTCCAAAGCACAGCTAAAATTGTTCAATGTATGCCACCTATCTTCTTTTAACAAAGGGACACCCACCACCACCCCAACCCCTGCTTCTAGCTTTGTTCTTATAGCTGAATCTTTTGGCTCAAGTGGGTAAATAATGATAATATTAGCAATATTAATGGAGAACACCAGCACAAGTTTCAGTGGTTTGGCAGAGAAAGAAGCTTGGGATAGGCAGTCTACAGCAAAGCAGAAAATAAATAGGATTCATTTAAGTATTACATTTAAATAAGTGTCCCAGTTCTTTGTCCCATCTGGAGTTGATATGGTGCTATTTCATCAAACCTGCAATATTCTGGGCAGGGAAAAAAACTTGCCAACAGCAACTTTTCATTCACATTCCACTTTTTGATTCACAAGATAAACACAGAGCTCTGAGTTTCATATAGTCTTTTTATCCATTTTTGTATCGCTTGCCACTATGTGAAGGGTAAATTCTGAAAGCAATGTTTTTTTCACTTGCCATCTTCTGCTTAAAGGAGCTCTACTGTCTGTGCTGAAATGATCTGGAATTCTGCCACAGCCTTCAGGATAAGCATATTTCAGTTTGGCAGTGAATTCCTGGACTAAAGAAGAAACAACTGCAAACACCATCAACAGAAAGTTATTTATAAATCCAGATACAAATTCTATGAATCCAGTGTAGCAATCTTTTAACTGAGCCATTTGTCCCAGCTGCCATTAGTACAAATATCAAATGTGGTACTTCATACATGTGTCAAAATTTAAACAAAAAAGAATAAGTAGCATCCTGACCCAGATAATTTCTATGTTTTTCTCTGTAGGTGTCTGCAGATTTAGTATTTCTACCTGACCATTTAAAGCGTAAGGTTAGTGAGAGACTATGCTTGAGGTAATATTTAAAAAAAAAAGTTTTGCAAATTGTATTGGTCCATAGATGCTTTAACCTTTTGTTTAACCTATTTTTACCTATTTTTATTTTTGTCTGCTCAAAAGTAATGCATAAAGCAGTTCACCAAGCCAACTTTGGATTGATAATGAAATTCTACATAATCTAAAACTAGCATTGCATTTTCTTACAGGTTGCAATAGGAGCTCATATTTTATCTTCAGTGAATAATCTCAGAATTCTAAAATATAATCTGCAATACACACATGCATATGTATACATGCATACACATGTATTTATATACCTACACACACGCATGTGTGTATACACATTTATAGCTTTCTGTAGCTATGGACATGAATAACTGGACCAATACATGTAGCAGTTATTTAAAAAAATAAATAAAAGCTGTATCAGTGTATCTTGTGACGTTCCTAGAAACTGGAATGGTAGAGGCATTCAGATGAGTTATCATTTAAGCAACTAGAAAAAGAATATATAATTATACTCAAAAGATTAATTCAAAACACATAGTTATGATGGTTTCCATTGTCTTTGAAGAACAGAGAAGGGTTCTATCAAGAACTAATACAATCCAAAATAATCTCCTTTTGTTTTAATTAAAAATGATCCAAGATGATGGATCATTTCTTAATTTTCCAGTTTGGAGGCAGAGGAGAATGTGGCATCAAAAGTGTCTGGGAAATGTCTAGGTCACTGTCCAGGAGCACTTCTTGTACTGAAGAGTATGTCTCTCAATTCAGGAAAGACAGCTATGTTTGCTAGATTCTTAGAAGTTAAGTTTAGTTAAGTGCTAGCCAGCAGATTCAGAGACTAACTTTAAAAGTCATGTTAAAGTCATGGATGCTTGAAATGCAAATGGGAAAAAAAAGATTTTCATTTCAGGACTGGAAAAGTTTAGGGGTAATGTAAGGAAAGGGAATTAAATTAAATATGGAAGGTAAATGTGAGTTTTGAAATTTATTAGTAATTATATTACTTCTGCTGATTTTTCAAGAGAGACTATCTATTTAAAACCAAAGCAAGGCTTAAAGTTATGAATATTTTAATTTGATATGAATTCTAAGTCGGTATGATTGGAAGAATCCAAATAAATGAGATGATAAAAATATTAGGTCATGGTAATTAAACTCAAAGACAGTTTCTTTTAAAAAGTGCATCTTTAAGTTAAGATACTTCCTTTTTAGATTAAAAATGAGTATCTTTTTCTGATATATGTCAATTAATTTTGATCTAGAGAGTAGAAACTAATTAAATTTGAAGTGTTCCACTAAGGCTGCTCATTAATATATTGAGAGCAGAAGCAACAGAAAAGAGCAAAACTAATACTTGCTTTTTTATATTTATTTTACAGGAAATGTGTTTGTTGTAAGCCTGGCAGTTGCAGACCTGGTTGTAGCCATCTACCCATATCCACTGGTTCTCACATCTGTATTTCACAACGGATGGAATCTGGGATACCTTCACTGCCAGATTAGCGGCTTCTTGATGGGCCTAAGTGTCATTGGATCAATCTTCAATATTACAGGCATCGCTATCAACCGGTACTGCTATATCTGCCACAGTCTCAAGTATGACAAACTGTACAGCAACAAGAATTCATTGTGCTATGTTGTTCTTATCTGGGTCCTAACAGTTGTTGCTATTGTGCCCAACCTGTTTGTGGGATCGCTACAGTATGACCCCAGGATTTATTCATGTACATTTGCACAATCTGTGAGCTCAGCATACACAATAGCAGTTGTGTTTTTCCATTTCCTGCTTCCCATAGCCATAGTTACGTTCTGTTACCTGAGAATATGGATCCTGGTTATTCAGGTAAGGCGAAGGGTTAAACCAGATAACAACCCCCGGCTGAAACCACATGACTTCAGAAACTTTGTAACCATGTTTGTGGTGTTTGTACTGTTTGCAGTCTGCTGGGCCCCTTTGAACTTCATAGGCCTTGCTGTGGCCTTCAACCCAGAAACTATAATCCCTAGGATTCCAGAGTGGTTGTTTGTATCTAGTTATTACATGGCATATTTCAACAGCTGCCTTAATGCTATCATATATGGACTTCTGAACCAGAACTTCAGAAGAGAATACAAGAGAATTATTGTCACTTTTTGTACAGCAAAAGTTTTTTTCCAAGATAGTTCTAATGATGCGGGAGACAGGATGAAAAGTAAACCTTCTCCATTGATTACAAACAACAATCAAGTGAAGGTGGACTCTGTCTGAAAATGGGAATCTTATTGTTACTCAACCGCATCCAAATAAAGTATCTGTTCTATTAGACCTACTGTTAAATATTATAGTGAAACATCTATTCTACACTGAAAGCACTTTGATAAAATTCTTTGCATGGTATTTGGGAACTCAAGGAGCCTTGACATACAGATCTTATTATACAGTGGTATATCTCTCATATAACACCACAATGATATCCTTGAGGGAATTGCAAAGTTATGCATGGATACTTTTTTCCCCCCTTGAATTGAGATAAAGAACTAGAAAAAGATTGAAACATAAGTATCCACATTGCATGGCTCAATAAAAGAAATCACAAAACTGTTCCTACCACTTTCTGCCTGCTTCTTCTGGCCAGGTTATGGTTCTGATTCTAAAACCTCTGAGAACTTCTTTTAAAAGATGGAATCAGATATTTATGAAATATATTAGGAAATGTGAAGTGAGAAATCAAGGTGACTGAAAAATCATTAGGATTTTAAACAAGTACCTCTACTTATATTGCTTTGCTCCTAACATGGACAGGATTATTCATTTTTTGGAGACTAAACCTCACCAGCCTTCCTAGGAATGGCATTCTCAATTGACTTCTCAATTTTAAAATAACTTTTAGGAGGAGAAATATACCCAACTGATTATCTTCAAAGCTACAAGGGCAGGAGAATAAACAGCAAGGAAAGAAAAGAGCCAATGATTCATCAGCTCAAGCTGTTTAGGCATTAAAAAGGTGTAGGAGGGTTGGGAAGAGAAATATAAAGAACCGTTCTTTCTGAAGAGACAGTAATCCATGAAATCAGGAAGTGCTCCAGAGGAGTTTCTGGGGAACTATGTCCTATAAACATAAGCGAGGAAGGACCACTATTTCTCACTCCTGTACAGTACAGGAGTTCTAAGCCTCAGTGAGAAGATTAATGTATTTAAGAGGAACTGTGGGTGAGGATGACATTTTTGTATGGTTAGTGGAATCTTAACCTCATAAAGCCCTGGGAAATGAGAAATATTTATAGGATGAGAATTTAACATTTTTCTCAACTTGATCTCCTGAGAATAACCTGAGACTATAGGTTATTTTTTAATCTGCCACATATAAGTTTTTCAAAATAATAATTAGGTGTTTACCACATGCTGATCATAATGTAATAACTTAGAGAAATTAGACACCTTTAAATAATAGAAAAGAGATGATGCTACTTATGATACTGGTACAAGGAGGAACACGTGAATCTCAGGACAGAACCTGCTATGTGGACATTCCACAGACAGCAGGCACCTCTTCGTTGAGGGACAGCATATTGTGAAGTGAGGAACAATAGCTAGACAGGCAGCCTCCTGCAACAATGAATCTGTTTGTAATCTGTATGTAATCCTCTGGTGGAGAAAAGCAAATCGCAACAATAGGATTCACCTTAAAATTGACCTTAAGAAGAAGGAGCATTTAGTTCTGGAAAGATGCTTCAACTGTCATACCTTTTAATGCTCAAGTGTTCTTACCTACACTGATGTACAAGTACATGAGCTTTTCCAAACCAATTCCAATAATTTCAACTGGACTAAGAATTTCTGAATAGCCATCAGGCTTCTGTTAATCTATATTAAAACATGGACTTTACCTAAACAGTTCATTTAAATTGTTACTTGCTGTACTGGAGATTTTCTGGAGCTTTTATGTTTTAGAAGCCAACAGCCTATGTCATATAATTCCTTAAACTGCATACAAATCTAACAGAGTTTTGGTTTTCTGGGATCATAGATCTATGTACCCTTGACTTAATAATAAACTAATAGGGAACAAAAGATTCGTATTTACTTGAAAACCCCACCTGACACTTTGTCAACTGACCAGTTTCTTACCTTAAAAATAGGTGCCTCATGTCAAGTTGACAATGGAACTAATGAATAACATTGTAAAGCCCTGGAGACAACTAGCAAGTCAATGCATTGCTGAGGTGCTTGACTCATCTTTGTTTACATTTGCAGTCAGAACCACTGTGTAAATAACCAGCTCTCTTCTATTGTGGTATCATCATATGATGCGATATGATACAACATGATTAACAGCATAGAGTATATCACAGCTTTCTTCACTGTGATTTCATCCTTGGAGGATGCTTAGCTCTGTAATTTTATTGCTTTATGTGTAGTGATTTAGAACTAGCAAGGGAGGCATGACCACCTTATAAGAAGCTTTTAATGTAAGAAAAAACTATGTTTAAATTCTTACAAAACTTGCCTTATTTAAAACATATTTTCAATGAAAATAATGTCTTATGATGTATTTAATAAAGTAGCATAAAGGTAGTTTAAGTAGCGTAATCATTAATAAAATTAGAATTCTCAAAGACCTTTCACTTGCCATTTCCAACAGAAAATGTACATGTTTATCATGTCTACATATTTATGAACCGGTTCAAGATACTGTATCCAATATAATGGGTTATCTGAGGTATTGAAATCCCCATAATTCACAAGTGCTAAAATATATTTTTGATGATAATGAAAATGGTTTGCTATATATAATAAAACATGTTATACCAAAGTTATATATTTTATTGAATAGACCTGTAACAAAAATGGAAAGCATTTTTCAGATCTGATATTTTGAAATATTTGTATTAAATCTAAATCACATAAATGTGCATGTTGGTGATGTTATGAGCTGCTAAATATAGCAATAATTTTAAGAAATTAATCTCTTGTTCTTCTTTGGGGGGAGGGAAGAGTGTTAGCCTTTAGCATTTAGTTTAAATTAAGATGATTAAAATTCTGGGCAATATCTGCTGCCCTCTTCAAATTAATTTTGCATTTACTGCCATTCTGCAGCACATTTTAGGTAAGGTTTGCAAAACCACTCATTGCCAAAGTGAAAGAATAATGTTTAACTCTATAGTAATGATTTCTTTTAATCAGATTCTATTGCTTCAAAGGAGTCAAAGTGATTCATGTAAGACAATCAGCAGCCTCGTCAGCTGCTCATTGACAATGAGCATGACAATGTAAATCAGTACCTCACAAGAGCAGACTCTTTATGGTCAACCTAAAATGATTGATGAAAATAATCATCCATTCTAAGGAGATGGAGTTAAAAACTTATCCAAAATTAATTGCTTCTGTGCAAGTGGATGAGCCATGACATGTTTTCTTACATTCCAAGCCATTATTTTTTCCCCTGTATGAAAGGCTAGCATAGCACAAATGCATTAGAGCTCTATCTGGAAGTTTATAGTGTACTTTTGTACTTCCTATCCATTTCTGATCTGTAGCTCTAATCAAGCCAAAGGACCTCTGTGAAGGAGCAGCGAACCCCCTGTATGTAACACTGAAGACTTCTAGTCTAATTGACCCTGACCTTATCCTACAAGAATTTATTTCTCATGTCAGAAACTTGATTATGTTGACAATCTGAATATGATCTTACCACAACACATCTTGAACCCTTACAGACAGATAGTTATTGGTGGTCATCTTCAATGCAAATTTCATGTTAACAAGAAAGTTTGCCATTATTTCAAACTTACCAGCACACAGAATATTAATGAATACATTAATATCAATTAACAGGGGATTTATGGTAGTTAAACTGTAATTGTATGCAACAATAATTTCATTTGGAATAGCTCACTTAAAGAGTGCTTTGCATGTTTTCTTTGTCCATTGGGCTAGTTGAACTGCATAGATATGAAGCAAATACATGTTATTTCAATAGGCATAATATATAGTGGTGATTTTACTATTTTTTTCCTTTTCTTATTTGTTTTAGAAGGTAAGTCTTTGAATAAGCCATAATAAACATACTATTGTAATCAATCTGTATTGTAGTGTATAAGTGCATCCTTCTATAATCAGTTAATAGTGCACATTTTTCTTCTTTTGGACCACTTTTGAAATGGTATGTTAAACCTGATTAATTATGACATAGTGAAGGGAACTGTTATTTCCCTTAAACTGCACTGAAAAAAAGTCATAAAAAAAGCTCATTAAAATACAATGTGCATGTACATATGTGGTTACTCAATTTAAAATAGAATCTCAGAAACTCTTCTATTTTAACATCTTGTTCACAAACTGTGGTAATACAGACAGACTTACACTTTAATTCTTTTCTAATAACTGCACTTTCTAAGTATCCTTAATACGGTTTACAAATAATTAAGAACTACAAACATCTGTCATTGTGTCACCGAGGCTTGGGAAATCACACATGCTGAAGCTGAATTTCTTAAAGAAAAAATACTCTTTTTTATAAGCCAGTGGCTTGGCTTATAATCCATCTACTATATCTTAAATTTTTCACCTGTGCTAAGAATTCTATTATGTGGTTTTATGAATTCACTCATTAAAAATATTTTTCCTACCTCAAATATGTGTTTGAGAGGTTGCAGTAAAGGATAGGGTGGAAAAGACTCACAGTAAAAGCTTTTAGAATTTTTAATAGAAAGAAAAGTAAATTCAGCAAAGAAGTACGTATATTAATAATGGTCACAGAAAATATTTTCCCAATTCAATAGAATACTTATCACACAAACCATCCCTATTACCAAACACTGACCAAAGTATGCATATTTTGAGAAGCATGTTATTCATAGTTGTATATACTGATTACTCCAAAAGTTACAGCCAAGCCAAACAGTATTTGAGAGACAATGTCTCATTTTCAGCTCACATAAACCAGCCCAGTTTCATTGATTCATGTCAGCTGAGGATTCTGGCATATTAGATTTCATAAAAATCAGCTATTTTACAGTATTACACAAGCAATGTATGTTTCATTTCTAAGAAACTTGTCAATTGTCAGCTATTCAAGTTGTGGGAGAATGCAAATTTGCCTGCTAAATATCTGCAAAATTAACCTTATCCAGTGGAACTCTCTCTGTGATTTGTCATTATCATAAATAAATATATAAAGTCAGTAGTCTTTTATTTTGCTTCATTCTTAACTGCAAGATAATAGTATCTATTTGGCAGAAAATTGAATCAATGCAAGAGATTTGGCCAGTCCAGAGACAGGAAGTCTATTTAGTGTTATTCTTTCTGCTTATATTGCATGTGTGCACAAGGGTTTTGTTTAATTGCAACAAGAATTTTACTTTTCATGTTTGTTTCCAGTTTCTAAAAGTGCTTATACTCAAATACATGCTCTTTGCTCTTTGACATGTACAATTGTTTAGCTTTTCATAACGTATCTAAAAGTCAGGGCAATACAATGAGATTATCACCTGTATGGTTCAGACCAAAAAGTTCTTCCACACAAGCTGTGTGCTTCTGTGGAGTGCTGTCTGTAAAAACCTTAAACAGGTACACAAAACCCAATTGCACTGCATCACAGCAAGAAGGTTCCCTAGGGCTAGCAAGCACAAAAATACAGCTTCAGCATCAGGGAATCCCTAAGCCAAAGATTATTTGAATGATACCTGGAGCAATTATCAATACATTCTTGCCCTGTTCTTATCCTCTTCCTCAGAAGAAACACTGGCCAAAGGATCCTGGAGTAGATGGACCTTATATCTGACTAACTACATATGACCTGGAAATGCAAAACAGAACTAATCCAGCCCAGTGCACTTCAGGAAACAAAGGGCCTGATCATAATTCATTTGTTTCAAGAAACTGGCAATGCCCTTCTTTTCCCCTAGTAACCAATAACTGCTAGTATAGTAAAAACCGTGTTTTACAAATATAGCACAGTCAGATCCTAGGGAAGTAGGGTAGGTCAGGATAGGACAGACCAGGACAGCCTCTCAAATTGCTGAGTAGGCATAGTAACAGCAGAAAAACATACGTGGGCAAGAATGACATCAAAATCATAATTAACTTTTATTAAGAGTAAATTAATAAGATACTTCTGTTCACTTTTGCATGATACAATATCAGATGCTTAAAAATTCACATGGAAAAACTTAATTAAGCCCTTTTTAATTATTTTTAAAGTTACATAAGACATTATGTAGATCTATGGATTATATATGCATGCTTTACAGCCTTCAAGTCATATAAAACGACGTCCCACAAACACCCTATTAAAGTAGATGTTTACATACAACATAAGGAAATACAACTACTATAGGCACATTAAACCAACTATAAAGCCCTTAGATCCCTAAACTTCTGTTTTGGAGTGGCTGAAAGGCTAATATGTCAATAACATTCAACGTTTCTCTCACCATAAATTTTGCCTAGATTAAAAGCAGAAATATTAACTGCTTCATTAATATTTATGTTCTCTCAATCAATTTTGATGTTATTGTGATGCAATTTTCCAGGACAACTCCTAGAAATAAATCTCTTTCCCAAATTAACCTTTCTCCTTTCCAATCCCAGACCACATGCTTTTGTTCCTCAGTTCCAACCATGATATCAGCTGTCCCTATTCCTTCTGACCATACCAGTGAGCGTATGCCATAATGTTCTTGTCTCTGAAATGTCCCTGCCCTTTTGTGATCTATTATGACTACTTGTGTTTTTTAAGGGTATTTTGATATCAATTAAAGACTATCTTACAGAAAAACTAAATAAAGTATTTTCAGTACTAGTCATCGTCAAGAATCTATGATTTAGTACAAGCATAACAATTTATAACATGAATAAATCTCCATGGGGTTCTATTATTTAAATATAAAAGTTACTTTATAGTCTTCAAAATAATTTTATTTCTTTTAAATGTGCATGAATCTCATTATTGCCCCCATCTTTTTCTCCACATGTCAAGAGCCCAGCTTCTGTACTGAGGGAGGAATTGGTCAGGAAGGGAAATCAAATTCAGGGTAGGTACCAATAAGGATTGAAGCATTTGGCAAAAAATGTGTCTGTTACCTAAGATTTTAAAGAAAGAAATTAGACCTTGTTTCAGGAAAAGCTCAGCAATAAAGAATAGTTAGTAAGAAATCATCTCTGATATTACCATCAAACGGCTGTTATGGGAAAAAGAGAGCCCATCTTATATATGCAACCAGTATTTTATTGCTAGTCTAATTAATGTTTTTATGGTCTCATAAAAAAATACGAGTTAGTCTAGTTAAAAATCAAACTAACAATCCAAGTCCAAATAATCTAATTATTATAGAAAATCCTTATTGATATGATTCAAGTCATGTATATGATGGCACATTAAGTATAGTTTTATACATAAAACTTCCTAGCATCTAGCCCTTTTTCCTGTTTATGCACTCACCCTTCCACAGTACATCTGGGTCATTTTTATGCTCCTATGAGTTGAGATGAAGAAGAGGCTATAAAGTTTTTTGCAACCCGTAAAGCCACCAAAACCCCCAAGCCTGAAGGAAAGGACCAGCATGGGTGCAGTTCCTGTGTGTGTAAATTTGTTTATAATACTCTTGGTTTGGTTCTGAACAGCACATCTGATGGGAGTAGTAGAATAGCCACTCCCTCATCCTACAGGAGACAGCATTTGAAACACAATGATGAGAGCCCGTAGTGAAAAGTCCTATGTTTAGTGGGATATTTTTTGTCATGGCAGGTCCAGAAGGTACAGTGTAGGCATTTTGTCATCTCAAATAGACTTAAAGGTCGGTTACGCAGATGTCTGCTATTAGTTGGGAATCTAAGGGCCTGCCAGTCAGTCTGGTCTTAAACAGAGCTCTCCTATCTCTTCTGTTGTTTGTGGTTTACTCCTTCAAGACAGATCTTGCATTTGGTTGCCATATTGCTAGAAAACTGTTGACTGGGATAGCAGTAATCAAAAGACAGAATCCACCTTACACAATTACTTCACTGATGTTAGGAATGATGTATTTTCAGAGCAATTAGAATAGTATCCTGGAAGAACTATCTAATCAGCAAGTTTCCTTATTAATACAGAAAAGCAACAATTCCATTTTTTCTGTTTATCTTCTCAGAATGTTTCCTTGATGTCTAAGAACTGTTTTCATAATACAAATAATACTACCTAATGAATTATTTCTCAGCATGTAGAAGAATTAAAATTAAAAATCCAACTGGTTGTCAAAGAAACACTTGAGTAACATTTGGATTGAAACTTGAAATAAAATATGATCAAATCTCAAGAATAACTTTTAATTATTGAGAATAATTTTTCATACTCTTCTTAGTTAAGACATTGCTTGCATATGAACATCAATATACTGAACAAAAAACCAACTGTCACAGTTTTTCACAGGTAAGTATGTATGTTCAGGAAGGCAAGCCAAGAGACTGTTGAATATTCTCATAAATAAGTCTGCAGAGTGTCATTGGGTCACATCTAAAGACAAATATTACAAACTGATGATCTAATCATAGTTAAGGGCAGAATAATGATAGTGTAGGCAGATGGAATGAAAAAAGTCCCATTCATAGTTTAAATACACAAATAAGGAAAATCATAGCAGTGTCTGTAGCCACACAAAAGCATTCTGAAACAGGAGTTCAGTTTCAGCCTCATCAGTCACTTTGTTTTTCAGTTTTCTTTTTCAGCATCACAACCTTTGAGCAGTGGTTCATGATACTGAGAACAACCATTTAGCATCTCTCTATGACATTCTTGGTTTAAGTTCTTCCTTCTATTTTGGAAGAATAAAATGTTAAAGAGAACCCTGATAATGCATTCCAAGTATGTTTGGATACAGCTAGGTATACAGAATTGTAGGTAGCTATGAAAATTAAATTTGCATTCAGTAAAAAGTAAGTAACAGCCATAGGGAATGACTAAGGCATTTGAAAAATCATATATATTACGTCTATTTTGTCAATACCAAATAACAAACTGAGCTATACTGAACTGTTGGATTTGTATTTCCCCTGTTACCCTATTTTTCATTTCATTTTGTTCAACCCTAATGCTTTTTGTCTGGTGGAGATATCAACATAAAATTTTGGCATGGACTGTGCATATGTGTATGTCTGTATTTGTGTGTGTGTGTGCATGCTGTATGGAGGTGGGGTATATCAAAGTCTTATAAACTAAACCAGTAAGGTAAGGTTACTTGTCGTTACCAATAAGAAAAGAATTACTAGCTGCTGTATGAAGAAAAACAGAGAAGAATAGCTGCTACCTCATAAATCACCCTGTAGCGCGTCTCCCTTTTCCCTTAGCCTGATTTTATATATGCTTGTCTCTGCCAGCTTGAGGACAGGCTGTGACCACCACTTGGCTACCTGTTCCAAGGTACACCTCCTCATCTGATGTGTTGCCCTGCTGTGCTTGGTACTAGCAGAAGCCCCATGCATACTTAGTGCAAGAGGGAAACAACTCTGAAAGTTTTTGCTGGTGTTAATGAAGTCCAGGTGAGCACAGACCACACTAACCCTCTAGTAAAAACAACCCCTGTTTCATTTTACCACCTACTAGTCCTAATTCTTTCCTTTCCTAGGCAATAGAGAGCACAATTGCTAATACCAGTCATCAAGGTATTAATGGATTTCAACTGAGTCATGACAGTAGATCCTGTGAAGTTTTTTCTTACTTTCAAGGCTTGCAGCAAATCTAATTGGCAGAATTTCTTTACTTTTCAGACTTGGAAATTTAGAATTTTCTGAGTTTGCGGCTTCTGGAGATGAACTAAAATAGAATGTAAGTAATTTATACTAAAGTAACACCATTCCTTTTGTTGAAATTTCCTATCTCACATTTATGTCAGCATACCTTGCAGGTAAAGAAAGTTTGAATTGGTTGGTATTTGAAGATGACATCTGAATGAAAACTTTTCAAGTGTTATCAGTGAATTTTATCCAGTTGTGATAGTCAATACTAGTCCAATTTTATTACAGAAGACTGGAGGACACTGTGGTCTCATTCAGATGAAATGCCTCATCAGGGCACCACTATTTGCCTTTTTTTAAAGGACACATCATGAAAGAATAGATAAGTTATGTCCAAATTCAAGCCTGTGTTATTATATTCTTGCTGCCTAAAGGTCCCTCCTCTGTTCTAGAGCAAACCTAGTATATTTTTCCTTTCATGTACTAAAAATTTGTTTAACATTGATATGCCTTGCTACTCCATTGCAACAGGAATTACGCTCCTGGGATGGCTATACTTCAGTAATAAATGACAGAGGCAGCACAAACTGTTCCTTTAACCAGCCATCAAATACATATATGCTTTTACTTGCAAGCAGTGTAGGATACATTCTCCCCACTCAAATCCACATTGTGAATTTGATTTCTTTCTGGAAAAAGAGTGAGGCTTAAACGGAATTAAAAGGAATAAATTGCAATTGGTCCCCTGGGTCAGTTTGCAAATTGGAATTGCCAGCCCTAATTCTTCACAAACCATGAATCAAAATCACACAAAACCCTGAGAATGGTATTAAACAAAAATATGATTTCAAATAAAAATAAATATTGTTTACTTTAATTTGCCTTCCATTTTCAGGTCTTTAAGGTGAAATCCTATTCATATTTTCAATCCTTTCTTAAAACCTGGAGGATTAGATGTTTACTTTTTCTTTTCCAGTGAAGAGTGATATTCTCCTGTAACTGCTTGTAGTAAAAAACATCAAATATCATAACCATGATGAAATCAAAAGACCTATATTACCATACACATTTGAAAACCATGGAAAGTGCTCTCCATGTACTTTTCCTATACTCAACAGCACAACAAGAAGCTTTAACAAACTTCAGTGTTCCTTTATCATTTGAATGCAAAACAGCTTTTTAATACCTCCACTCTGTCATTCTTTTCATCTATTATTTGCAAATAATCCTAGGTAGGATCAGACAGTGTCAGGAAACCACAGTGAATGAACTACATGTATATCATCTTTACTGAAAATCGTATTGGCATTCAGTATGAAGGAAAATTTATATATTAAAATACAATTAAAATAAAATAAACACTATTCCTCAAATATTCCTAAAACATTAGGTATATTGAATATATTAAAAATATTTTCTCATAAAAAATAAACACAGATGTTATTCTTCAAACTATTTAAGTCCTTTTTCCCCTTATAGAATTTCTAATCCTGTTTTTTTTCCACCCTGAATATTTGTAATAATGAAAGAGGCAATTCTACATCAAAATTCACTCATTTTGATTATAGATCCTATACATCCTATAATGCCTGCAGGGCATTGTGAGCGTATTCCAATTGGAAGACCTAGACGAAAGGCTTAAGTTCAGCTAGTTCATACATCACTTCCAGCATGTGCACAATTGGATGAGCAAAATACTGATGAAACTTTCTTTCTGTAAGGTCTGTACAACCTTTTGTACAAACCAAGAGAAGCAGTTCTTAGTGGTGAACAGCCTTTCAGGAAGTATTTACTGCAAGTCAGACACAGAGGTCTGACTGTGGAAGCATGAAGGTACTTCAAGGCTCTACATAGGGACAACCCTTAGTAGAAGCCAGCAGAGAAGGCATAAGTGCTAGTATCATATGACAATCTTGTGAATTTGGTTTAATAAAATCATTCTGAAATTTACAGCAGCATACAACTCTTGACAAATTTTATCAGTACTCTTCTTATATAAGAATTCCAGGTTTAGGAATTATTTCTAAAAGTTTCAGGGTTTTAGAGATATCAGTTTCGATGTGGATCAACTTAGCACTGCCTTTACATTGTCTACAAATTAATTGCTTTGAAAATTAAAACCCAAACAACCCAATAATATACAGTAATTTCAAATATGGATAACAACTGTTGGATAAACTTTTGCAATCTTAAAAAGTATACATTGTCATACACATATAAAAGAAATAGGGGTTTAAAAATATAGGCACATATTAGAACTGAAGCAAGAATTCAAAATAAAACAAAAACAAACTCAGGATGCCTTCTTGAATAAAAACTATACTTTTACTCAGTCTGTTTTTGACAAAGCCTAATTCTGCTATGGGGGCAGACTAACGTGCTTAAGACAGGTAATTTTTGCTTGATTATTGACACTAAGATGCAACTACCTGCATTCATGAAGCCAGTATGATTTTTTTCTAGTCCTAAGCAAACTCTCAAATAACTTCCTTAGCCTTATTTTTCTTTGTGAGAAGCACAAGACACTATTTTTATCCACTCACATTCCCATGGATAATTGTGTTCTGTGCATATTGTAGATGAGAAGCCCCCAAGCTCTTGCATAGGACTTTTCCTGAAATAACAAGGGAGTGAGCCATGGGCTAAGTAAATTGTTTCGGCATGCAGCCCATAACTACAGCCTCTCCAGTATGGAACTGCACATGAAATTCTTATACATCTTATGTGCAGTTGTTTGTTTACCTGACAAATGCATACCTATACGCACAATATAGTAAGCACTGAACTCAGTAAGATTCTTGCAATACAAATCAACTTAATCGAGGCTGGAGACATACCAAGTACAGGAGTGTAATAATTAATCTGCTGCTTATTCGGAAGTTCAAACTCCTTTAAACTAACCTAATCACTAGAAGTGGTTCTTAGACCTACTGGTATTAAACTGAGGACCCCTTATTCTTTTGTTTTCTCTTTTTGCTAATATATCCATGCATTCCCCAACATACTTAAACCAAGGTGCTTGCACATCATTCTCCTACTCCTTTTTTGCTAAAATATCAGTCTGAAAATATCCATTTAACTGCAACTATCCACATGATGTTAGTAGATCAGCTATCCAAAATTAACTTAAAACTTTAAAAAAAATAATGAAAATTTAGCACTTTCTCATTATTTAGTTAATATTGTAATTGTTGCAATCTTAGTTTTTCCTTAGACATTATTAATAATCCCTCTTCATGTCACACTGTAATATGTCATAAAATAAATTATAATATCTTTTTTAATTTTCTGAATTCTTAGGAAATGTCAATAATATGCAGGATCCTAAGCTGATTTATGTGAAAACTGAGGCATCGGTTTCTCAAGTGTTTGTGTTTGAGTAGCATTACTGCAGACTTTTGGCTTGGTGAGACTTCACTGTGACCACATGAAAGAACATGAATTTTTAAAAGCTTTCTGGAATTTACAGAGCCTGCGTAAGTTGAATATTCCTAATGTAGAAAACGGTGGAAACATCTCTGTGAGTGAAATTTTATTTACTGGAGCTGAGCAAATTTTTGCAGATGTACATTTAGGACTCAGTTACGATAAACATATTTAATATGCTTTCTATTGCCTGTTTTAATTCAAGTAATTTTTTTTTTCCAATGCGTTTGGCCAATGTGCAATCATTAAACTTATAGCTCATATTTCCATCACAGTATGACATACAGACTAGAGTGCAGAGGACAATTACTTGTTTAATTTAAAGTACAAGGTTAAAAATTTTCTGGCTTAGAATGCCTAAGAAAACTAGCTAAGTTCAAATAACGACCATATGAATGATTTTCTTTTTTAAGATTGACTGAACAAAAATTAAAATGCTTTGAAAAGTATAAATGGCTCAGTTTTCATTTCCTACAAATGTATAGGTACCATAAAAATGCAAAGCACTACTCAGAATGAAAAAGACAACTCTGTTTGAGTCCAGGGATGAGTTATTTTGATTCCAGAATGCACTTACATTTAACGGATAGCAATTATATTGTGTATTATTTTTTAATACAAGCCAGCAAATTTCAGAAGAGCACTGGAATGATCCCAGACATCTAAATTGTTAAAGTGCACTTTCCAGAGGCCATGTAAAACATTACCATTGCCAGTCTGCCTGTAACCACATACATTTGCTTCAAGATGTGAAGTATGCACAAAAAATAGCAAAGTTTCATGAGCTTGCTGCTCTGAAGGAAACCAAACTTGGGTAAGATCTCATGGAAACTTATTTATTGCTGTATTTCAGTCTTAAGGTGAGGCACACCAAGAAGCCTCAGGAAGCACCATAGGAAGGAAGGCCCTCCAGCTCTCGTATCTTGAACCCTCCCTGTAAGGAATGAAGGCAGTGGGTTGATCAGCATTGATAACATACAGCTCGGCCTTGCCTCAAGGCTGTGGGTTGATTGACATGGACAATGTGCAGCTGTAGCTCGTTCCCACTAAGTAGTTAAATAGCCCCGAGGAGTGTGGGAGAGGGTGTTGGATGGAAGAGGAGCGGTGTGGTTTGGCCTTTGGAGGAAGGATAGTAGAATCTGGCTGACAGTAAAAGCCTTGTTATCAGGCCTTTATCAGTCTGATAAGTTTGTTTGTGCTGTCCTAATCGGTGCCCCGCGTGAGGTTAACTGAGTTGGACTCTAACTACAGCAACTGGTGCCCAATGTAGCTGTGACAAGTGGGAGATCCTGTGACCCATACCAGACACTGTGAGAGGTGAGTCGTTGACAACTAATTGATATGGGTGTATGCAATATTTGTCATCCATCTTAAGTCAAATTACAACTCCTCCCTTGCTTTTATATTGTAGCAACACTGAGGTAGCAAAATGATAATTCAGACCTATGGGCCAAATTGGGTTGCTGGGGGGGGGATAGTGGCTCTTTCTACCCTGGCAAAGCTTGAAAACTTTGTCTTTTCTTAACTTGGCTCTCCCACCACTGGCTGAGGCTTTCTCTTTTGTGCAGTGCACCACAAGGTAAATACATTGCATATATCACTACATATACACCCTGCAAATGTAAGTATGTGTGCCACTGTGGAGCGTGGGCATTGGCAAGCGTGTTTAGTATTTTAAAGGCTGTGTGAGAGCTTCTGCGGACTCTGAGGGGGTGGCTGGCCTTGGGGGGTGCGTTAACCCCAAGCAAGCACACAGGGTGCAGACCTCCGCCCCGGCAGTCTGTCACCACCTCTCCAGATGGCAGCTCCAGCTCCTGCTACAGCCTGAGCTAAAAGCACACAGGGAACCGGCCCTGTGAGTGGCTCCAGGCCCTCAGCGAAGAGCAGGCAGAATCTAGCAGGCACACACAGTCCCACCCAGGTACAGGCCCACAAAGGCCTCAGCATATGAACAAATAATTACCTTCCTGCACTCAGCTGTGATAGCACTCTTTTGGATTAGCTGGGGAATCCCTGAAAGCTGGAGGGTATTCAGAAATTTACTTAAGCCAGATGCAACAGCTTGCCTGGCGCTGCCATGTCAGGCCTCCCTCTGCCAAGAGCCCCTGTCACTGTGACAAGTGGGACCCCAGCAAAATGGCTTCTCCTCAGGCGGCTGGGGATCAGGGCTTCCTCGACAGCCAGCTACCAGGTAGCTGTTTAACAGCAATTCCCCACCCCTTGCCCAAGTGCCTGGTGCCCCTATCCACCCAAAAACTTGGACTTCAGCTACCAATGCCAGGAGTCTACACCAGGCCTTTGCCTTTTACCTTGGACCAAGATGGCTGCAAAATGTTCCTGTGCGATGCCTGGTACATCTGTGGTTTGCATGAAGCAGAAGAACATCAGGATATTAGGAAAAATAAGACCAAGGCTTTTTTGCGGAGTGCTGGAGAAGGTGAGTACTACCCAAAAGTCAAAGCATGTTGTATATCCACAGGCATGTTCTGAAGAGAAGCAGTAAGTAAGGAGCACAGTCCATGGAGAAGGGGGTTTCTGCTTGATGAAGCCACAGGCCAGGCAATGGCTTATTTATAGACATTTCCTGGGGGGGTTGGGATGTGTGTATGTGTCAGGAATGTGGATCTCAAAAATATATGTTTAGTCTGTTATGGAAGACAAACAAGAAGGCAGTTTTCAGTTAAAGTCCTGCAGAACACAGTAGGCCAAGCAGAGCACCTGCTGCTGTTTCAGCCCAGAGGCACTCTGATGAGCCAGCTGTGACTGACATCACCCCTGCTAAAGCAGGAGCTGTGGCTAGATTAGAAACAGAAATGTCACCTCTGGCACCCAGGCACAGTTCTCTCAGCACTGGTGAGCGATGCTGCAGATGGCTCTCATGCCCCTGGTGTATGCCTGCTAATGTCAGCACTAAGGTGAGGGTGGCAGTGTTTTGTGCTGTTAGGAGAGCTTCCATGCCACATCAGAAGCTCTGTGTCCAGACTGCCAGGTGAAATATGGCCGGAGAGTGATGACATGCAAAAGTGGCTGGACATGGACTAGAGAGCTATACCAGCAGAGTCCTCGACCTGCATGAGACAGACTGATTAGATAAGGGACCTTTAAGGCTTTAAATTTGTTCACCTCTATTTATCTATTAAGTTAGTGTGAGGAGAAGATGGGTGAGTTGGTAGGAACTGCAGTGTGGGACATAGTTGCTCAAACATAAAACAGATGGTTGGTTTGCCTGTGGTTTTATCTGCAGAAAAATGTGCACTCAACATACTTATATTATTAGCCTTATGCCAATATGTAGAAATCGGGGGGGGAGGGGAACTTTTGAGGAAAACAAACTCCAAATCTATAAACAAATTCTTTATTTTAAATATATCTTACAAACTAGGAAGAGCGATTGAGATGCTATCCAACACCTAGGAGAACCTACAGTGTCACAGAATTTGCACAGATGCCTTGCAGTGGGAATGGCTCTGGGACTATATTCTCAGTTGCTCCCACGAATCCTATTCTTTGCTTCATTGTGTGCATCATCACCATTAGTTTGCATAAAACTGTCATTGTATTTTTTGCAACCTCACAACTATCATTATAATAAAATGGACCATCTGTAGATATCACATAAGGATGTGTCCCTGCATTTAAGATGATGACTAGGAGGTTCATATTCACAGGCATTTACAAAACTTCATGTATTCTCTTTTCATTTAAAAAAAAATAATTCCCATTATATCAGGGAAGGCTATTGTTATTCAAAATGTATAGCTGTGCATTACTGCAACAAGGGTATTTATAATACACCGTGTAATGCCATATAGCTGGGAGAAAAATAATTCCGAACAAATATCACAATTAATTCAAAGCAAACAGGTTTATTCTACAACAGGTACCTCCAGATTTGGAGCTGCATGCCAACTAGAATTTTCAGATTTCTTAGTTTTTCTATCCAGTATGCTTATCAAGGGGACATCTGGAAATGTGTCACAGTGCAATTTATAGATGTTCTAATCTACACAAATACTTTTTGGAAGCCATAAAGTCCCTTACTGCATTTGATATAATGACATGGTCATGCATTCTGATTTTGAATGAGTTGAACGAGAGGATGGCTTCAATGCATTGCAGATCTGCCTGTAATTTCTCTAATACTTTCCATATCATGTTGTTCTTGATATTTTTTATTTGGATTTCTGAAACAGCATCAGAAGTATTAAAATGAAGCGACAACTGCATTTAATTATGGCAAGGCTGATGTATCTGCAAAGAATCTTAACTGAGATTTTAATTTTCTGTTGCAATACTTGCTGAGAGAACATGATTTCCTCTGGCTTTTTTGTTTTACATCCTTCTACTGATTTTTCTGCTGTTTAAGGAAACACTGTATTGCATCTCAAATCAATTAGTTAAAATATCAAGTGCTACCAAATAGTTGCTTCTGGTTGACATGTTAAATTGATCTGATTAGTCACATCTCGGTGTTGCTGGTCCTGAATTGTGAATCCAGGCAGTTCTAACAAGTATTCCCTGTGTACATTAAAGTGTTATTTTCAGAAGTTTCAGCTGCCTTTTTCATATGAGCTTCTTGTAAACATGGCCACTAATAGACACTGGTCAGAGGGTAACTGAAGAAAACAAATAGAAATAGAATATGGCTACAGCTGAACAGAAATCACTTAAATATTCAGGAAACTATCAATAGAAAGTGCTGGTAAAATCCGCCCAGCTCTAATATCTGATTGACTTGGGTAAAAACAAAAATTAAATCCTACTGTGAAATATTTTTTTTAAAGTTACAACAGCATTCTGGGACCTCATGTCAGTTATTCCAGAAATCCAATTTATTGCAGATATAGTGGAGGCTCACAGAAGAGGTAAACAGTTGCTGTGGTGAAAAACGCTATGGGAGTAACTAGACAGAGGATAGGAAAGTTATGTGTTCATATTATTTGCTTTAGGATATTAATTTCATGCCCAAATTAAAACCACGTAATGGTATTTGTATTAGCTGTGCTTTAGTGCAAAACCAAATAACTTTGTTATTATGAGTTAGCAGTTTTTCTTCTTAGAGGAAATAATGAAAAGCCCTGTTTCTTGGACATATAAGCAGATGAGCCATCACCATAGCAACCAAAGGACGTATCCATCGCGTCATTCTGTCAAATGGGTCCTGCATGTGCCTGCAAGCTCACATTCCTTACTTCCATCTGAAAGTAGGTTTTAATCCTGCCATCCAATAAAATCAATACTCAGTAGGATGTTTTCTGTCTGCTAAAATGTAGAAATAGGAAGCTACTTAAAGTATTTTTTGTCTTAAAGGAACAGCAAAGGTTGTTTATCTGTCAATATACTGAAAGTTAATGAAAAACAACTAATAGGAAATTTGTTTGCAGGAATGCTAAGGTTCCACTTTACTCTTTCTTCTGTTAGTGGTTCAGTCATGTCTTTGTTACAGAGATCTATCACAGGTTCTTTGGACAGCTTCCAGCAGTGAGTCTGGCTTATTTAAACACAGTGTTTCTCTCCTAGAGTTATGAAAGAGGCTTTGATTTCTCCACCAAAAGGAGGAGAATCACACTGCAAGCATGTTTTATAAATCAGACAGCAGGAACCAAACACATATTGCATAGTGTTAAATGATCATCCATTTCCCTTGCAAACCTTAAAACAGGATTTTATTTTCCTATTTTTCCTGTTTTCAAAAGTTACAAATCCAGCTTCCCTCCAACTCTAAAAGGTCATTTTTACCTTGCCTCTCCTTTCCTCTTCATCTCTCTCAGATTCTAACCTTCTCTACATCTGCCCTGTAGTAACAACCAAGACATTTGGTCTCTGCTTTCCTGGTCTAATTCCCAAAACAGTGAGGCTGAGCTTTCCCAAATGTTACAAAACCAATGATGACTCACGCTTGTGTGGGTTCTACATTTTACCTCAAAGTCAGCTCAGGTTCAGTTTCTGTAAATTAAATGACTACTGCAACACTCTCTAGGACAAAGAAATGAACTGTTGCTTCATTAGGTAGATCTGTAGGTAACCTTTTTACTTAGTTTGCTAAATGGTTTGTGATGCGTACCAGTGGTGCCTAAGAATAATGTGGAAATCTTCACTGAAATCCCAAGTCTAACTACAGAGTGATCAGACTTCAGACTCCAGGATCACTTCTCTCCATGCATCAGTATGACAGTTATCAAAGATATGGAGAATAAAAAATTATGATGGAGACAAGGCACCATCTCGGTATACTACTACGTTAAAATCATAGAATGGTATACCCTCAGGATGTGCGGCTCCAGAATCTGACCTTTTTTCTCCAATAATGCTTTTGTCAGTCTTTCCTGAATAAGTCCTGCCTGAATAAGACTGAAGAAGGTATATCAAAATTGTGCTGTTTTTCTGTCTCTGAAATACACTGTACACTTTAGGTTTATAAAAATGTAAAATGTAGTAAAATGTACATAAAATGTATCAAGATTGTATACTCAAGTGAATTAACAGCCATATGCAAAAGTGATTTGCAAAATGTCAACTTGCCATAGTGGAATACTGGTCCTGAAACCCTATCTAAACAGCTTCTGACTGTCAGTTTCAGTTAAACTAGGTGGACTGCTAGTTTTCCAAAGCAGATTACACAGAATCACACCAGTGAAACTGATTTCTATAAATATGGGAGGTGAGTTTGGCAACCTCCTCTAAAAAGAAACCAGACCAGCCATAATGTATACCCTTCTTTGTTAGGTGTCATTAGCAAAAAAGAAGAATCAATTCAAGTATGATGTCTAGCAGTTCCTTTCTTAAAAATAAAACATACTGGTTTTTAATCCTGAGCCAGAAACTTTCCTGTGTTAGGAACTTCACCTCTAAATCCAAAGAGCAAATGTTTTCTTCTCAATTTCAAACTAGTTAGTAGTTACTGGGAAGATGAATACCTTATTGAGGAGTGGGAGGTAAATAACTGCTCTCATAAAAAGAAATCAGCAAGGCTAAAAAAATGGATGACAGCCTGCACAGTTTGTGCTGGCTTGGTTACTTCACAGTACTGTTCACTTACACAGGACTCCCTTATAATTTCATTTAGGCTGCTTCTACCATGAAATCAGATTCTCCTTAGCTGCCATCAGGCTAGGTCTGCCTAGTTCAAGGTTTGTGCCAGCAGGTGTGCCATATTTCTTCCCAGTCTTGAAAAGTTGTCACCTCACACTAAGGGGACACTAGTCCTTCATCAGAGACATCAGCCTTATCAGTTGTCCCATTTTACAAATGCTGCCACTATGTGCTGACCTAATAAAATTTGTTCCACCTGACTTCTCTGCTAACAAGTCTGGTTCAGCAGAGCCATTTTGCCTCATTTTATGAGTTCCTGGTTCACTTGCATTAAGTTTCTGAAAGTCCAGATGCAAGTGGAAGCCTGGGCTATCATTAGGTCTTGATTGTGCTTGATCATTTACTTGGCCTTCCTCTGAGTTTATGCACATGAACAGAGTATCAGTTTTTCAGAGTTCCTATTAATCACCTTATCTGTACTTTTAAAAAAGTTATCTTGGTTAAAAAAATTAATTATATAAAACCATCAACTCTAGGAGGAAGGACTGCCAAGTCATCTTTATAATCCAAATGCTTTGTGTTTAGGAAAAAATAGATCAGTGGAAAAAATTATTAGCATTTTGAAGGACACACAGCATTTTTCTGAAATGTTTTCTGTAAGATGTGTTCTATATAGAGCATCAGCTATTAACTTTAAATGCAAGTGTCATGTCTTTTCTGATGAAATACTAAGAAAACATATCTGTGGCTGTATTTAGAAAAAATAATATTGCAAATTGATTCAGATATACTGTTGCTTCCCTTTTTTTCTTAGATCTGTGGACATTAAATCATGTCAGTTTCCATTTGTAAGAATATTGCATATATGTATACCCAGATTTAGGCTGTAATTTATTATTGGTTTATATTTAAAAGCTGATAGCTTCCAGTGACCTGCTCAAAGCTGTCGCTTTGCTGTAGCAAGTGCAAAATTTCAAAAGGTAAATGTAGCCCATGTGCCAGTGACTTCCAAAGGATGTGCTGTGGTATATAGTGTGCCATAAGAATAGTAGCGATTTGGCAGCACCCTGTGTGCTCTGCCATGTGCTTTTAGTATCTTTCCTTAAGAACCTGATAGAGGTGAGCAGTAGGGATGCCATGTGAACAGCCCGTGCTGGCCAGGCTTGGGGCAGTTTGGGAAGGTCTTTGTACTGCCAAGTTTAATCTAAATTAAAGTGCACTCCAATACAAAAAACTTGGAATATGTCACCATGGGCCAACAAATCTGCATAGGAATTGACAATCTTCTTATTTTCAGAGACAAGTTAATTATTTTAGTAATATTTCACTGCCCTGCAACTTTCAGGCAGCAAACAATGGATTTCTGGCCACCCAGCAGGCCAGGTAAGGAGAGATTTGGAAACTGTGGACAAATAGCTTGTACACTTATCTACATAAATAGGTTATATGTAAAGATTAGGTTCTACCCAAGATGCTGATATTGGTAGATCTGGTCACTAAAAACATAGTACATGTGTGTAAACAGTTTCTGGTTTGCTTTTTGCTAAGTTTTTGGTTTGTATGCTGAAAACATTAATTAGGATGAAAAATTAAAATGTTACATGAATTTGCTAGTTCAATAGAAACAACGTGAATCACAATGCTCAGTCCATTGAGCCATCACTGGTTTTTTTAGACAAATAATTTAGTAAGAATGATTAAAAACATTTTAAAAATCCCAAATCCTATGACTGGATCTTTTAGGCCTAGCAAAAATTATGGATCAGTAAATATTATGAATATTTAGCCAGTTCCACTTGGTTATAGTACCTTGATGAGCCTGCCTGCATATCCCTTTGTGTCACACTATTAGCTTCCTTCCAAATGTTCACAATAGAAAACACTTGGAAATTTGTACAAGTATATTTAAACTACAAGCAAATAAAACCAGGAATTATTATTGTATAAGGTGATTTGTGTTTATAGTTTGCCTGCTGGCATTTTCTTGAAATGCCTAGCATGCTTTCCAGACATGACTATAACAAATGCTTTTCTTTAGAACTTGTTTTCTAGGTTTTCTTTCTAGAATTAACACTTTTCATTTAGACTCTGTTTTCAGGATGTGTAAAGTTGGCCGTTAGTTTTTATTTGTATCAGAGCATTCAGAACTTGCCTATTGAGGCTGAACTGGAATGCTGATGATGGAGAATGCTGAAATGGAGGTGGGTTTGCATAGGAATTCCACAACTGGACCATCTTAGATATGTTTAAGTATTTGAGTGTAATCTAGTAAAAAGTAGTTGACAGTGTAAAGTTCATGCATATCAGTGGTATATACCATGACATTTTTTAAAAGAACAATATTTACTACTTTCAGAGAAATTTAAGTTTACATTTAACACTTATATTGTTGGCCATTATGAAGAAATAAAAGGGCCCCCAGGGTAGTCATTCATAACTTACAGGTTTCTCCTGTGACCCAGAAATGAAGCAGTAGGTACATTGTCTGAATTAAGACTTTCATCCATCATGGGCATCTCAAAAGCTTATCTTTGTGGTTGAGGATCTCAGAGCTTTTGATACAGTTCTTTTGTTCTACAAACTTTGGCTCTGCTGACACTGACAGTGGGACTGAGTGTGTATATCCAGCTTCTGATGGCTGTGTGGCTTAAGTTGTATGCACATCAAAACCAGTATAAGATGTTCTGAAATTTTGCAGAAGATACTGTGTTAGAATAATCATACTTAAATTGACTTACTCCCATCCAGTATGTCCTCCCCTTATCCTCCCAAAACTCAGTTCCAGTGCTAAGATCCCAGCTTTCTCCAGTGCCAGTAAGAGCTGCAGCCTGCAAACTGTCATGATTTAGTTAAATTTGTCAACTTCCATCTTTGCCCATCATTATTCATACTGGGAGATGGAAATCCCTGCAATGTAGTGTAGATGGAAACAGATTAAGTGCAGTAAATAAAGCCTATGGTAATAGTTTATATTGATGCAATCTTTTCTCTTTTGCTTTAAAAATGTAAAATACAGCTCAAATGAACAAGCACTGGTTATTCATACTACCAGTGTTTAGCAAGCAGGTAGTCCCCAAAGCTGCCGCTAACAGCAGAAAAATTATATAGCCTGCCTATAAAAATTGTCAAGAACAGTTCAGCATAATGAATACTCAGATATGTAACCAGACATGGAATTTAGGTAAACTTATTCTTCACATTCAATTCCTCCAACTAGATAACTTTTTCTAAATACAGTTCATCCAGAAATCCATAGGAAGTGGAGAATTGCATATCTACATAGGAAACCAGAGAGCCAAGTAGAGCTGGAACATTTAGCATTAAATCTTTAGCCACATGTTAATTATCACATTAGATAGTATTTTTTCATCATTAAAAAAACCCATAAAGAATAAAAATTACACATATTGCTAGTACTGCATAAAGAGCATCTGATCTCATAAAGATTTTTTCTTCACAATATACCACTTCAATGGATCCAGCAGGGAAATAGCAACAAAAACTAAGCAACTAGAATGACAGTGGAAACATAGTACTTATTCATCATGATCTTCAGTGCTGTAAGATGTCACCTAGAGAATTTCTTCTAAGATTTTTCTTTTTGTAACAAGGTTTTACCTTAATTTCTATTCCCTACATGTAAAATGCAGCTTTATTGGTTTAAAGTACATGACTTCTGTACCTCTCTGTGTAAAAGACCCTTTTAAGAGAAACAAAGTACTGCCTTGCCTTGATCACAGGTCTTTGGGACTTATCCTGCATGTTAGCCAATAATGTTGTTGTCAGTGGTTTTCTCTCCTTCCCCTGGGTTCCTGTAGTTTCCTGCTCTACATGCAGAAACTTACATATTTCATTTAAGTAGATCTAGCATTAAATCCTCTATAAACCCACAGACTGCCAGCACCTTTATGTGATATATTTAATGTAATTTTCACCTATTTTTGATGTTTGTTTATCTGATCTGATAACCTGATATCATGCAGCCTGGCTAAGATAAGAAATAATTGCCTAATAGCAGTAGACCATAACCTAGTAGTAGTGCCTAGAGGACGAGGCTGGCTCCAAGACCACCAGCTAGAATAAACAGGATTTCAGGACATTTGGCATTGACTACTAAAGCTAAATCGCTGTTATACTGCATCACAGAGAAGCAAAGATTTGCTCTGGTGTAAGAACAGTTATACAAATGCTTTTCTTTATAATTAGTCATAGCATGAAATGAATGAAGAGCAAAACATGCTGTCCTTGTGTATAGACAGGGCCAAATAAGGCACCAGTCATCCAGTTACTTTCTCCTTTATCTTATAAGATCATAAGTTGTGAAGTGCTGTCAATTGCACCGTGAGAACGGTGCACATTGGTACACAATGAACACAGTGGTAAGTGTTCTGAGTTAGCACAGTGTCTAGGAATGTCTTGCCCAGAGGTCTTGTACTTTGAATTGTGTATGTATGTGTAGTCTACAAAGTGCTAAATATTATGTATTCATTCACTGAAAAATTAACCTGCAAGAAGAATATCATAAATACTTTTAGAAAAGCTTATTATCTCCATACAGCTATATACTGTAGTATGTGTCATCCTCTTGGGCTTCTGCACCTATAGCAGCTGCCAGTAAAAGGATTGTAGCATACAAGTTGTGTCCTCATTAGAAGTGTGGTATATTGGATGGTCATGGAGAAATGTCTGAAATAATTTATTTTTACTTTGCATCTGTAAGTAAAATTGGAAGTACAATTTTCTTTTTAATAAGTTTCTATCTTTCTTTCATTTAAGTGCATTGTGTGATTAGTTGAAAGAAATGGGTATTTTACCAGACAGGGAACTCGATGGAATTTCAAGTTCAATTGCTTTGTCTGTGGACTCCTAAATCTTGATATTCTTGATAGTCTGATTCAGCTGCCTGCCCCACCCCCCCATCAAATTGCATCACATGTACTTTAGGATTTGTACAGCATATTGTAGCAAAGGCAGGCATACAGTAGCATAAAGAAAGAGGGTAAAGTGCTCAATAAAGTACATGCTGTGGAAATAAACCTCTTAAAAAATAAACTACTCTTCCACTCTGTACATTATTTAACAAGGTAAGGCACGCTGGTTGCACCACCTTTGCTATGACTTCAGGTTGTTTCCCATATTGAGTCTTTTCTGTATATGATCCAAAGAGACGGGATTTGCAAAAGCAAAGGGATTTCAGTATTTGTAGATAATGCAAATTGTCAGACAATGCAAAGTATATTCCCTAGCATGCATTCAGATGAGGTTACTTTTTCTTGTATATGGGACATTGCTACTTCATCACTTTTGTCTACTGAAGCTAGGCCATAAGCCTGTTGCTCCATTTCAGCACAAGCAGACAAGCTTTCAACCTTTAAATGCTTTTAGACTGAAATAGGCCTCCAATTTTCCACATTCTTCATACACCCTTTGAAAAGATAATTGGCTCACAGTAGTGTGAACTACATGGCATAGATTGTCATGTATTTGCCTTGTTTGTTGAGGATGGGAAAGTTGCCTGGCTGAAAGAAATAGTTTTCATCTCCTTTTGTCTTGCCTCAGGAATTTTAGTGTCTTTGTCATAATTTAAACTTCAGGTGAAACTTCGGATTCCCACTTCTGTAAAAGAAAACACTTTGCAATACTACCTATGTATCTCCCAAACTTCTATGACTGTCTGTTATAGGACTAAGAAAGCAACTTCATGAGTACTGTAATTTCAAATATATTTTTCTAGCATGCATGTATTTCATATCGCAGCTGTAAAGGTGTTATGTCATTTGCTATGTACTGGTAGCTGACTTTCTGTGTAATTTTTATTAGTATTTTCAATATCAATGCTTATGTAATTTACTAATCTGCTTTTGAATTTTCTAGTGAACAGCATTTCAGACATGGTTTCCCCATGCTTATGGTGAAATATAATGAATTACAATTCCTTCCTTATTCTTTTTTTTTCTTGTCATGATATGAAAATATATTACCAGAATCCTTTCCAGTTTTTAAAGAGATCTGAAGATGTAAAAAAGCTGGAAATGCGGACAGCTGCCAAATTATAGTCTTCTTGAGGACTTTGGAAGAAGGCCATCTGGTGCAAATACCTCTGCCTTAGTGTTCAAAGTAGTAGGCATCTAAATGCTACATACCTTCCAAAATGAGCTTGTTCCTGTAGTAAGGCAGGGTATCTGTTTGAAACTGCACAATGCAGAGTTTCTCAAAGGGCTTGCATCACCATATTCTGCAACAACATTTTCATGGCTCCACATTTTCTGAGAAAGAATTAGTTTTATTTACAACACAAAACATCCCTTTTCTACCAACAACAGTACCAGCTTCCAGAGGCTTTCCATTTCCAGGCATCACACTCCACTGATATTTCAGAACACATCTACATTATAAAGCTAATGCTAGCATAGCCATGTTGGCATAAGCTCCTGCTGGAGATGCAGCATAGGCTGACAGGAGAACCTTTTCAGCTGTCATAACACTACCTACCCTGCATAGCATAACCTAAAACGGCAAAAGCACTTCTGTATCAACATATGGCTGTGACAGACACCAGGAGGGCATTGATATGCTGTTTTGATAATATACAGCTGTGGGCTGGCTTCAGGGGTGGTGGGTTGGCTGATGTGTGTGCTGTGGCTGGTTCCTGCTAAGTAGTTAAATAGCTCTAAGGGGTATGGAAGAGGAACACTGGATGAAGAAGGGACCTGGAAGAAGCAGAGGGAGGAGAGAGAGTGTGCACCCTGGATGTAGGAGAGGCCCTGGGAGAAGGGTCCCCTGAGGTAGACGCACCAGAGGCAAGAAGCAGGGTGGACTGGCCTGAAGAGGATGAAGAAACAGCATGGACAGTAGGCAAGCTGTTGAAACTTTATGTGCTGGGGCAAGGTGTAGGAGCTACTTATTGAAGTTAACCTGGTATGTGTTGATAAAAGTCTTCTTGCAGCCGGCTAGTTTGGATAGTGCTGTGACATTGTAGTGCTTTGGAATTATCATACAGAATATTCTGAATTAGTGCTGCAAAACATAGTCCTTATTGTAGAATCACAGAATGGCTGAGGTTGGAAGAGTCCTCCAGAGGTTATCTGGTTGCTTGTCAGGCATTAGCCTCAGTCAGAAAAGGGCCAGGCTCCACCTGAATCACAGCCTTACAATTAGACCTTTGAAACTCAGAAAATGAATAGTGTTAAGATGGAAATGTCAACTAAAGGCATGAACTAAACAGATGTTGTCCAGATAGAGAAACCCCTGTACAAAAAGCAGATACAAACAGAACTTGTCATGATGCTTTTCACACAGAGTTGGCTTTCAGGAGTGCCGGTTTGGTGCCATGAAAAAAGGGTAGGCTACAGAGTGCCCTGCATACCTTCACTACCAGAAAGAAACTGGGACATGCTGAGATTTTGCACAGATTTGAGAGATGAAAAAAATTCCATACTGCCTCTGCAATCAAAAGGATATGATTTGCTTTCTGAGGCTTTCAGGAGGCTGCAAACAAGAAGCAAAAAGGTAGTGTGATGAGTGTCGGTGCATGATGTTTATAGAAACAAACGAAAACATCTTTTAAAAGAAACAAAACTTTCAGCTGTCCTATCCATAACAGGTTGACTTGGTAGGTGTGTAGTTCTCCATATATAATACTGGATTTAAGTATATCCTTAAAATGATGTAAATTGTAGCCAAACTTGTCTAAGTCTTATGTATAAAAGACTAAATAGGGGAAGAATCTTCCTGACTTTATTAATATCTTTTATTGAAGGAAAAGTAATTCAAACAATGCCAAACTCACTTGGATAAATTTTTTTAACAAGTCACTAAGCCCTTTGTTAAATAATGTGGGTTTCACAGTTCTAATTATGCTGAAGTAAATAATATGAAGTAATAATGCTGAAGTAAAAAATTCTGCTGTAAAGTATCTATTTTCTAAAATGTAGAAGTATTTTGCAACCACACTATCTGTTATGTTCCGTGTGTTTACAAAGACATATAATCACAGCCTTCAAATGTCTGCCTTCTTTCTAGCCTTGGGATTGTGTAAACCTGAAAATTTCTAAAGGTATAAGAAGTTGCTTATGGGGTGGGGGCTGTGTTAAATAAAGAAATTGTTACTTCTTTAACAAAAAAGGCTACATAAAGGTATCTTTCTAATGATAGAGGAAGCTATTAGCCATGCACAGAGAACCTTTGACTAGACAAAAAAGCGAGGGAAAGATCATCACAAGTTTTTACCCTGAAGAGTTAAAGAAGGCCAGTGTCAGTCAGGATGGAGTTTAATTGCTGTAGCTACTAAAAAAAGGAAAGAAGGAAACACTACTAACAAAATGTTGCTATGGACCTTAAATTACGTCAGCTAGGGAGAAGCTTCTTACATGTGTGGTATTTAGATAAGCTGTTGTTGAGGGGATGAGTGTTCTTTTGGATATCTGAAGTGGTTTTTTGTTTTGTTTCTTTGATGGCTTTATATATTAGTCTGCTCAGCAGTGCCTGTGCTAGCAGCTGAGATTTGAAGAGAACTAGAAGGTTCTCTTCCAGAGAAGAAAAAGAGGTATTTTAGATATGGCTTTTGATCACTGTAGTTCTGAAGTGTGTCAGGCCTAAACTAGGCAAACCAGCAGTAAAGAAAAACCTGTCCATAAAGGTCATTAATTCTCAGTCGCTGCAGAAGCCAGTCCACTTTTTTAATGATGGGAATTGCACACATAATACAGATTTATACCATATGCTGATGTGCCTTTGTTTTGGATTGTAAAAGAAGATTGAACTTGCTAAGAGGGCAGCAATCATTCTAGCAAATTATCCAACCTCTTTGAGGAGTATTTTGGCAGAAATCTTAATTGGAGCCGTTGTCTCAGTACTGTCATTGTATAGCTGTGTTTTAACAGTTATTTCTTTTTTTTTTCTCCACCACATTCGGTTATCTGGCAAAGTCCACACTGAGGTCAGCCAGAAAATTGCAGTACAAGGAATCATTTGATGTAGCCCTTATTATGTTTTAGATGCTGGACCAGGGAGGGCTCTGTCAGAGTCTGTAGGTGAGATGTCACTTTCTGAAACTTCAGTCCCAGTTTTGTCTTCCAGTTGGATGATACACCCTAAGTAATTTAATTCTACATTATAAGCTATTTTTTTTGAGAAGAATTAGTGGCGTATTACAGAAGCATCTTTAGTGCTTTATGTTACATGAAATTTAAAGAACTACTATTTTACAAAAGAAACGGATGGTATTTTTCTCTGTTGTCATTGTTTCTGTTGGATATAGTTCAGGGATTAAATCTACACAACCTTTATTTTTTGTCTCTCTTCTGCTGTGTAAGAAAATTACAGCACAGTAGAAAAAACATACTATCTATTGCCTTCATGATTATGCATAGAAGTAAAATAAAGAAGTTTTTTTTTCTGTCTAAATATATTGGAAAATTGTTTGCAGTCTTATTTTAAAGCATATCATAACTGTTACAAAGTTAACACAGACTATTTCTTAAATCCAGTGTACTTCAAAAGCAAATATTTCATTTCTGCTAGTTAAATCTACCAATTCTCATGCTTTCATTTGGTATTGCCTCATGTATAAATTGATTTTGTAGACTTAAGAGGAGGATGTATTTAGTTCCTACAGCTTCCAAGAGCATAACATTCTACCAAGATGTCTTGTTTTATAGCTGGCAGGACACAGAACACCTCTGTAAGTAAATATTTTTAAATTTATTTTAAAAAGGAAGGGAAGGACAATCTGGAAAAGGCAGGCTCCCTTCACAATGTCATGACTTACATATAAGTAAGAAATATTTATTCACTGATTTGCATCATGGAATTGTTTTGATTCTTTTGGGATTGTATTTCAGGCAAATGTATTTCCCTATCAGTGAAGTAATCCATGTCAAATTCACATATAAAGGTAGAATCTTTAGTGAGCTTGGTGTAAGATTACGGCTGATGAAAATGCAAGTGGCCTACTTTATTTTCCAGGATATGTCTCTGATTCTGCTTACATATTTATATAGATCTAACATTGCTTACAGTCATATTCATGACAACTTAATTAAATTACTTATACATAATTGCAGGGCCTCAGACTGAATTACTCTGTATGCTGTAGTCATGTGTATTGCAACATTGTTAACATTTATTCTGTTTTCTTGAACATTGTGTGACAATGGTACATCCCAGCTTAGCATGGATGAAGTCTTTCCAGCAGAGCGAAAGTCTGTGTGACTAGTTACAAATGCTGATATATATATACTGAGCAGGTCTCAGGGACTATTGAACAAATGCACATGTATATGCCTGCAAAAGATTAATCTTTAATCTGCCTGTGAAGTCTTGTCATCTCACATTGATACATTAATAAGGCAGTATGTTTGGGAATGAGTTAGAAAATCCCAGCCAGATTGTTTGACCATGCCAGTATGGCTGATGAGAGTAGGGCTAGCCATGCTAAGTCGCCTTCCATGCTTCAAGCCCAGCCAGTTCCCTCCCTGTCACATCTCCTTTTTAGTTGTCCCCGCAGAATATGACTGACACAGAGCCATGTAGGTCATCAGCAGGGGCTGCTTCTGAACTCTTACCTATGCGTTGTGAACAGTGTTTAAAAAGGGCAGAAACTGTAATAATCAAAATCAGGTGGCTGGTCTTTTTTGGATGTAAGTGTGATTATACAATTTGCTTATTTTTTGTAACTGATGTCTAGTTATTTAGGCATCCATTTCTATGCAGTTACTGTATTGTTTATAGAAGTGTGTCCAATACAGACACTGTTAAGAGTAGTGCCAAATATAAAATCTTACCTGACGTTCATATCAGTACACACCCCACAGTTCTAAAATTACTCCCTCAAAAAGGAAACCAAATGCTTTTTCCACAAAGAGCTAAGCCAAGGTAATTTGAATTCATGAGAAATGGTTTCTTATTTATGATGAGTTTTTAACAAACAGCTACTCACCCATAGATCAACTAAGAAAAATTCTTCTGAATGAGAAACAAATGTGTGAAAATAGCAATCTGTTCCTGGACAAATCTCAGGCAGAAAGAATCAACCAAGTTAGCTAATTAAATCACTCGTTATGAATTATTCATTCAGCTCCAGATATCATACCTTTTTTATAAATGTTTTTTTGGTAGTAGATATTAGTTTTCCTAAGGCTGTTTTAACCAGTATGATTACTAGCAATAGCTGTTGTTTCAGTGGACTCCTTAATCCCATTTACAACTAGATTTAGTTACTGTTAGGTAGGCAATAAAGATTTTGTTTCTATGTCTTGGACACATTCACATTTATCAGTATGTTTTTACAGGATGAAAATATCCTAGGACAGTTTTCATTTTGTCCGTGCTGACATGGGGATAGACATTGTCCATAGAACACATATACTTTCCTCCAAGTTCTGAGAACTGGCTTTATTTTTTGCACTTAAAAAAAAAAAAAAAAAAAGTGTCATTATCTAGTAGGGAAAGAAATGAGATTGATTTTGTCAGATCTTTCAGACTGTGAAATTGGAGTGAAATGGGAAATGTTTATCCCTTTAATTGTATACTTATACTAAAATACCAGTGAGGGTTAAAACACCTTATAAAACATATAAAAATAACTAACCCCCTAAAATAGCAGTATTGTTTCTCTTCTTTTCTTGCTTCTCACTTTTCTTCTTACCTTTTTTATTTCTTTTTGACTGGAGAACAAGAAGGGAAGCAAGAAAGCAGAAAAGGAAATGTCAAGAGTTGAAAGATGCAAATCTTGTTATGGTCATACAATTAAAATTTTGAAACCACTATGATATTTCATTTCTTAATGGAAAAGATATACTTTTAATGGCCTTCACTTCTCAAAAATGACAAAAGTCCTGCCAGGTCTCCAGCATCTTTCCAGAATTTGGATCCTGCTCTGGCTGTGTGTTATCACATAGGAAACCTGTAGCTCTGTGGCTTTCTGGGTTGATTATTGCAGTGTATGTGGAAATTAAACCTCTACCTATAGAGAGCAAAATGCTTGCTTTGATCAGAAGATAAAACTCATTCAAAATGGTATTTAAGACTCTGTCTACTGTTCCTGCACTGGCTTTCAGCTAAATATCAGTTAAAAATCAAAGTCTCATTCCTCTTCAAAATGCTCTCATTTAGTGATTCAGATTACTTTGCTGTCTACATAACCGGCCTGAGTGACGATGCAGTCCTGCAATAGTTACTTTCAGCCGCAGTAATGGGACTGTTAACTTCCAAGTGCCATGCGTCTGCTAGGGACATAATTCTTCCAGCAACCATTCTGCAAATGTAGGACTTGGCACTAAAGAGATCATACTGGCCATGATCCCTAGTTGCTGCAAAACAAAACCTCAGAACCACTTGAGTAAAAAAACTTCCCTAAATAAGTCTATATTATGCAAGAATCACTGCAGATTGAGGATAGGAAGGTAATCAAAGGAGGACTTGTTATATTTTCTATAATAAACAGTTACTTCAGATGGGGATTAAACATTTGAGGCTAATATTTCTTCAAACATCTGGATTTACTGATTTCTCATTTATTTAACGCTCTTTTTCTCCATTCTTCCTAGTGTCTTGTTCAAATCCTCAGAAGTTGTTAATTTTCTGTATATGTGTTGGCATACAGTGGCATTTCTATTTGCTGTAGTTCCACTGTTTTTTAACTCCTGAAGTTCTGACTAATTTTATTGCCATATTTTATCTTTTTTTACTACCATCCTTATCTTGCCTTGGCTTGCACTTCTTGCCATATATTCCCACCTTGTGTTAAAATTTTTTGCTAAAATTTCCATCTAGCTTCCCTTTGGCTTTTTTTCTTATATCTTCCCAAGATGGTACAGAAACTGAAGTCTTTGTTCCTTTTATGATGGTGACTTGCAATTTCATTCTTCTTGCCTATGCATCTGTTTGGAAGATTTGCCCACCTGAATTTTCATTTCACAGGCTGTGTCTCAGCTGACAGAGACATCTATTCAGTTTTGCAATCAGTTTGATACATAAATTCTAAGAATAATCCAAATTACATAAATACTTCATACTGAACAACATAGTAGGTACAAGATTTAACAGAGGATTGTTCATATGATATATTTGTTAAAACTTCTAAAAATGTAGATAAATAGAACAGTTGTGGCTTAGTATGCAAAGCAAACACATGGACAGTGTGTTCAAGTTGCATATTGCAAGATGTATATCTGGAGGTAATATGTCCAGGATGCAGGTATAAATTTGGTGTGGCAAGTTGGGAAAGCTTTCAGAAGCAGGAGGGAGTATGGACAGGAATCAACAAGTTAACTAAAATTTTATTTACAGTTCTCTTTTAAAAATTCTATCTTTGAGAGCCTGTTCAGAGTTATATGGGACTTGAGCAGAAACTGCTGAAATGCAAGGTCTTTATGAAAACTGTTTTCATTGGATATTTTTCTTCCCTATTTACTGCTACTGCACTGAAAAACAGCTGCAGGTCTTATGGAATACATAGGGGCTGGAGGCAGATATAGAATTATTATTACTCTCCGAATTCAAACTAAATTTCTTTTGATGGACCTGTTTCATTTTTGGATGATCATAACTGTATTTTTACCACTTTTACTACAAATCACTGATGTCCATATTATGCTAAAAAAGATTGCAGAAGCTGTAAAGTTTATTCTATATTACGTGTGTTATGTGAGCCAACGGCATCCTGGCTTGTATCCAAAATAGTGTGGCCAGCAGAACAAGGGCAGTGATTGTCCCCTTGTACTCGACACCGGTGAGGTCACACCTGGAATCCTGTGTTCAGGTTTGGGCCCCTCGCTGCAGGAGGGACACTGAGGGGCTGGAGCGCTTGGGAAGGGGCTGGGGCACAAGTGTTGTGAGGGGCGGCTGAGGGAACTGGGGTGTTCAGCCTGCAGAAAAGGAGGCTCAGAGGAGACGGTCTCACTCTCTGCAGCTACCTGAAAGGAGGTTGTAGGCAGATGAATGTTAATCTCTTCTCCCAGATAACAAGCAATAGGATAAGAGGAAATGGCCTCAAGCTATGCCAGGGCAGGTTTAGATTTGGTATCAGGAAAAATTTATTCACTGACAAGGTGGTTGAGCACTGGGACAAGCTGCCCAGGGAGGTGGTGGAATCATCATTCCCAGAGGTGTTTAAAGAATATGTAGATGTGGTGCTCAGAGGCATGGTTTAGTTGCGGACTTGGTAGTGCTGGGTTAATGGTTGGACTTTATGACCTTAGAGGTCTTTTCCAACCTATATGACTCTATGATTCTATGTTACAATGCTTTTTAATGGCATGTGTAAGAGGTAGTTGTTCTCATAGGATTGTTTTTTAATGAGAAGTGGAAATTTGGGTGTAATATTACTGGTATTATTATGTAAATTATCTGAAAACAGAAACCATAATTCTTTCCTACTGTAAAGCCTGTTAAGACTTTAGCCATGGATTATAACGGGACTATTATGTTACACTGCAAATGGAAGATGATAAATCATATAACTGGGGGCTGGAAAATACCAGATCTCCATCAGTTCTAAATAATTGCACTTTGCTTAGGATCACTGATTTTCACCTAAACTATATGAAAATTCTACAGCTCATCTCAGTATCTCACATATATTGGAAATGATGAAAATCTGGACATGTAAAAAATAGGGTAGATTATTTATTTTAGTAAAGTACATTGATTGCTAGCAATAAGAGGAAGGCTTTGTATTTTTCTTTTTACCCTGTATGATTTGTAGTGTTTTCTAGCATTGAGGATCCATATTTATTACAGATATCTTTTCTCCAAATGTTTCTTCTTATATCTCATTACTGATGGTTTGGCAGCCTATCTAAGATCAACGTAGCTGAAAATCAAAGAACAGACTACTGCAATATCTCCTGGTGTGTCTGACTGTTGCTATTTTGTATTTTTCTTTCTTCTTTGTGGTTTGTTTTTAAATTCAGAACGCGGCCTTTACTCAAAGGTGTTGTGGAGTGCTAGGATGCAGTTTGTCCTCACAACCTTTTCCGGAGAGGTTTACAATCACCCTGCCTGTGCTGAAAATTGATCAAACCCTGATTTACTGGAATGTAGCACAATGTCTTCAGAAAGGATGTGTTGGCATCCAATAACCCTGGAGCACAGGTGGAATGATGCAGGCATCATGAATCTAGTATTGCAAATGAGTACGTGCACTTTCCCCAGGGATTTTGGTGGTGTCTGCTTGCTGGCCAGATTCAGAAGTGTGATTGCTCTTCAAGCTTGACATCAATTGAGCAGCTGTGTTAAATGTCCAAAAAATAAGGTCATATTGGAGATGGAGGCCACAACTTATGTGGAAGTTAAATGACTTTCAAAGATCCTATGATAATGAGGTACGATCTTTTAACAACTAAGAAACCCTTATAAAATTTCTGGAAAGAAAAAGATAACAGTAGCCAAGTGGTAATGTCTGGAATCCCAGAAATGCAAAAGTAATGTAGACAGTGTCTTACAGGGCTTTCTCCATTCATTTATAGTGTGATTGTGGTATGCTTGACTGCAGAGATGAAACAGCTCTAAAGCTGAAGTGAGGGTCTTTGTGAGAAATGTTTGGCCTTGCTGCTGCTCCTTTTTAGCTTTTGTGGCAATGCAAAGGAGTACCTCCGAACACAGATATTGCAGAGGCAGTGCAGGGATGGAGAAAAAGACTCAGCTCCATAACACTCTGTAATTCCTTTGAGAGAAAACTTAGGTGTTATACAAGTGGATTTGTCAGCTTGTGAAGACTGTTTTTGTCTCCTGATATGTGCATCTCTGCAGTGACATTTTGATCTGATGATAGCAGCTTATGTAATCTAAAAATGAACAGTACTAGGAAGTGAAAAGTCCTTTAGGATAATAATTTTTTCTGGTTCCTACTCTGCTTCATAATGGTGTGCACATGAGAATTCACCAATCTGTGAATTTCCTTACCAAAAAGATAGAAAGCCTTTAGAAATCCTAATCTGCCAAATACTTTTTAAAGCGTAATTGAAAGTCGTGTAGTCATATTGGCGACCAGTGAAAATAGCATGAACCCCCCAACCGCTTGTTTATCTATTTAAAATATTTTTAACTAAATGAAATTGAAGACAGAATGACACGCCAGAAAAGAACAGCACTATAACTTGGAAAAGAGTAACAGTTACTATATCCACTCAGAGCCCAATAGTGTCCTGTTTCACATGGAAAAAAAAAAGATGAAAGGACTACACTTCAGGAGAAGTCTGATGTATTAGCTGAAGACTTTGTATTTTTAGTTGTATTAGTGTGCAATATTGCTTTTTGTGGATCAAATTACCTACTAAGAATGCAGTGGCAAATGACAGACTTATTAATGTGACTTTGAAGCTTAACTGAGTATAGCATTATTACAATGTTAATAAAAGGATAAATAATATATACAGGCTTCTGTTTTGGTAATAGTAATTCTGATATGAAAGAAACCTATCCATTGCCCTTCTTCAAGCTCCATGTTCTGACACTATTGCTTGAGGTCTTACTCCAGACTAATGCTTTCAATAGGAGTAGAAATTAGTCCTTAAAGATTAACTATGTTATTAGAGTTACTGTTTCAAAATAAATAACGAGTTACTAAGTTTCATAGATTTATTTCTTTGCTTTGTTCTTTCTACAAGGGAGGAAATGTATTTGGCTGGAGCTTTTTTCTGTGTCAGTTTTGTAATCTCAGTTTGGAATTTTGCAGTTAACTCTGAGCTTTCCAGTTCCTTCATCATTGCCACCGCTCAGGTGTAACAAGGCAGTATCTATCTCCAGGATTCAAAAACTAGGGCACCTAACTTTCATAAAACTCTTTCTTCAATTACTGCCTTCATAACTATGTTGACTCTAAATTTCTGTAAGAGTAAAAAGCAGTTGAACATTTTTAGTTAACAAGTTAAGCAGATATTACTACAAAAAATCTGAACAAGTGATATTTTTCTTTCCCCCAAAGTTTATCTGCTTTCCTAAGTTTTCTTGAAAAGGTTGAAAAGCAGGCTGTTAGCCAAATGCTTTTGCAAATTAATTAAGTTTTTGACTGAGCTTTGGCATAAGATTAATCAGAGGGGTACATATTATTTAAGCTGTTTACAGAAATAGTTATTGCAGATATTAAGAATCTATATTCCGCAGACTAAAGCTTAACTTTCTTGGCCATTGATTATACAGTTTCCAGCTAAACGAAATTTATTGTAAGAAAATGTATATTGGATTTATACAATAGATCTTTAATTAATGTTACATTTAAAACTTTGTCTAAAGATCCCAGTCCTTTCCCTAAAAATGTAGCAGGGACATTTGTCTTTGTTTTATTAAAGACAGATTCATGAAATGCAGAAGAATGCAAGTAATTGTCCTATGTTTTTACAAATAAGTAGTACTTAATTATGAATATAACACTTTAGATCATGTATTTTTGTTTAATGCAGATAGAATAACAACAAAAGTACTTGGCAAAAATGCTGTAGTTCCAAGGGAGGAAGGTCATATGTTTTGAAATAATGGAACCAGTTCTTCCCTTGCTTATTGCAAAAAGTGTCACAAGTGTCTCCTTTAAGCACTTTTCTTGCTCTAATCATAATCTGTCTATAAGAGTTTCACTATTTCTGTTGAAGAGCCATTCCTGTGCTACCTAAATTCCTGCCCTCTTTCATATACTGTTTTTGTGAGGTTAGTTTCCTTTCATGAACAAGTAATGATACAGATTTCTGTGGTATGTACTTTCTGCCTTTTTGTGGCTTGTATATACTTTCTTTAATACAAGATATTGAGTTCCCATAGAATACAGCAGAATATCTTTAATATAACCCCCAAAGTTTTTAATCTGCTGAACATCTGTGCAGATTTAATCTGCTGTTGTTGGGGGATGAGTACAATAAAGTTTGTAACAAGTTCTATAGGGCTATATAACTGATTGTGCACATGACTGCTCATTCAAATCTGTACTTTAAGCTGTACCGTGGTACGAAACCAAATGCTCAGAAATCAGAAAAGGAAATAATTGTCAATTATGTTTTTTGGTCAATATATTGCTTATAATTCCTTATAACAAATTCTTGCATTGAGAGATGCAGAAAGATTTTTTTTTTTTGTGTATGCTTACAAGTTCTTAAAAATTTACTGCCAAAATTTAGGAAGTAGACAGAGTTAACAGCCTGAAATGAAAATAAAATCAAATTTGAGAGTTTTAATTTAATATATCTTAAAATATAAATGTATCAAAGTGTAGAAAGGCAGAAGAAATTGTTTAATAAAATAGAAAGCCCTTCAGTATCTGAAAATTATATAGATCTCATTTTAAATGCTTATAAATATTAAATAAATATCAATACAAATATTAAACCCCCTTGTTTTCTTTTTTCTAAGACCCTTTTACACAAAACTCAAATCTATTTTGAGGAAAAAAATATTCAGCAAAAATGTTCTTTTACTGAAAATTCTAGTTGAAAATACTGAATCCATATGGGAAATGCTTGTAACTATATCTTAAATTTATTAATGTATTACAGTTGCACTTAATACATCAAATCCTTATACTTTTCCAAAATTTCAATTGATTTATTTCTACCCCTTTTTGTTGAAGTGCAAGTGTAGTACAGCATCTTCTCTGAAATAAGCACAGATTTTTTGGACACAGTGTATATATAGATGTATATAGATAGATCTAGCACAGTGTATAGATTGATAGGAACACATTGCTATCCTGCAGAGCTTACTATCTGAGCAGAGAAGACAAGATGGGAGAATAAAAGAACAGTTATCTCACATTTATAGTTGCCAAACTGATGCAAAGAGAATTGCTACAGGAAATTGCCAGTAGGAATCCTGGAGGAAAGCATCATCTCCTGGATACAGTCATACTTACCTACCTTCCCTTCAACTGGTACATTAATTCAGTCTGTGAGCCAGTGCAGCCACAGAAATGTTTCAAAATACACAGTAATGTCTGCTAATCTACGTGAGTATGTAAATTCATCACTATTATCAGATTATTCTGCCTGGAAGGCAGAGCTCAATTAGGAATGATTTCTTGCAAATGAAAGTGGAATTTTGTTGTTTTAAATGAATGAACAAAAATACCATTTTTATCTCTGAATAGGATCTACAATCTATATTTGTTGGACAAGGACTGCACTTCACAGTAGTTAAGAAGTCTGAAACATGGGAGTGATAATCTTACCTACCAAAAGGTTGATTATGTATGTGGGGAAAACACCCACAAAATTCACAAATGAATGTGATGAAAATGAAACAAATTTCATTTCATTAACTGCTGTGTATTCATTATCATGCACTACAGTACTGTGCTTGTATCAATGGATTAGAAGTGAACACTTTTCCCTGATAAATTTCATCAAATCTTTGGTTTGATACAGCTTGTTTTGAAAGGCAGTGCTTTTGGCACTGAGGGGAAAAAAAATAAAATAGGTCACAGCTCATCTAAATTCCAAAATGCAGTTAACTGCTATTTCAAAGCCTGTAGCAACAACTTTGGAGACGAAACATTAAAAGGACAGCAAGTTTAACATTACATAAGTATAAGAAAACAAGCATAAACAATTAGATTGAAAATATATTTAGTTTTCATAGTTGTCAAAAATTATTTCCTCAATTATCTCACTTCTCCTTTAAATGTTGCTGCAGACAAATGTGAAAAAAAAGTCTAGAGCACAATTAGAAGAGAGAAACATTCAATTTTTGTCCAGTTGGAGGTGGGAAATGCTAATTTAATCAATTGTACTAGTGTGGATTTAGGTGAAGCAGTTTCCTTGCCCTTTTGCTAGAGATCACCACCATCTTAGTAGCTACGACAGAACACGGTGCTTGTCAGCAGCTGAGCTTTGACATATTAATAAAAAGCTCTTTTATTAGGAGTTGGAGGCTCACAAACAGACTGTGAACCAAAGGAACTGTAAGAATGTTCAGTCTGTTCTCTGCTGTCTTTACAGGGCAACATTTGGCAGAAAGATGGTTCAGATAAGCTAGGGCAGTATGTCTAAAAATACTTTACAGAAGATAAATCTATCAGATTGTCAAGTTATAAATTTTCCTTTCTCACTTGTGGAGTCAGCTGCAGTTTTTCCAGACTCAAATGTATCTAAATGGCTGTATAATCTTTTGCTTATATCAAAAAGGTGTATGCTTGTATAAAAACTCACTTGATCTTTCTCAATCCTATGATGTGATTCAGTAACTTGGATTCATTTGATCACAGTATATATTACTCTCTTCCCCCATTTTGCTTTCCAGGAAATGAAACCAACAAAATTAACTTGGATTTAGAGGCATGCACCTTTGACTACACTGATCCCCACATGCGCTGTCTTCCCAGTGTTCTTCATATGATAACGATCAGTCTTAATGCCAATTTTAACAATGCTTCATGACATTTAGGGAAAAGATTCGGGGGGTACATTTGAAGCTTATACAGATCTAGTTGATATATATGAATATTTGCAGCTGCCTTTCACATCCTTGCTATTTTCAAGTCCAGTGCTGCAAATGTAGGTGATGCTTCTGCATTTCACGTTGGTGGTCTGTCACCTTTACTATCTTCCATACAGCATATCTTTATTTTTCAGTTCAGTCAGCAATTCCTTATTCAACCAGTTTGGCCACCTGCCATGCCTATTCAGCACATTGGAATGGTCCATTAGAGAATGTTTTGTGAAGGTTGTCCTCCTAGAAGATCAGATAGCTCTCCTGGACCCCTTTCTCCTGCCTGGCAACATCCCCTGGCTTCTTACCTGTCAGTTCCCTGACAATGCCAAAGTCTGCTATGCTGAAGTCTCCTGCCTCCCTTCCCCAAGGGTATTAAATCTCTACTGTCTCACAGCACGGTCACTTCAGCAAAGGCTTTCATCAACTATTATGCATATGGCAAGTTCATCCTTGACTGGGAGTAGCAGATCCAGCAAAGCACCTTCCAGATTGTCCAGCCTGCATCAAAAATTGTTCCTAGCAATTTGCTGGATACAGCGTGCTCATAATGCAATGTATAAAAAAAAGTATGAGAGCGGTTACGAGTCAGCAGGCAGCTTCTTGTGTTGCTGGGTTCCTGGTTGCATTTGTCTCACATTTTTGCCCTGAACACAGACTGTGTCCACTGCCCTTTCTTTCATCCTGTCCTGTGTGCCCCCCACGCTCTAGCTTTATTGATGATTTTTTTTAAAATCATGCAGATGGGTGCTAAGTAAATTTCCAGAACTATCTGCTTCATCTTTGATCCGATAATACAGAAGTTTTAATCTGGGGGTTTAGACAAAAAAATTATTGCTAACAATAATCCAAGGAGTTAGCTTTTATTGCTAACAATTTTAATAATCTCTTCTTGATCTATTGTGTGATATTTTCACTTACAGGGAACAACTTGTTGACAGCCTCAGCTTCTATTATTCTCCTCGGATGTGCAATCCATTGCCTTGCTTTGTTTTTAAAAAAAGCTACTTGAACCCATCAAACATGAGTAATGTAATTGTCTATAAGAAAGGGAATTTCCTTAATTCATCACTGTTTTATAGTCCGCTGAAGGAAAAAAAATATTTTCTATATTTTTTCCAGAATTCAAAAATGTCTTTCTCTACAAATGCTTTTAAACATTCAGGTTTCACTTTTTGGAAAGCTGTTACTAGAAATTTTTATATAGATTTCAATGTGCTATACAGGGAAACCATTATGATTAGCATTGTTTATGTTACAGATAGGGAATCTGAGGCACAGAAAGGGGTTCTGCTTCAAACAGTGCTTATTCTCATTTTGATATTTTTCTAGCTGTGATTTAATTTTTTTAGAAGCCAATTCTGAAACATTTTGTGTTTTGTAAGGTAGTTTCTGGTAGTTTACAGAGTTGCAAAAGCTATACTTGAAGTTCCAATCTAATAACTGTTTTCTGCTCACCAGGACAGTGTACCTGTCACAGAACTTTCCATCATTTCTTAGCCTTTTCTGATCCATCATTAACAAGGCTCTTCACATTTTCTTCAATTGCATCACCTCTTTGTTCCCATTATCTATTTGAATTCAATGTATGGTTTCGATTTCTTTTAAATTCTAATAAATCAGTTGACAAATCTCAGGTCACATTTTTTATTACAGGGGGACTGTTTATTTTGATTAGGCTTGCCTTGAAGACTTTTCACGTTGTCTTTTTAACATACAAATTAAATGATTGAAGGGACATTGCCAGAGTGTAGGGACCTTTGGGACATTTGTTCATTGTAACTTAAGCATGCTCATTAATTAGCTTTCCTTATGTATAAAAAAACCACAAACTGGAGAACACAATCAGAATGTTTTGTGGTCACAGTCTCCTGTCTAAACCTTGTGATTTTGACAAGCTTATACCTAGAATACTTCAAATATCCTTAACTGACTTTGCAGTATCTAAAGGCTAAAATTTTTGTGATCTTCAGTTTCTTATACTTAACCTCAATACTGAATGTGAACAACTGAAGTCATTATTTAGTAAATTAAGATGGAGAAAACCAGGTAAGCAAACCCAAATTTTCTCTTTTGAGAATGAAAGTGATCTCTGACTTGTACAATTGCAGGTTGTTATAAACTCAAGTTTAATGATGGTAGATGCCCCAAAGATCCACTGAATGCTATTTTAATAATTTTGTTACCACTGATTATACTGTTTATTAAAATTCACCAAGCCACTGTGTTATAATCCCATTTGTCCTATATACTATAGTTGCATGTGGCTTAATTCAGATGACAATGAAATAATGTTAGTGATTTAAGGAAAGTAACTGGCAGAGATAGAATGTGCTTATCTGTTTTAAGGAGAGTGTCTGGCTAATTTAAGGTATTGGTTTTATGTTACAAAGTTCTAAACCATCTATGATAATTCTAGTTGTGATCATTAAAATCAGATGGTAAGGGATTGCTAGTAGAATGTTTTCCAGAATTAAGAACTGTGAATGGTTCTGTGAATGAAAAGGAGCCTGACTGTCTTTTTGTCCTCGTGCATGTAATAGGAAGAATTTTTGGTTTTGTAAGCTTTGAAAGTAGCTAAGGGCTTTCTATGTTGGATAAGCTGAGCACTGAAAAGCGGTTTATATGACTCTGCTTTGGCAGAACAAATTGATTTGTATTTGCTTTTACTGCTTTTGTACTTGGAAAAATGAGTAATTAAGGTATTGTACTGGAAAATCTTGAGGTGTTTTAATTGTTATTTCTAAATATTATGATATGCCTGAGAACCTGGAGAGATGCCAGAGACTGCAATTTTAAGTTGTACAGTATATACCGTAAATAAACCCCCGTAATCTTGAAAAAATTAGAAGTTCACAGAGCCTTTGCTATATTTACTTTTTAAAGGGAATTTCAGATTGCAGATGTTCTGGAAAAATGAATTAAACCAGTGACTTTGATTAACACATCGACTGGTTGCCTTCGCCTCCATCCACTAAAGAAAGAGACAATACTGTGATTTCTTGATAGCTGTCTTCAGTAATGTGTGATTATTTTATCAGCTTGATTATCAATGTATCAAATCATAAGTGATGACACTGTGTATCATGTCACTGCTGAAAAGTGACTAGACAATGTGTGGTCTGGCCAAGCTTGCATATGTCACACTGCTCCATGCATAATGCAATTAGGTGGAGAATCAGGAAAATCTATACATTGCTACTTGGTTGTTCTGTTTGAATTCACAGAATGATTATACCCTAGAATCTAAGGTTTGGAGGGGCTTCTTTTTAAGCATCTCTAAGCAAGCGGGTTTGAGGAAAAGTTGTAAAAGACCGAACCAGAGATAAATCAAAAAGTGGTGTATTCCCTTTTGTGAAAGCAGCTGTGATCAAAGCCATGAATTATATGAATTTGCTTTTCTATTCTTGTCATAGGTTTCCGTGAAATCACCTGAACTACTAACACATTTAACATCTGCCCATGCAGTCCAGTAAACACCATTACCAGCAGAAGGTGCAGCGTGTCAGCACATGCCTTCACTTGCCTTGCCCCGAGCTGGCTGTGTCTCGGTTTAACACTGCAGTGGTCAGCAGTGGCTGCCTGACCTGTTTCAGCTCGAGGCCTGGGAATACCTAGATTAAGGCATCTGACTCATTCAAAGGATGAGAAAGGAGGATTCCCTCTCTGTGCTAAAAGATTAGCTGCCTTCTGACAGCTTCTGACATAAACATTTCCATACATTTTAATTGGTGCTGATTAGTTATTTTAAAGTACATTAACTGTTGTCTCTAAACCAGCCTGTTGAAGTAATGCGTAAAAGGGCATTAGTATTTACATTCATGTGTGTCTAATCTTGATTTAACATTTGCTAATGCTTTATCAAATATTTCTGAATTCTGAGTAAGTTGTAAGTGTTCTAAAAATGCGAAAATAGTATTTCAAATCTACAGATAAAAACAGAGGAGATTTAGGGGTTTTTAAATAAATGGTGGTTGGTCTTATTTGAAAAGGTACTGCAGTTTCTGTAGCATCCAAACCAGGAACTTAATTATGTACATTGACTGTGTCTAGATTATTTTTGAATCTACAACAAGCAAGTGCTTAGATGGAGTCTGGATTGAGACCTTTTTATGTCAAGCTTCATGTGACTTTGCTCTCAAACCATATAAATCATCATACCTCTATAGATTACAGTGTTTTAGATTACCGTGTAGGTGCATGTCTTGCTTTGCTTGTAACTATGGCATATGTTTGCTGATACTAGTATGTTATGATTGTGTAGGCATGCCGGAGAAATTCAAATGGAGTAAGGGCTGTTACTGAGACCATATCCTAGTACTGCATCATATATTGTCCTTTGACTGTACAGTCAATTGCTTCCCTAAAAATTTGGGAAGATATCTACTAGGAGAAAGCAATCTTTTTTAGGAAATGCAGTCTGCTTACATTATCAGAACTCTTGCAAAAACTCACTTGGATAAAATGACTGAATAATGAGACCTTTTCTCTCAGTCTTTTTATTTCAAGCAGTTGTCTGGGAAGAGTGATGTGAACTTATCTGAGAATCAGTGGAAAAGAAAGAGTCTTCTAAAAAGCAATCCAAAGTTCTACCATAGGCACTCATGAGTGAGAAACAGAGATGACAATGCTCTTTGGTCTTCTCTGTTGTATACATTGTTCAAACATATGTAATCTCTGTCCCAATGAAGTAAACATAAGCATACCCATAGCTTGATTTCAGTTTCAAATAATTGCAATTTGTTCAGTATGATTCTTGCTAAGTGAGGTCACAAAATGTCAACAGATTTTAAAATAAGTATTCTGACTTTCCTATTAGGTTTGGTAATCGTATGTTGTTCCCTTTTGTCATTTTGTCTGAAGTGCTTAATTGAATAAAAAAAGGAGTCTATGACCTTGATGATTGTTATTTGGTGTAATTTACAAGAGACAAGCTAGGGAAGTCTGTGACACAAAATCAGGAAATTAGCAAAGCACAATAGTGGAGAGCAAAAGGCCAGTGATGTTAAGCAGGTTTAAAATATGAGGTAAATACAGGTAGGAAAAAAACCCACAATTAAACTAAATTTACAAAAGATCAAAATACAGGTTCAATTAACTTCAAAATCAATAGATCCAAAAAATCTCTAAGTGTTCTGTGATTTGCAACAGACAAGCTATGCCTTAAGCGCAAGGTTTAACAAAATCTATACAGAAACTTTTTCAAATTCAGGTACACAAGCAGCAAATTAACAGATGACTCTTCTTTCAAAGTCTGTAGGTGTTTTTATTTTAGACTTTGGTTTCTTTTGGAATCAAGTATATTTATATTTTCCTCATGATGAAGATGAAAATTACATTAAGCAATTACATAATTTTCTCTTTATTTTCTCCCCAACAATACATCAAATATTACCCTGGTATCTGTCTGATAACTGCATCAGTTTTTTCTCGCTTTTTTGTAACTGCTAGTCGACTTTTGTGGGATGCTCATTCATAAACATCCTTATCACCATGCAGTATCCTTTTTGAATTAGATTTATACCTTGTAATTTAATATCAAGCTAGACAGTCTGGCCACCGATATCTATCCATTGTTTTGCCTTAATGAAAAAACTGAAGAACAGTTGTTCAGCAATAGATGTCTTTTAATTTTTACAAATGTTCTCATGTAGCAGTCTATGTGGTACTGTTCTCCTGAAAGACAACAGGATCCACCTTATTCCTTATATCTTTTGATAGAAATCCACAAATAAAAGCTACTATCAAATATTTGGAATATTTAAGCAACTGGCTTTTGTTGGTCGTCCTCAGTTTCTCATATGGCATATCTTGCTTGAAAAAAAATGCATCTTTTTTATAGTACTATGTAATTTTCGACATATTTATAAATCCACCATTGCTTTTGGTCCTGCTGTCCCATGTAACACATTCACTATCTTAGTTCTGTATTTTGCTGTAACTTCTTTGAAAGACAAATCTGACGCTTTTCTTCTATTTTAATTTCATGGATTTGACCAAATCCTGACTTTACAAACTTTTTTAAAAATCCTACTATAACCCCATTTACTTCATCACAATTTCTTCTATTTGCTATCCATGTGGAAGAATACAACTAATCTTCTACTAACTGTATTTTTTACTTATTGTCCTGGTTTTGGCTGGGATAGAGTTAATTAGTAGCTGGTGCAGTGCCGTGTTTTGGATTTGGTGTGAGAACAATGTTGACAGCACACTGATGGTTTTGGTTGTTGCTGGGTAATGATTATATGAAGTCAAGGACTTTTCAGTTTTCTGCCAGCGAGAGGGCTGGAGGGGCACAAGAAACTGGGAGGGGGTACAGCCAGGACAGCTGACCTGAACTAGCCAAAGGGGTGTTCCAGACCATGGGACGTCATGCTGGGTATGTAAACTGGGGAGTTGGCCGGGGCTTGCAGATAGCTGCTTGAGGATGGCTGGGCATCAGTCAGTGGGTAGTGAACAACTGCATTGTGCATCACTTGTTCCCTTTTCTTCCTTCCCTTTGGATTTTGTTCCTCTTCCCTTCACCCTCTTTTCATTGTAACTGTTCTTATTTGTTTGTAATTTTATTTCAATTATTATATTGTTCTTATCTCAACCCTTGAGTTCTACGTTCCTTCCCAATTCTCCTCCCAATCCCTCTGGGTGTTGGGGGGAGTGAGCGAGTGGCTGAGTAGTACTTGGTTCCTGGCTGGGGTTAAACCAAGATGCCTATCACTGTGCTCAGAACTCTAGAGTTTATTTTCCCATTCCATTTTATTCCCCAGTGTTCCATTACTTCAGATGTATGTATTTACAAAGATTCTGCTATAACTTTTCTAGTTACATGGTTTCTTTGGTTTAAGAATTTTTTTTAAAAGAAGACTTATTCTTTGTCTCTGTTTAAGCAGTATTTAAGGACCTCTTCAGAACTGATAGATCTTCTAAAAATTACTTTTTTCTTTTTTTCAGGACTGAAAATCATGTGATTAGTACTGTAAATTCAGGTTTTGGCATTGAAATCTCTTTAGACTTAACTGATTTTCCTTGTAGCTGGGATAACCTTAAACTAATCTATGTGCTCCCTTAGGTTACTGGTCAGGAATGTTACCTTAACCCAGCAAATACTAACAACTCAGGCATACCCTTATGATTTCCAACTGATTGCTTCAATTGTTTTTTATCTACTCATGCAACATGCTGGCACAAAATGCCACAACCTGTTTTCTTAATAAAAAAAGCAGGTTGACAAAAAGTTGCTACAATGCTCTTTTTTCTGCTGATCAATCCCCTGATTGATCTTTTCCTGATTAATCCATATCCTAACATTTAAAACATTCTGAGGAATTAGATCGGACTTTCTGTCCTAAGCATAACTAAGTTTTTTCTGTAACTGTTTTTACATCTCAATACCCAAAACATTAGTCAGTAACAGCAACATTTTCATAAGAGCTGAAAGATGTGCTGGAGATTTGTTATTTTACAATTCTGCATGTTTATTAATAGATTACAGAGAAACATAAGAGTAGGAACCCACCACCATTTGAAACTAATGATTTGGTCCTTAGAAGAAAAAGAAGCCTGCAGCCTTGTTAGTATTAACTTTAAAAGAGGTATTAATAAGAGAAGCTTTTAAAAAAAACTTGGTTTTATGGCTGATTATGTCATCAGTGAAGCCAAACCAGTGACAACTGAGTACATCTACTTCAAGATCATGAAGTAAACTTTCTGTGCCCCGTAATTTTTGGGAGAAAGGTGTCTTAGATTTTTAAGGGTTTTCTTTATATGGCCTAGTGTTTTCAATGACTAGAAGCTGTGAAAATGGGCAGAGCTATCCTACATGAAGGACATAACTTTACTGAATAATTCTGTGGGAAAACATGAAGCTCTTAATAAATATGGAACAATTACTATTTAAGATACATTTAAAAAAAATCATTCAGAGAAGGAATAAGCAGTGGGTTTGGTTGATAACAATCTGTAGCACTGTGTAAATTGTTCTCAGTATGCCTGGCAGTGTTGGAAAGAAGATTAAACTGCATTAAAAGTGCAACCTCTTCCTGGAGACTGGGTTTGAGATTTGCCTTTAAATGAATAGGATCTATATAGGGAGAGAAAGAGATACTTTAAACTCCTGAATATGAGCACTATTTCCAAGCTCCCTTTGAGAAAACTCTAGAAGCTCTTGGTCTGAATGCCAAGGGGACTTTAGAGGTGTCTGTAATGCTGTTGTAGTTTGCCAGCTTTTCCCATGTAAGTTTACACAGTTCAACAGCATGACAGCTGCTCTCAGCAGATAAGTGCAATCACTTCCTGTTGTGTTTGCTTCTATGCATAGCATGAGATTATAGAAATTTGCCAAATGTCTTTGGATTATGAACCAATGAGTTTAAATTGTTGTCACACCTGTCAGCACATTTCCAAAAACTTTCGAATCTTAACTAATGAAAATTAATTGCTGAAGATTTTACAAATTATGATAAGGTTACCTCAGATATAAAAATATATAGAATTGTATACTAAAATATATATATATAAGGAAAAGCTAACCTTTTAGGGATGAAGAGCACTAGTCATTAAGAAAATTTATTTAAACTTTATTGTACATATACATTATATACATATTTAATTCTGGATATTATATATGTGCTCCCTATGTTGTAATTATATATTTAAAGTATATGTGACTAAGCTACACAGTCTCAAAGTTTATTGGAATCATTAGAGCAACTGTTGTGTCAAATGACACAGTTTTATTCAGGAGCCACTCTCCCTCTGGGATAATTTCTGCCCTCTGTCTCTGGGTAAGTGAACTCTGTGATAGACACATTCACTGGGTTTGAGAGGAAAGATCTCTCTCTGGCTGTGGAATGCCATGATCCCAGCAGTCAGCTGTACTTATCCATACTCAATAACTGCTAAGGAAGCTCTATAGGGCTATTCACAGCTAATGTTTTTGTTGTGGTGTTTTTTTTTTCCTCCTGTGATGTTCTCACACCATACCTATACACTTTAAAGGGTAGAAAACAAATGATACATGTGTCTCTGTCTTCTGGTCTGCTAAGCTTGTGAACCATTGTATGTAAGAAATTAACAAATTGCTGCAGCAAAGACTAAGACATTTCTAAGTCACAAGGGTGGTTGGCAGAGTTTTTAATAAATTATAACGACTGCTCCATTTTAGGGAATTTATTTTTTATATAAAACTAGACCCAGCTTTTTTGTACTCTGCTAAAGATCAGTGGACTTCTACATTTATTTTGAAATCAGTTTAAATCAGTAAGTGATTTGCTGTCATAGAATCAGAATTTGGCCAAACACTATGCATTTTCTGTCTGAAAAGATACGCTTTCTGAGTATGTATTTGATACAGTTTTTTCTTAATTTTAATAAGGTGAGGCAGTTCTATAAAGAGAGCTGAGGATTCTGGGCAGCACTTCTAAATATTGCTGTGAGCAGTCAGACTAAAGCAAAACTTGTTCAGTGAGTGGGATAAGGTCCTACATTCTTGTAATAATTTTCCCTCCCTGTTTTCCAGCAGCAGTTCAGATGGAAAATAGTCCTTTTTCAGATGAAAAAAAGTCCAAACTTTCTGAGTGCATAACTGCAATGAAAAAAATGCTTACTTTGTCTTCAGCCAATTTTTTATACTCTTATTAAAAATTACTATTATTATCACAAGAAAAATAAAGACAATAAGCTGTTTAGATGCTAAAAGGGACTAAGTAAGTATGTTAACTAGGTGTAGCATAAAAACTTCCTGTAGGATTATTCTGATTACATGAGTGTGGTTCCACTACTGTATCATCCTCTCAAGTGTTTTGGCTTTTTAGTTGATCTATTTTGCCTTTGAGAATTGGTATACACACCTATAATTGTTCTCATTTATTGATGTACCTACTGAAATGGGAACCACTAGTCCCACATTGTCACTATAATGTTAGAATAATACTTTTTGGCTCTTAAATGAAACCTCCAGAACCAATTTACCTCAGAAGCTCATCAGTGATAAGGGTATCGTGTTGCTGTGGTAGTGTTTAAAATATCACTGTGTGGGTGGTATATTGGCATGTTACTTTTTACAACCCAAGTCCTTCTGATCAAACAAAACATAGAGTAAAAGTAAATCAGAAGTAGTTTTCTGTTTACAAGTTCAGATTTCACTTTAAAAGAAGTCATATATTTAACATCAATATAAACAATATTAACCCACTTACATACAATTTTGTTTCTGTACTTTATCTGATGATTAATCTATAATTGATTTAAAGATTATTTGCTGAGCAGAACACAGTCAGGGTATGAGATGCTGAGCAAAACTGAATGGCTCTATTCTCATTTTTATATCTTTCATTGTGTAAAGTCCAAGTACTGCCAAGGGCAAAGCTCCTAACAGGTTGCAATAAGATTTTATGGCCCTAGGAAAACATGTTTTTAGATATTTATATCTATTTCTCTCTGCATGTCTGTGTCTATTTATGTATGAATGTGATTCAAGCGCAGTATTCTTCTACCTCTCTCCCCTCAAATGGAATGTTCTGTTGCTATGACCACTGTTGCAGAGAGTCAACATCTATTTAAATCTAGTAAGTTAACATCCAGTCGATCACTGGATTCCATTGGCTGAATATTCCCAAGCGTTTTTTAATTAATAGAGTATTCCTCTCCACTTACAATGCCATGTAATTTTCCCAGGCACATACTGCTAATTTAGAGCATTCTCTCTCTTGTTCCCTCTCTTTTTTAAAAGAGTAATTTCCTCCTTTAATGTCAGAGACATTATTAAATAAGAGCCTGTATGAATATATGAGTATGTGGAATATAAGTACAGAATTGTATTTTTCAGACACACAAGCTACAAACAAAACAAAGGGCAGATCAGCTACAAAAACTTTATCCCAAGCTCAGAGAAATGAGCTTGGAAGAGACATGTTGTTATTAAAACCACTGAAATAACTTCAAGCAGCTCCATCAAATTAGCATTTATGGACACTTGAGATGGTTTAAGTGACACTCTAGTGATATTCCAGAGGAAACTTAATGTTCTTTACTCTAAAATAAAGTGCTGAGAAGTAGTATAGACAAGGAAACAGTGTTTTTAGAGGCCAGTAGATCTTTTCTTTCAATCACCATGGATCTTTTATCAACCTGTTGCACCCTTAAATACTCATCTTGCATAGATGAAGAAAGGAATGCCTGCCAACATTTTGTCAGACTCAGCTGGAGGAGAGGACGTCCCCGGAAAATTTCTGAATTCAGATGTGGTATGAGGCACCACCGAACAGAGGGAAGTGCAGATTGGTGAAGTGGCTTCTTTTAGGACATATTAGCTATATTTAGAGTACATCATCCAGGAGCATATCTTAGTCTCTAAACCCATGTAAATGATCCAGTCATATTTTAATCCGATATCAGAATGAGATCAGATGCACAAAAGCCCCCACGAATTGCTTTCCCTGACAAGGAAAGTGCTCAAGTGGACTCTAAGAGAACCACAGCATGCTGCAGCCAAATCTTAGAAGACCAGGCCCTGCCTTGTGCTGTGCATCTCTTGCATGGCCAGAGAATCTCTTGAAGAGATCTTACCATGAAGACTGCTAGCCCCTTTTTTCTAATTGTCAACGTTTAAGTCTTCATTTACAAAAGTGATTCTACGTTTTACAATGCTTGTTTATGTCTGATTTTGAAAATGCAGTAATCTACTTCCAAAAATCAAATCAATTTAATGTTACTCAAGTTGCTGCTGCAACATCGATTAAATAAGAATATGATCTCATCTAAAAATGTAGACCACAGCCCTTGCCTCTCTGTTGTTAAATAATTCTGGACTCTTTATTATCTCAAACTTCTGTTCTCCATTTTGCTGATTTGTTTTTTCCATATAAATCTTCCACTATAACTGCATAAGAAAAAGACTATTGATTTTTTTGTTAGTAATCTTAGATTAATTTTGGAAAAGGCAATGTAAGTTTTGCTATACATCACGTATTATTGTAAGGAATATTAATAAGTTTTACATGCCATCCAAACATGTAACAACAAGCATTATTAATAAAAAATTAACTGTAATTTGTACATCATAAGCCTGAGCTGTGATTTGCAGACCAAGTAGAAAGGTGCTTGCCCAAAGGCATGGCTTTTTGCAGCCACATCGCCATTACAGTTAGTTTTCATAGGATCTATGGAAATCATGTCATAAATCTGTTTTGTAAGAAACTGTAATCATATCAGGATATATGTATTTCATGTTCATACCTTATTAGTAGGAGACCCACGCAAAGAATTCAGAAATCCAAAAGTTAAGAATTCAGCCAAACTACATTCCACGAGGGACAAATTAATTTTGATGTCACTAACAGCATTAACAATTAAAGTAAAATTGCAACTGCAATAATCAAACCCAATAAAACTGGCCAGATGTACAGGGGCATAACACATTTCTGATAAATGAAAGCAGATAAACATGACTTGGACTTTCAAACTGATAGCAATGGAACTTTACATAGTCATGAACAAGCAAAAGTTGACTCCAGCTAGTCTCAATGTTCAAGTAATTTATTCACAAAGGTTTTCTGTACACAGAAAATTTTTGCTACTACTTTTCACTTCTCCTAAGACACTGTCCTTCATGGATAAAGAAGGAAGACCCCCTGGGAATGACACAGCATCCCAGATGAGAAAAAAGGTAGTCGTTGGTGTCAGAGAAAATAAATGGGAAAACAGTTCAGTGGAAGGTTGCTTCCCCCAGGTCCAACAAAGTGATAGTGATGTATGTGTGGCTGTTACATTGAGGATGAAAATGAGCAAGCTGCCCAAATACTGTAATTCACAGTAATGATATATATAAGCTCATGTCTTCATTTATACATGGAGATGGCTGGTGCATCACTATTTTTTGCTTTGCCTACTTAACTGCCCAGGTGAACTGATATATCAAGCCAGTTCCCTCTTTTTCTGTTTCCCCTCTGCATTTCTCCTGAACCCCACACTAGGGTGCATGGTTCTGCTGTCCTAAGTTTTCACAATTTTTCAACTGCTTTGATCGTACATATTCTAACATCTTGCTTAAATAATAGATTTACAGTCTTGTAGCAGTGGGAGTCATTATAGGGCATAAATATTTTTGTTAACATCAGTTATGTTTAGGTTAGGGTTTTAAAAATATTTGAAAGAATTAAGTATTATTCTCTTCCTTTGGCAAGCAGACTTTAAGAATATAAACTGGAAAAACACTAAAATTTATGATTAGCTTTTTAAGAGCTGGATTTCCCAAAGTAGTTGCAGACTTAGGTGATTTTATTTGTCTTAGTTATGTATGCCATGATTTAAAACAAGTTAATTCCTTTAGCCAAGAAAGATAAGGTTTGAAGGCTTTTTCCAAATGCATCTTATATCCAAGGATGCGTGCACGCTCAAATAACATGGTATGTTGCCACAAATCAGAAACTTTCTCTTAGGTCTGCTTATTTCTTCTGTAGTGCAGATAGCCATGGGCTAACTACATCTAAAAAATGGGGAGAAATGGCCATTGCACTAGTAATTTACAGCTGGCTGCAAACTGGACCCTAGGCTACCATAGCTGCATAATTACTATAACAAAAATTCAATTAACATTGAAAGAGTAAAAAAAAAACCCAACACCACAAATTCCAAAAAAGGTGACACATACAGGAGATTATATTTCCTACTGAAGCTAGCAGCTGGAAAATGCTAGTTCAATTCGCCACTCTGCCACAGGCTAAGCAAGCCATTTACACACTTAGTGCCCCAGTTTCTCTGACTATAAAAATCTGCATAATCTTGTTTATATGTTTTCATACAGTAACTTCAGATTCCAAACAGGAAAGAAATGTTAGAGAAGTGTGAAGTATATTTTTGTTGAACAACACAATAATTACCCAAACAGATTCTGAATTTCCAGTCCATTATGATGGCGCCTGTCATCACCCCCATCATCTGTTAATACTGACTCCATTACCCTGTTTCTAAAAAGTGATACTGGATGCTTTCAAAAAAGATTTTAAAAAAAATATATAACCAAGGAAAAAAATCTCCATATACAAGTATATGAGTTTATACAAAGTATGTAACTTTCTAATCCCTAGCCTGCCCTGTGCTTTTTTTTTTGAGTATTTGTTTTTTGCTTAAAAAAGAGGGAGTTTGGATCCATTTCATTTAGATCTGTTTTTGTAATTGTGTGGTCATTTTCATGTTAATACATGAGCATTTCACCAAAAAGAAAACAAAGCATTTTATCTTTATCTTTCTCTTCCTATGTTACCCTTCTCCAGAGGGACCTTGTGGGAAAATCGCTTGGAGGGGGGAAATTATAGAAAATCATGAATCTTAACTTGTCACGATTTTAGAATAAAGAATGTTATTCTGCAAACTGTTAGTGTGAGTCCTTTGCAAGCACTAGCAGTTGCCAGCAGCAGGTAACACATTTAAACAAAGTGGGAAGACCCACTGAGGGGTCCCCCTAATGCTGTTGGCATGTTTCCCTGAACAAGTCAGTCCATTTGCCCTCCGATCCAGTGGGACTGTTTATTGAAGGGTCCTTGTAACAGGACGCTAACAGACTGGTCAGGCACAAGGGTCTTGGCTTTCCTGGGGTGCTAATAAACAGATCAAACACCTGGGCTTGAGAGGATTCCACCCTGCCCCCATCCCTGCAAATCTGAGCTGCAGAACATTCCTTTCTAGTCTTCTTGGCATTATACCCACATAACTACCAATGACAGAACTTGGCACTCTCTTTCCACAAACATGACTCTGTACTGAGGTATTCAATGATAATTGATAATGATGGTCTTTTGTCAAAGATTGATATTGGTATGGAGCGTAACAATCGTGCAAGTAACATCATCTTCCTTTCACAGCTGTTTCTGATTACAGTTTGAAGTCTTAATGGAAAATCTTTGCAACTGAATAAGTGTAAGGTGAAACGAAAAATTAATCAAACTTCCCTTTCAATTTTCAGGGATCTTACTTATTATTATTCATTTGAAAACAACCCACTATTTGAAAGTTTTACAGTTGATACACTGTATCTCATAGCTCTTCAGAATTTCCACCTCAAAGTGCTCAGAAATAATGAAAGAACTTTCCAAAATTAAAAAAAATAATCACTGCAATGTCATGAATTATTGATGAAATAATGAATTGTGAGTTGTTTCCTTTCACTTTTTCATTTTGGAGCGCTTAAAATACTTCAGATAATGTTCCCTGCTTTTTCCCCCAAAATGGGTTAATTTTCCTCCTTTTTCTTTCATTCGTGAGGCTAGAAACATTTTTTAACGTGAAAACATTTTCCCATATTTAAAAATCCCAGAAAGAAAACGAAAAATAGTACAGAACCACAAAGTATTGTGAGACCTTGATTACACGTTAATTTTCCAGACCTCTATGATATGAAAGGAGAAGAGCATAGATTCTTGGATGACAATAAAAGAAAGATTGTAAGAAATATTTGCATAAGCTATCACAACTCAGAAGTCTATTGAGGATTCCCCAGGGCAACCCAGAATACCCTTTGGTATTCTACTTCAAGTGATTTCAGTGTCCTCACAGAAGACTTTCAAAAGAATAATCATGGGGGGTGTTAGTAGCTTTTAGGATCTATATTTTTGTTGTACCTTAAAATGACAGCCATCTGGAAAACTGTTATTGGCACCTACCCTCATGTCAGTGATTAGTATAAACACTGAGATGTATGTGGGAAGGGTGTGTGGGAGTCACTTTCCTATCCTCAGGAAAGAGAAGGCTTTATATAAAAGTGTTTTATCTAATCTTAAACTTAGGAAAATTTTAGATCCTAAGTGGTCCTTGGGTCACGATGACCCCATGCAATGTTACAGTTGCCAATGGAAACTGAGGCATTGTTTGAGTTTATGGACCTCAAGGATTAGTTGGAAAATAAGCACAGTTCAGAGTTTAGACAACTGCCTAAGTCCAAGGCCATCTTTAATGATGTAACAGGCCTTCTGTTTTCCCTACGTGTCCTAAAATTTGAAAGGGGACCAGGCACTCATACAGAACAGAGGTCGTTGAGCAAACATCCAGTTTTCGCTCTACGCTGGACATGCGGACAGCCATGTTACAGCATGTGTGCGCTGTTTGAATGCTGCTCAGCCTTGCCACTGGCTGCACCTGGGGACACGGAGCCACAGCAGCCTCCCATCTGTGGGGCTGCGACTGGAGGGGGACCTCTGACTCCTGAAGTCCACCAGGTGGCATCTTCTAACAACATGAATCACAGAAACACAAAAGGAATCAGAAAAATAAAAAGCTATTATGCTAGGGTATAATTTTCTCAGAAAAAGAAACTCAAAAGAGTGCACTGCTTGGTTAGAGGGAAGTCACATTTCCCAATGTTTCAAGGAAACTAAATTGTTTCATAGATTACAGACTGCAGGTATTTCAGCTGAGATCTGGACAGTGCATCTTCTCCTGGCCATACTTTGCATTCTTTCCTAGGGCGAAAGCCCTGTGGAGCTGTCTTAAATGCTTAGTGCAGAATTCATTGCCTAGTTTTACTACCTGTGTTGTACCCTGGAAATACTCTTAAATCAGACAGAAACCTGCATTATTTATAACAGTAGTAGGGAGGATAGATTACTGTAACTCCATTTTGGTGATCTTCAATAATACAGCCAGGAAAACAGAATGCTTTCCTTGAGGACTCTGCCATGAAAGAAAACATCTGCCCACAGACATAAAGCTCACATATACATCACTTCCCTCCCTGAAGAAATGGTTTAATTTCTAGAAGAGGAGACAAGCCATTTTTAATCTGTTGATGCATCAAAACAATATTTACTTGTGAATAGAATTTTACTTGACTTAGGATCTTCAGACTGTGCCCAAGGACGCAACGTATTTAATTTGATTTTGTTTCCCCCTTGGTGTTATCTTCTAAACTTGTTATTACTTCTGGCCTTCTCTGTTTCCAGTTTGTCATGCACCAAACTGTCCGGAAACAGCAACCTTGAGTTACTGAAAGCTGCTGTAAAATAAGCAGGCTAATACGACTGCATGAAATTACAGATTAATATGGATTTTTTGTAAAAATTTAATGGGCTGTGAATAGGAGTCCTTTAGAAAGAAAAAAACAATTTGAAAAAGTTTTGTGAAGGCTATCTCAGAGGCCAGTGTCTCAGGGACCCTTCTAAAAACATGGCAGAACAGGATAGCTAGTGCATGCACAGGGATATAATGGTAATGGCAGAAAAAATTAAGACACGGCAAAGAACATACAACTGATACCCACTAGAGCAGGCTGGAAATGTCTCCTTTAATGGTTCTCTAATAGAAAATATTATTTTGTGTAGGAAAATTTGCTGATACTTTTTCTTTAAACCAATTCATTATGTCTGGAAACAGTTGGATGTGAATTGAAATATTTCCATTTATTGAACTGATTATAAATTTTTGGTTTCAAATCGTTTAATAATAATCAGTACTCTCTTGAGGCAAATTGTCTCTTGAAGGTTGTAGCTTGAACTGTCTTCTCATGACCTTTTTGGATGACTTTTTCTTCTAAATTATAATGTATCATTTTTTTCTGATAAAGCAGCATAGTGAATCTTGAAAATTATAATTCAGCCAAGGACTGAAGACATCAGAGGACAATAGAATACCGGTTCCTTAAATGATGATTCTCAGGACATTAGTAATGTAGTTTCATCATTAATTGTCCCAAAGTGAAAGATTTTTTTTTACATATATTCATTTATTGGTATGATTTCTGAACTTCTCAGTACTTTTCAATCATGCAAATGTTTCCATATTTTATTTTAGGTTCCATTTAGTCCCACGAGGAGTACTAGTAAAATGCTTTCCCACAGAATGGAAACTTCAGTATTTATTAAATTTATTACTAACTTTTGTAGGCTTATAATTGGTTTAAAAATAACGTGTTTTAATCACAATCTTGAAGGTGCAAGTATCAACGTAATTAAAAAAAAGTGTAAGGTGAAGGATCATCAATTAGTGGTGCCACTGCCATCTAGTGGGGAGTTTTGTTGCTGCACTGTATCTGCAGTGGTGCTCTGGAGCAGCAAAGGGAGGTGCCTGCTGGTAGGTACTTGAATGACTTCAAACATGTTTGGTAGCAGAGGAGCAAAGACATGAAAGGTCATATCGGTTTCTCTTTTAAAACATTTTGTACTATCTGTTTTTTTCTATTTAATAATTTCTAATATAATGTCTTTTCTGTTGTCTGAAACATTTTTTAATACTTATGTGAATGTTTCCCTCTTTTTTCCTTTTTTCTTCTCTATATTCATTCTGACTCAACCTGTTGAAGCCAATAGATAGTTTGAGTTGGTTTTCTTTAGGAGTCTGTTGTTTTGTAAATTTTCTGAACAGGAGAAAAAGACAAAAAACTGTAAAAGGGCATGGCTTATGATCACACAGACTAAATTTCACTTGGTGTCCTTTATAAATAGGCCAAACAGTGTCTTTTATAAATAGCTCAAATTTTTTCCTTGATATGTGGAATAAAAGATATGGCAAAAGTAGTCGAATAATCCTTTTGAACAGGGCATATAACCTTCCTGACACTTTTTCAATAGGACTTTTGTGCAGTGTAGAAAAACAACACTTGCCAATCAGCCTTCACAAAGTATTAATAGAAATATGTGTATCTTCGAGCTCCACTGTTGTACAACGAACTGGCTTTGTTTGTTCCTGACATAAAAAAATCCACAAAAAATCAGACTCAGCACAGGAATAAAATGATCTCATGAAGTTCACTTACTGTACAGCATAGTCAATTCTCACCCTTAGAAAAGTAATGCGCGCAGAGACTGCCATAGCTCTTTCAAAAAGAATTCAAGAGGGGTCAGTTACTATTTAATAATGTCTTGTATCATTGTTCTAAATTTATTTTGCTTGAAGCTAACTGCTACACTTTGCCTAAAAGCACTTACTGAACTTCTGGGCTTAAAATAAAATAGAATACACTGGAACAAAATGAAGAAAAACTAATTTTTTTTAATTGTAATTGAGTGTTCAGAAAAATATATTTTTATAGCATCTTCAAGGACAAAAAGCAAACCTATACACAGAATATTTGATGTAAAATCTAGACAGATTCAGAGAAATGAAAAAAGTTTGAATAGTTTTCAGTAGTTTTCTTTTTAAAAGGGAAACTTTTCCCATTATTTACTATATACAATTTCAGCTTCTGCTGGTGTTTATTACTGCCCCCTAAATATACTCCTTTCTGTTTTCCTTTCTTAAAGGAAATAAAAACAAAAACTGGGGGTGGGTGGGGGGTGGGGGGAGGGGGTGGAGGATAGCGAATCATTAACTTAACTGAGCATATACAAACTTTTAGAGTGAATTTAAAATCTTGCTTAAATATTTAACATCTTAATTCCTGGCATAAGGTTTCATTCATCTTCCTAAATTCCTAAATCTCCTATTTCTCTTACTATACATGTATTTCTTGGAATGTATTTTCTGCTTGCAAATCTTTCCAGTCATTAATATAAGTCCAGGTTAGGATAAAACTGAAGATCCTATTCTATAGGTTGGCAAATTCCCCATTTATTTCCAATGTTGAAATTAAAAGTTCTATTCAAATTTCTGTCATGGTTATGTCTTTGGTTCCTGCACTGGTCTTTTAGCAGTGACAGCAAGGATGTTAGCAGTGGTGTGACTGCTATCTCTAGTAGTTGTCAGGTAGGATGATGAACGCCCATGAACATAGGAGTAAACCTTGCACTTCCAACCTGAAATAAAGTATTTCTCTTCAGAGGCTGAGGATAATAGAAGGATATAGAAGAAACAGACGAAGAGCTAGTGAAGACCTCTAAAAACAGAGGTTAATTCAAGGAAGGAACAAACGATTTTTTTTCCTAACTAAGAAGAAATCTTTAGTTGCCACATCAGCTGAAGCTGAGAGGAACTTGCTGTACAGGTCAGAGAGGAGACTTTTATCTGCAAGAGTTACCTAAATAAAGAAATAAAATAAGGTTCAGGACAGAAGACTGTAAAAGGACGGTGCTCCGTTTCTAAAATACACAAGAGCACTGAGGACACCAAGGCAAGCTAGGTTTTCAGAAATTCAGTAGCGTCCCCGGTATGAGTGTGTCAATTAATAGCAGTGACCTGATGTCAGAGAATGCCAGATCTGGTGGGCTTCAGGACGCAGGTGGCTCCCATGTGAGGCTGCTGTGGCTCCGTGTCCCCAGGTGCAGCCAGTGGCAAGGCTGAGCAGCATTCGAACAGCGCACACATGCTGTAACATGGCTGTCCGCATAGACTGATGAAGAGAGAAAACTGCCTTTGAGGGAACCCGCACCACACCACCAGTCACCACACTCACACCAACATAAGAGACAGTTTCTTCCAGCTTCTCTGGCTGCTCGGGACTGAAGGCTGCTGGCGAGAAAAAGAGAAAACTTTAATGCTGTGCAAGCGCTGTTCAGCAGCAGCCAAAACACCAGTGTGTTACCAATGCTCTTTTAATCACAAATCCAAAACACAGCGCCATGCGGGCTACTACGAAGGAAGTTAACTCCTGTCCAGCAAGCCTCAGTACAGCATCCCATAATGAGTCTTGCTTATTTCCACAATCCCTTTAAGCCATATCAGAAGCTTTACACAGTCCCAAAATGTTCTTCCTCCTGCATCCACGGTAAGTCCTATACCCCCTCAGGCAACCACCCCGATAGCCTGCATGGCCCTATGGAAAGAGGAGTTCTGGCTGACTCATCCTGGTGGGTTTCTCACTGGCATCAATGGTCTAATTAGTCTCCTCTGATGGTCTTTGGAGAAGCTGGTTCTTTGACATCATTTCACTTATCGGGTCTCTAGGGCTCTTCTGCCTCTGTTGTTCCCGTGATCCTTGCTGGGCAGCTGTGTTCCCTGTGATTAGCTTTTAATCATGTAACCTAACATATTTAAAATTAAGTATTATAAATACAGATGAAATATATAATTTCGATTAAACTAATAATAATAATTGGTCTTTTGATTAGTTATATTTATCTTCAATTTCTTTCAACTAGCATTTTGAAAAGTTAATAGCAAGATATATATGATATGGTATGTCCTAATGATTTGAAAATAACATAAATGAAATTATGAAGAATGAAATATTTCAAGACCTCTGAATCAAAATATGCTTATATTTTTTACTTGGAAATGTTGAACATTTCTTTTTCTTTTTAAAATTAAAAACATCATAATGGTTTTATTAGCTTTTGGAGGGTTTTTATTTAAGTTTTGCAAAGACTAGGAAATATATTAGCAATTTAAAAGTTTAGTTTTAATGTAGAATATGTACTGTTATCTACATAACAGTAAAAATTGCAGCTTCCATATTTCAGCTTTTTTAGAAAATTTAAAAAAGGTAATTTCATTGTAAATGATGAACATCAGGAATTTTGCAATAGTGGTTCAGGTAAAAAAATGAAAGAGAAATCCGATAAAGAGATATATTGTATTTTGTGACATAATTGTAAGGTAACCCTTCTGAATTTCTCCCTTGAACCTTTAAAGTGAGAAAACCATAATATTTTTTGCATATATTTACTAGAGATCCTTTTCTTTGCATATACAAGTCTCCTAAAAAATATAGTTCATATTTTTCGACATGACTTGTGACATTGCCTTACCCTTCTACAATATCACACTGCTCACATAGGAGTTTCAGTATTTGTCATAAAGGAAATTAATATGGCACAAAGTCAAAATTTATTACAGCTTTGGCTTGGCTCTCCTTCTACTACCAGAGGCTTTAAAAGCACTTTTGAACTGATGATGCAGCTTTTCTGTCTTTCCTTAGATTTCCCAGACCTACCCAGATGCTATATACACTTCACAATTTGAGCAACATGCCAAATTTCATTTTTACCTCCTACTTTCAGATCAATTAGGTAAAGTCAATGCTCTAGTAGGGTCATACTGACATAGGTGCTGTGCCTACAAGATTAGGGATGCATTTGGTTGTACTGATGTATTTCATCACTTAATTTACTTGTTTGGTTTTTCAGTCATCAAACAGGTCAATGAAACTAAAGATGCACAGGGTCTGATATTTCATATTTTACTTTCTGTTCATGAGCACATCCTGCTTTTTTCAAACATTGTCTACAAATTGATATTAAATGTACAATATGTGTAAATGTAAGATAATGAATTGATCATAATATACTTGTTTCTCTTGCAGACTTTCCTAATTCTCAGTTTTCTATTTATTGGCTCAGATTTATCATCTAACATTGTATTGTTTCTGCTCCCTAATTAAATGAACAGAAGACAAATAATTTCGAAAATGATGCACTTAACGAAGAGTGTTCTGACAAGGTCTCATTTGTGCTAGACTGATGTCAATTAATTACATCTTGGCAATATGCAACCTTTTCAATGACCATGTGAATATTAATAAATAATAATCGATAGCATGGCGCTCTGAGAAACACAGAAAAATCTCTGCAAATCAGAGGTGCAAATCAGGTGCAAGTCAATGACCATATGAATATTAATAAATAATAATCAATAGCATGGCTCTCTGAGAAACAGAAAAATCTCTGCAAATCACTTTTTGTACTAGTCAGACCAATCTGTTGTGTGTAACAGTTCCAGTATTATGCTGTTCATGTCACAGATGTACAGTGGCTTTGTTGTGTGTTTAATTACATTTACAACAGTGTGAGCTGCCTCTAGCCATCAGACACCATTGTTATAGTAGCTGTTTACTCACTTTTATTTCTTGGATAGATGAAAGAATTTCATGAGCTATAAATTCACATACATGCATAGCTATTCCACATATCCACAATAATTTCTGAACTTAGTTATTTCCTGTGAAACCTATGATATTTATTTTATAAATGCTTGCATTAAAATCCTGGTTCCTTCAGAACTTTATAACTAGCATTAATTTATAAAATTATTCAGTTTATAATAATATCCCACACTTTAAATAGCCAGAACACCCAGAACTATCGGAAAGTTTGTATGCCTGTAATCATAAAGCCCACAGAACTGGAATAGTGCAGATCAAATGCCAATCAGGATCCTACCAGTATAATTTTCCCATTACAAGAAATAAAACTACAAATTACATATAAGTCCTTTTTTTTAACCAAACCAGCCACCATTATGCAGTTTGTCCTGGTGTACTTCCACTGTGGCCATATCTGTTGCATGGAAGTGTTCAGTGCCAATTTCTTTCCTGGTCATGCTGATAAACCAAGTGCAATATCAAAATTCTGGTCATGCTGTCCTCAGAGATGTCAATATTAAGAAGATTTCAGCATCTAATCTGCTGATTTTTTTCTCCTTGTCAGGATTGTCAGGTTGCTTATACTGATTTACGGAATATTTTCAATACATAGTGGATAAGGGCTTTTATAGTCACAAACTATAGTCACAAACAAAAGTCACAAGGATTTATGAAGCTGTAAAAATAAAGATTAAAAGCTGTAATAATAAAATCAAATAAGTTGGCAGTTGTGCAAAGCTGCAAACCATATAGTTCCCATTGTCTAGTGATGAAAAGCACTCTGGAGCTTCGTATGTTAATTTGCTCAAACCTGTTATTGCAGGTGTTCCAACTACACAGCTACTCAGTACTGTGACTCCTGCCTGGTGGTGTCCAATCATTTGATTCTCTAGTTTAAATTACTTTGCAAATCTCTCTGCTGTGATGGATGAGCCACTTGAGAGTAATATATGCAAATTAGCTTGTCTACTTTGTTTCTGTGCATTTGCAGAGGCTTCTTCCTTTTCCTAGTTTCTGTCATTGGTAAATTTTACTGTCTCTGAACTCTGTTCTTCACCAAATCATATACACCCTAAGTAAAAAACTAAGGTACAAAGCTGATGTTTGCAGAGCCTTTCAGGCGCTCCTCTCCACCATTCCCTTTCACATTTTAATTGTGTAACCCCAAATATTCAAATGGCAGGTATATAGAGCTCGTGCATTTCAGCACATATGAGCACCCACCTCTTCAGTGTTTACAAGTCATAAGAAAAATCAGGGTGGTCAGTCTGTGTAACGAACATTCTTCAGTTTTTATTCTAAATTGCAGAAAAGGACTAATAATGACTCTCTGTTTCCTTAGAATAGAAGTCAGTCTAAGTATGCTGTTACCATCTAGAATATATTTTACACATCAGTCAGGATATCTCTATCAACAAGTCAATACAACAAATGCATTCCTTTGTAAGTGAGACCAATTTTTTCTATTTTGTCCATTTTGATTTTCTTATGCCTTTTTTGTTAAGGCATAACAATATAAAATTAACATAACAAAATAATAAAAAGATTTTTGTTAGGGTATGTCTCACGGCTTTTTAAATAAATATATGCTTAAATTTAGTCAAGGTAGCGATTACACTTAATTCCTCACACTTTAAAATACAATAATAGAATGAGAATACTCAACATGTCATGATTCAAAATGCAGAAGGATTCATTTGCTTTCATAAAATTCATAGGATTCTATGCTTGTTGATCTAGATCTTCTAGATCTTGGTCTAGAAGTATGACAATACCCTGCAGCAGGTTTTCCATCACCCTTTTATGTACCACACATGAATTCATGGTATTTTGTTCATATTCTGGTCAATATATATAGAAAAAAAGAAATCATATATGATATGTATTTTTAGATTCATGTGTTTCTATATGACAGCCGGAGGTGATATCTCTTCCTAAAACACACGCACATACACAATCTCTCTATGAGCTGAATGTTGCTAATCAGTCTGGCAGACAGAAAGCCTACTGAAGGCATGGGGCTTCCAGTATCTTCCAGTTGGCTCTCTAATATCTATTTTAATACCTTGCAATGGCTTTCTAAGATGTTACCAGGTCTCATAATCTTTTTAGACTTTTCATCCAACCGTGGTCATTTCTCTAGAAGCTGTTTTACTTTGTCTACCCTATCTATCTATATACTCAGTAGTTTTTCTTTAGCAGACATGTTTTCCAGTTTTGTTCCCCCCTGTACTTTGGCCCTCCAGGCTAAATGTAATCTGTCTGATGTATATTTTCTGAATCTGGCCTAATAATTGCCACTGCCTACTGTTTCTTTGTTATGCAAGCACTCATTCATAGCTCTGTCTGTAGCATCTTTGTAGATTTGCCTGTTTGATAGGGGATTATCCATGTCTCTGCAATGGTATTACTATTTTTCATAGACATATGCAGACAGACATATAGATCAGTTTAAAGGTATTAGATACAGCAGTACTGATTCACCAACTTGGGTAACTTGCATCAAGTAATGACTGCAATCTTTATGTAAAAATAACCATGATTTGTGTGTGTTTGCGCAGCATTGAACACAGCTAAATTTGTGATTTAAACATCACGTGTTAATTTGCTTTAACTTTACCAGTAATTATGCCTACAGATACTTTGTTAAATAACTGACTTTTTACTGTGAATGGGTTTATAGTGCTTCAGGGAATGAGACATTTATCTTTGATTAAAGCTTTTGGACAGGACAATAACAGAGATAATAGAAACTGGCATACTGCTGATTTTTTAATAGGAGAATATTTTCTGGATCACATTTGTGCTTAACATTATATATATCTTTGCAAAAAATGAATGAAGTAGTTTGTTCAGTTCTTCATTCCCTAGGCAGTTGCATGCATTGATGATGAAAGTACTACTTCGCTGGTGTGTTTGTGTCTAGCAACAGAAAGTATTAGAAAAGCTTCTGCTGTATTCAATCTCCTTTTCCCCCTATTCTGCAAGGCAGAATATGTATTTAAAGTTTTTCAGAAATTCACAAAAATACTGCTGAGTTTGGTGCAGGTTCTTGGTGTTGTACTTTTTGCAATTAATAATGGAGCTATTTTAATTTACTTACACTCCTGAAATCCATGCCACTATTCCAATTTTCTAGACTTGTTTCAAAACGTCATCTTCATGATGGTTTGCGGGTGAACTATGTGTTTTTTTCATAGAAGATCTAGACGGTGGTACAGACACAACATATTCAAAGGACATGCTTTTTAACCCAGCACCGCAGAGTTCCACTCTGTGTTGCTGAACCACAAAGATGAGTTATTCCTTCATCTGCTATTTTTATTTATGTGTGCATTATGGTTTAACCCCAGCTGGCAACTAAGCACCCAAGCAGCTGCTCACTCACTCCCCCCACTTCCCCTGATAGGATGAGGAGGAGAACTGAGAAAAAGGTAAAACTTGTGGGTTGAGATAGGAACACTTTAATAATTGAAATAAAATGAAATATTATAATAACAACACCACCACCACCACAAACAACTGTAATGAAAAGGAGAGAAAGGGAGAGAGGAATAAAGTCCAAAAGGAAAAAAAACCCCAAGTGATTTGCAATACAATTGCTCACCACCTGCTGACCCATGCCCAGACAGTCCCTGAGCAGCAATCCCAAGGTCCTGGCCAGCTCCCCCCAGTTTATATACTGAGCATGATGGTCTATGATATGGAATATCCCTTTGGCTAGTTCAGATCAGCTGTCCTGGCTGTGCCCCCTCCCAATTTCTTGTGCCCCTCCAGCCCTCTCGCTGGCAGCACCTGAGAAACTGAAAAGTCATTGACTTAGTATGAACATCACCCAGCAACAACCAAAACCATCAGTGTGCTGTCAGCATTGTTCTCACACCAAATCCAAAACACGGCACTGCACCAGCTACTAAGAAGAAAATTAACTCTATCCCAGCAAAACCAGGACTGTGTGCCTTTTCACAGATCATGGGAGTCCTACTTTCTGTAATATATAGGTTTCATTGACATGAAACTTAGATACCTGAATATTCTTAGGTGGATATGTTAGTAACAGATTTTGGGGGACCTACAGAAGATTATCAACTATAATTCCTTACATTTGTAACTTTATTTTTTTGAGAAGATTTACTGCAATGAAAGATTTTACTTTGCTTTAATTTGGAGAAGACCTAGATTGAGTGGAAGAGAAAGAATTAAACACTGACATGCAAAGTGCCAGAAATGGTAAGGGTATTTTGTGGAAGAAGGAGAGATGTCTCAGTAAGCGCAAAGGAGGAGCATGGAAAAGGCCTGAGTTTACTTGGAAATGGAAATGGGGAATTTATTACTACAGCAAAGAATGAAGAAATAATAGTGGTAAAAAGGTAAAAAATGAAAGAATAGTGTCATAATAGATTCCCAGCAAAACGTGACAGGATGAGACAGCTCTGGGAAGCATAGTGTCATTCAGTGAAACGAACCTAAGACAAAGAAATACAGGAGAGAGAGAACTCTCAGTCTCAAAAAGCAGCAGATTGGTATCCACAAATGGACTCAGAAGTGGTAGTTACTAATAGTTGTGGTATTTGAACCTGCAGCTATCACAACTGATCCTGTTATGTCTCTGGGAGTATGATCTATTTGTCATATAGTCAAGGTGACAATGTCTATCCTTTTCCCTTACCACTTTTTGTTACCTATAACGTAGACTGTGGGGACATACCTCACTGATCTCAGCTCAATTACTTATTTAGATGAGCTAAAGCTCTGAAACTCCTTCATTGAGTAAAGAAGGGTTCTTGTGATACTGCTTTTTACATTTAGAAATCTAGGTTGAAATTGGAAACACACACTAGTCTATAGTCTTTTCCCAGGGTTTTTCAAATGAAGGTTGTGACCAAACAACTGAACTGATGTTCTGATTTATTTGTGGATAAAAAGCAAACAGTTCATATTTTTATTAAGTATTCCTCTGTAATGTAGACAGTGGCATGTATTTAAAACAGAAAAGGCTATATTTTGAGAACTCTAAGATTCAATAGCAGAAATCAAGTTGTTCTGTTCCACTTTTTTATTTTAGTATGTGCAGTCTCAGAGTTTGTGTCCTATCTACTATCACTTTGCTAGTTTTTCAGTACAAGAAAAAGAAATCGTGACTTTCTGGAGTTATGCTTATCAACTGAAGGAAATTAAGACCATCTTTGATTAGGGCAAGAAGTAAATCCTTATCTGCCTATTCTTAATTATGGTATTAAATTGTTGCAGTTGGAATGACTTCTTTTAGGAGTCCATATGCTTTTACATCAAGAGGTAGGAAAAATTCAGGCCAAATAGGAATGAGGTTTTAATTTCTTAGCTCTAATACTCAGATGAAACAAGGCAGTACTGAGTGTTCAGCTGCCATGAAAATCTTTTGAGTAAGTAGCTTTTAAATTAAAACATTTGTCTGTTCAAAAGGTCTATGGAATTAGAGGCGGAAATCTCATTTGATTGTTGGTAACTTTATGTCAAAAAAGATGACCGTATAGGAGAAAATTCCACCTTGCATTTCCCTTTCAGGCTTTGTTCTAACTGCAGACTGCACCTGGAAATAGAATTAATTTAAACTCAGTCCTTAATAAGTTGTCAGATGGAACAGCAGAAAATATGAATTACAGCTTGACACAACCATCATTGTGTATTCAGAGTACAATCAGCAAACAGGGTCAGCATGGAGAAATAAAAGCAAGAAATTATCTAATCTACCCATAAGCGTATAATTGAGATATTGTGGGGATGGGAATCACAGAACTGAAAGGAAAACATACTTCATATACTAATGCAGTAAGAAGCTGGAAGGTTTGAAAAGGTCAGCATTCTGCAAGATTGTAAAGATGATCCCCCTTTCTAGTACTGCTGTTAAAAACAAATGAGGAGTTGTGATAAAAAGACCTTCACCACACCATTTATTTCAGCAAGTAATAATTTTATCAACTATTTGTAAAACTGAATATAATTTATTGGTCTTACTTAGAACCAAATTGCATCTACCATAGTGGTAGGATGTTAGATATGTTTAAATTTAGGATTTTCATAATCACATAGTGACCATATTAGTAGGCTTTGGCATAAATAGATTTTTAAAAAGCCATTAGTTCTCTCTTTGTATGCAACTTCTGTACATTTTCAAAGTAAAGACTTCAAAAATCTTACTAATATTTTAAAAGATCTTACTGTTTCTAAAAGATGCTACATATTTAACAAAAAAATTGATTTAGTCCTAATGGTTCACACAAGTTGCATATGCAAGAGAAATTGTGTGCATGATAGTGATACTTTTTTATCATTTGCAGCTTTATGGTTTAATTAGATATAATAGAAAAGCCTTCAAATGAAACTTTTAATAGAGAACAATTCAGCTATTGAGATTACAAACAAGTTATGTTAGAAAAACTAGTTTAATTGCATCAGTGACTTACCCATCTATAATTATAAAGGTGAAACACACTGAATATCCTATGCTTTGGTAGCACATCTACTAAAGCCATTTCAGTCAGATGCAACCACGTCAGCTTTTCCAAAACTTGCTTGTGTATCAGATATTTGACCTAACAGAGATTCTTGGTTTGTGTGTCTTACACATTCAACCAATATTCCTACAGCTGCCAGTAAAGTTTTAGGTTTTGTTGCCACTCTCCCCTCCACCACCACCACTGTTTCTAAACTTGCTTAACAGAGTTTAATTCAAAACTGTCTGCAATGATTTGCATGACTCCAAGAAGTGCTTCATGGATAATTTGCCTGAAGATGTTGGATTCATATATAACAAAGCAAAAGAGGGAAATTCAGATACCTTAAGAATTAAAAATAAACCCACTAAAATCTGCCTTTCAGGTCATCAAATGATCTGAAATAGAAATGCCGTTCTAGGAATTACAAGCTGAAATGTCACTCCTGTCATCTCATTTCTAAATAATAATTGTCATTTTAGAATGATAATGTGATATTGTATGCTTTACATAATTACATTTTACTCCTTTTTATTACTCTCGCCCTCACCAACAGTGAGTTTTCTCTCTGATGTTTTGCTCCTACTCTGCATAGGAAATGTCTCCTAAAATGACATGCATTTTATTCGCTCCCTTGTACTTTGGTCACAACAATCTGGGACAAATCCCAAGAAAAATTATCAAAGAAACCTTTAAGGTTAGTATGGCATGATCTTTCTCTAGCAAATTAATTTCATCTTTAGCCTCATTTACCACTTATCTCCATTGTCTTGGTTGTGTTTATTTTTTGAGACAATTTGCTCTAGATGTTTTTACTTTAGCCTAACACTCAGAAACTTCTAAGCATTACATCATAGAATATTTTTCAAAAATATTAAGCTGGCACCAGCTAATGGGAATTACATTTTTTAAAATTTGAAAGTTCTGAAGTAAGGAATGGTCATTGGCAGCTCAAAACTGACCATATGATAGAAGCTGCAAACCTACCTTAACATTTGCAACTCTTACTAGTGTTAGTTAGAGCTGAATTACTTTTCCTCATTCACATACTGGTAAACTATTTGTATGATTCAGAGATGGTTCCTTTAATAAAAAAATTGTATGCTGTAGATCTCCTTCCTATATTTATATAACAAAAACTACTAAAATATATTTAAAATTTTGAAGGATTACAGCAAATTTTTTTAATCATTAAAATTGTTGATTTGCAAGCAGAAGAGAAAAGAAATTCAAGTGATTAAGAAAGAGTCTAAGAAAACCGTTTTATTGGTTGTCATTTTGAGAATGAGTATTTCCATTTACAATATTTTCTAGTGTTACATCTGATTTGAAATATTCCCATCTGCTAGTATCCTGAATGAACATGAAGCTTGAGATGTACATTTGTGTGACAGGTTATATTTCATTCATTACTTATGCAACATAAATAAGTCTGTGTATTAAATGTAAAACCAAACATCATTAGAAAGAGATCTCCTAAAGTAAGTATAATAAAGAAGACTCTAAATCACAGAAATCGACCTGAAAAAAACCCTATTTTTGAATATGAAATCTTTTATCTCTAGAAAGCAACTTTGTGCAAACTATTTTTTTAGTACTATTTCTCTCTCTTTGGGGGCACATCCATTAAAGTATCATTAGTTTTGGCATTTTCCAGCCTTCTGGTGGTTGATTTTGTCATCTTACATTTCTTGCTAGAGAATGTGTGTGAAATGTTAACTACTTCCAGCACATACCCTTTCATTTATCTCTTCTTTGAGGTGACCAAACTCGGTAGTTTCAGTCTCTCTTCAGGGGAGATTTCTCTGTGCCTTTGCTTTTCTCACTAGCACTCTCTGAATCCCTAATCCAAAGCCAAATTCTCCTTTGAGGGAGGCGGGAGAGCAGACCCCCATCATTCTCCAGTATTCCAAAGGCATAATAACATTCTGTATCATGCATTCATGCAACTGGAATATTTATTTGACTGAAACTGCTCACTGAGCTCTAGTATTCACTGAGCTGCCTGCAGTGATACCCATCCCCTTTACCGATGTAACACCAACATTTTATGACCCTGTAAGTGAAAGAATGAATCCATTTATTCACATTTCAGTATGTGTTTATCAACACATTCTGATTTCATCCCTATTCACCTGCCTCCAGGCCCCCCTCTTAAAGTTTCTCAGAAGCTTTTCTGGGTTTGGCTAATCAAGATGAATGCAAACATTGTTACTGGACTGTTTTCATCCCTTTTCTTGGCATTGTAAAGAGTTTATAACTTTGATCACTGAAAGTGTTATGGGAAGCTCATTAATAATGTAAGTATCAGCACACCGATGTTATTATTTTCCTATTAAACTTGGATAGGTTTCCATACAAAATTTCATAACCTTGTTCTGCTCTGTAACTGTTTCAGGATAGAAACAACGTAATTCTTTACTCGCTAATGATGGAATCAGTCTCAGTGAGCCTAATTCACTAATGACCAATTTCAGTGGTTGTACTATTGAAGGGCTATGACCTTACTGGCATCATGGAGACATGTTGGGATGACTCATGACTGGAGGGTTGGAGCGGAAGGATACAGGCTCTTTAAGAAAGACAGGCAGGGGAAGACAGGAGGGGATGTCTCCCGCTGTGTCAACAACCAGCTGGAGTGCATGGAGCTCCACCTGGGCATGGATGAGGACCCCACTGAGAGCTTATGTGTCAGGATTGAAGGCAGGGCAGGGACAGGGACAGGTGGCATTATAGTGGGGGCCTGCTACAAGCCACTGACCAAGACAACTGAGCGGATGAAGCCCTCTATAGGCAGACAGGAGCTGCCTCATGTTCACAAGCCCTGGTCCTCGTGGGGCACTTCAACCACCCCAATATCTGTTGGAGGGACAACACAGCAGGGCACAGGCAATCCTGGAGGTTATTAGAATGCATTGGTGATAACTTCCTTCTCCAAGTGATAGAGGAGCCAATGAGGAGAGGTGCCATGCTGGACCTTGTTCTCACCAACAAGGAGGGCTGGTGGGGAATGTGAAGCTCAAGGGCAGCCTTGGCTGCAGTGGCCATGAAGTGGTGGAGTTCAGGATTCTTAGGACAGTGAGGAGGGCGTACAGCAAGATCACTACCCTGGACTTTAGGAGAGCTGACTTTGGCCTCTTGAGGGATCTGCTTGGTAGAGTACATGGAGGGGAGAGGTGTCCAAGAAAGCTGGTTAATATTCAAGGATCATGTCCTCCAAGTTCAGCAGCGATGCATCCCAAAAAAGGAAAAGTTAGGCAAAAATGCCAGGAGGCCTGCATGGATGAACAAGGAGCTCCTGGGCAAAATAAACACAAAACGCAAAAAGGAAGCCTACAGGGAGTGGAAGCAAGGACAGGTTACCTGGGGAGAATACAGAGAGACTGTCCAAGCAGACAGGGATTGGGTTAGGAAAGCTAAAGCCCTGACAGAATTAAATCTGGCCAGGGACACCAAGGGCAGCAAGAAAAGCTTCTATAGGTATGTCAGTGATAGAAGGAAGACTAGGGAAAGTGTGGACCTTCTACAGAAGGAAACAGAAGACCTGGTTACCCAGGACATGGAGAAGGCTGAGGTACTCAATGACTTTTTCACCTCTGTCTTCACCAGCAAGTGCTCCAGCCACATCACCCAAGTTGTAGGAGGCAAAGGCAGGGACTGGGAGAATGAAGGAGCACCCACTGTAGGAGACTATCTAAGAAACCTGAAGGTGCACAAGTCCATGGAGCCTGATGAGATGCATCCATGGGTCGTGAGGGAAGCGGCAGATGAAGTGTCTAAGCTACTATCCATCATATTTGAGAAGTTGTGGCAGTCCAGTGAAGTTCCCACAGACTGGAAAACAGGAAATGTAACCCCATTTTTAAAAAGGGAAATGAGGAAGACCCAGAAAACTATAGGTCAGTCAGTCTCACTTCTGTGCCTATGGAGATCATGGAGCAGATCCTTCTGGAAACTATGTTAAAGCACATGGAAAATAAGGAAGTGATTGGTGACAGCCAACATGGCTCCACTAAGGGCAAATTGTGCCTGTCAAATTTGGCAGCCTTCTATGATGGGGTTACAGCATTGAATGTCTATGATGGGGTTACAGCAAAGGAAAGAGTGACTGATGTTATCTACCTGGACTTGTGCAAAGCTTTTGACACTGTCCCACACAACATCCTTGCATCTAAACTTGAGAGACATGGATTTGATGGGTGGATAACTCATTGGATCAGGAATTGGCTGGATGGTTACATTTGGAGTTGTGTTCAATGGTTCAATGTCCAAGTGGAGATGGGTGACAAGTGGTGTTCCTCAGGGGTTCGTACTGGGACTGGTGCTGTTCAACATCTTTGTTGGTGACATGGACAGTGGGATTGAGTGCACCTTCAGCAAATTTGTTGCTGACACCAAGGTGAGTGGTGTGGGTATCATGCTGGAGGGAAGGGGTGCTGTCCAGAGGGACCTTTGTAGGCTTGAGAGGTGGACATGTGTGAATGTCATGAAGTTCAAAAAGGCCAAGTGCAAGGTCCTGAACATGGTTCAGGGCATTCCCAAGCACAAGTACAGGCTGGGTGGAGAATGGATTGAGAGCAGCCCCGAGGAGAAGAATCTGAGGGTGTTGGTGGACAAAAAGCTCAACATGACCTAGCAGTGTGCACTTGCAGTCCAGAAAGCCAATGGTATCCTGAACTGCATCAAAAGAAGCATGGCCAGCAGGTCTAAAGAGGTGATTCTCCCTCTCTACTCTGCTCTCATAAGACTCCACCTGGAGTACTGCATTCAGCTCTGAAGTCTTCAGTATAGGAATGACACAAACCTGTGGGAACGAGTCCAGAGCAGGGCCATGAAGATGACCAGAGGGCTGGAGCACCTCTCCTGTGAAGGCAGGCTGAGTTGGGGTTGTTCAGCCTGGAGAAGAGGAGGCTCCAGGGAGACTTTATAGCAGCCTTCCAGTACATGAAGGGGGCCTACAAGAAAGCTGGAGAGGGACTTTTTACAAGGGCATGTAGCAATAGGGCAAGGGGTAATGGCTTTAAACTAAAAGAGGGCAGATTTAGGTTAGATATTAGGAAGAAATTCTTTACTGTGAGGGTGGCGAGGCACTGGAACAGGTTACCCAAGGAAACTGTGGATGCCCCATCCTTGTTCAAGGCCAGGCTGGATGGGGCTTTAAGCAACCTGGTCTAGTGGAAGGCATCCATGCCTGTGGCAGGGGCGTTGGAACTAGATGATCTTTAGCATCCCTTCCAACCCAAATCATTCTATGATTCTATGAATCTATGAACTTGTTTAGAAAATCTGTCAACTTTAATATTCTTACTCATATTTAAACAGAACACAAATAATTTTCCCCATTGGAAAAAATATTGAGATTTAGATGAACATTATTCTGAAATGGGATGAAAAGTCAAAGTCTCAAAATATTCAATAGCTAATATTCCTCCAGTTAAAAGTGTCAAAAAATACCCTTCAACAAATTCGAAACAATTTTTACAATTTGAACCTTTTGATTTGTATGGGTCTTACTACAATTAATGTTTTGAAAAAAGAAAATAGATGAGAAGTATTGAGTTAGATCTTTTACATTTTTTCCTGAAGGGAGATATTTTCCAAAACTAGGCTTCTTCTCTGAGAAAAGTGGGGGGTTTTTTGTGTGTGTTTTGTTTTTTCTTTCTTTTTTCCTTTTTTTTTTTTTTTTTAAATCGTCTATTGACTATTTGCTGTAGCTGTAGTCATTGTCTGCTGATAATGTGTGTTAGAGTTGTAACCCTGGATATGTCAGTACCAGAGTAGCTGCAGTCTGGAAACACAAGTGATAATTTGGCCTCATAAAGAATGAGCTCAAGCTCAGTGACAATCTCATTCGATTTGTAGCCTGCAGAGCTATAACAAGCTCCCTTTGATGAGGCATTAACTCCTGTTACCGTCATGACATAGCATCATATTCCCTAGCACAAGACAAAATTTACATGGTTTCAGACTCTTTTCTCTACAGTATTCAAAGTAATTGTATATTAGATTCTACATATATCCTGATCAGGATGTTCAGATTTCATTCCCATCATAAGGTCTTATACTAGGTATAATGTACTTAGTAAATTTCCCTCCCCTCCTTTCTTTTGGCAGCCCATGTATTGTACCATTCTTCTGATACTGCTAGCCCCTTCTTATGTAGATAGTGCATCTACTGCACAGCTTCAATAGCAAAAAGACCTTCTTGGTTGACTAAAAGCTTTGTAGTGTCTATAAAGACAAGTCTCCAACTAGACCTGCATTGACTTGTAACAGATTGGAAACTTTGAATTTGGATGTCAAAGTTAAAAGCCAAAGTCTGTGAGATAATCTTGATCCTATTGTGAATTGTCACAGTTTAATCCTGGCCAGCAACCAAACCCTGTGCAGCCACTCGCTCACTCCCCCTCACCCAGAGGGATGGGGAGGAGAATCGGAAAGGAATGTAAAACTCAAGGGTTGAGATAAGAACAATTTAACAGGGAAAGCAAAAGTTGTGCATGCAAGCAAAGCAAAACAAGGAATTCATTCACCACTTCCCATGGGCAGGCAGGTGTTCAATCATCTCCAGGACAGCAGGGCTCCATCCCACTTAACAGTTACTCAGGAAGACAAATGCCATTAATTCCAGATGTCCCCCCCCCCTTCCTTCTTCCTCCCCAGTTTATATACTCAGCATGGCGTCATACGGTATGAAATACCCCTTTGGCTAGTTTGGGTCGGAGGTCCTGGCTGTGCCCCTTCCGAATTTCCCATTCCCCTCCAGCCTTCTCACTGGCAGGGCCCAAGAAACTGAAAAGTCCTTGACTTTGTATAATCATTACCCAGCAACAACTGAAAACATCAGTGTGCTATCAACATTGTTGTCACATCAGAGCCAAAACACAGCACAGTACCAGCTGCTAAGAAGAAAACTAACTCTATCCTAGCTGAAACGAGGACATATATGAAAATGAATCTCAGAGGGATAAAGAACATTTTGAGGGAGTCATGAATAAGCTTCCATTTGCCTTCTTGTCATACTCCTTTCATTTAACGAGTTGTCAAAACAAAGACCTACTTTCAATATCAGACATCAGAGGGTCCAAAGAAGGACCACAATGAATGAAGGTCTGGAGAACCTGCACTGTGAGGAAAGACTGAAGGAATTAGGTCTTTTCACTTTGGAGAAGAAAAGGCTCAGGGGGATCTCGTCACAGTTTTCCAGTAGTTAAAGGGTGATTGCAAAGAGGACAGAGGCTCTTTTCACAAGGACCCACATGGAGAGGACAAGGGACAAGAGGTACAAGTTGCATTGGGAGCAACCTCTGGAACACTGGAACATCCTCCCCAGGGAAGTGGTGGAATCCCCATCACTGGGAGTTTTCAAGTACGACTAGACAGGGTGCTAAATAATCTCATCTAAGCTCCCTTTTCCATGAAAGACTTGACCAGATGGTCTTTGAGGTCCCTTCGAACCTGGGCTGTTCTGTGATATCAATCATAACTGAGTTTCTCTGTTTGTGGTCTGTCATTTCCTCAGAATAGTAACTAGTACTCAATTCAGCTAAAGGAGGTGCTTTAGACGTTTGTTGAGCTAGGGACTCCATGACTGGCTTCTCAGGGTGCATTTCTGCAGGGCTGGATATTCAAGCAAACCCCCAAATTATCATAAATATGTCTGAATATATTGTTGTGACAGTTATCAGAGGTTATGTTATCTTCTGACCTTTGATCTCAGTTAACTGGACCAACTGTGTACAGTCAAAACTTAGCCTTTTAAAAAGGCTGTAGAGGAATGGAGGCAGTGGGTTGGTTAGCACTGATAACATGCAGCTGTGGCCTTGCCTCAAGGCAGTGGGTTGATGGACATGGATGATGTGCAGCTGTAGCTCGTTCCTGCTAAGTGGTTAAATAGCCCTGAGGAGTGTGGGGGAGGGGGTTGGAAGGAGGAGCAGGAGCAGTGTGGCTTGGTCTCTGGAGGAAGGAGAAACAGCATGGACAGTAGAATCTGATGGTAAGGCCTTGTTGCAGCCTGATAGCTTGCTTGTGCTGCAACAAATGGCTTTGAAGTTCTAGGCTACTTGAGTGAGAATATTATATTGTGCTAAAAGTTGCTTTGTGTCATTGGACATGTGTACCTTTAGAAAGTCTGCTCTACATAAAATAAGAACACATAAATAACATCTGTTTTCCTCTTTCTGCTTCTAGGAGAGGTAACTTCAACTGCAGACTTCTGAAAAGTTCTAAGGGGAATTCAACTTTCCTTACTTTTCCCCCTTCCCCTAGTTAATCCTCTTTCCTGCATACCCATCCCCACAGTGGAAAAATCAGATGATCTCAGTGTCTGCATAGTACTATGGCCTTTGACTACTTCAAAGCTACTTCATAATGTCTGCAAGTGTGTTTATGTATTCTTCAGTCTTGTTATATGAAGCCACCCCAATAATATGATTCAGTTTAGGAACTAGAATAGTCTCACAGGATGGGAAGTGGGTGCAGTACCTGACTTGTGTAAAAGACAGCTGCTACCTCTTCCTGTGTTCCTAGGGAAGTCCTTGAGACTTCCTTGAGAAGCTGTGTAGCTGTGAGACTTCCAACTGAATATTAGAATAATTGCAGGAAAAAAAAATAGAAAGAGTCAAAGTTCCAAACCTAAAGTTTTTATAGCAACCAACACTTTAAATGAGTAGCGTGCACCTCTTCTTGAAAGTAAGTTTAGGTGGAAAGCTTCTTTAGTATTTACAATAAAGCATTGGTGGGAGACTAGTACTTTGCTCAGAGAACAAAAACATTCTTTTAGTAATGACTACTTCAATCTGCATTTATTGCAGTTCTTAGAGCATAACAGAAAACTGCGTCTCAGACTAGCAATCAGAATAGATTTACATTTTAGGGGTATAGCTTTACTGATCCCATATGCCTTTTCTCAGCACCAACTGGTGTGTAAATATCTGCTCTGACATGAAATACTTTTATATCTGCTTTTCTGTAATCTACTTCTACTTTCTGTTAAAAGACTGAAAGTTGCCTTAAAAATAGTATTGGGAAACACCAATTAAATCTTTTTATGGCAAATTCATGTGGACAGCCTTTCTAAATGCAGTATAAGCAATGGCACGGTGTTGTGTCTGTTCCAAAAGTATGTCAGGAATCTGTGGCCCAGTATGTTGTTCGTTCTTCTTAGTCTGAAGTGAAGGAAGAGAAAATAGTTCTCAATTTTTTTATAATCCTTTGAATTTCTCTGTCTGTATCTCTTACTCCATAACTTAACAGTCAATCCCAGATTAGTGATCTAGTGGATTTTTCATTTGGTTTGAAATATCACCGGACATCAGATGCTCCTTCCCTGCATTTGCTACTTTTTTCTGGTTTTTTTTTTCTGTCGCTGCTAGTTGAAGATTAAGATCCTAATCTGAATCTTCTGCATGATAGCATGTTACAGTTGCATAGTCAGACTGACCTACAGCAGCAGGTTTTTGTCAATAAAACCAAGTGACAGGATGCTGGATACCCATTTTTCCTACCACTTTTCAAGTTCCTGACCAGCAAAGAAAGCAGTTATTGCTTTGTGTAATTGTTAGAGCAGCAGCTGTAAACTGTGTAAAAATGGTAAAAAATAATCAAACCTGCTTCAGTGGTGAATAAAAATTGAACAAGAGAAGCTTTAAAGGAAATCAAGTCCCCATTGAAGTGTGCTAATTACTACATTCACATTCTTGCTTTACTTGAGGCATACTTCAGACTTACCTGAAGACATCCTATTAGACTTTCAATCTTAGGTTAGTCATTACTGTTTCATATATTTCAGTTTGCCTACAGCAGATTAAGGGAGTGTTGTCTTTTATTAATGAAGAAGAAAAACAGAATTTAAACTCTTCAAAGAAAGAAGGAAATAAAAGCAGACATATCAAAATGGAAGTTATGCTACAGTCAGTCTTTTGCAATAATTTTAATTAAGAACAGGACTGTACTAGTAAGGATTTGGTGCTTTTGAATTGTAAGTACAACCTGATTTCAACCAAATAGTGTTAATCACAAGTAGTGATAAAAATTAGGCTGATGTCAAGCCTAAAAAAACCCAAATGAGGTTAAAGATCATAAACCAAAGGACAAGTCTTTTACTATCTCCTCTACCAAAACTCTCCCCTTTAGTTTTTTGGGGAGTATTGTCTAAAGAGAATTGCAGGATTTGACTCAAAGCAACATTTTCATAAGTGACAGCTGACTGGTAGATGGGGACATAATATTAGATACCACACAAGGGAATTGCTTGCAAAACTAACAGAAATGCAAGGAAAAGCATAGGAGGAAACTTTAACAGACACTTACCACAAATTATGATTTCTGTTTTCCCCCAGTCTGTAGCTTCATATTAATAGGCTTTCCCTCTGGGGACAAATCTGCCTTCTGCAGAGTCCAGACTACAACGTAGATGGTGATTATATATGTATGTTCACACTCATACTCCTATACTCTATTTCTGAAGCCATCCTTTTTCTGTTTCTGCTCATTCTTGATTACTTTTGATCAGATTTCCTCTGCTTCTCCATTCTCCAGAAGCACCTGATGAAGCCAGTAAAGGTGATAGTGTGTATTGAAAGTGCATAAACAGATAGAATGTCTCTAGGCCCTATTGCCTAGACAAAAATATTTTTTTTACATTAGTATAAATTCCTCGAAGCTGAAACATTAGTTCTCAAAATAATGTCTTGTAGATAGTAAAAAAATGCATCTTCATTCTACTGAAATTAGTCACAAAATTCCTTAGTGGAACCAAATTTTTAACTCCTGATAAAGATTTTTTGGAGTGGTTTGGGAAACTGAGTGAAGCAGAGGAGTTTAAACTCAGCTGAAGGATTGATATTATGCCAAAAGTTTTCAGGGGTTTTCTACAGGGGACAATCACAATTTGCTATTCTAAAAGCAATCATAGTACAAACAAGGGCAATAGTACACACAAAAGGCCATTTAACCATTGTTCAGTAAGGTGTCCCAGTTCTGAAAACCTCCATAAGGACATGTTTAATTCCTACTCTTTTAAAGAAGATGCAAATAAATACCAAATATGAACCACCTGTGGGTGCTACAGGGTATTGGTGGAGTTAAACACATATGCAAGTGCTTTACAAAATTCAGGGCCTGATATATAGTCTTCATTGGAAATTGTATTTATTAATTTATGCCTACATGCTCTGGCTGTGCTGTACCTTTGCCTCCACTAAGTTTACCTATCAAGATAGCCCTTGGGGGGAGAAACCCAAGAATGACCTCATAATCAGAGAAGCCAATTGTATTTCAAGCTATTGCCAAAAAGACAGTTTCTCACTTTTCACCACCCTCATCAAAGGTTCTTGATGGTTTTTTTTGCTAGCACTTTGTGGCAGTTTAGACATTAGGATTACAACCATACCTGTCTGAAAATAATTTTGTTTTACAGCTAGTTTTTCAGTGGATCTGTTCCTCCTGCAGCTGACAGTACAACCACAGGAGCACACATGCCAAGACAAACAGGTGACAAGAATATCGAGATAGGGGTGAAAAGGCTGGACTGTTCTTCTTGCAGCCAGACAGGCTTCAATTGACTGAAACTAAACATGAAACCAAATATGATAATTTTTAAACAAACCACACATTTTAATAGCAATTGTAGTGCTTTATTTATTTCTCAAATATTAAGGGTAATTGGCTAGACATTCAAGACAACTATTTCCCTGCTAAGCAAGAGACAACACAACCCCAGAAATATTTGCTTAAACTCAGTATGAATTTATATAGTATGCAGACATGCTTCCTAATGGTATAATAGATTTTGCATGACAATAGCAATAGAAAGATAGTTTTGGAGGTAACAAATGTTGTCAGGTGGCATATACCACTGTAGCTCCATTACTGACAGTTGGTCTGCTCTGAATTATATCAATAGGACAGATTTACAGTAAGTTAAGAGGCCAGATGGGAGACACACAATCTCTAATGATAGAAAGGTAATTCTGTTTTAGCATAGTGCTTTAAGAATCTTATAATTTCTTAAACAGTACAATAATTAACTGTAGTTCCTACTGTGAACCTTTCCCCTCCACATTAGAATCAGGATTGAAGTGTTGATGTGGGAGGGACTCAGGAAAAAATGAATGAGAAAAGCTTTGTATATATGTTAAATTGCTCTCAGTATTATGCAGACAGAATATGGCAAAAAATGAAAAAAAAGTTTGGGTAATGAACATTCCCATACAAAATAAAAGTATCCATAAAGGTGGTAATTGAAATTCAAAGGGAAATCATGCATATGAACAGGACTAAAAAATGCCTTCATAACATTTCTTCCTTTTTTTCCCCAAAACATTGTGGTAGAACTGCCTAAATAACTGCATTAACAAATAAACAAGAATAAGATTGATCAGCTAATTTGCTGCTTCATTTTGTCTAGAAAATGTGATAACTGTTTTAGCTGGGATACATTAGCAGACTTGTCTGAAGTGGTTTTAGGGTTACTCACCAGTATGCCACAAATAAATTCCCTTCCCCATCAAAATTCCATGCATTGAAAGTTCTCTCTTACCCTAGCTATTAGTTTTTCTTGCAAAAGCAGCTGTTGCAATCTATTATACCAAAAAATTATAGAACAGGATTTACGAACTCAAATATTCTAAACCTCTGTGTACTAAAAAGCCAAATGAAATTTTTGTCAGGTGTGATTATTGTCTATGAATGCATGACACTCACTTTCCTAAACTACATCAACCAGTTTAGCCCTTATATAAATTACCCACGAAGCTCCACTGGAGGTCTGGGCTATCTACCTACTGTACATCTATTTCACACTCTGGTGGAGTTACTGTCATACAATACTATTGCTGTGAAATGTTATAAGCAGTATGTAGCAAGTACGGTGTATTCATCTGTGTTCTTTCTTTATATTTATGCTATTGGTTTCACTGAAGAACAAGTCAGTTGTTTGATAGTTTTAGAATTGCAAATGTTTCCCCCCTGAGAATACCTTCTGTAGAACAGTCAGCAAGAAAAGACCTGTGCAACATCTTTTGTTTGAAGATCAAAGCTATTTTAGGTCACAAGAATACTGAGATATATCAAAGAAAAATAAGATAAGGGCTGCATTTTTGCCCTTCACTACTTGCAGAATCTTTTTCTAGGTTTATTTTTGAAGAAGCTTTCTTGTTTCTTCTAGAAACCTGTTCCCTAAATTTCAGCCCAAAATACTACTTGTCAATATTAATACAACCTGAAAATATTTTGCAAATGAAAATATTCTATTATCATCTATACTGACTAAAGTTGGTTCACAAGTACTATTGATTATCCAATTGTTGCAAAGTGAAAAATAGATGTTAGGAAATTCCATCATGCATTTAACAGCTGATCAGATAATTTTCTATGTGTAAATAGAAAAACACACATAGAAAATACTTAAACAAGGTGGGGAATATACAAAGGAATTTATTATTAATATGAAATGACAAAAGAAAGTGTAAGCCCACTTTGGAACAAACACAAATTTAGCCAGTGTAACTAAGAGTGAAACTGTATTTGTACAATTACTTGCTGGTTGACACAAAAGATTGAGAGCAACAAAGCCAGTCAATAGGAATTTAAAGGCATATTGAATTACAAAGGTGTTGTCCGTATCTATCCTGCAGTACCTAGTACTGCCTTTGATAGAGCACAACCAAGAGGGGCAGCTCACATTTTAATTAGCACATTTTTCATGTGCAGAAAATGACTAAAATTAGTTGCCTTACCAGGAATGGTTCTAGGTGCAAAGTTCCAAAAGAGTACTTGTGTTCAGCCTTGTTTGTCTTGGACATGACAAAATAGCAATCTACACTTACTAGTGTGTCAAACATTAAACTCCGTATTTTAGTAACTATTGACTTAACAGAAGAGACCTACCAAATTTACTCATTTTCATTACATTATTTCAAATTATATCATAATACAATAAATCTGATATAATACAGTTTGCTATTGCTGTAAATATCCAAAGCTCTTAACATTTGCAATTGAAAAGCTCGTTAAACCTATGTAGGTTTGGCAACAGAAATGAAATATGTATTTCAGATGGGTTTTTTAGTCACAATTTTCACTGTGTTCCCTGAGAACACTGAAACAGAAGTAATTGATTCATCTTCTCATTCAGGGTTAACAAGTGCTCACCTTAGGGCTGATACAGTTGTGGTGACTCAATATCCTATACATGCTGAATGTAGCAAAGAGTAGCAGCATCTTCACCAGCAAGACAATAATTGATATGGGGCCTATCCCAGATGTTTTTATTACTTTTTCATAAAAGCTAGCAGAACAAATTATATGAGTGGTCCTCATCCCTCCACTGCAAAATTAGCACTGTTAACTTAAAACTCTGAGGTAATGTAATTCTGATAAAAGTTGGTGTCAACCCTGTTGTATTTTCACAGAAGTGCATGAGAAACTATTACATAGTGTATTCTAGTTGTTTGAGGGCTGATAAAAAAAGTAATGGCATGAATGTCAATCACAAGAAAATATGATGTATACCTTGGAGAAATAAAACAGTCAGCTTCCACGGTCAGTCTTTCAAACACTTGCATTTCACTAGCATTCACCCTATAGACCAATTCACATATGTCTTTATAAAAATGATCCATTGAGAAACTACTGTGCTACTTCATCAACATCTATGGGACACGAAAATTGTGTTTCCATCAATCACTTGTAGTAGAATAAAGTCATTTTAATAAAGAACAATAACAGAATAAATGCCTCTACCTTTAAAATAAATTGTAAGACTGTCTTTATATTTTCTTACCCCAAAACTTCTTATTTTGTGACAGCATCCTTTTTTCTTTCATATTATCTTTGAAATATTGCAGTTTATAATGCAATATAATTAACTATGTAATGCACGTTGAAAATACTATCTAATTTTCTAGTCAATCAGTGATGATTGTGAAATAGCTGTTGTGCAGTATATTAACACTTTGTAAATGTGTTTGCATACTTGAATTATCAGTTATAGCCCTGCTTTTTGGTTAGTACAGTGACTCTAACTTCAAAATCCACAAGAACCTTAAAGGTACAAACAATTGTTTAGGATAGTCTAAGCTCTGATCCTTCTGAGAAACAGACAGATGAAAACATAATCTTACACAACAGAACAGGCTGCTTCTGATTACGCAATTTTTTTCTACTATTACTGAACATTCAAAATAAGGTTTACTTAGGATAAATCTGTCTTCCTTTCCATTGCAGATCTAGAAGGCAGGTATCAACTGAATGTTCTATGTTTGCTGCTGTGTTTGCGTGCCACCAAAAGTCATGTGGATTGTGGTTCAAATAAAAACCTAAGACACTCTCTTTTGAAACTGTCAGCAATAGTATATTTTTATGTTATTTTTCTGAATGTTTTCCTTTCTTTTCATTAGATTTATTCAGCAAATAGTTTGATCAACCTTAAAACTACCTGCTTCAATGACTAAATTGTTTTTCTGGAAGACCAGTTTTGTCCCCGTCAAAGCAGACTTTACAGTTTAATCTTTCCTCTATGACTCCATTGAAGTGCTGCTTTTTATTTCTTCCTTCAGCACATTTTTGAGGGCTGTCTTTCTGTTATTCTTTCACAAGTCAATGTAGAATTTCCCATAAGCTTAGACATACTCTTCTTGGATCTTTACAATTCATCTCTTTGAGAATACATGGTTGAATTAAATAGATAAGTATTTGATTTGGAAAGCACTCTGGAAGTGCTTCAGAATTAGGCATATTTCTGTTTAGACAGCCACAGAACAATATGAAGTTGGACAAAACAAATGCCAACATACATACACGTGTATATATACATACATATCTTGTATCAGCTTCCTTTGTGAATAGTTTATTATAATCCCCTAACAAATCCCTGCTCAATCTCTTCCCTTCCTCATGGATGTAGGAAATATGGAGAAACTGCCTTTTCAGAGTCCTGGTTCATTTTGTTTTCTCTCTAAAATGACTGATGAAAGACTCACAGCCCTGCAAACACTTTAAGTTGCTCCCACTTCTCTGGTAGGAAATCTACTTCCTAAAGACCTACCCCCTCACACAGACACAGATTGTTATGCTTTTGTACCCTGCTGTTCAGATAGTATTCTAATATTGCAATTTGTACTTCTACCAGCCATCTCAATATTTTACGGTTTATTATAGCTATAGCATTGGCTATGTCTCTAGTATGCCTCCTCTTACTGATGAAAATGCCACACAATTTTTGTGTGTGTGTGTTTGGGTTGGGGGAGGTCATTATTCATGAAGTTTGTGGATCAATGGATTATTCAAATTGTGTTTGGTAAGATTTTCACAAAGAGGTGGGGGTTTCAACAGTACAGGATCTTAGTGAATGTCCATTCTATATATTAATTTCCCCTTCCACTTACCAACTTAATATGCTTTCACCCCACTCTATTAGGCAAATCTGTGCCTACTCACGTGCCTCGTGGTCAAGCTCAGTGAACCAAGCACCATCTACTCCTTATTCACAAACGCTCCCTCTCTTTTGAATTGTTTTTCTAGTGAGTAGGCACCCATGGTTTTGTTAGTTGTTCCATTTCTGATTTCAAAACGAAGCCAACTTCTTTGCTCTTTTGATTATTAGGAATGAGGCAGCAACACTCCAGAGAGAAGAGATTGGAAGATGTTTAAAAATAGATAGGAGAACAGTAGCAGCCAGATTCCATAGCCCAAGATCAACAAGTACATTGAGAAATAATCAGATCTCCTAAGGATCAGCTTAGCAGATTTCAAGAACAACAGTTTTAAGAGAAGTTGATTCTCTCTGTCAAGCAACATTTCTGACATAGCAATAAATGACCCATAGGACTTTCAATGAATTATTGTTGGAGTCTTCAGAGTTTTGAAAGCCTCCCCTATGGGTATGAAGGAACTATCTTTTTTTTTTCTTTTTGCATTTAATTTGTAGAGGGACGGAATGTACTTTACCTTTACTTGTATTGTGATTTACAGTCTTATGGGGAAGCACAAGAAGTGTATAATGCAGATGCAGCTGTCACTGGCCAATTTGACAGTAGCCAGAAGAAAGATATTTTGCCTACTGATACTTAGGTATGCCTACCTCTGGGTAGGCAAAAGAAGTCTGATGTCACTGTGTCTTCCCATATACTCTTTCCTCTCTGTCCTTGAAGTACACTGTCTGAATAGTTAAACCTGTGATAATGTGGCTCACTCTTCCAGCTGTGAACTCCCAGATCAGGAGCACTTTCCTGTATTCTTTAATCCTTGGATATTGCATAGATATCATGGAGCAATAAGCTCTGAAGGTAATAAAGGAGTTAAAAGTGACAGCAGTGAAAGACTTCAAGAGGGAGATCAGAGGGGAGGTTGCAAAGTCATGTACCTTCTAAGCATCGCCATATAAATGTAACTGTAGCTTTTATTTTGTAGAAAATTGACTTGAAGGTGTTAGGACAAAGAAGGTAACAAGCAGCAGCTATACGGACGATTATTTCTCATACAAAACCTGAAGTGAAGAAATACATTTTAATTACTAAAAGACTCAATGTCCAGGACTGACTTTAGTAATAAGTAAGGAATTACTTTTCTTTACCAAACAATAAACCTAGCTTGCAAATGAGAACAATTCACCCATAGAAGTAAACCATGATCTAGTAATTGGTCAAATATTCCTGAGTACTGCGATAGACTACTAACAAACAGGACTTCTAACACTTGGATTGAAGCTGGAAGGGGTATTTGAACCTCACTGTCCTTAGTGTCCTGTGAAATCATACACCTAACAATTGGTCAGTGGCTATACACAATTCAGGCAGTTTCAAAGGAGTTAGTTAATTTTTAAATATACACACACATATATGTATCTGTGTATACATAAATATATATATAATGTGCTTTTAGAATTGTAGAGCTTGCCTAGTTTACAGTGAAAATGCTTGCAATGCACTTAATTCTCTTTGAAGGCCTACTGCAGAAAAGGCTTGAAAATGCTAAACTGTCCACCTTTCAGAGTTCTCAGCATGAATTCTGAAATAACTATGAACAATGAGATGTCTAATGGATGGCAAAAAGCACAATAATCAGTACTTGCACAACCCTTTCTATAAAAGGCTTTCAAAATTATTTTAAATTTAATTTAAACCTAAATATCAGTTTGAATTTAAGAACAGGAAATTGTTGCACAGAGTTCTCAGATGTTACAATTTTTGTCCAGATATTCTGCTCTTGAGCTTTCTGACTCTTCAATCTTCTAACTCTTCTGTCACTTTTGGTTATGGTGGGGTACTTATTATTAACGTGTGGTGTTTGGATGTGAAATTCTATCCTGCCTCTTTTTTTCCCCACACTAATTAGCCTACCTCTACAGCCAGAATTTATAGCACAGAAAAAATTCTACAGATGTGATGAATTATTAACACGAAGAAATATGAAAAAGCAGATTTTTCTACTGTTTTACAAAATTAATTACATAAAGGTCTAAGGTTTTTCAAATTTTAGGATGAATAAAAACTCTCATCCTAAACTTCGCTTTAAAGCTTTAATTCCTTGATTCTTTTCTTAAAAGGACTGTGTAAAGTCAAGTCCCTACACTATACATGCACTCTGAAGTTCATTTTTAGTTTATCCTTGACTTGACCGATAGTAAAGCCCATACTCCTCTGTAGTCTGTGCTTTTATCTAGGTCACAATGAACTTGTCACATTATAAATATTTTAGAAACTTGGCTTTCTGGCCTAAATGGCCTACAGTTGGATGTAACAAATAGACCTTTATTTTTCACTAGGCTGTTATTATTTGAACTAACACAAAAATAGTTTGGCATATACGGAACAGTTTAGTGAAACACGAAGCCAAATGTTAGTGGCAGGAAAGAATACTGAAACATATGACACTAGCTAAGATTCACTGAAGTACAAATCTCAAAACAAAGACCAGTGAAGTTTAGAAATGCTGTGATGCTCAGAAGGTGACAGTATATACGCTGAAAAACACCAGTATCTTTATCCCAGAGAAGTAGGAAGTGTTACTCTGTTTAACAATGGAAAGTAGAGCTGCATCTGTGAAACAGTCATGAAATTAATTCTCATCTTTTGAGACCTTGCCTAGATCTTCAAACATTAAATCAATCCTAATTATATCATATAGTAGAATTCAATTTTTTTTTTTGATCCATTGGCAGATTATTTCTCCATCAAGGCTAGGAAAGACGTGCAATCACCAAAACCAGAACACACCCACACCAAAATATCCATTCCTTCCTCTTAAATTTACTTCTAAATTCTTATAATTTGCCTCTTTGCTCTCTTTCTGAAAGGGGATATTTGATCTGAGAACTGTCATCAGAACTTTGCTGACAGTAACATCTTGCAAGTCCCTGTCATCAGAAGATATGACCAGCAGCCACAAGTTAGGGATGGCTGGAAACACTATATTGTGTGAGGAGATGTGGTCTTCAGCTAGTATGACATTGTTAAAAGCTGTAACTGACATTTTCACAGTTGAAAATGGTCATAGCCCAATTTGATCCAAATTATATTCTGTGTCACAGCTGAGATAATTATGACTGAAGATAAACACACAATAAAGAAATCTGAGAGAGAGATCAGCAGTGTACTATCTGCAAACTTAGTCTTTCACTGAAACAGAAGAAGTGTATGCAGTGTAACAGAAAGGGATTTTTTCCCCGCTTTGTTTTTTTTGTATGTCACAAAAATGTTGTGACAATATTTATTTTACATCTTGGACAAAGTAAAAAAAAAATAAAAAATATCCTTGTGTTGTTATTGATCAAAATCCAGGTACACTCTCAGGGAGCCCTGAGAACTTATAATGTAGTAATGCATGCTAATAGTTTTCTGAATTATTATGTATTACATTCAAGAGGATTAAGAAATTTCTAAAACTATCTCAGTGCACATATCTATTCAGATGGCCATACCTCAGATTGTCTTTGTTTTTCAGTGAAATGATCATAGTAGTCATCATTTTTCAAGAAAGATAACTTAGCAATATTTTTAAAACTCAGAGCTGTAGATGTAAGGTCATAAATAGACCATTTGTTAAATGAAATTGCTTGACATTTTTTTGTTAGGTTTCAGTGCTCTGTCTGAAAAGTGTACATAGAAGATAGACTACTTGTGTGTCTTTCTCTTCTTTCTGTCACAAAAGAGATTTGATCCAACCCCTAACCTCCCAGGCAGAAGAATTTTCTTATGCTACTGAGACCTCAGCTCATTCTGGAGCTGCATATTCAGGCAAAGTGTAAGAGATTCAAATGGTTAATGACCTTCCTGTGATGTAAATCCCAAATCTCCATGCTTCCTGGTATGGCCTTCCTCAAAGCTTTCCAGCTATTGTTTTTATAATACATCAACACCCATTGACAGAAAGTCCAATGCCTCAGTGCCCTGCTTTGAGGTATTTTGAATCTGCCTGTAATAAATATTCTGCAGTTTTTACAAGGGTGCACTGCTTGATGGTTTATTTGTGGGTTTTCTGGTTTTCTTTTATAAATATTCCTTTCTTAAAAAAACCCCAAACAACCAACAACCTGCTAAAACCTGACTCTTTCTTCGGCTGCTGATTCCTGGGCTCTGGAATAGGGAGTGTGGACAAGGAGTCTTAATTTTAGTAAGGAGAGTAAGCAAGCCTTGTGTCAGAGAGTTTATATCTGTAATACAGTGTTCCACACTTCAGTCAAAACTTCCACAAATCCATCATTCAGAAAAGGCTCTTTGCATTAAAAGAAAAGTGGCTCTGTCCTATATGGATTGATTCAAATCTTTTTAGTGCCAAAACATCTGTTGGAGATGCTGTATATAGGTTAAAAATGCCCACCCACCCACCCACCCCCCCCCAAAAAAAAAAAAAAAAAAAGAAGCAAGAGCTGTATAAGTTGTATAGACAAGATTTAAGTGTTTTCCTAACATATGTTTTTATGAAATATCAGAAACTATTTTATCTTCTTGTCACTCCTGGATATGATTTATAACAACAGTGGCTGCAAATCAGACTAGCAGTAATAAAAAACAGGTGGTAACTGAGAGAGGAGTCTGAAATACATGCCCACCACAACTATGTAAACTCATTACCATCAGCATTTATTTCCTCTGACTGTATTGTTTGCTGGTACTAGTAACATTATACAGTAATGCAATCCTTTCATTGATACTTTGTTGTTGGGAATAGGTTTCCCATGCATATGTACAAGGTCTGAAAATTTATGACAATGTCTAAGTGACTTCTAAGTTTACCGCAGATAAAACATCTGAATAACTGTCTATCAGTGTGAATTTTACATTTAATTAAGATCCTGTCTGCAGTCTTTTAGTACAGTTTGTAGAGTCTGCTGGCAAACCAAAATGTCTAATGAGAATCTATATGGGCTGGGAGTCTGCTTCACTAGGTCCTTTTTAGAAAAAACAGAATATTGAATACATTATTTGAATGATAAATGTTATTCAATATGAATTGCCAGAAATCTCATCAGTCAATGTCCTGATGTAAAACAGGAACCAACGTAATTTTTTTATTAAGTGAAATGATGGATATGCTTACAGAAGACTTAAGATTCAGTTAATATCTAACATAATGCAAACAACAAAAAGAAACCAAAATTAAACCACAAACCAAGAGCCATCGTGTTTCTGTCACTAGCTATTCTAAATATCATGTAATATTTATTTTGGTTTGCTTATACTGACATAAAAATGTTTTTTGTTTATTTATACTCTGTCCTGGTCAATACATTTTTTTCAGGGGAAACATTCTGTAATCAGTGGAGACAAAACCACATGCACTTTTTTTTGTTATTAAATGTGATTAGTCTTTTTGAGTTGCAGCTAATTACACACGTATTACTTAGACTATGTGGTTGGCACACCAAACAAAACCCAAACATACAAAAAAACTGTTCAGAGATTTCAGTAGTCCACTGTTAAGCATTCTCAAATGGAGAATTCTGGTTTGTTAGTGTTTTTAACTGTAAAGGGAGTGCTAGACAAGTTAATTTCCACACCATTTCTTTTAACACAGTGTGCTAATAAGGCACCAAAATATTTTTAAAGTTTTCAAATAATCAATAATAGTGCAAAACAAGGGTTGTAAATAGAGACAATATTTTCATCAGAGCACAAGTATAATTCAAAAATATAGACAACCTTTGGGCTGACAAGTCATTTTCATATTCCAGTTTCAGCTTATGTAGTCTTTTTCATGTTTAAGAAAACAGCATTCTGCACTTAAATACAATCATTAGTTTCCAGAGATATTGGCTAAATGTACTAGACTTTTCAAAAAAGTCATAATTTAGCAATATAGTATACTGTGATATTTAAAAAGAGACTTTCTGGTTCTATAATTGAACTGGAAAACCAGAAACAAAATATTCTGAATCAAACTGAAAAATATAATTGTTTTGGAAAAAATGAACAAATAATTTGAGGTTAAACCATACAAAATCTTTTGGTTCAGCTTTAGGTCTTTAATTTTTTAATAACTTTTAGTTCAGTTATTCTATTATGAAAATTATTTACAATACTATTTTGTTGTGAAACTTTTTGAGGGTTAAATGTACTTAAATAATTCATTTTAGTATTGGAACATTTCAGTGTCCATCTCTCACAAAATGCAGTTTTCTGGTAAACTTGCATTTTGCCTGTTGAGATTATACTCAGAGTTTTAGTGGAAATTGCACTGTGTTTTTTGACTCCTTTTATGGTACCACAGACATTGCTGATCTTTTTATACAGAAAGGAGGAAAGCCAGATGTTTGTATAACTTTCTGTAAGGTTCTATGCTTTTCAAATACAGTTATTTGCATTGATGTAGACATACTGACATAACACTTCACTCCTGTGTTGTGTAGGCTGTCAGAAGGGATGACACAGGGGTCCTTCTGGCATCTCTCAACATTCTAAAAGCAGTGGGTTTCCTTTCAGCGGGGTAAACAGGTATGCAGTCATACACTTTTACTTCTTACAAAAAGAAAATTCAGTCTTTCTTAAGAGATATATTACAACAAACCCTTAAATAGGGAAAATGCTATGCTATTTTTCACCTCATGCAGGTTGTATAGCACATAGAGCAGATGTTCTTGAATGCAACGCCATAATCATCATTGAAGACTGGTAGTATGAAACTGAGGTTGCAAATCCCATTCATTTTTCTGCCTCAGTCAGTGCAGAGCATAAACAGACTTGGTGAACCAGGAAATCATAAATCTATGCAACCACTTATGTGTTTGGTGTTGGACTGGGTTCAACAGAATCATTGCATATTATCCTCTGTTTTGTCAATTTTACTGCAGGCACAAACAAATGAATTCCAAAAGATGTAATTAATGTCCTCTGATGTTAAAGAATAAGCATGAATTAATCTACTTTTCATCATATATTTCAGCTTACGAGCACACTAGAAGACTAGATCAACAGACACATATACATGAAGGCTTTGCTAGTGATACAAACACATTATCTCAGTTCCTTAACTAAAGATGCAAAGCCTCAAGACAGACAACTGTTTTGAATTTTTTGTCTGTGTATCATGCACTTGACACCCGGATGAATGAATTCACATCATTCGAATGTGAATTAATGTCCCTTAGCTGTCTAGACCAATGGCCATCTGTTAGGATGACAGGACATATTCACCAGGTTGGGCCATTGCTTGAGGGCAGATGTGTCAAGAAGTGGCTGGTATAGATGTGTAGCCTGTAAAATACTTTAAATATCTTCTTTATATGTGAAAGAGTTGAATGTCACCATTCACTAAATCATATCCTTTAAACCTACATGCCACAGAAAGAAAATATATTTAGAAGCAGATGAAATAGGAATACTTATAGGAATAGATAAGGAATGTGAAGGAGCAGCTGTGGCTATCAGTTACCTCAACCATCTTAAAAATTAGGAAACCAAAGAGCCCCAAGTAAGTTATAAACATAAATTGGAAGGTCATCTCTACAGCAGGCTATAGTGTCAGAGGGGCTAAATGAACTGCAGAGAAATACTTGGTTGGAATCCAATGGAAATAAATAGTATTGCCATTATTACCAGGCACCATTGAGACAGTTTTGATTCCTGCAGTGTCAGGTGTTCGGCACCTTGCCCAGAGAAAGGTGACTCCAGGTAGACATAGCTGTAGAGAAGGGTTACTCATAAGGATAGGTAGAAGCATCTAGAATCTGTTATTTTGGTTAAGCAAAATTAAGGCAATGTGAGATTATGACTCTGGTCTCTAACAATACCATGAAAGGACAAGAGTTATCTAAGTTACTGTAGAATATTAATGCAAGAAGAAATAGGACTGAATATATGTGGAAATGTGGAGAATGATTCCTATGCAGTAGGGCAATGAAGTTCTGAAAAGTTTTCCAATACTAGAAGGGCCAAAATTACCTGACTTCTTTTAAAATGGTGTTTTATATATTTATGGAAGGAATAACATGAAATAACATAGGAGGAGACTGACATGATGGAAGAGGAGATTAATTTTGATTTTTTAGTTCTATGTGGACGTTTATGTTTAGTATAGTCATACCTAAAAATGCTATAGTACAGGCTAATTAAAAAAAAAAGCTGCTAGCAAAAATTAACTTTCTGTCATTTTTTTTTTAAGACTGTGTGATTGAAATACAGCATAATTTTACTTTCTAAACTATTAGCTCTAAGAAGCCATAAAGCCACCCCCCTTATCATCATGGTACTGATGATGCCAGCCAGTCTTTATGTCCTACTGTTTCATTTTTGGTGCACACATCTTTGTTCTTTACCCAATACCGTCATTTTTGTGTGGCAATCCATAATAATAGTGCATTGCCCTTCTTTAAGTGCCTTACTAAAAGTTATGTCTACTACAAAACACTTAGAAAGGCCTCACTAATTGACATTCTTCTGGTGTAACCACTGCTTGTTATGCTAAATGTGTTCACTTCTTGGTTATCTTGTTCTTCCCCTTCTTCCCATGTGTTTAATGAACTTATCTGTTCTCTAAGGTAACACTCAGCTTTTCCAAACACATAGGATGGTTACTGGCTTTCTTCCAGTTTTTTTTTAAGCTCCTCTCTAAAAATACAGTTTGCATGTCACTTTCATGTGAAGATGGGAAGAAACTAAAAGAAGAAAAGCTTTCTTCTACAAAATCCTTTCCTCCCATCCAATAACTGTACAATTAAAACAGAAGGCAGGGAACAATAAAACCTGAGTAGAGCAATAGGTTTACTCTTCCTACCTTCACAAAGAAAACCTTGGAAACTTAGATTTTTAGCATACATTCAGAACACCCATATAACAGAAAACTGCCATCCTGAAATTATTTTGAAATATGAAGATGGCATCTTTAAATGCAAAGTAATTTCTTCCAAGACCGCTTTTCTTAACTTAAAAGTTAAGAACTTTCAACATACCCTGTATTTAATTCTAGGGTGTTCGTCCCTCCATATCTTTTAAATGCTTGGCCTGGTAATGGGCAAATGCATGAAAGGGGAAGGAAGATTCGCTTTTAAGCAATTAATAGTAGAGTGGATCTATAGAGGCTTTCCATGATGGCTGTGCATTCACTGAAAGGCTGAGGATCTGAAAGGAATGTGTCTTTGTGTGAGTTTATACAGTCTGGAACACAATAGCGCCCTACAGGGGCATCCACTGAATATAATATTATAATCTATTTTGATTTTGTGTAATGTACTGCTCCTTATTTGTGTCTTTTCATTTTCTGCTTTCTGTGTCTAAACATATAAAAGGTCTCTGTGGAGCAGAGGTTTGTACCTGTACAGAAAATATCTGTGTTCTTTACTTCTCCTGGAATCTTAAGGCCCAGTGCTACAGGCATCCCTATAGGCATGCAGACAAAAGCAACATATAGTCCTTGGATAACTCTGTATATAAGAGGAAAAGGTAGTTTCCAGTTTTCCAGGTGGGTAAAGTTGCCTGGTAGGGAAGGTGGTACAGCTTGCAGCCTTTTTAGCTATACTCAGTGTTTAGGGCACTTAATGAGATCTCTGCTCATAAATTCTGCCTTTCACCTTCCAAATAGTGTAGTTGCCACTGAGTTTTTTTGTGAAATGGTGCGCTTTCAGGTGATGAGTCACATGGAGTTGTTACTGATGCATAGTGTACTACTTGTATACGAATAGGTATCATCACACTAAATGCACTGGAAGGTCAATGAAAAAAGGATGTGCAATCATACATTTATAAAGTGTCATGCTGTTATTTGGCAAAGGCAAATTACGACTGAATTAACCACATTCATACTCTTTCACAAAAGGTTTTGAAAACTAAACATTTGCTAAACTGAAACACAAAGCACAATGACAGTAAAATAAGCTGCAACTACTGCAAGCCAAGAGTTTAAGGAAAAAGAAAATCATGGGTACATTTTCCAAAACTTCCAACCTAAACTTTTTTGCCTGACAAAGGAGAATAAGACAAACTACTGATTAGCCTGAGAAGTAGTGTTATGTAGAGAGTAACTTTCCAGTGTATAATGTCTTTTGTATTAAATGTCGGATTTTCTGCACTGACCAGAGTGAATTGATCGGGTCTTTTTCAGATGACTGTCACAAAAAGCCTTTTAAACATTAAAATTACACTACGTATGGATTTAGCCACCATACATACAAGATAAATTGCAAATTCTCCTGGTTTTAGAGAGCTTATCTCTTAGTGTGCTGCACATGAGCAACAATTGAATGAACAGAGATACCTGGTGCAACAGCATTATGAGAGTGGCACTATGCCACTGGAGGTGGGTTGTAGAGAAAGGATGTCTCCTGGCTATGTATGGAAATGAATCAGAATGTCACAAAAATAATTTTAAATGTTTGAAGAATTTAAATTCTTACTACAGTGGCAGCCAGCCATTATTTTTCAGTAAACTCTATTAAAATTTGAACTGTTTATTCTCCTCAGAATTCTTAATCCCATGAAACCTGTATTTGCTTTCTGTTAAAGTCATTATTCTACTTCTATTCAAATTCTTTTATGGATTGATATCTCCTACAGAGTAATACTGTTAATTTGATTTTTAGAAACCTTTGGCTTTTTACTCAATGTACAATTTGTAAGCCTTTTCAAGCTGCAACATAAAATGTGGGAGAGGTAATTGAAATGTTTCAGGTGGTTATAGACAATGCACTTGCTCTAACATTTCTAGGCTGATAAGCAGTTGAGCACTAGTGTTTATTATTTCCAGCATTGTATCTTAGACCTTACCAGTTTGATGACTCAAACTGCCAGATTGAATTTAATGATAGACTGGGTGGGATGTAAAGTTACTTTACAGGATTTGTGCCTTATTTGCATAGCGATTTCATAAGCTTGAACCCACATCTTTTACTATGCATGGGATATAGAGCACTCTGCATATGAACAGAACATAAATGTGCTTTTAAATGATGTATAAGACCTCCAGAATTTTTAAGGCAGTCATGATAAAACATAGTAAAAACTGCTGTTTAGAGAACTAGGTTGACTTAAAACATTATTTTTTCTGAAAACAAGAGTTTCTTTTTTGCTTGAATTGGGATTACTGAATTTTATTTTTAAGCTATTGCTAAGTGCAGTTCATGCTATTAGTAATTCTATTGCAGCTTATTTATTCAATGTTTTGACTTCATAACTTAAGAGCACTATCAGTTTTTTCAAGATGAAATTCATACTCAGTCAAGCCCTTCAGTTCCTTTTTTCAGAACTATTTTTATTTCACATTTAAGCTTGTCTTCGTAAGCATAGTTTTATTTTGCTACTTTTATTCCTTTTTTGATCTGCCTGTTAATTTTTGATCCTGTTTCGACTTAGATTTTAAATTATTTCTATGCAAAATTAGTTTTGACTTAAAGAAAGATTTTTTCTTTTCACAAACAATGAGCAAGTGGGCACACATCTATAAACATTGTTAATTTTGATGAATCAATATTTCAGGATAGGGCAGCAAAGTACCTGGCTCAATCCACTAAACATGACAGACATCATACTAGCATCCGTGTGTGTGGTCAGAAAGGCCACAAATAGTAAGCAGGATTTTCCAAAAGAACATTAAGCTACAGTGGGAAATTGCAGCATAGTTATCAGTTTCAAATCAGAGGCTCTGCTTCTGTGCCTACGCTGCATGTTACAGCGCTACGTGGAGCTACTTGAGCTAATCAAAAAGAGAGTAACACCTTCCTACAAAAATTAATCCTGTGGGTAAAGTAGCACTCTGTTCTGTGATACTGCAGTGCAAATGGTTGGACATAGTTCTGTCCTTTCAGATGCCTGGGGTGTTACCATGTGACAGGTAGACATACCATTATTACTGTCCTTGCAATTCTAATAATTCTGAGCTGGCTTTTTTTCTTCCTAGCAGCTTTTTAGACTCAGGCAATACTTGCATTCTTCTTGGTTTTTTTCCCCCAAAATTATTCTATAGCTGTAAGTCATCAACATGCTGCTAGTTCTTAATCCTTTCTTTATTCAAAACCAATGTTTTTTCTTGTTATGCTGCGTTGTGTAAAAACCTTGGGGATTTTTTATGCAATATATATTGGTGAATCAGGAGTCTTTCAGAGATGATCTATTAAGAAGAGTTTTGATACTTTTTCTTATATAACTGCACAATAATGCTTTGGCCCATTGATGTAACATGATTGTATTTTGTTTTATCTTGATCACCTTCTGCAAACTGTAGTCATTAGTCTATATTTTATCACTTTATTTTGTTGCAATTTTCAGGGAATTTTAGACTGACAGGCTGTTAGAGGTGTGGGAACTGGTGGATCAAATCCAGAATTCCAGATTGACATGATGAAAGTATTCATAAAGAGAAATTATTTTACCCAATCTTACTCTCTGTGGGACTAAGATTCCATTATTGGATATTTTCACAGAAAATGTCACAGTGAAAAACTTGAGAAGCAGGAGACAAACAACGAGCAGAGAAGTGTTGAGACTATTGATAATACATACATAAAGTGGAAAAAGTGTTGGCAGGTCATATCTCATGTTTTTGTTGCTGTAGTTACCTCTCAGAATACCTAATCTCATAGATAAGGTTAGACTCTATCAAGTTGCTCTGCCTGACTTAGCAAATTATTCCTGTTTTCTAAGAGTGAATGTTATGCATACTGATGTGTGCCCTCCTGCTCTGTTCTAATCAGTGAGGACTAGTAATACTTGATTATGCAGGATACATATTGTCCCACAGAAGCATGTTTTTATACTGGCAGAATAGCATCTGAACATACACACAGCACGCACCTATTTATCCCAGTCTACCAAGGTAACCAAAGCCACTTTGGCCAACTTGCACAAGCGTTATGGAAATGCCAAAAAAGATGATAGATGGAATAGAAGAATCTTGTATTCAAATGGGCAAATGCTGATGATTGAAAAAGTAACAATCTAAATGCCTTCTCTACACCAAATTGCTTCTCCCATCCTTTCAGCCTCACTGTGAAAAAAGAACCACTGAAAGTCAGTGAAGTTGAAGTGAATCATAGAATCATCATGGAATTGTTTAGGTTGGAAAAGGCCTTTGAGATCATCAAGTCCAACCGTTAACCCAGCAGTGCCAAGTCCACCAGTAAACCATGTCCCTAAGCACCGCATCTACAGTTTTTTTAAATACTTCCAGGGATGGTGATTCCACCACCTCCCTGGGCAGCCTGTCCCAATGCTTGACCACCCTTTCAGTGAAGACATTTTTCCTAATCAACCTAAACTTTCTCTGGTGTAGCTTGAGGCGACTTTCTCTTGTCTTGCCACTTGTTATCTGGGAGAACAGACTGACCCCCACCCACCTACAGACTCCTGTCAGCCAGTTGCAGAGAGTGATAAGCCCTCCCTGAGTCTCTTCCTCTCCAGGTTAAACACCCCGGCTCCCTCAGCCGCCCCTCACAACACTTGTGCCCCAGCCCCTTCCCCAGCCCCGCTGCCCGTCTCTGGACACACTCCAGCCCCTCAGTGTCTTTCTCCCAGTGAGGGGCCCAAACCTGAACACAGGATTCCAGGTGTGGCCTCACCAGTGCTGAGTATAGGGGGGAAGCCTTGGTATGGCTGTTATTGACCTCTCTGCCTTACAATGCCCCGGTCACATTGTCTCAACACTGCCTTTTTCAATGTAATGACCATAAAATTAAGAATTTTCTGGTTTTACAAAAGGAGCCCAGATGTCTGATGGTATTTTGAGACTTCTCTTTATGGTATTTTAAACAGATGCTGTTTATATTAACTTTTACTCTGCATGGAGTAGCTGTGAAGTTAATAAAGTGATGAAATCTTCTAAACATTGCAATTTTCAGTCTGTTCTTCTTCCTAGATTTCTGTGCTACCAATTCTGGTTTTGATAGGATTTAAATAGTTTTTGCATGTAGATGATTTTTTTTATCCCCAACAGGGTGCAGATAGTGAGATTCCTTTATTATGAAAGCTAACTTTACTCCCAAATGTAGTATTTTGCTATTTTCCTGCATTTCCTACATTTCACCTTTAACTTTTCTCTGTTGTAACTTTTATAATGTATCATTAGCACAGCATACATGGATTAATTTCCTAAATTTCTGTGGAGGTTTTTAGGTCACTTTTTTCAATTCCAAGGCTTTGCTGGAGCAGTGGTGTTTATCTTAGTTGCACCATCACATAGGGCACACATTTGACATATCTCTGACAATGATCAAGAAACTCTTGATTACTTAAAATTGGTATTACATAATATGTGAAGGAGCAGAGTAATAATTCGTCTTTGGCCTGAAATTTCTGTTCAAGCTTTGTATCCACCAGCAGGTGCTGTTAAGCCTAAATTTATCCTAGTACTGGATTTCTTTGAAAAAAAAACACTAAAAAATCCATTTGAGGAAGGCTCTGCATGGGACAATATGCATTGTTGAATCTTCTCACTTTTTCCTTTTTACCAGACCTTATATGGATTTGTATCACACAGCTGGGATCCTGCAAACTTCAGAATATGTTTGAAGGAAGGACAATTTAAGACAGCAAACATAAATTAAACATGGGATAAAACAGTTATGAAGCCATAGAGCAATGCTGGCACCAGAATAACTGGAAATAAACTCACAATGATGATACTTTGAAACCTCTTTAATCATAAGAGTAAGAAAGCTGCAGAACAACTTCCCAAATACAGAGAAGGAGAAGGCTTCCAAGAGTTACAGTTAAAATAATCTTATGGCCAAAGATGATCACATCATATACGCTAAGAATTTACTCTTAGTCCAGAGAATGTTTTAATGGATTAATAGTCCAAATTATCTGATTAATACAGAAAAGGCTCATTAATGTTGCAGTTAAAATTGCTACATACAATAACCTTCCTAGTATCATTCCCTCTTCTCTGTTATTGTGCTCACCCTCTTGATATTCCTTTGGGTCCTAAGATGAAAAATTTCAGTCTTTCTCAGAAGAGTAAGGAAAAGTTATGATTTGTTGTTGGCATTCCAAGACTTTCAGCAGGAGAAGCATGATGTTCATCTTGGGGTTTTTTTCCTTCTCAGTCCTTGTTCTACCTGTGTTTATTTTTTTGTATTTTCTTAACACAGTCTGCTTCCTTGAAAGTTGCTCTAGCCTCCCCTAGCCCCAGTACCCCAAGGGACTGTTGTTTGTGGCACCATGGTTCCCTGCAGCTTTACCACCCAGACAGTTCCCAGCACTCAAGGTAAAACTGATCCCTGCACAACTGTTAAATCAAGATAAAACCAGCTCAGGTCAAGGTGAGTCAAGACAAGCACTGAGTCTCTGCACTGCCAGGTCAGTGCAAAGCTTGGCATCTTTTTCTGGTGATGGCAAAAATCTTGTTTACCAGGATTATGGAAGACACAGCTTGAGCATTTACAAGAGGATTATATTTTCCTGTAATTTCAAGAGTTTAGAATCACTGACCCATGAGTGACCTCTGCTTCATATTCTTAAGCACTTAACTTGTGTGCCTGGTAGCTGCCTATATGTATTTAAAGGTCAAGTATTAGCAGCACTGGAAGTGTTAGAATGACAGACAGGGCTCTTTACTAACAGCAGTTCACTAAATCAAATCTAATAGTTGACTTACTCCAATCAAATTTTAAGTATTTTAAAATGCCCCAGTAATTTTTATATTGTTAAATGTTTTTAACATGTTAAATAATTTTTATAATGTTAAATAACCACTTTTAACCGAAAAAATTGCCACTAGGACTTTTTTATCCAAGTGTCATAGGTATTGACGGAGGAAAGGTTGTTATGTTTTGTTTGGGCTTTCTGTGTTTGTTTTTTCAGGGTCACTTGGGCTGAGGGCTCTGTTTCCAGGAGTGATTACACATTTATGTTATGCATTTACATTAGATATTAATTGGACAAAGTATAAATTTTCAAGTTAAAAATCTTAAAAAGGAATGAATTCACAGAATGGAGACTCCCTACTGAGTTCACTAGAGACTGAATTACTTAAATAAGTGTTTCATTACCTCTTTCGGCATGCATGTAATTTGCATGGTGTCATGATGGGCTGCATACAAAAAGAAAGGTGGTAGGTATTCCAGTTCAAGGCGCTCAGATATCTCACACTCACAGAGCACACTCATAGTGTATGTATCTGCAAACTCCCCCATATACTGAGCAGCATCCTAACTATATGAGATGTGATATCACATTTTTCAGTGATAAACTTTATGGTAAGATTGACCTGAATTCAATTGGATGAAATTCTGTATTTTTAAAAGGTATAATTTTCACATGACTAGAAATAAACTTTATGTTTTCTGAAGAATTCACACTGTCTCTAAACTTTACTAGGCCTAGGAAAATCACTTTTTCTGTGCTTTGTCAAACAAGCATACACTCTCTACTTTCAAAAGTTGTGACTGTTTCTTACAATACAAATTCAAATTCTTAATGAGATCTTGCATGAGACGTGAGATTATTGTTTCTCAACTCAGTGTGCTCTGATTTTATGCTTCTTCCTGTGCATTACCAGATTCATCTGAGCAAAGAGTTGTGGGTTATACTTGCGCTGGAACTGAATGCTCAGCACCTGCTTCCCAGAGCAATGTTAAGGGCTACCCAAGTGTTGGCTGACAATGAAGTCCATCTTTTTTTTTTTTTTTTTTCTGGGACGATTTTGATATAGGAGCCCTTCTAGACAGAATCCAGCAGCTGGTTTATCTCAGGGTCTTGGGGTATGCTTGCACTGCTTGTTTCTATAATCAAAGTCTGCTTCCTCCCTGTTGCTTCCTGGCTAAAGTTGGAAAGATGTCACCCAGCTTCCACCAGGCCCTGTTAACCCAACTGTTTGTTGCTCTGTGTTAAACTCGCAACACTCTACATACAGTTTTTACTAGTGTGAAGACTAGTACTAGAGGAAACTGAGTAAAATGCTGGAGAGCTCTTTTAGCATGACTTGGTGAAATAGAGTCAGATGATAATTGCTTGCTTTGTCTTTGATGGCTGGAAGTAGAAGACAACTGAAAAATTCTAGGTGCGTTCAAGAAAAATTCATTTGGAAGAATGCAAATAATCTAACAAAGTCTTTCAGTCTTGGAATAAAATGCAGTCACAGACTCTTTCAGATCAGCTACACAACACGTGCTCCAGATAATGCTGAAGTAAAGCAATGACAGAGGCGGAAAACTTTGCATTTAACATTCTGAAATGCATTCTCACTTCTTCCCCCAGTATTGAAAAAATAATGCCAAAATTTCGATTTTCTAAAAGAAGTGGCAAAACAAAGGTGATAGCAATTCTTTCAGTTTAAAACAATGCTGTTTCACTTGTTGTGATAGTAGGGTCCATTTTACATAACATCTTTTAATTTTAAAAACATGAGTATTAGTGGCTGCTGAACTGTATCATGTTGCAATTTTTACTGCGCCTGAAGAGCAGAGCAGAATTTATTGTTTGGCAGTTAGTTAAAACAGTTATAAATATTTATGTTTTATTTAGATAGCCTTATTTGGGTTTTTATTTGGAGAAGAAAAGGATAAGTATATGGAGCATGTATGAGTTCATTGTCAATTAATAGTCTCCAGAAGAGATAAAATATTCTTAAAACTGTCATTTTCCTTGGAAAAAAAAATCCTTAGAAAAATTCTCAGAGCTGTAATTAATAATGAGTGTTCAGTATCAACATAAGGCCAGATCAGTGTGCAAAAGCTTAAAGCCAGTGAATCTCTGCAAGATCTTACCTTTTTAACCATCACATGGACATCACTGTCCATTTGGGCCTGGACATATGTAAACTAACTTAAGTGAAAAAAAGACACTGTGTATGACATAGTTTGAAATAAACATTCTTGGTAAGACAATTAATTTCATTGTAGTCAAAGGAGTTTTGCTATCAAATTTATCTGTCATTGTACCCACCATTTTAGTCTGCTGTCTTAAGATGCTCAGGACGATCCAATCACATGACAGACGGATTGTTTCTGCTTTCTGCTTTCAATGGCTTTTGTAAGTGCTCAGCATTTCAGGAAACAAGCATTTAAAAGAAATAAAAATATCTTAGAAATAGAACCTTTAGCAATCAAATACTTTTTAAAAGTGGTGAACTAAAATATAGGAAGCCTTTGACTCTTCTGGATTGATAACATTTGGATGTTTCTAAGGATAGAAAATCTTTTGTCATCCACTGATGGCAAGTTTTGATTGCATATGAGTGAATAGAACAAACCTTAGTATAACAGCATCTTCATACCACATTTCTTTAATTCTAGTAGTAAATGGTTTTTCTACTAAATTAGAATGAGCATCTGAGTTATTAGTCTTAGGAATCCTAGAGTTTTGCATTTTATTTGTACATGCCATTCTTCAAAGTCTTATATTAAACCCTAATTTTGTTATAACAGCAATTGCAAGATGAATGAGAAATGGCTGAAGAGTTAGCGAAGTCACACATGAACGCCAGGGATATCTGGTTCTTATGTCAAAGGAGCTTTCCATTTAAATTTTGCACAAAAGGCAAATGAGTGAGAATGACAGAGAGGAGAAGGTGAGGATGCTTTGAAAAACGAATCCAAATTACCTAATAATCACCTTATTTTTTTCCCCAGGACTTTCACTAACAGCATTAGACATGGAAAAAAAGAAGTGGGAAGGCAGGGAGGAATCATAGAATCATTTAGGTTGGAAAAGACCTTTAAGATCATTAAGTCCAATCGTTAACCTAAAAGAAAGGAAGGCAGGCATGCAGACAGGCAGGAAGGAATTAACATCCTACTTCTCCTGCTTTAATTAGGTTTTGCAAGCCTACTCATCTTGATATATTGATCCTGAAAAATCTCTTAAGTGGCTGTTTATCTTTTTTTCATTCATGTACCCTCACCTTATTCCTGGAGGTATTGTTCAATACAGTAGTTCAGGTGTATGCTTTGGTATATGCTGTCCATCACTTGTGAAACAATTTACTGAAATTATCTCTTTACTGGTACACCCTATCGGTTTCAGTCCATTATGTCTATTCAACAATTAGTTCCTGTTCCATACAGAGGTTTGTTTTTCCATTTTGATGGTCAGCTAGCTCCCTTCAGCCATGTCTCAAAGGTGGAAAAGACCTTGAAACAGCGCTAAGAAGCTGCTCTGAGGGACTGCACTGGCTGTTCTTGAGACAATTAAATCAAATGCTACAAAGGAAAACAACGGGCTGAATAGGCAGAAAATGAAACTCCCTATCTAGGAGATTCCTTTTTCTTTGTTTTTATGTATATATACGTACACTCACAGCTTACCTTCTCTTCATAATTTCTTTGCAGTGATCTGAATGGTTTGATAGCCTCTGACATAGTTTTTGACTGCTACCGATGTCCTTCATGTGCAGTCAAAAATGATGAGGTATTCCTAATGTAATTTGTACTCCACTGGTCTATTTTTATACTTGTAAGATTTATTTACAGCCAACAATTCCTGCAAATGCCTTTACTATATTTTCCACAGCTTCCCTGAAGTCTGTTCACTATATTTTAATTCTTTCTTTTTCATTCCTCTATTCACTATGTTTGAACTAATTTTAAGTTATAGTCCAATCATAATGAACATTTCTCTAGCATAAAAGTGAAAAAGTTGGTTTCTGCTGAAGATTCACATTTTTAAAGCAAAAAATGGAACACTGTTGTCAGAAGTCATTCCAGTGAACTGGAATGACTGTGAGGTTGTAAAATGAAAAGCTTTTACTTTTGATAAGGGCCTTGAGGAGCAGGATGATCAAAGTGGAAATCACAGACAATGTGTGACACTTGGTTTCTTTATGGTCATTTAGGCATCTTTGATGTTATCTGCCATAGAATTAAGATAGGACATAGTGACTGAAAATCTATGCAGATTGTGTAGGACTAAATATAGGTAAACTGTAATTGTCCTTCCCTTTCTACCTCTTTAAGGACAAACATTCCTCAGAGCCTCTTTTTTTTCATATTCTTCCACTACTGTGTTTACATTTAAGCTTTTGAAAGAAACATAGAAAGATTCTTTTTTCCCCCAGTTTCCTCTGGCTTTTTTGCTACCAGCTTATTTCTATAAAGACATCTGCTTTTCATGCTTTGTTCTGAGTTCTTGGGCCTTCCGTGATAAAGGAACTTCATCAACACAATGCCCAGACTCTTACACAAAGCAGTGACTCAATTTCTTTAAAAAGGACACAAGGGCCACCTTTGACACAGCTTCAGTGCTAATGCAAAATTGTGCCAGTAAAGCCAATATAAATTATAAACCACTGAGGAATCATTAGGTTCAAGGGGTAGCACAGATAGGGTGATTGCCATGACTATAGTCTTGGTGGACTAGTAGACTGACAAATTATGAGGGGAAAACAAACAAACAATTAATACTAAAAGGCTCATTAGATTATCCATTCAGGCCTCTGGTGTAATGCAGCCATATACATCCAGATAGATCTTCTAGATACATCTTTGTTAAATATGCAGTCTCTAGTTACAGCACAACACTGAACTGTTCTATAGAGAGGGAACAGCAAAGATCAAAATACTGATGATGCTTGGAGGCCTCCACAACAGCAGGGAACTGACCGGCTGTCATAAGCACAAATATGACCTAAGTGGATGAAACTTTCAAGGTCCCATCCAAGTTTCAGAGAAAGTCAACTTTTCTCCCTCTTCCTTGTCCTCCCCTTCCCCTTTACCCTCTGAATTTTTTGGGGAAAAAAAATCTTCCTACTCTTATGTCTTGTCATTACTGCTCTACTGAGTGATGATGTTTCAGGGAAAGAAGGAAAGAACAGCTGCAATCAAAAACATCTGAGCAATTGTGCCTCTAGGAATACTGTTCTTCCTAACCCCTGTGGGTGAGTGTAAGGGCTCTTTCTGAAATCTGTGCAGGCTTTTCCTGCTTGCTCCCGAGCTCTGGATATGGAGATAAGAGAAAAGGCTTTGTTCATTTCATTGTCTGGGTGCCAGGCTGCAGAGTGATTATGCCTTCAAATGTAGTGAGGAAGCAACTAGCACTAAATCAGGCTCTCTGAGCTCACCTGCAAATTAATTCTCTGCACACCTGTCTGCAATGAGGGGTGTGCCCAAAGCCTCCCACAGCTTAAATCCTGACCTGGGAAGAAGAGACCTTCTCAGATCAGTATGAAGGGAGTAAACAGCTTGGTGGACTATGAACTGGCTGCAAAGGTGGTTTGCTGCATGTAGGCACGTTCCAGGGCAGAACTTGAGTGGATAAGCAATTGTATATAACCAGTACTTATGGGATCTCACTTGGGGTCTGTGCCTTCATATGCCACAGGTGAGTAGCTGAAGCCCTGGGGCAATGTTCTTTTCTTAATGTTCAGCAAAGAAGGAAATGAATTCCTAAATTCACAACTTTATACTTGAAAAGAGTAATCCTGTTATTGGCCTGGAATTTCTCCCAGAAATTATATTAAGCTATTATATTTAGGAAGGAAAAAGTGGTCTTACCCAAAATACACTAAGGGATGGTTAGCCTACCATTTTCTCTAGAAACTCTTTACTTGACCTTACAGCAGGAAATTGCTTCTAATTTCAAGGTTGAATTTGTCTAACATCAATGTCCAACTGTTAAATCCTATTACACTTTGACTAGCAAAATTGAAAAGTATTCCACCATCTGATTTTTTTTTTTTCTGTGCATAGGCAGGTTTCCATATGGATTCAGAAATGTTTCAGACAACTCCTTGATCAGATGAGCTCTTAAAGGCTTGCTTTTAGTCTACACATAATTTTTGGCACATTAATTTGCATGTCTTTATCTTTTCAACACTCTTCTCCAAGTATGGTTCCCAGAAAGAGACATAACTTAGCAGTCGGTTCCTCAGTGTAATGTGGAGATGCAATCCTCAATTTCCATCAGCTCTGTGATAGTCCTCTTTTTATGAATATAGTAGCTTTTTGACCACAAAACTGTGCTGAAAACTTATCCTTGGACAATTATCTGCACTTACATTATAGTCCTCTGTCTCCCTCTTAGAAGTGGTTCTTGAATTTCAGTTGCTCTAATCTGCACTCTTTGCTTCCTTGTCTCTGGGCAACACATTGGTGATGATTTAACTAAGCAATTCACATCCCTCCATGACCCTGTAATATAGCTATTATATACCATAATTCCTAGTCTGTATTCCATTTGCAGACTTCTCCAGAAGTATTTGATATCACCATCCCAAGAGATGACTAAGAAACTACGTATGACCAAATAGAGAATTGGTCTCTAAAAGATCCTACTTGAATAACTTTATTAACTCATATAGCTCACATCTCTAAATTTGTCAATGAGCCTGTTTCTAGTTCAGTCAGCTTGTGAATTCCACCTATGGAAGCCTTCTAATCAAAATGCATGTCAAGGGCTTTGAAGAAATCCCCGAGCCTTCAATCATAACTAGCATCACTTTCAGCTAGTTTCTAAAAACATCACTGAGTTTAAGGAGATCAACTTCCCAGGGAACTCTAATGACTAGTGCAAATCAGACTTACTTCTTTGAGTCCTAAATTAAATGCCCCATTAGATATTCAGCTTTGAGGTCACACTAAATGATTTATAATTTCCTGGTCATTTCTTTTTACCTTTTTAAGACATTTGAGCTGCATAAGTAGTCTTCAGCTTTTGTTCAATATTGTTATTATTTTTTCAGAGATGTTCACCTCATTCCCTTTAGGTTATAGATTATAAAAAAGGAAAACAAACTGGTTTTGTTTGGCAAAAGGCAACTCTGTTGTTTTTCCAGTAATACCCATTGTCTTGAGTTCAAAAATTTTGCTCTGTACTTGAAGAAAAATGCAAACTGTAAAGAGGCATCAGCTGGGGGTATGTTGTGTCCAATTCCCAGTAGACTGATGAAAAGGAAATGCAAAAATCGGCATAGTTTACTGTTCAAAATCTGGGGTGTAGTATTATGTGACAGACCAGATGGAGGACAGTTTCATCGGAGCACTGCAAAAAAGGTGCTAAACTGAGATTTATTGTTACACAGAATGAAAATTAATACTTAGCTCCTGGGGTGCTGAAATTCAAAGAAACAAACTGTAGCATCATTTTAATCTTTATAGCTATTAATAATTTTCTATGTCCTTGTTGCTTAACAGTGGCATTAAGCATTCTGTTCAGCTGCCAAAACACAGGTATGTTGTGGCATTTGGGATATCCCAGGCCTACCTCTGGCCTTCAGGAGGGCATGATGCCATAAGCCATTGGTCATGTCTGCCAGTAGCACACAGCACATCCATTTGTTACCATTTCATTGTAATTTCAGAACCTTTGGTCTCAAACTTGGCACTTAGCACTGCATTCTTAGTTCACCACAGGACTACTGAAAGGCAATGTGGCTGAAGGGCATTCTGCTCTCAACCACCATGAGTATGTCTCTCACATACTGTTCAGTCCTTCTTTTATCGCTGTATGATCAGCATTTATTGATTTAAGGCCAGTATAAAGTCCATGCTGAAGTCTTGACATTTCCATGGATAATGCCTTAGGCAGGGGTGTTCTGGTATTGATTAGGTCCTCATCATTTTAGCTCTCTATCTGTCCCTACAGTCCTGTCACCTCTCCTTCCCTTTTCTTTACTTGTCATTTTTTCTTTTTTTTTTTTTTTCTTTCTTTCTCATTGTTTCCATCCCTCTCTCCCTTCCCTCATCCTCGTATACATTAAAAACTCATTCAACATTCAGTTAGCTATCTGGACACAACAGCGCAGACTTGGCAAGTTATATCTTCACATATCAGAAAGCAATGTAAATTATCTATAAAAAAAATATGCATTTAAGATATTTCTGTTCTCAGTGTAAAATTGATCTATCTGTGTGGTTGCTTCTCTTTGGTGAGCCTTGTGACAACTGTGTATGTTATGCACTGAAAAAAACAAGTATAGCCTAGTTCAAGACATACTGAGCTTCTACAAACAAGTAGCCTAATAAGAATGCAGCTCTGAAGAGGTGCCTCACCTTTCTGTAGGTAAAAGACTATTAATACAAGGGAGTCACCTTGCCTTGGAGGACAGCACATACTTGTGAAACCATTCATACTAATCATCTATATATTTGAAAAGCTTTGTACTTGAGTGTGTGCCAGTAAGTGCTTAGGTTTTTGCTGGAAATTGTTGAGCCACACACAGCATCTTCTCGTCTAGTAAGGCACCCCTTCCCACAGTAATATACAACTCCCCACAAATGTATATGGAGTGCTGATTTTTTATGTTTTTACAAAAAAACAAACAAACAAAAAAAAACCCCAAACAAACCAAAAGCAACTAACTAATGACAAGAAAGGTTTTATTGTGTACTCTTGCCAAAGAAGACTCGTGTAAATCACTCGCAAAATACTGGATTGAAAACTTCAACATAGACTGTCCGATTCTGTCAGATAAACTGGACAATAACAGAAGTGATGGAAAAAAAAAAAAAAAAAGTACTGCAGAAAAGGGAAGTAGAGCAGCCATGGGACATATGCTGAATGCAATAAATAGTCCTTCTGCTAGAGCTCAGATCAGTGGATGGATCCCTCTTATTTTTACAGCCTGTAGCTGTGTTAACCAGAGAGCCTGGCACACATTGCACAAAATGACTAATAAATCACTGACCTGATAATTAGCTCTTACTGATTTTTTGCTGTTCTAGGATGGGGTTTCTTTTATTCTGTATTCCAGGAATTAACTCAGCTCATGAGATAGCAGCTCATACAAACTTACTGATTCAATTCTTTACCTGATTAGTTCAGATATAGTGCAATGAATTTTGGCATGGAATTAATTTCTGCTTATAAGCTGTTTGAAAGTTAGGCACAGAGAGGAAACTGGACTCCCAGATTCCTTCTGTCATCAGAGGAAGGGATGAGTGATACATATTCATAAGTTTGTATCATGTAGCATGACTTGTCTCCTGAAAATATCTCTCTTTGCTGTTGAGGATGCCTAACCTTAGACCAAATTTTAATTTTCAGATTGTTGAGTTAAGGAAGCTTAATCCCATTCATTAAACATTGAAGTTATCTGAACTCATTAAAAACTAGATTCAGTATTTCTGTGCCACTAGTGATCACAATAGAGTAACTATGGAGCAGGACATAGCCTTGGACCATAGTCACAGGATGAAAAGGATTTCTGAACCAATGAATCCAATAAACCCTTTTCTCATTTAATCTTGTAGAGTATATAACTTTTTAAAACAAACTATGAAAGAAGTGAAACAGTTTTAAAATTCAAATTCTTTGCAATAAGAAAGAAAAATGCTAATTTAAACATAGCATATGGGATTAAATAGGGTTTTTTTCTGTGAAAGTCTGAATTTTCTCTTATATAGCAGATCAGATTAAATTACAGAAACCCCTAATTTCTTTGAGATATCGTTTAGGTAATTACGGATATTTGAAATTATTCTTTCAAAGGCACCCAAATATGTTATAGCCAATAAGTAAACTCAGGAGAAAGGGTAGCACAGCATAAGACAAGCATTCAGCAGTGTGAAGTGCTTCTTCTATGAGTCATTGTGATACTACTACACCAATCATTCTGTGTGGCACCAGCCACTGTAACTGAAAAGAAAGATGATCAGCAGAAACTAGTAGCCTACTGTTTCAAGTTGTAAACAACTAACTGTGGTCTTCTATTATCCCTGGTGTCAGGGGGAAAGTTGTACAATGGTATGTAAAAAAATGAAATTTTTATGTTTTAGATATGTAACTTATAAAATGTAGCAACAGATTCACAGAACCACAGAATGGCTGAGGTCGGCAGGGACCTCTGGAGGTCACCTGGTCCAACTCTCCTGCTCACACAGGATCACCCAAAGCCAGTTGCCCAGGACCATGTCCAGACAGCTTTTGAATATCTCCAGGAATGGAAATGCTACAGCCTCTCTGGGCAACTTGTTCTAGTGACTGGCCACCCTCACAGCAGATATGTTTTTTCCTTGTTTAGGCAGAAATTCTTGTGTTTCAGTTTGTGCCCATTACCTCTTATCCTGTCACTGGACACCACTGAAAAGGGCCTGGATCCAACTGTTGATATCTTCCCTGAGCCTTCTCTTCTCTAGGCTGAACAGTCCCCGTTCTCTCAGTCTTTCCTAGTAGAAAAGATGGTCCAGTCCCTTAATTACCTTTGTTGCCCTTTCCTGGACTCTCTCCAGTATGTCTGTATCTCTCTTACACTGGGGAGCCCATAACTGGATGCAGTACTCTAAATGTGGTCTCAGGAACGTTGAGTAGAAGGGAAGAATCACCTCCCTCAACCTGTTGGCAACACTCCTAATGGAGCTTAGGATCCCAATAACCTACTTTGTTGAGGGGGCACTTTGCTGGCTCAAGTTCAACTCGGTGTCCATGAGGATGTTAAAGTCTTTTTCTGCCAGGGTGCTCTCCAGCTGGTCACCTCCCAGCATGTACTGGTGCATAGGGTTGTTCCTCCCCAAGCACAGGACCTTCCACTTCTTCTTGCTGAACTTTGCAAGGTTCCTGTCAGACCATTTCTCTAGCCTGTCAAGGTCCCTCTGGACAGCATATCTCTGGCGTATCAGCTACTCTTCCAAGTTTTGTGTCATCAGCAAAGTTGCTAAGAGTACTCTACTGCATCATTCAGATCATTAAGAAAGATGTTGAAGAGGATTGAATCCAGTATTGACCCCAGAGTACATCACTAACTATTGGTCTCCAGCTAAACGACTTACCACTTCTTACCACAGCCCTCTGGGATTGGTCTTTCACCCAGTTTTCAATCCACCTGACTGGTGGTTCATTCAGTTCATACTCCATCACCTTCTCTACAAGAAGTTGTGAGAGACGTTGCTGAATGAATTACTGAAGTATAGGTAGATAATACCCACTGCTCTCGCCTCATCTACCAAACCAGTCATTTCATTACAGAAGGTTATCAGCTGGTCAAGCATGACTTCCTCTTGATGGATCTGTGCTGACTTCTTGCAATGATTTTCTTGTCCTTCATGTACCTGGAAATGGTTTCCAGGATTAGTTGCTCTCTCACGTTCCTAGGAATCGAGGTGAAGCTGACCAGTCTGTAATTTTCTCTGTCCTCCTCCTTGACATTTTTGGTGATAGGAGTGACATTTGCTTTCCTCCAATCCTCAACCACTTGTTCCAATTACCATGATTGTTTAAAGGTAATCAAGAGTATCCTTGGACTGACAACTGCCAGCTTGCTCAGCACTCGTGGGTGCATCCCATCAGGCCCCATGGACCTACGTATGTCCAGTCTGTATAAGTATTTGCTGACCTGATTCTCTTCCACCAGACAGGATTGTGCTTCTGTACTCTTTAAGATACAGTCTATAGGCATACCAAGCGCTTGGCAATATGGTTACCTTTCTAGATGTATTTTTAAAGTTAGTAATACAAGAACAGTTAAAATGGACCAATGCATTTAATCACGTTAAAAATTTTCTTAAGTTGTGTAGTATCCAGTACTAAAAAATGGCCCAAAGGGCTCTATGGATCAAGAGCGCAACTCTCTGAAATACCTTGAAATCAAAGTTATGTCAGCTTTCTATTTTGAGCTCTCAGAGCTGCTTCTCTTGATTTAATACATCTTTGACATTAATGAATTTACAGCCCCAAATGTTAAACTAGGCAGAAGCAAAGCTAATCTAGATCATTCTCTTCTCAAACATAGGTATGAAACCAGGAAATGAGAAATACTGAAGTACATGAAAGGCAATCTTCTAACTGCATCGTTTGCAATAGTTTGGCAGCCTTGGCATCTTAAAATGGGGATTTTTTTCAAAGAAAAAGAAAAAAAATCATTACATATGATGGTTTAGTAAACTATATATTAAAATTATCCCTGTGATAGGATGTCCTCGTTTCAGCTGGGATAGAGTTAATTTTCTTCTTAGTAGCTGGTGCAGTGCCGTGTTTTGGATTTGGTGTGAGAACAATGCTGACAGCACACTGATGGTTTTGGTTGTTGCTGGGTGATGTTCATACTAAGTCAACGACTTTTCAGTTTCTCAGGCCCTGCCAGCAAGAGGACTGGAGAGGCACTAGAAATTGGGAGGGGGCACAGCCAGGACAGCTGATCTGAACTAGCCAAAGGGGTATTCCAGGCCATAGAATGTCATGCTGAGTATATATAAGCTGGGGGAAGAAGAAGGAAGGAGAGGGACATTTGGCATTATGGTGGTTGTATTCCTGAGTAACCATTATGCAGGATGGAGCCCGGCTTTCCTGGAGATGCCTGAGCACCTGCCTGCTCATGGGAAGTGGTGAATGAATCCCTTGTTTTGTTTTGCTTGTGTGTGTGGCTTTTGTTTTTTGCTTTCCTTATTAAACTGTCTGTATCTCAACCCATGAGTTTTCTCCATTTTACTTTTCTGATCCTCTCCCCCATCCCACTCTGGGGGGACCGAGCAAGCAGCTGCGTGAGGCTTAGTTGCTGGCCAGGGTTAAACCACAACCTATGAGCAGTATGGAAGCATATGAATAATATGTACAGGAGTTACAGGAGTTACCATTTTAACTCAATGCTTTGAAACTGAACATATGTAAAGCCATGCGTGGACAGCTTTAGTCAAACATCCATGTTTCTATCTGGATAAAATTAAATATTGAATTACTGGCATGTATGGAAATACAGATGTTTCTTAGGCTTGACATCCTTAGAAGGAGATTTCTTGCCTTATGAATGTGGACTTTTCCTTTCTCCCTGGGAGTTGTCTTGCCCAGTCCAAAAGGACACTGCTTTGCAGAGGCAGTCTGTATGCAGAAGGAGAACACTCATAAGACTGGTACAATGACTGTAGTTCAGAATAGAAAAGAATGTCTCCCTTGTAGTCTAGGAGAACAAAAGATACCAAACAGTTTATAACAAATTCAGAGGTTAGCCAAGAAGTTTTGCTTGCTTGCTTAGAGGAATTATCTTCTTAATTCCCAGCTGGATGTTGGAAAGAAGTAGAGAATGATGGCTGCGAGTTGCAGGGGTAGAAGCACTTGGATACATTTTGCAGCTTTTCCAGATTCTTAGAAATTGAACACTTATCTGACTTTTCTAGCTCAGGTGTCATAAATAGCCTTAAGTCTGTGGTTTTGCATGGTGAAAAAATCTAGGAACATGTCACATACAATGTTCCACAGTTTGCTGGGAAAAAATTCACATCATCTATAGACAAATATTACTTTAGCCTTTAGCTATACTGGAGCAAAAAGAACTGCCCAGCACAGGAAAAATCTATTGCTAGCTTTATTGTACTATAAATCTATTACTTTTTCAGCTGTAATAAGTAATACTGGATTGATTTTTCTCCAAGATAGCTTATTATTAAGAGATAGCTGAAGATGCTGATTCTTGTTCAAAGAAATATATTGTATCCTAAGTTGTGAATTTATGCCAGGTTAGTCTACCGGCTTGAAGCCTTTCTTCTTATTAGAACCGGGATTCTCTGCAGTGAGCTGTTTGCACGTACCACCCGCCTTTTGGGTTTTAGTCTGATGCTAGATTAATGCCAGTCCTGGCTTCGTGCTGGTGAGCAGAAGACAGGTTAGAGTTTAGGAAACAGTGCCCTCATGTGACTCAGGAAAACGGGACCGGAAAGAGCAGTTGGTGTGGGTTTTCTCTGTGTTTTTTTTGTAGTTACAAGTAAATGGTATGATCACACATTCAGCGCTTATTTTCTTGGGCTACAACAAGATTGCTTCTTCCTTTGACCAACTCAGCTTCATTTTCTTTTTGTGGGCAAAAGAGCAAGGGATGTTTGCTGACAGTTTTTGTATTAATGGATAAATAGGAGAAGAAAAACTCTCGGAAGAGAAATGGCAAGATGCAAAATTATATAGCTGGGAGAAGCACATGCAACTAAAAATACAATAAATACATACAAATATACTAAAATAAGGAGGAAAGGAAAGGGAAAAGAACATGATGGTTTCTCAAAAAAACCCCAAACTACTCTGTATTTTGTTTAGTGAGCAGTGTCCCAATGACACATTATAGATCATATAAATACATCTGATAAATCAAGAAATAATTCCACTAAGAAGAAAATAATAACTAACATTTTAAGTTATACCTCTGAGCATATTACGAAGGTGGCTACAAAACTGGAAACAAGACACCTGTGCTTCCCACCTTGGAGGAGGGAGGGACTGCTCCCACCTTTCTTCAGATCTGCCCCATTCCAAACTAGCTTCCAACATACCTTCTTTTCCAACCTTCCTGAGAGCTATAACTAAAGTGAGAGAGAAGACACCTCCTCAAGACCAAAACTTTCACCAAGGCCTTGTAACGTCATTTTTGTGCTGGATTAGGCCTGTATTTAGAAGACTCCAGGATGCCTATCCAAGGCTTCTACAATCAGCCTGCTTGTGGCAAAAACACTTGTGAACTACATGAGGAAATTAACCCTAAAAGCTGATGCATCAGTATTGATGGTTGTTCAGAAAAGACTTGGATAAAAAAAACCACCCTGAAACCAAAAGTCTTATAACGCTACTACTGCTGCTGCCCTTGAGGTGACTCACACAGCCAGACTTGAGGACAGGAAAAAGTATAAATCAGAAAGAGAATCAATAACACACTTCTGGTCATCAAAAGCTCATATGATCAATTTGCAGTCACAGCTGTTCTTCACAGGTCGGTTTGTCACACATGGACAGTGAAATTAGAAACTGAAGAAAAAGTTTTCAGCAATAACAAGACAGATACAATATAATATCTTACCGCATATTAAATGTGTAACATTTCATTTTCCCATTGCAGTCACTGTCACCTATATTTCATCATCAGCATGCTGTCCTTATGCCATCCCTTAAAAATCAAAGCTAAGAGTTTATGTTAAGTTTTATGATGTCAAAAGCCATACATCTGGGATCTGAGCTTTTCACAGGATATATTTAGTCTTTTTGAACATGAGAACAGCAGTGTGAGCAGTATAGTATTTTTTGTTGCATTTGTGAACTTCTGTCCCCATTCTGAAAAGAAGTCTCAGACCTATTCAGAAGCTGTTTGCCTGAGATTTGTCCCATATGTTGTGTAACCTCTGAACTCTGACACAAGCTTCCCATATTAGAGTGCACAATCCCGTTCCTTGTGTTTGGCCACTACTCCAAACACAGTTTTTCATAAGACACAGTACTAGAAACTGTACTTTCTCCAAAAGCATTTGGGCTATGTGAGAAACCGTTCATGGCATGAATTCATAGTGTGGGGCTATGAGGACTTTAATCACTCCCAGGAGCGACTGAAGGGGATGGGGACTTCTCACCCACAGCATCCCACATCAGAGACCTGCTCTTGTCACAGACTCTGACCCAGGCGTCTGGCCCTATCGCACACAGTTCTGTTTCAGGACACTCAAGTAATCCTGTATCATAAGGGTGTCCCGCTGTCCTTGGGCTAGACACTGTATGATGCATGTGTCACACTCCAGAACTATGAACTCAATTCAAATGTGCTCAACTCCATGAGGCAGAAATATCTTTTATATAACAAAAGCACAGTTCAATTTAATTGACCAAAATTCTCTATCTTGTATCTTATCATGTATACTAAAATCAACTCGTTTTAAGGGGTCTTCATAGATTTATACACAAAGCCAATATTTACTCAACCAAGCCTTGCTTAGCCAAGCAAGTTAATCTCCCTAATGCCACTTTTCAGTGACTGAGTAGAAAATCTTCATGAATGCCTCACCGGCTCCAGAGCCACACTACATGGTAGCCATAGGGAAGAGGCAGGAGGAAGAGAGGAGAGAGGGTATGTAAATAGAGACACAACTATTTCTTTTTTTTCTCCAGCTGCTAAGGGAGCATTCCAATCTCATGTCAAGTGGCTGTGTTACCTGGACCTGTGGTGTGAATAAATCACATGTGTGACCCAACCCTAGTAATTTCCAGTTATTCACATATACCTAATACCTTATATTTAGTAAGACTTTAAGGCTTTGCTTTTAAGTCAAAAACATTTTGAGATTCTTCAGGCTGAAAAAAACTCCTAATATAAAAATTAGAATCACCACTTGAACTTTGAGTACAGGTACAAAATCACTTGCTACTAAAGATACAGGAACAATTTTTAATGAGTAGGAATGCTACTTCTGTCATTTGTTTTCCTGGAGAAACTCACTCCACTCACTCAGCTTGGTCCAGCTTTTCCCACGAGGCACATTGCCTTATTAGAATAGTCAGTGTCTCAAATCCTTCCTTCCTGAACTGAGACATCCATATTTAATGAAATCTTCCTTTTTTTTTTTTCTTTTTTTTTTTTTTTTTTTTTTTTTTTTTTTGTGGTCTGGAAGGAAATGACTGAGCTTTAGAAAAGTCTGCAAATATTTAGGAAAAGGACTTCCTTCCTACTTCATGCTTATAATTTTTGAAGAAGTCTTGTAAACAGGCTAGCCCTATAGCAATTGTAGATTTTGTTTTGAGAGCCCTGGGGCATTCATTGCTTGCTTGATATTGACTGGACATGTGCTACTGTACAAAAATATGAGGAATGCAAGGTAGGTCATATTGTCATATGTGTTTCCTGACACCTGGAGGAACCAATTCTCCTTTCAGAAAAAATTTCATTTTAACCCTTAAGATTATTAAACAACCTGAGAAGGGAGGTACAAGGTCTAATTACTGATACCCTTCAGATTCATTCAGTACAAAGTTATTGGATATTATGTATCCTAGATCATCGTCTAATCACTGAAGTTATATGATACAATTCCTATTGTTTTTCAGATGAAAAATACGACAAAAGAATTACTTTGAGTGCATTGCCAGCAAAACGTTCAGCTATGCTGAGGAAAATCAGCAAAAAGTATATGAATTGTATATGGTTCCTTAAACACTTTGATGGCAATTTTAATCAAAACGTGTTCAGTGGAAGGCCAATGGCAAGGAGATAATATGAAATGTTTTGATGTGCAGGAGAAATACAGAACATACTCTGTGTTTCTCCATTGTACAGAAAGAAACAAGTACTAACAAAGTCCACGCAGAGCAGCGAGTGTAGCCCCTCCTGTTGTGGCCCCACTGACCAGCAAGTACACTATTGCCATTGCCAGTGAGAGACCACAATTTTTGTATGAAATTTGCAGGACTTCAGAACAGGCTTGTCACCAGTCTGATTGCTGTGAGAACATGTTGTGCTATGGCAACGTGTCTCCTGTTGCGGTGTGGAGCACGAGCACAGAATAATAGCAGAAAAACAAAAATATGAGTGCATATTTTGGTTTATTTAATAGTCACTTTATTTTAAAGAGCACCTGTCTTATCATCTGCCTTACTTTTGGTTGAGGCGTAATAGTCTATGCTGGTCAGAACCAGCAAGCATGTGAAAACTACCACTTAAACTGACTTGTGAAAACACCTTCACTAGAAAAAGTGACAACAAGACATTAACAGCTGCTTTAGAAAGATAAGTACTTTTTCTTAGTATCATTTACTTCAGATTCTTCAGCTACAAGAGCTAAGAATCTTGAACAGAATCCTTTTTTGATTACAAATGTAAAGTTGGCTGTCAAAAGTTCCCACTATGCAGTATGAATAGGCAATGTAATATTATATACTCCACCCAATGAAACCAGAGAAGAAAAAATATCTCTGCAAGGTGGTATAGCGTACTTGATGAGTAACAAAGGTATAACTGGAAATTGAGTAGTAAGAAAAGAATTAAATTATTCACAACTGAGAAAAACCAGTTGTGTTTTCTGAATTAAAAGCTAGTAGCCTTGAAACAACACAGAAATGCAAAAACTTATGCAGGATTTTCACACAAAGAGATCAGTCTTGAAATGTATAAAACCCAAATGCAATACAACTGTGGTTTTTTAAATCAAGGTTTCCCTCTTCTCTTTTGCGTGTGTCATGCCCTTTAAAAATAATTTCTGAAGAAACATTTCATGAAAGATATCAAACATATAAGCAATCAGACCTGCCAGGAAAGGAAATGAAGATGAGACGGACAAGTTTGAATCTCATTAGAATTCCTGCCTGGGAGGTTATTGTCAACCTATTTTCCCTCTCCTTTCAGAAGCTATTATTTGTGTCAGTTAGAAGAAAGGAAAGGAATAAGGGAGGGAAAGATGATGAAGGTCTTCTTAACCTTTAAATGGCACCTAACCCATATAAGTATTGTGACTTGTGGGAGATACTGATGCTACTGATGCTATAATCATCTTTATCTGGAGATAAAAATGCAAATTTAACGAGGCAAGAAAATTATGTAAAATGAGGCATATTGTTACCATGTCTAAAACTGCTAAGCTTTATGTGAAGCATATAAACAGAGCTGCCTCAACAAAGGCTTTTACACATTCTGATCTCTCCCACAGACTGTGGTATTGCCTTTCACTAGGTGATAACTAAAATAATATGTCAGTGAAAGAGTAAGTCATGGAAAACATGAGCAATGCAGTTACTGTTAAAGATCGCAAAACTTCCCCTGCACACACAACCTTCAACTTCCTAATTTTTAGCATCACTTATGGAATTAATATGTCAGACAAGTAAAGACAACATGATCTTTGGTTGTGTTTCTACTGTTTTCAGTACTTTCTGCAGTTACATTTTGCCACCTTGACCTCTATTCCCATATACGAAATTACAAAATAAATCCTAGAGAACAATGAGTTCTGTCCAGTATGTGATATTTTTTTTGTCTTGATAAAGTGTATAGGAGAAGACACAAACTTTATTTTCATTCCATAGGTACCCAGGAGGGATATAATATAAAGGTGTATCTTAGCTGTCATAAATATTTGTTCCTCAGCCACATATATGTGCTTTACATGGGCAAGATTCTTGCTTTCTGTGGGCAAGAAGGAAAGACTTAGTAAAGAACGTGGCCTGCTTTCTCAGGATATTTACAAAACTATAAGGATTTAGAAGGACTATGTTAGCTTCCTCAATATTGATTTTATGTTCTTTTATACACATCTTTTACTCCCATCAGTAGGTGTACTCCTGGCAAATTACCACTGTAGCAGACAAGGCAGCGGGAGAAAAGATTCTAGGTAGAAAGCCAAGGTATAAGCCTTCTTTATACAAACAGACCTAAATTTGTTGGAGTGAGGGGAATTTGTTCTTTCAGGAGTGGCAACCTCCTTCCCTTCTTGAACCACTTTTCATCATCTTAGTGAAAGAAAACTCCAGAGACAGTATAAATTAAAACACGTAAGAATGACATGCCCTTTATTCAAGAGTAGCAGAGGGCCAGCTATATACTAAAGTACTTCTAATTCAGCAAATCTCCAAAAATGCATATTCTAACAACTGATCTGACAATTTTCATATCATCTTTGTAGTTTACAGTAATGCACATCTAACATTTGCTTTAGCTACTGCCAGTTTTTGATGTCTAATAAGCACAGCTTACATGACATTATCAATTAGAGGGCCGTCTACATCAACAGCAACCTTCATTATGTTATTCTGCTATGGAAAAGAATAATTTCAGAATAATAAGCATTTGAAATTGAAGGAAAGGGTGACAGTTTTCTATTCAAAGGTTGTTGAGCCTACAGCCTGTAGGCATTCCCACTGCAGCTTTGTTTTCTCTGTGTGACATTCATGACTAAATTTTTCCCATCTAAGTTTTCTTTCTGAAACAGTATGCTTCTGAAGAAACACATTTCTCTGCTATCATGGCTCTCAAACACAAGATGCTTTTTATCTGAAGTAGCTAAAAAGAATATTAACTGCCTTGCAAACTGTAAAAGAAAGGTTAGAATGTCAACAGTTGCGTCATGGGATTACTCCAGTCCATACTCTTCTTCACTCTGATAGAAGGAAAATTAGTTACCTCTTGGTCTGTGTGAAATTTAATTGAATCTGGAAAAAGTAGAATGCATCTGCTGTGCTCCTGATATGCAATAAAGATGAAGATAGTGCTCAAATAGAAATAAAGAGAAAAAAAAGTGCTGAACTTTCAGCCCTGTCATGATTGATTTCAATCCATAATCATTTCTCATTGCTTAGTTCACATAAGCTAATGTTTGCAAGAAGACAAAGACTTTAACTTCTGGTTGAACATCATGAGCAGAAAGTATATTTGGAGACAAGGGTTACTATAGACAGAGTAGTAGCGGTGTCACGTAGACAGAGTCTGTGGTGTTTGTTCCTGAGTGAGTCTATGCCACAGTGAATACAGTGTAAATAGATGAACTGGCACTAAATGAGTCAGCTCATATGTTGGTAACACTGTAATTCTGGTATCATGAATATTAATAAAACCTAACTGGCCGAGTATTTGCTCAGCTTCTCAGGACATAACGGCAGTTACTTATAAAATCTACCAGAATCCAGTAGATCTAGAATGAATATAGCTACGCTATAACCATCTCTGTCTTGGCTAATTAAATGCTAAATTGTAATTTCAATGTCATTTGTCCATGGGGAATACCCAGGTAGCTCCAAATGATCACCTGCAAGATTGCTTAGCTCTCCAGAATCAAGGTCAGTCAACTTCTAGATGATTTAATATAAGCCTTTGCATGAAGCTTTTGAAAGACAGGAGCAGTTCACAGGTCTTGTACAGTGGCACTTGATTTTAGGTGTTTTCCCCTTTACTGTACTTCATCTTTGGCAACAGCTTAGTCAAAATAGAACCAAAAAGATCCAGGTTGCTGATTTGCAGGGCATATGACATGTAAAATTGATTTTCTGGGTTAAAACATTCAGTATATGCCTCTCTTTGTACTGACTGAAAAGAAATATATTTACTATTGGTTTCACCAAGAGCAAGTCCTGCCTGACCAACCTAGTGTCCTTCTGTGATGGAATGACTACATAAGTGGGTGACAGAACAGCTATGGATGTCACCTAGCTGGACTTCTGTAAGGCCTTTGACACGGTCCCCCACAACATCCTTGTCTTTACATGGGAGAGATACGGATTTGATGGTCGGACTGTTCAGCCGATAAGAGTTGCATCCAGGGAGTAGTGGTCAATGGCTCAATGTCTGGATGGAGGTCAGTGATGAGTGGTGTCCCTCAGGGGTGCATATTGGTACCAGTACTGTTTAAGATCTTCATTGATGACATTGACAGTGCAATCAAGTGCACCTTCAGCAAATTTGTGGATGGCAGGAAGCTGAGTGGTGCAGTTGACATGCTTGAGGGATGGGATGCCATTCAGAGGGACCTGGGCAAGCTTGAGAAGTGGGCCTATGTGAACCTCATGACACCGAACAAGGCCAAGTGCAAGGTCCTGTACGTGGCTCAGGGCAACCCCTGGTATCAATACAGGCTGGGGGATGAATGGATTTGAGAGCAGCCCGATGGAGAAGGTCTTGGGGTACTGCTGGATGAAAAGCTGGACATCACCTAGCAATATGTGCTTGCAGTCCAGAAAGCCAATCATATCCTGGGCTGCATCAAAATAAGCATGGCCACCAGGTCAAAGGAGGTGATTTTGCCCCTCTACTCCTGGAGTATTGTGTCCAGCTCTGGTGTCCTCAATACAAGAAGGATGTGGACCTGTTGGAGCAGGTCCAGAGGAGGGCCACAAAAATGATCAGAGGGCTGGAGCACCTCTCCTATGAGGACAGGCTGAGAGAGTGTGGGTTGTTCAGCCTGGAGAAGAAAGAGAAGGCTCCAGGGAGACCTTATTGTTGCTTTTCAATAGTTAAAAGGGCTTGTAAGAAAGATGGGGACAGACTTTTTGGCAGGGCCTGTTGCAATAGGACAAGGAGTAGTGATTTTAAACTAAAACGGGGTAGATTCAGACTACATATAAGGAAGAAATGTTTTACAGTGAGGATGGTGAAACAGTGGAACACGTTGTCCAGATGGATGGTGGGTGCCCCATCCCTGGAAACATTCAGGGTCAGGCTGGACAGGGCTCTGAGCAGCCTGATCTAGTTGAAGATGTCCCTGCTTATTGCAGGGGGTTTGGACTAGATGACATTTAAATGTCGCTTCTGTGAATAATCAACTTGGAGATTCAGCAAATGTAACTGAAAATACTGCCATGGATGTTGAGAAGTTTTGTTGAAGCTGAGATGATGCAAGAGGAGAGGTTTATATTTCCTAATGCAACTATGCCTCATTGGAAATTTCTGAATTTAGCTGTGTTGTCAAGTTATTGTTCTTTCCCTCTTCTCTTATTTTGAAAGTTATCCGTGTAGATCTCTTTCCTCAGCAAAAATAGCATCAAAAAAAGAGCAGAAAAAAACATAGGAAACTGCTGAAAGAATCCTGTTGTGTAAAACAAGTCTCAAAGACAGTGAAACAACATATATATTCAAGGTAAACCCATTCTAAAGTTCCACGTTTTTTTTTTGAAAGAGTGTGAATCTAGCTGAAACAATTTAGTTCAAGTTTCTGAATGTTTTGCTTATTTACTTGTTCCATTTGTATTCAAGGTGGATCCATGCCATGCTACTTGCTAAATAAAGAGAAATGACTCATTTCCTTAACAACCGGAGGGGTTTCTAGCAAAGCTAATACTTGAAACTACCATAGTGCAATAAGCAGAAACAAAGCATAATAAGACTTTTTTTTCTGTACATCACCGAGGAATAAAATTTAATGCAGAACTTTAGTTGCTATTGGTGGGAGGTAAAATGGAAACTGTGAAGGTTTTCAGTGAAGACTTTTAAACAAAAAAAGCTCTAATTTGAGAGGTATTTTTTCCTATTGTTTTTTAAAGGCCATAGCAATTTTTACATAATTCCAGTGTGTTTTGTAAATTATATGAAAGCCATACGCATAATGTCTTGCTGTTGCCCATATACAGTTAAGAAAGCAAAAGCAATTTGACTGTATTAGGCTAATTTTGCTAGACACATTCAGTTCATGCTTCAGCTGTCAGAACAGTTGCTGCCTTCATACTGTTACTGATCTTGACATTCCTTTGAGCAACTGAAATATCACAGATTCAAGGTTGGCTAGATAATGGTGGTGGTTTATTCTGAATGATTTTAAAATGTGAGGTTAGCTTAACAAAATGTTTGTACTGAAGAATTTTTAGGTTTTACCAAGCATAGAAATATTTGGACTACTGTTGTGCACACAGGAAATAGAAGATAAAATAAAATTATTCAGCTGATATATGTATGAATATAAACTAATGCATGCACAAATTACTTTTGTGCATTTGTTCATTTTTGCCATTAATAAATATAGCTTATTAATGGTCAAGCTTGTGCAGTCTCAGGTCCCGCTTACTAAAACAGAGTTTAAAGGTCTTTAGCAGTTCACAGGCTCAAGTTCTGGTCTCAGAGCAGTGATAGAGTGAAGAGAAACCACAAACCCATCTGATAAATTACATTAACCATACATCTTTGAACAACTCACCTGCACTTTTACCATCTCGTCATTAAGACAAACAAAAATGCCTTCTGCTTTTGCCACAAACACAATGCATTAACTTGCCCACATCCCATCTCTCCAGAGGAGTAAACTACAGGACATAGTAAGATGGTTGCTATGCTGTTGCAGTATACTGCAAGTTTACTGCCTGTGAGAGGGACATGAGCACAGAATGTATGTTTCCTAAGTTCCATGCTGCAGTCCACAAAAACAAATGGGTCTGCTACGGAAGCAGTATTGCTAAGAAGATTGGCCTTGTAGGAGTCATGGTTAGTCTATGGCAGAATTTGCAAGCTGTATAATGAATGAGACAGGTCATGTGACAGCTATATTTCAAACCCTTGTCCTAGCATATTCAGCCTGCACTTAGAACCATGCCGAATTTGCCTTTCCTGTCTTTGTTTTTTTTTTTTTTTTTCCCCAGCCTTATAGTCCCCTTTAAAATATATCTCTGACCTTCAAAGGTTTTGCTCTGTTGCTGCTGTTCACCCTTTCTTAACCTTAATTAGGCTGTAGCTGCTCTAGTGACACTGCTGTAATCTGCCTGGAAAGCTGCAATCATTTTGGATGCAATTTTCTCAAATGAAGAATGCACTTGTACATGTACCGGGGCATTTGGATTTAGACTTTAAACATGCTCCATATTAGTATGCATCTTTGCATGTAAGTCTGCTTTTGCAAGGAAGTGACTACCTTTGTGTCAAATAATAATTAGTTTTAAAAAAGAAATTGTTATTTGTTGAGTTTGGTCTACAAAAAGTCAAGGTGTTACCCAAAATGGGATTAGAAACATTTCCTATAGTTCATTGCTCTGTTTACGTAATACATGGAGCTATCTGTAAGCACTCTGGGTTAAGTGCTGTGAGTTTTCTCTGCAAAAAATGAATTGGGCTTTGCTGTAGAAGTTAAATCTTTGTCTTCTGCTAGTGAACCAAATTATAAAACTTACCTATCCTTTTCCTGAACATTTTCAAATTTGAGTCCTGACTGGTGTCACTGCAGAATGCCCAGATCACACAACTAGTGTTACCTTCACTGTACCTACTGGTCTCCAGTGTCTTCATTGCCTTTAGGCAAGTGGGTTTTTGCATTCTATATGACTATGCAATAAAGTGGAAAGCCCTCCAACTGATGAAACACTACTTTTAGACATAAGTCTATCAGCAAGGGCAGGCATAGCTTTGTATGTTACATGAAAATAAAGATCTTTCTTGCCTTGTTTTATTTTTCCTAAAAGAATTTCAAGGAGTAAGCATTAGCTCCAAGACTAGTTTCCAAAAAAAAAAAAAAAAATACCCATTTCAAATATTCTGCAGTAAATATCAGATGACACGAGTCTTTGTCAAATAATCACTTTTCAGGTAAAAATCCAATTTTTTTATTCTTCCTAAAGATGTAAATTTAAATAATCTGTCAAACAGCTCCCATACACTAGAATTTTTTAAAGTGAGTGTTCACTTCGATTTAATTTTTAGTTGTGATTGAAACATGGGAAGGTATTTCAATTCAGAACATACAAAATAACTTTTCCAGAAAGCTATCTATAACACAGAGATTAATTTCCAGTTCGTTTGGTCTTTTCTGTATCAGTCTACATCTCAGTATACGAAACTCCATTGGGCCTGTATTCTTCATATGTGGTTTTTATCATGTAATGATCTGTGAAGTGCAAGTAAACTGGAAAATTGAGCTAAAATAATAAATATAAATTAAAAATATTGACCCATATGAAGAAAAGACCTTAAATGTATCCTATTTAAATATTTCCTAAGAGGAAAGAAAACAATTCAAGAAAAGAAATAAATCAGTTTTCCCCCATAAATGTCATACTTGGAAAATTGTTGAGCATACCACAATGAGGAATACTTACTGTTTCCCCCAGCCTTCTGATCAGAGGGTTCCATTTTTCCCATTTTCAGTTACTGGTAACTGTGGAGTTTAAATTATCTCTGCCAATTGTCTGCCCTATATTAGTTTCTTGGAAGTTTTCAACTGAAATCCTTGAATGAAATCTGAGAAAAGATCTAGGAAATCTTTATTTTACTGAAAGTCAAACCAGGAATTTGCCAACAGCTTTCCTCATAGGTTTCATGTTATCGTAGTTAAAACATACCCACCCACCTTTTTGCAAGCAAAACTCGTCCACATTCAGTACACAGGACAGACTGACTGGGTGAAGAATTGTTTAAGAAATGCCTTTGTGTTATTTAGAAATTCATAGATACAAAGTTGTGATGAAATCCTGAGCAACTGTGATTAGTTAAAGACTTTGACAATTGATCTCAGTAACAAATAGCACAAGCTTCTCAAATGCAGCTGTGGTTTAAGGAGCTGATTGCCATCCTGGGGAAATACCTTTGCTATCTGTGTGACAGTAGGCAAAACATGCAAAGTGCCATTTTTAGAGATGACTGAGGTATGATTGAGTGACTAGGAAAAGTGCTGAAATGGAGCTTAGAATTCTCAGTCTTTAATACAACAAAACAAAAATTATCAATCGTAAGAGGAAAAAGCACATGAGAGAAAGAGGGATCCTAGTGGTTCGTTACATCAGGCTGCTGATACTAACGATTGTTCCTAAAAGAGGTGTGCCAAAGAGAGTTACACTTCAGACACAGATCATAGAAGGAAAATCATCTCTGCAGCTGTCACTGCATTCATGCAAGTCCTGTCTCTGCCTGAGACAATTATCTGCTGCTGTGGATCATAACTGCAGTATTCCCTCAGATTCTGGTCCTTTAGCTGGCCAGAGAATCCATCACATCTTTCCTGTTCACTTTTCCACAGAAACCTGGTCATCGAAGGGAAGCCAGGGAGGAAGGAGTGTGACTTGTACAGAGTCAACATGAAACCAGAACTCCCTGCCTTCTTCAGAAGTATAGAGACATTCCCAAGCTTAGAAATAGCTTGAGACTCGTATTTTCAAAATAATAAATACACATCACTGCAAATGAGATTAATGCTTTGTCCATATTTAGTGGTATAAGAAGGAAAACACTGCAAAAATAATTTTCTTGTTTTATCAAAATGCCACATTATTTGACACAATCCTAGATTTACCTTTAATCTGGAAGATTGCCATTCTCCACATGTGAATCATGAAGAAGAATATGCATCAGCTGTGTGGAAGTGCTAAGAAAATAAATTATTACAATGTGTAAGGAACTGAGTTACTATTATGAAAATATCAAAAGACCTATGAGGAAATTAATAATTTGGCATTCAGCTCATAATTGAGGTAGTATGCAGAAAGTTAATCCTAGGATGTTAGTAAGGATGAAAAGGAGAAAAGATATGGAGAGAAAAAGAAATGAGAATAATTTATTCCAGGCATTCGATGAGATAGGAAGCCTTGGGAAGTAGCATGTACTTACACAGTTAAAAACTACAAGGTGTAGACAAGTAGGAGTAACAGGATAAAATAACCAAACTTAATTCTAGTGTGTTCTAACTTCCAAGAATTTCATCTTGAACCTTGATTATTTTTTTACTGCATATCATTGGGGTTTTGGAATGTAAAACATAGTAGGTTCTAGGGAATCATATAATCATTGATATGTGTGTATATATATATATATATACACACAGTTAAAATGGAAGACTGAATCATACTCATCTAGAATTTCTGAGTTTAAATGATTTTTTTCGTTTCAAAAATATGTAGTAGTGTAATTCATACTTTTACAATACTTTTGTTTACTTTTTAATGACATATGTGAGGTACAAAAAACAGCTGATGAAAAATCTTTGAGAGAATTTGTTGAGAACTGTAGATTTGTTGAGGGCTACAATAAAATGCTACATTCACTAACTGTTGGTAGGATTCAGTAAGCTTTCTCTTGGAAAGGCAGCCCCTAAGCAAGGACCTTGAAAAGCTTTTATTTTTTCTCAATTGAACCAATTGTGTTAGCAGTAACACTCAAAAATTACAAAAAACACTTTCATTGAGCACTTGTGTGATGTTTGGGGAATGCTGAGTCATGAATCACAAAACCCCCCACTCAAAGCCACTCTAACTCTAACACAAAACTACTCTACCTTTCAAAATCATCTGAGTCATAATCATGTTTTTTTAACATAGTTTGAGGGATACATTAATTTAGAATTGTGGACTTTGTTTATCTGACTTACATTAGTAACCTAGGACATTTTGTAGCTTTAGCTCTGTATAGGTAGAGGGGATTGGTTTAAATTGTTTTTGATCAAGGCAAAAAATCTCTTAAGATACACATCTTTTAAATACAGATCTTATTAAAACCTTTTGCAGAGCATGGTTTTTGAAAAAGTCATATTGATTTTATTTTGATTAAGCATACCATTGCCTTATAAACAAAATCTTAATATTTGCAGAAGAATCACAAATTCATAAATGAGAGATCTTAGAAATTGAGAATTTAATGAGAATTCTCCAAACATTTAATAAAGTACAGGAATAATTCCAGTGCTTTAACAAAAAGTCTATTTTCTTTAAACATATGCTAATATCCATGGTCATGTCTACATATGGGTTACTGTAAGCTTATAAAGACTAGTTGTTCATTCCCACATACCATCAGTCACCATAGTAACTTTTACTGATTTCTGAAACCCTTAAGCAAAAAAAAATCAAGAAGTTGAATACATTCTGAATTCCTGTTCTCAAAATCAAGCATCCTAGTACAAGTGAAGAGCTTTGAAACACCAGATCGTGTTCAAGTGTTTATACAGACTGAATAAGCCTCCTGCTAGGTTGGAAGTAATGAAAAAATGTCTTTTCCACACGTCACAGGAGTGACCATTTCACTTATTTTTTCCATCCCTTTGTAGCACAGTTCATATCTGACATGATCTGGACTCAATCATATGCATTCCCTGACACAAAAGGGGCCTTAAACATTGAATATGTCCTTGTCCCCACTCTCTGGCTTCCTGTCACATATCTTTTTTTTCCAGTGTCATTTCCTCTATCATATTACTGTCTATTTTTCATTAAATGATCTTAGCAAATGGTGTGGCAGCTTGTGGTTTATAGCAGATGAAGTGGGACAGGCCATGGCTGATAGCCTGTGGCTACCCATTTGACGGGGCGGTGCTGTCCTCACTGCACCCTGACAGTGGACTCGACAAGCCAAGCTGTTCTTTGCATCCATTTGTTGAATAAATACATATATACCACTGCAATGAAATATTTGTAGATGTATAGAGATTTCTGTGATGGGAGCGTGTTTGAAAGACTGATAGACCAGACCAGTTTCAAACTTCAGAACATCTTGGATGGATTTGATATTCATTAACAAAACACATTGCCAAGTGCTTAGTTCTTCATCATGTTCAGTCATTATCTGCACACATATAAAATGATCAGTGCTTAACACTTATGTCCTGAACTAGCTGTAAGTTAGTTCCACAGAGCTGGTGCCATACAGATAGCACTGCTGGCTACAGTCCTGCATGGTTTTTAGTCTACGAGGTCAAGGTAGTCTTTCACAAGAGATATTTGAGGAAGGAAGCAGGAACCCTAGTGGTCTGTCTTCTTTCATCCTCATCAGGAAAGATGGTCTATGATCATTGATGGTTTAGAACCTTTTGCATGCTCCCAAAAAGAAAAAAGACCGATCTCACCTGCTTTTTACATCTTAATTCTTGGGCCAGGACTTATCCTGACCCTTGTTTCACTTATTCTGTAGGTTTTTTCTGGTTCTAGCTGACATCCATTTTGCCTGCTCTTCAGGATTATTTTGGTTGTAACAGACAACTTTACTGCCTGCTCTACATCCTGCACCCTGTTTGGGCAACTATACCACAGTCTTTGTTTGCCCCTTTAAATTTGGCTTTTGTTAGTATAAAAGAGCTGTATTACAACAGGCTATTGTTGGCATTACAATGTTACGGAATGCTTACATATTCTTATTAATTATTTTATTTTATTGTGCTTATGACTAAATTCAATCCAAACAAGTATTAATTTTATTTTACTTAAAGTATGTCTACTTTTGGGATTGAACAGACCCCCACTTTAGATACAGCACATATATATATATATATCTCTACATAAATCTTTTTATAGATATACACTACAAAATATACACAAAATAAAGCTATAATTCTCCAGCATAGTCACATAATGGTTCACAGGCAATCCCCTGTGAAACTTTTCTATGGAGTCATTGATTAAAGGCTATATGGAAGGACAAGGGTTTTCTGCTTGGGAAGAGCCCACCTAAGATTCCTCCATAAGACATTAAGGATATCCATACTGCGGCGACAAGAGCATGTTAGACTCCAGTTAGTGTTTCATCTATCTATCTAAAACTATTAAGTTATAGAATCTAAATTGGTAAGTAACTTTCTCAGGTTGGAATAATAAATTAATAATCTAATCAATAATGGAGACTAGTTTTCTGGATCACTAATGCTAAAAATTGTCTTTCTGAAATAATTTTCACAAAATCCATCGTTTTGTTTGTAGATTATATAAGGTCCTCAAAGATGAAGATATACTGAGGGAAACAGAATTAGTAGAACAAAATTGCTGTCTTCCAATACATGGATCAGAATCTGTGTGTGGAGAGTAGACGAGAAATATTCCCTTAAGTAAAAAACTTAAACAGCCCATACTCCTGTTATCTTGTGTTCGATTGCTTTAATTTTAATCAACAATGTCAAAAGTGGTTTGTTGTTACTGGTTTTTTTTTCCCCTTTAATCATGTTTGTTTGTTTGTTTTCAAGGTAATTATCTTCCATGAGTCATTTAAGAGCAAGCCTTTGAGGCAATGAACCTTTTACCTCTGTATCTGTCATTAATTTAGGTCACCTTTGGCTAGGTCTTTTTCATATGTCACTGTATAGTGACTTCAAGCCTTTTCAAATGTCTTCTAGGCCAATTGCCAGTAGATCTGTCCTTTCCTGCTTCAGGTATCCATTTATGAGTAGTCTCAAAGGTTTATTTTGCAATCCAGAAACTGCAGTTCATTTCCCAAGCTAGTCTTGGGAGTAGTCAAAAAGCCGAAAAGATTTCGAACAAAGGGGATCTTAGGCTATGAAGAAATTTCAGCCTTGAAAACCAATAAGGCTTCTGTGGACTAGATAATTTCAGGCTCTGGTTTATTCTGTGAGGAGTTTGATTTTTATTATTTTTTTTCTAAATGAAGAAGGTGAAATGGACAGGGGAATACACTTTATTTAAAAGATTATAATCTAAATGATCTTTTTCCTTACAGGTAAATTATACTGCATTACTAAAAATGTTAATGCTTTTATGGCTGGAGTAAAGAATTTAAATTCCTGTGTATGTCAATCAAATTCTATATAGAATAAATATCTCTTATGCAGTTTAAAATGATAAAATATATCAATTTCAAGTCTTTATAGGTCCTTCTTTATTTATCATTATTTATTTTCTAAATACCAGATTAATTCCTTCATTGTGGCATTTGATTTCCTTTGTTACTCATATGTAATAAAAATAGGAAGGAATTCCATTCAACCAAAGGACAAATTATGTTACTATTCAAAATAATTCTTAAAACATTTGAAATGCACATAGAATTTCCATGATGATGAGTCTATACTATGAAATTTTCATCTCTTGTAATAATCTTAGAAATGCATTTTAGACCAGTAGGTTTCTGTTGCATTATGGGAAATACATGGAATTGTTCATATGGAATAAATAACATCTCCCATATGTCTATTAAAGTAAAAACTTGTGATTTACTCATATGAGTATCTCTTTTAAATCTCAAAGGTATGCTACAAATTTAAGCCTTACAAGTTCCCTATTTATCCCTCTCCATAGGTGGAATATAGTGTTTCATTGCTAGCTCTCTTCAAAAACTGCAAAGTATTGGGATTGCTGAAGAAAAATTCATCACCTGGGCATGACTAAATCTCCTAGAAACAAAATAGTATTTCCAAATATAGCATAACATTTTTTTGTAAGAAATATTTTTTACATATATATACTTATGTCGTGGTTTCAGCTGGGATAGAGTTAATTTTCTTCTTAGTAGCTGGTGCAGTGCTGTGTTTTGGATTTGGTGTGAGAACAATGCTGACAGCACACTGATGGTTTTGGTTGTTGCTGGGTGATGTTCATACTAAGTCAACGACTTTTCAGTTTCTCAGGCCCTGCCAGCAAGAGGACTGGAGAGGCACTAGAAATTGGGAGGGGGCACAGCCAGGACAGCTGATCTGAACTAGCCAAAGGGGTATTCCAGGCCATAGAATGTCATGCTGAGTATATATAAGCTGGGGGAAGAAGAAGGAAGGAGAGGGACATTTGGCATTATGGTGGTTGTATTCCTGAGTAACCATTATGCAGGATGGAGCCCGGCTTTCCTGGAGATGCCTGAGCACCTGCCTGCTCATGGGAAGTGGTGAATGAATCCCTTGTTTTGCTTTGCTTGTGTGTGTGGCTTTTGCTTTCCTTATTATACTGTCTGTATCTCAACCCATGAGTTTTCTTACTTTCTCTCTTCTGATGCTCTGCCCCATCCCACTGTAGGGGCAGTGAGCAAGCAGCTGTGTGGGGCTTAGTTGCCAGCCGGGGTTAAACCACAACAACTTGTAAGATCAATTAGGGTGAAAAAAAAGAAGAAGGATTATTGCCAATTTAGAACAAGGCAGAAGAGGCTGACTCATGAAAAGGCTGTCTGGGATATCTTCAATTCTACTGTAGAAACTCCTGCATCAGATGTTCCTTTATTGCCATTCACCTACCCCAAAGAGATTTTATAAAGATGGCCAACCTTTACTAATATTGCCTAAAGATAATCGTAATGAAAACAGCCTCCTAGGAAGACAGACTGTCCTTCTGAAAGGCAATAACTTCAATTTTTATAATAGAAATGCATGCACTAGACGTGTTGAGATTAATTTGACAACTGTTAATAATGCAGTAATGAAAGTCTGGATTTGTGTAGACTGCTAAATTGAGAAAAGAGTTAAATCTCTCTAATGGAGTCTTTTCCAAAGGCATTACATGTCTGGCTTGTTTCATTCTGAGTATCAGTTACATCATTTTCACTGTTCAAAATCTGCATATGGTTCTTTGCTTGCCTTAGCAACTGAGGAAATAGAATGGATATGATGATGATAAGTTTTCTTAGGACAATATCTTTACATAGAATTAACAAGTAATTTTGACTGGAAGGAAAAACACACCTGGTGATTTAATAAAAATATCTCTTTTTTCCCAAAGAAATAAGAACTGACAAAAAAAAAAAATCTAATCTACAAATATTGGTGAAATATTACAGTTTTCTCATGGAAATGAAGAGGTGTTATTTCCATTTAAATTTGCACATTGAAGGCACAAAAAATTAATTCTTCCGAAAATTATCAAGAAATGATCACATTTCCCAGTCAACTCTCAAAAAATCTATAAACTTGTTTTCCTCTTTCTAAATATATCTGGCTTGCTATATTTTGTCTCCAAATGGTAGAATGTAAATACACTTTAACTACCAGTTATGGAGTTTCTGGTTCTTCACATTTGCTACATTTGGGTACAAGCGATGGACACAAAGCAAAGAGAGAGGATAACCAAGCTTCATTAGCAGCACTCTGGCTCTTCATCTGAAAATAGTCACATAATATGAGTACACGGAAAAAATAGCAATGAGGTTACAAATTAGGATGTTGTTAAAACCAGACAAACATTACTAGAACAGCTTGTCCACTTGATTCCCTATCTAGTTGTAAAAGGAAAGAAAATGTTGCCACATGTACCATCAGTGCACAGCAGAAATTGCATCTTGAGCTACTAGAATTGTACCTTAGGAGCTGTGGGACCTACAATAGTTGAGGAGGTAAGGCTGCGTGCAGCCTTTAAAATGTCTGTGAGTTTGTGCCTGTGTAAATAGATGGGGATGTATAATTTAGCTTTTGACTAAGATGATCTAAGATACGTAGGGCAAAAGGTACTCTGAAGGTGTAATGACTGACGGAGGTGGTGTAGGTTCTGTTCACACAGTATATTCAGATGAGAACTGAGGGGTATAGGAGGTGTTTCCTGTCTGCATCAACTCATGAATGGGTCTAATCAAGCAGCAAAGGACAGATCTCCATAGCCCCTTAAACTGTTGTTTCTCTGCATAGATTGCTGGTTTCTAGACTCCCACCTGCTTCAGAAAGGAAGATCTGGCTGAGCTGAGGAGGTGAAAGGGGAAGCCAAAAAGCCTTATAAATATCTGAGAAAACATTGTCAACATGTGCACATTAAATCCTCTTGAACACTTGCCTATGGGCATGGAATTCTAAAAAGCAGAATAAATAAATGATCAGGCAGGGCTGGGAAAGTGTATGTATTGAAAGGTGTTCAAGAATGCTACTTCAATAGATATTTTTGCTGCACTACTAAAAAAAGTTTGCTGCATATCAGTTCTTACAAGTATCAGTGTTCTCAAGAACCTGTACTTGTTCTTTCTTAAAAAAAAACCACCTTGATTGACATTATAACTAATGAACATATAGGGAAAATGTAAGATACTTCAAAACCAAAATAAAGGAACATTCACACTGCAAGCTTCAGAAATTTAATATTCCTGTCACAAGTGTAAAGCAACTAGGACATAGACTATTTCAACTGCTTCCCAGTACTGTCTTCAAGTAGAAGATTAACATTCTATTTGGTGTAACTATTTCCTCATTAAAAGTCCTAAATTTCTGTAGCTCATTCATTGCAGTTATTATTTGTTTTGAGACTCTTTTTTCCCCTATAACCATTAATGTCATAGAATCAGGAAAAACCATGAGGAGGAAGCATATTGGAGGGAAAGAACAAATACAAATTACTTATGAGAGAAAACACTAAAGCTCTTAGATGGTCCCAGAAGTCCAGTTTTCTATGCCTGTACAAAGAAACACAGGACGTTCCTTTACTGTCTATCTGAACTAGACAGAGGGCTTTTTTTGTTAATTAAATTTAAGAAAAACAAGAACAAGAAAAAGCCTGAATATGGCATACTTAAGGAAAAGTGACAGCCTGGTGACCCTGCAATTTAGTATCAGATAAAATGTCAGAACCATACTTACAAACATGAAGAATTGGTAAACATTTGATTGATGGCTCTAAAGAAGTGAAATAAAGAACAATTAGAAAAGGGATATAAAAAATGTGAAGAACCAACAAATACTCTTGTGACAATAGTCATGAGGTTTTTTTCATATAAATCGGGTGGCAGTGGTTTACAATTATAGATAAAATCTGTCGTAAAGACCTTGGAAAGTTCTGTTAGTTTAAACACTTCAACAGAAAAAGTGTAACTTATTAAAATACAAACTTAAATACCTTATTAGTTAATTCAACCACTTTGCAACTATTATACTCCGAGGAAACTCTCCATAACTGCAACAGGCTTTAGAACAGGCGCTGTGATTCACAGATACTGTGAGATCATCAATGAGTTACAGAAAACTGCGAGGTTCCTTTACAAAAAAGAAAGATCCTCCTGCTTCTCACAGAAAGTCCTTGATTTCTAAAATACCTACTGTAACTGAGACCTTTCACCACAAAAGTGTGAAGAAAATAGATATTTCTAAACGTCCTTTACATATAGTATATTTTTCAGATTATTGTAACCTAAAACGAGAACTAAATAAAAAAAAAAATTACTAAGATTTAAGTACTTGCTTTGAGATAGAATTCTTGTATGACTTTGGGCACTTTTTTCCCCAGATTTGCAAATATACATGCAAATAACATTAGACACTTCCCAGCAGCATTATGTGTTCTGTGCTAAAGATGTTTAAGTGAAATAGAAAAGGAAATGTTTTCATATCTTTGAAAGCCCTGATACTGCATATCTATTTTTTAATAATTTGGTACAAGAAATTTAGAACCAAACCACTGACCACTATCAGTATTGTATTGTCTTTCTAATTCCATTTCTCATCATGAGACTTAACACTGGTATCTAGCTAAACATTCAGTATCTTTGTTTAAGCCAATGCTTAAGAGCTTATTAATTTCTTGCAGCCTACTTCTCTCTCTTTAGACAGGCCAGGAAGGATTGTATAGGGTGGCAGACAAAGAGCTGCTCCGCTTTCTCATTCTGCTGAGACACTTCCAGAGGAGAAATTTAGGTCATGTAGGAGAAGAGACAATCGCTGTGCTGTGTGTCAAGAGCCTTTCCTTGTACCCATTACAGTGGTTAGCGCACAATGTCAGCCATTTGCCTCTGGGTAATTACAGCCCTCAAGGACGAAGAGTCAACCCAGCAATGGACTGTTATTCTGCAATACTCAGGGGTTATGTAGACGCTGGAGAGAGTGCATATGATGATTGTGTGTGACCATGATGACTACATGATCTGGGGATGCAGTCACCACAAATGTACCAGTTGTGTCTGTTTCCAGTTCATTTTACTCGGTTTTGTTTTACTCACATTCTTATTTAGTTTGATCTCAAAGTACTATGCAGTTTGTTTCCTTGTTTGACCCTGTGTTTTCTGTGCAAAGTACATTAAAAGCTAAAGATCTGAATTACAGTCATCAAGATTCAACCTTTGATGGCTCAGTTTTTGGAAAGCAGGATGCATTTTTACATCAAGCAATGTAGACATCCAGCAACAGAGTGGTGATCACATGTTACTTTTAAATGGTTATGTATTCTGTGAAACAAGCTGTCACAGACACACAGCTTTACTGTCCACCATGTTACCTGGCCATGAGAGCTTCAACCCTGAACTGTTTGCTTCTGAATTATGATGTTTCTTAAACTGAAGTAATGGGTTTGGGTGATCTGGTAATACAGTAGCTGTTGCAAAGCAGATTTTAATGCCTCTAAAGAGTGGTGGCTAGCTTATTTCACCTGGATAACAGAGAGGGACAACCTTCATTTCCCAGCATAGCTTATTATAGATTTCAGTTTGGAAAGAAAAATAGTTAACATGCTTTACGGGTCTAAAGTGAAAGAAGAGATTAAATATACTGTACCTATGCAACTAAAAACCCTGTAAGCAAAAGCAAAAATATTCATTCGTGTTACCATATGTGCTATGGGACAACAGATGCTCTTCTAAGTATAGCAGTCATTAAACTGAATTCTCATTTACTGGGCTGACCTTTCTTTGAATTTACTTTGAAGATAATTTTCTTGTTTTGGCATAAATTTTGTTTTACTCTAGAGAGAGCAGTAGATGATGACTTTTCTGCTTGTAGTAAAGCCTAAAGTTTTCATTGAGGTCTATGGTTTTTTTTTTTTAATTAATTGCTAAGTTATTCAGGTATATAGTAAAATAAACCTTATGTTTGTTCTTGAGTTGTTATATTTTTCTACAACTGTATGTACATAAAGGTTGATAGTATCTTTAGAATAAGGATTAAAAATGTTCCCATTTTACTGAATAATGAAGAAATTAGCTGTTTGGAAATAGCTGCTAATAGTTTTTCAGGCATATTTTAAAATCATTGTCACATCCTCATGGATTATAGTTACAATTAAAGATGATAACTATTTTTATAATGGCACACCGTTATGAACAATAACAATATTTTTAATCTGAGACAAAACTTCATATTTGTAGGAAAAGCATACCTTTTACTACAGTCCTTCGGATGTTAGACATGCTTCTTCATGTACATTAATACAGATCTTTCCTTTACATTTGGTGAAATAATTGGTGCTCATTCTGTCTTTTCTGTCTACTGTGAAGTGCCATCTATTCCAGTGTAGACCTTGCTAATAGTATGTGTCACAAGCAAAATATGGGGCAGGAGGGGAGTCCTTTTGTTGCCTCTTTGTTGTAAGACCTTTTATAAATTTTCAGAACAATACCAGTAAAGAATCGTGTAGCCCAACACTTCATTTCAGGATAGCAGGCATTGATCTGCTGGGTATATGTGTGCAGTTTTTTCATTGCTGCAGTGAGTTGTTCTGTGCATTCTTTTTTATAAATCTCTCAAAGGCTAGTAACTTTTTACTTAGAAATGCTTACCGTCTTCAATCATTTCATAGAAATGAAAGTGTCTGAAATAATGTGCTTTACTGCAGCTGAAATTACAAGAATGAAACACAGGTTGTTCAGTAGGGGACAAAAAAGCCGACCAACCATCAACAGAAAAATGTGATTTTAAATACTTACTGTCAATAACATAGCAGGGAATAAGAAATAAAGAAGCAAAAGAAAACCAAAATGTAAAAGCAGCAAAAACCTTACCATATACCAAAATTTTAAGTGGCTGAGATATGTTCAGGAATAATATTTATCTGATTGATCTAGGCAAAATCATGTAACTTTAAATGTTGTTGCAGGTGAATAACCAGTTCTTGAAAACTGCCCCTTCTTGCTGCTCTTCGAGAAGATATCAGAAACTAAGTTGTGTTTGATGAAAAGGTGTACTTCAATCTCAGTGAGACTGAGCCAGAGAAACAGCTGTGTGAACCATGAGACTAGCTGTTAAAGCAGAATCATTATTGAAAAGAAATGTCTGCAGAAGGAACAGTGGCTGTAATCATATGTGCTTTCCTTCCATGAAGGTCTTCTGACAAACTGCCTTTGACAGTGTAATCTCTAAAAAGATGCAATACCTGAGTTTCTGGTCCCTGGGCCAAAATAGTAAGGCTGCTCTCAGGCATAAAGCTTAGCACTATTTCTCTCACAGTTCTAAATTTTCAGATATTATATCACACATAACAAGAAAAAATGTCCTAAACATTTCCTTTGCAGTTTACTTCTCCAGTACTTGAGTAAGTCCTTTCAAACAGGGCATGAGAGCTGCTCCTAACTCAAGGGGGAGTTGAAAGATGACACAGTGACACTAATGATCTGGATCATTACCACACCCCCCATTGGTTTTCTAGCAGATTTAGATTTTCTTGATACAGCAGGATGTAACCACAAACTGATGCCTTGAGAGGGAAATCTCATATGATTTATCATCTTTTGCCTCCAACTCAGGTAATAATTTGGTAGTTGGCCATAAACTAGACTCCTTATCTTCTCTTATATGAAAATCTGTAGAAAAAATATGAGTTTATTTTAAGATTTCTGCTGCTCAGCCAGCCTGCACTTATTAGCAATAACTGAAATACAAAAAGATGGTATAGGCAATTATTTTTGTGACTATACCTTCTGATATTTTAGGTAGTCTATAATCCAAATGAGCCTTATGTTGCTTTTCTTTTTGGAAGAGGGAAGGGATGTGGTATGGACAGATGGTGTTTTGGAAGGGTTTTTTTCCTTTTCCTGAGTTCCAGTCTTTGCCTGAACACTGATGTACACTGTTCATCAATGGCCCCACAAGAATGATGGTCCCCACAAGTTTTCTCCCTACCCGATGGAACAAAGATCAGCCTTGCATGAATTACAGGAGTGATCTCATTCTTAGATCCAGGGGGAGCGTAGTTTGCTGTGCCCTAGATCAACCTTTGCGAATACCTCAGAACGGATGCTTTAAGCATTGACCTAAGGGGGTATTAGGAGTATATCTATAGTAACTCATTTCTCCTTTCATAATACTTCCTATGGATGATGTTTACTTTTCTGTTCAGTGTAATGAGGTAATGTATCCGAAGCACGCTGAGTAACAAACATATAAACCACCAGTTACTGTTGTGAGTTGTATTGAGCAAACCTCAGATGTCATAAAAACAGGACATTTGAGATTAATTCCTCTATTTTAGTTCATATGCACTCTAATTTAATAAAGTTGAAAGGGAAAAATAGAGCATATTAAAGATGTATTTTTCTCTCCCAAGCCTGAATTGCAAGCTCAAATTAAGATTGATTTCCTAAAAGAATAATAATATAATCCCAATGCAAAATAGATGTTCCAGTTCTTGGTCTAAAAAATAAAATTTCTCATAAAACTGTTTTAAAGAAATACGGACTTCCCAGTAAATCAGTAGGAAATTTTTCAGGTACTTCTGAAATATTTTAAAAGGTTCTCCTTTATTTTGTCCCCCAAAAATAAGCATTAGTCAATTCACAAAGTAGTATCAAAAGTTACAGAAATGTAACAAGAAAATAAGCTGTGGTGTCATACTCTACTAAATAAGTTACTAGTGATCAGCAGAATGAAGTTTAATACCAATTCAGAGAATTTGGAGCAAGGCTGGATGGACTGCTTCCAGTTAGATTACAAATATGCATTAAATGCTTATTCTGAGGTTAAATTGCACTAATGTGATATTTGAAATTTGGGACATACTAACAGCTCTGCTTCAACATCCTCTGAATACATCTAATATAACATTTTTTCAACAAGAAAGTTGAGTTGAAGCTCAAGTAGAAGACCTGGGGTCTGCCTGCTTTCTCTGTGTAGATGAGCCCCATGTTGCCTTTGAAAAGTTGTTCAGCCTTGTGGTTTTTTCTCTCCTGTAAAGATCTTCCTACCTATGCATATGCATGATGCATGCAGAAGCCAATTCTAGTTTTTTTCCCAGAAGATATTTGTTGTTGCTCTTTCAAAAAAATCTTTATTTTTTTCAGGAGAAGTATTTGATTTCCCTTCTTCAGTCTTCATATGACACAGGATTTTTTTTTACTTAAATTTAAGGTTTTGTGGCGCACATTATTCAAGAAAGTGTTCTTGGGAATATTATGACCCAATGTTCCATATGGGCCAGCACTTACTTCTATGGTGCACTATATCCAGAAGAACAGACTACAAGAAATAGCAGCAATAAATAGTCCAATAGCCAAAGACTGTTGCAGAGTGAGGAAAATGAAAGCAGATAGCAACAGCATATTTCAGAAACAGCACTGATTTTATATATTGGGTGTTAACTAGTTTTTAATAGATTTCATCACTGAACAATATTAGACTTTTCAGTTTGCTTTGTTTTCTTTTATTGTGAAAAATAGAAAATTTTCCTCAGAAGGGTTCAAATTAATTTTGAACCTCTTTAAAACAAAAGAAATAAACTAGATTAGATTTATTGTAAAAGTTTGGTCTATAATTATTTGTGTGACTCTTTCTGAACCCTTGCTTTTCCAGACTGATTTTGTGGCACAATATAGTCTCCATCTTCTTTTCTCTTCCCCTCCACTGCCTCTTAATTCTCTTTGTTCCACAGAGGGACTTAAATTAGCAGTTTCCCTTTCCTCTGGAAATTATTAAGTTTATCACTTCCTGTGAACAGTCCCTCACTTTCACAGCTTGCAGCTACATTTGCTGTCATTTACTGTGAAAAATAGTTAAATTCTGAACAGCTATCCTCAACATTCAACTTTTAAATTTGCTACTTCTGTTTTGAAGAAGGCCCTGTACTACAGAAACTGTGCTGATTTTTCCCATCTCTCTTACTTTTTGCATCTTCTGCACAGGAAAAAAACCCCACATGTCAATATCATCCTTCATTTAAGACATGATTACTCACCCAGTTAAAGTTTAAGCATCCAATGATGTTTCACTAACTCAGGAATTGACTCTGTTGTATTTATTCAATAAAAAATGCAATCCTTCTTGGACATTTAACTAAATAAAACTCCGGTTTGATTTTGCAGAGTACTTTTTCTTCTACTTGTACCAAAATAGCAGCAAGAATTTTACAAGAGGATTCTCAGTGTATTATCTTGACAATTCTAATGTAATCTTGATCAAAAACAGTCTATACCTTAAATTCACTATGTAAACCTGGAAGTTCTCAAGTAGTTTTGAAGAAAAGCTGTTGTGAAACGTGAAATATGAACGTTATTGTTCCACACTGTAATCTATATGAATAAAAGTAATCCTTTAATAAAAAGAATTAATTTCTTGCTCATATTGATGTCTTAATGTTGCTGGTTCAGTTGGGTTTTTTCAGTGCAAAACTTCTTAGTAGGAAATCATACTCTAAATGAAAGATTTCTTCTTTACTAGCATTAAACAAGGCAAAAATAAAAAAAAGACAATAACATCAAACCCAGAATAATGTTCACAAACCCAATAATACACAGTAGAGCCACAGAAAAAAAGGTTTTCTATTAAGAGCTATTTTTCTGGGCTAATATATATAGACACAAAACCACAAACGTTTTTAGGATTGTTGTAATATTTCTGTGCACTTCAATACAAAGAAATCTAAAGTGTAAATTTATAATGATACTGATATCTTATTTTTATTACATTGACTAAAAAAGACCCAGCTGATGGACTGAAAGTCAAAAGTAGTACCCACATATTATCTTGGAAGAAGCATATCTCCCTTAGACTAACTCAAACCTCAAGGAAGTGAACAAATTTTTATTCCCTCTGGGATATTCTTAGTTTGTAGGATGTTTTTATTCTTGCTGCACAAAGCATTGCATTTAGGGTGTGTCACATGAATTCGACTAGTTTTCTTGGGTGAATAAAGATGAACTCAAACTTCTCCCATGGACAGAGTCCACTTGTTCTGCAGGAAAACACGTACATTTCATAAACAATGACCAGACCTCCATTCACAACTCTCCAACTGAGACTATCTAGTAACTTAACAGAGGATCAAAAGAAAAACTTTTATTATAATGTAACAAAACAAATTTAATGACAGGTGTTCTACTGATTAAATGAAAATGGTAATATTAACATGTAACAGTAACCACATTGTAAAATGTAGTCATTTATTTCTTATTTTAGGAAACACTGCTAAACTGAGATGCCTATAAAAAAATGTCATGGAGTTTATGATCTATAATTACATAGGAAAATGTACTGGAGTCTGCTAACATAAAGGATCGCTTAAATACTACATATAACATGAGGATATTTGCAACGTACGATGTTACAAGAGAATGTAAAATCTCCCAAATGTTATGTCAAAAACCTTAGCTTTGTAAGCCATGTCACAAAGTTAATTGTACTAACCTTTAGAAATACAAGTATTATGCAGTTATTTAACCACATGATTTGTGTGGGTCTTGAAGTTAATGGAGTATATTCACAAACACATTTCTCAACTGGGAAAAGTGTCCTTAAAAAAAGCAAGGCAAAAAGCAGAGGAAGAAGTTTAGCAACAGTGTTGCATCTGCCTACATTACATCCTTTAGTTCTCCTTTGGGGGTGAAGATATTACAACCCTGCTTTTTAATTTGTTTAAATATGAACTATACACAGATGGGGTTAATTAACACATTTGCTACACTGATTACATTTTATGACTTACATCAATACCTGCAAAGTACCAATCAGCCTAAATCCTGAACTAAATCCCTGATGACAGAATGTCTAAGGAAGAGAAGGTGATAATACAGACAGGTTTAGCTGTATTTTTACAAGGAAGCTTGTGCAGACATAGAGTATCTTGAAAAGTAAGGAGATGTGGTCAAGTGCCAGCTTGTAAAAACTCTGCACTTTCCCTAAACAGCTTCTGTGGGCTGAGTTTCCAGAGTGGTGTAGTTAGGGAAGTTAGCAACGCCCGTGTGCAGGTTAACCTAGTGCAATGTTGACTGCGATTGTTAACTGAAAGGTATAATTTATATCTATGCCAACTTGACGTATTTTTGTTACTGCCTCAAGTGAAACTACTGGATTTGCCTCAAGTTTCCATGATGATTTCATCTCAAGCTGTATTTCTCCTGTCTTAAAATACCTTCATCAAAAAATATCCATTTTTACTGTTCCCTCCAAGTCAGTTCATATGCACACTATCTACATGATTAAGCACAAGAAAGTTAATAAAATTCTGAACTTTGACACTCTTTGTAGTGGAATGAAGCTGGGTTAATTAGCATTGATAATATACAACTGTGGGCTGGCTGTTGGCTGATGTAGATGAGGTGCAGGTGCAGCTGATGAAGTTAAGTGGTTGAGAGCCAATAGAGAGCAGCTGAGGAAGAAGCAAGAGGAGAGAGAACACATGCCTTGGATGAGGTGAGACAAGGAGAAGGCAGCAGAGGGACGGTATAAAGAGTATGCTGGTATGAGGTGGTGAAAGACCTTGTTGCAGCTTGATAGTTTTGAGAGTGCTGTGACAACTCTTCATCTTATTTCTTGTACAATTCTTAGCATATTGTCTAGGATTAGGCTTAGACTGCCAACTGTGTAGAACAGCAACATGAAAAGATATTTGAATTTAGCTAAATGTTTATTTGTCCACTTATCTATTGCATAGTCATTCCAGTTCATACACTTAAATAAAACAAAACCTGCATTAATAAAATTCTAGCTTTAAAAAGTTACTTTCTATTTGTAAAGACCCTGCCTGATATATCTTAAAGTCCACTTCTAACACTCAGCATGACCACCATGCCTCTACTGTTCTTCAAGTTTAGCCTCTTTGCTGTATCAACTTCTATACTTTTATCACTTTTTCCTCTAGTCTCAGTATCAGCTGTTGCTACGTGGCAACACTTTTTGCCATACTTCATACATCCTGAAGACTAATGGCATGCTCTGTTCCACTCTTTTTAAGTTCAGGATCTTGATCACTACTCTTGGTGTCCAGTAATCTCATTGTTTATATTCCTACAAATTTTCATTTAGACTTTAAGTATGCTTGACTTCAGCCTTTTATGTCTACTATATTAGTACCATAACAAGACTGTAACATATGCATTCCATATTAATTTACATTACTATAAGAAATAATGAATTCCCATAAATTCCTCAAGTAACAACTGGAAGCATTCTTCATTTTGTTAGAAACAAACAGCTATTTCTTTCATTTTGAAATTTTTATTAAATTTTGTTGGAAAAAATTTTTAGATGTTATGAATTGGTTCCAGTAGAAGGAAGAAGACCTTTCCATATTGCAGACACTTTTTCAAAAGTTAACTCCTTGCCATCATGTAGGAAGAAGAAAATTGGTATCTCACAAATTGTCATTGGATGGAAAGCTGCCTTCAGCCATTATCAAACATTTTCCCCATGCTTTTAAGACCAAATGCTTTAACTTTCTTTCTGTAATTGTTTTCCTTTACTGTAAGTAAAATATAATGTAAACAATAATTTATCTTAAAACAATGTGATCGATGAACTGATTTGCTCAAGTACAGTTTTCTAGTGCTACTTTGTTTGCCTTGTCCTTCTTATTCACTAATAATGAATCATATCAGTTCAGTTCTAACGCATCCTTTCCTTGCTTATCTATTTTTTGGTATCATTCCTCGACTCCATCTTCATTAATGAAATCTAGTATCTCAACATCCAGTTGACACTGTTCCTTCATTTATCCTCCTATTATAATTCTTTAATTCCCCCCCCCCCCCGCCATAGATTTTTGTGATCCATCAGTTTTCTTCTGTTCTGGGCCTCCAGTGTACTATACTCCAGAATGCAGATGGCTAATTTCATCTGCTGTCACTATTTTTAAGTGACATAGGATGCCATGAGGGACATAGGCTGCAATAACCCTTCTTGCAGGATGTGGTTTGTGCCAAGCCAAAGAAGAACATTCAGACATGTAGATTTCAGGTACTGTCTATAACCTAATTAAATTACTGTGATGCTTCAAACCTATTTTCCAGAAGATTTTCTATGTCCAGGGCAATGTAATCTAACTATCCGTAATATTGTATCTATAATCAACCTGTCATGTGATATCTAGTTGTAATACACTATTCCTTAAACTTAAAAAAAAATATCAAAAAACAACCCCAAACAACACATTATGATTTACTTATGGATTTCATTAAATCTGGAAGTAGAATTTTAAAAATCACAGTAGCGTCCCTAGATCCCAGTTTAACTGTCTAAACTTAATATTTGGATTCATGCTCAAATATTAATATTTAGTACTGCAATTCATAGAATGGGAATTCATGCATAAATATATTCTCACTTTGAAATTATTACCTCTCAAAGAATGCTCAATAATGATTTCAATATAATTTTGATAATTCTACAGCAAGTAGCCCATTGCTACTCTGACAGCTGGTAGTTTCTCAGTTAAAAACTGCCCAAATCAGTGCTGCTTTATGTTAAAAAATATTTTTGTAAATTATTTTTGTTAAACATTTATGGAATTTAACCCTTTGCAGTCACCTACATTTCAGTGCTGAACTGAAAGCCAACATAATTTTAATTGATGGTGTAGTCCATTCAAAGTAATTTTTGTAGTACATTTCCCTTTTTCATTTGATGACAAAGGACATTAAGTAAAGTCTCTTCTAGATTTGCTGAGAAGCAGTCTTGCATTTATTTAGACTCTTATTTTTCTCACTCTTAGAATGGGAATTTTAAAAAATGAAGTTATATTAATCTATTCCTCAATGATAATGAGTAACAGTGTATTTCAAGTTGTAAACACTGAAAAAAAATTGCAGTTTTAAAAATCTGTTTAAATACCCAAATTCAAATAGAAAAGAACCCATTCTTCAATTTTATAGTCATATGTTTTTTAGATAATCCCTTTCAAATTACTTCTGTCTTCTGCATTGATAGAAGAAAAATTATATAATGAATAGTTTACTTGTAAGGAAAGAAAGTAACAGGTTGTGATCTAAAAATAAAGTGCTGGGAGCTGAGATGAAGCAATTTCAAGTTTTAAACATAAGGTAACCAACAATTCACAGAAAAAGATCCCAGACTGCCTATTTCTTGGAGAAGGAAGTAACACTACCTATTTAATGAGAATAATCTGCCAAGGAACGTGTAAGTTCTGGCAATTTAAAGTAGGAAAGAGAAGATCACTTTCAGAATCTGACAGTTATTATTGGACTTGTTAGCAATGTAATTTGCCTGTAGGTTAACCTGCTGGCAGACATTCCTCAGCAACTAGGGTACAAAAGAGTAGGAAACTGATGCTTGATTAAAGAAAATGTAAATAGGAGTTTTCAATCACTGACTTTGGGGAGACATTTTTTATTTAGATGTTATAAGTTACACTGCCTTGACACACTGCAGTACCTCTAACTCTCAGAGAGATTAATATAATGCTTTTACCGAGTTTGCTGTTGGCATATCATATAATCGTAGAGTCATTTAGGTTGGAAAAGACCTTTAAGATCATCAGGTTCAACTGTTCACCCACAACTGATGAGCATTTCTATTAGATGCTATAGACATACCTGGAAATGCTAGAGATAATGAAAACTAGTTAGAATAAGGAACAAATTTTATGCAATGTTTTACAAGCGGCCCTACCAAAGCTCAAATTTTATACACATAAAAATCTTCAAATATTCCTGGGTTTGTAGAACCCTACTTTTTTTTTGGGGGGGTGAAATATAAGACTTTTTGTGTATAAATTATGTGTATAAATATTAGAATTTACATCAATAAAACTTGTTCATTTTAAAGTTTCAAACAGTTCTCATATTTGCAACTCTGAACTTAAGCGGATGTTCACCTCTACATATGTCATGATGTGTAATGTATCTTTTCGTTACACACCGTTGTTAGGCATGTACCATGTTTTAATGCATAGATTTTGTGATGCTACTGTATATTCTGTCTTCATCTAACAAGTTCTTTTGGAAAACAATTATGCAGCCGGGTTTCTGCATTCCCACAGAAATTTTGTTTATGTGGAGTATCGAAGTAGCCAAAAAGTATTCTTGTCCACTGACCATAACAACATTGACAATTTACAATGAAGTGGGGTGACAGAGGTGAAACATCAGCAAAAACATAAGAGGATTTTGTCCGTGGATTTGTATACATGTAGGCATGTGTGTCAGGTCCTTAACTGTTTTGCATCAGCTTGTAACATAAATATGTGGCATTGATCCTGCCAGAAGCACCATTCTGATTTGCAGATGCAGGCACAGCTTGCTAAATTCTGCTAAGGTTTTCCCAGGGGACAGATGGAAGAATGCTGAGGCCATCTGAGCAATCCTCAAGAAGGTAAAATTAAATCTTAGATTGAACTCTATCTTATCATTAACCTATTTGAGTAAAGATGAGCTGCAAACAGGCTTCCCATACCTAGCATGTGGACCACATTGTGAAACTCAGCATAGTTCCTGTCTGCCAGCAGTTTGTGTTCTAAGTTGTTTTAGTTGGGTAAAACAAGTGCTGGCGATCAGCGTACAGTATACCCACTGGGAGATACTGGCTCTATCTTACTGTTACTGTGTTTCAGGTGAAACATGCTAGGATAATTTGAACTATGTGTGGACTGCAGTTGCTATAAGCAACACATTCATATGTATAAACTATTACTGTTGGCAACAGCTTCACCATAGCAAAAGCATTTTTGCTTCAGAATAAATACACTGGATGATACATACGAGCACAAGACTTGAGTACTGCACGAACAAGAATTACTGTTTTCCTTGTGAATGAAGAAAGCACCACATCATGAAGCAGTGGGTTTGACATTGTGGCCTTAGAAGTTTTTCTGATTCTTATTCCAAAATCTTTGTTTAATCCCTTTGTTTTTCAGCACAAAGTTTAGAAATGTATAATTTCTATGTTATATATACAGGATGCATTATATAAAACTTCCCTTTTAAAATGCTGTCAGGAAGAGCAAGCACAGCCTCCCTGTGGCAGAGGAAAATGCTTATATATTTATTTGTGTGCTTTGAAGGGCTGTTCAATACAGCTGCTGGATCAAAAGGCAGTTCAAGACAAGAACTGGTTGAAGTAAATCTGGAACTGATAATTTAGAATGTCAAACTTGAGACATTTTCTCTATGAAAGATGGTGTAAAATGAGTTAACAAGATTTCATTACAACTAATGAAGGAGAATGGTACTGTTGGCAAAATTCTGGGCCTCACTATTACAAACATTGAAGCAGAAGTCAGAGTGTTCTTTTAGGAATTAGCTATTAAACCCATTATCTGTAGATTACAGCACATTGTCAAATGAGTAATAGCAAATTGGCTGAAAAACTGGAGGAAATCCAAAGCTTTCTGTCAGGCTGTCAAGGTACTTAAAGAGGAATTTTGCAAAGGTCTGCCAGGGGTCTGGTTCTGTTTAATATTTTCATCAATGGCTTGGATGGAATAAAAGAAATGCATTCAGAAGAAACAAATCTGGGAGGAACTATTAATTTTTTGGAGAACAGAATCTGAATAGGATATGATCAATTAAATGAACTTTGTCCACAAAATAAGTTTTGCAGAAATTAGTATAAAGTTCTACATGTTGTATGGAAAATCAAACGCACAGATACTAAATTAAAACTTGGGTAGACAGCAGCATTGCAGATAAAAAAGTTTGGGAGTTTGAGTGAATCAAAGTCCTTGAATATGAGTCAACCATGTGGTGCTGCTCTAGAAAAGGTTGACTTCAGTTTCATTAAAACAAATCCCTTGTATAACAAAAAACAGGGAGCTGAGTGGTTCCATTCAGCTTTTCTCTGCTGAAGCACGGACACTGCATTCACTTTCCAGTGAATAAAGAGGCAGAGAAATCTGAGATAATCCATGGGAAGGCAATAAGACATGAGAGAATTAGAAAACATGACAAGATTGCAAGGCCAAGAAAAAAAAAAAAAACACCCAAACTGAAAGGACATCTGATAGTTGTTCTGATGCAGAAAAGTCTTAAGAAAAGGAAAATTTCTCTCAATGTATTGCTTTTTAGATATTGGTTAAAGAAAAAGAAGCTGTTCTATAGCATGTAACCAAAACACACTTGTGTGTGGCACCTCAGTACAGAAAAAACATAGACCTGTTGGAACAGGTCCAGAGGAGGGCCACAAAAATGAGCAGAGGGCTGGAGCACCTCTACTATGAGGGCAGGCTGAGAGAGCTGGGGTTGTTCAGCCTGGAGAAGAGAAGGCTCCAAGGAGACCTTATTGTGGCCTTCAATACTTACAGGGGGCTTGTAAGAAAGCTGGGGGCGAACCTTTTAGCAGGGCCTGTTGCGATAGAATGAGGGGTAATGGTTTTGAACTAAAAGACAGTGGAACCCTAAGGATAAGGAAGAAATATTTTATAAGGGTGGTGAAACACTGGAACAGTGGCAGATGCCCCATCCCTGGAAATACTCAAGGTCAGGCTGGATGAGGCTCTGGGCAGCCTGATCTAGTTGAAGATGTCCATGTTCATTGCAAGGGGTTTGGACTCAATAGCCTTTAAATGTCCCATCCAACCCTAAGCAGTCCAAAGTACCTCCATTCTCTAAGTATTCCCTCCAGTTTTCAGCCATTTCACTGTCACTAATGCAAACGCAGCTCCAATACAACATAAATAAACAAACACTTAAGTGGTGTCCAAGGATAAAGTAAGCTAGAAAACTGATTTGAAAATTAGATAGCCACTGCCTGGGTTAGGTAAACAAAAGTTCCCCAGGTCTCACTTTCTCTTCTGTACTAAACACAATGAGTCCTTTCTGTCCCTGTTACTTGGGCTCTCTGCCTCAGAACAGACTAGCTAATATTTGCGTTCTGGAGACCCTTACACAATCACATCACTTTACAAGTGTTTGATTCTTCCATGGCTGTTTACGGGATTCTGCTGCAACCAGTGTGATTCAGTATGGACAAAGCTAAAAAAAATTAGTGAGATGGATACAGTAGATTTTCATGCACTGACTGTCACCTTGCTGCTCTTGCTCTGTACAAAACACTTTCCTCTTTTAAAGGAAGAACAGGGAAAAGAAGAGCAATAGCTTTTCAAGGTATCTTTTTTTCCAGCTGAAAATTCACCAGGAATTCAGGTTTCAGACTACTTCTGTCAATGATTTTATGTCAGAAGGCAATGTATTCATAGTGCATAAGTAGTAGGTAACTGTCACACTTAAACAGAAACATTTTTGTAATATTTTTGACGGTGCTAAATGTGTGGATCAATGTATTATATTTGTTGCATCTAGATTTGTGAAGTGGCAAGAACAAAAGGAAAGAAAAAATCTCTGAGGTGATTGGGACTGAGTGGACAAGGTGTTTCATGCTGTACATAATCATCTGAATACAAAGTTGTGCTGATTTTTCCATTAGATTTGAGTGGCTATTCTAGGCACAGTAACTGTCATTGCATGCTGCGCCCAAACTCTGCCAGCCCATGCCGGAGTTTAGGCCTTTCCTGCGTTCCAGTTCTGGTTTTTAACAGGAGGAATTTCAAGTACCTTTTCCTAGTGTTGTCCTGGACTGGTCATCAGTCACTGCATGGAAATATTTGAAACCTTTCTTATGGGTGTAATCCAGGCTCATGATGGGTCTACTTGGGAAAGAGTGAAAACCAACATGTTCCCATGCAGAACACGTGGGAACTGTGTTTCTTCTGGAGTAGGAAGTAGGTAGGGAGGAAAGAATCCTATAATACTTGGAAAAATAATGGAAGAGACAGAAATAGGAAGGAACGGAGTAAAGTTTGTAAGGAAGTACTTGGTTGCTGTGATACATTTTTCTTCTTTCTACTTTGAGGTGTTTGTTATTCTTACCTTGACTCCCTCTTTTCCTTCTTTCCCCTCCTTTCCTGCCTCCGTCCTTACCCTCACTAAAGCAAAAAAGAAATCGGGCTTTATCAGGAAACAAACTTTAACAGAGTCATTTCTCACGACTCAATAGAATTTTGCATGCAGGTGCTGATACAAAAAACTGGCAAGAAGAAAACACTCTAAGACTTTGTTTCATAAGTTTAGAAGGCAGGCATTCTTTATTGCAGCACTGGGTGCAGGGAGGATAGCATCTCACATCATGCCTACCTATCTGACCAGTGTTCCTCGATTTATTATAACAAAGCACACATATATCATATTACCCTGAAATCTAATACATAGTATAACTACCTCCCCGAAATGATTTACATATGCATAAGGCCCTTGCGTATGCGCACTTTGCTGCTGGGGGTCTTTCTTGGGGTCTTTCGAGACCCCTGGTGGTCGACAAGTTGGTGAATTTCAGCTGAACTTGCCTGGGGAAGATGCGCATTCCTTGTTCTTATATAACTTCATTTGTTCTCTGCACTATACGGTTTTGCCCACAGTGCTCCATTACCCCACTTCTCTGGTCCGCTGTTCTATCCCGGGTGTCTGAGAAAGAAGCTGCATCTTAATGAGCTTATTCAATAGGTCGATTGCTTTAGTATCAGCCTCTGTCACTGATTCTTTATATCTTAATTATATCATTGGTGGCAACTGAGTCACAGAATGTGTGCCAAACTTCACATCCAAAAGATATCAAAAACCAGAATCAATTTTCTTAAGACAGAGTTGTTGGTTGGTTACGTTTGGTGGATGTTAGGAGAGCAACAAGGGTAGGTCTAACTACTGGCAAGTCCAGGGGTCCTCAAACTACGGCCCACGGGCCAGATATGGCCCCCCAAGGGTCCTCAATCCTGCCCCGGTATTTACAGACCCCCCCGCCCCACCACCCCCCCGCCGGGGGTTGGGGGGGGAAACCAAGCAGCCGCAGATGACTGCCTGCCACTTCATCCGCGCGCCCGCCCCCTGGTTAAAAAGTTTGAGGACCCCTGGGCAAGTCCATGGAAAGAGAAAACTCATTAACAAAGTAGAAAAATAAAGTAAAAAGAAACAAGGTCAGAGGCAGTGGTTTCCCTGCAGTGACTGTTCAAGTTGTTACTTCAGCAACCTCTTTTCCTATTGAGAAAATTGCTACATATCCCAGAAATATGTACACATTATCTATTACTGTAGTATGTATTATTGACTTGATAACTTCTGCACACTTTTCCTCACAGCCTTCCCCTTCCCTTCACACCAGGTTTTGTAGGTTCTGTTGGTTCTGTTAACAGCGTGAAAAAGAAACAATTACTACAGTGCTAAGCATCTTCTTTTTCCCTGAAGCTCTATCGCAACTGAAGGTACAAAGCCCCTTGTAGAATAAAATCCTGAGTGATTCTAGTCAATCAGCAGTTTCCTAGTTGCTTTAGTTTTGTTTTTGCGGACCGTACAGATATCAGCATGGAAGATAAAAACAATTTAGCAAATAATTATGTTGTGGGCAATTGCACATTATTAATTACCGGTTTAACTAAAGAATTTTCTTTAATCAGGTCTCCTTTTGCACTTCATTTGTTCAAAGTTTATTTTTTTATTCAAGTTCGAATGTGAAGATCTCCCAGTCCTAAAATGTACATCATTCTGCACCCAAAGTAATTTTAATACTGAAATACTGTGTTGGCCTTACTTTAAAAGCTCTTGCCTGAGAGCACACAAAATTGTGTTCACTGAACTAAAAAAAAAAAAAGGTACTTCTGACATTTGAAGAAAAGAAGAAAACAACAAGAAGAAAGAAGTCAATGGTAATTTCAATTGTTAATGTTTTACAATTCCCACCATTTTTCTTCTAAACAGTACTGAGATTCATGCTTAACAAAAACTAAATATTGGATTAAGCTTTAAAATACTGCATTTTGTGTCTGAATATAAAAATCCACATTTCAGCATATCAAAAGAACAGAATAATTTCGTATTATGTGTAAAATTGACATCCAGAAATTATTAATGCATACTCAAATATATACTAAAAAGATTTGTATGTTTCTTAAAACTAATCCTTAGGCTACTCAAGGTCAGCATACTGTTTTCCTAATCAATCAGGTTTTATTTTGATATCAATATAATTGTCTGCTTAGACAACATTGAAATACCTGTTGATCAGGCATTGATGTGGTTTGCCTGGGAATGTATGTCTTGAGCCTGAGTGACAGAATATATGAATGTTTTATTCTTACTTTTTTACCTGTAAGGCATCATAGAAGAGATAATCTTTTACAATCAAAATGGTAACAGAAGATTAATTTCTATAGTCCTATTTTTAATTCTCTGCATTCAGCAATTCACTGTGCTGCTTCAATAATACATAGTCTGTCACCAAAGATATATTTTTTTTCTTCACATCTGAGGAAATATTAGATCAAATCTGAAAACACAAAAAAGGAATATTTTTTATCTCTCAAATGAATCTTTCAAAGGTTCATCCTCTATGTTCTACAGGAAGTAAACACCTCAACAAGCATGCAAATCAAGTTATTTTTAATTTTTTATGTATCTTGTACGATACAGTATTTAATTGTGGAGCAATTATTTGTTATTCTCTGTAACAGCTAAAGGTTTGTGTTCAAGTTGTTTTGTGTACCATTGCCTTGATAATAGTTACCTTTTATCCCATCATATATGGATTAAATCTCAATTATCTTATCCATGAAACTGACAGAAAATATTTCTTTCAAGAAATATTGTACTGCATAAGCAGAAATAATTGATTTCACTATCCTTTCACTGTTAAAAGCTGTAATTTGAATACTGATAAAGTAGTGGACCACTGCTTTAACCACTATAACAGAAAACAGCTTCTTAATACATGCAATATTAGTTTGGTTATCCATATAAACACTGAAGGAAATCTGTATTTCCTTTCAGACTGTTAATTTACTAGAAGTATTTTTGTGGCTATTGAATGTTCAGCTTCAGTTTTTAAACATCACTATTTGCTGAAGGGAATTACTTTAAGAATGATGCTGAGTCTGACAAGAGCAGAGGTTCGAACAAAAATGCTCGAACAACCTCAGCTAAAATTTACTTTCAGTAATGAATACAAATAATTATCTAGTACAGCTGCTTATAAATAATAAAAGGACCAAGAGTTAGTAGCAGAAAAAATTCCCACATAACTTGTGAAGTAATGGGAAAAAATATAAGGTACTGTCAAGTCACAGACTGTAAAAGATAAAACTCTCAAATTTACCCAGATGAATTTTCAGATAGCTTTTTTTTTTACTTTCCCTGTTTTTTCTCTTGTATCTTTGTAAAATGTCTTTAAGAAAGACACAGATGAAGGTGGTTTGCAGATTAGCCACCAATAACTGGAAAGGGTAATAAAAATATAGGAATATACATTTCATCACTGTTTCAGTGACCCTCATTAAACTTGAATTAGCCTTTTCAATTCTAGGGTTTAACAGAAATAATTCTTAAATTTTTGGTCCAAATCTAAGGAAATTTTTAGCAACTATTTTAAAATTATTTTTTGTTTATTTTAATTGCACAACACTTTCTACTAGTCCTACATTTACTGCTTTGTCTCGACACTGTAAGCCAAATTTGGGGTATTTCTGCAATCCAATTGGCCATGATCTAGACATCAGAATTGTTTAAAAGTTTAGAATTATCCATAACTAGACTGATTCTATAATCTTTTTTTTAAGTACCCTACTGAAATCTTGCCAACAAGACAATCAAGTTTTCCGTTACCTGTACAAAAAATGTCCAGCGGTCAGAACTGTCACTGCTGGACCCACTGGGAAAAGAGACATTCAATATTAGCAAATCTCATTGAGTTTGTCTAAACACTTTTGTCCCCTTTTATGTATGTTTCAAAAGGCCTAATTCTGCATCTGTTTCTTAAATCCATGTCAGGGCCCTGAGTCCATCCCCATCCTGTAGGTTTGGTGCATGGCTTCAAGCATTATCATTACCCTTTACTTTCTATAACTATAACTGGATGCAGCAAATGCAAACACATTGCTGCCAGACTTTAAATATAGCAAGTCAGAATAATTAAAATATCTGTAATCAAACTCCTTTCAACTGTCTATATAACAAAAATCTGAAAATGACAATTAGCTCCGTTGTAACAACAGATTATTTTTATTTAAGTATTTCCCTGCGGTATTCTGCAGAAATCAATGTTCCAGTTTGCTTATAAGGAGTGTAAACCGGAAACTTTCTCACTGTGAATGGAAGTCCTGGCTTTAACTTAGTCACTTATTTTCAAAACATCTAGTAGAGCAAGAGTCATATCTCTTCCTCTGTGTGTCACAAAAACAATTAACCTTGCAGAAAACTATGCCCTTCTTCATCTGTTGGAAACATCAACCAAACTGCCTCCTTTGAAATAGCTGTTATAAAAGTATTTTAGGATTTTTGAAGGATGCCACCTCCCGTGTGCTGTATGGCATTCCTTGCTTTTTCCCTGAGATCCATGAAATCTCTCTGAATTCCACTTGTTTTCCAAGAAGCAGAAAATAGCTCAGGTATAACTTCCAAACCAACCCTCTGCCTCTTCAGCAGTGCCCACCCTACATTTACCATGCATTTTGTGGCTGTTTTGGAGCACGACTTCTCCTATTCTGCTCTGGGGACCTCTCCTTTCTTACACCAACCCATAATCACATTTGTCAAGTTTCTGATAAGGTCATGAAATTTTCACCTTTGTCCACCTCCCTTCCTTGTGCTACATTGCCAAGCGATCTTAGACCTTTGTAGAACAAGCTGGTAGCCTGTCTCCTGTGCTTTAATAGGTCTGGCAGTTTGCATACAAAAATTAAGTCAGAGAAGCTTCTGTGCAGCATGACAGCTACAGGGGAGTAACTGCCTTTTAGCGAGGTCTTCCCCTCGAACCAAGAGAGCAGGGAACTATACCAGCTGAAACCTTCTACCACAGGCTCGGTTTTTCTTGAGATGTAACGCACCTACGAGTGCAGCTGCTGTGGGAAGTCTTGTGTTACTGAGGGAAATGAAGGGAAGATAGTAAGCATAGTGTGCTGGGTCATCAGCATGGCAGAACAATCTGCAGGACAGGGAAAGGTGCTCTGGGCTGGGGACAACCGACACTGGTGTATTTTTGTTACATTACCATTTTTGAGAAATAACATCTTCTTTTCATTTACCCCTCTTTGTTTCCTCTTTACTGCCATTTTCCTTTAAAAAAGTTTGCAGGACAGCTGCCTTAAAAAAAAAAAAAAAAAAAAAAAGATAAAAATTGAATGGCTAAACTCTTTTATTGCTTGTTCAAACCAATTCCGCATAAACACACTATTTGAAAGAGGCATTGACTCCCCCTCAGGAGGAATGACTTGCCTCTTCCAGATCAGATAAAACCCTTTGAGAGAGGAAGCATGTAGCAATTTAGCCTGAACAGCTCTTTGACCCGTCTGCCTTGTCCAGTGATGTTTCTGTTCCCCTACACACACAGATCTGACTGACATCCTTTTTTTAATGATGTATCTCCTGGACTGCAAGGCTTCCAGCCTCTGCAATCACATGCACATTAGAGATCCTGTTCCCTGCTTGCATTTTTTCTTACTGTCTCCTTTATGTAGGATTTGGACCAGCAAATTCTCTTTTATAAACAAAAGTATAGCTTTGAAAGGATGTCAGAAAGGGAAATGCTTGTACCTGTTTCACAGCTGCTTTTTCACTTGTCAGTTTGTGCAATCCCAGCACAAGGACTTATAGCCAATTCTGCAGAAAATCTTCAGGGTAATACTTAAATAACTGTCTTCAAACTTTTTTTTTTTTTTTTTTTTAAAGGGAGAGGAGTGCCTATAGTTTGCATATGTACACAGAATTCTTACTGTGACAAATCTTTCTGTAGCTGGGAAACATAAGGTAAAAAGGAAGTGCTGGAGCCATTGTTTCAGAAGGAAGTACAAATTCATCAGAATATGGGGATAAGTGTAGAAAAGTATGGAATAAAAAAATGTAAATCTCAACAGTCTTGAATATTTTGATTTCATGTTTCACTTCAGATGGTTAAAATACCAGATATAAGGACTCTTCTGTGTTCAGAGCCCAAGTGTTCCTCAGGTGGCGATTGGGGTATCAGCCCTTATTGCATATACAGAAAATATCCGTCTTCCAAAGCAAACTTAGGATTGCTAATAGAGTTCCTCTACGAGGAATATTGAGTTTCTGCAGGGACCAGTGTCCTTTGGCTCAGCCTAGAGTTAGGGTTAAAGCTGAGAGAAAAATAAAAGTCCAGACCTATAGTATGAATGGGTCTGAAGAGAACTAGGCAAAAGAAACAGAGGGCAGCAAAAAATCCTTTCTGGAGGTTTTTTTTTACTCAGTGGAACTACTGCCTTGTGCAAGGGACTGCCTAAAGTTAGGGCTGGGACAAAACAGAAAATCCAGAGCTTCAGCTAGAACAGGACTGGATAAAGACTACCAGTCTTGCATTCAAATAATTGTTATGAGCAAAAAGAAACACAGCACACATGGAACTAAGAATCCATTGTTAGTCTAACTAATCTTTTAACAATCCAATAGTCCAAATTGTCTAGTGGAGTACAAAGAAACCCCATTAATAATGAAGCTAATTTTTGCACATAATTTTCTAATATCTGCCTATCTATCTACACTATCTACCCAGTGTCCCTCTGGCTCCAAAGGCTGACACTTTCAATTTTCTTCAGGAAAACTTGGGGGCAGGGAGGTAGTAACAGTTTTTCACTTATTCTTTGGCATTGCAGCAATCACAAATTTTATTCAAAATTAAGGCTGCTGCCTTTCATTTTCCTTAGGGGAAGAAAAAGCCCACAGGCAAATTTTAATATGATTGCTCAGACTGTTTCCCACTACACTAACCTAACTTGCACAAATGTTGAGACATATTTAAACATTTTGTTGGAATCCTCTTATCTTTCCCACTAAGATTATTTGTGCAATATCTACTGCAGTGGTAACTCAGTACACATATGTACCATAAATACAAGACTAGCTTTAGAAATTATTGTAGAGGAGAGAGATTCAACTTCACATTTGAAAATAAGGTTATTCCCAAGAGTAGCTTTATGCAAAATTGTCCCTCAGAAGAGCAGTAATTGGAAGCTCAGCTCTATGACCTTTCCCTATATTCACATATTTCCTCATTTTCCCATGCTCACTGTAAGAGCTGGTATGTAACAGATCACGTAGAAAGAGAGCTTTGAGAAACATCATACTGCTGTGGTAAGTTGAGCCCTTTGCCTTTTGCAAAGTAGTCTTTAGTGAAGAACATACAGAATGAAAAATACTTGACTGACTGCAAGCCTCAGCATCTGAACTCACCTTGGGTGCTCTTACTCTGGGGGACTTCATGAACAATTTATAACATAGAGAGTGTTTTGAAGTGCATTCTGAAAAAAACATAACAGCTTGTATTGTGTTTGCGTGACAAGGTTTTTGTAGTGGGGGTGCTGCCAGGGATGCTTTCCACGAGAAGATGCCAGAAGCTGCCCCTCTGTAGGACCCAGTCAGTTCTAGCTGGCTCCAAGATGAGCCAAGGCTGAGACAACCAGCAGCGATGATAGTGCCTCTGTGGAAACATATTTAACAAGGGGTAAAAAATGCTGCATGGCAGCAGCTGAGAGAGGAGTGAGAATATGTGGAAAGACAATTCTGCAGATACCAAGGTCAGCGAAGAAGGGGGAGGAGATGCTCCAGGTGCTGGAGCAGAGATTCCCCTGCAGCCCATGGATGTCCACAGTGGAGCAGATGTCTACCCTGCTGCTCATGGAGGACCCCATTCTGGAGTGGAACAGGTGGATGTGCCCTGAAGAAAGCTGTGACCCCATGGAGAGCCCATGCTAGAGCAGGCTCCTGGCAGGAACTACAGCTCCACGGAGAGGAGCCCACACTGGAGCAGGTGAAGCTTCTGGCAGGACCTGTGGCCCCACATGGGACCCACGCTGGTGCAGTGTGTTCCGGAAGGACTGTAACCCATGGAAAGGACCCATGCTGGAGCAGTTCATGAAGAGCCGCAGTCTGTGGAAAGGTCCCACATTGGAGGAAGGACTGTCTTTTGTGGGTAGGACCCCATGCAGAATAAGAACATGAGGAGGAAGGAGTGGCAGACACACAGCATTATGAACTGACCTCAACCCTGTTCCCCATCCCTCTGTGCTACTCGGAGGGAGGAAGTAGAGAAATTGGGAATGAAGCTGAGCCTGGGAAGAAAGAGAAATGGGGGGGAAAGTGTTTTAGATTCATTCTTATTTCTCATTATCTTACCCTAATTTTGATGGGCTATAAGTTAAATTGTCTTGCATCACCTCAGCCTTAAGAATAACATTGAGTCTCATAATGAAATTCTGTCAAGGAGAGTCCACATGGCGCTACATGCCTTCAAATGACATCATACACTCTGATACCAAAACATACACCCCAATACCAAACAACAAACCTTTGACTCTCAGTAAGAGACCAAAACCAATAACTAGAGGATAACTAAAGAAAACAGGAGACTTCAAAAGCAATATTACTGGTTTGTTTGCCTGCAACTACAAGGACTTTGAAGACATAGCAGTGAAACTGCACATTTCTTATTTTATAAACACAAGTGGAGAACACTATTTCTGTAATGCTATGGAAATGCTTATTTACTCAGCAACACTTTTGAATGTGAAAAGCTGACTTCAGCTACATCAGGATCTATCTACCAACTTCTTTTTTTAATTATTTTTCCAGAAGGATAAACATAAAAAAGCTAGGTACAATAAAATTTCATAGGATTAAAATTTAGCCACTTTTTGTTCCACTACAGAGATGGAAAACATAATGTACACAATCATCTTTATATGTAGTTTGTTGAAGTGACACAGGCAGGGACTAGTTAAGAAATAACAAGAGCTTCCCAGGGCTAGCAAATAATGTGCCTTAAAAAAAGAACTCTCAAAACCCTGAGAACAAATAAAACCACAAAACAACTATAAGATTTAAATGTTGAATTTAAAAAGAAAAAAAAAGGAGTTCCCATGGTCCAATGAGTTTTTCTTGGCAGAACTAATCTGTTGCAATACCACACAAAAGAGCATAAAATGGAACAAAATATCCTGTCTTTTCTCCTTTTTCTCTTTCCCCCCATCCTTTGTTACCCTGTATGCCTAAAACCAACTGATATTTTTATTTCAGTGTAATTTTGTGGGTTTGCTTTATCTTCATTTTTTGACCTAAAGGTCAGTTCTCGTATTATTTTTTTTCTTCACAGTTTTAATCAGTGAAATCTCACACATTTGCACTGTTGTTATGACACTTAACCCACAGGCTGCTTGGAAATACTTGCCTAGGAGCTAAGACCACAGCCAAAAGGAGAAGTAAATGATAAGTATCATTTGATACAAAAGCTAAACCAACATGACTCTTCAGAAGGCTCTCCAGATCAAAAGGACTAATTAGTTGGATGGCATACTTATGGGTTTGTGGTGATTCTATTGTCATAAACATTTCAGTTATGAAATTGTTTGGAGTTACTACACTTGTTTGGATGCAGATGGTTGTGTAAGTACTACATATCTTATACTGTGGAGCGTGCTTTCTGTTCTTGAGATGGCTACTGTGTCTCAGGACAGGCAGAAGTTTATGGAAGAAAAAAAACCATTCACAGCTGAAGGGAACGTTTCTAAAGTATAGCAGGGCAAGCAAGAGGAAGAAACTCATCAGACAGGGAGTCAGTTAGCCCTGTTTGTAATTTGGGACACTCATGAGGAAAGAGGATTTGCTTGACAGGCCCCAAAGATGACAGAAAATAGAAATTCCCCACCCTAAGAAAACAGAGCTCAGCTGAACGCACTTGGATTACAAAGCAGGCCTGTGAAGGAACATGCTCCCTAGTGACACTGGGGATTGGCAGTTTGGATTTGCTGTCAGACCTGTTAATTTGATCTGTCTCACCTGCATATTCTGAGATATTTTTATCTAAAAGATTTATTTTATTCAGTTTAGTATTTTGTGTTGTTTTGGAAGACTGCTTTCAGGACAGACACATTTTGCTGTCTTTGAGGCCTTCCTCACCGAATGGAAACGGGTGGAGTTTTGGCTCCATGCTCCAGTTAGCTCAGGGCCCCCTTCCAAAAGGCTTGAGCAGCTCAGATACTTCCAGGGGTGTACGCTGGGCATGAAATACTCTTACTTTTTTCTTAAATTAACATGTAATTCCTTTATCTAACATATTATTTAGGTAGTTTTCTTGCTGTTTGGGCCACAACCCTCTCAGTAGATCTGGGTATATGTTAAATCCATTACGTGGGAGCAGAAAGGAATCAGCTCTCTGCAACGCATACTTGCCATGGACTTACAAATACTCCTTTTGACTCAAAATATGATTCCTTGCTCAGAAGATATATTTGTTACCAATAGAAATCAGAGAATTGCTGCATTCTCCCACACGCTTTCTGCAAATAATCATCATGGCAGTTCCATTCAGAATGACAATCCCTGGCTTTCAAGGCCTCAGAGAGCTGCATAAATGCGTTCTCTGTCTTGAAATGTAGAAATAAATTGGATTTTTTGACGCAGTTAACAACGTTCCATACAAACTCTCAGCGACCCACTTGCACAGCTATTGCAGGGAGAAGCAGCAGTACTCACTCCGTGGCATGGGTAGGTGCCTGTGGATGTACAGCAAATCAAGACAAATCATCTGAGACTTCTACTCTGGGCCATGGGCTGGCTGGTGAGAAAGCTGGCAACCAAACCTACAGCTGATCTCATGTCAGGAATGCAAACACAGGAACTGTGCTACTTGTCCAATGCCCTGATATCAAAGGTCTGCCACAGAGAAGATGTGCTGCCAGATCCAATCCTTGTCTCTAGTAGGCTGGGACAATCAGGCGTATCAGCCTCCTTTGCCCCTCACCTCATCACTAACACACTTGTACAGCTATTCATCTACTTCTCTTCATGAACAGAGGCAACAAAACCTTTACACAAATACCTGTTTAGTCAACTTGAGGCTAAAAATTTAAGAAAAGTTACAGCTTCATTTTCACGTTCTTTAGAGGCCTGAGAAGTAGAGTGTCTGTTTCAGGTGATTTTCTGGATTTATATAGGATAACAATTAGAAGCTCTATATTAGTGAGCTATTAGTAGAGAGGAAAAGATGGAAGAGCTGCTGCTAAGCTGTGTCTAGGAACTGGCTGATTTTCTCAACTCAGGTCTCAAGGAAGTTCATTAAAAAGTATGAAGGATATTAGAAGTACAAACTTTGGCTGAAAACCAGTAAATGCTAATTAACAAGTGCCATGAGATCTGATGCAGCATTTAGCATGCCAGCAGCTATAGACCATCTCACCTTGAAGAGAATGGGCAATTATTGAACCACCTTTTGTTTTAATATAAATAAAAATATGTAGCCTTCAAGCAATTAGTTGTGATCCCCTACCCTTCCTTTACACAATGTCATACAAATGCACTACTCCTATCAGAGGTATAGAGTAGAATTACAGGTTGCATTTATTATGGAGGCTTACTGTGATAATCCGTGCTCTTTGTTTCACATAGTAATTTGTGTAACTTTCCACAACCAACTTGAATACTAAATTGTTTGCAAGGAACACTATTCTGAAAGGTCACTTGCCTAAAGCTAATTATACCAAACAATGAGAAGGCAAACACTTACCCCTCCCTTACCAAAACTTGAATTCTGCAAGATACAAACTTACCTTCTGAGACAAATATTTTTTCCTTTTAAATTGTAATTAATTTGCAAGTGTATATATTTTTTTTTTTTTTTTTTAAAAAAAGAATCCATTACTGATGGGGAAAAAACTGAGAGCAATTTAGCTCATTATTTTTGACAGGTAGCCTTTATAAATTTGCTTGCCATAAAAACTTTAAATCTTTCTGTAGAAAACAGAATCACATCCAAATATTGTTGGTAGCATACAGTTAAAGAAAAAAAAATCATTCACCATATACTTATTTTCATTCATAAAAATAATGTTAAATAATTTATGTAAAACATAAATAATAAATAAATAATGTAAAACAGCATTTATGTGGGGGTGGTGATCAAAGTGTTCATCACATTATGAATTTAAAATTAAGACTACAGATAAAGTGACTCAACCTGTGAGGCAAAGGGAGGCTGAGATGACAGCACCACAAGAAAAAAATCAAGAAAGAAAATACATCTGATCAAGTCCTTCTGGAGCCTGTATTAGCGACTTTCATTCTCTATCCTAGCTATTTGTATAACTCTGAAGCAGCCATTGAGAAACTGAGCTGCAGTGGTATAATTGAGATTAGAATGAGCCCCCAGAAAACTCAGTATGGACAACCGAATTACAGTGTGACTTGCCTGTGGTGATACGGGCTGGCTTATACTCTCTCCTTGCTTACTTACTCAGCTTTAATTATTAGCTTGCATTTCAAGCTAAAAAGAGGATGTCCTTGTTTCAGCTGGGATAGAGTTAATTTTCTTTTTAGTAGCTGGTGCGGTGCTGTGTTTTAGATTTGGTGTGAGAACAATGTTGACAGCACACTGAAGGTTTTGGTTGTTGCTGGGTGATGTTCATATGAAATCAAGGAATTTTCAGTTTCTCAGGCCCTGCCAGTGAGAGGGCTGGAGGGGCACAAGAAATTGTTCCCCCTCAGGACAGCTGACCTGAACTAGCCAAAGGGGTATTTCAGGCCATATGATGTCATGCTGAGTATATATAAGCTGGGGGAAGAAGAAGGAACGGGGGGACATTCAGCATTATGGCATTTGGATGGAGCCCGGCTTTCCTGGAGATGGCTGAACACCTGCCTGCCCATGGGAAGCAGTGAATGAATTCCTTGTTTTGCTTTGCTTGTGTGCGTGGCTTTTGCTTTCCCTATTAAGTTGTTCTTATCTCAACCCCTGAGTTTTGCATTCCTTTCCAATTCTCCTCCCCATCCCTCTGGGTGAGGGGGAGTGAGCAAGTGGCTGCATGGGGCTTGGTTGCCAGCCGGGGTTAAACCACGGCAGAGGGCTTTTGTTCCAGCCCTGCTTTAGCCCAATACTTAAAATTGTTTTTAGAAATACCTGTGAGATATTTGAGAGCAAAACTTGACAAAGTCTAAATAGGATTAAAAATAGTATGGTATGCTAATATTCAGACTAGAGTTTGGCAACATTGCTTAGTCTTCCAAACATCCTATTTCTGTTTAGTAAGATGAAACATGTAAGAGTAGTAAAAGTTCTGCTTTTCCATTCTCTTAACATGTTTACACACATCAACTATCATCTGAAGAGTTTAATGTCTGTGTCACCATTTAGGAATTAGTTCTCTAGAAAAATGTGGTAACATGAGAATGCTTTGATATCTTTGAGTCCTTAAAATGTCAGAAAGACTAAATCTGCAGCTTAACTACAGGTGAGATTGTACGGTGCATGGATAAAAGATTAACTTTTGTAAGAAAGCTACCCTTTCACGTGGGTTACCACCCTGCAGATTCCACAAAAACACTGCTGTTTGTGAACATAATTTTGGAATCCATGTGCAGTAGAGATGTAGAAAGTAAGGGGTCTTGTCACGTTGCCCTGAAATGCCATCAAATAAAATGCATGGAGAGACAGAGTCTTTGGAACAGAGTTTGGATCCCAGATCCTTTCTCTCCCACATCAGCTTCCCACACATTAGACTAGACAGGTTTTCTGTCCATTCTCTTCCTAATTCACTGCTGTAGTGAAAGAATTTTTCGCAGTCACTATGCACAAAAAGGCAGGCTGCCTTTGACAGAAAATCAAATGCAAGGCTCCCATAACGCAGGTGAGTAGCCAGCTTCACAGCAGATGGATAAAATGCCATAAGGAGGGTTGCCCACAGTAGGCTCATCCTACACAAAGATACAACTGTAGACTCATATGCAGAGCATGTATCTCAGACTATTCCTCTCTGATGTACGAGAGGCAGGGAAGCACATTATGTCTGGATCATGACAGGGCTTAGCCATAATCTGGACACCAGTCTGCTTGGCCATCTCTGCAGTTTTACAAGAAATGGCTGTTAACACAGTCTCCTGCTTTGCTGCAGAGATTGATGGGGACTATTTCAAATAGGGGTTAAGCCCCTCTTAGGTCCAGGCAAGAACATCTGGCTGCTACAGAGCTAGAACGCATTCTAGCTGATCTTTTTAGTATTTTCAATTCGTGGAATTAAATTAAATTATGTACTTTGAGGTGCTAGGGGGCCTACATAATGGTCATCATCATCTCTGACTGGTGGAAACTACTACTAAGTTTAAAGCATTGCACTTGGTTGGTACAACTTTAAGACTCTTCATGGCATGGAATTATTACTATCCTATCCTAACACCATTTGGTGGCACTAGGTTTTGTTCCTGCATCCATTATATAGAGTGAAGGACTCCACGTGAGAGTAGGGAGACTGAGCAGAGAGCTCCTACAGCTGGGAGTGCTAGTCTGTCCATGTAACTCCAAATCCACCTCTTATAAACTATAAAATTTTCACAACACACACTTTAGCCTGTTTTTCTGTATGGCACTACTTCTTCAGAGGGAGTCACTGCAGACTCAGATTTTTTTTTAAAAAAAGAAAGATTGTTTATGGTTTTACACTGTCTCATTTTTCATGAGTTATGAGATAAACAGTATGTCTGCTGATAGATAACACTAGTACCACTTGCTTGCTAACACATTTCGGTCAAATGGAGCTTGACCCAAAGGTTACCAAGGCAGTTTTCTGTTGCCTCTGAATCAAAGCCCTGCACAAAATAACACCCAGGAATTACTTACTTTCCAATTTGTCTTCTGTTCTAATGGAGAATATCTGCATACAACATTTTGGCTATAGATAATTCAATTTATCTGGTGTGTGCTTTGCATGCTCCTTATAATGACTCTCTAATCAGCCCTGTCTAATTTGGTATTTCACACTTTGATGTGCCTTGGCACTATTGCATATTCTGAACATTTTTCCAGGATAAAAGGGGCCAACAATGTAACAGAAAAAATAATGCTTAAATCAACACTGAGAAGGACAGCTGAAGCTGGTATCAAATGGCTGATGCTGCTGCCATCCAGTTTATGCTGACACAGAACTGCTCTACGCGTATCTCAAGACAGTAAATAAGTTGAAGAAAAAAAAATAATAAATAAAGATTGCAATCCAAGTTGAGCAAGATAAAGAGACTTCTTCCAAGGTGGAAAGAAAGAGCACTATTCTGTGGAGTCTGACATCCTGATTAGGATCCACAAGTTACCACATTTCACCAAAACACCTATCTCTGGAGCTCACTGCTCAAATGATAGAAGTGAGAATCAGAAAGCTGTTGCCAAGTTTAAATGCTGGGCAGCAGGGTAGGATACCAGGCTAACCAGGCACCATCAGCTGCAGCCTGGGAAATAAACACAAGAACTCAGACAGACCTAACTTTGAAGGTTAGGCTAGGCTGCCACTTCAACTCATAAACAGAAAACAACAAACAAAAAACTAGGAAGTAGTATGACTGGTCAGATGCACCAGGCTATATAGAAATGATTGTGTTCTGCAAATTTCAAGTGACCCCGGGAAATATATAAAAAAAAAAACCCACAACATCTCTTGTACAAGGAAAAAAAATATTCTAAACACTCCTTTCCAGAGAAAACTTTCATTTTCTCAGTATTTATTCATTGAAATCAAAAGAAGGTGCCAGATGGGTAAAATACTCCTTTCTTCTCCCTTACCTTAACCTCTCCAACCCCACAGTTCAAAAAGAAAAGAGGAAAACCTGTTTAAACACTACATCAGATCATCTATTTTCAGAAGCTCACAGGCTTACATTGATGCTGTGTTCAGGTTGAACTCCACAACTGGGAGCACATTATCCCCAGAAGTGAACAAAGATTTATCTGCACCTAAATTTATTTATGGTCTGTGTTTGGGCTTTGCTGATGCCGTTCTCTTTCTTTGTGCAGTCAGATTTTCTTTTAACACAATAATGAGCACAGACTTATTACAATCACTTGCTCAGTAAAATTGCTCTCAATAAACTAAGACTCATGTAATAATCACTACATTAGCAGTTGGAGAGAGAGGAGAATATGAAAACTGTGGACTTGCTTTGTCTTCTGAAAGGTGATTTCTTCCAACTAGAACGAATAGAGGAAGAAAGGGGAAGGTTATTCTGCTACTGTCAAGCTAGGGAATGAACTAATCTGGTGTTCTGTCTCAATCTGACACATTTCTCAAGCACTTAAATTGCTCTCAGAAATTTAGAATATATTAGGGAAAAAAAAAACAACCAACCAACAAACCAAACCACGCTTTTCTCAGAACTCCACTGATTTGTCACCAGTTTATTACGTGCTGAAACAGTCACTGACTCAACACGTTACAAATATTTGTCTGAGTCTTTAAAACCAATGCAATGCAAGCCAAACAAGTAATCCTGAATAGTCTCTACAGTCATATAGACTCAACTGTCTTCATGTGTCAGAGCTTCTGAATGCATTTAGTATTCACACAGAGGCAATCAACCCAATCCAAATTCTCATGCCTTTTAGATACAACATGCAACCTTGAAACTAGACAACAACTGCTTGCTAAAAGTAATTCTGAATAGCATCTTACAGAGCATCTATAAGTTTTAAAAAGTCAAAAAGATGAAGTTGTTTTCCTACAACTCTGATGGTTTCTACTTGCTCCCCCATCTGCACTCCCAGTTAACTAATGTGGCACCAAAAGCCACACTACTCTTCCAATGTCTCTAAAGCATGCACAAACTGCTGCTGAAAGAGAAAAAAACCAACAAACCAAAACCCAAAAAAGGGGTGCAATTCCTGAATGAGAGAAGAGTCTTAAAAAGCATCTCTCTGAGCCTTTAGGCTTTTTTCTGGACACTTTGACATAGACCACACCGAGTGGAAAGGAGACACTGGGTTTTTTGAATGCTGTTGCTCTTTTCTCTAAGAGCCATGGAGAACTTGGCACCAAGTTCCTGCTGTGTAGCTGTAATCTGCTTTTGGTTCTCACTTCCAGCCAGTTAATTGCTTTGGCAACAACATCTGAGCATGGTTTTTGCTACCAGGTAATTACCACCTTATAATTAAATAACTCTTCAAAACAGTTTAGTCTCTTTGGTTTTGTAATTGAATCCACAGCACTGAGCAAAGTCATTCACCATAGGCCTTAGAGTCAATGTGACAAAGAGCTTGAACATCTGAAGGTGGAAATAAAGTTAAGAATACATCTCCACGGGCTTATGTTTCTGCTGGCTTCCAGCCAGTGCTGTTAGTGATGGCTTTGCCTGGTGTCTTAGTTTTGCTAGGTAACAACTGCATTAGTAAAACGCTTGCAAGTAGCTAAACCTGCTGAGGATTAAGCTAGGTCAAAGACATTGGTGGACTGTCAAGATCAATCTTCCTCTTCATCAATAAACCTTAAACAAGCACATTATTCTGTCACCCACCAACAGTACAATCTGATGGTGTCTGCTCAGCCTGGGCTCTGTCTCGAAGAACAGTCAGCCAACTGGCACAGAAGAAGCCAATATTTAAATGAAGAAGAAACCAATATTTAGATTGTTTCAATCATGACTAAACAAAAGCTTCTTCAATTGCAGGAGCTGCCACTGGCTATCTGCATCTCCTGTGCCTAACAAAGGGAAAAAAGCAATCAGGACATATAAATCGCCAAAGCCACTTACATCTTAAGGCACTTAATTCCTGCCTAATAGGTTAAAAAAAAAAAAAAACACCAACAAAATAACCCACGTTTTTTGTACGTTAAGTGTGACAGAGACTGATTTTCTTATGCACACTGAATACTCCAATTTCAGAAGAGAATTAGAGTTGTAAATGTGGAGTCAGCTGTGGAGACCCACAACATAGATAAAGGAGCCCAAACCACATATGAGAAGAGTCTTAACAAGCATCTCTCCACTCAGCTTTTACCACTGAAAGCTTCACCTTTTCTTTAGGCCACACAACTCATTTTTGCAGGTCCTCATCTCAGAATCTGGGTTCTGCCCTGTCATTCTCCTCATGATTATGGATTCCACTAGGCAGCACAATCTGCAAGCGAGATGATGCACCACCAAATACTGCAGTGCTCGGGTTGCGCCTAAGATGTTCAGGACTTGGTAGGAAGAGTCATGGCTTTCACCTGTTCCACAAAGGTGTTTTTCCATGCCAGGGGGACTGAAGTAACAGAAGGGCTGGCCCTTGCTCGGTTTTCAACCAATACAGAACTACAACGAATCAGACCAAGAATGCAAAGCTGCTCCAAATTCACTCTGTTTTCAGGTACAGCATTGTGGAGCTAGCCTCAGGCTCTCTGGAAAATCTGGCCTTGTCCAACCATCAGTAAATCTCTGAAGCCCAGGAGTGGTGCTGAGAGTGGCCCCTGGAAAGGCTTTGCCTCAGGGCTGGGGTGGGAGAGAGAAGGGAAAGGAGGAAGGAGGCAGATTCAGCTACACATGGACTCTCTGAAACTAATGGTATCTGAAGGGGCTATACTAAATGTAGCTTTTCTCTGAAAATATCTGTCAAAATAACACCCCTGACAAGAACAAAAAGATTCATTGCTAGCCTTACTGCCTGAAAAGCATCTGGGGAATGGGATCTTGAATGTCACTTGGTTTTGTTTTGTTTCTGCAAACAAGAAGCACAGGTCTAGGACTCTACTTCTGAAACTGTGTTTGAAGTACCACAACCCCTGTGTGCTAGGGAGATCACTTCATGCTAGATGTCTAACTTACCAACAGGGAAAGCTGGGAAAAGAAAAGTTTAGTATGAATATCATCTCCATCTACTCTCCATATTTGAGGTCAAGGATAGAAACATTTTAATAATTCATTAATTACCCGTCTCTTGTAATCAGATCTCACTAGTTTATGTGCTATGGTAAGACTCCTCATGGAGATGGACAGCAAAACACAGTGATTTCTTTATCTGCTTGCCCTACTGTATTTTAAACAAGGCAGAAAACATTTTTCACAATGCCTAAACAAAGTCTAATACAGATTATATTTAGTAGTCATGATAAAAAAAGATCTTGATTCATAGAAGCTTCAATATTTTCAATTATACTGGAGGCTGAAATAGATTTTCAGGCAAAGGACAGTGTTCCCCATAGTTGGATGCTACGAAAATTTGTCTCTGAACATTCTTTCCAGCTTCTAGTAGTATAGATTGCGTATCTCAAGTTATATAAGCGGACCTTCATCTGTATTATCCTTTGTTTAGCCCTTCTAAATGGAAAAAAGGTTGTTTATCAGTTTGCATGATTTTTCCTGTGTAAAAACCATTAGGCAATAGCCTCAGCAGTTATTAATCACTCAATCTGGTGTTTCACTTCCGATTTAAATTAGCTGAGGATATGCTTCATCCTGTTCCTTACTCTATGCATAAATCTCAGCGTGTGTTATCTACTTCATTGAGCCTATCAAAGTGTCAGACTTCCAATGATGCAGAAAAAAAATCTTCAGAGAAGGTAACAGTCTGCTGAACTTCTGTAGAATATTTTCAGACAGTAGAAGAGGGCATTTGGAGAGAGAAGAAAAAGCTGGATGTTAAGAATACCAAATTTAACTTTGATCTGTTTCATATCAAAGAGCACACAGATTTAATTAGATCTCAGGCTCAGAAATGCTATTTCACTACCAGACAAAATTAGAAACATTTAGTGTTATCAGAGAGAAACCTGGGGATTTCCACACTGGCAGAGGAGCATTGATTACAGTAAGTAGTGCACCATGGCTAACATATTTTTGAAAAACTTGTAATGTGCTTAGTGTTCATGCCTTTCGCCAGATTGAGAGCATTGCATAATGAATTCTTGTTTACTGACAAAAAAAAAACCAACCGTGGCAGGAACATTAGCTATGTAGGTTTTCTTATACTGCAAAATAGTCCCAACTTCAGAGTAAACATATGTAACTAGGTTTTGCAATGCTTGAATTTAGGTAGGAGGGGCAAAGTTTGTACAGAGATGTGATGTCTTTTATCAGATTAGCTGAGACAGCTGGGGGAAAAAAAAGACACAGTCTGGGGCACAAGTCCCTTCGTCAATCACTGTACTAAATCACTGAGTACCGCATACTACTATTAGTTATAAACTTCATTCTACAGAATAAGACTAGGCACATTGAAATGGCCTTAGAAAGGTAAACAAATTTATGCAGTCAGCATACTGGGGACAGGATAATAAGAGGCCACCTGGGGAAGCATTTAGCCACACTGCTAAATGTTTCAAAATAATCTTGATGTTTGTCAAGAATATCCTGTTGGAAAGCTACTTCAGAACTTCATTTATATGTTTTTCAGTTGTTATATTAATCGTGGCCAATCCATACCGATTTGCTCCTGTGCCATCATGTATTAGTTTTTCAGATTAAATACTTCTCCCTCCTCCTTCATATGTATGCAGTCAGTACTTAGAGAACCTCTTCCACCTTCATTCTGATAAACTGCCATGATTTAACTTCAGCTGGCAACTAAGTACCATGCAGCTGCTCCCTCCCTCCCCACTCTCCCTTGGTGGGATGGGGGGGAGAACTGGGAAAAAGGTAAAACCTGTGGGTTGAGCTAAGAACAATTTAATAATTGACATAAACCAAAATATTATAACAACAATTGTCATAAAAAGGGGAAAGAGGAATAAAATCCAAAAGAAAAAACCAAACAACAAGTGATGTGCAATACAGTTGCTCACCCCCTGCTGACTGATACCCAACCAGTTCCTAAGCAGCAATCCAAGGCCCTGGCCAACTCCTCCAGTTTATGTACTCGGCATGATGTCCCATAGTATTGAACATCCCTTTGGCTAGTTCAGGTCAGCTGTCCTGGCTGTACCCTCTCCCAGTTTCTTGTGCCCCTCCAGACCTCTCGCTGGCAGGGCCCAAGAAACTGAAAAGTCCTTGACTTCATATAATCATTACCCAGCAACAACCAAAACCATCAGTGTGCTGTCAGCATTGTTCTCACACCAAATCCAAAACACGGCACTGCACCAGCTACTGAGAAGAAAATTAACTCTATTCTAGCCAAATCCAGGACAGGAATTCAAACTTTTGTAGTTCCCGTTTGTATGAAACTCTGTCACTCTGATAACCTTTCAAGGTCTTCAGGTGATGAGGACTATCCTGAACTTGTCTTTTTTGAACTCAGCTGAACAGTGTTATCCAGAGAATTTAAAAATATTTTCATCATGGTCCCTACAATAGCATTAATTGCCTGTTTCTGTAAGCAGATCAGATCCCAGTCCCTGAAATTCATTCAGTAATTCTGCCCAGAACAATAACATTTCTATATGACCCGCTGTTCCTCAACTCTGCCCACTTCATTACCTTTCTACCTTTAATACTTCTTGAACGAGCCTATCCCATATTTACCAATAATTTCTCTGGATAACATCAAAATGTTTTTTCCTTTTTAGGAAAATAAATTATTTCTGTTAGGTACAAGTCACCCTCAGTAATCTTTTTTTTTTTTGTAATTTTTTTTTTATTATTATTCTGGGGGAAGGGGTCCCCTCATTGAATCCTACCCTATTTTGTTAGTTTCTATGCAACTCCAATTCTTGTTTTCAACAGAATATAGTCTAAATCCTTACACAAGTCTGAAACAAAAGCAATGGAACTTTAGTTGCTTGTTAAGTTATATGTTTCCTATTCTGAGGACTCACATAACCCTAAATCACCTCTCTTTTCCCCTGGTTTTACTTATCAATGCTTCCAAGATAAATGATGTTATAGGTGCACCTAAAACTTCTTACTCACTAATAGAAGATTTATAACTGATTTTGGCTACTTCACAACCCTTAAAAGTTATACAGCTGTCACTCCGATACACAGTTCTGTTTTAAAACTCTGGAAATTCAGAAGTTAGTCCCTACAAAGAGTATGTATTTTGCAGCACTCAGTTTGCCAAATGTGAGAAGGTACTCAGAGCATAAGGAATTTATACAGCAACAGAGGTACCTGAAGCCTGCTGGGAAGAACTGAGTGAATTCCTAAATCACCCATGAATTCTGGCCCATAACAGCCTTGAATTTCATATTAATTTCATGTTTATATGTTATGCTTTTTTTCAGAGTATCTTTTTCTTATATAAGATGGGCTAAGTAATTAGGATAATACCATCCTTCTGCAACTTCTTTAAGTGAAAAAAAAATATTATCCAAAAGCTATTCATGAGTCTGCGTGTGGATGGAATACCTCTCAAGTCACTCATAATAAGCTAAAAATGTTAGCACAGAGGAGCAAATACCTGAACAATTCCTAAATTAATTGCTTCAAAGTAGACACTTGTTTCCTTCACTGAGCCATCAACTTTTGTGCATGGTAAAACAGGAACTGAGTACTGAAAGTGGCAGCTGAACTTCAACAGCAATTTCATGAAGCAGATATTTTAAATATCAAGTCTGGTTAGATAAATTATTGCTATTATCTACACTTCAGACATCTACCAGGCTGTCAGTGCTTGCATTCAGTCATAGATGGTTCATGCATAAAATTCACAGCATGATGACTACTGACAGATAAAAATATTAACATCTATATATTACACTGAATTAATACATAACATTTTAGGTGAGTCACCAAATCATTAATAGTAACACTTATTTCTGCATACTTTCATTTTCATCTTGGATCTATACTGAGCATACTTCATGTGAAATAGATAATATGTTTCCTCATTAACAGAATAATTAAGGACCACAAATAGTTTCTGTTTATGGCAGACATACTGTTTTGATTATGTATCCCAAAATAGAGTGAAAACATCTGGCTGGGAGTCTTAGCACTGTTAAACTAAAACCAGCATGTTTTAAGTGGATAGTTAAGTAGGAGTTACTTAAACTGCAAAGCTGAATCACTTTAAAATATATCAAGGAGTATCACAGTATTTCCTGATTACTTGTTTCCCATATCAAATACTCCTTAGAAAGTATGCTTAGTCAGAAGGAGACAAAGGTTCCTGCTTTAAAAGTAAATTCTGTAAAGGGGGAGCTTAAAATAAGTACTTTGGAATAATTTTTTTAAAAATAAGAAAAACTAACAGAGGTTCCATTCTATTCTTTCCACCATCTTATTCCTCCTGGCCGTAAAAAAAAAATCTTCTAGTATTCCAAAGAGCCATAAAAATAAACAAGCTTTTGTCATATATTAAAACCCTTCCCCAGTCAAGCGATGACATCTGATGTGATTCTGACCATCTGTTTTGCTGACTGACTGGAAACCAAGCAAAAATGGGCTTATAATAATTCTCAAATATAAGAATAAATGCATTTAATTATATTACAAAATAATAAAGGAAAATAGGATGCAGTATGATAAAGGGAAACAGTCCTGGTTATTATGCACAATATGATAAAAGAGCAATAGGAGCAAAGCGTCAAATCATTACTGCAAAGCGGTACAGAGACTAAGAAAAGGGCACATCACCAATTACCACCTTAACACCACCCAGGCCCACACTTAGGCTGGGCAGCCCCACTGCAGACAGTGACAAGAGTCTCGCGGTAACTGGGAAATTCCTACACAGTGCACCCACCTGTAGCTGAGGCTTCTGCCCAGTCCCGGAGCTCGCTCACCTTTATACTCAGTGAAAAACAAAAATAATTTACACACCCAGTGTATGTAAGCTTTGAAGTTTGTGCCAAGTGCAGGTGTCAGCTGCCTCACCATCCATAAGGTCCACACACACCAGGGACATTGGCCAGGCACCCCAGTGTGGTGGAGTTACCGCCGTGACACAGCTGCACACAGTATTTACTGTCCGGATGGTCCTGCCCACATCTTGCTTGTTCGAGGGGCTCAGGACAATTTATTGTTGTCTCAATTAAACAAACTGCTCATTAAAGTTGTCCTTGAGCTCACTGAACTCCCTGTCCAAGTTAAACAGTTCCTAATTAAAGACTTTTCCATAAGGAGCGATCAATTTAATAAACTTTTGCCACACCATCAAACAGGAATTTCTCTTGGCAACTGTCTATGCCTGTCACACCACTGCCGTGTGCTTCTGCTGTAGTGAGGTGCAAGCATGTTCAGACCAGCTTCCTGGACTTCAAGCAATAAATTCCTTTAGTACTTGAAAGTCTGAACAGTCAAGCAAGCTGCTAGTTTGTTGCAGCACAAACAATCAGGCTGCAACAAGGCTTTTACCATCAGTCAGAGTCTACTGTCCATGCTGTTTCTCCTTCCTCCAGAGGACAGACCACACTGCTCCTCCTCCATCCAACCCCCTCTCCCACGCTCCTCAGGGCTATTTAACTGCTTAGCTGAATGAGCTACAGCTGCACATCATCCAGGTCCATCAACCCACTGCCTTGAGGCAAGGCCACAGCTGCATGTTATCAGTGCTAACCAACCCACTGCCTCCATTCTTTTGTAATTCTTCTACACTAGTTCATGTGGATGATGATGACTTTGATAAAAAGTAGTTTTGTTATTTCTCTTAATGATTAATGGATCCTTCCATAAGCTACAGACAATGTAGTACTATTCAAAATTAATTTAATAAACAAAGGGACTGCGAAGAGGGCTTGGAAGAAAGATTTAACATTCCTAGTATGTCTTGGAAAATTAAACTTCTTGGGCATATCTAGAGTGAAATTTAACATATGGATATATTTGTTCTTACTCTTTCTGATTAGATACATACACTTACACACACTCATACATGTTTGGTATAGTGTATAACAGACTGTAACTGCTTTCAAAAGGATTACACCTATGGCTTTTTGTGTGCATCTTAAAGTGCTATTTTTAAACTGGGAGCAGGAGAGCTCCTTTATGCCTCCTGTCTCAGTTTTTTAAACCAGGCATAATATACAAGTTATGTGTGAAGTCCTGTTTTGTTAAAGAGCCAGTTGTAACACAGCTTTACCCATTCACAGCAACAGATATCTTCTGAATAGTTCACATCAGTGAAGCTTGGTCTTTGTTGCCTTGTAGACAAAAACAAGCAAAGAAATAGTATATTCTGTTCTGCCCAGTGACCTGAAGTATGAATGCAAAGTATTTTATTGGGAAGCAATGGGTTTAGAGGAGCTCAAGCTATGTCTTGCTAGATGCATGGACTCTGTAATCAAAAGTCCTATGCTGAAAGGCAAGAGAGGATTTCTCAGCTATCTTTCAACATCATAACCTCCCCTTTGTCTCAGTCTATGTGCCACTGCTGCTTGAGGGTAGATCATAAAAAGCCTTATAGTCGAAGGAGCATTACTATCTAATACTCCTTCCAGCAGCAGTTCGACATCATGTCCCGTCCTGTGCTGTGGACAGAGTACCTTATTGCATCTTGACCGCGGAAAATGCGTAAGTGTAGCCAAAGCACCAGCTGCATTAGTCTCACATCAACATATGGAGACTGATAAAACCTATACCTCCTTGATCAGATTTTTGTGGTGGGATCCTCTTTAAAGCAGATAGTATTAGCCATAACCGAGCCATTCTGCCAGCAAACTGAACCATTGCAGCATTCACTTTGGTGAACTGTATCTGACAGTTGACATCTCCAGCAGACCTATTTGTGTGTTTAAGGCCCAATCCATTCTGGGCTGCAGTTTTTCACGAGCCATGATGCATACACTGGATTGAAATATTTATATCCTTAAAGGATACACACTTTCTGCAAGCTCTTAGATATGCTATGACAAAGTAGCCAACCTAGATCGTAATGAGCAATACAACTAGTCACTATATACTATAGCAAGACATAACTTGCTGAAGATTCACTGTAGTCTTTTTTACAAAGTCTGTGCTCAGAAGTGTTCTAAATATTCCAAAACCACTGAAGTGATTTTATTCTCCTTTTTCTTTGAACAGTTGATCCCCAAAAATGAATTTAAATGGTAACTTTTATCTTTGGCCTGTTAAAACTTACTTTATAATTAGAATATATTGTAAACATCTCTGTCTCTCAGGAGAACAAAAATCTATTTAAAAAAAATCAACAAAATCAAGGATCAACATAAATTTTAGACATTGTTATTCTCAGCAGGATCCATCAGTAACTGAAAAAAGATGCAAACATTACAATAACACATTAATTAGAATCTAACCTCTGCCTCTTTCTACTTCAAAAAAAGCCATGAGAAACAATATTGGGTCTTATCACATCAGTTGCTAAACACTGAAACATAACAGGTTGGCTTCAAAAATCAGTTTCTTCTTCCATCATTTCCTCCCTCACTGTAACTTCCCCACGGATTCCACTGTGGAATCTCAGTCCATCTCCTTTTACCAAAACACTCTGACAGAGCTTGACAAACAGATAATTCATTAGGAATAGGAGCCTGCAGTTAGCCTGATTATGATGACACATGTATTATACCCACAAAATTACTTAGCAATTGCCAGGTACATTTTTTTCCATCCTTAAAAAAGTTACATGTTATATTGGATTTTTATAAATACAACAAAAGATGCATAATGATATTACAAAGAATGCTTTCACTATTTTACAGTTGAATGAGACTGCTATGATGTTTTATGCTACCAGCTTGAAACATAGCTCTATCTTGGGCCAAGAATTACTGGTCTTATCCACACCAGGAAGGAAACCAATCACCGGCAGGATCTGGGGTTTTTTGTTGGGTAAATGAATATTCATTCAGCAAAAGACTGAAAATTAGCAAACTCCGGAAGTAATGCATAGTTTAAGTATCTCCTAATTTAAATAGTGAAATCTCCACAGGTATGTGGGCCTCCTGTAGAAGGTACATACACATTGTTCTTTTGCCTCAGAATGCTACATACAGGTGTAGGACCAAAGTAGGGCTTTTCACTGACAATGGATTGTCCCAGTACAACTAAACCTCAAAATAACAAATAACTGCTGGTATCAGGTTATAATCCAGACCCACAAGACTGCACTAACTCAAATGCAAAATCCAAACTGAAAATCAAGATAATGTCAGTCGCTGCCGATTTCAACCAGAAAGAGATGCTGAAAAAAACAGGTTTCTGAAGGCAAATTTTGCAGTGTGCCTTTCTGTTGCATGAAGCTAAACAAATAGTTGTCACAAATCCTTGCAAAATAAAATCCAAAATTTTAAACTGTAACAAATGTTGTTTATGAAGCTGATTAAAGAAAGGGTTACTGGAAAGTAGGTTTTGGTGGCACAAACTCCCTAACAGTGCAACACGACTTTTCACTGGGTGTGAAGCAGTTTCATCTGATCTTTTACAAAAATGATCAAGAAATGCTAACTTCACTTTGTGATATACGCAAAAACAGGTAAGACTTCAACCTATCAGAAAAAAGAACAACTATAAGCAATTAATATAACATCCCAGTGATTTGTAATGGCTTGATTCTGGAAACAAACACACTACTCCACCCACTGGGATTCAAGTAAGGAAAGCTGTAAACAATAAATAATGTTCTCGTCCCTTCAAAATAGAAGTTGATAAAATATACCAAAAGTTTAGAATTCTTAAAAGCTGTGATGACTAATAACTTAAAAAGATAATTTTTTTAGAAAGGTTTCTCTCAGTTGCATTATGTATTTTGTGTCTTTGCCATGTTCCTCAGTTACATTTCTCAAGTTGGGGATCTTTGTTCTTGTTCTCTCCCTGTGAACACAGAGAAAGATCCTCACCATTCGCTTGCCTCCCAGAACTCGGGATGTAAGGACAAAGCGGCAGCCAGGATTAAGTTCCTGACAAAGCCCTGGGAGATGTGACATGAAAGCTTGAGCCTAATTTCCGAACAATCCTTTGGTTTGGGTCAAAGCACAGAACAATCCCCCCAGGTGCCTGAAAACTGGATTTGCAGTTTCTGTTCTGAATAATGAAGCAACGTACTTTCCCTGCTGCTAGGCAGCAAGAGGGTGGACAGATTGAATTAACTGGAAAATGGTAAAATAGAAACTGTTTTGAAACATCCTCCACTTTTATCCAGCACAGAACATAACAGTGGAAACAAGGCTGCAGTACTGGAAAACTGCTGCCAATCCTCAAGATTTTAGCCAGTCTCACATTATATGGTGGTGAGGAGGGTCAAGTTAATCCATTTAAAAACCAAAGCAATAAATAAATCATTATTATTACTTTACTTTCAGAGAAAAACTTAAAAATGTGATCTCTGATGGCTCAAAACCAGAAGGCAAAGAAAATATACCCTTTGAAGTGTGTGGCATTTTTTAAAGTCTTGAGTCATGATTTTTGAATGCTTGAAGTTGACAGTAATTTATTTAGTTCAGCATAAGAAATGGTAGAATAAATAGAAAACAATTGTTTCGCTCCTATCACATTACTTTTAAAGGTGTAAGTGGCAGACAGGCTTGCGTTCTGTCTTTACACATCAAAAAGTTTTTTCTCTCATAAGAACCAAAACTTTTAAATAAGTTTCCATCTGTAGAAGGGTGCAGAGGTGTGTGCATTTCACAATTTGTACGCCAAATAAAAGCACTGTGATCTCACCTAGTGCTTCAATACCGTCATGGCTTTGGACAGGGCTGAGCAGAGTCTCTGCCTCTTTTCAAATCAAGCTCTTTTCCTCTGGCTGTCCCCATCTCACAGAGGAAGAAGGAACCTTATCCTCAGGGGACCCATCCCCAGGGCACAGGATGAAAATGCAAGGTGTCTCCGGGACTTACTCTGTTTCCCCAGCTCCTCTGGGAATGGTTGCCCTGCCCAGCATGCGGCCAGACCACCACTGATCCTGCAGTATTTTTCTGGGGCAAGATGGGTTGCTACCAGTGGTGGGTGGAAGGGGGAAGTGAGGTGGCATTTCCTTTGAACTTCTCTGCACCCACCTGTTTTGTAGAAAAGTCCAGAAATTATATACTCATTCTAATTGGATGGAGAAGATGTAGGGACAGTGTTGTAGGTGACTCAGGGTCAGAGAAGAGCAGGCAGCACAGAAGACTTATGACAGCAGTCAGAACAAGTGCCATGGCACCAAACCATCTGGGCAATGCATCTATTTAGGGCTGCTTTACTGCCTATCTGTAAATAGTCCATTTACTTGCATCATCTCCAGTCTTAGTCAAATTTCCGCAGAAGTGGTGAGCCCTATGACAGCTTTCCCTGAAGAAAGCAGTAGTGCCCTCTCTCAAAAAAAATGCCGATTTACTGATTCCTTCCTTTTTTTATAGAGCTATTGCCAAGTTATTGAGCTGATTTCACTTCTCTCCATTAGGCAAAGTATGGCCACAGGTACTCCTCTTCCCAAATGATACTAGGGTCTTTCTACTCCTGGGGGTACATGTTGAGACAGAATGGGGACAGAGAGAATGTCTCACCAATGAGACATTAAATCTTTTCCTTTCTTTCATTTACTATTCTAGAACATGGTTGCAAAACACCTGAAAGCTTCAACAAGCAGAATTAAAAGCATGTGGTTTAAAAACTATTCAAAGCCTACCTAGGCAACCTGATAAACATTTTTAACTGGGACGCAATTATGCTCAAAAATGAACCTGAAAAAGGCCATTCCCGTTAGTACAACTGAGAGCAAGAGCTCTAACTTCCCGAATTATATCCACATCCATACAAAAGTAAAAAACTGGCAGCAGTTGTTTCTTATTGAGCTGGGGGACTTCAGGCAAACAACAGTTTTAACAGCATATTAATGACTGCAAAAATGCTTCCAGTTCATTGTCCTAAATACTAGAATGTTTCTGGTATTCTGAAGAAAAGGCTTTTTTTTTTTTTTTTTTTTTTTTTGAGAAAAATGACCCTGTTTTCCTGCACACATAAACACATAATTCAGAAGTTGGGAGAATTCAGGGTGTTTTGTTTGGTTTGTTTCAATATAAAAAAAAGTCAAAATATACAGGAAATGCAATGTTGGTTTTTTCCTTATGAAATGCAACTTCACCAGCAGCTTCCAGAATCAGCTCGTAATCAGGATACTCTTGAGCCACATCTATAACCTGTCACAAATGCATCTCCATTAGTGCTTCAGCTCATGTCAGCTGTACCCTCCCATACAAAGTGAAACTCTCAGGTGTTGCTGCTTACCGTATTTTGCTTCACCTTGCAGAGTAGACAAACTACAAGAACATTGATTCTTTCCAGATGAAATTAAACTGGAGGGTGCACTCCAGAGCAAATTGAATGCTCCCCAGCCACTAAGGGGCATTCAGTTCACAGGAAAAGCACTAGTCTGAAGAAAGCTTACCTGTAAAATATCAGCAGTGTCCCTCTGTGAATTTACACTTATTGAGTTGTATCATCTATTAATGTGGAAATAAGTCTATGAACTACACAGTCATTATTCAACTTGAAGACAGTCCTTTAGGTTCATTCCCAGCTGGAGAGCTGCTCTAGTACTAAAATCAGACATGCTTACCATGAGACAGAAGTACATACTGTGTTTAAAGAGCTGGGAAGAGAAGCCATGCTTGTACTTAACTGTATTATAGATAATAAATAGTTTTTAAGGGAAAAAAAATTTGTTCAAATTCTAACAGAAAGTAGCAATCTGAAATATCACTTTCTGAGTAGAAAAATAGCATTTCTGCGAGTATTTTTCATTGCAAATCAGTTAGAGGCTAGCTGGAAGGAGATATAACAGGCTCATGTTTTCTTTTGCAGCAGACACTGAGGTGACAATAAAAATGGTTAGAGGGCAGGTATTCTGAGCAGTCAACTGTCTTGCCAACTTCACTCACAAAGTATGAATTAGGGTGCTAAGAAAATCACAACTAGCTATTTCTTTGTAAGAACTGTAAATATTTTTTGCTTTTCATGTGGCTTCTGCTTTTGAGTCCTTAGGTAGCATTTGTTTAGCATTTTAAGTTTCTATTTGTTTGCATGAGGCAGGACTCTTTATTCAGTGACTTATTTATTTAATAAATGAAAGTTGATATCATGTAATTAACCAGTTCTAGGAGGTGAAATTTTACAATACAAAAGCAAATAAAAAAATCAAGTACTGTCTGTAAGCCTCATTATACAGTCACAAACAGCAGCCACATGCTGCAGCAGCCCAAACCTGTCCAAGCAGAAATTTCTAAAGCATGAGTTGGATGCGTTGGTTTTAACAAAACCTTTCAACACCTATTCATTTCATTCTGAAATGAAATTATATTAGAACCTTATATGGGGTGTTCATTATCAGGACAGATTCTAAAAAATAAAAAGGCAAGACATAGCTATCAAAAAACAGAATACTATCAACTGAATGGACAGTTCAGTTCACAACATATATATACTCATAAAATAAAAGTATAAAACTGTTCTAGCAATTATGTGTAAAGTTTTCGTAAAGGTATGCAAAAGTAAAATATTCAGCAAATGGCTGCTCTGGTAGCTCACTCACAGTTTGGAAATATGCAGCTTAAATCTGCATTTGACATCTTTATGTAGAGCAGTAGAAATTCTAAAGGCTGAGTGCGCAGCCATATCTTTTCCATCTTTTTGCAAAGAGCACCAGTGTTAAAAGCTACAACCAGTCAAAATTAAGTGTGATAAACACATCATTGGTTTTATTTGAAATTACTTGATTCCAGAAATTGGCACTTGATCTAACACAAATTGCTAGATCGCAATATTCCCATGAATTGGGAAATCTCATCCTTCTCACATTCTGTTCAACAAACTCCAGGAAACCCTGAAAATCAAACATTTCCTAATTAATATAGAGAATCATTTTATTCCATAAGCAGGAAATGTGAGCTGAATAAAGGAGCATCACTGCAGGGTATTGCAGCAGTAGCACCCCAGGACTGCAACTGTAGCCTGAGTTGAGCGAGATTGGTCTTATAACTGAGCAAGAAACTGGGAGTGAATAAAAGACTGAAAGAAAAGAACCTGGAAACCTTTGAAGATAGGGCTGTGTGAATGAGCTTGTAAAAGATCAATCACAAGGACAGTGCAAAGAGTGACCCTGCTGAGGAAAAAGTATGATCTACAGACAGTGTCTTTGTCCCAAACTCTTTTTCACACCTTCCTTCATACTTTTAGATTGCCCTTAGGAATTAAATTAGGTTTGTTTCATTCTGTAATCAGTACAATTTTTGTGCCCAAGAAATTTGTATCCTTTGAGTTTTTCACAATTCCAGTGAGGAAACTGCTTGAATGCATAGATACTTATAGTGACAAGTACCTATAGAAGTGGAAGAGTGTAAGAAGCGACATAATGTTGGTCTTCTAATAAGGAGCAGACTTTTGTCTAAGCGGAACCTGCTTTTTACCGGTTTCACCATGGGCATAACAGAGAGTTTAGCTACAGCACTAGTGATGCAGCTCAAAGAAATATCCATGCCTCCATTATGACAGAGTCAAGCTAGTATTTTGAAGCCTTTAATGCCTGCATCCAAGCTCTTCATTCTCAGGACACGGTACTAAACAACACCTATGCAGGAGCATGTGTCCCTGAGGTGGGCTCCATGAGAGGAGGCTGAGAAGTTGAGCTATCAGCACTCAGCATGCTGCTGCTGCTGCCAGGGAATTCCTAGCATCCTAAGCCACATCCCCCATCATCAGTGGGCAGCAGAGATTGCTTTCCCCCCAAGACAAAGTCCTGGAGGAACACATCCCTGGCAGGGGGCAGCAGCTGTTAGGGGGTATAACACGCCTGGGTCTGGAGTCTGGCTTCAAAGCAGGATCAAAAACTGGCTGTATACAAATAAGCTCTTACAATGGAAATGTGACAGAAAGTTGAAACTGAATTGTGCCTAACACACTTCTAACAGATACAACATCTGTGGCACCCAAAACAATGAAGGTAGGGCAGCTAAGACTGAAATCTCCATTTCCAGCCATGCTTTTCTCCTCTAAAGAGGTGACCTAGATTTAATTCTGGAGTATGGATTTTCCAAGAGAATAGAGTTCCCAAAAGGAAAAAAAGGCTCCCTGAAAATTGAGTAGCTGTGGTAATTCTGCATGTACATCCTAAGTACTAACGCAGTATCTTTTTAACTCATTAGACTCACAAATGCAAGACACTACTGCTTCCTACTTCTCATCAAAGTCATATTCTTATCATGCCTCAAATGCAGTTTGGAAAACAGACTCAATTTGAAAAACAGCAGTTTGGAAGGGACATTAAAAGTGGTGAGACCTTGTCACCATTCCACAGCTAAAGCAGCTCTAATACATATCAGTACTAACAGAAAAATGTTTCCAGGAAGATGCTGACATATTACTTTGGTTCAGATACTTTAGAGCTACCACAGTGTCAAAACTCATGGAATTTTGGAAGTATTTCTTAATTTCCTCAGAATACACCATCTGCACCTAAAAAGGAGAGGATTCCTTTGAGAAAACATAAGAAAGAAAATCTTCTGTGGCCTTGATGTCAACCTATGCTCAGTATAACAGAAGTTTGCATTCTTAAAAAGGCCATACAGGATGCTTTTGGCAACATTCTAAAGGAAAAAAAAAAAAGAGTTCTGGTAAACATGTTTAGTAACTGTTCAATGGTCAGGAAAGTATTGAAAGAGGTGGGCAGAATTAAAAGATTTAACTTTCCTGACAATTGTATTTATTATAAAAGTTGAACTCAATTTAAAGCCACTTAAAATTACTGTTTAAGGGTCCCAGGATATTACAAAAATGTTCTCTTACAAAGCCTGATGAGGTAGCTTCTACTGTTTGAATTGGCAAGAAAATAAACCGCACAACTCAGAGACAATTTATGTGAAGATTCTGTGTGTCTATTTCAGCTAAATTATTTTCTTACACTTTTTACTATGTTTAGCTTTCATATTAGATTTCTGACACCTACTCAAGCATTTTGCACCTGCTTCCCATATGGCCTTCCATTTTTCTAACTTCAGTTTCTTGTAAAACTTTATGGTGCTGTATGGAATATATGGAACTTGCTGCCTGTGTAGGTTGCAAGCAATTTCGTAGTGTTTTTTGTTTTTTTTAAATTGATTTTTGAAAATTATTAAAAACGTTGTGAGTTCAGTATGTTTAATACCCTAACAATGGGGTTAATGAACTTCAGAGAACTGTGTCAGTCCTCTTTTGGCTGGTGCTGCCAGATCAGGTGGGTTCTGCTTGTTCCTACCCAGGAGCACTGGATACCTCCCTGGATCAGAGCCAGGCTTTGAAAGGGCCATAGGACTGTTTTGTTGTCTAAGTTTAGATTAAAGTCAAACCCCAGTAAACCAAAGCAGTTAGCTTGGGACAGGTCTTGTGTATGTTTACAAATACTGTTTCTTGATAAATCCCAAAGAGGAACTATATTTTTTGCCATGTATCTGGGGCAAGTGGTGTTAAGAAGTGCATAAACCAGACAGTTCGGTAAATCCTGTTCGGTTGTAAGGGAAAAGCTGCTGTATGTGAACGATGAAGTGGTATTACCAGAATTACTAACATACTTCACTTTCGAGCAGAGTAAAGAAGCAATTGCTGTCTTTGAAAGCAGCAAGGTGGAGCAGTCCACCAGAGGATACGTTCTGCCTGCTCTTTTACATACTTAAATGGGTGATGCAGAATTACAGTTGACCCAATAGCCAACATTAAAATTATTAGAAAAATCAGTTTAAATTATTTGTTAAAACAGTAAATTAAAATACATACCTTATAAAGCAACTAAATAATATTAAAAGCCAGGATAAAAGTATTCATATACAATTCATGAATTGCAAGGATTACAGCTTGTTAGAAATTTTGCTATAAACCATTTTTACTCTGTCAGAAATGCCAATGGAAAAAAAAATGTTTTCTAGATAAAAGAGTTACTATGAGGGTACTCAAATTGAATTTCTGATTGGAGAGAAATATACACAGAGGGCAGGACACTTTTAAGTGGTGTTGGAGGCCCAGGATTACTCCACTGCTCTAAGAAAGATAAAGTAGATTTATCTGGATTTCATAACGTAGGCAAGTGCCTCTAGCCATAGGTGATGAAAGTTACCTGGCTATGTATTCAAAGCTGTATCTTTCCACAAAGAGTTGAATAGCAACGGCAACAAATGTATGCTTCTAAATACAGTGGTTAAAATTCCATCCGGTTAAAATTCCATCCTGGAATGTGGGAAACTCTATTCCTTTTGCATAGAGTCATCCTACCTTCACCAGTTTTTCCTTCTAACAGCAGGCTGTCTCAGTCATTTTCGTTTCCTTATTTAATGAGCTTAACTTCATCAAGAACTTCTCAGGTAGAGTAGAAAACTCATATAACATGTAAAGGACAGTCAGGTATTTGATCCTCACTATATTGCACATCTGGTGATGAATTCCCCAAGGTAAACTGTGACAGATATATTTTAAAATGGTCAGATTCAGGAAGGGATAACACCAGTAAGAAATTAAGAGTTGAGGAAAGCATGGCTACTTGCTGGATCCTGCCTAGCATTTGGAGGACTGACACTTCTCCATGTACATTACCAGTATGACACTGAATAGCCATGTATGACAGTACTGTCATCTTTAAGCATTTCAAAGCATATAATTCAGGGATTTCTAAAACTGCAGAAATGTCAGATGACAGGATTTCTCAAACGCTATTCCATAATTAGCTATTTTCCTCCACCATCAGTGGAGGAGAGTCAACACAACTGTATTACATGCCATCCTGCCACATGTATACCTATTGGCCTTATTCCATGCATACTGTTTCACTGAAATCCGTTTCAGGAGTGTTCAATGTCCTGGGCGTCACCCCCGAGTTAACAAAACTGGAATACTTGGAAATGCATTCAGTTCATGAATTCTGGGATAATATGGTATCTATTGTCATCAGGCGCCAACTACAAGTGTACAGATGGTGTAAAACTTTTTATAAAGTTGGGGTCTTTTTAGGCACTGCTTTATTCATTTAACTGATGCAAAACTAATTTCTTTTTTCTCTTGAATGTTTCTTTTATTTCATCCTGTAAAAGGCAGATAATGAGAACACTAAACCTACCAAAATTGAACAAGTACGTGAAGGAAAGAATAAAAAATTTAATTTCACAACAAACTATCCATCATTTCTGGCCAATTTTCTCTCCTATGACTTAGAAATTTTTACTGAACTTTCTTTTAATTGAATACAGGCTTCGGTTTGTAATGCAGAGATGTGTTTGTAAACTGACCGCTAGAGAGAGGCACTGGAAGCCTAGAAAAGTTTTAAGAGAAAATATTCAGATGAGTAGCCCTGAGTTTAATTTCAAAAGATAAAAAAAACTTGAATAACTTTTCAACCAACTCTTTTTGGGGGGGTTATACAGCAGGGATTCAGCTGTTCCAAAACAAACTGAGAGGCACTTCCTAAACTCGCCGTATAAATGCTGGCTCATTATTTAACAGGAGCAATACACTACCCCTGCCCAGGTCTCCATGTACCAAGTCAGGCCTTCAGAAAGGGCCATTCTCAGATACTAGGTCATCTGTATAACGATGGGAGCAGATCAGTTTTTCCTTGGAGCATTTAACTTTCAAATTCAATTACTAGGGACATGTCTTGGAAGACATGTGCTACTGCAAAGTTTCTGAGTAAGGACATGTTTCAATCCTTCTCTTTCACTTCTAGTGAGACCATTCATTGTAATCATTTCCAAAGCAAGCTGGGGTGGGTGGCTAGGTGGGGGGTGTGTCCACAGAAGCCCACCTACCCATCAACCTTGCATGTTTCCAAAGCAACACAGTCCACCTTTTGGGTAGTAATCAGCCACTTCCTTAGCCAAAATTATATAGTAATTGGAAAGAAAATGTTGAGTTTAAGAACAGTATTGCTGTTGCTGGGACAGGCAGCATCTTTGATAGATTAGCTGTCCTGTCCTCTGGTCTTTGAGCCTTTATGACTGCATATTTTCAACCTTTCTCTGTAATCATGAGTGAAACAGAGCTTGTTTGCTTGATTTTAAGGAAAGCTGAAATTCTCAATTAATCCATATTTAAGCAAAAAATATGACATTATCAGCTAAAATTTGTATTAGCATAATATAACTTTCATGCTAAGCAAGTATTTCCCACGTCTGTCAATTTGCCACATACCAAAATCTACGGAGTTTAAAAATATGTAATAGACCTGTAAGCTTTTTCTTTTTTTTTTCTTTTCTTTTGTGTGTGTGTATCTGTTTACACTTTGCTCCTCTTCATTTCTTCAACTATAGGACTCACGCACTGTCTTGAAGTTCCCCCTCATTCCATCACTTGATCATACCCACTCCTGCAACAACAAGGCCTAGGCTTGAAATCAGAGCCAAGTTTGTTTTCCTGATTCAGTTCCTCAGAGATTGTTACAGCACAAACAAACTAGTAGGCTGCAACAAGGCTTTTACCTTCATTAAGATTCTACTGTCCATGCTGTTTCTCCTTCCTCCAGAGGACAGACCACACTGCTCCTCCTCCTTCCAACCCCCTCCCCCACACTCCTCAGGGCTATTTAACCACTTAGCAGGAACGAGCTACAGCTGCACATCATCCAGGTCCATCAACCCACTGCCTTGAGGCAAGGCCACAGCTGCATGTTATCAGTGCTAACCAACCCACTGCTTCCATTCCTCTACATGAGATGACTAGGTATAAGGTATAGCTGGTGAATATGAATTAATTTCTCCAGTCTCCATCTACTACTGCTGGGATTCTGACAGCTTTTTCTACAAAAATAAGTTTGTGTACTTTGGAGAACGCATAATGCTCTGGGCCAATACATCTTCCTTCTCTCAGGCTTGGGAATCAGTGAAAAGATGATTTGTTCCAATCTAAATAGTAGAATTCAACTATCACAAACATCTACTTCAAGTCTGCTAAGTTTCTGATGAAGCTTTCAGATGGAATTTTTTTATGTCCAATGGAGCTGAAATAAGAAATTATGTTCCAGAAACAGAGTTGTTATTGAAATCAGTCTCCCCTTTCTGCATGAAAGTAGGGCAAGACAAGAAGCACAAGAGCCTTTATAATTTGTTGGTGTTAAAGACTTCTCTTGAGGCAGAGCTGGTGCAGCGCCAGGCATTAAAATTTCTTAGATCATGGGGAGAAGAAGTGCCAGGGATGCTGAAGTCAATAATAGAATAAAAATGAAAGACGGAAGTGCAAAGCATTATCCCTAGCAATGTTTATATATTATGCTGGGGAGGGGGGGGAGGAAACAGACAATGGATAAAATACATAAGTAATTTTGGGATTAGAAACTGCAATCTGTGAGTACGTGCTGACAGTGAAATAACAGTTGTATTTCTGATATTCACTGCCATTTTCTTTTTATAATTGTTGTACCCTTTATGTACAGGAAAAGTAATTCTCAGCATGCCTTCCTATAATCAGGCAGGTCTTTCTACCTCCTAGGAAAATACTCTTACTACTAAGCAGTATGCAAAATGGCAAACAACCCCAGACTATCCAATTTGCAAAATAAAACAGTTGACTGTTCCAGCAGAATAAGCAGTGGGATTGAGGTGAAAGCTCTCAGTCAGGTTTGGATACTGCTTTCATAGTGGCCAGTACATCATTAAGCCCTGAGCACCCTACCTATTTTTTTCAGCATCAACAAAGGGCTCATTCTGGTTGAGCAGACATCTGATGCTACTCAAAATGCCTAAGGATATTCCCTAGGGTCTTCAACTGCCAATCCCAGACAATCAGGGAGTTAGGTACACAGAAGCTCTAGGTCATGTCTACTAGTTGGTGCCTTAGATACCCTACAGCTAGCATAGCTTAGCACTGCTCAACTGGTTGGTCCTCACATCCCCCGGTTACCATGACTAACATGCAGGCAGCTAGCTGTGGTTTATGTGTTACATTTTTAAACATGCAGACACAGAAATGAGGTACTAAGTACTGAGGCTCAACACATCCAGCCCATTGTGTGGACCTCAAGTTTGGTACATAAGATATATCAGCGCTGGGGTGCCCTTAAAAGTGCTTTCAGTGATGCTCCAAGAACACGGGAGCATTTATGAACTTTAAATAACTTTGTTCCACATCTGCAAAAAACAGTTTACCAGTAAAAGACAACTAAGAATAACAGAAATAGACTGGTTTAAAATCTAAGAACAAATGTAATTAAAAACTCCCATAGTCTATCTCAATGCATCCAGGCTTAATTTTGAAATTTCCAAGTTGCCTGATTACTTCATTGGACTTATCATATTTTATGCAAAAGTCATAGAGAAGACCCTTTCCTGTCTAAGCTATTTTTCCCTTATCATAGGCAAAGAGAGAAATTATACAAAACTTCCAGGAAATTACATAGAAAACTTCAGTGCTCATTCAAACATTCAGTATCTAAATCAGAACACTTCAAGCACTTGCTTCTGAAAATTCAGAACTTTAAACTTCCTTTTGACTTAAATTACATTATTTGTGTGATGCTACAGTGTAATGCTAGGGAAGTGAACTGGGCTAGCTAGGTGGACTAACCACAGTACAAAAAACCCCTGATATAGTAAGATGTTTCTTATCCAAAATTACAATGCAAACATAAGACAAAAGACTACAAGCAAAAGACAGAAGGTGCAATGTGACAATATTGTTCGTTCTGGTAATTAGTGTTCCTAGCACAACAGCTGCTTAAATTTGATCTAGCTTCTAGTTTCCCTTCCATCGTACTTCAATAATGTTATGAATATGTTCTTTTATTAGTAATATAAGCCTTATTTTTAAAATACCTTTCTGTAGATCAGTTGGAAGAAAAATGTCTAATATGGCCCCAACTTTAGTACTCCATAAACTTATTTTTTAATAAATGCATTTATCTTTCTTTTTATTTTGTCTCCTTTTGCATTCCCATCATAGGACAAAACTAAGCATTTTATTTTCCGTATCACTATAAAGAAAGCACTGATTCAGTTTCAGCACTGCTGAATCCATCAATGCACTTAGAAGAGATAACTGAAGGAGATAAAATCTCAAGCCATATATAGCTTGCTGTGATTTTCTTTCTAATGTTTTAAAAAAACTTCAGAAGATAAATTCATGTACTTAAATCAACTGTCAAGCCTGATTAGGACTGCAATCTCCTAGGAGAAAAGTGCTGCTTAAAGTAACACAATTCTATTTGTGACACTAAACAATCAAACAAGTGACAACCTAAGAAAAGCCCATGGGCCAAAAGGATATAAAAATGAAATTAAAATATTAACAAAAAATATTAACAAAAAATAAAGCTTAACATCTCTTCCATTTTTCAACAACTGCACAATTTAAATGCAAAGCCAGCTCTAGGAAAAAAAAAAAAAAAAGAAAGGAGCAAGTTAATTTCTCAATATGACACAAGTATTGCCAGGTTAGAGCTGGTGGGAGTATTACCAGGTGTAAAATTCTGACATAGTTTAGAATTAAAAAAAAAAAAAATATCTTCTCAAAAGAAAGGACATTTTCTATATGAGTGCAATATTTTTTTCTACTCAAAATTATATCTGTTGCAAGGAAAACATTTTGAAGTAATAGGCTACAATGGATTTATAGAATATTATAGGTACACTCTCTCGAGCAGTCACCATCTTCACGTATTTATTTGTCTGGTGGTTCCTTTTTCATTTAAAATACACATACAGAGATGGAAAGAACAAAACTGAATAAATGAGCTCTGTGTATGAAAGCTGGTACTATGAAGGGATTTCTACCCCTCTCCGCTATGCTGTTTTTGACAACTTCTGCACGGAAAATTGGTTTTTAGCCCCCCTCCCAGACTCTTGGGCTGATCGTTCAAATTTTAATCATAAGCAACAACGACCTTTTCTTTTTCCAGAAGAATAATCGTATTCCTATGTTACTGGGAAGTTTTCTCTCTCTGTCAAGTAAACTTCCCCATCTCCCCCTAGACCCTATCTAGACTATCCTCTCTCTCCCACTCCCACTCAACTTGTTCTTTTACTGCTGTCAGGCTCTCTGATGTCTCAGGTTCTGATGTCTGCAAAATTCAGCTGCCTCCTTCTCTCCTTCACACCAGTAAAACTGTCTGGCCTCTAATTTTATCAGCCAGTTACCTTACCCAAATTAATATGAAGAACGTGACCAAGCCTTGAGGAAAATCTGATCTGGAATGACCTCATCCACCCACATGACAGGCAGCAGGCATTTTAATATGCGGTGAACAGCTACAAAAGTAATGCTGATTCTGTGCTCCTCTTCTGCCTTGATTCTCGTCATATTGACTTCATGGAATTACTTGGCTCTGTAGGAAAATGTCCATATTTGAATGATAACTCCAAAGACAAGCATCTTGGTGGATATCTAAACATCATCGAATTTGTGACTCTGTATGGTTTCATGGAAAGCTAATTTCTTTTTTACAACTTTTGTACAAGTAGAGTACTGAAGATTTTGTACATGTTTTGTAAATACATAGTTTTTTACACATTGCCTTTACAGGCAGACAAGCTCACAGGTACTTGGTTCATGACTGCATGAACTGCAGCTGTAAATGATATATAAATTCAGGTAACAATTTATGATTCTGGCATTAAATAATGCAGGTAGAAACAGTACTAACAAATGTAGTCAGTGAAACTTCTCCAAAACTGCGTTGAGTAACTTAAACTCAAATTTACATATGTAGGGCTATTTTGGCTACAGTTCTGACATTGCAATTCCAGGCATCTGCTGCTTTGCAGAAAGATCTTTGCACATTATCTGCTGTAGACTGAAGTGACAGCATTAGTAATAAGACAACAAGAGTTTGTCGGGGACTTGCAAAGTTTGATTTGGCTCCCATGGCTCAATTTCTGATTGAGCCAGTTCTCCAACTGCTCAAGAGACTCCAGTCAAGATACTCTCCAGCTAACCATGCGGTTGCATCTCCTCTAACATCTGCTGCTTTGCACAGCCTGTATGTACCTTCTGCTAAGGCAGGTATGAAAATTACTATCCCTGAAATTCAGCATATTTTTCTGCAGTCATAAAGGTGTATCTAATAAAAGCACCTTTTTAGCAGTAGATGAAACCAGCAAAAAACCAAACCCTTAATGGTAGAGACTAAAATTTTATTTTCTAATTGGCTATTAAATGCTCGCTGAAAAACTGTGGATATTCCTTAACACCATTTTTAGTGCGTGCTTCGTAGGAAAAATGACTTAACATCAAACGTATAGCAAATCATAGGAAGATGTGCAATGTGGAATAGTTTAAACATTTGCTGTCTTGAGAAAAGAAAGGAATAATTCTTAGATACTTCAAAATGTCATTGTACTGTTAATTCTAGTTCATTTCATATTTAAGGATTGAGCTTTTTTTCCTCAGCTCCTCCGAAAATTTTATTGGGTGTTTTGTGTTTTTTTTAAACATTCTTTGAATCTAATTTCAGACACACCTCTTTTTTAGCAATTACTGGAATGTGGAATTGAAGGAAAATCCACTTCAGATCTCAGTGCAGACACAATTTTAAGTATTGAAGACTATGTGCTTTTCTTTTTCCAAAGTCTGATATGGTCTACTATGGAAATATTTAAATGATATGAATTTTACCTGAATAGGTGGAAAGAAAGGCAAATTAAATTCTGCAAATTTAAACTCAAGTTTTTTCTTTGCAAACAAAAATCAGAGAATTCCTCATGATACTGTAGCTGGGGATATAAGCAATCTAAGTACTAGGTCCCTGTGAAGATGGAATTTTAGCCTATAATCTCAGAGCTGAATTACTCCCTTGTGTTATTCTATATAGCAAGGTGATGAGTTTGTCTCTCATTCACATTAATTTCAGAGGAAGAGAGTTACTAATAAATATTGTATAAAAATATTTGAGACCTGGAAAGTGTATTTATCAAACAACCACTGATAATATCAAAATGTCATAATTTAAAAAACATATAAAACACATAAAATACCTGCTCTTTCCACAAGCTCACATGTGCTTACAGCCTGTAAAAGAGCTGTTATATTCACCATGTGGTACCTCATATTAATACACTTATTTGAAATCACTTTGCCTCTTAGCTTTGAAATCCAGTTACAGCATTTCTGAGTTACATACTTCATATTAATACACTTATTTAAAATTTGCCGCAGCTTTGAAATGTAAACAGTTACAGCATTTCTGAGTTACAGTCACAGCTCATATTTGTGGATTACATTTTGTCAGTGATATTTATATCTATGCTATCCTTAAACAATATCAGTTCAAAAGTAAAGAGCTAAGCGGACACCACAGTAAACCTTAATGATTAATGTCCACACAAAAAAAAAAAAATCCAAACCTCAATGAGGTTCCTATTCCACGAAATATGAGGGGTCACTTATCTCTCAGTGACTTGTTTTTCAGCAGATGGTTCAGGACCACAATATTCTGAAAGGTGCTTCTCGCTGTAGTTCCAGACAAAATTTCCAAACTACATGGGCAAACATGATGGCACCTGCAGTGCTCCTTGCTCTTTTTCTTCTACAGTCAAGCAATAATTTAAAGATAGCAAGGTCTGCTCGACATCTCACTGTCAATACTGTCTAATAGAGCAGGGGCACTCACACGGTTATTCACATGCAAACTGTGAATCAGTGCAGCGTAACCAGCTAAGTTTAACCAGTCAGAGAAATTTGTGGATCAGATAGATGAAGAGTTTTACCAAAGCCCATTTAGATCAGTGATTACAAGCAGCAAACCAAATAACCCATGCAGTGACCTTCAATGTGGTTATTCAGCAGATTAGACAAGACTATAGCCTCCCTGCTGGTCAGTGGGTCTAGCTGTACATATCCAGGTGTCGTGAATGCAGAGGACAGTTCCTTCTGTGGGACAATAGGCACCGGTGGGTTTATGCTTGGACTGACACACATGCAAGCTTAACCTCAGAACTTCAGCTGAAATTTTGCAGTAAGAATGAGGGTCATCCATAGACAATTTTGTTCTTCAGCCTTGTTCCTGGTTATTATAGTATTAATTACATGCATGAACACAAAATAGTTGCTCCCTGATTAAACTCACAGTGTCCCAAGGTGTTATATACTTGCCCTTTGTTCAAATAAACAAATCTGTATCTTCAAAACAACTTTTAGATTTTTTTAAAGGCAACTGGTTTATCCAATGTCAGACCCCACAAACAGAAAACAGCCTAATTTGAACAGAGGGCAAACTTAGGGCTGGGAAATTTCCTTCCTGACGGTAGCAGCTGATACTTCTCTTGCTGTGTGATCTCCCTGAAAATCCCTGAAATCCTCACTATTTTTGTTGCATTCAGTTCACATTTAGTACCTTGAGGACTTTACTTTTAAATGCAAGCTGATTGTCCGCTCAGGCTAGGCTAAGTATATGCTTAAATTTTATCCTGATGTTTTCACTTATGTTTATAAATAATGCCAAATTTAAATAAATAAGAGAGAAGGAGGTATAAATCTGTGAAATATAACAAGTTTAATCTTACAATATCTCATACACCATCTACAGTCAAATGTTCAAAGAGCGAGAGAAAGGAAGTTTTCTGTTCTCCTGTGTTCCTTTAGGGCCTTATCATTTGAAGATCTGGAAAATGAACCTTGCAGAATAGTAAGATCAGTTATTTTTACCTACAGCAATGAATCCACGGGTGAAGATGCAGGGTAGAGCACGTCCTTTCAGGCTCAGCTGGAACATCACTAGGTGGAGTCCTCTCTAGCAGTATGGGGTCAGGTTGGAAGCAGTCTTTCGAGAGTACTGGCCTAAACTATTCACTGATCAAAATATCAGTTAGGAACCTTTCCCTTGTCCCATTCAATCAAGCAATATTCAGGCACCAGCGTGCAGCTCTAGCAGCTAAGGAAGAAGTGATAATAGGGGCAAGTATCTTGCTACAAAAATTCCTCTGGTTATTTAACAAGCTTCCGTTTCCAGATCACAGATGTAAATTTTCAACTAAAATAGGAGTTAAGTTAAATGAATGAGTACATATTCTCTCAACTGTGATGCCAACACCTTACCTCTGTTTCTATCTGTTTACAACTCAGTACCTTTCAACTACACTAGTTGAAAATGGCTTCTGGAGCTGAACTGTTTTTGCAGAATCAATCAGAGAATGAAAGAATCAACCTCATCAGTTTCTCAGACTGAACAACAAAAAAATAAATCCCAGGTCAGGGAGAATGCTGCAACCAATCAATTTGTTTGAACGTAGCCAAGTACTTGGTAGTCTAGAAAACAGACTTCATAAATCAAGACTTTTCATTTAGGACAATTTTCTTTCGAATGCAATATTGTTTATATCTACAGGCACAGAAGCTAATACAGGCATCTCAGTGGTAGCTTGAAAAATTATGACAGTTCTAGAAGGTAATTATACTTATTTCTCCCTTTACAAAGTAATCAAAAATGTACAGATTGTACTTTGGAAGCTATTGCATGCCACACTACCTAGACTAAAAGAGGCTTCTGCTGTTATGGAATTACTTAACCATTCATTTAAGGCAAATATTGATTGCAGAATGACTGCTTGGGTTTTAGCTTTGTTTTATAACCGAGTATTCAGTCAACAATTATGTACAGTGAATTATGAAATATTACATGAAAGAATGAAACCTAAGGACTGAGTGCAGCGTGAAGTTATGCTTACCTTTAATTTTAAGTTGAGGTTAGCTAATGTTGACTAAATGTCTGCATTACCCTGAATCAGGATGCCTGATTAAACTCTTACCATGGGTGTACTGAAGAGTTTTCTGAGAAATATCACATATGCGGTTTTGGATCACTACTTAGTACAAGGTATATCTTCAAACTGAGGTTTCCATGTTTTGGAATAGTATGAATAACTAACTATAGCAGGAAGCCAGGATAAGAAATAAATCCAAGTAATTGTGTTACCTCTTCTTCAGTTTGCTTCTTAATTATATGAACAGCTTTTCTTACCTTCTTACCTCTCCTTCAGCAGAAATTCCAAGATGATCCTCTGGAGGAAACTTGTGAAGGATGGAATATGTTCCAGTTGTCCTCACCTACGACAGTCACCGGATAAGCCACCCTGTCAGATATCATAAAGTCAATGAATCTTAAGATACCAGTATGGGCATTATTAGAACAATAGTTACTTCAGGCTATTTTAAAGAAAACCTTGTGGTGAGTCACAAATATGCTAATTCTTACATGGTCAGTTTCATGAAAACAGAAGCCAAAGAGCTCACAACGGAAAACAAAGTTGTTTTCATTTTAACAATTATAATACAACCACTGCAGAATTAGTTCTGCTCTTTCCATGTTTTTATGTGTACGCATTTTACATATCTTTAGATACAAAGCAAACATTACTTTTCTTCATCAAAGATAGATGTTCCATGCTAAATATGAATGGAACAGGAAGCAGAGAAGTGATGCAATAGGGTTTATTTTAGAAAAGATAATCTCAGATACCTTTTGGTTTTATAGATATGTCATACCTCAGCATCTGTGAAATTTCTGAGTGTCACAAATATTTGCATGATTAAACTACCTGCAGGACTGAAACAATCCTTCATTAGGGGAGTAAGTCTTGAATATACCTTTATGCGCATATATATAAGTATATATGCTTAATTTTGAATTTAAAAATTGCATGACTGCTCTTCCCAAGTCACTGAGAAAAGCATCTGCACCCTTTCAGTATATATTTCTATTCATATTTTTAGTCATATATGGAACTTTTGCCTTTCACTTGATTATTCAAAAATTCCCCAGATTTTTACATTTCTTCAGATCTCTGGAATGCTGCTTAAAAATTGGTGTCAGGTAGCCCAGTTTCAAGTTTTTTGGTACTGAAGGAAATGTAAAAGAGACTGCATATCAGAATGTGTGGTTTGACGGCTCCATCCTTGAAGTCCTGTAGAATTTTTAAGCAGGTGTCACTTCGACCTGCCAGTTTGTTCCTGTTGCTCTTGACAATTTGCTCTGTTGTTCAGTTTGTTCTACCTGTGCCACAGTTTGAGGTGCATACAGCCATGTGGAGGAGTTCCAGCACACACAAGCTCCTCTATAGATAGATGCCAAAAAAATTACCTGATTTTCTTGCTATAGCCTTATCTTCTCTGAACTCCTCTTTTGGTCCCTAAAGGCCTTCTTGAAAGCATCTTGCTCCAGCTGCATCTGTAAAAGGGATTTATTACTAGCTTGTAATGCTATTTATAAGTGACTTTTCAAACTTCTATTGGCATGCCTTCTATATTTCCATTTAATCTGTCATGGTTCATCTTCCCTGCTTTCTTCAATTGGATATAACTAGCTTTTTGAGATGTTCCTTTTTAATTCTGTTCCTTGATTGTTTAACCATGCTAGCTCATATTGGTCCCTCTAAAGGCCCCACCTTCCCACCAATGACTGTATGACTGTAACAAATTTTTATGAACTAAATGTTAGTGAATTGTGTGATTGTTAATACACTGTGTGATACATTTGACATAAACATGTTCTGTTTCCTTGAAGTCACACTTTGAAACACTTGAAATTAAATGCTAACAAGTAATGTTTCACTGTCAAGGAGGAATCACAGAATGTTGACAATCCATCATAAACATGATCAAAAAGCAATGTGCTTATTAGACACATGCTTTTATATATCTAAAAATAAGAATTTCATTCAAGTAATGCAGTTGATTACTTGATACTAGAGAGATTACTTTTCAGCAAATATGTTTCTTCATAGAATGGGAAGCTCATGTAAATGTGACCTAAATTACAACCAGGGTACAAATACTGTAAAAGCCTGAATAGATGGAAGTAGAGACTGACGGGCACATAGATATGAGCTAGGTACCAGAACAAGACTCCTAATTCAATGTGCTAGAAAAAACCTCAGGTCTAGTATCCTAAGAGGTTGTAACTGCATTGGGTCAGACTGTTCAGACTGCTCCAATAGTGACCAGCAAGGGAGCTAAAAGCCTGCCTAGTAAAAACCCTTACGGTTACTATAAAAGCAAAGCAATTCTTTTCTTTCTTCTTGGAAGCAGTTCTTTTTTGTCAAATTAATGCTGCCAGTCCTTGCACTGTCATTTACTCTGCTAATATGTAGTCATCAGTCAAATTCTGAATTTCTCTTCCTTGGAATATTCCATTTATATCCAAGTATTAACCCAATCCTACTCTGTAGTGTGATAACCCACAAGGAGTATAAACACATGGACATTTGTACCTTACAAAATGCAAGCTCTATTTATGAGCATGCTTAATGCTCCACAAGTTAACAGAACATTCATTGAAAGGATTTGGTTTTGTACCACCCACCAGACAAACCACAGAGGTAGCCTGGATCCTATGGCTTTATTTTGAAGAAAACTTTTAAAAAAAATTAAAATTATCACACTTGTTTTGTTAAAGAAGAGTTAAGCAGGAATTTAACTTTTTACTTCAGAGCAGAAAATTCTAAATAGAAAAGCAAAGAGTTTAACATAGAGTAATAGCCACTAAAATGAAATTTAAATTCAAGTTACAATGACAGAGGAAAAGTAATTCTATTGGCAAAGTCATGATTTTAAATTGCCTAGAGCAACTGCAACCACTTTGTAATACTTTTATTTTTCATTAAATGAAGACTGGAGAAATTATGCAGGCATTTTTAAAATAACAGTTCAATATGTCATCAAAGCTTGTAAAAACAACTTAAGTTTTAACTCTTCTGATTTAGCATTGTTTACTCTCCTGATTTAGTATCATTTGTCTTTGTCTTAGATATGCAAAAATATGTTGGTCTGAAAACAGCTACCTATTTGCAAGTTGGGGCTATTATTCTAGGAAAGGCTCTGGTGACAGGGCTGTCCAGGGAGGCAATGGAATCATCATCCCTGGAGGTATTTAAAAGATGTGTAGATGTGGTGCTGAGGGACATCATTTAGAGGTGGACTTGGCAGTGCTGGGTCAACAGTTGGACTTGATGACCTCAAAGGTCTTTTCCACCCTAAATGATTCTATGATGATTCTATGCAGACACATCTGTTGGAGAAACATTTAAAAATCCTTTCCTGTTGTTTCTGCCCCTTTAACATGATTTTAACCTGTGTAATTTTATGGAAATGAACAGGGAAAAATTAAGACCATCAGGTGGCTGCATGCTGACACATGTATTAGGCAAAAGCAGAATCAGACCTTTTGGATGCCCAGTTGCTTCAAAAGACTACACAGATCTACACAACTGATATTGGGCAATTATGGGATAATCTCCTAGCTGCTCATAGCTAAAGATTAAATTAAACTCTAGAAGCATAAAATTAAAAATGAAAACTGGACGTAGGTTATTACTGTATTCAATCTCATACTTTTTTAAGAGCTTCATCCAATGACTTTTTAACATGTGAGGATGGCATGAAGGCATTGACAAAGTTACTGCAAAGGGATTACTGTCATGTGGGGGAGCAGCTGCTGTCTCTTTGGCACAGTTACGAGACATGTATTTCCCTAGTGCCCTGGAGACAGTGCTTCAAACAGTCCTGATGCATCTCTATATCACTGCCTGAGCACTTCATCTTTTTTTGTGCATCCTTCAAGTCTGCTTGGTGAAGTAAAAATCCATATTTCATAGGGATATTTGTGGGTAATCAAACCTTTTCACTGATACGCTAGCTCCAAGTATTTGGATAGTCAAAGTGATACTCCTCTCCAGCTTTTTTGCCCCCCCCCCCCCCCGCCCCGCCCCCCAGCACATTAAAATACTATACTGACATACTAAAAGCTCAGAACATCCTTCAGGTATAAATATAGCCACCTTTTAAATTTTATTATAAACAGAAAGGTAGGCATGTGGCTTATTTCTTCTAATAATTTTATGGAAATGTTCTATTCAAATCAAGAGGTCTGTTGCGGGATTTTCAAATCTGTCACGAGGTAGTCACAGGAACATTCACACCCTGTCTGGTGTGACCACCCAAACCAGTCTATACCCCTTTTGTTTACTAAGTGCATCCAAGCATTTCAAGTAACTGTTTAAATACCGTTTGAAGTTGAGTCTTTAGGCATCGCTCAGGTTGGTAACTAGCTCCTCATCTAGACACATACAAAGTATTGCTAAAGCAAGCTATTGCTGTATCTTGGGTGAAATGTATTTTAAATCTAGGTCCTTGGTCGTACCTCTGTCCAGCAACAAAATAACCTACAATCCAGGTGCAAGGATCTCAGCTCCTACTGAGTTTATAAAATTGATTCCTTTTCCCCCTTAATGAAATAAAGTCTAATAAAAAAGTCTAACATGACAAAATTTAGAGTCACTTGTATCTTTGACAAAGGCTTTTTGTCACCGTGTCTACAATGATACATATACGTTCACTTTGTAGAATTTGCACTTTGAAAAATAATTAAGTTAAACCATCATGCTCATAACAGTATTGTTAGTATGCAAGCATATCTGGAGCTCCACAACACTGGAAATTTACTGTATAAACATGAGGTATTACTTACACAGAAATGCTGTGTCTCGAAGCTGGCGGGTTATTTGCACAGTATCCCTATACCTTTTAAACTGCTGGGCCAGGAACAACTGAAAGATTAGAGGTATGCAGCCTGCTCACAGATGCTCCTTCCTGTGAAAATCATAAAAACAACGCACAACTGTTATCTACAGGCAAAATTTCCTTTAGTAAGGTAATGCAGGTGGGAGATATCAGCCCACATCTCCAGAGACACGTTAGTGCTATGAGCTGCTCCTTGGAGATACTCACCAGTCTTTCCCTGCTTAATGACTACATTATTTAAGGTAATCCTGATTTAACACTATCTCCTGATAACTGATTCTTAATTTATTCATAGCTAAATGATGATTTTAAACATATTGATAATTACTAGTTTTTAATGACTGTATTGACAGAAATATCTAAATCTCAGATTTTACCCATTAGAGCCTTAATTGGGGACATTGCCACCATATTCTTGTTTGTCAAAAATGGGGAGGAACAGTTATTAATGCTGCAATTGTGGCATTGATACACTGCATATTCCTTATGTAAAGCAAACAATGATATGTCAACACAGCCTCCAGGATCTTCACTTGGTGCACCAATTTATCTTGTTAATAACAGCTTCAACACATGCAGAGAACTTTATTTAAATGTAAATTTCTCTCATTTTTCAGTTTCAGATTGAGGAACAGCATCAGAGACCATTCAATTTTTAGCTCTGCTATTCAGGAAAGAAATATCTTGACACCGGTAAACTTGAAAATTAAGTGTAACTGCAAATTTTTGTAACGAAGATGTTTGAGCTACATTTACATACTGGGAAAATGGGAGATCCTAGAATACTTAGTAGGTATATCAGAAGTTTTAGTCCAAAATGAATGAAGCTTTAAAGTATTTTTTATTGTGTCTGTATTTTAGAAATATTGGTATTAAGCCCTGTGCCACTTTGTTTTCTCATTAACAGGGAACACACACAGAAACACATACATAAGGCAACTCTTTTGATACTTTGGACTATATCTACTCATATTAATGTTAGTGAGTAGCAGAGAGGCAGGATTCAAAAGAAAAATGTTTTGTGATCTTCAGATCAACCGGTCAGAGCGAGCATTGCAGACAGGCCCCGTTATCCTCCCAGGTGTAAGCCATGAAAACACACTGAGCACCTATCAAGCCAGTCTTCAGCTTCCCAGTTCCCACAAGCCTGCAAGAAAAAGCCTTTTCTGCCTATGACTGTGTGTTACGAACTTCTTCAGATATTTTTTTAATTGATTCCAGTTGGAGATTTTCCTGATTCAAGACTATTACCTTATAGTCTATTTTAGCATGGTAACTAGATTTCTTAACGTGTTCTGTTTTAGCTTTGCAACTATATTGTTTACTTCTGTGTAATCACTATGGAGAGACTGCTGCTAACCAACCTTGCTCATGTGATTTTATGCTAAAGGGGGAAATACTCATTTAAAAACTTACTGACGAGACCATTGTATAGGTAACTAATGAAACCAACTTGGACTCTCCTTGGGCTCTCGATATAAAGGAACTAAATTAAGGTTCAGTGATCGGTCACCTGTAACTATAGGGTCAACTGTGGTATGAGATCCCTTAGAAGACTCAGAGATAGCTGTAAGGAGCATGTGCGATGCTCAATTAACATGGTACTACCTGTTGAATGAATATGTATGATCTTTCTGAGAAATGTAATGCATACTCATAAGTGTGGACTATATAATTTTGTTTGAATGAAACATATGGTGTGTGGTGGAACAATCCCCCATGCATCCAATGCTGCAATAAATAATGTCTGCTTCTTAATGCTACATTGGTATTAAGGAGTTTTCCCAATTTCAGTGACAAGACCATAGGAAAAATAGTATTGTAATAACTAATTACACAGAACTCATTAAGCAAAGATCCTGAACAGGCACCTGTCAGAAAGACCATGGAGTCTATTCAGAGAGCTGTGCTGTGTGACGAAAGCTGAAGGAAGTTCATAATTTGTGATTTCACTATTTCAGTGTTCAGACTGGAGCACACAGCGTGACAGTTAGTTACTAAATTGCACTTGATCAGTTTTTAAAATCTGAACAGCCAAACACTGGGGGAAATGTCAATTCTTGAGCTTCAAATTAGGGTAAAATAATGTATATTGAAGTCTTCCAAGCTATATTTATGGGGGGTGTTGTTCTATTTACTGCCCTCTGTCACAACGTATTTGCTTTTTCATTAGGGCACTATCTGACAAAAGACCAAATCTATGAAGTCTGTGCAGTTCTTTGTCCTTCTTTGAACTCCTGAAATCCGAACTTGGAACCACCATGTGCACAATTAATTTAAGTGTTCACGGAAACATGCTTTTCAACTGTTTCCAGCTGAAGTCATGAGGAAAACTGCTTTAATAACCCTTTCCTCCTTAAACTTCAATAAACATTTTTCTTCTTTAAATTTAATGTTGCTTCTTGGCTTCTGGAAGGGTACTACCCAAAACATTTTTTACTCACTTTCTTTGGAGAAGCTACAGTATACCTGGCCGGGGGAAGAAAAAAAAAAAAAAAAAAAAAAAAAGAGGAAAAACTTTAATAAAGTATACACAAGAAACATTCAACAGCAGATTAGTGTTTATACTTCTGAGCAGACCTATAAAGTCAAAGAAAAGTTAATAATTCATTTTTGCCTTATTTTATATTACCATGGATAAGAAATTGTACCCTGTTAATATTTGTCAAAGTCTATTCTGTTTTTCTGTGTGAATGGAAATAAGTATTTCCCTGCATCATAACAACTTATTGTTATGAAAACCGATTTTCCCCAACAAACCTCAAATAAATATTTTTCCAGATAATTTGATAATAGGATTTAGTTCTTTATCCTGAAAACACATCTTGCTGAAGAAGTACAGGAAAAGTTAACTTATAAGGTTGGCAGCCAACAAACATACTATGATCCTGGTGAAATAACAGCTTATGTAAGCAGGTAAAGTGCCAGTGGGTACATTGTTTCACTGATGTTATAACAAAAAACAAAAACAAAAACAAACCAAGCCAAAACAAACAAATAAACAAAAACAAAAACAAAAAACAAAACAAAACAAAAAAAGAAGTGGGCTATATTGAATGAAAATTTCAAAATATTTGAATATTTGGAACAAAAAGTTTCTCTGCAAGATAGAAGAACAAGTGAGCTCCCTCTTTAGACACTTTGTCACAGAAGCAGGAAAGATTTTTGTTTCAATTAAAATCGGTATGATATTTTTTGAATGGCCATTGACTTGACTGACTAATCTACAAATTTAAGAAAACTTCCTGCCCTCTCTGTAAAAGACAACGACCCAACTATCCAGCTTCTCTCTAAGTCAGTTGTCATGCACTGACTGCAGGAAAACAGGTATGGAGTAATTCATTCTATTGATCAAGGTCTGGAAAAACAATGGAACTTCATGCGAACATCAGTGTGTTTTGAAATGTGTTGAAACGAAGGCAGCTCTGAAGTACCTGTGCTGGAAGTGAGTTTCGTTGCAGAGAACCTTTCATACCCAACAAGCTGGTTTAAATTTGTTTTTGAAAGAGAAGGAAGTAGGTTACAGAGAACTGAATGGACTCTACAGTTACTCTGTTATCACCAAGTATGTATTTTTAAGATGTCAGTGGTATTCTTGAAGTGCCAGAATATGATTAAAAGCCAATCAGGAATGCAAGAACAACGAAATATTTCATAACTGACCATCACTACTTATTCCTGGGCAAAAAATATGCTTGGAAGAAAGAATATATCTTATTGTTGATTAAACATGTAGTTTATTGCATGTTATAGTGCACGATGGTTTGTATTGTTTATATATTTTTCACTGTATCTACATCTATATAACCATATCAGTAAATATATTTGTGTATGTTTATAGTATAGATGTGGCTGAACATAGGGAATTTTGAATTAGTGCAGTTCCACTGTCATGTTCTGAGTAAATAAAATAAAGGCAAATAAAAGCATACCTGACTACATTAAACAATGTAACTGTCTTCAAACGATGTCTTCTCTAGCTGTCAATGCATTTTCATATGTAAATAACAGCAGCTCTATACAACTCAGCTAGTCAAGTGTGCAGTGATGGGTTGGATTGTTCCAAGATGAAAGCTGCACCTCTGAACAGATTTTACAGTTTTTTACAACAAATTACTGATAAGCTGATAGCTGTAGATTTACAATTTATGGTATAAAAAAAATTTCCAAAGTGCAACATCTAGAACCATACTCACTCTTCTAACACATCTACCGGCCTAAGGTCACCCTCTGCCTAGTATTTGAAGATAGGATAAAAGATAAAATACACTGGCCACTGATTAAAAGCACAGCATTGAGGAAACCATCAATTTCAGCTGTTTTCTTAAAACAGCTAATAAGATTTCTGTGTCACAACAGCAACATAAAAGTTTTGCCTGAGGCTGGATCTCTTTCCAGGATGAACATATCCCTTGCTTAATGAAACAAGTGATGCACAGAGGAAATAAAATATGAATATCAGAATCACTATCACACATGGTCACTCAGGCCACTAGCAGAAAAAAATTAAATTAGTAAAGTTTTCTGATAGCTCTTTTTCCTATTTATTTTCATGGAAAAGAAAAAGGAAATATCCACTTATATTCCTGATGTCCCTACACATAGGATAATGCACTTAAAGAAAACTCCTCCCTGTAAACTGCCAGTGAAGCGCTGCTCCTGAGAAACAGTGCCACTCTCAACTTCAGGTGTTAGTTTAAAACAACGTCAATATCCTTTAAAAGTCACTGCGTGTTTTGAAAGATGTCACTGTGTATCTGTGCCTCACTGAGCATTGTATCAGTCCTGTCCCAGAAGGTATGACTTTAGGGGCAACATAACTGGAAATATTCAGAATCAGCCACTTTTCCTCAAAATATCCAAAGAAATGATAGCTCTGCTTTTGTTTTGCATAACAGGAGGAAAAATGCTCAGGTTTCAATCTGTTACTTGGAAGATATTGCTCCATTTTAGGGCAAAAAAAGAGTAATATTCACTATTGGTACATTTTCCTGTCTAAATAAGCTTGATCTATTCAGTTTAGCACAAGCTGCTACAAAATGCAAGTAGAACCAGCCTTCTGCAATTTCTGTAAATACTTTAACCAGCAAAGTATTAAGTATCTGCTTATAGAAACAAATACCAAATACAATTACACAGAGCAACATTACAGCTAAGTATTTCAAAATAAATTAATTTTAATCTAGTTTCGGCATGTTGTAAAAGGTGCCATAATTGTACATGTAAAAAAAATAAATAAGAAATTCAGATTTGCATGCCTAATTCCCCTTTTCAGAAATCCTTCTGTACTTACCACTGACAGGAGAAAAATATCGTGCTTTATGTGACCTATCACAAGTAAGTCCTGCAGGTTCAATCAGATCTGGCAGCCTGATTATATGTGTCACTGAGGGATAGACTGTGAACTCTTTATTTCCCCTGCTAAGCAATAGGCTGTATGAAAACACATCCAACACAATGAATTTGTTTGCTTAGTCTCTGCAGAAATCATTGAACTTGAAAAACTTTAATGAAGACAACCTCATTAAGCAAATCCTTACAACAAGTTCTTTCCTCCATTACAGAAGAAACATAAGGGTTTCTGGTCTTTAACTTGATGTTAAAATGTAGGGGAGTTTATACTACAGTTCTTCAAGCACTGCAACATCTCAGTTGACAGTGGCACCAGAAACTACCATCCATTTAATCAGGGTAAGATTTGCAATTACAACGTTGAAGAGATTAGCCTACAGTTAATTACCCATTTTAAAAAGTCTTCAATGAACAAAATGAATGCTTCTCAGGTGCACTGTAATGCTGTTTTCCCTGTAAAATGGCAAAAGCCATTTGAGCATGACTGGAGTCATTAAATACATTTAATTTTCACCTGTAATTTAAACAAAAGAAAATAAAAAAAAAAGAAAAGGTCATCCAGGGAGGTGACATTAGAAGTGTAAGCTGACTGTTCAGTGGCACCAGTGGAGGACTAGTGGTTACATATAAGACAGAAAGGTCAGCCAGGGAAAAGATACTAAATGCAAGTTTAAAACATTTAATCTTAGAACAGATTCTTGCGCAAACTTTAAAAACAATCTGAGAACACATTTGTTGCTAACTACATGTTTTTTGCATATCATTTGACTGCTTAGCTACAATTAATGCAGATACTGGGATCTTCAGGGTCTAAAAAAAAAAAAATCATAACTATTTTAAGTATGAAACTTCCATAACAAAGAGGAAAAATGTCTGGAATCCAAATATTTCCATGTACACAGAATTTCCAGGGTGAAAAACATTAATTCTGAAGACTTCATCCCTACAGTTTGTTGGCAACAAAGGTCACTATATCCTGGAGTCCTTTCTCCATATAAAAACATAACAGCTGAACACAGGCTATTTTCCTCCACATCTAGTCACATACATTACTAATACAGAGATAACACAATAATGGAGTTTGTAAATTACTCTCAGACAAAGAGAGCTTTGTAGCTGTTGTTAAAACAGGGCAGGAAAAGTAAGGTGATGTGTATTTTTATAGAGAAATGTAGGAAGAGTGGGTGTGGAACATTCAATATATGCTGCTGACACTATTTAATTGCAGGAGAAAGATTTGGGGTCTGGCCATTGAGAATGTCTTTGAATGAATTACATCCATTTATCAGTTGTAAGAATTTATATGTGCATTACTATGGAAACTTAATATGTTGCTTCTCTATTTTTAGTATTTTCAAAAAACCTTAAACTTTAAGTATATCTATCCTCTTCTGTTTTATTCAACAAATTAAAGGAATTATCTGTTCCAATATTTGATTTCCATTAAAATTTTAAGGCAACCATGACAGCAGTATCAGTAGTAAATCTCAACTGAGTAATACTCAACTGAGCGACAAGAAGTACAATATGTAAGTCCTTATTCTCAGAAGTGCTCCGTGTAATTGAGCTTTTAGCAAAGTGGGATGAGTCAGTGATATGCATAGCAGCTATTCAAGTTATTTAGATAAGGAAGAAGACACTGCTATAAGTCAGAAAGTTTTCTACTCATCCTCTTGATATAAGCCATTATGGACTGAAGAATTTGATGTAATAATAGTTGTAATATTTGAGGAATTTCACATTGGTAGGCAGTTTTATTAAAATATAATTGTTCAACATCAGATACACAGTTAGTAGTCATACTTCCAAGTCTCAAAAAAGTAGACATTTAAAACAGGTTCCTATTAATGCTTGCATAGGTTCAAGCTGGAAAGAACATGACGAAAAACCCTTTTGCAGCTTTTAACTTTTCTACTTCTGACTTCTTTGAAATGCAAGGTTTCAGTATCACCACAGGATAATGAAACAAACCAATTCAATTTGATGAAACTTCAAATACATTTCTGATTTTGTTTTAAATGAGGCATAGGTCAAATATGTCCAGCTTCATAATTTTCTTCAAACTCATTCAGCCATCTCTAAACGAGAGGCAACACGTCAGCTAAGTCTGATCATTCATTAACATGAATATAGGTTGTATAGCAGATGATTCTTCTACATTTAGGGAATTCTTCCCAAAAAAATCAATTTTTGCCATCTAGCTAGTCCAAGCTCTGTGAATAGAGGAATAGTAGTTTCATGCAACCAAGGTAATGGAACTGGACAGTCTGATAAAAAAGACAATATTCTGCAGGAAAGCATAAAGACCCAAGCTGCCTTCATTCCCACGCTCTGCTAGTCCTTGCTGCTGCCAACCACACATGTATGTAGCCACCCCTGTTTAGCATAGTCCCTTTGGCTTCTGTACGAGAGGAGTCTCCTCCTCCTCGGCACAAACCTGGGTGACGCACAGGTCCCCACGCAGACCAGCAACACATTCTAATATCAGCTGCCCTGAAATAATTTGAGTTCACTGAGATCACTGCCAATTAGAAGGTCAGTTGAGGAATTAATGCATGTCCAGCTTCTGGCTTAAAACAACAAACCCAAACAAAAATGAAGGCACACCTAAGAACTGTGTTACAGTTACTAGGCCAGCCTGCTTCTTGTTAAAAACAAGAATACTTTATATTCTCTAGAAACACTCCTATGTTAAAAGGAAGTTTCCTAATTCTCAGAAGGGAAACCCCAAACTTTAGAACACAAGAATGGTATTTCTGGGTTAAAGAAAGATTATGGCCATGCTTTTTATAAATATTTTCTCATCATGCTTCACCAACTTATGTTTGATGGCAGGGTTAACATGACTTTTGGCATGTTCACAGCATCAGTAGAGACTAAAATAATTTATTGTATTGTATTTCATTGTGAAAATCTGTTTATATGAAAACAGAAAATTTGCTAGGAACAAACCACTCATATTCAGAGATGAACATTTCAACTGCAGTTTGTATACAGGGGACTGTACACAGAGTGGGTTTTCGCTCAATGTTTTAAAGAATGTTCTGAAGATATTTCCAGAATTTGTTATGCTATCCTGCAATTGAATGCAGGCCACTCCTTCAGAGAAAGTCTCTGGAGTTTATTTTATTCATACAATAAAAGAAAAAACAAAACAGAACAAAAAAAAAACCCAACACAAAAAAACCAACCCAAGCCCAAACTATTACTATAGTCAAAGGGGTTTATCCAGCTTTTATTTAACCATTTTTCAACTCTTTCTTTCAGCTAAAATTCTGTTATTGCTAGACTAATCTGAAGGCCTCCCCTCTTCCTTCTTTCACTTTCACCTGATATAAGCACTCAGGCCAGTAAGCAAGAGGAGTTGGAGCAGGTTTCTGCTCTCTTGGTGCAGCAGTGATTTTCTGCGGGTGAGTGCATTTATATACGAGAAATGACCCCAGAAAGGGAAAAGGAGGAGGAAAGAGACTGAACTACATCAAAATGGCATCACAAAACATCAACTGCAAGAGAGATTTTGCCAAAGAGACAGAAGGTTGGTGATGTTATCCAGGTTTATTTATACATAACAAAGCCTATAAATATGCAGCTCAAATTGTGTATTCAGTTACAAAGCCTGGGACTCCCACGTGAACCCAATAAAACAGAATGGGCGAGGGGCCAAATCCCCCAAAGAGGAAGGCATGCAAGCGTTATGTCTTTAGCAAACTCAAGTGAAGTACAATATATATTTAAAAAGAGCACCCACCAGCATCCATGGCTCTGCAATATCAGACAACAAAGACAGCCGGTACTCCACACAGCAGAGCATGGGACAAAGTTCCTCTAGCAACTACAGCTGTGGTAGCTGGAACCAGAAGTAATAGAGACATGGAAAAGCAACACAACGCAGCCTAGTACAAGACTGCATTTGATTAATTAGCCCTCCAAAGACAGCAGTTCTTTGTTTTATGCTTCAATAAGATACTTCTTTTTATGTTTTAATTTTATTTTTTTTAAAATCCTACTCAGCTAAGATTGATAAACAATTTCTCACATTTAGTTCAAAGCACAGGTCAAAAGACTCACTTTTTCAGTTGAGCAAGCAGGTCCAAGCAGACCTGGCAAGTTAGTACACTGGAAAAGGAGACCTCTTTTTTCTAAATCAACTAATTTTGCTTAAGGTGGCAGGGAGAGAAGAAAGGCTGGGGATTCAGGACAGGTGGCAGATGTAGGGAATATCATAATAAGAATACAGCTGAACACATGATGTTTTAAAAACCAGAAACACTGTATCATGGAGGATCTCTTATAAGGTTCGAATGAGTTTTCAGCTAATTGGGTAAGCACATCCAAATGCTTCAAATCACTTGTGAATAATTATTCTTAGCCCTTTCCTCAGTCAGAGGCCTTTCAATATTTAAGAACATTAAGTCCATTTTTCTGGTAAGGCATACCATGACTCCTTTGTGCCACATATCCATGACGCTTTGTAATGTCATGTTTGCTTTTAATTTTTAGTATTGAACCCATATTTTGTTTATGTAAGTCCCTATTTCTTGCAAATTGTTTCAACTCAATTGGATCAACTGTGAGCTATCTCTAGTTTTGTTCTTCATATTATTTCTTATAATTGTTCTTTCAATTTCACAGTTTTACCTTCTCTTTCTGCTGTTCTAGAAAGGGCAACTCCTCTAAGTGTATAGCACTCTTGGTCTGGTGTTGGTTGTTTTTTCCTTTGCAAGAAATACATAAAATGTACATTTGCATTGAAATAAAAATATTAAAATAACTATTGCCTATTTAGCCAATGAAAGCACTTTCTTGTAGACGATTCACAGAGAAGTAAGAAACAATGTCAGCTCCTTAAGGTATGAAAAAAGAGCATGACATCTTGAGACAGTGTCACCATGTTATGTTGTCCTCTGCATGGAAGGACAAATTTTGGCTGGGATAAAGTGAGGTGAGGTGGAGAAAGAAAGGGCATACCTTCCTTCTTCCAGATGTATCACCATGTTCCACCTCATCTTTAAGACCTACTTGCCCTCAGGTATGAATAAGGGAATATTTCATTGTGTGCTCACTGAAGGCTTTTCCATTTTTCAGGAGCACTGGCTAAACTCAGTGAGTAAGAGCTGCTGTTCTGAACGGGTTGAGCAGAAGTTATCCACAGGGCTGTTCAAGAGGGAATTACGAGAATACATCAGGAACCAGATGTTCAAAGTATGTGTTTTTCATAACATCCCACGACATCTCCTGGAACTAAGTACTGATGATTGTTGAGATTCTTGGTATTTCATATTTGGCAGATAATGTCATTTGGTGTATGAGATGTAAGATACTACAAGGTGGAATACGTTTATCTAGAATTCTGCCTAAACATATAGTTACATAATACGTGTTATCACAGAATCACAGAATGGTCAAGGATGAAAAGGACCTCTGGAGATCATCTACTCTGACCCCCTGCTAAAGCAGGGTCTGCTAGAGCAGGTTGTACAGCGTCATGTCCAGGTGGGTTTTGAGTATCTCCACAGAAGCAGATTGCACGAACTCTCTGGCCAGCCTGGTCCAGTGCACCTTCAAGGTAAAGAAGTTCTTCCTCATATTCAGAAGGAAGTTACTGTGTTGCAGTTTGTGCCTGATGCTCAGTGTCCTGTCACAGGGCACCACTGAAAAGAGCCTGGACCCATCCTCTTGGTACTTGCCCTTAAGATATTTGTAGACATTGATAAGATCCTCTCTCAAGCCTCCTCCAGGCTCAACAGGCCCAGCTCTCTCAGCCTGTCCTCACAAGGGAGATGGTCCAGTCCCTCATCATCTTTATAGCCCTTTGCTGGCCCCTCTCCAGCAGTTCCCTGTCCCTCGAACTAGGGAGCCCAGAATTGGACACAGCATCATTTATACACTCTTTTTCACTTATGTCACCTGACTGTTTAAGTATTGATTCAGTAGTTGCTGGAGTCAAGACTGATAGACCAATACCCTTCATATTTCCTTTCCTTTAAATTAAAATCTTTGTATTTCATAATCTGCTATTTAGAGAAATCTAGAAGCAGTAAAAATAAAATCAGATTTATGGTATAGGTACATAATAGATATGCATATGTATGCAAAAATGAGGTGAAATCTTCCTGATTGGATATGAACTTTTGAACATGGGAAAGTTTATGAACTGGATGAGTTCTGCAAAGCTGCAACTCTAAACTGCAGAGGAACCAAGAATTATTTTAGCTACAGGAAACATTTGACATTCATTATTTTTGGCATATCCCTCCATTCTTGTCCTTTTCAAAGAGCTCAGAAGAATTTGTATTCATGGTAGTCTGAATGACCCTACATGTATAAACAAAATCATAGAAGAAAAAAGAAAGCAAATATCATGCTTTCTATGCATGAGATTTCTGCAATACAGAAAGGAAGAATAATGTCTACATAATGCAAGAAATGTCTCTGGGATAAGATGGGTCACAAAAAAAGGTTTTGTTTTCTTTTTTTTGGTAGTCATTCAGTGGTATGTAGGCCTACAGTCAGCTGCTTCAGTTATTTTTTTTTTTTATTCCAGTAATCATGAAAAGTGCATGGCAGTAGGACTATCTTTAAACAATTAGGTCTTTTTTATTGTAGGGGGGACTGGCTTTTAATAACAAAACAGTCAACATTTTTCTAATGAACTCCAAAACGAGTCTCCTAATGTGATGTATTTCTATAGAGTTAGGTTTGTACTCATTTATCTCATAAAATATCTCTATTTTTACCATTTTCTGAGCACTAGATGTCCCAATTTATGAATTCCTCATATTAGAAAGTGCATGAATTACAGACATTTATTTTAAAATTCTGTTTTAAACACTGTTTCCAGCCCTCTAACTAGGTTAGGAAATAAGTGAATTTATTCCCCTTTAGGGTCTGAAACTTAATAGCAGACTTCAAATGCAAAAAATAAAGGCGGCACAAACACCCAGACTTCAGTGAAACAAAACTGCTTGCATAAGAAGCGCTGTATATGTTGAAACATTAACTGAACCAAGGCTGATCCTTCCACCTTACTCAGTCATTTAAAAAAACAACAACAAAACAACAAACTTAACAACCAACATGCATGTAACTTTTTCTTTTACTTTCTTTTCTTGTCTATTTCAATTACTGCCTTATTAAAGCAGGAGCTTGTTACTTCTCTGCTTTAGCATGACTTTGGCTACGTACATTATTGTGTCTTGATTAACGAATATTATATGCAGTTTACAAACTACTGTAGCAACATTTACTTTGATGAAAGTATTATTACTTATAGTAGCTACAAATCAGACTCAAATTATGACTCAATGAGTCCTAAGCAAAATGCTCTATAGTTAATATCTTTCCTATTGGCATTGATGTATAAATTATTCCTTCCCAAGGAAGGCTACATGCTAAACTAGGTAATGCATTGTTCAGAAATCACATCATTCTACAACATGTTTTTTCTAGATCTGCAGGAAAAGTTGGCAGCTCTGCATATCAAGAACTTTATCTCATGCTCCTGTGTGCCACTGGAAGAAACCAAAGGTATCAGCAACGTCTCAGGGAATTTGCGGGATGTGAATGCCACACTGACAGTTAGGTTTTTGATTTTCCATTTCACCACTAAAGGCAGTAACCTTCTCTGAGGACTTCCCAAAGGCAATTCAGAACTGAACACATCAATAGTAAAAGCTTAACTATAACTTATATTTTAAGAAGTATGCAGAAACAGAAGCTGTTTAAAACGCCTTTTGAAAAGTTGAAATATCCATTACTGGGCATTTCTTCCATACTGAGACAGGGGAAATGTATCTCTGACGTGTGAAGCTATCAAAGAGTGTCTGGGTAGGCAGAATCCCCTTACAGCGGGTTAAGGACTAATTATCTTTTCTGCCTTGTTTCCCTGTTGCAGTGTCTGCCTGCCTGTCCTTCAGTATCCTGTAATAAATTTTGGATCCAGTGGCCACTTTCAAACCAAGCCAAACCCAAACTATCTCTACAGTTTCATTAACTGGCAGAATGGAGGACAGAGGTTCCAAATTAGTGCTCTTTCCCCAAGATAAGGGAAAGGCTACTGTGTTAGCTCATCTCTATGAGACATCACAAAACCAACCTGGGAAAGAACAGATGTGTGAAGCAGGGAGACACACTTTCTGATGTTCCCGCTGCAGTAAACAGTCCAGTCACGAGATACAAGAGCTCAGGAACTGAGGTGTTATGAACTCCAGTACTCATGGAGCTATTAATGGAGATGAATCCTTTTGAATAACCTTTAGTTTTGCCAGATCTTATCACTTTGATAAATGTGATATATTATAAATACTGTTAGACTAGACTTGAATAACTTAAGTGTGCCAGTAACTTATTATCCTTGTTAACTTCCTGATTTAAAGGCATGTGAGAAAATGGCTTGAACATGCACTTCACGCTTTCATTTACGCAAGAGAACCACACACACATTTATAACTGCAAAAACATGGAGTACCTTGTACTGCCACAGCTAAAAATATATACTATAAATAGGCCACAAAGAACAACCCGTGGGAAAATGAACATGGTTATACTTCTGTCAGAAAGATCTTCATCATGGAAATGGATTGTTTCAAGGGAAGGGCAAAGTGAATAATTACCCAGGCCAGACTTAGCCTGGGACCTCAGTACTTTTCACTGCTATCGGTTCAAACAGCTTAATCTCTCTTTCGTAGCCTATCTTTCTACCCAGCTTACTGCTCCCCACTGTGTATCAAATTTTGGGCTCTCATTCACTAAAAATGCCAGCATGAATGTTCCCCACAAACACTTCTGTGCTTTCATGGCAATTGCCATGCAAGGACAAAACTACCTGTGGGCATCTACAATGTCTCTATTCTCTTTTCTCTCAAAATTCATATGTGCCTTGCCACCACCTGAGCAATTCCATAATCCATAACAGCTTACTGTTAATTTGCATTAATAGTTGTCTTGCACCATTGACAAGAGAATCCTTGAACTGGGTAATCCTTTAGCTCCCCATGAATAAATCTTCTAGCACAACTGGGTCAGGAGAGATGAGTGGGCCAGGATAAATAAAAAAAAAAATTCAAAAACTCCCAATGCTCATCCTGTTTTCAAACCCAAGTGGTGACAGATTGTACATATCCATACTCACATTAGTGCACTATTACGTGCATATGACCAATTCCACTCAAGGCAAAAAGATAATTTACTACCTCAAAAAGAAAAGTTTGCATAGTGGAAAGCGTTTTTTGCATAGCGTATTAGGTGGTCTATTATCCATACTTTTTCCAAGGCCCATTTGAATTTGTTTTTACCTTTTCCCTCCTCCTCCATGCATTAAGCATCATCCACAGCCAAAATAATGCTAGGTTTTAGTTGACAACTCCATTTTGATAAATTACCTGGAAGGACTGCAGAGAGAAAAAAATAAGAAAAAAAGTAAATGAAGCAATACTCTAAAGTTTTTGTTTAAAAAACACTGGGTTTACTGATCTAATCTCACCTGTAGATTATCCAAGTCTCTCAGCTGCTGAATATTTTACAGCAGCTACTCCAGAACAGGTCCATGACTGCAACGCTGACCTTGCCCTTTGGAGCAACAGCTCAGTTCTGCCAAGTTCTCTGTATTCACTTTTCCCACTGAAATCAGTGAACGTTTATGAGCCTCTTAAAAGCTGTGAGCAAAACTGACAACCAGGCAGAAAACACATATCCCGCTATTGTGTAGGGTGACATGGTATCAAATTTTAGTGAGCAGTAAACATTTCAAAGTTAATCTTGATCCAAATTTTGTAAACAATCTCTCAGCCCTACAAAATTACTGAAAGAGGAACTTATCTGATAGGATCTCTCTGCTTCAGTTTGTTGCACATATTATAATTACTATTATGAAGTATCTAGATATAGATATATTATTGTGATGTACTATATATAAGTATAAAAATACATTAGAAAGACACATCCTAAATTCCTGGAACACTTAAAGTATAAATAAGTTATTCCTTGTCCTTCTCCCAAAAAAGCCACACTTATAGATGGTTATAAAAAACAATTTTTTTTTTCTCTGAGAGGCTGTTTTGTCAATATTCAGCTGCTCGATGATGCCCACAAAGGGTAAAGAAAGTTTCCTACCAGATCTAACTCATTATTACTCAGAAAAGTTGTATGTCCAGGGTTGTGGACTGCCTTAAACAAAGTGTACTGGAGAGATGTCCTTTGAAGATTATGTACAAACTCAAGGTCAGTAGCCTTGTTCACCTGCAACAGCCAAGTGTGATTTAGATAATAGAGTAAAATAATCATCTTTCTATGATGACTGTTAACAGGAATGTTTTGACATTTTAACAACTTAAAACGTGATTTAAACTGGATCTTCTAAACTAGAAAATAAGAATATTTATAAAGACATTTTTGGTCTAGTAGCTCTTCTTTTCAGAGTAAAATATCTCTAAATTCATGCTGTAGTATAGCAGCCAATTATTAAATTTTTAACTTCTAGAGGTATTGTACTGAATGGTTGCATATTCAGAAATGCCATAAAATTTTGGATCAACTTTGGAGGTGATAAAAAATATTCACTTTTTGTAAGGTTATGAGAAAACAACTTTCTCTTTGTTAAAAAAATGTGTAATTTATACTACAAATAATGTCATTTGATTACAAAATGACCTTTATTGTTATCTGAGAATTCACTGAAACTTAGTCCAATCACCAGGAATTCTGGATGAAGAAAAGTCATGGAAGAGAAACACCTAGGTTTCATGAGGTGCTGCAACCATTCATCAAAGAGACTTCAAATCAATTACTGTCCTCTGTCCCTAGGGTATTATTCCCTCTGACTTCTGCAGAATTACAGCTCTGTGGTCTGCAAGAGCTCCAGCAAATGGGATTTCCAGCTGGGGAGTGATCTGCAGCAGAGTTTCTGGGGTGCTTTTCCCTATCCGCCCCTTACACCCGATAACATCCCCAGTTGCTGATGTTGTGTTGTCATCACACCAGAGAGCCCCCTACAGCAAGCAGGGGAGTGTCTGAATGGTTCTAATGAGGGTGTCCAGTCTCAGTTTCTGACCAAGCTGAAACCACTTGTTGACACGTGCCTCTCCCAGATCTAGGGAGGGGTCTTCATTGTGTTTTTTTTGGTTTGGTTTTTTTTTTTTTTTTTTTTTTTTTTTTTTTTTTTTTCCTGAAGTGCTCAGGGCCAGACAATTTCCTGTAGCTTTGGAAAGCAAGTGTCAGTCTCTCATTTTTTTCAGATCTCCCAACTAATTGCAAGTATCTTACCCAAATCTCTTCAGCAGGTGGCCCTCATAATCTCATGTTGAATTCACACATCTTCAAAGTTCTCAGTAATGCTGGGTATCTACAGAATACTCCTAAAATAATAGCAAAGGTATGTGACAGACTGCCTTTGAACTGCTTATGGGGCTTGGGGTTTAGCTTGTTTGTTTCTTGGTGCTGGGTTTGTGGCGTTCTTTTATTTTCCAGGTAGCAAGTTCTGATCTACAGCAGTAAAAGAAGCAGACTTGATGCTACCCAGAACTAAAACTAATTGCTTTCCATTATAAAGTCCCAGTTTGTTTTCCTATATTTTGAAAAATCAGCTTGCCCTGGAAAGTATCAGTGTCTCAGAAGAAAGAACAGTTTCATTTCTGCTGGCTTTGTTGGTTTGTTTCATAGACATTATAAAATGAGCTTTGTTCTGCTTCTACTTCAAATCCCCCTCACAGATGGACACTATCCTTTTGTAGTGATAGTTAAGTAGTTTCTTAAAAAAAACTTGGAAATATGTGGACAACACATAATTTGGAAGGAATTCTTTCTTATTAATGAATGCTTTTACCCCATTATTTTGCATTTGTTTGGCCACCAGCCCTGCTCACGTTGCTACCATTAGGTATGCTTATTTCAGTGGGAGCAACAGTGATCACACACCTGCAGATGCAATTTTTTTTTCCAGTGAGTGACAAAGCCAGTCCTGTGCTTGCCACTGGTGAGCTCCTGGCACTCAGCACCCCCTTCATGGTTCTGCCTATTTCACTGAATCAGAACAGCCAGGCTGGGGACTGCACTTTCCAAGTGAGCTTCTTCTCAGCCAGAACAGTGTCCATGGAAGGACTTCCTGAATAAGGCACATCACAGAGGCTAGCCAGATAGGTTTTAAAAGAGCCTAAATATCGGCCTGTGGAATTCCAGGGGTTATGGAAATTTCATATCCAATTAACATGATTTCTCTTGCCGAACAATGAAAATCCTAAAAAGATCATAGTTTTACGGATGCCAAGATCTCTCTTTAATAAGATGTCTTCTGTTTTATCATTCTGTTTAAAAATCATTGGGTAACATGAAGTTTTAGTGGCTCATATAAACTCAGGAGTCTAATCCCATTACTTTAGAGAAGGCTGCCTCTGGTTCTGTGTGTTTGTACATACAAACACAGGGTTCAGAGAGAGCTAAATGTTTTAACCAGTTCCCTTTAAGCTAAAAATGCCTCATTATACTAAATATAGCTTTTAATTATTCTCCTTTCCTGCTTTTGTTGTTCTTAATCCATGCACAGTGCTCATAAATTACCAGAATAAGTATTTGACACAAGCAAATACATTCTCACAATGTTTTATGAGAAACACAATTCTTAACAACAGAGCTAACAAAATCCTCAAGAAATGGTCATTAATGAATGAAAAAAAGCTGTGATTTACCACCACTGAGACTAATACAGGTAAAGCAGACAAAGAAGGATATAAAATATTTTTTATATTTTCCATTAACCAAAGCATAAATAGCACAGGTATGGAGACAGGAGAGCAGTTCAGAGACTACTCAGTTACCAGTGTATGAAGTTCAAATCCACATAGATATATATATATGATGAAAGAGACTGGTTGTAACGGCAGCAATTTTTATACATAATTCTTTCTGCAATAATATCAAGGTTGCTACAAATGTTGTCTATTCTTATTAGCTAGACCACGATTGCTTACTTCATCTGGCAACAGCTCCAACAACAATTTTATAATCCTTAATGTCATCTTTACTTACCCAAGCAAAAATTTCAGGATGCAAACGCAACTGAAAAAAATAAGAAATTGAAAAAAACCAAATTATTTGGTTTACCTGGTTTGCTTTCTGAAATCTTTAACACTGTTAAAAGCCAACAAGGATTTACTTCATTCACGAATCAAAAAATACATCAAAATCAAAAGAGTTTTTAATGATTTATGACCTGTCTTAAGCAGTCAAGGACTATAATACTATTATTGCTTTTTTTAAAACAAAACCATAAACAAATTAAAACTACCTTAACCAATGACCTGTAGGCACTGATCTTTCATCAGCAATCCACAGATTATCTGTTTTCCTCAGCTTCTGAGTCAAAAGCTTCTCTATCCCCACCTGACAAGCTGTGGGCTTTACCCAGCTCTCCAAAGCAGAGCTTGTTTTAAGCACACACCCTGAAGTGCCCGATTGCACTCAAAAAAACCCTGGGTGGAGAAATCATGCTACTTCTCACACCCTGCTGTGACTGTTAACTCAGCTCCTGCTCAGAAGTTGGCTAACACACAGCTCATGCTAAGGCCTGAGGTACACTGGGGACAGCACCATTAGGTGAAAGTGAGGGTCACCGGTAGGCAGGACATGGTGGCCAGAATAATGGTCCTTATGCAGCCATTACCATCTGCAGCTCCTGCAGCCATCAGCCTTGCATATTGATCAGCAGTTCCTTCAGAATCCAGGAACTCATGGAAATGGTACAGACCAAACTTCCAAGCTGGAATGTAAGAATACATCAGTTTATTAAAAAACAAAAAAAAAAACAAAAAAACAAAAAACAAAAAAAATAGGAGTTTGAGGTGGATCCAACAGCTGCCAAGGCTTTTGTGCCTCTCAATATGATATAGGGGATGCTTGCACCACAATGGAGGAGGAAGGATGAGCGCTCTCATCAGCTCAGTAACTATTTTGCTCACAGGTGCACAAGTTACAAGTTGTGAGTTATAAATTAGAGAACTTGGGAGTTAGAAGCTTCATAAATTAATTTACAAATTAGTGAACTCGTGTTAGCCCTGTTTATTGTTTATAATTTTTCCTAAAGAGCCCATAAAGTAAAGTTTAATTTACAGAGTATGTTATTCTGTGAATTTGAGACACCCAAACAGACCATGACACCTGCCTTCACATGGATTGGCTTGAAGGTTAACTCAAATCCAGATGTCTTCCCCCAGTTGCAGCTCATGTTCTAGCTCTGAACTAAGACCATACGTGAGGAGATGATCAACCTCTGATCCTCAACAAAATGACTACCAGCACAGAGGTAATCAAAAGTTAAGGGACATGAGAGGCATCTGTATCTGTGACAGAAACAGTCCCTGGGAGTGTGTCCTCTGTCCTCTTATCCCTGGAGTCTCAGAAACAAAGAGCATGTTACAGCCCCAGGCAAGTGTGCATCATTGGCAAGTGCTAATCCGCCTTCAAACACACGTGCCAGCACACAAACATTTCCCAAGTAACAACAGTTTTGCTTATTAAACTAAATGTGGATGTCATTTTGAGCAGCAGTCCTTTTGGCCAGTTAAAGCATTGTTCAACACCAACAAATATAAAAGTTCTGGTCCTATTTCAGGCACACAAGACATCAAGTTAATTATAATTTTGCTGGATCATCGTAATTTGGAACATTCCCCAAAGCACTCGTATAGATCTTAAAATAGACTCGGTCCTGCCTACCTAGAACACTCTCTTGCTCTCTGACACTGCAACGATCAAAGCCGAAAATCCCTTTGAGGTGCCAGAGAGGCAGCTGGCAGAGTATTCCCTACAGAAACAACAAATTAGGAGATCTATTAAATCATGAATGGCATGGATAAAGTGCAAAGGAAAAATATTAGTCACTGTTCTTGTAACACAAGAGTACAAGGTGCCAGACAAAATCATCATGCACACAGTCCGAAGGGGGCAAAATCTTTGAAGGAGAGAGTCTAAAGTCTAAAAATTTATTACATTCCAAGATGTGGCTACAACCTCTGTTTTGGGAAGTTCTTAAAATGTGAATTATTAGAATCTGGGCACTTCTGTTCTGATGCTATTCTCTTATGTATCTGTTACTGTCTGTCCACTGCCAGACAAAATTTGCTGCATGATCTTGCAGTCCAATTCATTCCGGACTTTCTTACAATCTCAGCACCCAGGAACTTCAGCAACCACATTTCTGTTTTACTTCCCCAATTCTCGCTGTCCCTCTCCGCCGCTCCCCCCAGCACAGATATACAGCACCTTCAGGCTTTCGTTAGTTTTCAGAAAGCGCTAGAAGGTGCATTTCTCTCCCTGGCTCATTGGTATTGATTTAAAGCCTAGGTGGCTAGTACACAAGCCAGGATGCAGCTCCAGAATGTACATGCTTTCTCTACAGACAGGCAAATACCTAACAAGACCTGGTAACAAGTTAAGAGACACAGTCTTGCATGATAATTCTTCTTTATAAAGTTTTTCAAAAACTTTATAAACTTCTCCCCTGTGATGTGTGCTCATTCTTTAAGACATAATGTAACAGTTGTCACATGTGAAAACAAACACTGGAGAAATCCATTGAAAAAACTGACATTTTAGGGGTAAACATTATGACTACTCTTGGCACCATACTTTTAATTTATATTTTCATTTCATGAAGCCTGAAAGGTGTATTTTTTAATCTTTTGAATTGTCATGTATCCTGGTTTCAGCTGGGATAGAGTTAGTTTTCTTCTTAGTAGCTGGTACAGTGCTGTGTTTTGGCTATGATGTGAGAACAACGTTGATAAGGTTTTAGTTGTTGCTGGGCAATATTTATACTAAGTCAAGGACTTGGTTTCTTGGGCCCATCCGGTGAGAGGGCTGGAGGCGCACAAGAAATTAGGAGGGGACACAGCCAGGACAGCTGACCTAAACTAGCCAAAGGGGTATTCCAGACCATGGGACATCATGCTGGGTATATAAACTGGGGGAAGAAGAAGGAAGGAGAGGGAGAGGGAAATCTGGCATTATGGTGTTTGTCTTCCTGAGTAACTGTTATGCATGATGGAGCCCGGCTTTCCTGGAGATGGCTGAACACCTGCCTGCCCACGGGAAGTGGTGGATGAATTCCTTGTTTTGCTTTGCTTGTGTGAGTGGCTTTTGCTTTCCCTATTAAATTGTTCTTATCTCAACCCCTGAGTCTTACAAGCGAGTGGCTGTGTGGGGCTTGGTTGCTGGCTAGGGTTAAATCACGATGTCATGGTTTAACCCCAGCCAGCAACTAAGTACCTACCCCCTGCCCCTATGAAATCCAAAACAGCACTGTACCAGCTCCTAAGAAGAAAACCTGTATCCCAGCTGAAACCAGGACAGTATTAGGATCAGCTGTAGGAAGCCTGTGTTTGGTACATTTAAATCTTTAGATTCCTTAAGAACACCTTAAGCTACTGTTATGTTGCCATAACACAACTTAACTTCTATGACATTTTGAAAAAGAATCTCTGAAATTTAGGAAGAAATAAAGCACGCATTCATTTGAATGTAAGATTGCAATAAAAATAATCCTAGAAAAGTTCTTTGTTATGAAAATTACTTTGTTTTCTATTATATTCATTCACAGTAATTCTAAAACAGCAGAAAGATCAAAACTCAATAAATTAAAACAAGCCCCTAAAAATAATATAAAAATTTAAAAGCTTGCTGAAGTTTGTTATGACTCATATGAGGCCATCCTGATACCCTTAGAGAGGGATTTAACCAGACACACATACACACAAAAAAAACCAAAACCAGAAATATTCCTCCAAGAAGATAGAACTTGTTAAATTCATCCTTAAAAAATGTACTGTGTCATTCACATTTATGTTAGGTAGGCATTAATATTTCTTTTACCTCCTGTTCTTGGCCTGGCATCTCAGTCATTCCAGGATTCTCCAGAAAGATGACAGCTATTATCAAAAAAGAGAGAGGGAGAGAGAGACAGAAGAGAAATCTAGCAGGCTGGGTTATTTTTCACAATCTCAGACTGATTTCTTCAACAAGGAAAGTAAAACAGAGACAGTCTGGGACTTTACATGAACAAGCAATCATTTTTCATTGGCACGCTATCATAAAATATATAAAATATATTATTAGTCTTAACAGAATCACAGAATGGCTGAGGTTGAAAGGGACTTCTAGAAGTCCAAGCCCCCTGCTCAAGCCCCACCTGAAGCCAGTTGCCCAGGACCATGTCCAATAACACACCTCAGAAAAATTTATATCCAACTTTATCCTGTAGCTGGCAGCCAGCAAACAGTGATACTCTATTAAGAACTAGGTTTAAAACCTCAGGAAAAGGCATTATCTTAGCAGGATGGGTTCCATGGACCATATACACATGTGTAATTGTACAGAAAAGTTATTTTGATTTAATTTTTAAAAAGATGACCAAGAAACTAACACATAGAAAAGTATTACGTTCAAAGAATGTTACTTAATTTGCCTTTACCCTCCCTATATTGAAGAAACATCAGGTTTATATTTGTCTCAGCACTCCCAGCTGTGCTTGCTCGAAGCACAAGCAGTTTATATTTTGCCACAGAGATCTCGTGGGTGGACAAAGAGGCAGAGCTGAAGTTAAAAGCACAATCAACAATCTAATCTGTTTTAGTTTTCAAGTACTTGCCATTACAACCCACATAATGTTTGTAAACATAGTTTCCATGGATTGAATAGACATGCATAATCTAAGAAGAACTACAAATTAAGGTGCCTGACACTTAAAATTATACTAATTTTGAACATGTGGACTATGGCACTTCAGATAATTGCTAAAGCTAATGTTGTCTCTGGCTCTTTACTGTCTGTAGCTATTTAATCTTGAACAGGGCTTGCACTGAATATTCGTAGGGTATGGTCCAGCAGGCTGTTGTTTGGTGCTTTTTGCTTGCTGTGTCATACTCCAGTGAGGTCCCTCTCCCATTAGTATCAAGAGGATTTACAACCAGAGAACTATCATGTGTCCTAATCACATTTTCTCACTAGCACAACCTTTTCACATATGCTCAGATCAGGTTTGCTGAAGGTTAAATGGCTTGACCACAGAAAATACGCAACTAAGAACTGCAGGTGAAGGGAAGATTAGGGAAAAAATACATGCATACAGACACATACACAAAGCCAAGAGAAAATCATATCACATTGTTTTAGAAGTGTATTTGCCTTCATAAAAGAAAATTATAATTTCCTAAAATGAACACATAGCATTTCAAATATTGATGAGGATATGAAAATCCATGTGACGTTTTCAAAAGATTTGAAGTCTCCGTTTGGCTGTGCATTACCTACCCCAATGTCCTTAGACTGAAGTACCTAAGAGCAGACACAAAGGCCTGAAGGGCTCTTGAAAGCCAAGCCATTATGTGTATGTGTAATTCTTGCTTTGATTGACCTTTAGATATGCAAACGAGTACTACCAGACAGTATCAGAGCAGCTTGTGTCTAGTTAAGTCCTTCAGCTTTTTCTCTTTGATCCTCATGTTGCCCTTGTAATTTCTTTCTGAACTGTGATCCCTGCTCCAGTCAAACCTGTTGCATTCAGGCATGATCTGCTATTTTAGCAAATGTTATTGGCTCTATTGAAGTTCTTTCACATAAACACTCCACTACTTCTTAAATGCTTAGAAGGCACACAAGCCTTCTGCTCCTTTAATGAAATGCTCTCAAAAAACCCGCACAAAACAGCCTGCAGCCATTTTTTCTAAATTTTTGACTTTGCCCTTCTGCCTGCTGCTTTTTATTCAGCGTGCTGAAGTCTGCCCTTTAAAAGTTCACTGCACGTCCCTGCTGGAGGAGGCATGGGCAGCTGTTACTAGGATACTAAACTTAATTGTGCAGCAGGCACTATCAGCTGAAGACACGCGTACGTTCACCTCATCTAGAGGTGCCCATCCTTTGATATTCATGTGGGCGGAAGGTATGACTACTCCACTGTATTTATGATTTTCTAACCAACTACAAGATGTGCCTCCATTTTTTTTGGTCCTGTTGTTGCTGCCTTTTTGCTGATTATCATCACTGTTTATAATACTATGCCGCAAAAGAAATGTACTTGGAAAAAGCGAGAAGCCCTCAAAATGCAGAACAAGAGGATAAAAAACCGCATGAATAATTTAGGACACAATACTTATCAATAAATGAGTGCCAGAGAGAATATGGTTTGTGGTAGTATGATGTTTGACAGCACAACCCGTGGCATTCCTACAAAACATTGCCCAACTTCAGCTCGTATCCTGGCGCCGTCTCTATTTGTACTATACTGTCCCTGCAAGGCCAGTGGATATAGGGATTATGCTATGAAATATGTGGCATATAGGTATAATATGGCAAAATCAGATTTTTACTAGGATATAAAGCAAACCAGCAGTATCCACAGAAGACTTGTGATTCTGGGACGTGCTTTGCAAAATGGGAGAGAAACTTCTACTGCTCACTTCTCTGCCTGCAAAAGAGGCAAAATGGAGTGCTCTGATGCTTTACTTTTGAGAAAACATGTAACAGAGCTGGGAAATGAACCTCCAGTTTCCAAATCATGGTTTTATGCTTCATCACCAAATAATCCTTTCTTCCAATGCTCTATTTACATGGAGAGATGGATACTTCCAATGTTAATCAACCGCATACTCCCATTCCCCAGTAAACACTGCAATGCCCAAGCCAGCCGTAAAGATGCTCTGTCAGCCCGTATATTTCAATTACTCCTAAGGACAGAAATAACTGCAAGCTACTAACAACAGATTATTGCACTTCTTGCTATTTTATGTATCTGTGTATCCCACAGATACATATGTTAATTAAACCTTACTACTTTCTTTCTGTCCATGAATATTTCAGTATAACTCACCGTAAACAAATACTTTTGAGGTTAGATCAGTCATGCTGAAGTATCTTACATCGTCGTAGACACAACACTATGCTTCATAAAAGGGACATATTTAATAACAAAACCCACATATTTGTGTTTAACCTTCTACAATAAATATTTAAATTTAAACTATTTCCAGTTATTTACTCAGCTATTTGTTTCCTGCAATGCATGATGCTTTGCTCTTTAGATTGGGGCTATAGACTATAGTTTCGTTTTTTGTTGGGTTGGGGGTTTTTTTGGCTAATTGTAAGAAATGCCAGTACAGGAAGGAGGAACTTTGAACATGCATAGACCTATTTTGCAGAAGTACTTGTTTTGAAAGATCTGATCCATACAACAGTAAAATATATTTTTCTAAATAACTGTCCTTTAATAGCTCACCTACTGAACACAGGCGAGGTGTAAATTAATATACATTGAGGAAATGCACAGAGCAAACTGAAATTTAAATTTGCACAGGTGACTGGAAAAAAATTTAGAAGATAGGGTCCAAAGTTAAAAAAAATAGTAAGTAATTAGAAATCTCCTATTGTAGCCGGTATTTGTGGAGATGACATTGATTGTTTTGTTCTGCTCCCAAGGATTATGGCGTGGCTCTCTGGTGTTTCCCAGAACCCATTCTGCTCCTTCCAACAGGGCATGCTAAAGTGTTGCCCCTTACTTTCAGCCCATAAGAAAAAGCAGCACAGCTGGGCTATTCAACATACAAGGGTAATACATTTGCTAGTAAACTTGTATAATGCCATATGTGCATTAGGCTCTCATCTCCCTGAGCAGATGCAGGTCAGTTTGCCATATATAACTCCTTGACAACTACTGTCTGTACATGTCTGTTAAAGAACGTGCCTGGCAGCAAAATAAATCAGCGTTCAATTTTAAGTATTTTTTACACTGTTGAAAAAGTTTTTACTAGTTAGTGACCATACAATCTTTCCAAGTACTGAGGATATGCCTACACATATGTACACCAAAATCACTTGTACAGATAGTAGTTTGGTCAGTGGAAATACCGGTAGTATTTCAGTGTCACCCCCTAATCCTCTGGTTCGGTTATGTACTGCCTATACTGAAGGCAGTTGTTTCAGGATTGCCTTTGCCACAGTAGGGTACATGACACTGACCGTTCCTACACAGAGGAGGAATAGACATTGCTCAGTCCTAAGCAGCTGGGCAAAATGTCAGTGCTGGCTTCGTGCATCTTTGTTATGGAAAAACGTACAAATACAGACTGCCCCTCCAGAAGATGTGATAGCATGGCTATACGGCAGGGATTCAGCAAGAGCTGGCTTTATGCCCTGCAGACTGGGAGTTACCAAAATGCTGGCATGTGTCCATGCAGACGTGTCTATTGAAGTTACCGATGCCAGCGCAGTTCACACAGCAAATGACAGGTATTTCCCATAAACACGGGCGTGTTAAAAGAGGAAATGTTATCATTTTAGCATAACGCCTTTGCTGTGCAGGGTTCTCGGGGAACAGGAATGGGGTAATTCTGCAGGCACAAACAGATCTTCATTTAAACACTTTATCCAGACTGAAGAATAAAGATACTATTCCAGGATGACAGAGGATAGGAGCATGTATCAACTTGGTGTGGTGTGTCACACCTACACCAGAAATGGCCTATGAGAATCTGAAGTGAGAAGCTCAACCTGTGTTAGCTAGGTTAGGCAGCTAGAATGACATATTGAAAGTGTAAGGCTTGTTAGGGTAGTCCCCACACTTAGGGACTACTGGACACTAAGAAGATGGCTTTGAAATTGCCCTTGCAGTTTCCTGCTTGAGAAGGCAAATGAGACGAAGGACCATGTCAGGAATGGTATCAAAGGGCAGCAGCAGGGCCCTAATGGCACCAAATGTGCTATTAAGCACAGTTGCAGTAGCTTCTAGTTAACAGAGCTTCACACTGGATAGTTCAAAGTTTCTCTTAAAGCCATTTCAGTCCTCTCCTAACCTGATTACCACCCATTATCCCATCTCATTAAAGGCTGCAATTCATGCCCTAAATATAATCTGATAAATCTTAAGTGTAATTGGGACCTACATTCTCATTGCAATTATACAGCAATGGCAAAGCTGCCAAATGGAGACTGCTCAATATTTATGAATTCAGAGTTAGCAATTCTCTTTATATCCCGGTGATGGCAAGTAGAACATGTATTATGTTTGCTACAACTGTTTGTTAGGGGGGTGGGAAAAAATAAGAGAGAGTAAGCTCCTGCTGGTCAACAAGTGACAGGTATTTTATAAAAATAGTCACAGTAATGGCACAAATACAAACCAGAAGTGTTGAAGGACGTACCTCAACAACAGCACTCCATTTTGAAACTTCCAAGTGGCTTTAGGTGTAAGAGCAAGGTCTGGTGGTGTGGGCACTGTCAAATTGTCAGTACAGCCTACAGCTTGAAACACGGACTCTTTTTGAATTAACAATTCTTCTTTCCAAGAGAGGTGTGGGTGGACATTCCATCACTTGGAAAGTGAGAACAGTTGGTTGCATGGAGTGCAGCATCTGATCTATTTTTAAACTGTTAAAAATATTCCTTTTCTATGGCCATTGCACAATTTCCAAGCAAGCCTTTTCCTCAAAGGATCTATGTGATCAGAACAAGGACAGCACAAGCCCTTCTAGAAATTCTGCACTTGGCTATGCATTTAAGAGTAATGGGAATAAATTAAATGTTGAAATGTCATTTTGAAAGGGAAAATACAAATTTATTACGACACCTTTAAAGACAGAATCAATTTTGGTGCACTGTTTGGAGGGGAGCTGATTCTCTTCCCTAGTAGTCTTATACAGGTTCTATTTTGTTGACTTCAGTCTATATTTTAACAAATCACTGATCCTTCACAGATGTAATAAGAGCTTAATGTGAGAAATCTTGTAAGACTTATTTAAATAGATTTGTTCTACTTGTAAATAAAGGATTGAAAACTAATTACGGTATATATACAGATCCTTAGTTCTAAAAGAATCTAACTTCAGTCCAGGCAGATGTCTTTCACTCAATAATTTAAGAACTACTAGACAGATAAAAGACTTCTTCTTTTATGAAGTAGGTATCAGTGGAAGATTCTACTATTAAAACTAGTTAGTTTTGGGTTTTTTTACACCAAAACATTGAAACAGGTCAATGATTTTTCCAGCAGTTGCTGTTCTCAAATAAAAGTGACGTCATTCTAAGGGATTTGTTCTAATTCAGCCACCAGTCAGTAAGTAATTTTTTTTTCCCCCTGGATTTCTTTTTTAATGCTCCATTCCATTCTTTGCTCACAATCTGTAAGAAAAAATACTGAAATGGCCATATTCCAGTTTCTGCCTGTATTGTTTCTTCTAAATCCATAATAACTCTCAAATTTAAAACTTGATACTGCAGTTTCTCCCACACTTTTTTTTTATAATAGCAGCAGTAGTCAAGACTTCAGCTGATTGTCAATGTTAGACCCTGCTGGCAGTACCAGGACCATAGCTGGCTGCACTTGGACACTCCAGTGAGATAGGCTTGCCCAAAAGATGTTAAACTTAGACTAACAGCAACAACAGAGAAATTTAGGAAATAACTAGTTTCTGCTATAAACAATAGAAAGAAGCATGTCAAGTTAACAACTAATCAATAAATTATTGAGTCAGCCAAGTGAGTGACAAGATTACATTCAAACGAATCTGAAGGACAATTCAGGTTTAACTCTTCAGAAACTGAACACAAATAATATAAGACCTAGAAAAAGCAAACTAGAAAACTAGTAAATACTGCCTTAGTTATGGGTATTAGATCTGCTTCTTTGTAGATGGTTTAAGTCTCAAAATCAGGTTCAGATTCAGACCTTGAAATCTCACTGATTTCAATGTATAATGCAAATGAACAGACTGATTTCTGCAATAGGGCAAACAGTAGCCTCCTGCAGCACCATCTTATACTGACTTTACACTTCACCTATTTGTCTGCAAGTGACAGTAATCTAGTAAATGGCCCTGCTAAGGTCATAAGAAGAGAAATAATAATAATAAGGTCAAAATAAAATAATAATAAAAATAATAATAATAAGGTCAAAAAAAAGAGAAAAGTGTGTTCTCTTCCAGGATCCATCATGGTCATGGAGCAATATGATTAAGACCAAAGTAATTGTGATCATTTATCTTACTGACATTGCTTTTCTTATTTCCATTCTGAAATTGAGACAACAACAAAAAAAAATGGACAAGTCAGAAAACCTTAGGTTTTGATAATAATACATTCATGTAAGACCTAACTCTTCGGAATTTTTTTTTTTAAACTGGTATCTAATTGTCCTCTCTGTAAATAAAATCCCAAAAATCCTTAAAGTCTCTGTGGGTTTGGAAGAGACAGTCAAGTTCCTTCCAGTGTTCCCTGTAGTACTTTTTGAAACAGGCTTTGTAGGCTCCACCTGCTGTTCCAACAGCATGCAGTGACTGCACAGATGACATTCGAACTCCAGCCAGGACTGGAATTACTCATGCGTTGAATTTAGACACTGCTGTACATTCTCAGCAGTAGACTAAAGAGGTATTAAACTAAGCTGGAACTTCATTCTGCCAAACCAACTCATGAGCTAGTGAAGCAGTCAGTTACCGTACACTGACTTTCCAATGAGGCTGGTAGAAATCTTGGATATTCAAGTCTCAGTTTGCAGCAGTTTGCAGGGACAACTACTTTCAAACCCTTTTCTTGCTCAGGTAAGCCTTCTACTTCATATATTTCACTGGAAGTTTGTGAAACATCTTAAATGAAGATGAGTTTACATAATACATACACAAAATTTCCTTCCCTTCAGTCAGAACATTTCTCTTCTACCAAGTGTGCCCCACAGAGCACAGATTATTTTAGGTGCTTCCTTGTACGCACCTCTGGGTTCTTTAATATAGGCACATAAAACCATTATGACAATAAAAATTATTACTGTCTGATGATATAGCATAAATTACTTCTGGAAATCAGAAGCACACAAAAGTTTATTATTAAGAAATAAGGTCCAATAGAATGTGTATCTCGTTCTTACCATGGGTTTGGCATGTGTATTGTAATGGCTGATCAGAGTATATTCTCCTCCCTCTGACACCTTTATTATTTATAAATAAATAAGATTATCATCTCCTGAAATAGATTTTCTTATAAAGTATTCTTTGAAGAAAGGTAGTGTTACTATTATTACAAATCTCAAATGCTACAAAGATCACCCCAAAACACCATTAGTGTGTTGCATCATATTATTTGGACTTTGGCAATGTCATTACAGATAGATCATAGAAATTAAATTATGTTAAGAATTTTAAACAGGTTTTCATAAACTTGTCAAGTTTAAATTCTCCCTTACTGTGATTATACTATTCTAACTGCACAGAACAGCTCATGATTTTTTTATTTTTTTTCCACTTTCAGGAACTATAGTCCACTCAATTTACTTCACAGCCTTAGTCAACAGTTTAGCTTTGTAACAGTATCATCAAATCACATCAGGAAGAGTAAAAATTTGAATGCACAACATGGTGCACTACTTCAGAAGAAAACCATGTTCCCTCTAATTCTTCAGGTAAGCAGCAGTTACTGTCAAAAAAGATAAATTTTGGCAGCAGGAAGTCTCTGTGCTTTTGCATGGTTTACATTTCCAAGGGAGATAAGAGGACAAAAATAAAACAAAAAATGTTTGCAAACAAGCATATTTTCAAATAAAACTATCTTTGCTAATTTTATTCTTTATATTCCCTTTTATTCCCTCCTGCCATTCTATGGCCTATCAATAGACCTTCATAATTGCCAGCTGCCTTGCAAATGATTTATAGATGCTGTGATAAGGATCATGCAGACATTCAGAGCTAGCTTAATACTCTGCATAGTACCTTTACCATAACATCATATCTGCAGTTATACAATTTTAAAAAATTATTGCTTATGTAAGTCCTTTTTAACTGATTTAAATCAAAGAAATGCACACCACCACCACCCCCCATATACATATATATATATATTTTTTTTTCATAGCTGCAGGTACAGTAATCAATTGACAGGGGGGGTTCCTCTCTTTTCTGTCAAAAGATTTTCTCTCCATCTAGCTTGGAATACATATTCATTTGGCAACACAGTCATGATAGGATATCATAGGTACAGACTGGATATGAAAGGGAACTCAGCTGTTTCCAGAAATCAGCTCTCCAGGACTGTTTGCTAAGAGCTCTTCCACAGTAGTCTATAGAGTTCTGATTTATCTCCCGAGAACTGTGATTTATCCTTGAACTAAATTAACACTCCACCTAGTAGTGGAATTCCAGTGATAGTTTGCCTGTATGTACAAAGAGCTCCCAGTTCATATACTTAAATCCAAAAGGTCTTCATGTTCAAAACCTCCAATAACTTGTCACTGGACTGACATTCATGGAAATGAGTCAAGGCATCAAGACATCCTATCCGTGGTTGTCCCTCCTATTCTTGTAAGTATTTAAGTATTAGGGTAAAGAGTAATGGACCCCTCCTTACCCTCCTTCTTGGCCAATGAAGTTTTAATTATAAAATGCAAAAAAAAAAAGAAATATATTTAAATGCCTGACATGCACATGTAAAGTAGGTATGTGATAAACATAAGAAGATAGGTGCATTAGTCATTTACCCAGGATGACTGGAGGGGTTTCCACCAAGCCTGGTGGTTAGCCTGGCCTTATGTTCTACAAAACAGTGTTAACATGGCATGATAAAACAGGCTGAAATCTCAAGAGCAAAGAATATTTTCAGGTTTTTGTATGAGATATGGCTATTCCCTGTCAGAATTTGTTTTACAATAATCCAACAAATGAATTTCAGAAACGAAATTCAGATATTAACCTACCGGTGTAAAAACAAATCCATAAAAGCTTCTGTAATCTCAATCTAATCCAAAATCATACCAAACAGATAAAGCCTTTTTGAAATTCCATTTCCCTTCAGTTATTCTGGAGATGGAAGAATATAGGGCCAAATGTTGCAGGACCCTTGTGGGCCAGTTTTGCAAATTCACTTCCTAAAGATGAAGGAAGTATTTCCGGATACACTGGTTTGAGAATCTGTGCCCACAGTTTAGATAATTTACTGAGAATATGTAACCATACACACAAGTAATGTCAATCATAAAACTCATCATAAACTTTTTGATAAGCCTGAAGAAAGCTATTTAACTGGCAAGCTAGTATAATTCCTGAACACTACATTAATAGATAAGGTTTAAAAAAAACCCAAAAAAACCAAGAACAATTTTATGGATTTTCTAATGTTATGTGTGCTAGATCTCCTTCTCTTCGAAAGCTTTTTTTTTTTTTTTTTTAAGAGGGATTTTTCAAGGATACAGCAAGACCAACTAATGGAACTGTTTTTACAGTAAAGGCAGCTGATGGCAAGTTAGAGAGCTGTGTTAGAATTGTCACTGTCCGCCAGTAAAACCCTACTCCCTGGGCAGTGCAAGAGGTAACAGAACCCATCTCCTAGCCCTGAGATCGCAGTGTGAAAAACATATAAGAAAAAACCTTTGTGTTTAAACCCCGTAAGTATTTACATATCTTTTACAGTGTGGATTTGAAGTTTACTGAGGAACTTCAGGCAAAGAGATTTGATTTTGGGAGCCTCAATGACTTGTCTACATGAAAGCATTAGTCTGAGCCCCCAGACTAAAACCCAACCTTGTACCCTACCTCTGAAAGTGCACAATAGCAGAAATTCTAGGAAAACAATATTACAAACTGGAGATGCACTGGGATTCTTCTGCATTTGCCTCCTTCCCCCCAAGATATGGCACTCACAGTTTAGGTACTTTTTGAGCCATCCTCCCTGCTGACACATCTATTTATTCACTCTTTTATAATTTTGACACATATAAACTGGGAAATTACTGAACAGAAGACCTTCATTTCTGTATTGTGTAAAAAAGTGCTTCTTTCCCTTCTAAACCTTCTGCTCTTTGTTATCTCTAAGCTTCTGTGCTACAAGCATATAAATAAATAATTCCTTATTGATTTTCTTCACATGGTACAAAATTACATAAACCTGTATCATGCTCCTTCTGCACTTAACCCCTCTGAAGGCTGTGTCTTATTCAGTCCAGCTTACCTGATGTGGAAGGTTTTTTTCACTATTTCTGACCATCCTTCTTAAAATTTTCTGTGCCTCACATAGTTCTACTGTGTCTTTTTTTGAGAAAGGATGCCCAAAAATTCATTCAGCACCCAAGCTATGAAAGCATTATGAATTCACAGCATGATACTGCTATCTTCTGTTTTGCATTCTATTCTTTCCAGGTAATTCCCGTGTGCTTTTTAGACTGATGCTGCACATCAAGTTGATGTCCTCAGAGAGCAACCCACAGCGACTCCCAAGATGTTCCACCCAACTTCCTGGTCATTTGCCATCTTTAAATTTCAACCATGTCGTGGCTTAACCCTAGCTGGCAACTAAGTACCATGCAGCCACTTGCTCACTCCTCACCACCCCCAGCGGGATGGGGAGGAGAATTGGGAAAAAGGTAAAACTCGAGGGCTGAGATAAGAACAATTCAGTAATTAAAATAAAGTAAAATATTATGATTATGATAATAATCATAATGATAATAATAACAACAACAACAATGAAAAGGAGACATAATAGGAAAGAATAAATTCTAAAAGGAAGGGGAAAAAAACAAGTGATGCACAACGCAATTGCTCACCATCCACTGACTGATGCCCAGACAGTCCCCAAGAAGTGGTCAGCAGGCCCTGGCCAACTCCGCTCCAGTTTATATACTCAGCATGATGTTCTGTGGTATGGAATATCCCTTTGGCTAGTTCAGGTCAGCCGTCCTGGCTGTGTCCCCTCCCAGTTTCTTGTGCCCCTCCAGCCCTCTCGCTGGCAGGGACTGAGAAACTGAAGAGTCCTTGACTTAGTATCAACATTACCCAGCAACAGCTAAAAACATCAGTGTGCTATCAACATTATTCTCATACTAAATCCAAAACACAGCACTGCACAAGCTACTGAAAAAAACCCAGAACTATCCTAGCCAAAACCAGGACAAACTGAAATTTCTCATTCACTCTATTGAGCTTTTTGAGAGTGTTTTGCAACTGTTTGTACCCTAGGCAATGTGCTGTTATCCAGAAATTATGTAACCTTACCTGAAATTGTGTAATTTATGCTACCAAGATTATTGCATGATACAGATCCCACCTCAGATCCTTGTGGCATTTCACTGGTAAAATCCCTCCATTGTGAAAACCCACAATTCAATCCTTGCCTTTGTTTCACATAGCCAGAGAGAAATCCAACCTTGTGATTTTATTTCTTGCACTTTACATTTGAGTAGGTATTTCATATTTTGAATTTGTTTAATAATAGTGCATATGAGATACAACATTAGCTCCTGACAATGCAAACTAACACATAAACTTGTCAAGATTAAGTCGTGGGGCCCTTTGCACCAGAGAAGAAAGTTTATGATACAGTATGAAAAAATGTTGATTGAATATGCAGAACTGTGAGCACCATCTGGTTGCCTTGTTTGTCTGACCTCATAGGTTTCCCACACGACAGCTGCTAATTGCATTATGATAGTTTCATGATAGTTCACTTCAAATGAAATGTGTGCCTTACGTGAAACAATAGTGACTGAAATTTGAAGTTTGGGGTTTCAGTGGCTGTATTTATGTCTTCAGATGGATTAGCATTTGATTTGAAATAAAGTATGGCTTACTGTAACAGGCTTTAGTCTGCTGTCTTTGTTATGGAAAACTCTATCAAGTGGTAAATGTAAGACAGCATTTGATTTGAGGTAACAGCTACCATTCTACAACACACTGTGGGCTGCCTCAGAAACACTAAGTGGAGGAGGCCTGTTTAAAAAAGTAATGCCTTAAGCTTACTTAAGGAATTCTTCAGAAGCATTAAAAGAACAAAATGAGATTTTGTATTTATTTTCAGATAGTTTATGAAGTTTGAAGCCAATTCAGCTCTCACAGTAAAGTAAGAGGGGTTAACTTTGCAAAAGGTTTGGACTGAAAGCACTGTAAAAAATTATGATAGAGATGAATCAGTCCCTGAGACTTAGGGGAAAAAAAAAAAAAACTCACAAAAAAAAAGAAAACAAAAAGAACCACAGGAAAATCTGTTTTTCCTTAAAGAACTACATGTGAATTGTGTCCTCTTAGCCATAGAACCTGAGGCCAAAAAGCAGAAGCCTGACCTCTGAAGCCTCAAGGGATTAAGAAAGAGATGTTTACTTGATTATTCAGTAAAAAGTAAACAATGATATTATACTAATTTTTAAATAACACCTCACTATAGGTTGTGTAAAGGCCAAAATTACTCGATTATTCTTATGCTCTGCAGTTACACAGGGGCTCAAAGGACAGCTCAGACCAGGGAACCCCAAAGTGCAGGCTGAAAAGTCTTTGCTTACAATTCACAAAAAAGCTTTTTAATTGTGAGTGTAGGTTGCTTTGAATTACCAATAAGAAATGCCAGCTGCATGAATTCTAGTCAAGCATGAACTAAGAAATTATTCTGATCCTCCCTTTCACAATGTTGTATAGTGAAGATATAACATGTCACACCATGTTGCATCTCTGTTTGGCCCCAGGGCACTGTACTGGGCTCGGGAGAGCCAGATTCAATGGCTGGCTTAGACTGGCACAGCCTTACTGTGGAAGCTTAGTTAAATCTTTTAGTCAATTTTCTGGGAATTAAGCACCTAGGTGCTTTTCAAGATCTGTTGCTCTCTGCAAAATAAGAAATAGAGAAATTCATATTCTCATAGAACCTGCAAAGTTAAGAATCTGTCAACATTTACAAGGTACTAGAAGACACTGACCAAAAAACCCAAACATACAAAACCCTCAAAGCCAAAAACCAAACTGACAGAAACAAATGTTTTGTCAGAAAGATAATTTCTAACATTAAAGATACGGTTAATTGTCTTTCTAACATAGAAAGGTAACTTCTACCTGGGGATAATTGTCAGATCCATGGTGTACACCACCAAGCCTAAATTTCCAGCTCTCTTGTTTGCCATCTGAATGTCATTTAGAAATCATTTCACTGGACTCTGTCTCAGCTTTCCCACCTGGAAAAATATTATCAATCTCTTTTTTTTAAAGCATTTTAAGATCTATTAAAGAAACAGTGTAGTAACAGATTTGGTTGCTGTTCTCACTGAACCCAAACCTAAAGAGGACACATAACTGCTTGGGAGGAACAGCCAGTATTTTTCCTATGAGATGCTAGTAAACACAACGTGTAGGGTTTTTTTATACTACTGAATGGATAAATCCACAGCACACATTCATTAGCATCAGTCCTCAGATTCCACAAATAAGAATAGGCGCCTATACAGATCTCAGGAGAATTTTTGATTTTTGCCTCTTCTGATACAGTGGATTTCATAGAATGTCTTCCCAAAGTACAGGTTGATATGGGACACCCATTTCAGACTTGATAGTACGTAGTTGCCAGACTGAAAAATCTATATAAAAAATAACTTATCCTTCTAAATGGAGATATATTCTAGCTTGCCTTATTCCTAATTTATGTTCTCCAACTCCCAACAAATATATCAGAGCTGAAATCCTGGCCCCAGGGAAGCCAATGTCAGATCATCTGTTGATATTAATAGACCATCATGAGCCACTGTAAACAACCTAAATAGGCCAGCCAATCTCACTCACCTGTTTCAGAATTCACAGGGACATATTCCAGTTTATATCTACTGAAAGTTCAGACTTACAATTGACTTAAAATTTTCTCTTTCTGTGCTAATGTTCTTTGTAGTGTCCCCAGAATTGTTCTTTTTTTTATTTTGGATAGCTATTACCTGTTCAAAGACACTTTTTTATTGACATTCTGTGGATAGCTTAATTAAAATGTTGTGCAGTTTCACACATGCCAGAAACACTACAGTTTTAAGTAGATTTAGAGACTTGGTTTTCATTCACATCAGTATAAGTTAATCAAGTGAGATGCAACCCCCATTCATTCAGTCTGTCAACACAAAGAGGAGACTCATGTAACTTTCTTTTGTGAATTATTTTTTTACTCCTCCCCATTTCTGGCATAATGCTGCGCTCTGTTCACCTGAATAACACCATTTCCCAATGTCTCCTGGCTTTGTTCTATCTGCTTTTTCAAAAGTTGAAGTTAACTTCTTACAAATCTAAATATTACCACATAATGTTGTCTGTAAAGAGTATAAGATACCTTTTCTATGAAAGAAACACAGGTGAAAAAAAAAATTCCATTTGGGTGCCTCTTGGGGATCCCAAGCTAGCATATTAGGAAGTTGACCTACTGACCCGTGAAAAGAGTATCATCTCTTTCTTTCCTGTTCATGGAGATACACATCACACGCCATGGAAACAGGTCTCTCTCACTGCTATGCCAAGTGATTAAGAGAGTTGCAAAGACTATGTGTAAGTTGTGGATCCTGCAGCTTTCCCATCTACAACAAGAAGCATGTGAAAAAACAAAAGGGTGAGTGGGTAACGGTATATAGAAAAGAAATACAAGGAAGAAACACAGCAATTGAAACAGAGAGAAAAATTGGTGGACAGACCTGAGTAACAATGATATAAAAAATGGATTTTAATTAATGATGGGGAACTTTTATCTCTGACTTTGGGAAAACAGTACAATCTTGCCTCTTGCTTCTCCTTCATCTAAACATAGAACAAATTCGTGTAGTCTCAAAATATCTGACACTTAAACGTAGACCAGAAGCACTCATACGACTCTTCTGTTAAATTACATGTAATAAGAAAAATTACCAAAATTTCAGATGCATTAAAAAAAACTGATCATGGACCAGCTGCAAAATAAGCATTGGTTGTATGTCTAAAAGTATCAGTGAAGGGCATTTACTGAGAAATTTTCAATATCACAACCTTCTCTTAGAAACTGCCAGTTTCCCAGGACCAGAACTTTTCACAGGAAAATTCTAACATTCATTAACCTTTCGTTAAGTCTCTTGGTTCCAGTATGGAATTTCTGCTTGACTCTCAGAGACAGAATGGCACACAGAGCAGCTGTTATTTAAAGGAAAGGTTACTTACTTCTCCATAACAGCTTTGGCCAGAGTAGCTCACAGGCACACTCCTTCCTAGTCTCACCTGATATGAAATCAAAAAGTTTCAATGCAGAAAACAACTCATCCTCTAGCAGGAATAGATACAGATGTATGCCTAGAGATTAAAGACAGAAAACAGCCTGTCAGGAAGTAGAACACAAACCACATCTTAATCATTAATTACGTGTAAAAGTAGGCCTAGAGTTAGCAATTCATGTGAAACTACTTTGATGCAATATGTCTCCCCAGAGCAACAGCAAGATCCAAATGTGAGCACAAAAGCCATACAGCCAAGTGACAGTAACCTGCTTCCAGTTACAAAGTTGGCTTGTGGAACATCACCTACCCTGAGTGAGCCTCCCCTGCATTTATTTGGTTGCTGGATTCCCAAATGCTTTAGAAGGCAATAACAGAAAAATTGACTACTTTTTTAAAAAATCTACTTACCAGAGAATTCTGACATGACAAAAAGGTAGTGAGTCTGGCCATGGGTAATGTTTCTATTTCAGATTTGCCTGGAAAACATATAAGAAATTGTAGTTAAATAATTTATTTATATCCTTGTTTCATGTTACAGGTAGTAGAAGAGCTGGTAAAATCTCTGCAGTTATTACTAATACAATCTAAAGCCCAGCAAACTTTTCCCAGTTAGGGCTCTATTGTTATATAAAATACTTGTGCAATGTTAAAATTCAGACCCATTAAACCAGATCATACAAGTCAAGGCAAGAGAAGACTATATTAAAATACTGTTATAAAATGAGACCTTCTTGTTCAAAGCAAGTACGATATTTCTGAAGTTTAAACTGTATGGTATTATTGTAGATTATATTTCACTCCAGTTAAGAAAACTGAAATGAAAAGTACTTAGCATAGCAAATAGTGAATGAGAACAGTTACATAATTTCACTGCTCATTTCTTTCCTGAAGTGTGTTGTGATTCGTTTGTACATATCCATATACAATTACACATAACAGAGATTCAGATACAGCAAAACACCCCCCCTTTAGAGGAGACAGGACACAGGTGTACATATTTATACAGGTGTGTATCTGTACCTAAAAGCCTTACAATTCTATGCATGGTGTGCATTTTCTGACCCAAGTAGTGAAAAAGGCAGATCAGTTTACATGGTAATTAGTGAAAGCAAAGACACACAATTTTTTATGAACATAATTGTTCATTCGGACATTACACTTCAAAAATATCTGCCTCCTTAAGTTGGTCCTTTTTTTAATTATTATTTTCTTTTCAGCATGGCTCACACTGTCTCTGCTTCTATCTTCTGGTACTTGTATTAATGGATTATAAAAAAGAAACATAATACTAGATGCACATGGAAAGACTAGGGCTGGCTTTCAGCCTCAGGAATATTAAAGTATTCCATACAAATTGTTCATCTCAGAAGTGTCACACAAGAAAGAAAAAAACATCAGAAAATCCACCTCAGAGTCCTGAATGAACGGACACATGAACTGCAGAAAAGCTGTGCTATTTAGCTCAGGCATGACATCATGATAAGCTGTCAGATTCTAAAAAACAGTATTGGAAAAGGCCTCCAAAGCATCTGAGCCTACCCTCCTTCCAATGCTCAAATATAATGGTGATAATTACAGAAAAATCTGATGGACATTTGGTCACCTATTACAGTTCTTTGGCACAATTCATACTGCAATATTCAAAATAGTTGCATAAGAAGTCCAGTGCATTTAAAAAGAACAACTTTCAAACATCAACTCCATTTTAAAAGTGATACTCTAAAGCATCTTAAAGACAACATCTTGAAACAACATTTTTTAAAAAGACATAATCTCTAAATTTTATTAGAAAAGGGATCAGTCTGAATATTTTTTTTCATTTGATGGACAAGTCAGTAGAAGTCTGGAAAAGGCTATTAAAGAATGTGAACCCACTGTTCTTATAAATCAAAATTTGTACACTGAAATCCTATGCATATATACCTTCTATATAGGTCCACTTGTTTCAGTTGCTTGTGTAATGAAGGTGAGAAGACAAGAACAGTACTTCCTAAAACATCAAATGGAGGGAGAGGTGGGGGCAAGAAGGGCTCTCCTAAAGTTGCAGCACAAATTATTCACAGCCATGCAGTAAGTGGTGCGATACTGAGCAACACTCCTGGTACTCGCTCATAGACCAGGAGAATTGGCAGCGGCCTGACCGCTCCCCATGCTGGGAGCTGAGTCCTCACCTTTTGGGACTGTGGAGCTGAATGTCTTAGCATGCCACCCCTACAACCTCTTGTACTGGTTATCCCTCCATAGGCTTCCTGTTAGCAGCAGTGATACCTTCCTATGCACATTCTTAAACAGCAGGCAGTGAATGCAAGGAGGCTAGGCAGGAGTGATTGGAGCACTCCCAAATTTGTCACAACAAAAGTGTCTCCTGAGGCAGTGAGTGAATATACAGCAATATGTCTTGAATCCAAATCCCCCACTGTATGTCGGAGCTTCACCTTTAGATTAAATTAAAATATTCTCCTATTAAGCAATTCGCATTTTAAAAACTTTTTTTTGTAAAAATCTACTTTTTTTGTCTTTTTACAGAGGTTTCCAAACAGAATGGTGAACACTGTTGATTACAGTTTGGACAACAAGTAATGGCCTATTTTTCAAATTAGTTATTTTTTGGAAGTAAAGTGGAACTCCTAACAATGTTTTAAGCTAAAGGTTCTAGGGCATTAAAAGGATCACATCTAAGCATGCTATCCAAGTTGTCCTCGGTGATTTCACCTCCGTGACACAGTCCAGAACACTGAGTCAAGAGAAGTCCAGCCTGGGACAAATCAGACTCACTTTCCCATTTTCCAGCCCTTCAAACTCCATTCCTTATGCACTCTTTCCTCACCAAGGGGAACAGGGCAGAGGGGAGGCAGGGGAAAGCATTACCAAGTTTTCCCTTTACATTTTCACAGAAAATCGGCCACTGCTTAGGTCAAAAGAGACTCTGATCTCTGCAGAAGGGTGAATACCATGTATGGGGCAAGGGATGTCATGTGCAGGCTCTTCACTCATACATCCGTGCCATCCCAGTGACTTCAGCCAAGGCCCTGCATTGCATTTGAAGCAAAAGGATTTTTCAAGTCATTCAGTAGTCACACAGCATGTGTTGGTGTTTGTGCTCATTACCAGGAGGAACACTTTCCCTTGTTAGTTTAGCTGCACAGCATGAAATAAGCCTTCCTTGCAGTTCTCTGCAGAGGTGCACCTTTTTCAGCTTACATAAACCAGGACTTCTATTCTTTTCATGAATTTTTCCACGAGCTTTTCCATCTCTGAGGTGTAAGTACTGTAAGAGCAAGGTAGGCATTGATTGAAAATGAAAGGACGCTCAGTTATTTAAAAATGAAAGTGCTTGTACTTCCTTACCAAAAAAAAAAAAAAAAGTTTTAAAGCACTTCTTTTTGCAGTAATGGTAAAAAAAACTCAAAACTTGCTCTGAAAACACCCTCTCCCCTCACTCTTATACACTTAAATGCACATGCAAGCATCTTTACTCTTTTTCTCCTCCCATTGAAAAATAAAAAACATGGGAGAAGGTGAAAGAAAAAAAACACTGAACCAACTGCTTTGTTTCCACATTCATAGAAGTCATCATTTTTAAAGAAATCTGCTTTCAGGTTTTCACCCTAAGAAACGCTACCAGTTCTAGTCGCTACCCAGAATTTATAATGTGTCACACATTTTTTTAAAGGGACATTTGGGTGTCCTCAGATGAAATCTTTACCTTGTCATTACACTTCTTAGGAAAGATTAAATTCTAGCAATTATTCCACAAGACTAACCAAAATAACCAACTTGTCTGGACATTTTTGGATACTTGAAGGTAAAGCAGTTTTATTCACATCTGATTTATGAACTTTGTGTGTGGCAACTACTACCTTCTCACAGGGTTCGTTAAGGTATATGTACTTCCAAGACCACCTTATTCACTACAGAAAATTGGTTGGGCAAATAATTTCCTTATATTCTGTCAAGTCTTCTTTTTGTTGCTATATTTTATGAAATATTAAAAAACTTAAATAACTTAAAGTTAAAACTTAAGTTTCAATACCTAAACTAGGTAATAATCTGAGAAGCTGTGGTGATTATGGCAGTGGCATTATGATACCAAATAAAGCACAAGTATTAATTAAATTCCTATTTTTGTCTCATAACCAAGATGATATAGAGTCCCCAATATGAAATATTTATAAAGATGCATCAAGCTATATATAAATATAAATCTATATATAAATATAAAACTATCTACATTCATGAACATCTACACCATTCTGTAAAATATTCTGGTCCATATTGTCAGTTTATTTGAAGTTATTAAAGTCCATCAGAGGGTACAGTTATTGCTCCTCTGTGTCTTTTTACTGTCTTTTTCTACCATAAATTAAATAGAAAAAAAAAACAACCAAGGTTTGTAACATTCAAGGACTAAGCAAAACCATCAGATAACATCATCTTTTATACAAAGGATTCTTTGAGTTTTTTCAACATTAAAAACAAACCACTACTTTTCCAGCAAAAAGATGGAATATTCATCCTGATAACAACTGTACTCTATGATACGGAGAGCAGCATATGGTAAGTATTGGTACAAGATATTGAGCCAGATGCACGCTGAAATTCACTAATAAAAGCTAAATTAACACGGCACCTGGTGAGAGCTTTGCCCAGCATGCCAGGCCTATGCCAGGCAGAATCTGGGATGGTACTGCAGCATCCAAGCTGATCTACCATTTACCCAGCCACCCATTGGCCCCAGTTTTCAAAAGAATAATAACATGAAAGTACACATACCATCAAGGGTCAGGGAGCAGCTTAAAAGCTGCAATCACAGGCAAGAAAAATGCTCAAGACTCAGATCTGCACCAGCAAAGCAGCTAAAACCAGGGTATAGAGTAGCTTGTTCATAAGTTTTTTTCCCTCCTATAAATGGAAAGGATGTTGATAGTTAAACCTTGACTAAATATTTCAAAATTTCTATGACAAAAACATCAGCAAAACGTAAAAATATTGGAAGAAGTGTGATGAGAAATTTTTTTTATGAAAGACAGGATTTTTTTCTGACAGCCTCAGAAAAAAAAATCAACAAATTCGAGGTAGTAGACATCATGCATATTGTCTCTCAACCTCCCACAGTGAAGATCGTGACTCTACCTTCTTGACAATCACTCCGTGGGTACCTGAGGGCTGCTGTTAAGCACCCTCAAAGCCATATCTTTCTGAGCTGAGAAGTCCCCATCCCTCAGCCTGTCTTCATAGGGCAGACACTCCAGTCCTCAACTGTCTCAGTGGTATCTTCCTGAACTCACCCCCATTTTACATGCCTCTTTTATATTGGACAGCCCAAAACTGGATGCAGTATGCTAGATGTGTGCTTCTAATGAGCACCATGCAAAAGGGGATAATCCTTTCCCTCCAGTTACTGGCCATGCTCCCGCTTATACAGCTCAGGAGGTTGTTGGCCTTCTGCAGCCAGTACATGCTGCAGGCTCACATTCAGCTCACTGCCCACGAGAACCCCAGCACCTTTTGCACACAGCAGCTCTCCAGCATGGCAGTCCTCAAGATGCACCACTGCAAGGGCCCTTTCTTCCCAGACAGAGGACTTTTGCATCTGTCCTTGTTAAATTTCATGACATTAGTGTTGGTCTATTCTTCTAGGTTGTCAAGGTCCTTCTGGATGATAGCCCTGTCCATGATCATTTCAACTGCTGGCCCCAGTGCAGTGCTACCTGCAGACTTCATGAGTGTGCCCTCCACCAACCCCTCCATTCACTGACAGGGATTTTCAGCACGGGTAATAGTACAGACCCATTCAGTACTACACTGCCAGGTAGAGCACAAGCCATTAACCACCACAATCTGAGTCCAGTCACCCTGTTTTTTATCCATCTGGTGTTCACCCATCCAGAACCATAATATCCTAACATACATAGAAATATCTTGCAGATACAGTATCAAAAGCCTTGGTAAAGTCAAGATAAATGGCATTCACTGCTCTCCCCTCATTCACGAAGCCAGTCATTTTTACCTAGAAGGCAACCAGGCTTATCAAGCATTACACATCCTGTTTTCCTGGCATCAACCTTACATTCCTATATAGGCAAGGTTTGTAACCCTCCACTGTAGCACCTTCCTACATCCCTTGTACTGCTGTTTAGTCACACAGGTCTCCTGATAAATCTAATGTTTGCCTGAGTATCAGGATGGAACCACTATTGAGCTTGAAGGAAGCTGCCTTTAGAGGTCTGCCACCTTTCCCTAACTCCTTTGTCCTTCAGAGATGCCTCCCACGGGATACCACTTACCAGGTCCCTGAATTAGCTAAAGTCTGTTCTCCTGAAATCCCGGACTGGTACTGTGCTACTCTCCTTCCCCATGCCCCTCAGGATCTTTGACTCCACTATGTCATGGTCAATACAGCCAAGGCTACCACTGATTAACCTCCACAACAGGTTCTTCCCTGTTAGTGAATACAACATTAAGATATGCATCAACCCTGGCTGGTGCACAAGGCGCCAAAAGCAAACAGATGCTCCAGCAGCATCCTCAGTCCCCTGCATGTTTCCCTACTCCATGAACCACTCGTTGAACTGCCAAATACCTGATCTGCAGGACATACTTGTGCAGTTTCAGGTCGTGGCAGCCATCAGGCCCAGGCAAAGGGGTCCTTCCTCTTGAGCCTGCCTGAACACCTCCCAGGCATGAGGCACTCAGCTCATGAACACCATCCTCTTCACCCCCACAGCAAGACCAGTTCATTGAAATACGGAAGGGGGCTGTACCACCATGTCAGTGACAAGAGCTATGAAGTCTGCAAGAGCATTCTTAGTAGGTGTCACAGCTGGCGTCCCAGAGTCACTGGTTTAACTGCTCTGCACAGAGATTAGCTTCACACTACAAAACTGCATCCTTAGAAAATGAAAAGTAAAGGAACATGAGGGTATGAGCCATTGTATCTCTTGTGTTTGAACACTGCTGACTACTTTTTGGGAGGGGTTGAAGAGAAACCCAGTGAATGATCAGTACCTATCTAGTCATCTGTCCAGGTTTATAACAACAGGTACAGCTTGCAGCTCTTTGCCTTTGGTAAATTCTGTTAAGTAACAAAAATAAATAATTTAAGACTGCTACCTCAATCTTGAGTATTTTGTAGTCTGGGCTTCCCCTACTGCCCTACTCTTTTTTCATGCTGACTCTTGAAAACTGCTTCCTTAGGGAGGTACATTTATGGGCTGTGCTTTTGAGGAGGTATCCAAGTTTTCTTACCACTGACTGGCTACTTACATTTCCCAAAATGTGTACATTCCTCTTCCAAACACTTCTTTGCTATTCTGAATGTTAATCCTCTGTGCTTTCTCCCAAAGAAAGTAATCACAAGCCCACCACCATATCTCACTAAAGCACAGTTTGCAGGCTGATTTTGCACAAAGCCACCATGGAGTTGTGTTCAGCACAGATTTTCCTGTAGCTTCCAGCTATGTGCATTCCTGTCCACAAAATAAACAACAGGTATATGGGGCTCAGAGCCTTCAAGGGTGACAAAGGACAGATTTTTTCCTTAGGGAAGGAATGAATACTCAGTGCTAGAAGGGGACTAACAGGAAAAAGATATTAAAAGTTTTGTGCTAGGAAATTATGTAGAGGTAAGGGAAAATGCTTGGAGAAGGGAAAGATTTACATTTTGAATGTCAATTGCTAACTTCTACTGCGTACATTATAATTTTAGTTAGCCAAAGAAATGAGAAGGCATTTGAAGACATGAGAATACAAAAAAACAGTCTGAGCAGAAGTGGCAGGTTAAGTATTGAAGCCTAAGTTAGTACTGTAGAAGTTAAATTTTGCACAGCAACTTACCTGAAATTCAGCTACTTTGCAACAGTGGTAAACAGTAGATCAAACTCATGCTGATAAAAATGCTTTCTTAAATAATAGTGATATGATCTAGTTTACAATAAATTGGTTAGTTCAACAAATACTCCAGTATCTAGTGAGCTAAATAACAATAACGATGAAGTACCTCATCAAACTGTTTGTCTTATGAAGGCTGGGTTCCGCTGTGGATAAAAACACACAAAACTCTCCTTTGAGCAGGAACTGAAATGCAGAATGGTCTTTTTTGAATCAACCAAACAAATACTAAATCGAGAAAAATCTCCCAAAATCTGGAAGGAAGTCTCTATTGAGAATATCCCCAAAGCAGCATCAAAATCCATTATTGACAGTGCTTGCTGGGAATAAAGCTCTCTTGGCTCTGCAAATTGCCTGAGGACAACTTCTTCTCCAGGAAGCACATGGGCTTCCATAATCCTGGTGGTTCTGCTGCTGGAGAGATGGGACTTTAAACAGGGACATTCCTGTCCAAAAAAGAAAAATCCTTTTTATTACATTCTGAAGCAAAAGATCTGGGTCATTCCTAAGAGACTCTTTTGTTTGGGGGAAGCAAGTTAACCATTTATGGCTTCTCTGCTAAGAAAAGGAAAAACTCATTTCCTGAAGACTCTTTCTGGACTTCATAAATACATTGAACTACTAAGCCTTATACTAGTCTTTTGTGCAAGCCAGAAATGAAATAAAAGATAATCATAGTCTGAACTAAAGTTGTTGTTTTTTATATTAACTTTTGGTTATTTTAATCTCATGAACAACAGCTTTTATCTAAAAGAAAAACTTTTAGATAAAAGGTTTCTGGTTAGCAGTACCTTTATGCTCCAGTGTCAGTGCAAACTATGTATGTAAGCGATCTTCAATGCAGTACTTGCTTACACTGTACCTTGCTGATGAAAAATAATAATTGAAGACAACCTTGGAATGTTCTAAAAGCAATCACTGAAATTTTTACTTTGTACTGTGAACACCAAGTGAATCAACCTGATTGCATTCCTACAGTACCTACAGATGCAGATCAGCTATATAACTTCATCAAAAGCTGCAGTTTATGATCTACCATCCAGATTATTACAGAAACACGATAGTATATCTTTACTATGGTGATTGTCACATTAGACGAGCCAAAAACTTTACAGAAATGTATATGGAATAGCGGTGGGTATAGAAAAATAAACAGCTTCTGATCACAATATTCTTGCTAATTATTTGTATATATTTAGGATTTCTTTTCCAAGTCACCGTGTACCAACTTGAAAGAAGTTATTTTCCAACCAGTTTCAATGGATAGCATTTCCTGAGCTTATGTCTGTTTCTAGAACAGTGAAACCAGAAGGCCCAGGTTTTTGCCATTTTTCTGAAATTAAATCTCCTCTCTTTCATGACAATGCACCATTCTGTTTGGCAACATATCTGCACTTTAATTTCTATTTTGCATTAGCCAGTTGTGAAGCTGGCATGCACAACAATATTTTCAGATTATGATCACAGAAGTAGCAGAGATGGTTTAGGGCCTCCAGCCTCTTGTTCATAACAATCTCCTTGTTGCAAGTTTCTGATCTGACAAGAGAGACAGTGGAACAAACCAGACACACACTCTTGATTCTCTTCAGGGTGAGGTTAGCCAGCCTATAGAAAGTTACTCAAGCCAGCTAGTTGATGCTACATGGACACAGGACATATGCTCTGTAGTTTACACACACTCTTGATTCTCTTCAGGGTGAGGTTAGCCAGCCTATAGAAAGTTACTCAAGTCAGCTAGTTGATGCTACATGGACACAGGACATATGCTCTGTAGTTTAGTCATGCAGGACTCTCCTCCAAGCATTTCCAGCCCTTTCTCTAAGAATAATCTGCCCAAAGTTTCACTCATTTTCAAGAATTGAGACCTGAAGTTCAATATCCTACTTTCACATATAAAGAAGTAACTTAATACCTTGTGACCATTCATATGAGACTGACACAAAGCAAGGACCAAACACAACCTGAATGTTGAAGAAGCTCAGTTCCCAAAATCATGGCGTCTTACTCCCAGAAGTCTCTTTCTTTCATAGCGTTAAAGATCAAAAGTAAAGTGAGGTTCTCACCTCACAGTATAAAAATCTACTAAAATCCACTAAAAATCATACAAAAATCTACTGTATTGGGTCTGGCTCAGATGGAGTTAATTTTCTTCATAGTATCCTGTGTGATGCTATGTTCTGGACTTGTGACTAAAACAGTGTTGATAACACACCAGCATTCTGGCTGTCGCTGAGCGGCACTTGTACCCATACACAACATCCTTTAGTCTCTGATGGGAGCCTTTGGGCTCATTGCCCAAAATGGCTTGGAATCTGCCAAGACAACTAGTGTACTTTTATAAAAATCAGTGATGTCAGTAACAATCATTCTCTTTCAGACACATCCAGAAATCATTCAGATAGAATGCCGGTTACATTGATGGCTCATTCCTCAGATGGCAAAATTATACTGGCCTTCTTTTCATTAAAGCAGAAGCAAGAAAACCTAAACAGATTACGTATTAATTTTAGATTTCTTTTTCTCCAAAGTAGCAATGATTAATCAGCTTATTCTTTCTGCATATCTATTCTCATGAATAATTATGAAATCTTTGAAACTGTGATTCACCCATAATAAGAGGATGTATTAATTGCTCAAGTAGTTTTAAACTTTGAAAGTTTATCAAGGGATTATGTGTCTTTCCCAAATTTATGCTATGTCAGAAGTATCTTTTCAAGTTGTTTGAAACATCATAGCTTTACAGAAACAAGAGATTTACTCCTCTCCTTTTAAGATAACTTCATTAAGAAAATTATTTGTGAGCAGGTCAGTATATCTAACCTGATGAATTCAGAAATTTGACTAGCAGGATAAATTATATAGAAAAAAGGACTTCAGAAGTTTATAAATAAAATGCCAATTCCCACAAGAAAATATTTCTTTTGAATTTAGCTAAGAACTGTTACCCCTCTTCCTCCTACCCAATTCAATGAATTCCGTACTTTGCAGTGCATTATCATTGCCTTTCTTTTACTGAAGTTTTCGGAATCTTTGCTGTTTCTACTGCCTAACCCCTACAATTTATCATACTGTGCATTTGGAGTACTGATTTTCTGGGCTGTTTGGGGGATGAAACTGAACAGGAGATGCAATTTATATCAACTGAAATACAAGTACCCAAGTAGTCCTCTTGACAGCTACATTAAGAAAATTATCAAGAAAAAATATCAGGGTTTTTAAACATTTATCTCTCTCACATTCAGTGACTTAATTATTGCAAGGTAGTCTCAATTAAATTATGCACCAGACTTCTTTTCTATGCCTTCAGCAAAGATTTAAGGGAATAAAAAATAAAGAGCAAGAACTGGTAACAAAATATACTATCATTTACATCTGTATTTCTTATTTCACATGTACTCTGGTTAACAAGTGCTTAACTTACAAATCCATGGCTGTTTGGGAGCCACTAGCAGTTAACTTATGTTCCCATGTCAGGCTTTGTATGGGCACCAACATTTTGAGACAATGGACTCTTTCATTTTCTGCAGCATATTCTTGTGTCCGTATCGCAATGACCAGAGGGAAGGGAACATGACATGACAGAAGCATGGTGGCACAGCGAAAGCTTGTGTGATCCTGAAGTTAATAAATTTAACTAAATTGCATTTTTCACACTTGGATATATCACAGATACAAATCAAAGGACTTGGATAAAGTAAAATATTCCTCTATTAGCTACACCTAAAGCAAAGGGTTTGGGATTTTTGCTACAATTACATTGGCCAGCAACTCTGATGTCTAGGTCTTCCGGTGAGGTTTAGCTTAGTTTTAGGGAAACATTTCATAGCATTGCTCAAGATAAACATAATTCAGTCATCTGCCTTCTATGCTCACTTTAATTTCATTTAATTTTATCACAATAGTCTGGAAATATAGTATTTTTTTCAAAATATCAGCACCTTTCTATTCTTAACTTTGAACATTCTAGATTTTTGCTTAATACATCAGTTCTAAAAATTACATTAATATATATCTTCTCTCCATACTGTACAGGAGCTCCTGAAACAATGGCTTATACCTCGTATTGCTAGATGAAAAGCGAATTACGTAATTTTAATTTAGTTTAATTTAATTTAAAGCCAAGGGAGGCTTTGTTACTTATCTGAACATCTGGACTTCTGCTAACTGTTGTAAAGGCTTGGGAAAGATCTGAAGAAGATGTTACTGGATGAAATTCATGATCCTTGCTGTAAAGAAGGTCAGACGAGAATCAGGAAGGTCAGTTTCTAATTTAGCCATTTATGAAGATAACAAAAAATTCTTCATTTCAGACACTTTTATCTACATCTGCTGAAGAGAGTGGATTGTATGCAAGAGGATAGAGAACATCTCTATTCATGTCAGCAAAGCAGTGAAGTCATTCTTACACAACAATGATATCTGTTAATTTGACATAACTATACTGGGGGACCCTGTTGCAAGACTGAAAATAGCCACATGAAAACAAAAGCTCACTTTGTTCATGTTTTTTTCTTCCTAGATGTAATAAAAAGACTATGATATAGACTCTTGGGCCAAAATACATATAAAAACTACAGCAGGTTCCTGAAATGTGTAGAATTTAAAACTGGTTTGGGGCAAATGGGTGTCTATGAAATATTCAGATCACTTTCTTAGGGCAAGTGGTCCTACAGATAATGTTTCCATAGAACTCAGGCTTCTCATTTTGTCTAAAACTAAGCTGAAAAATATTGAAACGCCTCAAACTTTTCTTGTTAGGTAACAGCCATGGTTCTGACAAATTTCTATTCTTAAGATGCAACTCAGCATACAAAACATGAGATTGAGCCCATATTTTATGTGGTTTTTTTTTATATTTCAGTTAATCCCACTCAACTCAATTTTCTGTCACCAAAGCAGAATTTCTAATGTTCACTTAATTAATTTGCTTACAGTTCAGCTTTTGTTTACAGGAAAGAAAGAAGATAGAGAACGGAGGTGATAGTAAAGACACCAGTATTGCCAAGTGCAAGGTTCAAAAAGTGATGTACTTAGACTTCAGGTGATGTCTCCAGACTTCTAGAATAGGTCTGTCCCTATAAGAAAATTGTGATCATCTAATTAATGATCACTGGTCTCATCAAATATAAGGACCAGCACTAACATTTCTGAGGAAGCAATCACTTTGTATGACCATTCTGCACTCTAAGAGGAATCATAGAATTGTTCAGGTTGGAAAAGACTGTTGAGATCCTAAAGTCCAACCGTTAATCCAGTACCACCAAGTCCGTCACTAAACCATGTCCCTAAGCACCGCATCTACAAGTCTTTTAAATACCTCCAGGGTGGTGATCCAACGGGGACTCCACTGCCTCCCTGGGCAGCCTCTTTCAATGCTTCACAACCCTTTCAGTGAAGACATTTTTCCTAATATCCAACCTAAACCTGCCCTGGCATAGCTTGAGGCCGTTTCCTCTTGTCCTAGTGCTTGTAACTTGGGAGAACAGACCAACATCCACCTCACTTTCAGGTACAACCTCCTTTCAGGTAGCTGCAGAGAGTGAGACTGTCTCCTCTGAGCCTCCTTGTCTCCAGGCTGAACACCCCGGCTCCCTCAGCAGCCCCTCACAACACTTGTGCCCCAGCCCCTTCCCCAGCCCCGCTGCCCGTCTCTGGACACGCTCCAGCCCCTCAGTGTCCCTCCTGCAGCGAGGGGCCCAAACCTGAACACAGGATTCCAGGGGCGGCCTCACCAGTGCCCAGTGCAGGGGGACGGTCACTGCCCTGGTCCCGCTGGCCACGCTGTTGCTGACACAAGCCGGGATGCTGCTGGCCCTCCTGGCCACCTGGGCACGGTGCTGGCTCCTGCCCAGCCGGCTGCCCACCAGCACCCCCAGGCCCTTTCCCCCCAGGCACTTCCCAGCCGCTCTGCCCCAGCCTGGAGCGCTGCGTGGGGCCGGTGTGACCCCAGGGCAGGACCCGGCACTCGGCCCTGTGGAACCTCATACAAGTGGCCTGGGCCCACGGATCCAGCCTGCCCAGACCCCTCTGCGGAGCCTCCTGCCCTCCAGCAGATCAGCACCCCTGCCCAGCCGGGTGTTGGCTGCAGACTCGCTGAGGGGGCACTCGATCCCCTCGCCCAGATCACAGACAGAGACACGAACCGGGACCGGCCCCAGCGCTGAGCCCTGGGGAACACCACGTGTGCCCGGCCGCCAGCTGGATGTGGCTCCGTTCCCCACCCCCCTTTGGGCTCGGCCAGCCAGCCAGCCTTTTACCCAGCCCGGAGCGCACACCTACAGGCCGCGAGCAGCCAGCTTCTCCAAAGGAATGCTGTGGGAGATGGTGTCAAAGGCTTTACTAAAGTACCACAGCCTTTCCCTCATCCACTAAGCAGGTCACCTTGTCAGGAGGGAGATCAGGTTGGTCAAGCAGGACCTGCCTTTCATGAACCCCTGCTGGCTGGGTCTGGTCCCCCGGTTGTCCTGCACATGTTATGTGATGGCGCTTAAGCCTATCTGCTCTGTAACCTTCCCCAGGATCGAGGTCAGGCTGGCAGGCCTGTAGGTCCCTGGATCCTCCTTCTGGCCCTTCTTGTGGGTGGATGTCACACTGGCTAACCTCCAGTCTTCTGGAATCAGAGTAATTCAGTATTTTCCATTCAATATATCCAGGATTAATTAATTAAAAACCAGCTATAATAGCTATCTACTTTACCAATTAATCTAATATGATCATTTTGCATCTAGGTATTTTCTTTTCAGAGGAAATATTAAACTGCCTTGATTTACTTATATGATGCAGAGGAATTTTGATCATCAAATTTTAATTTCTTTATATATAAGCTTCCTAATTCTTCATTGTCTGCTTTCATCTAAAGATATCAGGGAAAAAGATGAGTAACAGTGAATACAGTAATGAAGCCATTTAAATTAATTAAAAGCTTAAACAATACCAAACCAACAAGGATAATTACATGTCCTTTCAATAATTTTAAGTAGCTATTGAGATCTTAGAAAAATACCAAACTGGGCCTGACATGACTCTGTGAACCAGCAAGAAGACTGCTGTTCAGAAGCAAAAAATTTTAATGTTTTTATTTTATAGTTCTTCCAAGATGCATCTTTTCTGAGATACAGTAATTTACCATGCACAGCTTGGTGCATATGGATTTCTGCTTCAGTTAAAATCCAATCTCTCCAAGTAGAAACTGAATAGTTTTATGTATTGTAAAGGAGGATACTGATTACAAGAGTCTTTGATTCTAAAATACTTCCATTGTTCATAAGGATTTACTTCTACTTATCATCAGACAATGGAAGCCTAATAAAAGAAAAATAAAATTATATCACAGCACAGAAATAACTAGATTGCCTCAACAGCTGCAAACTCCTCAAATTATTACATATACATCCTAGAATTATCTCTTAGCAATGGAGCTGAATGAAAACATCATTTGTCACTAAAAAAGTACAGCCACTATAGATGTGTCCACCCTTAAATTCCTACAAAAATCTATTGAAATGTTAGACAAAATGAAGTACAAAGACACAAAGTAGGACTTTTAGCAAGAGTTTAACTGCCAGCTTATTTGAAGAGCTGCAAAGTACAGAAATACCAAATGGTGAATTGGGAACAAAGGTTTGGGGTTTTTTGTGTGACCCTCCAAGAAGAAAAATTAAGAACTTACTATCTGGATATAGTTTCTTGTAAAATTAATATTAGTTACTGGTTTAGCAAAAAGTTGCCAGCATTTGTTTTACAAAGACAAAAATTAAACTAAACAAAATAAAGAAAGGAAAGTAGAAGACACATTAGAAGTAATGACTGGCCCAAATTTCAGAACTTAAGGGACATTTAAATTAACTTGAAAGGGCTCAAATTAACTGGATCAGCTCAGGAAAAAAAGTCTGTTTTTCTTAAAACTACAAAAGCAGTAAGTAATTTACGTGCAATCAGAGAAAAGTGGGTTTTTTCACCAAACTTAGGTATCAAAAATCTTTGGTTTACATAAAGCTAATGTAGGTGCTAGGACTCCTTCTGCAGCCATAAGGGAAGACAGGCATCTCCAAAATAAAATTCCTCTCATCTTGTCCAGCTGCTATCAGCCGTCCAGTAAGTTAAGGTGAGAAAACAGCTTTTCATTTTTAAAGCTACCTAAGATGAATGTCATGTTATGGGGTAGCAGCAGAAGTTTTTGAAATATTAATTTAAAAAAATCATTAAATCTTGCTTGCAAAAATCAACTTCTTGGAATGTGCAGTTAGGCAGATAGAGAACCAATGCAAAATAAATGCTACAAACTCAGAACACTGAGTATTTGCCCACTGAGGTATTTCAAGAATAGCCAGTGTGTCTTGAACTCTGCCCAATATAATCCTATATTGCATATTAAAGTAGGGATCTAAAGCACTGGCATTACTCTTGCCTGAATTGTGATAGGGAGTGAGGCTGAATAAAAAAAAATGACGTATATGTCATATTTATATATAAGAGAATCAAGTTTCCATCTCTTTTTTGTGGTAACATGGGATTTGTTATGAAGTTCAGCAAGAAAAAGATTTATCTCTAGAGTTAGGAAAGAGAAATTAGAACCAGAACTTTTTTTTTTTTTTTTTGTCCTTAACTAGAGGCAAGTTGTTGACTCAGGGCCCAGAGACTAGCAGCAACTTCAAACATTACTTACATAATTAAAGGTCCGAGACAAAGACATTTGAAAAATATAAAAGCATATAAAAGTGTACTTCATAAAGTGTTTTGACTACTGAGCAATAATATAATACAAACATAATGAGTCAACACTGAGTTTGTTGATCTACAACTACTATGTCAAAACCATGGTGGAACATAGACATGTTGCAGTTAGAGATTGAAATACAGTGTCCAGAGCACTTTATTTACAGAAATGTCATTTTTTTCTTAGAAATTTGTCTAGTATATCATTCACCCTACTTATTACTTATAGTACTTTCAAGTATGGTTGTGTTCACATTTTTTAAATTTGTTGTGATATTCACATTAAAAATAATTGAATGACATTTCCAAAGAAGCTTGGAGCACCATATCTTGAGCGGCAAGTGTGTTTGTGCTTTATGCAACATTGTGTGCAAATAACGTTGCCATAAAGGGGAAGAGGAAAATGCTGAATGCCGGCAATGTGCTTTCTGCCATGGAGGAAATGGAGTTTCAGCAATTTGTAGCCCCTTTAAAGGAATCACTGGAAGGTTACAGGAGTGAACAGAAAGGAAAGAAAGAAACAAGGAAACACTGACTTTTTAAAAAAAAAACAACTTTGGAAGGTTGTGAAAACAAATTTTCACATGAAAATTGTCAGCTTTGGCAATAAACCATTGTCAGTATTACTTCAGCTAATATAATATTTTGACTTTGAGAAGTCATGGAGATTGGGGGGCATCCCAGAAGACTGGCAGAAGGCTAATGTCACCCCCATCTACAAGAAGAGCTTAAAGGAGGGTCCAGGAAACTACAGTCCCATCAGTCATACTTCAGTCCCTGGGAAAGTTATGGAACGAATCCTCTGGGGGGCCATCACAAGTCAAATGGATTTTTTTTTACCATGTTTTCTGCTGACAAATTTCTTGCCCATGTCTCTTTCATGGATCTTCACATCTGCGCAGCTTTTTTCTCCCCTGAACTACAGTCAGGTAGTTTCTCTCTGTGTTCTCTCTGGATCCCAGGTTTCTGTCCTGTTGTGTGGTCCCACTGCAGTGCAGGCTTTGAGCTGAAGGACGTCAGTCACTCTTTGAAGCTGACCCACATCAGATGTTTGAGAGGCACTCAGAATGGCGAGGAAGCAGCACAGACACCCAGGAACAGCTGTTCAGAGCTATCAGTTACTAAACTCGCTGCAGACCATGTGCAAGCCACAATAGTTTGAAAGCCAGCTTTTGAAATGTTTGCACAGGAAGAGGTAAATGCCTGTCCCAGTACAAAAAGCTACCTGGGCGAAGAAATTCAACCCACGCAGCTGAAGTCTGAGAGAATTGCAAGCATGTTAAATAGGGCCATAAAATGTGAAGCTTCAGATGTTCTTATTTACGAAGTAGGGCATGGGGAAAAAGGAAAGGGGCAGTGTCAGCCCTGCCTGCAGTATCTAGAGCTTTATCTTCAGTGTCTAATAACTGTGACCTCACAACGAAATACCATTGTGTAAAATACAGTGATGCTCTGTGAAGCAGGTGTGAGATTTCAGGCTTCCCTGCTGCTTTAAACTAGGCTTACTCTGACTCTCTTCTGAGCCCAGTGAAATCTTTGTAGTGTGTGTCTGCTTCAGCAGGGTTGGCAGTAAGTTACTCCTGTTGCTCCAGTTCCAAATAGCATTGGACGTTCTACAGAGAGACAGCCGTTTGAGCCTCCTCAGGTGGAGAACACTGAGCCTGGACCTCACACATTTAAAGGCAGTGGCTCTAACAAAGCTGGAGGAGATGTGCCTTTAAAGAAAAGCATGCCTCCTGTTCCTATGCACGTTCTCTGAAAGACGTTAATTTTCTCTTAGGGGAGAGACCTTGCTACAATGTGCCAGACATCAAACAACTGACACTCAACCCCAGTTATGTGGGACAACAGCATGAATTCATTTGCACACTCATCCTCAGATTCCCCAGCGGCTCAGTCCGGGTGGCTCCTCTTTAGTGTGCCAGTCTTTCTGGTAGCTAACAATATGTTTCAGGTTTCATTCTTCTAACAGGAAGCTAAAATATCAGATATTGCAAATGTTCCTCAGTCTCACTGAGTACTGTATTCATCAGCGAAACTAGGACTGAAAGAGATTTGCTTATCTATTACCTGAAGGTTGTATTCATCTATCCTAGCTTACACCTGCATGCCTGTGCCAAGAGGCAGGCTCCAAGCATCAGACATACTTATCCATCAAGTAATACCAGGCTGAAAGACTTAGCAGGAATGACATAAATATGGCTTTCAGTACATTTGCTAAAAATGAGTGTAGTCTAATCATCATACTTGTCAAAGAAAAAAAAAAGAAGTAAGCATTTTAAAGACCTGCTGTAAGTAATTTCTGTGAAATCCAACTCCTATTTATACAACAGATATTTTCTGTTGCTTGAAAACTGTTCCATCTTTACCCTGGCTATATCCCCTTTGAAAATTAAAAAGTATCTTTTATCCTACTCGGTAAATCAGCTTAACCTTCTAGCTATTCATTTGACCTTATTTTCTTAGACCAGCCTTGAAGTTACATTTTCCTTTTTTGCAGTGTTAATATGTAGTGAATACCAAGTCATCCAACACTGCATTGATGTATTCCAATATCATCCCAATACACTCCCTTTGGATTAATTAAAAAAGAAATATGAACTTTCCATTGTATATGAATTCTCCACAACCTTGGCTTTATAAAAAAGTCTGATAGAACTGTTGATCCATTAGCTTTATAATTCTTTGATGAAGTTAAATACAACTGTGGCAAGATGGGATTTTTTTTCCCTACAAAATCTATATTAAGATATCAGCCTGCAAGTAAACAATAAAACAAACACCAGGGACTTTGCCAGACTGAATCCCACTAGTCAATTGTGGTTAAGAAAGAAAAATATTAAGACTTCATCTAAAATCAAATGCCATTTGATCAGCAGCATGTGAACCACAGCATAGCCATAACTGAATACTGAATTTCTGAATAGTGAATAACAAAACTGAATAGTGTTTATCAAACACTAATTCAGGTCACTTGCTCTTCTCTCCCATGGTTCACCATGCTCACCTTTTTGACCACCCCACATGATGCATCATAAAAGACGAGGTCCAAAGGAAACAAAGGTTTTGTTTCCTTAGGACAAGGACAAAGACAACTGTAAGAAAGACAAGTTTTAATGGTTTCTCTATTTGTGAGCAAGTGATTTCACATTTTAGAAAGTGAAAGATCTAAAATATAAACATCCATAAATGCAAGCTAGATATACTCACTCACCTGCACAGGCACAATGGAACCACATGGCAATTTTTGTAGTCAGACTAAAAAACAGCAGTAGACACCAAGGTCCTCAAAAGTTTTTTTCTGAATCAAGCATTTTTCAAGCAAAAGAGACCTTGTATTAGAATGAATAGGCATCACTAAAAGTACCAAACAGCTAAATTCCACGTGCAAGCTCCCATCACAGATAATGTTTAAACAGAATCAAAGAGATGATAGATGTGATCTTTGTATAAATGGAATTATCACTAAAAGCACAGAAACCTCTTTAAGTTCCTTTGTTCAATGACCAGATTTGAGAGAGGTCAAAATATCTTTCCCCTATTAATTTTTCCACTGAAAAAATACACACTATTTGGATATAATAGAAAAAGCAAATACAGATCATCTAAATACAGATATTTTTGGAAAAAGGGACAAAGCATAAAAGATATCTTTGCTTCTTCAACTTAGGACATCCACTTCATGGAAGATTTGGAAGAAAGCAGAATTATTTTACACTTGCAGTGGGTAGCACAACTTGTATGGTAAACGAGAAAATAAGCAGCAGCACACAGATAGCTCCAAATCACAATGTAAGATCCTAGATAACATACTATAGTTTGGTTCATTTCTAATCTGCACCTAGACTTTCACTTACAGCACAAATGAGAAATCAGACCCATTCTTCATTTTGTATTTGACATCCTGAGGATTATTCTTGACATGCTGCACTGATATCAGAAATAAATTGTTAGTAAATTGAACAGTGTTCTAAAAGATATTTGGCTGCATTGTTCATATTATGTGCCCTTAACAGTATTAGACTGAGCAATAGAAGATTGAACCTTAAGGCATATGTATAATAGGATTGAAATGCAGTTCATATGCCAAGTCAGGTCTTGGTTTTCTTGATCGTAGTCCTTATGAGTACAATCTTAGCATCTCATTAATAAAATCACCATATAAAACCTGTATTTGCATTACACGTAAATATTAAAAATTCTAAGGTTGCAAAGTCAAAGACTGGAAAAAGACAGAGATAGAGCTACCTGTGTAATAAACTGCATTATGGAATTATGCCAGACTTTTAAAAAAAGGGTCAGTATTCACTATGGTGCATTTAAGTTAAAAAAAACAAAAAAAATATTTTAAAAAAAGGAGTTAAAAAAAGAGTCCATACAAGGAACTCAAGAGTTCCACTGACATTTCAAAGTTGTCATCTGGACATGCTGATGACTATAACTGGGTGAATTTATATTAAAAATGTAAAAGCCGTGGCTCCAATCTAGGGCACACATTCTAATAAACTACAGTACATGAGGGAGAAGAAATTAAGAGTTACATTGTGCCCAGATGTTATGAGGATTACATGAGGTTCAGAATGGGCTTCCACCACTCAAACAATTATCAGGAGATAACCACTGATTCTCGTGCCCAGGGTAACGCAGAAACTGCTTGCTTCAGTTAATCAGTTGTCTGAAGAGCAGAGGCCCAGAAAATATTACAGCCTCTGACGGTGATATCAGAGATCAGTAATCTGGGAAACTGAGGTACAAGGATGTCAGAGTTGTCCATCATCGTGCAGAAGATGTCCATCTGTCAGAGAAGGAGAAGAGGATTTTTGGTCATAGGCTTGCCAAGCTGGTGAAGAAGGCTTTAAGCTAAAGTCCTGGGGAAGGAAACCTCAATCCAACCCACTCCTACCAGTTTGATGCCAGTGCTAGCAAGAGATGCCCAGACCCTGGAGAGGGATTGCAGGTCAGCTGGAGAGCACCTGAAGAGCAGCACAAAGGGTTCCCAGCCACTCCAGCCAGTAAGTCAGCTTCATTGGGGCCCACCTTAAATGCCTCTATGCAAACACACATAGCATGGGGAACAAACAAGAGGAGTTAGAGACTTGGGGGTGTTGGTGCTCAACATGACCCAGCAATATGCGCTTGCAGCCCAGAAAGCCAACCATAACCTGCACTGCATCAAAAGAAGCCTGGCCAGAAGGTCGAGGGAGGTGATTCTTCCCCTCTACTCCACCCTCGTGAGATCTCACTTGGAGTACTGTGTTTAGCACTGGAGCCCCCAACATAAGAAAGGCATGGACCTGTTGGAATGAGCCCAGAGGAGGGCCACGAAGATGACCAGAGAGCTGGAGCACCTCTCCTGTGAAGACAGGCTGAGAGAGTTGGAGTTGTTCAGCCTGGAGAAGAGCAGGCTCCGGGGAGACCTTATAGGGCCTTCCAGCACATAAAGGGGGCCTACAAGAAAGCTGGAGAGGGACTTTTTAAAAGGACATGTAGCAATAGGACAAGGTAATGGCTTTAAACTAAAAGAGGGCAGATTTAGATTAGATATTAGGGAAAAAAAGATTTAAAATCCCAGTGATAAGACACTGGCACAGGCTGCCCAGAGAAGTTAGGGATGCCCCATCCCTGGAACAACCTGGTCTAGTGGAAGGTGCCCCTGTCCATGGCCAGTGGGGTGGAATTAGAGGATCTTCAAGGTCCCTTCCAACCCAAGCCATTCTACAATTCTACATAATGCAGGAACAGACTGAAAAGCATAACGGCTGCTAAACTTCAGGTTAGTTCCAGGGAGACCAAAGCTCTTCACCTAAAAGTTTGGTATTTAAATTTATGGATCTGTGTCAGGAATTTGTTAGCTAATGAGAGAAGATTTGTTAAGGTGAAGGGAAAGGAGCCAAGGACAAAAGGAAGAAAACAGAAAGATTATCTGGTGGAAGAGGACTAAGTGAAAATGTAAAAAAACCCAAAACTTGCAGAAAGTCTGCAGAGGAGAAAAGACTTTTCAGAATGAAGATTCTAGAATCTAGTTTGGTATCACCACTTGAGTCCTACAGATCTCTGCCTGAATTGCCTCAGGTCCAGCTACAAAAAAAGAGAAAAGGGGTGTTTCTGTCTGCAGAACAGGTTCAATGCACTCTGACCTCTCTTGCCTCGGGAATCCACCACCTGTGGAGAGTGCCCATGAGCTCCTGCAGCCCTAAACAAGGCCAAAAATTCCAGGAAGGTTTAAGGTTATAATTTCAGCACAGAGAAGCTCCATGACTGTTTTTCACTGCAAATATTTTAAGGACATTCAGAAGAATTTAGAGAATTACAGTTTGCATAAGCCTGTTCACCAGGCAAGAAGACAAACAAGATGGCTAAACTTAAGTTAGAAAAACAGGCAAACTAAAAATTCAGATATTGAATTAATCTCCTTGTCATATGTGACTAGATATGCACATTATAGAAATTAAACAAGCGAGCTGTGAATGTTGTGGGACAAGGATTAAAGACAAAACTACACACATGTCCAGTTAAAACCATTAAAAAAATTAGAATTTGCTAAAATATTTGATGGCTTGGATTTTAGTAGTTTTTAGCTGAAAACTGCATGAAAAGAAAGTAAGGGGGAGAGATCAATCTGGAATTTGCACATTCAAAAGGAAAGACCTCAGCATCCTCCAAATTTTCCACATCAGGCTGCCTAGGAAACCTGTCTGTCAGCATTGACTCGAGGATGAAGATCCATTTAGACAGAACAGCTGAAGGAGGTGCTGTCTTCAATTTATGGTCCTTTTCTAAAGGTTGCTATTCCCAAAGCAGAGATGGCTGAGAGAGCAAGCTATCCACTCCTGAACTGCCACAGCCAACATCCAAACATTTTAACATAACCTGAGATTAGTCATCCAACCAACTTCATCTTGGCTGTAGAAAGTGGAAGATTAAGCAGAACTCAGGCCTTACAGATAGCAGACCATCAGCCCTCAGATTCCAACCATCTGGCACGTCTGCCTGAACCATGTCCTGTAAATCAGCCTGAGATACATTCCTTCCACTGTTTGAACACAAATATGAGTGTAGAGCACCTCAGCTTTCAAGCAGAAATTTGTCTGAAAGCTTTTCCTGTAGATCCTATCTTCCTGCCAGGTCAGAGGCACCTGCACATGAAATTCTTGCAGCCACAATTCCATTGCTGGACATAAGATGCACAGGCATTGGCTTGGAGCCTGCACTGCAGTAAGCAGCAGGGAATGTTACACACACCATTCAAAATCGAAATACAGAGTTTTGACCCTGTTCCTAGAAGATAAGCTGCCTTTCAAACACTGAAGGATGCAATGGCTTAGCTCTGTTTACTTTGCCAGGAATCATAAGGCTTCATCCCACTAAAGAGTATCTGACCGCTCCAGGCACAGACAGCAAGCACACAGATTCAGAAGCAAAACATCCATAAAAAAAAAAAAAAAATCCATAAATTAATAGGCGTTAAACTGACTGGCTTAATTCTTCAGCTAACTGGCAGGTATCCACCTGGTAAGAAGCTGGAGGTTGGTGGCATTTCTACTGACAAGTAACAGCATAAAAGTTTTCAAAAATACGGTGGTTTGGCTTATAGATGATCTTCTGAAGCCTTAGTTATTGCATAGCTGACTAACAAAACCCTCCCAAAATGCTTTTGTAAATCCATGCACACATACCCACATTATAGGAAAAGTCTTAAAATACTGTAACTACAAATTAGACACAGCTGATGCACTTGTAAACTCATAAAGGTTATCAACTTGCATTCAAGAGGCTTCCTCTGAAAATGAAGTTAAAAAACATTGTCCCAAGCCAGACTTGTATCACTTATTCAAAGGGAAATCTAATTAGTATTCCATTATGTCACTGTGTGAATAATTTGCGATAAGGAAGAAGCTTCAGAAATTTATGTTTGATGCTAAAGCTCAATGACCAGTTCTGCAAAGCACAAGAATCACAGAAGACAACAGGCTGACTCTGTCTGAAATTCCCTTTGCTATGCTTTTTTTTCCCCCTCCCAAACACCGACAACAGCAAGACTATAGAAAGGCTTAATCCCTGGGGCCAAAAAACCCACTGCCCATCACCTCTGTACCTACAAAGGCATGTGTGAATGCGCACAGACTCAGACACAACAGATGAAAAAAGTATCCTCAAAACTACAAGCTAAAATTAGTTGGAATACATTTTCACATTGAAAAATTGTTTGATGTGACAGAGAATGACATTATTCACTTTGAGGTTTTATCACTATTTCATTAATTCTTTTTTTCAAGATCAAAGAAAGAAATAAGCTTACATTGGTTATATTATTGACTATGGTGTTGATACAAGTTTTCTAACTGGCATTTGTTTTATTGAACCAGCAGAGTGCTCTTTTCTCTTTTTCCTTTTTATGCAAAGTTTTTATATAATATGAATAGCCGAGAGGTCATAAGTATAAAATGACTCATAAGGAGAATTATTAATGCTGGTAAATTGGGTAATACTCCATAGGATATGACAAAGTAATTACTTTCTCAGGAACTCCCCACTCACATCAATATACACTGATAATATGCTCTGTACATTTATTTATTAGGTATATGCTTAAACAGATAGATGCTTCAGATTTTTCTTTTCAAATGCAGGTACCATTCTGTTCAAATATTCCATTTTCCTTCCCATATAGAAATAGATGTATTTTTCTTACTGCACGCACTTCAAAGATTTATAAATAAAAAAGGAGATTAAATATTTACAAATAAGTGTGGAGATCTTTCCTCTGTATGCCAATAAACATGAGATCAGACATTTTTCAGTGGAAGCAGTGGATTATTTGACAGTTGGTTGCCAAGGACAAAAATGGTGGAGATCTGAGGTAGGTCACATGCACTGGATGTAAACACTGCCAGCTTATCTACTACACACTCTGTTTACCTCTCCCCTTTATTGCTTATTAATATTTTAAATTGTATTGTCTTTCTAATTTTATTTATTTTCTCCTTGAGGCCTGGTCCCCCCTTTATCTGTAAAATGTCATTAAAGGTTTAACAAGCTGTATGTTCTGCGGTTCACATGTTGCTGACAAAAAATATATCTCATAACTGCAGAATTTCCTAGGTCCTATTGATACGTACCCTCATGATGCGTTATAATTCTGAATTAAACTGCAGATAGACAAGAACCTCCATTTGGTGAGAAAAATTGTCACTTGTCCAGTGGAGTTTTCCAGTCTTCTGCCTTCTCCATGTTGAACACAGCTCTTAAGCACACAGATGACACCAAACTTCTCCACCTGTTTCAAAGGGCCATAAAAAAAGACCCAGACTTGATTATAATGAAAGAGTCCCTGGCTACATGGAGAATGGAAGAAACAAATATGGCAGTTGTGAAACTCATGCTTTTAAGAAGAAAATACAATTTCTTCTTACCCTGTCTCATGCGTCTCCTTTCTCCTCTCCAGTCAGCTTTACATTACAAGGAATGCTACTGAGAACCAGAAAAAATGCAACAGCATTTTTGATTGTCAGCATTTCTGAGGGTACAGTAGATGCACAGAAGCAATAAAATGGAAAATAAGTGAGAAAAATCTACTGGTTTTGAAGGCTGTGCACTTAATATATACAAGGCATTTCAAAACCCACAACAGCAATGACAGGGAAAAAACTGCTAAAAATCAGTGAAAGGGGCACTAGGAACCATGAATTCCAGAGAGGAAATGTTTATTGTGCAAGGTAAGAACTCACAAAAAAGATGAGCAATAGAAGTGGTTCCTACAGTCAAAAAAAAATTATACTAGTTTAGAATACTTAGTTCAGAATATCTTCTGCACATCTTGAATACAAATGCAAAACAGCAGCTGTTTTTCCCAGATTTTGCACATAGAGGAACTGAGGCACAGGAAGAATAAAACATCTATCTTAGCTCATCTAGTGTTCCAGCAGAAAATCCAGGAATTGGAGTTCAAGAGATCTGAGCTCTAATGCAGACACTAGAGAGACACAGCTCTAGGTACACAGAGTGTACTATCACTAACGAAGTCTGCATTTTTCATTTAGAGTCTAAGACTTCTCTTTCAGAAACCAAACAGGTCACTAATGCTTTTGGATACATTAATAAAAAAAGGAAAATGAAATGGTATACAAAAATCTAGATATGGCAGTATTCATAGGCAAATGTATAGTTCAAGGAAAAATGTTAATTGGGCCCTAAAGGAAGAACATATGCCCTCAAAGGAGCAGAAATACTCACACATAAATATCAGAAGATAAACAACAGACTCCACAAAAGTGGAATTTTACAGAAAACACCAAAAGCAAAACTAAAATATATCCAAACAAGAATAAGGTCAACAGCACAGCTGCTACTATGAGGGCAGAATATGGCCATTTGGTAAAAGCATCAGGCAATTAGGAAAAAAACCCAAAACAATTAAATAATTGCAGATGCTGACATTTAATGTATCAGCTCAAAAATGTCAACATCCCTACCTAAGAGAATTTCTATAACATTTAAGAAACAGAAAACCAGAAGAACGAGTAACAAAATAGTCTTGAATATTCTAAATCTGACATACAAAATAGGCACAGGTCTATACACAGAAGTTGCCAAGTGATCTGAACAGGGCAAAGAGCCTTTTGATGCTTTAACAAGCACAGGTGAAACTGAAATGCTAATATGTAAGCAAACTGTCAGCCAGGGATGACTGAGAATAACTACTGAGGTATGAAGAAAAGCAGCAGCAGAAGCAGAGGAGGTTGGGATTGAGCTAATTTGGATTGAAAGTGCTGGGTCCTGGCAAGAAAGAAATGCTTAGTAAAGCAGTAATGACCCAGTAAGGCAAAAAAGAGTTACTAAAAAGATAAATGTTTAATTTAAAACATATTCAAGGAAATGCAAGTATTTCAATGTGTTGGGTTTTTTTTCTTCACATACTATTTTGACAGAAAGCAAGATTATTTTTTTCCATTTTTAAAATGGCCTTTCTCTCTCTAGCTTTCTCCCTGGTGTCCCTTCATACCAGACACACCTCATGTAATGAACTAGGGTGCAGGAAGGGAGAAAAAGAAGGGTAAAACAATAGCAATTGCAGACAACAGAAAGGGGGAAAAGTTTCTTGTTAAAGATCTGCTTCATTTGTAATAAAACAGAGAAAAAACAATTTTCATTAAAAAAAATTACATGTGAAATCTTTTAATGAATCTATTTGTTAATTTTTCAGTCCTTAACCTAAAGCTTTGATTAAAAAGCTGACTCTTCAGGCAAGCATGTGTAGCCTGTCAGGTAAAAATGAAGGAGTGCATGGGATACATTCTGGTACTAGCTATGCTTTTGCATAATTCCAGATTACAGTTTCTTAAATAACTTAGAAAATACAGGGAACAAAAAGCATCATAGGGTAACCGCACAACTAAACAAAAGAATTTTGTAGGACCAGTTAAACACCATTTACTGTTCGAGTGGATTAAGCTCTTCAAAAGGAGCCTTAAGGTCTATCCTGGTTTGACTCTATGCAGTATTTTCTTAAATATTTGAATGGTGGAATAGCAGAAGGCTTGCAAATATTTTGTCACAGGCTTCAAGAATATGAGGAAGGAGACATGACAGCAGCTAATCAAACTCCAGCACCAGATGCAGAAGGTGCTAAAGATCACAGCATATTATTTTAGCTGGAAAAAGTCAATTCTTAGTTTCAAGACATTCTAACAGTATCTTAAAGAGTTGTCTGACAATTCCAGATTTGAAGAAAACCTGAGCAATAAGGAACAAGACATCCTGAAAAGAAAAGTGACCACAAAACTTGCTGCCATAGATTTCAGCAGATCATGAGAAGTTCAACAGCAGCACTGGAGAATAACTGCTCCCCACCTGCCTCTCGTGTGGGCTACACTGAATCTGAAGCCATGGCTGTCACACACGCCGGCCTCAGCACAAAACTGGTGAACAGGGAAAAAGTTTAGAAATTGCCCACAGGGCAGGTCTAAAGACTGTTCTTGCAAGAAGAGCAGGTCAAAAGGTTTTTGATCCACTCCGCTTGTTAATTTATTTAATAATAGAGAAGGAAAGGGTGGTATTTAAGAGGATAAACTCAAGTTGAAAACCGTACATCGACACAGTCTGTGTTATGCCACGCGACATAACAGCTCCCAATTCACAGGCACATGCTCACATACTCACAGAAGCATTTGGCAGACTTTGGCACTAACAACAGCAGGGCAGTAGCACCAATGCTGTAAGCGTGACTTCTGTGTTACTTAAAGAAATAAAATGCCTCTACTATTTTAATACTGAAACTAAAAAGGACATTTGGATCTGCACCACACAAATGGAGCATACATAGATTATGAGGGCAGAATTTAAAAGAGGTCATAACAGCACACAGATGTGTTATTGACACTGCTTCTCTAATGCCGTGCTGGTTTTACATGTGAAAGGCCAGCCTTGCTACAAATTCTGCACAAGCTCATCAAAATCAATGAAGATGCACTAGCTGGCTTCTGCTGATGTTAAACCCCATCAAGCAGGGCCTGCAAAGGCTTTCCTCTTTGGAGACTTTTCTTGAATTAGTCTAGAAACCATCAGTAGCAACAAAAATACTTCCTGGGAGAGAGTTTTCAAGCATACATAATGCACTAGATATTTACAGGTTCTCACAGCTTTTTGCAGGACCTTTCCCTGAGAACACCTGCCAGTCAGGCCCTCAGCTAGCTCTGCAGAGAGCGACTGGCTTAGTGAAAGTAATTATGGAATCCATTCTTCTTGTACTCTCATATATGGGCCATTTTTGTCATTAAACACTTAAATTCAAAGCTCATAGCGATTAATAATGAGCTAATTTACATTTCAATAGAGTCATCATCAGTGTAGCTGTTGATAGTTTGTAGCGCTATGTTCTTTAGAGCAAATTAAGTCCTATTGGAAGTGTCCTGTCCTTCCAACTTACTTGCAAGAAAAACTTTTTTTTTTTAATCTTAAAAAAAATCTTAGTTTTGAGTTGTCTCTGGTTAGACTCCAATTCCCAAAAGCTAGAGAAGTATGTATTGCTCCAGCGTGTGTACTGTTTCAGCATTGTGAATGAAGTCTTGTACGTGCACTATAATTGATAAAACATCTGAAAGCCAAATTCTCTGGGACTGTCTTTTACACCAAGTATGTTTGTCATTCCTTTCACAGCTCCTACTAAGCAATGGCATCCTAGCAGAATGAATGCAGTTTTGCTGTAGCCCAGTTCTGTGTGGATGGAAATATCCTACCCCACTTACACAAAGATGAGGGAAGGCAAAGTCAGGAGTGCAGACAGAACAAAAATGGTAAAACAGGAGTCAGAGACAGGCCTAACAAAAGCTGGAGAAGAAAAGGAAGGAGCAGGCTACTTTTTATAAACACCACTCGAGTAAAGGCTATTCAAGAAACTCACTTTGAACCAGGATATCTGAGACTCCACATTCCTCCTTAGCCAAAGGAAAATCCGTAGCTTGGGTCTAAAGCATACACTTGTGTGTGTGTCAGAATGGAAGCTCAGGTCTAGACCAAACTAAAAAGAACCAAGCATCTTACATAGAGAGGAAAGCAATGCAACGCCCAGTCCAAATGGTTCTGCTGGGCCAGCAAACAAAAGTCCAGGAAAGCCCAAATGGCTAAAAAATTCAAGGAGAAACACAAAGAGAAGAAATGTGCAACCTTTAGTGCTTCTTAAAGGACCCTAAGTGGCTAGTGTTACCTGTTGAGATAAATTCTTCAGATATCCTGGCAACAAGGGAGCAGAAGGAGGCCCTTAAGTCTCCTTCACTGCCACTTGGGTTCATGTTGCTGACATTGCAGATGGAAAATTTGGTAAGAAACATCTGTATCTCTGTGAAACCATATTAGAGTTTGAGAGGAGCCTCACATGTAGGAGGAAAAGCAGGCAAATCTTCTCTGTGACAGTTCAGAAAATCTCTGAGCACTGTGCACAGGCCGCTCTGCACCAGCACCCTACAGACCCACTACTAAAGGTCTTGATCTCGGTAAAAAAGTTTGTTAACAATTTGAGCAGCACTGTTTCATTAATATCTACAGAAACTGATTCAGCCTGACAGCAGAGTACTTTATACCCCATAAGAAATCAGAAAGCAACTTAATGTCCTTCAGAATACAGAGCACGAGCATCTACAATGGCCAACACCTCTCAGGTGGCCAATGAGAGTGATTTTAATCAAATCCCTTTTCCAAACTTTGTGACTGAACCCTGATGATGATGCTTTCTCCATCTCTCCACATTTCCCACATTCCAGTCATCTCTAGTCCTCAGTCCCCATAACGATGCACATGCCATAAGAACAATATGACCGAGGCATAAGAAATAATGTATGAGGTGGAGGAGGTGAATAGGGAAAAAAAATTTACTTCTCACAACATGAGAACTGAAGGATAATAAGAAAAAAACCAGTATTTCTCCATACAGCAATAAACGAACCATGAACTTCATTGCCACAGGATGCTGTGAAGGCTAAAAGGATTTAAAATTTAAAAAAAAAAAAAAAGAGAACCAAATAATAATAATTAAAAAAAAAAAAAACACCAAAAAAACCTCCAGTGCTTGAATCAATGGAGGATAAACACACTTGTGGATACAAACTTTCAGTCGGGACCCTCACAAATTGTCAGATTGGATCACATTCAAGAGGAATTATAGGTGTATCTCAGTCCTATAGTTGTAACCGTGTCCAAAGTATGTTATTACACACACATACGCACACACAGGGCACAGACAAACTACCTAGCTAAGCTGCTGTGTAGTTTCACCTAGCACAGCAGTCCTTCTTATATGCCACTGTCTTCTCTCCCATTTGCCAACAAATTTCCCTTCAGCTCTTCCCACCAGCTTCTAGCAGTACCAGCCAGATTTAACTCTTTAGGGGGGGAGACCTCCCCAGGTGGGGGCAAATGGTCTGTGTGACACAACACAAAGATGCCAGTATTGTATTTAAAAGCACTGCTGATCAGTAGTTCAAACCTTGCTCTCAATAATCTTGCAGCCAATGCACAGCCCTGTTTAACTCCATTTATAGTCAGCATATGGTAATCGTACATACCTAGACTGCCTGGATGCATTCATCACTGCTTCTGGAAGGTCAGGATGTTTATTAACTCATCATTTCTGCTAAAGAGAGGCCTAGAAGCTAGTTTCATCAATAAAATTAGAAAAATAAAACCTGGTACCTCCCAGGAAGCTCGGGATGCAGCACTGTACTCCCCTCTGCCTGGCAGGTAACAACTGACCAGCTTCAGCAGCCAGCCTGCTTTCATTGTCGCAGCTATGCACGTCCGCATGGAGGAGTCTCAGCCTAAAGCACAGCTTTGTAGCTGCCTTCAGTACCTGAAGGTACAGGATTGTTCTGTCTCCAAGTGTTTACAAATTGTTCCTAGAAATTAATCCTGTTTTATAAACTAAGCAACAGGAAGCAGCAACTTCAGCTTAAAGATGAAGAGGGATCTTACTGAAGAGAGCCCGTAACTGTAAGTGGCTTTAAGTGAGCAATTTCCAAAAGCTGGTGCTGAAAGGCTGTTTGCATTTTTATTTCTTGTGTACCGACATAGATGCAATACACAGGGAATATACAAACACAGTGTGAAGCATACAGTTTTGCATTGCATAATTGCCAGTACAAGGGGGTACATAGTACGTTCTGTATTTGGTTCCATGGTATAGAAAACATTTATTTGATGTCTACAAGTTCCTCTTTTTTAATTAGGTCATCTAGTAAAGTAATTTCTGCACACACACACACATATTATGCATGATCTAAATAATGTTCCTCCTTGTCTAAATTCAGCAGTGTATTACTGACAATAAAATGTACATCAGATTAATTTATGCCCAAACTATATTTTTGATTAAAAACAGATTCCAGTGAAAAAGTTTGCTTTGATACAAAGCTATGGATTGGCAAGTGCAAGTGTCATCCTATCCTCAAGCAACCTGGTACCAAAATAGTATTTCTAATGATAAAATACACTTCCTGCTGTCCAAATCAGCACAGAATAATCTCTTCCCTTTCATAGTACAAAATGCAGGGAAAGCTGTCCTCATTGTGGTTGCCTATCTCCACCTAGTGACCAGAAAAGTTATATAAATTACTTCTACAACAATCCAGTAATTAATAGTTTGCCATGGGTGGATAAAACTTACAAAGCACAAAACTCTGTTCCTATGAATTTTCAAGTGGTGAAGGAAGTTTATCTTCTCCCAGATAAGCAGAACAGATTTTATCCAGCATGCGCAAAGAAACACTTGTGTATTTGTGCAATGCATGTACGATGTGCATCTCTTACAGACACCTGGACAGGCTGGAAGAGTGGGCTAGCAAGAACAGTATGAAGTTTAACAAAGAAAAGTACAAGGCCCTGCACCTGGAACAAAATATCCAAAGAGCCCAGTCCAGGCTCAGATTTGTGGGAGCAGCCTTGCTGAAAGGTATCTGGGGGTCCTGGTGGGCAACGAGCTGAACATCAGGCAGTAGTCAGCTGCAGCACTGAAGGCAAATCGGATCCTGGGCTGCATCTGCAGGGGTATTACTAGCAGAGACAGAGATGTGATCACCCACCCCACTCTACTCAATGTTTGTCAGGCCACACCTGGAGTACTGTGTCTGGTTCTAGTCCCCACAATTTAAAAAAAGACAGAGAGACTAGAGACAGTCTACAGAAGGGCCATGAAGATAATCAAAGTGCTGGAGAAACCTGTCCTGTGAGGAAAGACTGAAGGAGTTAGGTCTTTTCTCCCTGGAGAAGAGAAGACTAAGGGAAGGTCTCATCACAATATTCCAGTACTTAAAGGCTGGCTACAAAGAGGGCAGAGCCACAGGAGAGGACAAGGGGCAATGGGTGCAAGTTGCATCAGGAGAGGTTTCATCGTGATATAAGAAATACATTTTTCACAGTGAGAACAACCGATCGCTGGAACAACCTTGCCAGGGGCATGGTGGAGTGCCCATCGCTGGAGGTTTTCACGACACAACAGGACTGAGTGCTAGAAAATCTAGGCTCTGTGACCAGATCCCTCTTTAAGGAAACCAGTGTCACCACACCAAGAAAGCACAGGCAGAACTCAGCTTTCTGCAGTTCTGCAGCCAGCAAGAAAGGAGGTTTAGGGGAGTAAGGAAAAAAGGAGGTAGGAGGAGATGGATTGGATTAATAACAAGAACTCTATTTAAAAGAAGAAAAACAACCACTCCTTTGGAGTCAGGAATCGTGTTCTAAAAACAGACAACCATTTCAGTACCTAAAATGTTACAGGGAGCTTCCTGGTTCGGGCAGACTGCGGGTGGTAGTTACCAGTGTCATCAGGGGTCAGCAACTGATGCAAAGTAATACCCTTCTCTTGCTGGGGACATGGACAGTGAAAATATTCAGGGCAGCACCTGCAACACAACTTTACTCAAGACAAGCCATAAGCAAAAATACTACTCAAGACACAAGCCCTTTAAGATAGTGGGGGTTTATGCATATTTCTCCTAAAGTTGGGGGGGGGGGGGGGGAGGTTTATAACCATAACACCAGCAGATTTTTGATCCACAGCATGACATGCTCAGAACTCTATCTTATTGCTTTTTGTACAGTAAAATTTAGTTCAGTCTTAATTTAGTTCTCTGTAGATACTGTTTAGATATTTCTGCATAAGTTATACTTTATCTGTACCTTTCGTTTTTACTCTCTTCTGCCATCTGGAAATCCTTATAAGTTTCTTTAGGATCCACACATCTATTTAGCCGAGATGCAGAAAGACCATTAGGGCACAAACAAGACTGAAAGAAGTGTTAATTTGGTGGGGGGTGGAAATGAAAGTAGGGAAATAAATACATCATCAGCTCTTCCTTTGCCCTTTTGGTCTGTATCCTCAAGCTAAAATTACCCCTTCAACATACAGCCTGAGCACCTTCAGTGGGCATGCAGGCAGGCTTTGAGAGAGAAAATGTACTTCACTTGCACAGCAGGGATTGGCAGCAGATCCATTTCGGTACTGCTACAGCATCCAAGTGGTTACAGTAGTTCCCTGTGCAAGAAATCAAAGGGAAAATATATTCCCCTACAGAATATGTCCCAAAGCTTGTCTAGCACACAGCATGCAAGGAAAGCCCCAGAAAAGCTGCAAACACAGCAAGGCTAATAAACACGTTCTGTATTTAGCCCTGTGGTCTTTCACTTTGCAGAAGCTATGTTACCCTAGGAAAACCCTGGGAAGCCCTGTGACTCAAGATATAGCTGACTGATAAAGCTCCTTGTCATTATTCCTCGCTTTCATATAAAATACTGTTTATTTGGTATATAGCAGCAGTGGTTACACAGGGCAGGCTTGGATGAACAGAGTGAAAGCTACAGGCTTCACCCCTTTTTTTTCCTTCCCTATGGCACTCAGCCTGCTTTCAGAGCAGCGCCCCTGCGACAAGGAGAAATAATTAATTAAATCAAGCTAAAAAGTGCATTTGGAAAGTATTTCCTCTCATTCCCATGCACAGCCACGTAAATTTACATTCAGTTCCAACCCTTAGCTAAAATCTGTGCCTGAAGATTTTGACTGAGCCCCTCACAAGAAGATTTGATACTTTACTAGATTAAGATTTTTTTCTACTGATAAGGAATTTAAAAACACAGCCTCCTCTCTGCTTTCTCTACAGGAACTCAGATAACGGCCCCTCTGCACAGATTTTGTTCATTTAAGAGAGAAAGAGGTATGTTTCTCACAAACGTATGTGACAGCCACCCTGTCTAGCACGTAACACACGGTTATTTATAAAAAGCTACTGTGATCAGCTATTTCCACAAGATTTACTATGAAGTTGAACTCCTGGCCTGCTCTGGATGCAGTGTTAGCCCTAACCCTCACTTGACCAACATAAAACCAGGTCAAGGAGTAAGAGTGAATGTTGACAGCTGTATTTTTCCTTTACCATGTAATGTTCTCTGTGAAATCTCAAACGTGGCTGAATGAGCAGATGGACAGACAGACAACAAATATCAGAACCCCATCTCTTTGCAACAAAAGCCTCTTTAAGAGTGTCAGTTCAGAGGGATTCTGCTGATGGATCAGACCTGCCCACATTACGAAAAAGGACATCAACAAGCATCTACCCTCTGTTAATTACAGCAAGTGTTTTTCATTTTCCTTTAGAACAACCAGATATTTAGTTCAAGGTACATGCTTGTTTTTTCATCACAAAAACATCCTTTTTAATCAACATTCTCAAAATAAATCCATCAGTCACTTACCACTCATTTATGTGACATGAACAACTTAACCATTTAATCCCACATAAGATGATGATTCTTCTGCACACTCTGAAATAAAAGAGTGCCTGAACTAACCTACTGGGACCACTTTCTGCCTACACGGACTTCTCCAGCTAGTTCTGCAAAACTCTGGAACACTGCCCACCTCCTCCAGGGAGGCAGGATGATTATCTAGCCCCTAAACCCTCACAGCCAAGCTCCAGCTTTCAGTACTACCCATAGCTAATTGTCTTTCTTCCTCTCTCACACCTCATCACCTCTTCACATGTACTTTTTGAGCCCTAACTGTGCTTAAGTCACCTTAGCCCACTCAGGAATTTCCAGAATTCTGGCACCTTTTTTGGAAGTATGGGACTTCGGATCCAGATGTAGATCTCTGGAATTTCATACTACAGATTTCACGTGGAGATATCTGAAAAGAAGAAGAATGAATTTGTGCATCAGTACTGCATAACAAGGTTCTGAAAAAGAGGAACAGGCAGAGGAGAGACTGACAGATCGAATACCAGGTGTCTCTGGTGTCTGAGGTTTAGCTTTGAAAGTGCCTGTGTTAACTTCAGTCTATTCTGGCCCAGGGCTAGCTGTAATGTTCAAAAGAAGGGGTGCAGCAGAGAGCCTTCAGCAGAATCCATGCTATAAATAAAACCACTGATCTTAAAATAAATTTTTCTGGGCATTTGTTTATACATTTAAAAATGTATGGCACTAGTTAAAAGTACTGCAACGCTGGGGAAATGTTACTGTTTAACACAAAAGATGACAATTTGTCAAAGCTGCTGGTTTTGTAATCAATTTCAACATATCATATGATTAGTGCTGATGATTTGTAACACTTAAACATTCACCATCTCTAACTGATGTTAGAAAATTAATCACAGTTACATTGATCTACCCAGTCACTGAGTTATGCCAATAAGGATAATCCTTACTTAATTATTCTCTGTTACTGGAACAGGTTTGTGTTTCTATCACATACAACTCTGATGGAGGGAGTCTTTAATAAGAGATTTATCATTTTCCACCTTATTTGTATTATTTTTTCTTTAAAATTTGCTGTGTATAATTAATTGCTTTTCCTCCTATTTCTGCCAATTTGTCTTTTGTACTATGAAAAATGAAGAGAATTTTAAACAGAATAAGAATGACATATTTTCTTCTCACTCTTCTTACCAAGTGATTTTTAAATTAGATTTCCTTATTATACTAAAATCACAGGCAACCTAGACAAAAATCTCTGGGATGAAAATGCAAGATTTAAACTATTTCATTAATTTAAAAAGCTGAAGGAATTAGAATCAGGTTAACCTATTCTTACCTATACTGTAGATTATTTCTCAGATATCCCTTAACAACTATGACGTAGGTGTCCTTGTTGAATTTAACATTAAACAACAGAATCATAAAAATTATTCCACTTGCACAGAAATCCTAAAAATTATTCAAGATCTATGTTCCAAAATGGAAATAAATATTCATACAATTCATAACAATTGGAAAACATATCCCTCAGTATTCTGAATTGCTGTTTACCTGTAAGTTGCCTTTGACAGAGAAAGAAAATACTAAAAGCAACTCAGACTGTATTTGCAATTAAATTTCAGTTAGGACCATCCGCTTCACAAAAGCTGGTCATGCTCATGAAGACCAGCAAACATCCCAAGAGGGACAAAGTCCAGCATCACAGGATCCTTGAACAGTCTATATTTTAGCCACAAAGTTATGGTAGAGATCTGCTGGAGAGGTGAGAGTTAGCAAAATACACAGAAAGGGACTGAGATCCAGAGGCCCATCATTACCACAGCTACAGCCTCAGCCATCCAAGCCAACAAGCCAAGTGAACTCTTTCCCACAAGGTGCTAAGATATTTAATCAAGCAGTCACAAATATCTCTCATAAACCTTCACATCAAACTACTTAAAAATAATCAATCTCACTTACATTTTTCTACCAGCTGCCTTTACAATGACCATGTGCTGCCCCAGACAGGTTGCTGCGTTTCTTCTTCTCCACAGCTTGACAAGGTCTTGCTTTTCAGCTTCTATTTATAACAGGTGCTCAGCTGTAACTTCTCTCTTGTCTCCTTAAGGAAGCTGTGAGTTCTTCCATAGTTAATGAAAATCAATCAGACTATTTCCTCTTTCATGAACGTAGAAAGCAGTTTTTCAGCCTAAAAAAAAAATCTAAAAAAATAATGGGGAAAGCGATCTGCCAGTTCTTAAAACACACTTCCTGGAAAAAAATCAAACTCTGGTTTAACCTCCTTCTCAAGTATAATAGTAGCTGTTTCAAAGCACCAACCCCTTACTAAAGGGTTTCTACTATAAAAAGTGCCCAGTGAAATGAGTGTTCTTCCTCTTAATGTTCAACTTAAGGCAGAAGCAGGTCTGTGGTAAACTGCTGAGGCTGACTATGGCATGTTTTGACATCAGTTCTCATTCTGATTAATTCCTGAAGATGAACATAGGAAGTATTCACATAATTTCCTACTCCTCCTTTGAGCTTTTGGACTTGAAGTATTTCTCTTCCCAAGGTTTGTTTGCTCTCCAAGGAATTTCAGGATCCCACATTTCAATCTAAAACAGTAAACAGAGCAGCTAGAAAAAGTGGTTAAAAGAAAAATCCCAGTGAGTTACCTATAAACACAAACAAAACGTATTAATGGCCGAAGACTGCCTCCCTCCATGTGTCTGTCTCACTCGAATCAAGACAGCGAATTGACTGAGCATAGTAAATTTCTTAAAAACAGAAGATACAATTGAGCTAACTAAATAAAGTGTTCTGTATTCCCCCTTGCTATTGATTTCCGTGGAATTTGCTATATGGGCAGCATTACCTAAAAGGACTGAGCCTCTCTGTTTCTAACATCACTTTCTGCCCAGTGGTACATTTTAAGGAAGCGGAAAGCGGCAAGGGGATGTGTGATTAAAATCAGAATACTTTTCTTCTCATTAAAAATATTGCCATTTCTTTCCTTTGATGGCTCAGGTTAAAGGAAGGAAAAAGACAAGTGGGTGCCTGCTGTTGCACTGTTTTTATTACCACCGCAGTCACTGCCATAATTGCATTTTCAGCGCCTGTACCTTCCTCCACTGCTGGCACTATTACTGGAATAATTACAGCAGCACTGACTCTTCTACCCTTTTTTCCAGCCTCATCTGTGACATGCATTTAAAGTGTTTTATTCCACCTGCTTCCAGGCAAGATCAGGAACTTCCCTGTAGGGGAATAAGAGGCCCAAGCCAGCTTTTGAGAGAGCATGGCCAGCCTGAGTGAGGAGCGAGGCAAGGCACAGGCATTACACAGGAGCCTGTGTGGTGGGCTGACCTTGGCTGCATGCCAGGTGCCCACCCAGGTGCTCTATCACTGCCCTCCCTGGCAGAACAGGGCAGGAGAAAGTACAATGGAAAAAAAACCCTTGTGGGTCAAAATAAAGGCAGTTTAATGAAGCCATATCAAAAGGTGCACGCACAGAAGCAAAGGAAAACAGAAGATGTTATTCTCTACTTCCCATCAGAAGGTGATGTTTGTCCACTTCCCAGGAAGCAGGGCTTCAGTACACATAGTGGTTGCTCTGGAAGACAAACGTAAATAACGAATGCCCACCCCTTCCTCCTCCTTTCTCTTAGCTTTTAAATCTGAGCAGACATCATACGGTATGGAACATCCCATCAGTCAGTTTGGGTCAGCTGCCTTGGCTGTGTCCCCTCCCAAGACCTTGCTCACCCCCAGCCTACAGGTGAGGTGGGGGGAAGGTTGGAGAGACAGCCGTGATGCTGCACGAGCACTGCTCAGCAGAGGTCATAACACTGGCGTGTTGTCACCACCTTTCTAGCTCCCAGGACAAGCACAGCACTGTGAGGGCTGCTGTGGGGCTCAGCCAGACTCAGTGCCACCTGTCTTCTTCACTGCTTTGGACCAGGCAGGGCACAGTTGAGGCAACACATTCAATTGCCAGTTACTGCTAGTGCCTTGGAGAAACTCCTCCACAGAGCAAGGAGAAACAAAGAGATTAATCTCAGGTTCACCATTAAGCATGTGATGAAATGCTGGGCATAGCACAATACTATCCCCTTTCACTTAGGTTATGCAAAGCCAGAAGTCTGTTTCTGCCTATATAGTACAGAAATATGAATTTCAGTATCCAATGGCGCAGTGGGAAATTATGTCACTGGAAACATATCCAGCTTTCTCTGGCTCCTCAGTACAGGTATGACTTCTTTATCTGTGTCTCAGACAGCAGTAACCTTGGGTATATGTCCTAAGAAAAGCTTGAAGTTGTATTTAACTCTGCAACAAGACATCCCTAATCTTCTGTCAGGAAGCTCCTTGAAACAAACTGGTATAACTCATGTTTAGAATATGTAAATACAAGTTGCATTTGGTCCTCCAAAGTTCACACCTTAGACTTTTATTTCTTCCAGTATGAAAATACATACAAGAAAGAGTAACCTATCAAACAAGGTAAAATTTGTTACATTGCATTATTTGACTTAATAGTAAGGGGCCCATGAAAGAGCACAGCTTCGTTATTAGCATCCCATAAACAGGTAATCATAAAATTGTGCCATTTTACTGCCCAAAGATATCACAGAGTGAAATGTGAAAATTAATGGCATTGGGAGTTTGATGTGAAAATACATGAAAAAGCCTACTAATTTGTTAATGCTCTGATGCTTGCTTAGAACAAAAACCAATTACCTAAAGTAATTCAAAGTGTTTTGAAGACTAAAGCTTTTTTACTTGTTATTTGGAAGAGTAACATACAAATAATATTAACACACTTCAAATTTACACGGGTCAGTTTTCAGCTCTGCCCCACAAAGAACCAGAAAGAAAAAAATGTCATCTTTGTAGAAAAAGTCTTATAATTCTGAGACTGAAATGGTAATTTGGCTCTTATAGTGCAGAGAGCACCAATTTTTTTGGTTTGGTTGTTTGTTGGGGTTTTGCCAAAGCAGGTGAAGCACAGCAAAGAAAAGGCTTTTTTTTTTTTTTTTTTTCCCCAGAAAATGGAAATGCAGAGCATTCCATGCAGTAGATATGCCTGTAAATTTTAATTTATATACAAGTTTTAGGGAAACTTCTGGCTAATTTACTTTTTTTTTTAATTCCTTTTTTATTTTTTACCTCCTTCCTGGAGAAGGCAAAAAGTAGTTCTTGCACGCAAGCAACACAGAAGATGGAAAACTTGGGAAATTACACTCACCAATGCAAAAGCAGGGGGAGAGTTCTGGTTCCCAAGTTCAGAACAATTCAGAATAATTCAAGGGTCAGTGACTTTTTCCAACTGTCTTTTGATTATATAACATTTCTCCTTAAAGTGTCCAGGAGAAGTGGAACTCTATAAAGAAGCCTCCCTAGATACAAACCAGATGGTGGTGGCAGTGGAATATGAGCAAGCTGCCATCATGAGGGTTATAAATTTCATAGGCCACTTCTTGAAAGTTGGGGTAAACAAGGAAAGGCAACCATGTGAGCACCTCCAGCAACCCTCATACATTTCACATCGGGGTGTTGCTAAAAACCAGTGCAGAGTTTATAAAACTGATAACACTTTAAATCCTGTGGACTAAAACTCTCAGTCCTGACACTGGCATCTGTTATCACAGGATTAGAGCACCAAAAATGCAGGAAAAAAGCTATTTATGCTTTCCAAGCTGTTTTCCTTCACTATAAAAAAAAATATGCAAAACACCCACCATAATCCTTCATGATGCATCCAATGGTAGGCCTCCACTTTGACACATTCATTGGTACTGCAATACTAACACATCACTTCCGTTATTCTCATAGACATCCCAGGATTTTTTAGGAAAACCTCTATTTCACACTTGTTCTCCTTTACGTGTGCCCAGGAAGCCTGTTCCTGCTCATTTAAAAGGAATTACCTATGCTTCAAACATGGATCAGTCAAAGATAACTCCCACCTACCTACAACAACTGAATAAAGCATGCTATAGATCAACAACTGATACAAATTCCACTTTTTCTTGTGTATTACCATTTTTTCTTGTGTATTTCAGCCTGTGTAAGTCAACTGGGTTTTTGTGTCTCAAGCTATATATTTCTAGACAGAGTTTGTACCTTTCTCTGTCATTCCAAGCATATCTTCCAAGAAAAGACATCTCAACGGCACACAAAAATTCTAACCACTGCAAAAGCACTACACCTGTAATGGTCATCATGCACAGTCACCTTGTGCTAAGAAGCTATGACCTTTGTACATAAGTTACTTGGGAGACCATTTATTCTCTTTTTTATAGGGACATCTAGTAGTAAAGATACGCAGACAGTTTGGAAACACACGGCTGTGTTTTCTGCTCTTTCACTCATTCTCTGCTCCAGCTCCTCAGGTACCAGCTCTTTTACTAACTTGCTCCAACAGGGACTGCATAGTTGTTTAGACTGAGGGATTCACGAGCCATGGTGTATTCTGGCTTACTAAAAGTTCACAGAATAATATTTGAAATACATGAAGATTTATAGCAAAGAACATAAAGCACAGTGGAAAACAGCATCTTCTTCAAAACTTCTCTGGGTATTTTACTTCCTTTCCTATTTGCTTTTCTTTTTTTTCCAGACGTTAAAAGCGCCCATTAAGAATTTGACATACCTCATTCTCTCAGCACTACCACTACCCAGAATTTTTAGATCATCTCATTACTCATTGATTTCTGGGACATGAAAACTCTCCTGATCAATGTCAAATAATAAAGGTTGCTATGACAACCTGTCTCAGCTGACATGAAAATAGCTAATGATTTCATTAATAGAAGAGATTAAAGGTAGTGATAATCAGTGCCAATTTGTTCTGTAATGGCATCTGTATTGACGCATCTCTGGTGTCAGAAACACTAGACAATTTTCTTTTACTGAATTGAGTTAGAAGAGATTGGCAATACCCTGTTTCCTTAGGTATGTCCCAGGGAGCTCCTCCTAACACTGTAAGTAACATGTCAAACCCAATACTATTTTGCTAATCAAATGTTATTAACGCTAAGTGTATCAGTGGTAGAGTACAGCACTGAAGGGCTGTAGTGTCTATTTTAGGTTTAATTTTATTTTCCATTTATAGTAATAATATAAAACATAGCTGGAAGCTTTTCTTTGTCTTGAAGGTGATCACACCATTTGTATCTTCTAAGTACAAAATCATTCATTTTCAGTTCTGGGTGAACAGCTACAGTGGTAGGTGTAGGGCTTTGGCGTGTGACTAAGCCACACATACACTCAAGAGACAGTGTGAAAATTAATCTAGGGAAATCAGTGCAAATGGTGCCTTATCATTTGGGATCTCTGAGGTCACGAGTAGAAAACGCACGGGCTAAGATCCCAGCTTTAAATGAGATATACACAGATCAGTATATTCATAAATTCTGATTCTAATTTCTTGCAGCGTCGGATCTGATCTGCTGCAGCCATCATGGCTGTGAGTCAGTGGCTTGCTTGGGCACAAGATGGGCGCTCTGCCTTACAACACTAACATTAAATAGACTTCCCTTCGCTTCTCTTCATAAATAAATGAAAATCGGAGATGTAAAATAGCTTGAAAAAAGAGTCAATTTAGTAATGATAGGGACAGCTCCCTTCGGTTTACTGAGTGTCAGGCTAAAAAAAAAAAAGGGCAAGTCATCTTTCAGTCAAATTGTAGGTTAATTTTGCCATTTTAAGGGCAAAATATGATATCCATTGAGATCCACGAGACCTCTTAAAAATGCAAAAGAATTTATAGAAATTATACACTAAGAAACACAATATAACCCAACCCCTAGAAACCTTAGTAGTTCAGGGTCATCTAATTAGTTATGGAGGTGGACACACATTATTATAGTGATATCTACTGGACACATAACACCTCAAATTGTCCCATGTGCCTTGGTAGAGCATTATTTGGCAAGAAAAGTCTGGTTTCTGCTGAAATAGTACTTGATGTTTAATATTAAGTATATCAGAAATGATCTGACGTATTTAGTAAATAAATTGTGGTTAGTTACAGCAGACTTTGGTAGTTGTGCTCTTATGAACTGTTAACAAAGATCAGCTAAATGCAATTGTGAAAAATGTAAGTCTTTGTATTTGTAAAATGTAGGGTAACATTTACTTTTTAACTTACAGCAAATATCTCAAGACACATCCATTTTGTTTTCATGTCTTTGCTGCTTATTGCAACAGAGCTATCTACCAGAGGGAAGGTCAGCAGAGAGGCTATGGGTAACCTACAACAGCTGAGCACGTTTTCCGATTTCTGATCACAACTGACATCTTAGGAGTCCCAGCTCTCCATTGGGGCCACACAGACCAGTAAACATGATTTTTGCCATTACCAGGAGAAAGCACCAGGCTTTGTACTAACCTGGCAGTGCAGAGACCCAGCGCTCGACTGTGTCTCGGCCTTAGCTGGTCGGGGCTTGGTTTAACATTGCGCAGTGGTCAGTGACCACTGCCAGACCTGTTTTAGCCTGAGCCCTGGGAATACCCTGTGTAGTAAGATGTGACAGCCCCAGGGCACCACTGTGCAACAAACAGCCCCTTGGGGTAGCAGGGCTGGCAGAGGCTGGGGGCTACCTTTCAAACTTCAGCTGGGAAGCAACGAGAAAGAAGCAGACTGTGTCAAGAAAACGTATAAAAATAACTCTAGTCAGATCATATACCCGGGAGTAAGAACCTCCACTGCCCATGACCTTCATATTCCCAGAGGAGGCCCTGGGATGCCAATCACTCTTTGTTTTACTGCAAGAAAATCTAGGTACAATTCAGATGTGGCTGATCTCTCTCCAAAGAGATGAGATGAGGGTGAGACATTCAGAGCATCAGGACTGCAGGATGAAACACTGTGTACATCAAGAGATAAGCCTCAAAACAGCCCGACCAACTGAAAAAAAGCATTCACTCCACGTAAAGCTTTACCTGCCCTAATCAGACAACTTGGTTGGAAATCAGCTCCCTGCTTATTAAATGGAAAGACATAGGCAGGTAAATCTGACTTCATCTACCATGCAACAGTGTGAATAACTTGCCCAAGGTCACACAGAAAGGGTGATCTGAACATACCTGTTTCAAGTCTTGCATAACTGTGTATCATTTAATGAACCTACCATTCATGACACCACTATTCATCTTTCACTGACGCTGTGACTGCTGCTCAGAGGTGCCAGTCATCATCTTGTGAAAATGTCTTGCTTTGTTTCCTTCCTTTAGTTGAACACTGCAATGACAGTCAGTAAAAAACTCAGCTATGTACAACTGTTACAACCTTGACGCTGAATGGAACAGAGAATACTCAAACAAGCACTAACCTGTAGTGATACACTCTTTCATTCTGAAACTCTGCTGAAAACTCTTTCCAGTTTCATCTTCTCTGTGAAAAAAATCCCAGTCAACATATTGTACATGGGTTAATTGTCTTAACATCTCTGCATACGCACGGTACAGCAGATTTGACAGGCGGGACCTATGTGATTTAATGGGGACTATTCTCTCATGTAGCTAAAATAAAAGCTTGGCTTAAGGGTTGTGCTGGAAGTCCCTGAGGTCAGCCAAATCCCAATGCTAGATTTATCTAAGGGACAAACGTGTAGCTGCCAAAAAGCAGCTACGTTCTCCTTGGCCTGAGGCTGCACTGCTAAGACTAGCAGGGCTTAAATTCTTCGTCCTTCAGACTGTGGGGCTGCTATGAAAGCTCCTCTACAGCAGCTAGGCTGCAGCGCTGAGCTGAGCTGGGGTGAGACACACTGAGAAAGCTATGCAAATCTTGCCTTTTTTAAAAACAGGTGATTGTATAGAGGAGACACTGAGGGTGTCAAAAAGTAGTAGGATGCTCCTAGCAGGACAAACACAGAAAAGAAGGCCAGGTTTTTAGACATTTAAGATGAGCTTCAGTGAAATAGCTGTTGGCACCTAAAGCCTAAAAGTTTTTTGCTTTTACTCCCTATGCCTGCACCGTTTTGAGAATCAGGAAGATGTATAGGCAGGAATCATGCTCACTTCAAAAAGTGGCAGAAGGCATAGCCTGAAGGGTACTGAGGAAAGGAAAGTTTATGCTGCTCTAACTCTGTTATCTCTGTTCCTTGCCCATCACCACACAATGCAGTAGGACATGAGAGTAACATTGTAATGGTTGATGCTCCTGGTTTTATGCAGCTGTATGGTACTGCTTGCTTCCTTTTCTGAAAACAGGGTATCCAGTACTAACCTCCTGACTAAGCTCTTCGCTGTGAGAAAAAGGTTTCTGAGTAGCAGGTTAAACATTAACATACCTTTAAGAGACAGATGGCTTCATCTCATCATTAGCTTTGACAAGCCAGGATGGGCTATAGGTCTTATTTTCCTTCTAAGATTCTTTTGTTGCCTTTCTGGCAATGGTAATTTTTTTAAAATAATAAAGAGCTTTTAAGGAAACATGGCTGAGAAATGCAAACTTTGGCAGTGTTCTGCAAAGCTGAGAAACTAATTTCTCCTTCTTCTCAGGAGTGGATGTAATAGCAGCTCTCCTTGAATTTGCTGTGGCACTGGCATGTTCCAGGCTCCAGAGTCTGCCCCTACTAAGGTCAGTATTTCCTTGCTCAACAGAGCTGCAATGAAATGTACACATTGAGCAAACACGGCACGCCAGCTAAAGTCAGGGGAGAAAGCTAAGCAAAGACTCCGAAGTTTGATTATCAGCATTAATTTATAAAAATTAGGAATGCAGTGAGAATGTGCCTGTATACCACAAACTGTCTGTCTTTTATGTCTCTGGCTACTATGGCCACAGTCACAGGAGTCCATAGCAACCACAAATCTAGTATAGGTGAGAAGCTGAGGAGTTTGTACAATATCTCGGAGCCAATACGCTTATAAAACAAAGAGTCAAAAACAAACAAAAAAACCCACCAAAAACAGACACACAAAAAAAAGTAAAGAATTGAGAATATTAATACTGAAATAAAATTTGTATGAAAAGTCTTTTCAGCTGGATACACATTGTGACAAGGGGATTCTGGATGGGGCCAGGGCTTTGTAGTCATACACACTCTTTTTCTTGTAAAGTAAAAACTGGATGTTGCTACATAGGTACTTTTCACAGCTACCCAAATAACAAGTTTCACATATTGTCTCTACCACACGTATAACACCACTCAGCATCAAGAATTAAAATAGAGAGGGAAGAGAATTAAATGAGAACATTGTGTCAAAAGGGTACTGCAGTAAAAGTAAGTAATTTCATTTGGAATTCACACCTACTTGAATGTGTAATTTTACACAGACAGAAATTTGCTTGAGTTTAATAAGGAATGGCTCCATAACAGTGATCTCATGAGGAATAAAAGAAAGCCAGTGTGGTTTACACGTACAGAAATTAAATCACTAAATACTGAGCAAATAAAAATTTGCATAAGCAGTGGGCTAGCAGTTATTTTACCATTCCTTATGCTTTTGCATGCTATTTCAAGTGTTCTAATCTTCCCCATTTAGACAGTCTCACACGGATATGACGTGAGCTTGTGGTATAAGGCATTGATGACACCAATGAGAAGAGTTGTACAGAAAAACAGAGGACTTGCACTTAAGTTCTCTTGTCTTTGGCCCTGGTTCATGAAGTGACATCCCCATACTCTTTAAATTTATCTCTATTCTGATCAGCATTTACAAATGCATTTAGCTTTAAGCATATGCTTGAGTAATATTGAATTTGTAAAATCTAGTTTGCACGGTCCTAAACAGAAATGATTTCCTGACTCTAGTCCCAAGCCTTTAAAATAACAAACAGCTGACAGCAACCTGTCCATGTCTAAGTCACACATTGTTCGTAAATCACACCACAAAGCTCAAGTGCACAGTACTGTAGAAATGCAAGTTCATATTCTGTAGGCCGTGATTTATTTTGTCTTACTATGTTATCACCAGTACCTAAAACTGACTTAAGTTATCTAAGGCTTTGTAAAGCCAGCCTTCCACGGATTGATCCTCTCTGACATGGTTGTCTCGCCATCCTGACACTGCAGTTTGACTGTTAGGAAACCAAAAACCACAGATAAAACTGCTCAAAATATAGCTTGGCTATTTTGTTCCAATAATTCTTCCATTCTGTTTCTTTAGAAAGCAATCAGGAAATTTTACTGTTTGGGGATGTACTTTCATCATAGAAGGAAGAGGGACAGGTGATAAATAAGGAAGATAATTGCTTTAAAAATGTTTTAATTCCAATTATGAAATTAATTTAGGGAGTCATTTACATGGAGACAAAAATATTCTGTTTTTCCTGAAATATTTCCCCATTTATTTCCCCAATAGGAAACCCAAAATTCAGTTCTTTCTGATGCACAAAAAATGTCTGCATGTCTTTCCTTCAGACCTGACTCCCTCCACTTATTTATATATTTGTTTTAGATTCTTCAAAGTCATGCATGCTCACTTTTTTTTTTTTTTGCTATGTTACCAGGGAAATATATATTGTTACTAAGGCAACAGGTAATAGCACTGTGTGTATGTGTAACATGTTAATAAAGTCAAAACTCTGAGCACAGCAGTGGGATATAAACTATTAATTTACCTGGAAAAATTCTAGGGTTTGACTATTATTCAGCCTTTCAAATGATAGATGGCTTATGTTCAGGTGTTTTGGTAATCCCTTGACAATGAACTATTTAATTCTACAAATTTATCATTGCAAATTGCCAGTGCCATTTTTGGGCTGACTAGCTGCATGTTTCAGTAAGCGCTGCTCTCAGTACTAGAAAACCAAGTGATCAGTTCACAGCACAAAGCATTCAAGGAAGTTACACTGTGACAGAGCTGAGCTAGGAGCACTTTATAAGACTGAGCATTTACTTATCCTGTCCCTTGAAGGACTGTTAATCCCTGTAATCCATATTTTGGAGAGCAGAAGAGCAACTGGTGAGAGCTGTTAATTTCACTATTACTTTTTCCCGTCATTAGTGCTCTGAACAATCCCCTTATGCCAAAAGAAATTTCAAACAAAAAAGGTGAAGTTTGGTCATGAAGAAAAATGGTCTTTCAAGTTTTTGACAGTAATAAGAATGCATTTCTCACATCTGAATGTTATACTAGGTCACCCTAGTGTATGAGATCACATCTCATAAGATTGCCATCTAGGGTAAAAAAAATCAGCAGTATCATTCAGTTGGAGGTGTGGATGTAGAATATTACATAGAACAGTAATTTCATTATCCTGACTGACTTAATTCACTTTACAAATGTACCTCTGCAATTTTAATTTATTGCACTTAGCTCATGAGCCAGCCTTCGGACAACGAAAGCACAGATAACTTGAGCAGGAGTAAGCCTAAGAAACAGAAGCATCACCCCACCACTAGATTTACTTTGATCCAGCATCAAAGACACTCATGATTCTCTGACAGATGTTTGGTTGTCAGAATATAACAATGTGGTAGGTTGACCCTGGCTGGATGCCAGGTGCCCACCAAAGCCACTCTATCACTCTCCTCAGACAGACAGGGGAGAGAAAATATAACAAAAGGCTCGTGGGTCAAGATAAGGACAGGGAGATCACTCGGCGATTACCGTCATGGGCAAAACAGACCTGACTTGGGGAAATAACTTGATTTATTACCATTCAAATCAGAGTAGAATAATGAGAAATAAAAATTAAACCTTAAAATGCATTCCCCCCACCCCTCCCTTGCTCCTGGGCTTAACTTCACTCCGGATTTCTGTGCCCACCACAGCACAGGGGGATGGGGAATGGGGGCTGTGGTCTGCTCGTCACACGCTGTCTCTGCCACTCCTTCCTCCTCAGAGGGAGGCTCCTCACAGTGTTACCTGCTCCAGCATGGGGTCCCTCCCATAGGAGACAGTTCTCCATGAACTTCTCCAACATGACTCCTTCCCACAGGCTGCAGCTCTTCACACACTGCTCCAGTGTGGGTCCCTGCCACAGGGTGCAGTCCTTCAGGGACACACCGCTCCCATGTGGGTCCCTCCCCCAGGGTGCAGTCCTTCAGGAGCAGACTGCTTCAGCGTGGGTTCCCCATGAGGTCAGAAGCCCTGCCAGCAAACCTGCCCCAGCCTGGGCTCCTCTGTCTCTGCAGGTTCTGCCAGAAGCCTACTCCAGCGTGGGCTGCCCAGGGGTCACAGCCCCCTTCGGGCATCTGCCTGCTCCAGCGTGGGGTTGTCCCTGGACCACAGGTGGGGATCTGCTCTACCACGAACCTCCATGGGCTGCAGGTGGATATCTGCTCCACCGTGGATCTCCATGGGATGAGGGGGACAGCCTGCCTCACCATGGTCTTCACCACGGGCTGCAGGGGAATCTCTGCTCTAGTGCCTGGAGCACCTCCTCCCACTCCTTCATTGACCTGGACATCTGCAGAGTTGTTGCTTTCACACATTCTCAATCCTTTTTCCAGCTGGGATTGCTGTTGTGCAGGGGTTTTCCCGCCTTCTTAAATACATTATCCCAGAGGTGCTACACCATCACTGATGGGCTCAGCCTCAGCCAGTGGCAGGTCAGTCTTGCAGCCAGCTGGCATTGGCTCCATTGGACATGGGGGAAGCTTCTAGCAGCTTCTCACAGAAGCCACCCCTGTAGTATCCCCCACCAAAACCTTGCCATGCAAACAAAATACAAGGAAACATTGCCAATCAGTCTAATGAACAGTCTCCATCATGCCTTGTTCTGTACCCAGATTAAAAAAATCTGTAATAAATATATAACACAGGTTATAATACAGGACTTAGTTCTGGTTATTAGCCAGGATAATTCTGTTATGACACTAATTAAAAAAACCAACCAAACAAAAAACATTGAAAATACGAAGCTGATCAAGTTTCTTGATACTGTAAAGATACTGACAAATAGTACCATCTCTATGTATTTTGTTAATTTTTTTTCATGAATAACTACTGGCAGAACACGCCTGAAACGTAGAAAGTTTAAAAACGTCCCGAATTTTCTGAAAAAATAATTAAAAGGATTGAAAAATCAGTCTTGGAATATGCTTAAATTATTTCTCCTTCACCTCTTTCTCCTGACCATGTGAAATACATAATTTCTAACTGATTATTAAAGTTACTGCTGAGGATCATCCAGTGAACGCCTATGGACTGGTTTCCCCATACAGCAACATGGGAAATACTTTGCCCTCTCAGGAACAGAAGACGTTTCATTTAGCCCTTTCTCCCTTCTAGGGGTAAGCCAGCCTAGCTCGTTTTCATCAGTGCGTTGAGCCTTTGTCAGCAAGAAGAAAAGACACTGATGTTCCAATTTAATAGTTCTTGTTGCCAGCTCATATAGCTGCGAGGTAACTGAGAAGCAGGACTGTGTTTTGGACATGGAAGGGCTCTGCAAGAGGTTTAAAAACCATCTACTAAACACATTTCCCCAGGTATAAAAACATGTCATGTACAGTAACAATCAGCGCTTGTACAATTTTGCCTTGCATTCCTGGAAATAAACAGTTCAAAACAATAGTAAAGTTCTGAGCTTTGTACAATTATGGGAGTGACCTAGCACCGTAAACATATGGATCTGTACATGCATTTATATCTCCCGTGGAATAATGATTACTGTTGCCCTGGTTTAGAAAGGTCAATTGGCAACTTTGTACAGCTGCAAAATGACTGCCAGAGTCCCTGGGGAGATGCTGCAGATGCAGGACTGATGATGCAGATCAAAACTGAGAGAACAGGCTGAAAACATCTTCTGTAAGAAGCTTGTGGAGGCCCATCCCTTCAGTAGACTCTCACTAGAGGAAGTTTTAAGGCAATGACTGGAGAACTACTGGCAGATCTTTCAGAACAGCAGAATGAAATGGGATGGGAGGAAGAATCTGATGACAGTATGGAAAAATCAGATCTAAAAATACTCTAACCCAGATGTGCATTCATTTGCAGCAGGGGCACAGCTCCCACTCCCTCAGTGAAAGTGCATTTATTACATCACATCTCTTTGGTCATTTTGAAAAGAGGAAAGGTTTCTGACTTGGCCACAAGTGTCTCCAAGAAATGGCTCTACTGTGCCATTGCAGATTTGGGTTATTTGCACATTTCATTACATAGTGACAATAAAGATTACACTCCCAGAACAGAATTGTGGCAGAAATCACTGTTTGGAGAACCAGCAAATTCTAAGGATAACTATGAATCCTTAGGATCTCTCTGACTGATGAACTGTGTATTCGATTCTTATTATACAGAAAGATAAGTGAAAAGTCATCTCACCTATATCTATAAATTTCAGGATTGCCTACACAAAATTTTCTCAGGGTCCAAAATATTTCTTTTGAAAAAGGCATGAAATAGATCACCATCCATAAATTGGTTCTTGATCCATTTGCTCCAGGAACATGGTTTGAGACAGTTGCATATTCTGCTCATGGATGATCTATGAAGAAACACAAAGATGTCTAAAGCATGGCAAAAATAGCAGAACAACAGAAAAAAGGTTGTTGTCAGCTCTGTCTGACAGAAATTACTACAAATTTGGAAGCTCTGAGGCTCTGTGTCTGGCAGAAGCCTAAGTAGGTGAATAACATCTCACTCATTAGCACTACATTCATCGGGTACTTCAAACGCCAGAGGTGGGCTCAGCGCTTTCTGGTGAATATACAAAAAAATCAGTAAGTCTCCACAAAAATAAGCGAGCCCTGGACTGTGTAACTTTACCTTCTAGAGGAATCTGTGGATGTATATATAGACAGATGGGAGCTGTTTACAACTATGTATCAAAGTGATTATTATAATCAAAGTAACAAGCTGATGTGACATTCACAAGAAGAATATCTTAGAGAGTTTGTTTACTAATTTAAATAATTCAGTGGTACTTTAAATTAACCAGGTAGTAAACTTTAAGCTGTGCTTCAGACATAGCATCATAGAGTTCACATCAAAAACAAGAATGTGTTTCTGGTCCAATTTCTTGTGGATCCTGTTTCAGTTCAGCAAGCAAGAGGATGATTTCAGAATTAATTAGCAGTGCCTGTGCTCATTCTTCAGTTAAAATAGGAAATTACCAAGAGGACAGAGTAGAGCTTTAAAAGCTTCATGCAGGTTGACAGTCACCACTGGATTTCTGAAAAAAAATTCTACAGTTTCCATTTAGTTTTGTTGATGTGCTACTTCATGGACTTCTGGCTCTTATAAACCTGTCTTTTAAAAAGCTACAGTATCATTGATCCTGTCTACAGCAATTTAACTACAGATCGTGAACCCCAAAATGTTTTATCTTATGATGAAAGAGTATCATGAGCTGTTGATCAGTGAGTGAACACTTACATGACTAATGAATTTAGAAATTCAACTGAGTTATGGGATGAACTAGGTAGAAAAGAACTTGTGTCCTAAAACTTCCACAGTTTAATTAATTTAAAAGTAAGTGAATGAAGAGATGTAGAACCATTAGGTCCAGCCTGACATTAACATAGACGCAACATATTTTAAACTGCCCTTGCCCTCAGGCAGTTTTAGGAACTCCTCTTACAATGATGGATGTGCTTCCAGCTCTTCCAAGGTGGGATTTGTCTATTCTCCATCCCAAAGCACATCACTGGAAAATATTTTAATTTCAAATTACCTAGATGCTGTGCTGCTGTGGTTTTTTTTTTTTTTTCCAAAAGTCATCACAGTTGCTGTGATGGTCTTCATGATACAGGAGCAATTAAATACCGATAAAGTAGTTCAGCTCCTAAGTTGCACTGATACTAGTACCTTCGTACTAGTATATTAAACAGCATCAAGACATTGGGCCACAATTACCCATATTATTTAATCATTATCATACTCTTTGGCATAATTCTGGCCCATGACAATGCTCACAGACAATGTTTGGACACAGTTCAAGGGAGAGCACATCTGCTGGTTGTTCCCAACAGGCATTTTGGACTTGGCCAACCTGTTTTGAAGCAGAGAGGGACAAGAGTGCCACTTACCCTCAGAGCTAAGTAACAGCAGTATTAGTTACAAAAATAAACATGGATAGAGTTAAAAAGCCAACTTTCTCTACAGCACCAGTCCCAAGTGACTGCGGCTGTCTCCCAAGAGACAATTAAGACAGCAGGAGAACTGCACAACTTGCAACATGCTGTAGCAGCCTCCAATTCATTCAAAAGCATGAGACGGAAAACAATATCCCTATCACATCATGACTGGACAGCCAACTTGGGGCACCTGTAGCACCCTGAAACAGTGGCTGGGGATCCTGCAGCCCAGGGAGAGGAAGAGACCAACGTGGGACACCTGGCCTTGGGCAGGAACCTTGATCCTCTAAAACCAGCAAGCAGCCTGCCCCCAGGAAAATGAGCAAATCCCTACAGATTATTCAAGTAAAGGACATTTTCCTCTCCAATTAAGGCCATTGTACCACATGAAAAAGAACCCAACAGGTTATTTGGAAAAGAATATGTTAATCTGACCCAGTATTCTTGTTTTTAGGGCACCCACCTGGAAGAAGGCAATCCTAAACTCCAGGCTTTGCCACCTGGACAGATGGTCAGTTACATTCAAGCTCTTGACTGATACAAAACACTGAAGCAGCCCCTGCCATGGGCACAGGTTTCTGTCACACCCAGACCCCCCCCCGGGTTCCCACATCGCCCGGGGTCTGGGTGACTCAAAAGGGTACCCCTGTGCACAGGATTCTTTCTTCTCTCCAGCTTGTTGAACCCAAACATTCCAAACACCATTTCAGCAAAAGAAGACAGTAGACTCCAGTTCTCTCAAGCAAAGGAGGAATTAGGGATGAGGCTCCTGTCCCTGAGAGCACCACCCCACCAGCCTGCCATGGTTCCAGTTACAACAGAAAAAGCACCAAGCCGACCCTCATGAGGGTGCTCTGGGTGGCACACACAGCTTTCCTTTCCCTACTTTGAAAGCTTAAGCTTCTGTAAGAGAGGCACAACTGAGCAAAACATCTGAATTCTTTCATTTTCTAGCTCTTGGTGGCATCTGACTTTGGTTTGGGTTGCCCTGAGCCCACTTGGAGAAGCCCAGAACAGCTTACCTGCCTCATGGGGCTGACCACCACCATGAAACAGCACCCACATAGCACCAGCAGCAAAATCCAGACTCGTTTTGAGGCCACCCCTTCCCTGCCAGCCTTCGCTCACTTGCTCTGCAGGGATCTGCAGTCTGTTCAACTGATCAATCTGTTTCATGGGTGATATAACAAAGATATAAAGAATCACTAACAGAAGCTGAAACTAAAGCAATGATTAACTCGACCTATTGAATAAGCTCATTAAGGTGCAGCTTCTTTCTCAGACACCCGGGATAGAACAGCGGACCAGAGAAGTGGGGTAATGGAGCACTGTGGGCAAAACCGTATAGTGCAGAGAACAAATGAAGTTATATAAGAACAAGGAATGCGCATCTTCCCCAGGCAAGTTCAGCTGAAATTCCCCAACTTGTCGACCACCAGGGGTCTCGAAAGACCCCCAGCAGCAAAGTGCGCATACGCAAGGGCCTTATGCATATGTGAATCATTTTGGGGAGGTAGTTATACTATGTATTAGATTTCAGGGTAATATGATGCTTTGTTGTAATAAATCGAGGAACACTGGTCAGACAGGTAGGCTTGAGTGAGATGCTAATGTCAGTGCGCTCAGTGCTGCAATAAAGAATGCCTGCCTTCTAAACTTATGAAATGAAGTCTTAGAGGGTCTTTCTTTTGCCAGATTTTCATTATCATGGGTTTTGCTTTCCTGTGGGAACAGTGCAACCCTCTTGCCTTGCACCACTCTCAGTACATCTCTGTTTTTCATCCCCTCCCTGGGAAGTCTCCCAAAGTTGTAGGAAATCACTCCACGAGGGAGTAGGGCAGGATGGGACAGTGGCTGCACAATGGCACAGAGGTGGTGGGTGAGGCTCCCTGAGGGATGAAACAGGGGCAGAACTCCTTGGTGCAGTCAGGACACGAACTGTGCCTTAAACACCCAAAACTCACTGCTGCCTTGGTGTTCCTCCTCCATTTCATGGTCTGGCATAGGAGCAGCACCAGCAGTGAGCGGTACCTGACCTTGCTGGCCATGCAACCCAGGGAGGGAGCAGCTAAAACAACACCTCCACGTTTTCACCTCTTGAATGGTCTGTTGATGTAGAGACAAAAGCTCCCTGGAGGAGGAAAAAAAATACTTCAGTGCAAACCCATACTTTCAAGGTCAGACATGAAGTTTCAGAATACTATTTTATGAAAACAAAGTGAGAAAGAAAGATGTAGCAACACACATAACTCTGTGTCAACAAGGACAAAACTGTTACTGAAATCTATCACAAGGGTGTTAATAAATTCTACCAAATGCTAAGTACTTTTGTATTGAATGCACCATTTGGAACTTTCAGGATGAAAATAACATCCTGGAAGATGCACCTGAAAACTTCCCCAAAGCAAGGAGTCAATAAAATACTCTCCGATCAGTCACTGGTCGCAGAGCTTGAACAGCTGCAGCCACCTTGTGTCCTTAAGGGCTACCTGAGTGGCAGGTAAGCACCACGCAAGCCTGGGCGCTAGCCATTGCAGTTGGACAGGGTAGCTGGGCCCAGCTTTATTTTGGATCCACAGTACAGGAAAATACTGCACTAAGCCACTTCCAGTATGCTACAGATAAGCTTACATCAGCCTGCCTGCAGGTAACCAGTACAAATGGCATAGTACAAGAATTTTAATCATAAACTAGAAAAATTACGCATGTATACACAGTGATGCACAAAGCGTTGGTTTGGTTAATTTTTTCTTAGAGAGTTTTTAAGTATCCTGGCTATAATGCTTAAGAGTACAGTATTTTCTTCTTAGTGGTTTTTTGTTGTTGTTCAAAATATAAGAATAATCAGACATTAAACAAGCATGCAGAGATCTCACAGAACTTTTCGCCACCTTCTGAGCTGGAATTACGTAATTTTCTTTTCAAGACACTCCGATCAGATTTCTGAGTTAAGTTCATATGAAACAAGAACAGCAAACCAAATACCATGACTATCTGCTTTGCTGTAAGGGGTTTTAAGGTTGTATTAGAGGTTGTAAGAGACACAGTGAAGAAAAAGAAAATAGTCTGTGTTTTAAAATAAACCAAGAATGGTCACAGAGCAATAAATGGCACAAAAAGCAAGATGTCAAAAGGGGGAAAGAAAAAGAAATGCCAACAGCAGCATACTTAGACTAAATGTCCCCTTAGCACAAGAGAAAAAGCAAAGGCTGAACTTGACAAGGCTGAAAATAAATTTGACAGTCTTAGACAAGAAATGTAAGATGACCTTGGTTACACTGATTTGAGCAAGCAGTTGTAGACAGATGGCCAAGAGAAAAAAATCTGGGTACTCTGAAGTATAAAATATTCGTGGGACTGCAAAGACAGTGTTGCTGATTATGAATGAGGTCTGAAGCGTCAAACTAGATGTTGCAATGTAAAAAATGCCAAAAACTGTCTTCAGAAAACAATCTAAAATGTCTTATCAGAGTCTATACACAAAAATATCTGACACTGAGTAGAAGATATCCAACCATAATAAATGAAATTCAAAGAAAACAAAAAGCAACAGAGTCATTGTAATTAAAATCCTTGGTCACCCTTAGTACAATAGTAAAGAGAATATATTCGAATGACAGAATATTATCATATCTTTGTGCAATTGAACTAATGCAGAAAAATCATACAGTAGCGTTGGAAGTCATTATATATCCATTTCTAATCAAAAATATTGATTCTGAATAAAGCAGACTAGTTGTTAGCAATGTACAGGGGAGGGGAGGGGTGCAACTCCCGGAGCTCCGTTCTGGGTGCCCTCACCTGTGAGGTCCATGAACTGTTTGGCATTAAAACCTTCCCATAACATCTCCCTACACGCAGCCCTGCAGTGATATCACTGGGCAGTTTTCTTAAGCAGCACTGTAAGCTGTGCTGTCCTTTGAAACTGCAGGTGTACTCAAGTGTTTCTTCTGTGCGTGATTCCCTGCTACAAGAAGTCTGTATGGATTTGGAACACCTTTGGTGATACAGGCTTTCATGTTCCTCAGGTTGTCAGCAGAGACATCAACTTATAGATCGGGGTACAAACACCGTTATCACACACTATCAGCCTGAAGGTGTGCAGACTTCAAATAAATTTGAAATCATGACTTCTGTTTTTCTCCTGCCTACCAAGAACTGCAAAGGGCTCTTTGTGCTGGAGAAATATTTGACTTACAGCTTTCATTTATTAATTAGAAATCTGCAAAAGTAAGAGGAGCATTTTTAACATTTGGTTTGCTGAATTTTCCTCCCAGCAGTGAGCCCTCACATTTAACCATTCATTATATTCTGCTCATTCACAGTCTCTGGAAGATGTGCCATTATAGTTAAGTTTTTTCCTCAAGAGTGACTTGCATTGCTAAAAATGTGCAAAAGGAAAAAAAAATCACTTAATACTTCATCTTGTATGTAGTGCTTGTTATTTTGGAAAGAAGGACTGCAGAAGTTGCATACTGTGCAAGTATTTTAAACTTAATGAAAGCTCAACAGCATATCAGAAATAATATTGCATTTTCATTGATAAAAACATGTAAGAACTTGGTCTGGGTGCCTATAAAAAAATTACAGTTTTTTTCAGCATTAACTGCCTTTTTAGGTCAAGCTCTCTTAGGTTTACTTCTAAGGCAGCTTTGCACCATTCAGATGTAGCAAATGTATCATCAGTTTAAGCTCTTGGCCACCCTAATACAGTTCCTTTGTTTAATTTGTTCACTTCTGAATGAAAGCTACTTTCAGGATGTTTTCCATTAAAAACTATTTATAGTAGTCTAAATAAACTTTCAGTTGTATTTTACCTTCTAATTCTAAAACAATACATTAATCACGGTTGAAGTGATGATGGCCAGCTCCAGCTTTCTGACTGTGAGTGCTGAGATTGTGAGCACTGTGAAAGTCCATACCCTGCAGATGACTAGAAAAAAATAACATCTGCAGATGTCAAACTGCTGAAGCATCCTGGACAACCTCCTCCACAGCTCAACCAGATGGTATATTTTGGTTTCTATTAAAAAAAGGACTCCATCAAGCACATTAAAGCACCTGGATAGGGATTTTTAGAACGTAATAATGGTTAAATGGTAAGGGACCCATAGTTTTCCCATAGCTGATGAGGCTATGGAAAGGAACCACAGAGGTATACATGCATGCCTGCACCAGCAAATGGTGTGGGTAAGAGTTAGAGCTGCTTCAAACATGAACAGAAGAGAGAAGTGTGGATAAATACCAACCAGGGAGCCTATTCCAAGAAAAAAAAAAATAAAAGTTAACAAAGAAAATAATTCAGTTTGCTGTAGGTTTGACGTCTAATTCTGGTGGTAAGATGTGTGGTGGTATGATATAACCATTCTGACTGAAATGGCCCAAGCCAAGGTTTCTGCCTCATTTTTCTGTCCGGGGGGATGAGGAAGAGAAGAAAATGGAGGATGGAATGGGAAGGGGAGGAGACCACTACAATTTCAGCTCCACGTCTGGAGCTATAAAAGTATAAAGTATAAGAGTATAAAAGACATTCTGCATTGATGTGAACATAACATCTGACAGCTGTCATTCTCTCTCCTGCATTCTTGCTAGCGAACCGAGATCAAAATATGTTCAATGTCAGCAATTTTTTAAAATATGTAGCTGTTTCATAACAGCATCTGAAAATAAAAGTTGAATGCTGTAACCAATGGTACAATAGTACAGTGAAACACCAAACCTGTCCATGACTTACTTTTCTGATGGTTGGGCCAATTTTTATATGTCAAGAGCTATAAGCAATTAAGTGTCTGTTACACGCTTTCATTTAAGAGAAAAAAATATCTTTTCCTTGTATCCCATAAATGAGATTTTCAAAGCATAAAATGTCACATGGACACATGTTGTTTTAAGGTCTGCTGTCAGACTTGGCTATATCAGATGTTTTTGTCTGACAAGATATTAAAAAAAAAAAAAAAGCATGACCTGTTAAAACCAATTATTATCTGATAAAAATCATCACTTTTCAGGGCACAAGCCAACCAAGTCACTTTGAATAGGAATAAATGTTCACTATCGGGTTTCTGTTTCCTTCAGCAAAAAACCCAGAACCTGCTCCTTGCTCCAGACAGTGTTATCAAATGGAGACATACCATGTAAAATACCTGTCTCCTAAGCATATGTGACTGCTGAGGCAGTCAAAATTCATAGATTTGCTTTATATTAACTTCTTTCTAGCTTAGTTGAGGCAACGAGTTCAAAAGTGTAATTAACTTGTGTAGTTATCTGTTTTAAACTGTCACTTTTTTTACTGAATTGCTCTTCTATTATTTACTAGAATAAAAAAGAGACTAGGGTCACCTGCTTTATCTTCTTTATACAAGCCATACCTTTGTAACAATCCAGACCTAAATTAGAAAACCACAGCCGTGTATTACTTTTTACCTGTTGTATCAATGAAACAATTAAAAAATCATGTTTGGCTGCCTATGTTAATTCTGTTCTCTGTGATATTGCCTGGGAGAGTCAGTGCACCTCATCTCCTTGTTCCCACTGGGCCACTTGTACCTAAATTGATCCTCTTTCTATCTGCTTGAAGGCAGAAACTGAACACTCCATGTAGTTAATTATATGTAAATCTCCTAGATAAAATTACATAAGATTACATAAACATATACATAAAAATAAATGAATACATGTATTTCTTTGCATATCTTTATGTAGGCATGCTTGAAAACATGTTGCATACATAGATACTTAGGAAGCAATAAGGATTTGCTTATTTTTGAAAGTCAATTAATACTTAAAAAAATAGCATTTTTTAAAATCACAGTAAATAAGTAAATGGTGCATACTTTAAAACTACCTCCACAGGAATATTCAGAATTTGGAGTTAATTAGAGTTATTTGGAGATACCCACAACGTACAATATCTCCTCCGTCAGCATTTGAAAGGCAAAAAACTGTAAAAATGTGTAATAAAATGGAAAGTTGAGTTCTAATGACAAAATTGACTGCCTAACAACATTTTACAGATGGATACACAATGAACTAAACCACCTTGTCTGTTTGCTTTGGGAAACATGTGGCAATTAGGACCTGCGCTAATTATGTGTGAGAAAACAGACTGTTTCACACACTCACACAGCTCTTACACATACGGGTCTGCTGCTTTCCATAATTTGCCACTGAAGAAACTGAGCTATTGAAAAGATCCATCTTCTAGTGGATATTTCCAATTCAAAATGGGAGGTTTGTCTTAAGAATTTGATTGACTCCACTGGCACCATCCAAGGCTTTACAGTCCCCTGTTTGTCGGGGGTTTATTTACTTTGCAAACCTCTGAACAGATCAGAATATGACATTTACTTGAAACATCTAAATGACTCTTCAATGAATCATTCTGCAAATTACTTTTTCCTTCAGCCTCTCTAGGACAACCCAGCCCTGCATTCCAAAAGGGAAATACAAGAGAATAATCAGCTGCTTTTCCCATCATTAAGATGTTGACTTTCACTGCACTTGACAGTGAGGTCTCAGTCAGTAATTAAAGCTCTGTTTTACTGAGCATTCACCCAGTGTAAGATACTAAAATGCAGCTCCTCCCATTTTTCTTGTAAGAATTATTTGCCTTTATAGTATTTAATGCAAAAACAAAGGGAAAACAAAGCACAGTGCTACAAGGGACTGAAGCATCTCCATTCACTCAGAAATGTACTCTGTCGTCATCCTTTGCCTTGTAAGAAATAACCTTGCTTATTCCTTCACCAGGATTAAAGGCTTTTAATCTCTTTTTTTGCATTATCTGTATCTTACTGCATAAAAATATTCCTTTGAACATAGAATAAAATTTCCTCTTTGTGGTGACAAATGTGCAATTATATGTATTAAAAGTTTAAATTCTTAGTCATGCTCATTTCTAATTCCCCAGAAAACAGGATAAACATCTGTAGCAGTAGTAACTGTTATCCACCTCTAAAAAAATCTCTCATTGATTATGTCCATTCCAGCACTGACCACAAGCTGTAGCTAGCTTTATCTTGAAAAAACAATGCCAAAACAGTTTTAAAGAAATACTATTTTCTCTTGGAATCTTTTAGGAATTAATCTTTCTACTTCCCAAATAACCATTTACAAAACTCAACCCATCCCCCATCTTTCTCTCTTCTCTTCACTCTTTATATTTGTCTCTTTCTCTTCTCAACCCTTTCTCTTCTCCTTTGTCTTCTACTCTTTCAGTAGAACTCACTGAGCAGATTCTGACCTGATTTAAACTTTGGGTAGCCTTGCCACTTTTTAACCAGGCTACAGAGGATGAGCATCACAATTCCACAGAAACTGCAGGGAACAGCCGGCACTGCCAAGTGACTTGCACTGAATAAAATCCAGCTGCTGGGGAAGGGGAGGGGGTGTGCAGAAATCACCCCTCTTTTTCTTCCTGCAGCAAAGGTTACTTAGATTCTACACTGAAGATCATCACCAAATATCTCCTTATGTCCTTTGGTATGGATACAGCAAACATTTAGACTCCCGCTTTAACCTTAAGCACAAAGTTATTCAACAGAGTGCTTTACTTAAATTGATTCGTCACTGTCCTACTCTTGCATAAATATTCTTAATTACTTGAGGCAAATTACAAGTGCATATATCAGTGCTGGCTGAGATTACACGTACTTAAATTTTGGGGTACTTCCATTTCTTACCACAGTTAATTTAATGGAAAATTACAAAATGAAACAACTTGCCATTTCATAGTGCAGTCTATGAATTATTAAACTTTAATTACAGTTGCTTTAGGTTTTTTAATCATTCAAGTCAACACTTATAGTCTTAAGTGTTACACGTTTTGAATATTTCATCTACTGATGGCTCAAATTAGCACTAAGACAAAGTCTTCCCCAGCACTTTATGAATTTTAGAGCACTCATTCCAGAAGGGACCTAGAGGGCTAAACGTGTCATTGTTAAAACCTTCATGCACTGTGCTTATAACAGAAAACAGCATGATGCTTCTCAATGAGGGAGGTTTCAGACAATTCTCATGTAGGGAAAAGAGGTGGTACCATAAAATGTTCCATTATTTTTCTCTGTGATGCAGGGACAGAAGAAGTCCTGGCTAGAAAGTAATGCATTCCACCAGCTTTTGTCAGCATTGGATTATACACTGAACAGGCTTTGATCTTCACAGAAAAACGTTACCTTTGCTTTCCTCCCTAATATCCAGCAAGCAGCACTCTGGGCCAGCTAGGGATCAAACCAAGAAGCTTTATTCCAGGAAAGTCAACTAAAGCTGGTTTTTAGACCACACAAGGCTTAAAAATAGTCAGATGAAACAAGAATTTCAAAACTCAAGCTTAAGGTTTCTCTTGATCCTGGCTTTGTGTCAGCTTTATCTGCTAGACACCGTCCATCTTTGTTGCAAATCCTTTCATTTCTTTTCCAGTACTGGCATCCAATAGTTTCTGTATTATCATTCGCATCTCTTATTATCATATTGACGCAAGAGAAGGGAAGGTAACTCAGTGCTTACACTGCTGGACCCTGTGTGCCTGTACAAATGTCACCAGGATGTCAGGTATGCTGCAAGCCACAGGATTGTGTGGAGAAGGAGGGGAAATCAGGAGAGAGAGATGCCAATCTTTTTTTCCAATGTTCATGTGATTGCCTCTGCAATTCTTGTGGGAGAGAAGCTACTCAAAAGGATTTTCTTTTTTAGCACTACAGTGGTGGAGCTTTCTTAAAAAAATAAAACATTCTTTGGAGGACTAAGAAAAGTTGGGGACTTTTTGACAAGAAACACAATATTGTTTAAAATTGTAATTTCCAAAGCTGAAATATGTAGACAGAACTGGTTTGCTTCTGGGGAAGATGGGGGTGGGGGGTGGAATAAATGTGACAGAGATGGGTTTAGGGGACGTTTGATTAAAAAAAAAAAAAAAATAATAAAGGCAGGGGGAAGTACTTCCACTGAGAAAACTAGACAGCTATAAGATGGAGCATAACTGGAAGTTGCAACTTCCCTCGTATATCACATGGGTGTTGCTACATTTACTCAAATATTTACAATAATTTGCTGTGAAAAGTAATAAGGATCCCCAAAAGCTTCAGAAAGCCTTTGAAAAACTCTCAAAAAGCAAACAGGTGTAAATAAGCTATGCAAAATTGGTAGGCATTTAAAACTTAGTCTGGTATTAACATATAATGTATTTGAGAAAGATCCCTAGATTTAAATAGTCCAAAGACCAATAATTTATGCTTCAGGTCTTTTTACCAAGCTGGTTATTTCCAAGGCATCAAAGGAAAATAGTTTTAAACAAGACATTACAGCAGTGCCAAAAACACTATTCACGATGTAATTTTTTAAGAATACTGAATGAGAACATCTGTGTGATATCCAGACTAAGCCACTGTTTCAGTGAAGTTTAAAAAATAATCACCTGAGAACTCACATAGTCTTGTAACCAAATAAATCTTTAGGATTTCCTTCTAACACTATAAATGTCGTATTTCTGAATTTTATTATTATCTTTAAGCATGCACAGTGAAATGGATTCACTGAAAAGCCCTCAAAAAACATTTATGTTTCACAGTCTTATGTTCTAAGCCTAATTTCAGTGCTGCTATCTCTCATGAAATTACGACAAGTCTCAGTTTTTTTGGTTTTTTTCTCTTCAATGCATAGACTTCCTTAGGCATAACAAAAGGTAAAGGATAATCCTGTAAAGTAAACATTATGTCGGAGCCAAGGGATCCACAAGCACTCCCAAGCTCCCACATTCTGGAAGCACAGCCCAGGTTTGGCCTGTGTCAGGGTGAGACCCCAGGATCAGCCATTCCCTCCTAACTGCTCAAGACCAGGTCCTACTCTCAAGTCCAAGGACTCTGTTTCTCTTTATTTAATGTTTCTTCACGTTTTGGAAGATGAGGTAGTCTTGACATATGCACCATTGTTTTTAATGATGTGTTAAACCTCAGAGAAGTTTTTAACAAAGGAAAATCTCTGAAGTAAGGCTGTCAGAGAAGATGGCTGTCTTAGGTCAGATATATAAAATATCTTGGGGAAATGTGGAGACTTTGAGCTAATGCCCTTTAGATAAAAGTAATACCGTACCTAATGAAGTGTTTACTCTAGCATAGGCTTTTAAAGCTTCTTTCAGAGTACTATTAATCTATCCTGATGAAACAGAGATAGTACCTCTATAGTCAGGTCCTTAGCCATCAATATAAATTTATTAATTTCTCAAGGCAAGTTAGGCTAAAAAGAACAGAAGATATAAAAAAGTCTATCTGCGGACATATGCTACATTACCCAGGAAAAGATTAAATTCATGACTCTCCAAATTCTACAAAAGGTTTCTGGCACTGAAATGTGCTGCAAGAGCTAACAAGTGCTCGTTCAGCTAAACGAACGTTCCCAACCCAACATCCTCAGCCAGCACAGACAAGGTCAGATGAAAGACAGAAGCTCATCTGAGTAAGTAACAATGAAAAGTTCATGTGCTGAGAAAGACAACCGATAAAACCACTGAGGAATGACAAGAGATGCTTACCAAGCGCAGGTGACCTCCTTGGTACCCGCCAACGGTTCTGCTTTGCAGGCCTGCCCATATGGTGCAATTCAGCGCCATGAATAAGCGCCCAAACTCTAAAGCAGCACCAAAACAAAACCAAAAGAGCAAGAACTCCATTCCGTCAGGACCACGCCTAACCCAGGCTAATCAGCCTTGCTGTTCAGCACAGCTCATTTGCTCTGGAAGAGCAGTGACGTGCTGCTGGGCCCAGGCGGGGTGCCTGCAGCCGGCGGGGCAGCCCGGGGCACCCACACAGCTCACACGGGCCTGGCGCAGGGCCGCTTGCAGGAACAGGCTGGCAGCCCTCTCCCGGGATGTGGCAGGGCTTTCACCGGCCCCGCTGCTGCCGCCCTGGCAGCACAGCACGGAGCGGGCACGGCGGTACCCTGAGGGCAGCAGCTCTGGCCTCGCCACCAGGAGCAGTGGACTTGAACAGGGCCCAAACATTCCCCTCCTTGCAGCGAACCCCAAGCTGTTCAACTCCATCTCAGCTACTTTTATAGCCATAAGGCTTTACCTCCGACTTCGCTCCAGCTGAAATTTTGTGTTTAATGCATACAGATCATCCCAGACATGTCTGAAATGCTCTGACCCTCCCGGTCGAGAGGCCACGACACCCATTTCATTCTTGCAACACCCCAAGGCTGTTTTTCAGACAAGAAAGGAATATTCTTTAAAGGAAACTGCAAGTAAAAGGTATATGAAGAGAATGTAAATGTTGCCCTGGCTGAAATATAGCTGGAACAGCTCAAGCTGGCTTCTGTATATTTCAAAAAAAGTGCTGGCATCACCACAAACAGTGGCATTCCTTATCCTGCTTCCTTGAACCTTGAACATCCATCAGCAAAGTATAATTTGTACCACCAGTCTTTCATTTTCTCTCTGTATTATATATTTTTATACATTACCTTATAATGCTGATGGACAGAATCAGGCCTTTTTCTTTAAGTATTGCTTTTTCTCACGCTTATGGAATAGTTGAAAGTCCAAAAGTCAGCAGTAATCAATTTTCTCCTCTTGCTTGCCTTACTGTATGTTTGTATACTTTGATTGCCAAAGTATATTTAGCTCTCCCAGTCTATCCCCATTCTTTTTCTCATCCGCAATTTTTCTTGTGTAAGCACTTTCATCAATCTTCCCTTGAGCCATAAATTTTAATCTTTCCTACGGTTTAAAATTACACTAGAAGGGTCAGCCTTTCTACGTGTACTGCATAGCACAAGCACATCCTTCAGTTTCTTGTAACTCCTTCCCTGATGTCAAAGAGGTGTGCCGACCTCCCATTCTATCTTTAACATAATTATTTCAGCAGATACTTATTTAATGCTCTCACAGAAAGATTTTTGCTATGCCATTCACTTTCTCTGTAAACTCATACAGTAGGAGGAAAGCAACTTAGCCTTTCTGGTATAAAGAACATTTCTGATAACACAAAAAATGGTCTGAGGTGTGGGTGCTGGTGCCAGGAGACAAAGTGATGATACAGAAAAGCATATAAGATTTATAGGTTATTTAATGTGGTTATCTAGGCTTGTATTCTTACACCTGCATGCAATATAGAGTGAAGGAGTAGTGTGATATCAGACACCACAACTGCTTAAGAGCCCTTCTTACCAAATAAAAACAATATAGGCAAATCTGAGACCTGAAGGACACGCTGAAAATCTGACTTCCCACATACATCACCCAGGTGTGTGGGGTTTTTTCTTTTTCTAGAAGTCAGTTCTCAATAGCATCACAATCTTCATCTCCCATGCCTCAGCTGAGAGCTCTTCTCAAGAAGGCTGTGAGATAACCAGCAGGCAAGAAGCCTGCCCCCATCGATGGGTAGCTGCTTCACAGCACGGCATTCTGAAATTTTTGGCATTTATAACAGCCATGTTGTGACAGAAAATCCAGGGTTTCTCGTTACCCCTTAGAGGGCTTATATATATGCCAGATGTGCTCACCCAAGACTTGCAGATACAACCAGAAAAATAAACATTCAAGTAATAATGGAAATTTGCCAAACCAGATTCGAAACAAGATTTGGAGGGCATTTTCAAAATGTCAGCTATTTCCCATACTAGAAAGTACACAGCCAAATGCTCTTTTTTTTTTTTTAAGGAGTAGGAGGGTCAAATCCATCCAATTGCTTCAAACCAAAGAAATAGGGTAAAATGGACAAAATTTTAAAATACAATAATTCATTTATGAAATGAAACATTCCAATTTCTTTTTACTTAGTCTTTGTACAAATAAATTTGCATTTAGTAATGATAAATGAAAAAATAATTAATTTAATCAATAATATTATTATGTTTTTTCAATGCTTTGTTTTGTCCAGTGGCCTGAAAAATTAATTCTTTTCTAAATAAACCTGAGCTCAAAAGTTAAGAAAAGCAACGTCATATCGAATGGATACTTTCTTACTATGCTTAAGGAAAAAATCATATACTTCATTAGAAATGTTTGCAGTCTAAAAACAAAGACCAACCAAAAATCTACTTTGTTTTACATTTGTTTACCTACTGCCTTACCAGCCTAACTGCAGAACACCACAGCAAAAGCTTGTACAATGCCCTGTCTGGAAGATTTATCAGGTACATTAATTTGACTAACACTTCTCTAGGTACTTAGTCTTTATTTAGAGATATTTTTTTTTTCTTTGTACTACTCATGCACTTACAAGTTTTAGTGTCTCAACTCAAAATCGGTCCATAGCTGTTATAAAGCTGCCTGGGCTATGCATTTTTTCTACAAATTGCCATAACCCCTTTTGCTGTCTCTACCATGCTTAGAAAAGCCTTTGATTCATGGGGAATACTTCATACACTAAACATTAATGAAATGGAAAATCGAATGATCCCAACTAGTCAAAAATGTCCATTGACCGTACATTACAAAGATGATGCATAGGCAACACTGAACAAACAGCAAACCTGTTATTTACAAAACTGATCATAGCACCTGAAACACAAGGCCACTATCCATCTCAGCGTTACTCTTCAGTAAAGTGCCAGCAGCTGATTTTACCATTGATATTTTACTGTACATTCTTATCCTATTTCCTTAAAGAAAATAAAAATATATGGACTCATTATTTTATGAAAAAAAAACAACAAACCAACACATGCACATGAAAAACTTGTTAATTTATCCTCCACGTTTAACCTGTCACTTCCCTCTCATCTGAATAGAAATAACTGATTTCACTATAGAATTGCATATTTTAGGATGGCCTAGAAAATTTACTTGTTTCTTTTGTTCCTGCAATCTATCTTGAGGAAATATAATTGCACCTCTATTTGAAACTGTTTTTACCTTGTCAAAAGCCCTTCACTGCCCATCCAGCTGGTCTGAGAACAGTTTGCAATGCTGTTAACTAGAGATGAACAAAACAAGAATCAAAGCAGTAAGAGTTAGTGAAGTGAGCTCTGCTCAGAGAGTACCCAAGCAAGGTTCAGATAGAGTTCTTCGGAGGAATGTCTCCACCATATGTGATCAAGTCCAACAATTAATCTTAGTCCATTCATAATGATGGATTATCCTGTAACACTTGGTACTACTGAGAAATTACATTTTTAATGGCACACTAAATCCTTTCCATGAAGTTCATAGGGTATCATCTAGATTCTTGGTTGAATAAATCAAACATCATGTGTTAGATGTGTTATAAAGTAACCTTTTGCACTGCATCAAAATGTATGCCAAAGAACAGGCTGCTTTGATGCCCCATGTGCCTGCAAGTAATAAGGTTCTGAAAGCAATTAATCAAAAAATAAGTCTCTCACTCACCAGGCAGGCATGAGTCATTTTGCCGTGGGTATCCCTTGTGTTCAGACAATGCATTTAGGAAACATGGATTCTCTCTATATAATCTTGTCTGCCCTAAAGTATTGTAGATGGTCATCACAGCACTGTAAGCACACATCTGAAACTCTGCAATTGGGATTCTCTCCATCATTCAAAGCACAGAAACAGCAGCTGAAAACATTGCTATAATTTCCTAATGATGAATCAGTACTAGTATTATTTACTTTGGAGACTTCTCTCCATCAGGCCAGAGCAAAGAAGTGTTAACAGGTATCATAAATGATAGTCTTGAAGCAAAGAAAGAGTAAGTGACACGTTACAACTAATCAGCTCTTTCAAATCCCCAAAGTTTGAATTGCAAGGTTACCCTACCCATCCCTTTTCCAAGTGTGCTTCTCTCAGGGTAATTTTATCTATAGCTGTAGGTCTGAATAGTGTTGATACAGAGAGTTCACTTCTGGAATGGCAAAGTAACACCAATCCTGGTGTATCATCTGTGGCCCATCTACCAAGGCTGCTCGGAGGCTTGGAGTAGTTCAGCAGTGCACGTTGACCTTTGAGGAACCAATGTCAGTGACTTAAATCATTTACAAAAATCCGTGCTATAGATAAAAGGGAATGCAAGAAGTTCAGGTCAGATTTTGCTGAATTTAAGTTCTGGTGAAACTTACGGCCTAGATTTCTAATTCAGGAGATTTACCCTTCATCTTGTCTGAAGGTTTACATAGTATTGTATTGTCACTGCCACACACGTGACAGCTGTGAGTCAGATCTCTGAAAATAATGAAAAAAAGCTTTACTATCAGGAGAATTTTTGCTCAGAAAAGCTGCTTACAAATCCTAATGGTAGCTTGTAAGCCTCTAGGATGGCCGTAGGTCATGTTTTCCAGCTTTCTTCCCTGCAACCACAAGAGACAGAAATGTACTTTCTATGTATAAAGGTGACCTTCCTACCCAGTCCTATGATCTAGCAGCTGCAGCTTTAAAAGGAACATCAAATACAGAACATTGTGCAGAAAATTAACCAAAAAATAACCAACATCAATCGCGTACAAAATCTGTATGTGTCAATATTAACTGCATGTATGAGGACACTACACGCTATTTATTTTACCAATTTTTTTTTCATTAGGTAGCACCTGGAGGCTAACTGAGATGAGTTTCTGATATATTATGCAGAGTAATATAAGGTTCAGAAGCAACAGAAGGAGTTGCAAAAGGAGTGGTTTTCTTGTTTTTCAATCAATGGATGACAATACTTCAAACTGAAGTTCTGCTACCACCCTTGAGATGGCTTTCTACTTTTCCCTTGTATGCCTTCATGAGCCAAGATAAAGCTCCATTTACTTTGTCACACAGAAAAAAATCTTCTTGTGGGCAAAAGGGAATGCACCACACATGCACAATCAGAATGTACTGCCCGTCTAGCTAATGTTTTAACAGCTTAATAATCCATGTTGTCCAATTAACACAGAAAAGCTTCATTAATATTACAGGAAAAATTGCTATAGAAAGAAAATAACTCCTTCCTGCTACGTACCCCTTTTCTCTGGTGTGTGCTTGCCTTTCCTGCATCACCTTGGCTCCCCTAGGTCAGTGGTCTCAGGCTTCCTTGAGAGGCTCTCAGAGGGAGGGTGTTGTGTGTGCAGCAGCCATCAGCATCGTCAGCCCTTTGCTGGGAGCAGTACGACAATCATGGTGGGGATCCCAAAGATTTACTTGAAGTTATCCTTTTCTGCTTTTTATCACAGTATGCTTCTTTCTCGTTGCTTCCCAGCTGAAGTCTCAAAGATGCGCCCCCAGCCCTTTTACCCCTGGGGGCTGCTGTTTGTTGCACAGTGGTTCCTTGGGGCTCTTTGGCCTTTACTACATGTAGTTTCCCATCGCTCAGGCTAAAACAGGTCAGGCACAGCTGCTAAACCAAGCTACAACCAGCTCAGGCAGAGACACAGACAAGCGCTGGGTCCCCGCACTGCCAGGTCAGTGCAAAGCCTGGTGCTTTCCCCTGGTAATGGCAAAAATCACATTTGCCAGGCTAGCACAACAAACGTGTCTTCATGTTAGTCATGCTTAGGACTACTTCATCTTCTCATTTTTTCTTTATTCCTTTCACTTTATTATGTTTTTAAATGGACTTGAGCTTTCTAAATAAATCAAACAGTAGAGAATGAAAATCAGTCCATAATAAAAATGGGTTTTGAAGAATGAAAGGGCTGAATGGATAAGAAAAACAAACAAACAAATATTCTGATGGTATTTCAAGTTCAAAAAGCCACATGTATTAGAGAAAAAATGAAAACTCCTGGTTTTGTATTGCTGTTGGTGATCACAGGCAGCAGCTGGAAGGAAGATGGTCCAGCCCACCTCCCCTGTGCAAGACAGGGACAGTTACAATGCCGAGTAACCTAGCCATAAATAATACCAGTGACAGAAGTTCCACAATATCCTCCACTGCCCCCTACCCACTGCTTCACTGCCTTTTACCCCAGACAGTTTTTCTCAGCACCCTTCTTGCTGTAACTTAAGGCTATTAGTTCTTCTTTAATCCACAAATATCTCTAAAACTTTGGTTTGTTCACTGATGCACATAAAGAACATCTCTCTCCTCCTGCCAGACTGGTGCAAGTGTTACTAAGATCAACGGCCACTTTGAAAGAATGGAGTTGTAGTAGAAAAGCAAGATATTGTTTACCCTCCAGCTCCTCAAGAACCTGTACTACCTGGGCCATTGTTCTGCATGGTCCCCTGCGGTTGCATCCAGGGCAAATGCTGGGGATTTACAATTCAGATTTTCACCTCTGCCCAGTCCTGACCAATTTATCCATTTCAGACAATCTCCCTGTATTTTTTTTCCAGACATGGAAATCCAACAAAGGCATTCTTAGCAGCTAGGTATATTTTTGATGCTAAAAGCCAGTTATATTGTACAGACTAAGTTTGCTGTAAGTTTATAATGCGCAGCAGCGTGCGCAGGCCAGGCTCACACGGAGTGCCCCGAGCTGAGGTTGCCTCCAGCTCTGTCTCCCCCAGCTCCCTCTTGCAGGACCAGCCAGCCACACTGTACTCAAGCTGGCCTCCAGCCAAGCACCCCACAGCCAGCAGATGCGCTCGAGGCCTTGGCTGTGGCTTTCAGTGGTTTTGATGCCTGTTTATTAAAATATGAAATACCATGGGGTTCCACTGGCAGGACGCTGTGGGCAAAGAGTGCCTGCTTAGCTTGGTTTTGTCAGCCTTCATGTCCTGCTGTCTTCTAATGGTCCTGTGCCGTGCAGAAGAGTGGAGCTAAACATATCTGCTCTCAGAGTGCTACAAATGAAGATGCCAATTTAATTATTTACTATTAGTTATTAGCTATAGGAATTAAAATACCCCTTTTAGATGTATTAATCATACTTACTCTAATCAAAGCTATACTAGAACAAGTGCATTTGCTCAACATAGCTATTAAACACAAGACAAATTAGAGCAAAAGGGCCACCTAGTGACAAAACTATTGCAAGTAATTTTAGAGTACACAAAAATGCTTTTCTTTTTCCCTGAAGTTTTAGCTGAACATGCAGTGAATGTTAAAGAAATCAGAGGCTTACTGAAAGCCATACAAACACTTCTGTAGATAAGCAGAATACCTTTACTGGAAAGAAATATACAACTTTATTCCATTTCTTTTTCATTTCTATAAGCTCCCACCAGCTCTTTCTGCCCATCTTAGAAGTTTTGGACTCTTTGAAGTCCAAAGTTTTGGATTATGTGGGCTCATCCAATAAGAATTGTATAAATGTTTAACTGCTCACCACTCAGAAAATCAGCTGGATTCAGCGAAAATTATGGCATCAAGTCACCTGTCAAAACAGCCAAATCCTAGGAAGCTCAGAAGAAAGAAGCAGCTCTAAAGCTGACATACCTTTGTCTTTCCCCTTTTACACCTTCCCTGTCCTCCACAGGATGTCACTGCTCCTCTCTCCTTCCCGTCACACCGGGTGACCTGTTGAGTGTGTCTTGTTCCCTACTCAATGTGTTGGGCACAAGTTTAAAACCAAAATACTCAAAAGTACTTAAATGGTGAACCACGCACAGGACAAGAGAGTCACAGTGCAGAAACACAGAAGCTTCAGGAGCATTATAGATGGTGTTTCCATAAGAAGCACCTTTCTTTAAGCCGCACTCAGCCAACAGGAATGATTGAAAAAGTGATGCTGTACGAGGGACATGCAATGCAATAAACCTTAGGGAGGCCACCTCACCCATCAACACCCCAGAACAGCAATTTCTCCGGTTCTTCACATCACTGTTCATGACCTCTGGGGACAAAAATGAGCAAAGAGGTAACAGGGAGACAAAATCTACCAGATGGTAAGATCAGTGGAAAAGGGAGTGGAGGTACAGATACGAGGCTGGCAGTTCGGACTGGTACATCCATGTACAGCAGCACATCATAGCAGAGTTGTGTGCCAATGAGCTCAGGTCTGAGCACAGGACAGTCACGCTGGGGTAGCACTGCACTCCAGAAAACTCTACAACTTCCTAGGACACAAGGAGCCAATTAGCCCATTTCTGCACCACACCTCATTAATTTTCAGGTCCTGGAGTACAGTTGTGTGGACCTGGAAGGGATGTCTAGGTGCTCCATTATGTTTTCAGTTCCAGTGCCCAGATGAGTACCTACCATTTGGGCCCATCTTTCTTTAACTTGCGCTGATCCTTCTTTTCTTTGTTCCAACTCTCCTCTCAATAACTTCACTTCAGCTTCAGTTCCTATCAGCTCCTTTTAATCTCTTCTTGCACACCCTGTGCACAGGGCCTTGCACACCCTCTTTCTTCAGTGTCATTGTCCACCCTTTCTAGTCTTCACAAACAAAGTAGCTAACAAAAATGTTGGAACTCCCTCAACATTGGCTAACCACCTTGTGATGTAAAAAAAAGTGTCAGACATATGATGGATGACCACAGAAAATGAAACCACAACAACAAAACCCCAACCTCCCCTCTCTCCTCACTTTCCATTTCCATGGCAGGTAGCACACTAGAATCAAGCTGCAGGAAAGATTATTTAACTCAGTGACAAGGAAAAACTTTGTAGTAGTAAAGATCGCTGAGCACTGGAATAGCTTGCACAAGGGGACTGTAGAACCTCTGTTGTTAGAGGCTTGAGAAACTGTAGTCATTAATGATGTAGGGGTTCTTGATTGTCCATGTGGGCAGGATAGTGCACTAGTTAATCTCTACAGACCTTCTCCAGATCCCTCTTCTAGGATCCTATGAAAATTAAGAAACAGTAAGAAGATGCAAAATGATTTTACATCTCCACGGCACAGCTCACGAAAAATTTTCCTGTAACATACAACAGTAAGTCTAATACATCTATACACATTTATAACATGATTTACAACACAATGACCATAGGAAAAACAATTAACTTACTATTCCAGGAAATTCCTGACTATAAAGATGTAATATTTCATATCTGCTATTATTGTTCAAAGAGGCAAAATAATGTTGCCCTCTATTTGAAGTGGAAATGCATTTTTAATATATTAAAATGCAAATATTTCATTTAAAAAAATGAACTAGCAATTATTTTCCAAAGAATCCTCCATCCATACTGGAAATCAGGCAGAGAATAAGAATTCCCTATTTTTCAGCATCTGAGATACATTTTTCATCACAGCAGAATAAACATTTTTCACAGAACAAATAATTATATTAAAAGCCTATCCCAGATTTTCCCTTCTCTGCTGAGGAAGCAGAGGAAATGGGCATACTTGGTGATGTTTGTACATCCTCACTGTATAAATTTTTAATTCTCTCAGGCAGAAGAAATGAGAGGCTTCATGCCTTCTTGTTCCCAGACCAGGTCACATTCAAGAAGACATACTTCAAGATCAGACATTAGGCAAAGCATCAGCAGTGGCAGGAATCACACTGCAGCGCAAGTTTAATGAGAAGCTGGTTTCATTTGGTTTACAATTCTATTAAAACGACTACAGAGAAAACTATCACAAGTTAAAGAGTCCACTTGAGCAGCACCACACTATGGATTATTTTATGATGAACTAATTGGTCTCCAGACTATCACAGCACATATAAAGTGTTTCATCTGTTCCTGAACAAGGCTGTCAATTTTTGGGATTAAGGACCTTATTTGTACAAAAACTCAGGACAGACGAATGCTGCTATTCAATTCACCAGCAGTAGTGCTTGCCCCTTGCAAGATTTCTGCCTGCCTAATGTAAGTAAGATTATGAGCTTTATTGATTTTCAGTGTAACTTAAGAGCTGAATATAAGACATCAACAGACACTTGCCATTAATCAAAGTAACCGCTAAAGCACTGCTGTTTATGTTCTGTACCAACACAAACAGAGGCAGATTTAAAGTATAAGGCCAGGCTTTTCTTTAATGAGATTGCAATAGGTTTTGTGGTTATTGGGTTTTAAAAACTATTTCTCCCCAAGGAGGTAGAGGAGAAAGGAGAATAAATAAAGGTCATAAACTGCCTCTCATTTAGTGCAAGCTACCTGTTGATACCAGAAAGCCTCAGAAACATAACATTTAACAATACCAATGTGTTTCTATCTATGAGTCTAAAGGTCTCAATGAATTACATGTTATGCTGGTATATAAAGCCACACAAAGATCAGACATTCCGTTATGTAACTATGCTTAAATGAAGTCATAAGAACTTTGTACACCTACCAGGAATTCCTGCATTCTCCACATAATACCTATACCTGTTACTCACGTCTAGTTATCAGGAATTTGTTGCGGATGAATAGACAACTAATACAAAACTTCACTGAAGAATATCTGCTCTAGGTGAAAATATATTGGAATAAGATATTTTACCTGGTCAACAGCTGCTCACGAAGGATGTATGCAGTCACTAAGACCCCTTATCCTTCCCACAGAAACAGATTTCCTTTGGCATATTGCTGTCACCAGGTATACCTCTGAGAAACAACACTTGGAGCTCCAGAGGCCCACAGAGCGCTGCTGAGCTGCCATTCCTCTTCATTACTGCAGTAGCCACAACCTGGAAAGCTGTAGCAGAAAATAAAAACACACACACACACCCCCTCCAAAAAAAGGCACATGCATTTTGTGTACATTTGCAAAAGAAGCTGAGACAGCATTACTATGAGAAAGAAAGCATTAAAGGTTATTGGTTTGACATTGCATATGCTCCCCAGCAAGTACACAGGTTGAGCATTGGCAGACAGGTATTTTGGATGGTTTCCTGATGATTCTTCTTTAAAAAGTTTCAGTCTCTACCTTCATACTGAAGCCATTCCTCTGTTTCTTCGGCAGCTCTTTTCCAGCCATCTTCGTTCCTTCCCCATGAGGGCAGAACCACATTTGAATGCCAGAAATCATTCTTTTTTTGCTGTGGGGTTTTTTTTTTCCTACTCTTTCTCAGTCCCTTATTTAAGTATATAGGGTTTTGACAGCATGTCCGAGGTTTACTGATATTTTAAACTATTGTGGATTAAACAGAGCATGAAAAGGACATCAGCCCCCACCTTTATCTCCCATTCGGCTTCTGCAGTGTTGGCAAAGAGTGCCAACACAGTGACATGTCTTCCCTCTCCCCCTTGACCCAATCCCCTCACCACATGCCAGACTTTCCCTGTTGGCTCTCTGAATGCCTACCGCCTGCATGAGGACTCCCAAAGCAGGAGACCTTCAGCACTGCAAGCCCCTGGCCCCAGAAGCCCACCGAGGAGCAGAGAGAAGGCAGCACCCTTCTTTCCTGAGATGTGCCCACAGCAGCAACATTCCCTCTTCCCTCCTATTACATGTGGATTGTTTTCATCCCTGCTTTGAATTCTGATTCTTCAAAAACAAGCAAACAAAACCAAACCCCCAGCCCCTGAATACAGCTTTGCAATTTCAGGTGCATTGACAGCGGTCAGCTCAGCACTGCACATACCGAGAAACACTCTGACCCTAGGGGCTCTTTGGATACTTAGGCAGAAATACAACTGTTTGTAAGCTTGTAGTTGTGGAATTACATTTTTTTCCTCAGTGTTATTTGCAAATAAAGCATCAAAAAATCAAATGCAGAAGTAATTTTCAGCAGCTTGATTGCTGACTCCCATAAATTCGACATGCTTAATTTCTAATTTTCACAACCTCATTTAATTGTAAAGCCACTCCTGCTGTTCACCTCCTCCACAACATACCCAGTGGGGGTGTGTGGCAGTTATGAGTAGCACTCCAGAACACATTTTCAGAAATGAAGGTAATGTAGATGACTAGGAAACAAGCTCATGAAGTCTCGCAAAGACAATGCAAAGTCCTGTGCCTTCCTTTCTGATTCAGTGTGAAATGCTGCCTCTTACTATGGGAAAGTAATGAATACTTGACTGCTCTTTTTCACACTAGTGTTGACTTTGGCCATGAAACACATTTATTATGTGACACAAAAGAAGAAGAAAGGATAAAAGGAAAAAAAAGGAGAAAAATTAAAAGGAGAAAGCGGTTTCTTTAATCAAGGAGAGCGAGGGATCTGGAAAATAAAAATACATTGTGCTAAATAGAAATATCATATGTCATTGGTAAAGGGGACAATTCTTTTATTGACTTTTTGGATATTCCGCTTCAAGGCAAGCAGACCCATATTATTGTTCTCACAAAACTTTCCGCAGAAATTAGAATAATATAAGTGAAAGACAGAGCTGTTAACCACACTTGCAAAACTTACTCAAGAGCATGCCAAGGCCTCAGGCTCTGTCTCCTCTGTTAGTACTGCCACTTTTTTGGCTAATTCCCTAAGGAAACAAGGTTTATACAACTGTATAGGCTTCTCTCTGCCTCAGCTTCCCTTCCTCAAGCCCTGCAGTAAGCCTGTAAATGGTCAGCCCATTTCAACCAAATTCAGACAAGGGAGGGCAAACTCCACTGCTGTACGCTCAGAAGTCAGAAGCCGTTCCCAACTTCCAGGTCCATACATGCCTTGCAACCTCATCCACTCCCATTTTATGTTAGCAAGGACAGAAGAAGTCAATGGTTCAGATATACTTTTTTATCTGCCAAATCAGTGACCACAGAGTTGATTTTTATTACTGCTTTTTATTTAGCAAAGGCACAGTTCATTCATTCCTGCTTTTCTACTTTTTTTAATCAAGTCTTTTACATTCCAGTCTACCAAGAAACACTGTTTAAAAAATGCTAATACACTTCATCACATTGCTTCTAGGGTTATTATTCCACGACATCACTTGGAGCTAGTCGGTAACTCTCATGCTACGTAGTTTTTTCTAGAATCCAGTCTGAATACTCAGCAACTTTTGTGTAGACACCCGGCTGCCTGGGGCGAGCGCAGCCTTCACCCCAGCTGGTGATGCCCACCAGATACCACACCTCCTCGTGCCTGCACGACAGCGGCCCTCCTGAATCTCCCTGTGTCACAGGAGAAGAAATCAGAGCACGCAAGGAAGAGCTCTCGTCAGTATTTCTCTCTCAAAGAAAACCTTGATTAAAATCAGCATCATGCAGCATTAACACCAGCATAATTGCCTGGATTTCCATCACTTTCACTTAAGGTTAATTAACAGCCTACTGAAGCAGGTTTTCTTTTTTATCTAGTAAATTCACTTCTAAATTCTTTCCAGTCATTGCAAATCATTTCCACTTCCCACAAGGGTTCAAAACTACTGACTTTTTATGTATTTATTTATCTACATACACTGATTTAAAACCCAATGAAGACTACACATGCAAGTGAGAAAAACAGTAAATTTGCTAATGTTTTCTCCTACAACCTTAGTTTTAGGACACAAACCTCAGCTCTCTGCATGGCTTATCTTGTTTGAGTGACTGTCCCTCTCAGGATAGAACACCTCTCTCTTTTCTTTTCCTATTCCTAACTGATCTTTCTGAACATAAGGTTCTTTAGTGTAGCTGTTATGAGTTGTTAAGACAATAGCAAGTCTGTTACTTTTATAAACCAGCATCCCCATGTTCTGGTACACAGTTTCAGATAAAGCAACCTTAACTGGCATAGAGGAAATCTTAGCTTCAAGTATTTTTATTCCTAATTACTCAATACCGATCATAGTAACAGTAAACATCTTAACATAAAAATGTTAACCGTTAAATGCTTAATATGAAAATACTGTATGTGGTAGAGAATTTAATCTTACTAATCAGACTATTTTCTTCTTGCATAAATTAACTCAGAATACTTAAATTAATGGAAGTACACGAGCTTACGCCTAAGCAGAGAATCTGGCTCACTGAACTCATGCTGTTGTGACATTTTCAATTATAACGAACAGAACAATCCACTCATGTTGTCTTTAGCCTTCCATTCCTTGTGCATTTTAATAGCATCGCTAGCACCCTTCCTTTTGGGTTTGTACACAGTGGATGCTTTGAAATAAGCTTTCACATGTATTTCATGTCAAGAAATAAAAATATCACATAGGAAACCTGCTTTTACTGGAGAAACGCTCTGAGATACTATACTTCTGTCTTTGGATTTCTAATACTCCAAAGGAATACTGGTTTACTGCCTAAATGCATGAGTTTATATATATATATATATATATATATACACACACACTCAGAATTTCTTATCCATGGAATCTATCCCTAAAGATTTCAATGTCACATAAGAAATATCTTGCAAATACCTTGATTTCCAGTGCTTCTGACATGCAAGACTGACAAATTAATCAACAGCCTTATTGATAACCATATTTTTCTAATGGCAACTAAAAAAAAATTACAGTACTAAATTATATATTTGAACAAATGGCTGGAATATAGAACTATATACTACTACTTTTCATTACCTTACAAGCATCCCTTCCACCTTCGTCATAGCCAGCACAGATCACTTTGTCACCTATTCTGTGCTTCCGGTACCTTGCCTGGCACTCCTCCCTGGACATGAGGGGAACGGTAGCCTTCTGAAGGATATCTTCCACACGACCTATGTGATGGGTGGTACAAACAGAAACATGTTTGCTTCTAACAAAACAGAAGTTCAAATTAAACCCCAGAAATCCCCTTACAGTGGTATTACACAGTTGGAGGCCAGTGCTTTTAGAGCAATGTTAGATGTTCATGACACTGATTTTCCTTTTTTTTTGGTTAGTAAACCATGTGAATTATCTGTAATTTGAATGCTCTTACAATATCGTTTTACGTCTCGTGACTGGGCAAGCTTCAAAACTCCCTTGTGATTTGCAATGAATCCTCATATGAGTACGGCTTTCAGGACATTGGACCTTGTAACTTGCCCTCCCATTAAGAACATTGCTTTGTGTTATTAAGAATTATTTCTTAATAATGTTTTACAATAGGTTTGGAATCTCCCAGTTGCCCAATCTGTGCTGCTCCATGCTCTCGTAGTTTACAGGATGGAGAAATCGGCACGTAGAGTAAATAAGAGTATTTTAGAGCAGCCTTTTCTTAGAAATTAACAGAGGAAATTAGCCTATACAGCATCCACCTAAATTTGTTAGATTTCACATTGAACTCTAACCTTCAAATAGGAAAGTGTACAAAGGAAAGGACATTGTTTAAATAGGGGGGTGTGTGTACATATAGATATACACATGTAAAACCAGACTTTTATAATTAACAGCTATTTGGCCTAACTCCATATAGTATCAGAGGAGTTCAAATCGCATCAACTGTCAAAACACGAAAATCATTAGCACTGTTTATAATCAGCCTTCAGAATCATAAAAGCAACATCTTCCATCTTAATTTCTAAAGTCATATGAATACAATGACGCCAAAAAAAAAAAAAAACACCAAAAAAAACCCCATGAGTTATGGGCAGACTGTAATTCTAAACCTCACAGTTCAGTGATAAGTCTGTCAGCTATTTTCCAGCCGGGAGCACGAAAAGGAGTGTGCAGCCCAGATATATACTGGGTTTTGCCAGTAGATTAAGCTAGAATCTAAGGAAAAGTATTTGAGGGCTGTACAGGATATATTTAAGGTTGCCTACTTACATTTATCATATTACTGAGTCAAATGATTTATAAAATCTAATTTTTTTGTCAGAGCACTAAGGCATTTAAGGATAATTTCATACATCTCATTTGATGCCTTAATAGAAGTAGATTCTAATTAAGAATTATATTACAATGCTGGCCAGATAGTAATAATGGTACTCAAGAACATAGCAGAATTTTCTTTCAAAAAAGAAGGGAGAGTTTCTTTAATAAAAAAAAAGGGGAGGGAGGGTGTATGGTTTCTTCACCCACGTGACTTTTGCAAATACCAGAACTCACTGCTCATACATGCATCTGTACCTTTTTCTTTTCTGTAGCCCCAGCCAATTACCCAACAGTCAGTATAAAGTATGTTAGCATCTTCTTTTGATGGCAGGCAAATAGGCAGTTGAAGATCTAAAATACGATTAAAAAAATATTAGTTTGACTAGCAGAGATAACGGCAGCATTAAGGTTTTGTGGGCATCTACACGACCCCTGATGACAGCCTCCCTGTTATGCTTTGTCTCTTACAGTACGTATCATTCCAGGCACATAAATGAAAGCCACCCCTTTTCTTTTTAAAGCCAATAGAATGAGATTCTCCTCAACCCCCAGTAACTCCATATTAAAGGAAGCCAGCCCAGGTGTCATGCACTGCCATACCAATGCCAGCCTTATGTCATCCTGCACATTTTCAGAATTCCTCTGAAATACACTACATACCAGTAAAATTCATAGGCTTATCAAGTTTCATTAAAGCAATGTCATATCCAGTCTGTGTGTATTTATACTGAGGGTGAACAATAATCTCTTCCACTTTGAAGAAGGGCGTATCCTCATTTATTTCTGATTGTTTTAATATACCAGCATAAACACGCCAAATGTTGGGATTCTCAAGACTGAGGGAAAAAGACAAACAGTCAGTCTGCAGCAAAAAAATTTCACTCATTTAGAGTTTGTGTGCAGATGCCAAGATCCTCTGTTACTCCTGAGTGTACACTGAGGCCTTTTTTCATATTTTTTTTCATACACTCAAAATTGAAAAAAGGTTTGTTTTGTCCATTCCCTCCACTTCTTTCTGTTCCTCTCCCTACTCCTATTTTCCTCTTCACATCAGTTTTCTCTCTCGTTGTCCCGATCCTCCATCCTCTTCTGCCATCTTTTATGTTCTCTTTTTCTCTCTCTCTCTTTCTATTTTATTTTAATTGAGCCTAATGCAAGCCCTGAAGTAGTAAATGACATTATTTCCATTCATTCCAACACAACAGCTTTTCTAATAATGAAAATAAGCTTAGGAATATAAATTCAGGTAGAGTCTATTCTGACACTTCCTTGTTAGGAAAATGACACAGCCATGTAAATATAGATTAGAAAGTGTAATGTCATAGACCTACGTGAAAAGTTCCAGTTAATCCTGATTATTTCAGTTTTACTTTGAGTAAGTTTAAGGGCTATTTCATTGTGATATTCTACCATTAAGGCAACCTAGAAGTTTTGGTACATACAATGAGGAAGACACAAAATTTGTCCTAAATAAACTTTCAAAAATATTTTAAGATTTTATATATAAATTCATAAATATCAGTTAGGCTTAATAATTAGCAAAGTCTGTCTTTTTGATTTTTATTTTGCAAGCAAATCTTCTCCCTTTGCCTTTTATTATACTGGTAACTTCTACAGTGGATAACAGGTAAAGAATGATATCTTTTATATAGGTCTTTTAGAGTTTAAGCACTTCTATAAAGTTTGCCAGTGGAGGCAAAATATTGGCAACACTGTTCCACGTGAAATCAATAATGGGTAATTCACTACACTGCATGAGTAAAAATGACTGGTTTGGGGCAACGTTGCTGGGTCTTCCCTCTTTGAAGCATTTCATCTGTTACTTGTGCCTTTTCTCCCAGCAGGCTGCATTATAGCCTTACACTTTCCACTCTGTAAATGACAGGATAACCTGCATACAGGTGATGACAACCTAATAAATTAAATGAATCATCTATGTGACCATTAAATCAGCTCTTCACAACACAAGCAATTTCATGACCCAAATCTGATGGTAATTTGATTAACAATACAGACTATATGCATCAGTGCAAAGTAGCCATGTCCTAGGTACTGACTGCTTTAGATTTTGTTCTTATCTGCATTAAGATAATATTTATCTTATTTAATTATTATATTACATATAATTATTATATTATAATATAATAATAAAATTGTTATATTTATCTTAATGCAGATACAATATATATACTGATATAAATAATACATATTTATATTATATATATGAAATCTGCATTAAAAAAAAGAGCATTAACTGACTGATAGAATTTTTTTGGGAAAAAAAATCTGCTAAAGTAAAACCAGGGCAACTGGGATCTGGATGTTTCATGTAATGCAGAGACAGGTAGATCAGGTGCCAGAAGCAGCCTAACTGGACCCCCACAGAGATTTACTCTGTGTCCTGGTCTTGCTGAGAACCCTGCTGCTGAAGCTCTCGGATTAATACCACTACTTCACAGAGATATCTCCAAGATAAGTCATTTGAAGGTTATGAAATGGAATAACCTACCAACAGATTTTCCTTTATGGATGACATGGTGTTACAGTCAGAAAAAGCTTGTATCGAGTGAGAATGTCTAAGTTTCTGTAGGTATCTGGTGCCTACTTTAGAATTACATCTTCTAGACACAATAAAATAGTTCAGCATCAGTAGTATAATACTATGTTACAAAGGGACAAAGTATAGAGTTCCAGTTATGTTAAGGATATGAATAGTCTACCTTAAAAGTTCATCTTTTGGTTACATTAAAAGAGTTTATTCTAGTCCTCACTTTTATTTTTCTAAAAGGTAGATCTCATTTTATCTCACCCGCGGGATGACTTTTTTTTAAAATTATTTATATATTTACACTTAGGCCTCACCTCATGACGCAGTGAGCAGCTGTGAGAACCCACTGGTTGCTGATGATAGAGCCCCCACAGAGGTGTCTCTGACGAGGTAATTTCACATGCAAGCTGACTTGCCACGGCCATTCACCCGGGGAAGAGTCTGTCCCTCCAACGATCCTAATAGTTCTTGCAGAATGCTGCATACACACTATAGGAATAATTAAAAACTGTGCTTAGAGATAATTTGCACCCAACACTGAAAAGTGAGATGAGACTACTGCTGATCCCTGAACAGGGACCAATCCACTGCAAAGGTGGATCCATGATACATGCTAACCCCTTTATCATTTATGGTCATAAAATCTATTAAAACCAAGTTCACAGTGCTACTGTTGGTGTTTACAATGTGCAGAACTGGCAGACTTCACTTTTTTGGAACACTTTAACATCACAAGGCAACAAAGCATCCCATTGGGACAATGCAACCAAGTAAAAAAACCAAAGAAAAAAAGAAGAAAAAAAAAGGGGGGGGGGGGGGGGGGGGGTTGGCCTCCTGTACTGAAATCAGTTAAGCACTGTTGTTGCTTTTACATGGGAGAAGTTTTACTTACCAGTACTGGCTTTTTTTTTACATAATCTTAGTGAGTATCCAGAGATCCTTCCTGGCCCGTGTACTATTTCCACTGGAGATCCATTTGAAGACATTCTTAGGTGACACTCACACTTTCTGCCAATGAATTAATGCAAAGATTCAGTTTTTACTTTTTTTATGTTGAACACATACATTACCCCCTCAACCAAGTCTGTGCAACTATTATTTCGGCAATCTTTGAACATTTTAAAAAAATATTTCTCACCTCTCCTCATTGCATGAATCTTGGAGAGGAAAGTAGGTAAAAAATTGGCAGCGGACCACGTCTGTGCAAACCTGCTGACAGGCTCTGTGTCCTTTAGTATAAGTGACATTTAGTTCATCTCCCAAAAAATCCATATGCATGTAAGTGCGAGAAGTGCAGGCTGTAGAAGTGAGGGCATTCCAACCATCAGAAAGTCTATGAAATTGATTAATTCAAATTAGTATTTTTATTGTAATTTACTGTTTACCAGGAAAGGATCTTCTGCAGTTTAGGAGACCAAAGCCTGATAAAGCATTTTCTCGCGATGTAAGTGCCTCTGGTATCCCACTTGTTGACGTCTTCAGAAGGCAAAGATTTCTGAAAAGAAAAATGTTTTACAGTAACTAAATCTGTTCTCACACCCTAAATTTGATTGTTTAGGTACTGGTAAGGGAAGGTTCTTTCTTAAATGTGTTTTTTTCTTCCAAGTCTTCTATCTGTAAAAGTATTTCATGTGAAAATACATTCACTGAGTTCACTAGTTCATAGTAAATTGATGGGGCGTTTGTAGTTTTGTGAAATGGCATAAGACTGTACTAGTAAAGGTCGTACAGTATTTATACATACATAGAAGATGTGACTTCAGAAGCTTTGCTTCTCCCTGAAATTCCTTTGAAACTATATTCTTATGTTTTATGTGGAATGTAGATTTTTAACTATTCTCTCCACTACGTATGAAAGAAGCAAGCTCATTAGGCACATTTTTAAATGTGTTAACTTTATCAAAAGTCTTTTCAAGTAAATAATATTGCTAGGAAACCAGATGACACTTCTGATAATATCTTAAAACTCAGCTTTAAGTCATTAAAGCAATCTGGAGGCTCACTGTCTCTTTGCTGCATATAACTCTTTTCAGATTAACAACAGATATGCAGCTGCAATACAAAAGCCCTGATCATACTGGAGAACAGATGAAATGCCCACAGGGGATTATAAATTTATGAATACAAAACATAAAAATGATGTCATTCACTGAAAAATAACGTTTTAACAAAAAAAATCCCTAAGTATAAGAAAATCGTGACTAAAAAAAGACTCTGTGCTTCTGAAAAATAAAATAAAATCTACTTAGAGAATTAACCTTAGTTGCCATATTCACCTTTGGGATTTGATTTGCCATTCTCTGGTAAAGAATGTAAAGAACAAGCACTTTGGGAAATATGTACAGATAGTTTGGCAGACAGAGATGTCAGGAGTGAAAAAACTGGTAATATTCATTCCTGAAAATTCTTGATCTTCAAAAATGTCCATTTGACAATCTGTATAAAACAAGAACAAAATATCAAAATTCCAAAGATTATATTACGTCATCAGAATGTTGAAGTTTACAGATTACTCTTTTCTATTCTTATTCACGTTTTCCTTCCTTTGTGACTGATAAGACTGAAAGGTAACACTACATTTTAACCAAAACCTGTTTCTCAGAACATTTCTGAGTGTGTTAACTCACAGAGAGGATTACTGAGCAAGGATAGGGTTCATATAGAGAAGGGGAAAAATTATATGTTAGAATACAGATTTGCTAATCTAATAGAGAAGACTTTAAATTAGGAACAGTGGAGACAAGTGTACAAATCCAGTTAGGAATAAATCATGATAATCTAGGCAAAGCCTATAAAAATTAAGATAATGGGTATATCTAAAAGGACCATGAGATGGCTAGAAGAAAAATAATGGAATGACCTTCTTAAGACTTTATTAGATGCTATTTGAAAAGTAGGTAGAATAAGCAGGAGTAATGTACAGCCTGTCCTCTGACAAGACTAAAATAACCTAACAGAGGCTTGGCAGGCTAATTCACACAACCAAACTACAGGTACAGAAGTTAGAGGAAGTACTACCATGTTTAGAAAGAGAATGAACTGCCTCTCTAAAGATACACCTGAAGTCGTAGTTAACAAGAAAATGAGGAAAAAAAAAAGCACCAGCAAGGAGGATGTTTCTTGAAACCATCAAGCTGTAAAGACAGTAAAAACAGTGAAATGATCCAAAACGCAGGACTTGGTGGCAGCAGGGAACTTCAGCTGTTGAGAAAGTACAGCGGTGGAGTCGACACTACACAATGAGTTACTGAAACATACTGGGAACATCTTAGTACAGAAAGGGTTAAAAACAGTAAAAGGGAGAAGTAGAACTTAATGTGATTCCTGTTAATTTGATGAGGTTTTCAAAAAACATAAACATGAAAGGACAACAATACTGGATACTAATCACACAATTAGAACAGGGAGAAAAAAAAATCAGGAGACTAGAAAGTAAGGGTTAATTAGTAGGTAAGATCCCATGTTAAGGGGAAACAGAGTTCAGGAGAATGGGCATCTTCTAAAGGAAATTATATCTGAAGCACAAATGTGGATCTGGAAGTTTAGGGAAGCTAACCCATGATCTCAACAATCATGTTCAGTGATTGTTCAATATTCAACGACCTCAAGGAAGGTACTTTGCAAAGGGCAGAAATACACACAAATTGCTATGGAGGTGTAATAGCATGTGTGCGTAAGGACAAAATCAGAAAAGCAAAGGCACAAAACAAAAGGCCGAATAGCAAGAAACTTATAAGAAAAATAGGCAGTACCATTCAATTAGCATTAAGAAAGAAGCTCAGGTTCTGCTCAGGGGAGAAGGAAAGCTAATGGCAAAGGACACAAGAAAGGCTACAGAAGGACCTTTTATGTTCTCTCTCTTCATGAAAACAAACTGCAGTCAGATGGTCAACAACATTAGCATTACTATGCAGAGGAAGGGGGCACAGTAGAGCAGGAAACGTAGAAATCCTATATTGATTTCAGTCATCTTAGAATTGAACTGACTAGAATCTCAGAGCTTCTTGGTACAATTTAGCTTTTGGCGTTCACAGAGCGTTGCTGTGATTCCAAAAGCTTTAAAAGGGGAAGTATCGAGTTTTAAAATCAGGGCACTGAGAACATATACAATGTAGCATTAGTCAGCCTAAACACAGTCAGAAAAAAAACTAGAATGAATATTCAAATAAACTCATTTCAGGTATTTACAACACAACAAGGCAGAAGGTGGTGCTGAGACTTTAAAACTACATTTCACAAATCTCTGTCTGGACAGGTATAGCTGATGTATCTTGGATTAGGACAGATGACATCCTTAGATGACCCCTTGATCCAATAGTACTGTCCAGGCCTCTGTGATCCCACAATTTATTCCTTCTCTCCTCCTGCCTTTCTCACAAGACACGGAAAGCAAGGGAGAACAGGTAGGAACAAGACTGACCTTCACATGCTTTCAGAAATTGTGATTCAATTTGTGATGGATCATTACTGCCATGTCATCACTGTCATAAACGTCTTTGATGAAGTGTCAAATAGCTTTTGGTATTTTAATTTTTTTAAATTTGAAGTCATAATGTTTGTGCATATGCTACAGTCCCCCAATTCTTCTTAAAATCTGTGAGCAGGACCCTCTTGAGTACTGTGATTTTTCTTCTAGTGATGAATGCATGCCTTTCTAGTATATCTTAATGCAAGAGTTTTGGGGGGAAAGAACAATCTTCCCTCCGTTCTCTCTCATACACATAGTAAGGAAATAGCTAAATTCTTTTCTTCTCTTTGTAAAACTTTATTTTCCTTTTTTTATTTTTCACACTTCATTTTCCTTTAAGTGTCTTCACTGTTAAGATCTGAACAAAATTACTTTTTCTGTAGTTTCCAAAAATTATTCCCACAGTAGGACTAGCAGAGTCTGAAGAAAACACTGATGTAGACGCAGAGTGTCTACAAAATGTGATTTATATGGGAAAACTAGATTATCTGTGAGCTAAAATGAGGCTATATGGAAGAAGAACAATATCGTCACCATTAAGCAGGGAAAATACCACACACTAAGACAAAGTAGAGGTAAATATGTAAAAAGAAAGAAAGAAAAAGAAAAAAAATTAAAAAGTGAAAGATGTTTCAATTGGGAATAAGAAGGTATAATACACACTGTTTGATCTTGCATTCTTGAGAGTTTTGCCTGAGTAATGATTGTAGGAACAAGCACAGACACTGCTTTCATCACAAGTCACCCAGAAAACACAGAATACTTCCCTATATTAGCCGGTTGTATTAGAAAGCTGCAGGTCTTCATTAAAAATTTCTAAGTGCATACATGGTATACAAACAATTCAGAAAGCTTTATATTCCTCCTGATCTTTGACTTTGATGGGATTTTAGCTTTCCTTTTTGAATCCATGGTACAAAGATAATACGCAATTTCATCAAGCTAACCTTACGAAAAATTATTTACATCTTCAAAGCAGGCAACTGGTTTTGTAAGACAAACGCTAAAATGAAAAAATTAAAAAGATCTGAACTTCCTTTTTGCCTGAGAATACTAACTATATTTGCAAGAGTAAGTTTATAGTAGAATTATCGTATATAATGAAACATTTATGCATGTCAGAGATAGACTGCACCTCATCATCCATAACCCTTAAAACTAAACTGAATCAGAGATTTTTAAATAGTTACCTATTTCAGAAAGCTGGCATGGCTTTAAAGAGAATCCAGACACAACCTCATCAAGCACCTTTATGCTGGTTGGAGTTCCTACACTGGTATGTTTCAAGAAGCATTTTTTACTGAGTGACAAAGAATAAAGAGAGTGGTAAGACAACAGGCTATCTCCTTGCTCTACACCATCCTCCTGGCCCCATAATTCCTACCATGCTGCATGTTCTGGCCATGGGCCAGAGGAATCTTCAATCTCCAGAATAATTTTCAAATTAGGAACAGAGCTAGCTGAACAATGTTTAACTTGTAAATTGAGCAGATTAACAGCTCAAAAATTTGCCCTGATAGAAATGTAAGAATTTCTCTGACTTCTCTGACGATGCTATTTTCACAGCAATAAGCAGAACAAGATTTAACAGAGTAATAATGCTGCACACCTACCAATACAATTTGCATTTCAGTATCTCCAGAGGATTTTAACTTTCTTCTGTGCTACGATAATCAAGTTTTCATTTGTCTATCGGTGAGAAGGGCAAGCTAGTTGACTGTAGACATTTTCCTATTTCTAAGTTTGAATAAACATTCCAAGGATGATGAGTCAAGGAAAAAATACTTCCTTGAATAAATTCTCACATCTTAGACTGCTCTGAGATTTACTCTACTAAAGCACAGTGCTGCTCAAAGAAAGTGATCAAACCTGTATTTACCGTAAGTTTGCATTGTGAAATGTTTCTGAGGCATATGTAAAAAAATGACAATGTTTGTCATTGGTACATCTTTTTTGACACTGCTGATAGCTGTCAACCATAGCAACATCATGAATATTCCCTTCCATATCCAGTCCTGCGTGGACATCTGGGCTGCAAGCTGTGGAAAAAAAAAGAAAGACCGAGTTCTGAAAGCACACTTCTGTTCTTTTCCCCACCCTGCACTGCAAACTGCCCAACAGAGAGCAGCTGGTACAACACAGCTCTCACATTCCAGATTCCACATCCCATGCTCACTTCAGTTACTAGATGTGAAGTATGATGGAACCAAATCAGAAACGCAGGTACAGTACAGTACTGCATGGCAAAGGAAAAAACTGGCAGACTTTGACACTGCCTCTGCCCACCGGAGCAAGGAGCTCTAACCACTGTGCCTGAGACCATCATGCCGTTAATCACAGCAAGAACTCAAGGTTAATACTAAAACATACTTCCCCATTTCCAAATACACAGAGCAGTTTAAGAGGCAGGTCCTGTCCCCATAAACAACATACATCTCCCATCTGAGTCAGAAAATTCAGTTTACACTCCACGGAGGGAGAGCTGGGACGGTGGGGTTTGAAATAGCACGTTTTGCCTCTGTCTCTTCGTCAAACACGAATCAGCCAGCCATTGGAGGCAGTTTGAAACACCTACGGGTAGATTTTCAATTTAGTGATGTTAGGCTGATTCCAGAGTAACTCCAGCGATACTGAATAGTCTACATAGTGTAAAGTAAAACATCCCACTGAAATCTATTTTTTTCAGCCAAAGCTGCTCAGAAATAGAAACGTGACAGGATGTTGGAAGGAAAGGGCTTTTAAAAGTCTTGACTGTTCTGAAAGGCAAGTGGCAAGCAAAAGCAAACACAACCAATATGTCAATAGCCGCAATGGAGAACTTGCATAAAGACCTATTTAGATCTGGCGTATCGAGGTGCTATCACCAATAAAACTAAAGAATTAGCCCGACATCCATAAGACACTACTTGGCCTCAAAGTCTGAAAGTGAGTAAACGTATTCTTCCGTATTCTGTTTTTTCTGCAGTTCTGGGCTATGCTTAAAGCTGATCTCCTCTTAATGACATCATTATGACGTACAAGTTTAAAACACAATTAAAACAACACATTTAATAGGTTTTAAATACACAAATACACCTACTGATAACTTGCAGGTATGGCATACTGACACTAAGACTCTGTGCTGGAGTGGAATTGTAGTAGTAAATTAACCTTTATAACTGGAGCTACCAGTTAAAGCATGTGCTCCCATCTGCCTCTAGCAAATGGAACAGTGACTGCAGGAGCGTAACTTCCCTGTTACCTCATCTGGGGACCCTCGGTGCTGGATAGCTGGGGCTGAAGGGTGAAACCAGCTAAAGATTCTGTAAGCTGTGTTTGAAAGATCTGGCAAAGAACATACAAATTGCTGCCTGGCTGCTTCTCTGATTCTAACGCTGTTTTCGAAATGCTACTTTTCTAATATCTGCTACATGATACAGAGCATAAAATGCATACATGTGGAATTACCGTATCTTACCACTAATCTGGATGTTACACTGTTTTAAGGAATGTCCAGAGATGGCTCCTTCCATATCCACTTTCGGCAGCATTTCTGTATCGCTGTCTTTTAAGTAGCAGGAAAACCTGTGTTTTAAAATCCAGCAATTCACAGCTTTTGTAGTACAACACAGACTTTCATAATTGTTTCTCAGGTGAAATGCAGGCTGACCAATAACCCTCAACATTAAAATTTAGGCAGTAGGTGCGGTTTGGAGAAAGATAGCATAAAGCTGCATCTGCTTTGTGGGCACGGGTGGCAGGTGAAATTACTCAGTGTATGTGGGAGCTCCAAGAGGTCTCATTAAAGCAAGAAGCAGAACCCAGGGTTTGGATAACAAACACACTGGGCACAGAGAGGGAGGACAACCTCATCCTCTTGTGTTACTGAAGTTCTTAATTGTCAGAAAAATATGCTACGGGGGGGGGGGGGGGGGGGGGGGCAGCATGGAGGACCACTGAAGATGTGAAATAGCACACGTGGTGCCTCAGCAACAAATACGTGGCACAGAGGAGGGAGTGCCCCATCAGTCCTGTTTTCTTGGAAGGGCTGGTATGTGAGTGTGAGAGACTGGGCATTGCCAAATGCAATCTTTCAAATTCAAGCAAACACTCTTTTAGATCACCAGTTTTAAAGATACATGATGCTGTTTTCCATGGCAACCCTGTACCTTTCCCTGCATGCCTGCGTTCTATCAAAATGTTACCGAGTTCCTAAAATTATCACAGGGCACCGGCAAAAGCCACACGAACATTTTACCTTTTTGCAGGATCTTTCATCCATGCTGCGGGCAAGTAGGTGAAGAGCAGACAGGTAGGATGGTAAGTACACACTACTTGGCAGTAATTGGCGCTCGGTGTAAAAAACGTAGCAAGGTCTCCTCCTTGGAGGTATGTATTTTCATAGATCTGAGTCACACATTCTGATAGAGAAAAACAAGTGGCATAAATTATTAGAGACAAGAGCACACAGTTCACCAGGAGAGGGTGAAACGGCTGCTCCTCTTTGTCATTGAACTTGCTTTTCAGATGGTCCTTTGGCAGGAGGAGAGGGTGAGGGGAGTGGGTAGCGTAGCATAGTTTCTAGCTCCTTTAGAGAGGAGCTCTCCAACAGAAATAAAACTTCGTGGTGTGCCTCCCCCCATCCCTTGCCTCACTCTTGTTGCTGGAGCAGGGCAGCTCGAGCTGAGGCAGCAGCCCGAGCAGCAGGATGGGCCACAAGGCAGATCTGCACAGCAGAGGACAGGACCTTCCCATGGCGCATCTCAGGAGCAGCAGAAGCTTCCTCACACTCCACCTCAAACCCCCTCTAACTAGCCTTACAATAAAGACAATAATGTTACAGAAGTGGTGCCTTGGGAACAGTCCAGAATAAAAATGAACTCAACTACCGCCCTGCACCTGCGGGAATCCACCGTCGATCACATAGTGAAGTCTGCAATGAAACCCACTCGCACGGCAGAGCTCTGCAGCGTCCCTAAGGAGCAACCTGCTCCCACCTCGCAGAATGAAGGCGTTTGTTACAATCTCTGCGTTAGAGCACACAGCAGGGGCCAGCCTCGCAGAGCAGCCCGCTCTCTTCCTGGACTCTGCCCTCCAAAGAGGCAGCAAACAGGCAAATACTCCCAATTTTTATTCCTATATCTACACAAGTGCTTTTCCTTAGCTAAAAGAGAAAACACTGTATTTTTACAGAATGGGAGGAAACCCAACTGAAAACATTTTAGCTAGCTGCTTAATCTGTTACTATAGCATTACTGTACTGCATCAAAAGCTATTGAAAATGAAAGGAAATGGAACTACCATGTTGGATTTTACAGTTAGAACTTGTTCATTTTATTTCTTACAATTGGGTTTTATCTCTTAATGTGATTATAAACTATACTCAGGTAGCTCTATGTTTCCTGCACACCGGTAAAATATATAATTTACCCCAGAAAAGGAAAAAGTAAGGAATTATTACATGTATGTGCAAGATATGCTAATGTCTTTTAATTTCTTGTTAACACAAAATTTGTACTTTATAAACATCCACATTTTCTGGTATATATACTTCCAAGATATTTCTCTAAAAAAATGCTATTTATTATTCTTAGCAGTTTCTTCACCCAATTTTGTCATTAAAAGAAAAGCATTTTCTATTACTTAGAATATTCTAAGTTATTTCTGAAGTGAAAAGAAGAGAATATTGCAATTATTTCCTCTATCAGACATTCTGGATCTTATTTACCTTCTTCTAATATAAACTAACACAAAAAAAATTACTTATGCTGTAAAACTATGTAACATTCAAAACTATGATGGTTCTGAATGCTTTAATAAAAGTATATTCAAAAATATGTTTTCTAGGCCTCAGAAAGGTTCCAAGATGTTAGCTTCGCAGAGATTTAAATCCAAGTAAAACATCTCCTTAAAAACACTATATTTATCAGACAAACTTTGCTAAAAAGCTGAGTTACCTCATCGTGCCCTGAGAACACAGTTAATACATTACTGAGCATAAACCTGCTTTAGGCCTTAGTTAGAATTTATCAGCACATGGAACTTCAGGGAAATGCAATGCAATTTTTGTAGTTTGACTTTTGCTAACTGAACAAGGTAAATCATTAACACATACTAGTTTTCCAGCGTATTGAGAGAATCTTAGAAAAAAAAGTTTACAATAAAATAATTGGTTCTGGAGTTATATTCACGCTTGTTGCAGTAGTCTTTCAAGTATGACGGTATGTAGGCGTGACATACTTTTTACATCAGTAATTTCACACAGGCAACATGTGAACAAGTCTGAAGGTTGGTAATTGGTTTCTTTGTTAAAAAAAATAAAATAATAAAAGGACGTTGGATCTGAAGCTCAGCTGCTGTCCCCCAGTAAGGCTGCTGGGCTGAGCAGCTCCTGCACCGTGGCCATCGGTCCTGCCTCCCACCCCGAGGACAGCCCCTGGGGAAGGGGCTGAGGCTCCTCGGCAGCCAGGTTATCCCAGCACTGCTGGGCTCAGCCTCCAGCAGTCAGCACCCATTACTGCAAACGTCAAAGAGTTCTAATTTGTGCCAGGGGAACCAGGTTAGAGCAAAGTCAGCTGAGAAGCACGGAGTGCCACTCTACCGCCTGCACCCACCACCCACCACAAAGGGCTCCCTGCCTCAGTTTCTGCTAAAGCTGCTAACCTTGGTGCTGGGTGCAGGACACTCAACATCACACCAGCTTCACAGTTGCTAGCTGGATGTGCCTCAGGCAGATAGAGAAAACTGCCCATAGCATGGTCCTGTGGGTGCCGGGCAAGGTGACCGCAAGGCAGGGGCGGCAGGACAAGATCACTAAAGCCCCATTTGAAAGTTCCAGGTCAGGCAACAGGGTTATGTGAGTTACCCAAACTTGACTGAACACAACCCAGCAGGATCAAGACAGCTCTTGACAGATCAAGACTGTGTTACTCTGAGTGCCTACCTTAGGAATTACATATTCACTTACCACTGTAAACAGAAGCAAGTAAGAAAAGGAAATAAAAAGTCTGATAAATCCAAATCATCCTAAAAAACACAAAATCACTTATTAGGATATGTTTAATAAAGGGTGTATAATTAGTTTTATAAAGTACTGCAAGGCATATACCAACTTACGCTTGTACTATTACACCATTAATTCAAAATGACATTGAGAATTACAAATTACAGTGATATGCAGTTATGGCATATATAAAGTAGCATAAAAGAGCAATGAAGGTTGGTCCTTTACTTATGGGTGCAAGAAGCAATAAAGCTTATAAGAACTTAGAGAATTTCTGCTTTGTTTTACAGCAGAACATTTATTCCTGCTTAGACTGGGAGCAGGATCAAAATGTCATTATTAATCCTGACTCTGTCCTGGTAGTTACGTGGATACTATTATCAACGTAGCAAGCAAATAACTTGCACTCACTGCTTCTGATATATATTACCTGAATTCTAAACAATTTCTTCTCCCCACCCACCCCCCCCATGCCACAACTTAAGCCAGGAAAGAATCAAATAAATTAATCACACAACACAGTCCATAAATAGATCAACCTACGCTGTCTTGTTGCTATGAAAACCTTTCACTGAATATCAGTTGCAATAATGCTTACATACCTGAACATACAGTCGGTGTGGATGAATGGATAAGGTTTATGCTCGACTAAAAAAAAAAAATAAATAAAAAAATCAATGGTTTGCGTTAAATATTACTGTGCCTGCAATGCTAACTTATCTTTAATATTTACTTTGAATGGGTACTTTTTCTGTCAATATTGTTACTGACCTTGGGCCACATTTTGAGAGCATACATCATCCAAACCAGAATGTAATTGATGTCCAGGTTTTACACCAGCTGAGCATCTGCCTCTTGATGACATTTTAAAATAAAAGGCAAAACCCTGGTTCAGAACAGCCTGAATATGTGTAATTATCACAAGAACCTACATAAAGAGGGAACAAGATTAATCTCCAGAGTAAATCCTGAGCTGGGGGCAGGGGAGGCAGGAATCTGCATGAAATCAGTAAGGCTAGTGACTCAGATCCAAGTAAATGACACCATTAAGAAACTACTGTAACTCAGGGCAGAAACACCACCTATGTTTTATTACCATAAAACCATTTACTTGAGGCATTCCCCTGGCAAACAGAGACATACCTGTTCTTCAACTGTGTATTCTCTGCTCTATTTTCTTTAACGTTGGTTCAAGTTCTTATTACTCCTTTTCAATACTCTGCAGAAATTATCATGTCTACATCTTCCAAGTAGTTTTACTGTGGCCATTTCTACACTCCTAGTTTGTTGTTAGATACAACTAAGAGCATTTTCTGTTTGCCAGAAGCCAAAAAAAACCCCAAAAAACAACCAAATCTGTTTGCAGATACAAGAAACGTAAACATAACAAGTCAGACTTGATTTATAGTTGGTCTGAATCGCTTGTTTTGGTTTGTACAAATCTTTTTAACATGTGTAACCAAAGCAAAATAAAATTCAACCCAAAAAGAGTCTTTCAAATCTTTAAAAAAAGGTACTTGGCTTCACAGTGAAATTGGCAAAGGGACAACTCTTCCCTCCTCCCTACTCTTTTTCCTCTTTTCTTTTAGACCAAATATGCCAAAAAGACAGATACACATGCTCTACTCAAAAAGTACCTAGATCAACACATTTCACCCCACTGTGACCTTTCTGAGCATCCTGATGATTGAAATGACTTCTCCATGACTTACGGGCCAGCAAGGTCTCCCAGCTCCTCCTTACAGAGAAGAACTGTCTCAAAGACAGTCTTCACACTCCCTTGTGTATCGATTCCTTTGCCCTGACATGCTTGTAGGAGAGGGCTCAGATGTTTTCAGTACAGCAGCTTTCATTTTTATGCACTCTCTTCTGTTTTAAGCAGGGAATGGTGAGAAGGGATAGTGCTAGAAGGCTTTACTGCAAGACACATTGATAATTTATTCCTGTAACATGAAGTGTTTTGAGCTTAAGATGTCTGTACAGCTCAGAAGAGGAGATATTCCATCAGCCACCGGGTGGTAGAGGTATCATGGGAATACAGCTGTAGGAAAGTATACCACACCATCTCCAGCCAACAGCAATGAAGCCTTCCTGTGTAACCACAGGTATATCACTTAAGTCTCTCTTTTCTTCTCAACTATAAAATTATGATAATCTTTGACACCGCTGGAAAAATTATCAGCTTTACTTCAAACTATCAAATTTTCATAAATCCTGAAAGTAATCACAAAACCCACCATGTATCTGAATATATATAAACAAAACAAGCTGAACTTATTTTTCTGTTGCTCAACCTGCACTAGTATTCAATTGATTTCATTTTGTGTTGTGTGTGTGCACACACATTTCACTGGTGGCACAAGGGCATTAGAACTTCTCTCCAAAGACTTCTCATTTTTTCACTTTACATTTCTCATCTGGGCTTTCCAGTTCAGATATTGGGCAGTGTTACTCCCGTTCATTACTGTCTTATTAAAAAAAAAAAAAAAAAAAAAAACAAAAAACCGCAAAAAACTCCAACTCCATGCTTTTAGAAAAATAAGGCATACAGTTCAAATTAGCAGAAAAAACAGGGAAGATTCACCATCACTTTCACCAAGATCATGTCTATCATCATACAATATGTAGTCACAGCCATTCATCACAAGCTTCTGTAGGATTCATTTCTATAATCCACTATCTCTAGTTTAGAAATTTGTCTCAGGAAAAATACTCTTTTCTTGATGGCTGTTTGTTTCATAAGTAAGCTAGTGGGGGAAAAAAAAAAAAAAAAAAGAAAAAGAGACTTTCTCAAAGTAGCAGTTCTCGAATTTAGATGTCATACTCCTTCCAAAAGCATACATCATTTTAACTACATCTATATAAGCATCAGTTGGATTTGATGGTGAAACTGAGGAATACGGCAGCAATAATATTCCAAGAGAATCACAATGAGCACACCCACTTTGGAAAATAAATGCATTTTCTTTCAGTGGGCCTGCTACTCACATCACAAATGCTCCCGTTTACACCACCACACTGCTGTTCAAATCAACAGCTGCACTTCTGTACAGAAAAAAGAATGTGCTACAAACTATGTTCCTGAATGAATTATGATTTATTACACTACAGGACACTTATTATACGACAAATTATAAAATATGCTGAGACAAATTCTCAGCTGGTATCAGTTTACTGAGCTTCACTGAAATCCAAAGAGATACGTGATTTAAACTAGGAGAAGAGCTAGAAATTCAAAGTGCACAGAATACCAAAACCACCTAACAACTCCTCAGGCTTATAAAAACTCCACACTAAGGTTACTGTTGCATGAATTCCTTCTTGCCCACTTAGCTATCAATAATAATCTGGCAACTAAATCGGGATATTGTCATTAAGATTCAGTAATTCAGATGGCAGTTAAAAGAAGAGCTCATCAAAACATTTTGATAAAATGGAATTATTTTTTGAGGATACAAGTACAAAATTTAGATTAATCACATGAAACAAAATGGAGTGCTTGCTTCCGTTTTGACTCCATTTCATTCTGACTTAATATTTAAAAAAACAAAACCTGCTTCAGCCTAAGCTGTCAGCTAGTTCTTTAAGATGTAATCTCCCTGGCAGTTCAATTGCCTACTATCTTGATACCGCTTTCTGCCGTGATTTATGCAAAATCTCTTTCATCTGCAAAGCTGGGAGGGATTACTGAGATGTTTCACCTCAGGAAAAGAGTCATTTTAGTCTGACTTAAGTCTAATTCTGCCACCCAAAATAAAATTCTGTATTTCTTATGGCAATCCTATTCAAAAAGACTATCTACTCTCTGTGGTAAGACACCCACCAGTCGTGACATGGAAAAGAGAAAGAGCATTTAGAGGGAACAAGGAAAGACCAGTAAGACAGGAACAACACAAGTTCTCATTTCAAAATGGCTTTGTAGACATCCTTCCATCTGAATGAAGATGTTCTAATTATATCGTGAACCTGGTTCTGAATGCTCCAGTAGAAAAAAAACTAAATATTCTAAAGTATTCTCTGTGTATCTTTAATTCTGCATGGTTATCGTTATCTGCATATTGTTATGTGTATGACAAAGGACAGAATGAAATACCAAATGCTGCTAAAACAAGTTCTAAAAATTAAATCTTGATCTTTCCTTCTTACAATGAATGAACCGGAGCCTTCACATCTGAGTCCAGATGACACTACCTGCATGAAGAATTCACTCTCACACTAGACCAAAGTCTCATGCTTGACTTGATTCCACCCAAAACGGCTGCAAAAAAATGGCCAGAATAACTTCACTGATTTTGGGGCAGTGCTAGATTGCATATTTTACTGAAATAAAAGCAGTATAGTAGTTCTATATCCTGCAATTACATGTCAGCAATAGGTATTCCTAGAAATACAGCCCAGATATAACTGCCAACCAACACAGACCAAATTCAGGACCATAATAAAAATAGAAGACAGTTGCAAATATTAAAAAAAAAAAACAAACCACAAACCACTACAGCATTTATTTTGTAAGAGGTCTTCTTTGATTACTGTCTTACAGATTTTTCTTATAAATGGAGAATGGGTTAACTGCCCAACCCCTTCCTTCTTGCAGCTAAAACACCTGATGCTGGTTATTGTTAGACATTAGAGAAGACAGCAAGTTTCAACATAATGAAGGGTTCCAGTGTCTTCACCAGGCCCTGTCAATTATCAAACAGTAACTTGAGCAAGTTATATGTGTCCCCGAACTACTAGTCTGCAGTCAGTCTGGAGGTTTGGAAGTACAGGTGTTTTTCTAACTGGTTGCCTCTCTTGGCTCAAAATAATTTGCATTTGCAATGAACACTTCCCATTTCCAGAAGCTACACTCCAGGCACTGATCAGAAAAGCCCATTTGCTGAGCAAAAGAGGAAGTTATACTTAGCAGAAAACTCCCATTTTCAGAAGAATCTCAGAATTTTTTTTTATTTTTTTTTTAGAAAGTAAAGTGAGTTAATTTAGTTTTTAATCCATGCAAACTATAAAGATAATTTTCTAAATATGACCTGACTATGAACTGAAGTAGTACTACACTGTGAGGTTTGCCACGGGGTGGCACCGACACTGCTTTTAGAAAGGAAAGTGGGGTAGCATTCTCCAAAGGCTCTTCGAGTCCTTTAACTACTGGAAGAGGAGTATCAGCAAGATGGTATGTTAGATCACACATGGCAAGAGGATCTGCATGCAGCACTGTACTAAGATCTACACATGACGGTTTGCCTTTTGCAGCATGAGGATTAAATTCAGGAGGGCAGGCAGATGCCTCGTAAGCACCACTAGCCCACCTCCTGCACATGCCCCAAATGTGCAGCTTTCAGAGCCCAAGAAGCAGTTCGTGTCAAGATGGCTGGAAACCTCCAGTTCCTCTGAAGCAGCCCTGGAGGTACTTTCAAGCAGCACCACCTACGAGGTCACACAGAGGGTTTGTTGTCAGTTTTCTTCGTAAAAGCTGTAAACCATGATCCAGAAACACTCACACACTCTATTTCTGTAGTAGTAGTAGAAAGCTGTGTCTTTTCTGTCACCATAAAAAAAGGGATCTTTATGAGAGAAGACTATCAACTGCTTACAGCAAAGCAGTCATACTTCAGAAACCCAGCCAGCATCACCTTGTGATTAGCATGACTGAGATTACCCTATATAATATTACTCAGGAGTAATATTTAGGTGTAGAGTTCATACTGCTACCTTCATACCATCAGCAGATAGCTAGCCATCGGGACAAAAGCACAAGCAGCTACTATGCATATGCAGTTTCTATTACACAATGGTTTATTGTCCCATTATTTTATCAGGAAACCTGGCAAAGCTGCACTGCATTCCTAAGTCCTACAGGGTTTAAAAAAAACAAAACAAAACAAAAAAAACCAACCACCTAAACCCAAAGGGTTGTTTCTGACTACAACCAACAACTACATACTGTATGACTCAGGTTAATATAAGTACACACTCTACAAAATGAAAGTTTTCTAACACATACACTGCAAGCAGAAAGCTTTCTTTCAGTATTGATTTTCTCAGTATTTATTTCCTTAGCAGCCTCAGATGGCTTCAGAACCAGTTTTCATAACAAAAGACAAGAGGTCACTGCCTTTTCAGAACAGCTCTGAACACAAAGACCACAGGATTACATCAGTGTTAATCTTGGCAAAGATACTACGTGCATCATTAAATAGGGATTTTCCCCTTTGGTAACTGTGGGCCAGCATTTGAGTCCATGCACTTTTAATAAGAAGTTTCCCATCACAGTTTTATCTAGTTTTTGATTCAATTATGTTTCTTGTTCCCATCAGAGATTATAAAGAAATTACAATTTACTTGACATCCTGTTATATGAGAAGTGTGTGGTACAACAACAAAGCACAAGCAAATATATTGGTCATTGTAGACAGATGTCACAAAAATGATCTTATAGAGAGAACTGTTCTGCTTTGGGCAGTTTTAAAAACTGTTCCCACAAAATCATTTTTCTACTGTGGGATCTATTAATATTACTATTCACTTGTCCTGAAAGTCCTCAATTTAGGACGTAGTTTAACAAAACACGAGGTAACTCTCCAGGTTTCAACTAAGGTACCAAATGTCCTAAGAAAATGTATTCTGGATGTAAATTTTGTATACCAGCAAAGCTCGCATTAACAAGTACCCAGAAGTGTTAAATAATTCCTTAACTTAGAGTCTCTTTGAAAAACATGTGTCACTGTTTCAAGTGTATTTATGTAAGAAGGTTGGCTGGAAAGTTATCTTATTATAAAGAAAACAATTTTCACAGCCAGCCCTGTGAACTTAAATTCTTGTTATTATCTAGCAACGAAAACTGTTCTTGAAATGAAGGCTGAAAAATGTACTGATATTATCAGTTACATGACTTGTTTTCTTAATGACAAAAGAAAAGTAGCAATTACAATAAACTTATTGTCAAGGTCTGTGATTTCATTCAAGTAAACAAAGTGGGGAAATCCTTCCTTTTTATAAATTCTTTAGAAAATGGTAAACCCCAGGTTTATCAGAATAAAAATAATTTGGCAGGTTCAAGGAGAGCTCTCATTTACTTGGAAAAAAGGAATTGTTTCTCTCTATTCTGATGTTCTACAAAGCACAGCAATAGCCCAGGTAAAACCACTAAGTGCTGTTAAAAAGACACAAAAGCAGACAAAGGAACCTGTAAAGGTCAACAAAACCAGTAAAGACAGATTACTCCTTTGGTATTCTGTAACACATGAATCAGTAGTAGACCAGCCTGTATCAGCTGTGTCAGCTCTGACCTCCATCTTCTCATCCAGTTCCCCTCTGCAGGTTGCCCACAGCCCCAAAACAACCTAAAGGTGATGGCACACCTAAACCCCACCACCAACAACCATGGTGGCAAGAGCAACTGCTGCATCAGCAGATAAAGCCAGAGGCATGGTTATCGACATGGACCTTTCTTTGTGCAGCGCCAAGCAGGTGTGTGCTGCCAAAAGAAGTGCCAATGCATAGGGCAGAAGTAAAGGGCAGACCAGGCTAGAGGACCTCAGCTTGGCCTAGTACCAGCTTTTTCTTCAGCGCTTACAAAAGACATGGAGAGTCTGCTCTTCTGCTGTGTGGCCTGTTGTAGATTTTGACCTGTCCTGAACGTACAACCAGCCAGAAACTTTCAGAGGTGCTTCATCCCATCACTGTAATTCATCTTTAACATCAATTAGCAAGAAATTCTCTGTGTTACCTTCAGGACCCTAGAAGGAAAAAGCAGATGCGCTCATTGTTTCAGCTTGGACTAACACAGTAAAATCTGGTCAATTGATCACCTAGAGGAATGGATGATAAGAAATAATTATCCATCGGTAACTTACCTGCACCCAGGCATGTAACCTTTACAGATGTAATTGCATTCCATATTGAGGCACAGTAGAAGTTTATTCTCAAAATGTGTAATAACACAGTGCTTCTGTCATTATGAAATCCTATGGGTAATTTGCACACTATCTAGTTCACGGTATGATTATACAGACTAATGTTTATGGTACACCTAGCTAAAAAATAATTCAGAGTTCTCACTACTTAAGAACTACTGAAAATGCTTAGAAAGGAGGAGTTAAATTATCAGAGATTTTTTGCTTTGTCCCCATAGTTGCAGTCATCACCAAGACAGAAAAAAAATTGTGCCAAGTGGAAGAATTGATAGAATTGATCACTTTTACCTTTCAGAACCAAACAAACCTGAAAGCTATACAAAGATTTGTGATACCCTGCAAGTTCTATGGAATATAACCAGATCCCTTCATCACAGGCATTACTGTTGTTACAGTCATAAGTTAAGGTTTTTTGCACTGTTAGAATAATTTCATCCGAGTAGTTAAGGCATGATTTGATGTTTAAAGATTTTCACTTCAAAGATGAACATGAACTTCAGATGTACTAGAAAAGACGAGCAATGTAGGGCTATTAAAACATCTTCTTTAACGAAACAATCAGTAATTACTAGTCTAAACAAATTGCTGGCCTGTCATAAAAATATCTGATTTTAAAACATATCACAGCCTAAATAGCTTGGAACATTTTGAAAAAATAACTTCTTGAATTTCCTTTCATTCTGATCCAGCATGTGGCCTCCTCTTCAGCTTAATCCAGATGCCATTACTTGGACGAAGAATCAGATCTCCAGTTATACCAAGCTCTTCTGGCTTTTGACACGAGTCCACCCAAAAGCGCCACAGGATGAGGGCTAGAAGAGTTTTCTCCTCCATTTGTGCGAAGCGCTGACCTACAAGTTACAGAGCAGAAAAAAACCCGCTACTGTCAGGTTGCATTAACAGTTGCATGCTCACAGCAATATCCCTAGGACCGCAGGACAGCAAGGACAGTGCATCTGCCCTGAGAACAGAACTGGCTTTAGGTCAAAATCAAGGTCATAGGAATATTACTGAAACCGGTACTTTTTTCTGCATGACAACTCTGGCCTTCCTGGGACAATCCACAGCACGTCCTTCTACCCATAGCACACAGAACTCCAACAGCAAAGAGGAAACAATCAACACTTTACATGGAAATAATACAAAACACAGCCTTGTCATGTCTCTTGGATGCACTAGGCAGCAGGGAACGGATGGCAGACCAGAGCAGGAGAGGACACAGCACAAGGACTGTGGGGACTGACAAATCCCACTGTTTCGTGTATGCAGAGAGGAGCAAAGGAGATGCAGAACGACAGACAGACCTTCATTCAATGAACACTAAGCATCACACTGATGATTTAGCAGCACAGAGGGCAAAGTCTGATTTACATTTCAGAGGAAGGTGGAGGAGGAAAGGGGAAAACAGAGAAATATGAGGGAAACCAAACCAAGTGTCACAATCCAGGCAGTTCACTGGAACTAAACTGAAAATGGGAACAGGACACAAAGGCCAGTGCTCAAAACTTTTTATGTGCTCCCCTCTGTATAATATGCACAGATGGATGTCTGTATACATGTACACAGTGATGTACTTCTGCAATGTTATTAACAAACCCAGGAACTAGCTAGATGTGTAATATTAAATTAGATTCCTCTTTGGAACATGGGAAGACCTAGTCTGCTGTTCTTATGGGAAGGGCACTTATTCCCAATGAGACAATTTAAAACCATACAAACCTCACTTCCCAAAAAAGAACACAAACAAAACCAAAAACCCAGAAGTAGCTGTATTGCCTGTTCTTGTAAATGGCAGGACAATAGCTGTGTGTTCCCTGTCTGCACTTATGGTTAGTGCAGGGAACAGTCTTTTCATATGTTCTACAATATAAACAACACGACTCTACTTTGAGCGCATATAAATGCCAAGTGGCATCTGAAGAGCTAAAAAGTTCTGGGATGACTGTGAAAACACCAGAGCAACAGCAGTGTCAGAAAGAGAGAAAGAATACATCAGTTGTGGACTGCATGTTAGGGACACCCAGCTGAGATCATGAAATAGACAGATGAGATGTCTCCAGAGCAAAACAAGTGCAGGATGCAGGACATTTGCCTTCTCTTGCTCTGTCTTGCTGACACGGAGCATCAGAAATGTGGAAGCAATCCTGTACTAACGCAGGAGCCCATTAACATGCTGCCAGGCTGCACAGGTAGTGAGGAGGAAACTCCAGCATGATAGACCTTGGCCCCTGGGAAGAAAGGAAACCCTTGGAAAGAAGCAACATATGGCAGCTCAAGCACCAGGCTGGCAGGGGAGAGGAGACTGCCCAGAATTTGGGGGTGCACTGGGGGGGAGGACAGGACACAACCAGCAGGCACAAGAAGCCTTAAATTTCTGATACACTCACTGCTGCCCCAGTTACCACAGCAAAAGCAGCGCTGCCACATTACAAGGGCTTCCTCTGCAGCTACCTACCGATGCAGTTCCTGGGACCAGCTGAGAAAGGCACATAAACGTACGGGTGCCTTCCCTTGCAGTTTTCAGGGAAGAATCGCTCAGGCCTGAACTCCTCTGGGTCAGGGAAGATCTCAGGGTCTCTATGCAGGGCGTAAGTTATAACAAGAACATTTGTGCCTTTTGGTACCTGATATCCTCCTAAAGAGAAAAGGGAAAGGGAGAACAGGGGTCAAAACAACAGCAAGTAAGTGACTTTCTGTACATAACGGTTCAGTAAAAAATAAAACAATGCTTTCCTTTACTTGGGGAATACCTCTACTGAGGAGATGCTAGCAGTATAGGAAGTGGCAAATGCAAGACACTACTTACCAATGCAGCAATCCTCTCTCAAGGCACGAGCAAACAGTGGAACTGAAGGGAAGAGCCGAAGGGCTTCTTTCACAACACACTCAAGGTATCGAAGCTTCTTCAAATCGTCCATTGTAACAGGACGCTCCGTGTCCCCTGTCCAAGAACAAACAGGGGGATGAGCAAGACTAGAACTCCCCATTTTTGGTTAAACAAATTCATCCCAGCTGCCTCCCGGACTCTCATCACACTCCAAGACAATACAGGAGAAGATGCCACACATACATTGAACATGCATGCCTTTCCCCAGAGACATAAGTAGGGCTGTACTCTCCCTACAGACCTTCCAGCACCCATTCCCATCACCTCTAGCCACTGAAAGCTCCAGAAGGGCCATAAGGCTTGCTCCAACCTCCTCTTCTACATCTGGGCTTATATTGTACCACATATCAACTCACAAACACAACTGCCACAACCACCTCAATGAACAGGAGAATGGAAACATACCAAACACCTCATCCAGTTCTCTGTGAACCTTCTTCTGGGCTTCAGGATTATGTCCAAGTAAGTACAGGGCCCAGTTCAGAGCAGCTGCTGTTGTATCATGGCCCTAGAGGTCCAGATTTACAAAGACATTCACTTCAACACTACTCCTGTGCACAAGCAGACTTCGTAAATATTCAGGTGTGCAGGTAGTATGGAAAGTGAGAATTATTGGTCTCATGACCATGAGAAAAACAAAAATAATGAGTGAAGAACTCTATCCAATGCACTGATTATCAGGATGTAAAACGACCCATGATTCTGTCAGATGACTAAACACTGAGCAAAAGGGAAAAGTGTTGAAATAACCCAAGTAAACATCCCCCTCCTCTGCCCTCCAAAAGCTGCATGAACTATCAGTATCTACACAATGAAAGAGATGTATATTCATCTTTTTGGTTACTGTCCAGTCAACAATGAAACATCTGGAAGGCCAACTACAACAGGAAAGATACAATGGACACAATCTGTAACCTTTACAAAACTATCGAAAAAATAGTCTAATGAGACACAGTACAGTAGCCATAGGAGGGAATGGAATACTTCTTGGTTTCCTATGAGAAGGGGATCAGCTACTACAGTTTTCAGCACCACATAAAAAAAAAGAAAAGGAAAGGGAAATGGAAAGGGAACAAAACAAACCAAAAAAAGAGGAACAGCAAGGGGAAAAGTTGACCAGCAAGGGTTTTGACACTAAGAAGGGGCACTTCTTGTGAAGTTCAAGATGCTGGACCTCTTCAAAATCCAACTATGGAGTAATACAGGAAAGGTAAGGTGGGAAAACAGTTTCCCTAGGTTACAACAGCAGTTGTAACCTGTAACAACTCAGGTCCACCTAATGGAGGTGTGTGGAAAACTCGTGAGTCTTGTTTAGATCCTTCATTAGACAGGGAGCCAGACATGAGAAGACAGTACACCAACGCGCAGCTGACAACAGAACCAGGAGGTTACAGCCATCGTGGCAACCGACAAAATCTGAGTACAGCTGACAAAGCGTAAGACAAAACACTGAAATTATTTAGAGCTGTCTCTAGCATTAATGAGGTTTGCAACAGGAGCTGAGAGCCCGTGGCCCACATCAGCCGTTAAGCTCTTATTACTCACCTGCTTTCACGAATAAAGCCTGCTTACACAGGCAGGGCCTGCCACATGTGTGCCCTGGCAAAATACTGGGCAATACACAATTCTGGATCAACTGTTTCTATCCTTCAGTAGTTTCTATCCTACAGAGATTTCCTTTTAGGTTTCCAGGGCTAAAATAACTTTATACTAAAAGCAACCTCCTGAATAAAGAACGGGAAGAGTCACTACCCACAAACTGTGAATCTCAGGTTCTGGGAGAAAAAAAAAATCCCAAAAACCCCACCCCAAACAAAAAAACAACCAACCAATGGGTTCCTTCAGTACCTCAAACATGAAAGTATCCACTTCCTCACGAATGTCCCTGTAGCTCAGTTTGTTCCCTCCATCATCTGTTGCACTCAGCAGCATGTCCAGGAAAGCTTTTCTTTTTTTGGAGCCACTTTCTTCACAGTTGCTTTCAGTATCACGTTTCATTTGCTTGGAGTTTTCAAGTTCTGCAACTTTTTCTGCAATGACCTGAGATTAGAACCACTGCATCAGATATGATGCACACAGCACATGTGTACAGTCTACATCACACAGGTTTGGCCCAACTTGTTAAAACAACATCCATCCATAACAGTCTACATGTGCTAGCAGCCTAGCTGTCAGCATTAGCTCATGAACTTTAACTGACTTTTTGTGTTAGTAGATAAAATATGGCCAGCCCCGCTTGTTCCAAGCAACAGAATGCACCTTGAATAGCCTTTGTGTGATCAAGAAAATAGACAGCCAAACTATGCAAAAAACTTGTTGATCATCAAGAAGTGTAAAGACTTCCAGAATATCTGAAACAAGCCCATTGTGAACATCAACAACAGTGACAGTAAATAAATAAAATAAAAAATCACAATTAAACAGGCTGATCAACAAGATGGTCTTTTCTACCCTATCCACTAATGAAGGAAAGAATTCCATCTCCAACCTCTGGGGAACACAGGAGACCGAAGAGAAGCCAGGGCACCCCACAATCCTGCATCAGGACTACACATAACATGGCTGGAACCAATACATTAAGGTTCCTAGTCTGAGGATTTCCTTCAGCAGAAGAGCAATGGCTGAACTTCATTTTTCTTGGTCAAAGCACAGCCCCAGCGTCAGACAGATTTCTTCTTGTCACCACCATTGTCATAATAGCAAAACAGAACCCTTCGATAAACTGGTATTGCTCGCAACAAGAACAAAATAATTAAAAATAAAGGTTGTAAAGTATGTCAGTCTGTTCAGAGGAAGCACTGAATGGGGGGGTGAGGGTGGGGAAACAGTTATATACACACACGCTGTTTCCCTCGCTGAACATACACATCTGAAGACACATACTGAGCCACCTTTTGTCTCAGTGCTTTGCCAGCACCTACACTAGGTGATATTATTATTTACCATTCCTTTTTCATATTCTAAGATTTGGGCTCTTGCAACCAGTGCACCAGCCCAGCATGGGAAGAGAGCAAATGCTACCACAGGTCCCTTTAAGAGCCTCTTTCATGCCTCACTGCTGCAATTCCCAATAAATGGAAGCAAAACATGAAACACTTAAAAACAATGCAGAGTCAATGTGGCTTATTAGATGTAGTGGAAGTTCAGAGGTTATTTCCTTTGTCATGGGCATTGATACAATGACATCATGGGGTACGTACGTGTGTATCTCAGGGAAAGCAGCCTTTCTGCTAACACCCTAACAGTAGCTTTGGGAGGGCAAACATTCGCAAGAATAGCGTGGGAACTATTTGGTGAGAAAAAGAGGTGTTACTTGCACAGTATATCATGGTGAGAGAACACTGTGTTTTATGCCAAATCAGTGACGTATGCTTAATGGTTTCTGTGTTAAAGTGTTTTACTGCTGACGTGGAGACCTGCACGTGTTTGCTCATCTCAGCAGTTCTGCTCTGGATAGGGGAAAACTAATACAGGCTTCAATTTCTGAGGGCTGGACCTAGTGGCATTACCAAGCAGAGCCCTACGCTTACTGCTACAAACTTGGCTGTGAGTTGTTGCAGGTGATTCAGATGTGGAACAGCTGGGGCAGAACAAGAGTTCAATGAGTTCCGCTTGTTTGTTTTGGTTGTCAAGGTTCTGTACATCTTGTTACTCCCATGGAGTAGTATATACCCTTGCTTAAATGCGACACAGTTCCTGACAGGGAAATCAGCTGTTGTCTTCTTTTCAGGGAATGCCTCAGCATCCCAAGAGAAAGATACTTCTCCTCTTAATATAAGCATATCATGGAGGCTGAACATTACTCCCATTTGGAAGCTGTCCACTGAGTGCAAGACCACTCCAACAACTAAAATGTACCATTTAAAAAATAGTTTACAAAAAAGAATCTATACTGTATCTGTAAAATTGTGAAGGATCTTCAGGTTCCTCTCATGCTCTCTTCCTTCCTTGAACAGCATATATACAAGATTGGGCCAAAGCCAAGGGCTCTTCTGTCGCTGTTGGATTAGATCACTCATCCTAGGGGCACAACAATTAAATTATGTAACATTTCTTGACAAAAAACAAATTTACAGCACACTTTTAAGAACAAAAACAAAAAAAAAAAAGAGCTCTATCTCCCCCAGTGAAGCAGAACTTAACATACTGTGTGGGTTTAAAGCCATTCATCTGAAGAGAAGGCAATTCCTTTGTTACCTGATTTTAAACCATCTCAAAATTTGTCCCCTGTCCCAGCATCACCATGATTTATATCTTTAAGCATTGGATCCCTGAGAAGAAATGCATATTCCCATTTAGTTGGAATCCTCTTGAAACAGACATATTAAGGCACCCTGTCCAGTCCTAGTCCACATCCTGAAAAGACTACTCATGCCAGGGTTCCAAAATATGTGCCTTGAGATCTGAAACAACCATCTTAAAGCATTATATTCCTACTTGACTGTCCAGACACCATACATACAAGACAGCCCACTAAAAGTATTTAAAATAAAGAATATGAGACTTCTTGTATGCTCAAACACAACTGGAGAACACTTTAAAGGGCTGATTGTCATTTCTATTCAGCTCTTGCACATACTTTTGGCTGCAGAAAGACTTGGAGGAGTAATTATTACATTTATGCCAACTTCGGGCCCACCTATGGTACAATTTGGGAAAGGCCAAGGAACAGATGACAATCAAACCCTCTAATTCCGCCCCTATTATGTAACCAGCTGTCTCAATAAGCCTCATCAAAGGCTACAGGTGATATCATAGAATCGTTTAGGTTGGAAAAGACCTCCAAGATCATTGAGCCCAACCGCTAACTCAGCACTGCCAAGTCCGTCACTAAACCATGTCCCTAAGCACCGCATCTACAAGTCTTTTAAATACCTCCAGGGTGGTGATCCAACGGGGACTCCACTGCCTCCCTGGGCAGCCTCTTTCAATGCTTCACAACCCTTTCAGTGAAGACATTTTTCCTAATATCCAACCTAAACCTGCCCTGGCATAGCTTGAGGCCGTTTCCTCTTGTCCTAGTGTTTGTAACTTGGGAGAACAGACCAACATCCACCTCACTTTCAGGTACAACCTCCTTTCAGGTAGCTGCAGAGAGTGAGATGGTCACCTCTAAGTCTCCTTTTCTCCAGGCTGAACACCCCGGCTCCCTCAGCCGCCCCTCACAACACTTGTGCCCCAGCCCCTTCCCCAGCCCCGCTGCCCGTCTCTGGACACGCTCCAGCCCCTCAGTGTCCCTTCTGCAGCGAGGGGCCCAAACCTGAACACAGGATTCCAGGGGCGGCCTCACCAGTGCCCAGTGCAGGGGGACGGTCACTGCCCTGGTCCCGCTGGCCACGCTGTTGCTGACACAAGCCGGGATGCTGCTGGCCCTCCTGGCCACCTGGGCACGGTGCTGGCTCCTGCCCAGCCGGCTGCCCACCAGCACCCCCAGGCCCTTTCCCCCCAGGCACTTCCCAGCCGCTCTGCCCCAGCCTGGAGCGCTGCGTGGGGCCGGTGTGACCCCAGGGCAGGACCCGGCACTCGGCCCTGTGGAACCTCATACAAGTGGCCTGGGCCCACGGATCCAGCCTGCCCAGACCCCTCTGCGGAGCCTCCTGCCCTCCAGCAGATCAGCACCCCTGCCCAGCCGGGTGTTGGCTGCAGACTCGCTGAGGGGGCACTCGATCCCCTCGCCCAGATCACAGACAGAGACACGAACCGGGACCGGCCCCAGCGCTGAGCCCTGGGGAACACCACGTGTGCCCGGCCGCCAGCTGGATGTGGCTCCATTCCCCACCCCCCTTTGGGCTCGGCCAGCCAGCCAGCCTTTTACCCAGCCCGGAGCGCACACCTACAGGCCGCGAGCAGCCCACTTCTCCAAGGGAATGCTGTGGGAGATGGTGTCAAAGGCTTTACTAAAGTTCAGGTATACATCCACAGCTTTTCCCTCTTCCACTAAGTGGGTTACCTCATCACAGAAGGAGATCAGGTCCATGAAGCAGGACCTCCTTTCATGAACCCCTGCTGGCTGGGTCTGAGACTTGGTTGTCCTGCACGTGTCACATGATGGCACTCAGGGTGATCTGCTCCTTAACCTTCCCCAGGATTGAGGTCAGGCTGGCAGGCCTGTAGGTCCCTGGATCCTCCTTCTGGCCCTTCTTGTAGGTGGGTGTCACATTTGCTGACCTCCAGTCACCTGGGACCTCTCTGGTTATCTAGGACTACTGGTAAGTTATTAAGTACCTCAGCCTTTTCCTCATCCTTTGTCACTGTGTTTCCCCCTGCATCCAATAAAGGATGGAGACTACCCTTAGCCTTCCTTTTATTGCCATTGTATTTACAGAAACATCTTTTCTTGCCTTTTACAGCAGTAGACAGATTAAGTTCTAGTGGGGCTTTGTCCCTTCTTATTTTCTCCCTGCATAACCTCATGAAATCCTTGTAGTCCTCCTGAGCTGCCTGATCCTTGTTCCAAGGGTGGCAAACTCTCCTTTTTCCCCTGAGTCCCAGCCTAAGCATTCTGTTCAGCCAGGCTGGTTGTCTTCCCTGCTGGCTCGTCTCTCAGCACATGGGGACAGCCTGCTCCTGCACCAGTAAACTTCAAGATTTCCTTCTTGAAGGATGCCCAGCCTGCCTGGACCCTTGGCCCTTCAGGACTGCCTGCCCAGGGACTCTGTCCACCAGGCTCCTGAACAGGCCAAAACTGGTCCTCCAGAAGTCCAAGATGGCAGTTCTGCTGAGCCCTTCCTTATTTCTCCAAGATTCAAACAGTCTGTCATCTCAGAGTCACTATGCCCAAGATGGCCTCCAGGCATCACATCACCCACAAGTCCTTGTTCTGTTCACAAAAAAACAGGTCCAGTGGGGCACCTTCTCTACTTGGCTCACTCACTATGTCAGGAAGTTATCTTCCACACACTCCAGAAACCTCCTAGACCTTCTACAACAGTGTCTCCTCTGCCGCATTAATGCCACAGGCAGCCACACTTCATGTAGGCTGACACACCAGTGTGGTAGGAATATACACCATGCTTTTCCTAATCCACTGGACAGTCACAGACAATTTGAATGGTGTAAATACTGCTGTGAATTGCAAAGCAGCAGTGCCTCTGCTTTAACACGTTGTTTAAACCAGCACCTTCCCAATTCTGCCAGTCATGTTGATATGAAATGTTGCAGCTCTCTTTTTTTTTTAACCTCCTGTACCAATGGATTAACTGAATGGCAGCTGACACCTCCACAAAGCCTCAGCCCCCTATTGCATGTACTCATACCAGAAAATACATCAATATCTGCAGGAGTCTTTCCTGCCTTCTTGGGTTTCTGCCTCCAGCCCTCCCTCATGGCTCACAGCAGATGAACTCCTTCCTGACACCAGCAGCATCAACTCCAGCACAACTACAAAGTAGCCAAGGAAAAAGTTCCTTTACCTGTAGATAGCACGAACATACTCTGAATCCTTATTCTCCTGAGCACCTATATTCTTGCCCATTGCTGTTTCTAGGAAGAGGAAAACATCAACAGTTTACAAGTGCAAAGTGAAATGCAGAGGCCCTCTACACAATCAGTTACTACTGCTCCCAGCTTCTGACTGTCACCACACCATCCCTTTGAGAGGTGTGTACACACATCCCTTTCCAGGTGATGAGCTCACTTTACAGTTCCATGCCCAGGAACCCTGCTCCTCAACACAACCTCACTTAGACTGCTACACCTTCACCCTGCCCGTCCCACACACTCACCTGCTCAGATGCACACAAGACACCCTAGGAGAAAGGATGGCCTTGGAAGGATGGAAATGCATTCACTAATATGAAGGGACATTCCTCTTCAACTGTCTCCTCACACAACATATCACAGCTGTACTCATGAACATCCACATCATGCACAGTACAATAACTGAAGAGGACTTACCACAGATGATATCTAGGGCACAGAGAGTGATGTCCAGAAAGACATCAAACGGTTCTTTGTCAACGTGCTTCTCAAGTTTCTCCAATAAAATACCTCCTTGTTCATTCATAACATCTAGAAAGTCAGTTAAGATTGAGAAGTGAAACGTAGGAGTTATCATCTTCCTCCGTGACCGCCACTTGTCTCCAGTGCTGCAAAATTAACAAGGAGAAGGAAGGGTTAAAAACTCCAAAGTCAAAAATAAACCTCTTACCATCACAGAAAGTACACAGTAAAAACTGCAAGCTGGAAAGATGGACACATTGTAGATGACTCTTCAACCTGTCCATTGCACTAATCGGAAGAAGCAAAATGGGTTGTTTCTTGCTCCAGCAAGATGTGAAGCACCATCTACCATTTCTGTAACTCTCTCAACAAAAGGAGATGCCAACAAGCCTTCAGGCAACACAGTTCAGTGCACAGGCTCAGAGGGATTGAGCAGAAGTCATCAATAGGACAAACCAGCTACTCAGCATCAAGGCCTCAACTCACCACATTGTCTCTGTGAATCACCACCCGTGCCTGCCTTCATCTGCTGACTAGGAAATGAGGACTGCAGAGAACAAGGGTCCACGGACACTGCGCAAACGACTGCCTCATTTGCAGTTGCCTGGAGACAGGCAACCACCTCCCACATGTCAGTAAAAAAGCATGGAGCCTCAGTGGGTGACACCAGCTTCCTGGGGGTTCTTGTTCGCTTTTTCTGAATCACGTGCCCCACAGGCACCCAGCTGGCAACTGTGCTACAGGGTAAACCATCCCACCACTTCTCCTGTTAACCTGCTACTGGGGCACTCCTCAGGCCAGATTATCTGTTTAGCATCTACCACTACTGCCCTTAACCAGCAGAGACTGGAACATTCTCCTCCATTAAGTTTTTTGCAAGTACAAGGAAGTCAAAACACCTCTAAAGGTCTACTGCAGGCACAACCAGTAAGGAAGAAAACGAACAGTGAGGATACACCACGTCTGATACCCATGGACCTCAACTCTCTGCACTTTGCTATACTACCTTCCTAAGGGCCACGAACGAAATTCAGGATAAAAGACTTCTACAGGTATCACCTACATTTCTGTCCAAAGATACACACAGCATTCCTGCCACCGAGCCGTCTTCCTATCATATACTCTGCAAATTTCAAAAAGACAGCAATGCACCTGCAACTTCACTATACCTTGTCAGAAGTCCAGTGCCCAGCCATGGGTGCAAGAATTTGTACAGGTATGATTTTTCTATATGTTTCGAACTGCTCAGAATAACCTGTCAGAAAAATGAAAGGAGAGAAATAACCCATCACTTGTTAGACGGAGAGAGATTTATTCAGCTGGAATTACTTTACTTAACCTCAGTTCCCCCACCAAAGTGCCCTCAGCCTCAGTAAAATGCACAATACTTCAATACAAGCTGGTACACTGGGGGAACATTAAGGTCACACCCTCAAGTCTTTCAGTAAATATTCCTGAGAAATAATACTGAAAAACTCCCAGTCCTACACCCCTTACCTTCCTGAAAAAGAAAAATTTGTGTTATAAAGTCACAGGCAGAGCTCAGAGAAAACCCAACGGCTTCCAGCCTTAACCAAACTCACAAGAAGTTCCACCTCTTCAATAACCCCTCCAATAAAGAAATAGGTCTATCTTCCCAGTTCAAGGACAACCATTGTCAGTAGCAAAACTAACAACTCCATTTCATAGCATCAACACAGACCCACCAAGTCCTAATGTAGAAGTCGGTCAAACAGACATAAGCATTGCAACCTGCATCTCATAATGTTCTATCCCTGTTTCAGTGGTCCCATCTTCCCTGCTATCTGTTTGTCCATTCTGCTCTCTGGAGCAGAAGCTATAACACACGTGAAAACAAAACGAAAGGAGATACTACATAAAAAACATATAGAGTTAGTGCTTTCATTTGCTGGCCATCTTCAGTATTTATTTTTTTTCCAAGACTAGGCTTTTAATATTCTTCTGCTTTCACCTTTTTTTAGCACTGGATCAGAGGACAATCTTAATTAAATCAGTGCAAGCCCTTTTTAGCAAAAATTATATTGAGAGAATAGAAACAAATAGGTTGGACACTACTTTGCATGACAGTAGAACAGACAGGAGGCAAGCATACTCACCTCCACACATTCAGGATGATACAAAACCATGACAGGCAATGGTCCTATCCAAAGTTTGAACAATGGCCAGCTCCTGAACTCTTCAGTATAAACTTGTAGTTGTTTAAAAAAACCTGAAATGAAAAGACAGATTAGATTTTTTTTTTAAAAAAAGGGGGGGTTGTTGAATAAGCAAGACTTCTATAATGACCTCTTTTTCACCCTATACCTTGTAATTATGTTTTCATTGTAGTTCTATTTTGCTACTATGACCAAGCAGCATATTTTGCACCTAGCTATTAGGTGTACTGCAGAGGGATTTATTCACGGCTGCACTCTTGACGGCACTCTACTAGAGAAACCCCTCCTAGCTGCGGAGAAGGCAGTTTGATTTAAGCAGTCTCAAAGCACTGCAGCATGGCCCTTCCATATTGCAATGCTCTTTGTAACTATTAGAACTAAATCAAACTTCATCAAGGCTACGCGTACATTTTGGCTTACCTGACACTATCCAAAATGCTGTATCAAGATGCTCCTTTACTTTCCAAGTACAGCATCAAGCCTTTTCCTGCGACCTCGTTGACAAGTACTACATTTGTGATGCAGAAACAAGTGAGATCACACACAGTAATGGCAAAGCACTGCACAGGAACCAGTATCACTTCAAAAGTCTAGCTTCTGATAGCTGGATTCCTGAAGAAAATCTTTGGAGCCCTTACACCACCATTATTGTTTGTCAAATCACTTCTTATTCCAACATGTTTCAATCCTCCCACTCACAGCCTCAACCATCAGTGATGGTTTGCAGTTCTAGCAGGGGGCTTTTGACAGCTGGCTGCTCCAGGATTAAACTCCATTCTTGTCCTTTTAGAAACCTTACTGAAGGGTTAGTGGCCACTTACAGGGCCACTGTGGATTTGGTAATTCAAGGGCACAAAGACTCAGGATCGTTATGCCACAGACCACCTGAGAGACACCACTACTGTCTGGCTGCCAGTTGGACTTCACACCAGTGAGCTCAGCAATCCAGCCAATTCTCCACCAACATTATTATCCACTTCTCCAGTCCACATCTCACCAATTCAGCTATACAGAAAGTACGGGAGATGGTATCGAAAATCTCACTGATTCAGATTAAACACCATCTGCTGCTCTTCCCTTGCTCACAGATCCAGTGACCTCATCACAGAGGGCAATCAAGTTCATTCTGCAGTTCTAGAGGAGGTGGCTGCTATCAGGATATTCAAGAAATAAACATGCCTTTGCCCTTTCACAAACCAGATTAAACAATAATGACTCCCTCCAAGGCCTCCACAGAGCTGAAAATTCAAAGGTCTCCAAATCAAAGGAAAAAAATAAAAGAAAAAAAAAACTAGTTTCCTAATAGATACCAAATATAGCATTCCCTAGTCCTAGGCAAAGTTCTAGTGACATCTCATCCAGAAGGCTTAAGAATGTCAGATTACTTTGCCATGTTTTACATCCTTTTTCCTAACATCACCATGATCAAAATATCACAATTTTCCAGCATTTGTCTACTAATACGAACAAATAAAATCACCAGCAGATAAAGTAATTTTCCTTCTGCTATAAAACCTTATCCTTTTTTCTAAAAACTGTAATTCTTTTTAATTGTCACATTTTAATGAAAAAGCTTATAAACCACAGACTTCACTCATTTTTACATAAATAAACAAGAACAAATAAACAAAGATGGATGGTCAAGGACTTAAGTAAAGCATGGAAGCTATGTGACTCCTGCTAACAAAAGAGATTAAAGATTCCATAGAACATAAAAGTCTTAATCAAACTGCTTTCTGGAGAGAGAAGCAATGTTCTTTCTTAGTTTGTTGTTGTTTTTTTTTTTAATTAGATGTAAAAAGAAGAAAAAAAAAAAAAAGATCTGTCTCTCAGTCAGGCTTGTATACACATTCTGACTATGATCCTGCTACTGCTTCCCCAAAGTCAACTCCAGGGAAAGCTGCTCATCCTCACTTCCACCAAAGAAAGATCTCTCACACCTGTATTTAGGTATGGGGGTGCACCCAGAGGAAAGATGAGAACATGTACCCTTGCAAACAGAGGGATCATGCCTCAGCTGTGTCAGCACTCGGTAATGTGTGCACCCATGCTGTAGTCACCCTTGGCATCACCACACTCCCATGACCCAGGTGCCCTCTCTTCTGGCAGCACAGCCAGGGATGCATTGGCACAAAGCAGACTGGTGTACACAGGCATCACAAACACACCCAGAAGGGTCCACTGACAGCACAGCCAGAGCCACTTTCACATGATAGACTCCTCAAAAAACATGCTCCTGTGCAAAACCAAGTACCAAATGGAAAGGGAATGTGTAGCAAATTAGTGCTTTCTCAAGCACCTGGCAAAAAAAAAAAAAAAAAAAGAAAGTACCATTGACCCATGTGAGAACAGAAAGGTTTGCTTTTGAGGGATGTACTGCAAATACTCAGCAAGTTCTTTTGCATCTAATGCATAAATCTATCTAAGGCACAGCTAATTCTGAAAATGACCCAGCATCTCAGCACCCCAAAAGTCCCTTGCACATGCTGACTTGGGGAAAGATAATTGTTTAAGGAAGTATTTTTCCTTTGCAAACTAAAAGCTTTGTTTGGATCACAGCTAACAGCCATGGGGACACAGTGCTCTGCGCTGTAAAAGAGCACTTGCTGCCAGAGCACGCAGCACACCTCTTAGTCGCAAAACCACATTCACGCTCCACCTCACCAACTGGGAACAGCATCTGGAAGCCACTGTCAGATCAGCCACTGTCTAGCTATCTTTGATAACCCCACATTTATGCAGTTCCCTCTCCCTTCCACTGCCCACTTCTCACACAGTTCCCCCTCGGCAGGTTGCCCACAGTTCCCCCTCAGCAGGTTGCCCAGAGCCTCAGAGAGACCTAAAGGTGATGGCACACCCCACGACCTGTCCCCAGCCAGCCACAGCTCAACCACCCAAGCACACTACCAGCACTGGCTCCTCCAGCAAAGCCCCATGCAATGCAGGGCCTCACAGCTGAGCTATGGCATAAGCTGCCCTTACCTTCTGCCCCCCGCTCCAACTGTAGAGCATTTCCCAGCACTGGATAGCAGGGGCTGATACCTGGGATTGGCTTCATCACCCACCATTGCCTCCAGTAATCCATCAGGGAGGGCAGGGAGCACACGGCCACAACCGCCAACAGCAGAGCAATGACCCCAGCCCCCAAGTGCAGCAGCTGGGGTCCCCCTGTGGCTCCCTGCCACTGCATGACCTCCATGGCCACCTCTCAAACTCCTGCCTAGAGCCTTGATCCCTACTGAGGAACCCGCACTGCCTGTCCCCGCTGCTGCCGCGCTGCAGTGAGCCAAGTATGCCAGGACCTGGGTCACAAGTGTGGGAGGTGGAGCTGTCACATGGTCCCCAAGACACAGCTTCCTGCTAGGAAAATAAACAAGAGATATAACATACACACATGCGGAGAGGCTGCCTGCAAGCACTTTGTGACAGCAGAACAGCCACATGGAAGGGTGCCATTTCCCTGCCCTCACTTGGCTCCTCCGACTCAAACAGAGCGAAGAAGTTCTTTGCAGGCCCATGCAATACCTCAAAAGAAAAGATACAAACCACTGTCAAGAGAAAAAACACCTTTTTGCTGATTTGAGAAGGATGGGTTTTCTCAACACCATCTTTCTCTAACTGTTTTCAGGTGCCCAGCTTGGGCTGATGGCTTCAAGGGTTTACACAAACCAGAGCCCATCCAGACCCACGATCAAAAGCAGCACTGCAAAGCACACTGACACTTCACAGCTCAAACGGCCTTTACTGATCTCACTGTTGGACGCCCAGTCACAGACTAAATGGTGCCAGTAACACAACTGGCAGCACCAGCACCCATGTCACAACTTGCAAAGCGCCTGGGCAGAAGTGGTGCCATACCACCATACACCCTGAGCAACCAAGGGGCTCAGCCCTGCTACTCAAAGCCTTCAATGCTCAGAAACCTTGTGGTCAAACAGAAGTTTGGTGAAAAGACAGCACGGCTCACACCCAATCTGCAAAACCTCATCCCCTGAATATACCACACAATTTTCTTACAGCCACAGTCATGGTTCTCGTCTGTTTTGTACCCAACCTGCTGCACTGGCATTTTTAGTAAACCAACAAACAGCACAAACAAAGCATCTAAGATAAGAAACACAAACAGAGAAAGCTCAGAACATTAGAAGCTAAGGAAGGGCTGACGACCTTTGGCAGCAGAGGGGATTAAATTTTGGCACTCTACTCCTGCATTCTCCCTGCAAATGCTTTATCATAAACGCTGACTGTTGCATTTTTCTGCACAGTAAACAGCTGGAAATGAACTTTGCTACTCTTGCTGTTATTTGTAATGGTTTGTGACATGAAGTAGCACATACATACCCTGCCTTGCAAAGACATAAGGCAAGCTACATAGCCATCAGTCCCCTCTTTTGCTCAGGTGACAACCCAGGAAGGAAGCAGGATTAAGAGGCTCACCTTCTGTCTTTGTAACTTGAAGATCAGCTGGGTAATTATATTCTCTTCTTTACAAAAAACCTTGCAGGTTGTTGCCTTCATGAAGCAAATAATTAAATGAAGTGGTTAACTGTGATTCCAAGCCAAAATCTGTGTTTCTAACTGCTGATAACTCCTTCTGTAGGAAAAAACTGAAAGACAGCAAAACAGTAAGGACAGGGTGAAAAGCCACAGGGAAAGCAGTAGGGAACACAGCAGAACAAACATTGCAAAATCCTGCCAGGAGCTGGCAGTGGTGATTGCTGCTAACAAAAGGCAGCGGTTACACTGGAATGAGACATAAAAGATATACCCAAGAAAGGAGAGATCTGGCGCCTCTGAAGCTTAATGATGTCAACGAGCCTTACCATTGTTACAAACCTTGAAGAATGTTCTGTAAAAGAGGAGTTTCCTATCAGAGTGTGATTAGCATTCCTTTTTCACCCAGCCAGCTATGGGCTCAGTGCTGGCTTTCAGCAGGCACTCCACTGGTCAGTGGCTCTTTGCTGTCATAAATGCATGTAACAGCACAAATCTGCCTTTACTCAGCCTCTCCCCTAAGTGACAGCCTACCTGCCCCCGCTGACCAAAGGCACGCACCCTATCAGGCAGCTCTGTCAGCCCACAGGCACAATGGCAACGCTGGCTTCTGCTGGTCCCTAGAATGCAGGTCTGGATTTTTTTATAAGGAAATCAATAAAATCATTGTTACCGGCACGAAAACCAAAAACCCAAAGCCAAGCAAGACTAAAATAGATCCGATACAACAGAGGGACAAAAGAGAAGTACGCAACACATTCTGAAAAACTCTGGTGTGCTCTTCACATTAGTCCTTTGCCCCAGCCAAGACATACCTGACATTTTTGCCATCCCTTGCAAAACACAGAGCATCCACAGTAAACAAGACTAACTGGTTGCTAACTTTGCAATCACTACAGTTAATTTGCAATTAGGAAGGTTTTTTCCTTAGGAAAAAAACTTTAAGAAACCAAAATCTTCCATGCTTGCAGCAAAGCAGGCCATTACCCGTCCCCCAGAACACAGCCTACCTCGTAAAGCAATTCTGGTAATGTACCAGTGATGTTGTCATAAATAACAGATGTTAACGCTGAGTGGCTACCAAAGCACCACATCTATGTTTATTCATCTATGTGTCAAGGAAAAAGCACACTCCCACGTTGGATGGCCACAACTGACCTCAAGGCCACAGGTGGAGATCCTGGCCACTGTTCTGTGCTTCAGCTAGATCCTAAGGGCTGCCTCCTCACTAAAGTCTGGAAAGTTCGAAGAAAGCATTTAGCAGCATGCTGGGGAATCTCTGCTCTGGTGCCTGGAGGAACTCCTCCTCCTCCACTGACCTTGGTGTTTGCAGTGCTGTTTCGCTCTCTTTTTCCCCCTTCCTCCTCTGTCCATCCAGGACTTTTTGTACCCTCTCTTAAATACATTTTCACAGAGGTGCCACCAACTTGGGTCCCTTAACGAGCCAGCAGGAACCAGCTGTGTTCTCTTTTCTGGCCTTTTCTCACAGAGGCCACCCTAGCGGCACCCCACTGCCAACACTCACCTGAAAACATTACCGTGAAACCACTGCAAAACCAGAAACATCAGCTATGAAGCGACGGCCACATGCACATTCAACAATGCTAATTATCTGGAATGCATACAGGCGCCTTCCCTTACAATTTTCATTGAAAAATCTCTCTGGCCTGAACTCCTCTGGGCTGGGGAAGATCTTGGGGTCTCTATGCAGGGCGTAAGTTGCAACAAGGATATATTTGTGCCATTTGATATTCTCCTTAGGAGAAAACAAAAAGAGAGGAGAAGGGTCTAAACAACAGCAAATAAGTGATTTTCTATAAACTGCTACACAGATTAAAAAAAAACAAACAAACAAAAAACCAAACCAAAAACAACAAAGGAAACCCCCTGCCCTTTTATTTGGGAAGCCTTCTCAATTTCTCTTGCTTGCAGACCTTCCAGCACCCATCTCAACCACTTCTAGCTATTTAAAGCTCCAGAATGGCCACAAGACACATTCCTACCTTCACTTCTTCAACCTTGATAAAAAAGTAATGGAAAACATACCGAACACCTCGTGTTCTCTGTGAACCTTCTTCCAGGCTTCAGGATTATGTCCAAGTAAAGTACAGGACCCAGTTCATAGCAGCTTCTGTTGTATAATAGCCCTAGAGGTCCCGATTTACCAAGATATTAATTTCAACACCATTCTGGCACACAAGTAGGCTTTGTAAATACTTGGATGTGCAGTTGGTACGGAACATGAGACTTATTAGTCCCACAGCCATGAGAAAAACATGAATCAAGAGTGAAAAACTCTACCCGTACACACGCTGATTAAGCCAGGCCAACGAGAGCAGCACCAACATTTCTTGGCTGCCTCCCAAGATGAGAACCAGAAGACCACCACTTCAAGTGTGCGTATACCAATGCACGCAGCCTAGCAAACAAACAGGAGGAGCTCCACACCCAGTCAGAAAGTTGTGATATCACAGGGGTAAACTGAAACATGAGGTCCCTTCCAACCTGGTATTCTATGACTATGATTATCAGGATGTAAGTGATGACCCGTGATTCTGACAGGTTTCTAAAAACTGACCAAAAGGGAAAAAAGTGTTAAAAAACTTCTGACAGCCAGCAAACATCCCTATTCTCTCTCTTCTGCCACCTGAGAGTGTTCCATTGCTGTTCTAGTAATTAGCAATTTTTCCTTTCCCTTTAAGCTGCAGAAGCAGATGCTGGCTGCTCTGCTCCTCTCTCCATTCAGAAATTCAGTGACTGAGCTTCACGACATCACAGAGGTCAGCAGTCTTCTCTCTTTCACAAAGTGTCAGAAGATGGAACTGTGTGGTTCCCACTTCTGCCATTATAGAACCAAAGTGTCACATATTCATCTTTTCATCTGGTCCACAACATAAGATCAGTGTTGCAATGTAGTGCCACAGGATGGTAAGGGACACATTTTACCATTGTTTCGCTGCATTCTTGTCAATGTCTATACAGTACAGGAGGGAGCACTCAGGAGAGCAAAAGTATATTTTAGAAACACTGCTGAAAAAGACTTAAATGTCAGTTTCGAACCTTCTGTCATCTCTGACCTGAGATTTCTGAAGAAACTGCCTCAAACTGACCTGCAACGCCAAAGCAAAAGCATTCTGCTTTCTCAGATACTATACCACAGTATCACCAGTGAATAAATTTAATGTAGCCAAAGAAGAAAAATAATAAGCCAGGAAACTAATTTTATAATGTTTTCATTTACTCAAAAGAACGCAGTGCTTGATGTCCATTTACAAAACCCAGAAATCTGATTAACAGTACAGATATATACATTACGACAAATGTTTTGCCTTAGATTACCAATCCTTGAACATTCATAAAAGGAAGTGAGGAGAAGTGGCACTAGTTACCAAGTAGAAGAAACTGATTCTATACTTAACTGCATCATTTGGGCAAATAATTAAGTTTCTGTCCTCTTCCCTTTCCCCTTCAACAGCTCTTCAGTCACATCAACTTACACTGCTGGCTCTCTGAGGGCAGGAGGAACCCCTGGCTGTGAATGCACACAGTACTAACAGCACAGACCTGATCGGGGCTGTGATCTCTGAGCAGAAAGCAACCCCAGTCTCCTCTTTGATCTTCCCATTTGGGTCTATACAAAGAGGTATGAAATAATGCTTTCATCAGTTAAGTACACATTTTAAAGTTAAAACTTTGAAGGCTCGGATATTTCAAGATATGATTAACTTCCACAATAACAGGCAATATTTTATAAGACATCTCAAGAAGTGGGAACAGTCTTACCACCTTGTCAGCCTGCAGGTTCAATTGCTCTGCATCTATAAATACGTTTGGCCTAGCAGGGAAAACTTTATTTACAGGAGGTAAAGTTTACCCCAGCAGTTCCCATAGCTACTGACAATTAGAAAGCATAAGTAGAAGCAATTAATTAATTTCATCTCAAAAGAATCAAAGGAAGAAGAAAAAGCAGGGACAGAATATTTACAAGAGAACAAGTGCAATACGCGGAGTGAAAAATGGAGAAATGTTAAAACATCAGTTAACAAGGAGATACCAGACTCCTGTTTAAAAGTATAAATTCTGTGTATGACTGATGTTTGGATAGACTAGAACATCTTTAACACTGAGGAAACAGGAAAAAAAGTGGGAACAGGACTTCATGGCCTAAATGTAACTAACTTGCTTCAATATGGAGAATAACAATTTCCTAAGGAAAGATGGAAAAGGAGGAATGCCTGAGAAGAAAGTGCAGCAGCATCTTGAAGCTGCAAACAGAGCAGATGCCTCAACCACTTATTTCATTTTACTCTAACTTTTAATCTAACCTCCGGTCAGACAACTTTAAAAGAAGGCAATGCAGGCATCCTGAGGGTTGCAAGGCACAGCAGAAGCCAGCACACGGCACATATTCTTTGTGACACAAGATACTAGCTGGCAAATTTAGTGCTTCGGTCTTCATTCACTGCAGGGTTTTCTTCTGTTTCTTCCTCAACTGAGTTAAGATGCAATCTGAAATCTCTTCCTCGAGGTTAGAGGATTTCTCTGAAATGATCTGTAGTAATGCTGTGAGCCTAGAAAAGATCAAACATTGTTTGTTAGTTGTGGTAGAATCTGAAAGACACTCCAACCTTATGTACGAGTTACTTCCATCAGCCTTCTCGGATCAGCGTGTGCTTACCCGCCCTTATTCTTTCATCACCTTTTATATAATTGTGCCAATCATATAATTACGCCAATCACATAATTACTTAAACTCAAGGAGCTTCCAAACAAATAAAGATAATGTACAAGCACTCAAACACCTCAGGAACTAGCTAGTCAACTGTATTGTAACAATGAAACTCAATAAGCCATGTAGGACTGCTCTCTTTTCTGGCATTATAAATAGAAGACATAGTTGCAAATCAATACTGGATTTTTTTATTTATTTAAGAGAGCTTTATACTTATGTTCAAAATGCACATTTTCAATTTTATTTTTCCCCACATAAAAAGTTTACTATTTCTTCTTTAATTTGTATGTGGGCTAAAGTAAAATTTGTGTCATCAAACAGTTGAAGAAAGTATTTCTGTTATTACCCTAGTAGCAGCAAAACATCTAGCCTGTCCACCACATACTCTTCCTATAAATGTAAACATGCTGAAATCTTAACAACAAATTTAGATGAGGGGCAATTCTTTTCCTTCTAAGCCATAATAATGAAAAGAAGCTTTGCAGGATTCCTAACAGTCAGAGTTAGGGCTATCTCAGATCAAGTGAGAAGAAACTTCGAAACCAAACTCAGAAGATCCTGCCAAGCACACCCGTTGTTCTTTTATGCAGAGACAGCTCTCCCTGAGCACTTGTTGACTGTATGATGGTTAGTAGGTTGTTGGTCTCTTGCTTTCCAGTGATTCTTACTTTACCTACCTATTAAAAATCCTTGACCTGTCCCTTTGTGGTTCAAAAAATCCATGGGAGTCAGTGATCTCTTCTGAAGTGTCTCTGTCTGTAAAAAACACATAGTATCAGCCAGTATGGCATGCTTATCTATTGAAATTGTTTGAATACAGTTTTTATCTAGTCCAGTACAGCAAGTCCTACCAAGCTGCAAAGCTCCAAGCAGTACTAAAACTGCACACTTCTAGCGTATAGACACCCTCAAAGGAATTGTTTAATGCACTAATACCCAAAAAAAAAAAAAAAAAAAAAAAAAAAAAAAAAAAAAGTCTTCCTCATACACTAGTTCTGCTTTTCAAGGTCCCACACCCCTCAAAGCCTTTTAACATGCTCCCCTCTGCAGGCAGCAGGAATCCCTGCACATCAGAAATCAGGAAAGACCCAGTAAGTTAGACCTGCAGACCAAGTCTCTACTTACATTGTAACATACCCTGAACGTGTGAGTTGTGTTGGGCCTTGAAAACTGATCAATAACAGTTCTTCCTGTGAACCGCCATTCCTCGGTACTGCCAGGCACAGCACTTGACAGTCTGCTACAAGCATATTGTCCTCGATGCTGAGAGAATATATAAGTGCATTAAGAGAATACAGCAATTGAATCAATTAAAATAATAACTTTTCTGTTGCCATATTAAAAAAAAACACAAGAGAAGAAGAAGAAAGTGTTTTCACTAACCAAATGCACCGATTTAAGGTAATGTAAGGGTACTCATGTTTTTCAAACAGATTTGATACCATTCCCTAATATTATTCTATAATCCCCAAAAGCTTATATTATTATTATTAACAATAACGATAATAAAAATAACAATAATATGCTTTACATGTTTCTCAATTCAAAATATTATTCAGAAACAAAATATCATCAACATGCCAATTTATTTTCATTCTAGTGATTTACTACTTCCCCACCATTCAAAAATAGGTCAGTATCAGGAAGTTTGGTTGGGGTTTTTTTTGTTGTTGGGTTGTTTTTTTTTTTCAGTCAGTATCCTTTTCTACTTCCATCAGCATAATTTTCTACTTCTTATAACCTAACATTAGTGAATGAAACATTGGAAAAAGCTATTTAAATCCAGATGCACATAAGTGCAAGGTTACTGTCTGGGTGGTTGGTTTTCTGTTTGTTTTTATTTTTAAACCCTATTTTTCTGTTGTCAGAGAAAAGCCTTTCCACCATGATCTGTTTGTGACCTGAGGTTTTAACCTGCCTTCTACTGCATTCTAATGGCAGCCCAATGTAACACACATTAGCGTGTTTAGACCAGATATTAAATATGAACCAACACAAACTGTAAAATCGCTCATTTCAACCACTGATACAGAGCAATTTATTTCCAAATAGCTTGAAGTTCTTCACCAGTACAAAAATGAACACAACTCACAGAGCTCTGCTGCAATCGAGGTACTGAAAGATACTGTTCGACAGCTTCTGAGTTTATTGGTGGTAACTTGTTCCGGGTTGTAGGTGCACGAGCAGAAGACAAACGATCCGACCTGCCACTCCTACCAAATTTTAAGGAAATTTTAGGAAAATTCTTATTAAAGACTTCTTTACTGCTTAATAATTTCATATGACTTCAGCGCATTTCTTTATAGAGTTCAACCACAGAAAGTAACAGCACCTAAAATAGCAACGAAAAAATAAAACAAATGCCTCTCCTCAAAAAACACGGTTCTGCTTCCTTTTTCTCTCTGAATTCTAGAATCAGTAATAAATCTCGGGTTAGTTTTCAAGTATTTTGCAAAAATCCTTCACTGGTGAAATTTCAGTAAAGTTCTAAGGAAAGCAAAGAATAAAACGAAAAAACTCACAATTTAGTCCCCCTAAGGACTTGATCACTGTACGTATTGGGAGCTTTTGAGGAGAGTTGGTCAGAAGTGAGAGAAGGTAACTTATGGCTTGGCAGCTTCCTGGAAGGTGTCAGCAGTACCCGAGATGATGAAAGAACACTGTTACCAGCAATCTTCTCCAACCTAGCGCACACTGAATTTGGAGCATTGGAGCCAATGCTATGTTGTTTGTCTTCTTGCTCATTCCTAGGGAAAAATGAAGAACGAGATAGGGAATTTGGATGGGGAAGTGGGGAAGGATTTCTTAACAAAGTACCATTGCAAAACCTACAGATCATTATCACATCAGCGATACACACAGAGGAGATGACTGCATTCTTATTGCTGTTTTATAATTACAAAGCATCTTTTACATAATATGAATTATGCCGCATTTTGAAAAGTGAGTATCGACACTTACTGTGTTTTTTCTACTGTGGCAACATGCCTCTGTTGGAGTGGCTTTGCTTGAATTGTCATCACACCATTCAAATCGCTACAAAAGTTGCTGGAAAAACGGTGAACCTAGTAAAAGCAACAAATATGTATTAACTTTGACTTTTTTTGAAGGAAGACCTCAAAAAGCGCATACTTAGGAGAGATGTAACGGTTTCTTAGAAAAGTTTCTGTTACGATGTTCAGTAGAATTCTCAGTAGTAGCCACAGCAAATACATTGTTTTGTTTATTTTAAACAGATTCTAATAAACAGAACTTGGGCAATTTAGTTTGCGAATTGCGACTCAATTTGCAACGTAAGTTTCAGTTGATGCCGGAGTTCGATCCTCTGAAGCTTATCTAAGTATTTTATTACAATTTCTGGCTGCTGCTACCCCTCCAGAACCAAGCGCACCAACAGGGAGCGCTGAGACTGTTGTAGTCTCTCTTCCAGGTTTCTCATCTCACTAGCTAACAAGCATGGGAAAAGAGCAGGCACGCAAGAATGAAGTCACTGGAACTGAACAGAGAGAGACGGCATGGGGCAAACAAACCGAAGCAGTGGCTGGAAAAGAAAAAAAAACACCCAAATGTGCAAAACAGGAGCCACAGGGAGGAGGCAGCAAGTGGGACACAAAAGGGCATTCTGTCTGTACAAACATGAGCATCCACAAAGCCAGGTAAGGGTCCAGTGCACTGGTGGATGTACTGCAGCGTCCCCTTTTACAGGAGGCGAACAAAATGACAAGGAATGAGAGCACGAAGCACACAGGGCTGCAAGGAAAGCACTTGCAACTTCACAACCCTGCAACCCAGCAAAGAGCCTGTTTTGGTTTCTTAAATTTTACCAAGAGGAAACGACTGAACCACAATAAAAGCAAAGTTACTTTATAAGGACAGAAAGTAGTCCAACAAGCGGGTTTTTTTGTAAACCAACTTCAGCAATATCTTAGTGGTAAATGGTACTTTTAAGAACCACCAAAGAACAAGCAATAGTAGACAAGAAAGGCACATTTAATGAGCCTTCATTTTAAATGAGATGACTTGCTTTAAGTACACCTAATTGGTTAAAAAAAAAAACCCACACACACAAAGGAAAAAAAGAAAGAAAGAAGAGACTTTCCTAGCTTCACCCAGGAACCTGTCCAAGGTCAGCAGAAAAAAAGAACACTGTTCGATGGAAAGCTCTTTTTACCTGTGAGGAAACAAAATGAGACCCAAAAGATGCACTTCGTGCTTCTGAGCCTCTCGAAAGAGGAATGCTCCTAGCATCTGCTGTAACACGAACAGCTGGCAAATGTGGAAGTTTCACTGTAACAGCTTTCAGGTTTTGTACCTGTTTGTCACACTCTGCACAACAGCAAAAGAAAAGTAGAAGGAATAAGAGGTATTCTATATGTCTAATAGCTATCATTCACTGGGATTCAAACAAAATTACACTTCACAATAAATGGAGACTTTCATATAAAGTTTTCATGATATTTAAAAATCTACTACAAATGATGCTTTTCTGAAAGCATTTGCGCTTTTCCATTTGTTTAGGCTTTCTCTGACAAACAAGTTGGTCTATACATGTAGAGTTGGAAGGGGGATGTTTGTTTTAAAAAATACTGCTAAGACTCTTGGAATTTTATTTTAAGGATTCCTGAAGATAAATTTTTTAAAGCAGAATATATAGAGAGATGGACATAGCTATAAAGTCTATTGACCCTATCCTTGTCTGACAGCAGCTACCTACAGTTTCATTTTGGGTATATACTGCCTTCTGACTTCCACTATAAGCCCAAATTCTTTCACATTCTTAGTTGAAATACATTGGTTTGCTGTTTGTCATAAGTTTACGCCCTTCATAAAGATGAGTACATCTATCATAATACTGCTAAGCTATCCTCCCTAAGCTATAATATTGAGCTATACAAACCACCTGTGGCGTGAAAAGCACTTTCATATTTCAGTAACACCTGAAATGTTAAGTTCTGATGTTGCAAGTATTCTGAGCAATTTTGCCATTTCTTACTTTGTGGTAGATTTTCATTTGAGGTAATTTCCAAAACCCATCCCCAGATATTCTTCTGTTACTGTTTTTTTTAAAATACATTGAAAGAAGAACTGAAACTTCCCTCAGCCTCCAAAGACAATGCATGCACACTAAATAGAATTTCACTTCTAATTGCTTTTCCTCGGTACAGACTGTTAGAATACAAAACCATCAAATAAAATTACATGCACCACCATTTCTTCATCCTATATTAAACTCCAACTCCTGCACTGTCAAGAAGACTGTCTATCTCACTTTAAACACCTACCAGTGATTAAGATTTTTTTATTTTCTTTTTAAAAACACGCTCTCCTGCAATTAAGCTCTTTCAGTCAGTATTCTTCCTTTTTTTACACCCCTGATAAAAAACTCCCTGAAAATCAGTAGGAATGTTTTTATTTTAGGTCGATGTATGTGTGTGGGTGCATGTTCATGCTAAGGCATTATCTGTCTTTTGTAGTGCTGTACTACCAACATGGCTATCTTAAAATACCCATGTTTCCCAAGCTTTATTTAAGGGGCAGGGGGCAACAAAAAACAACACACTTTTCTGAGTTAGATTTGATAAATACCATATCTGAAAAATACCAAATACCTGTGATACTAGTTTCCCAATTTTTTTTAATCAGTTCCTCCAATATTCCAATTACACTGCTCCAGACATGATCAAATACTTCAGAAGCCACGGCATCTTTGATACAGGCATTGGGAGAAACAGGAGGAATGCCACGCTTACTCCTCTTCTCAGCAAGACGCATTTCCTTTTGTTCCCAGCTCGCATCATCACTAACAAAGGAAGCAAATTCAAATGAGTTCCCACCAGTTTTGACTTTTGTTTTCACTCCTTCTAATACACAAAATGAATAGAAACATACATATGAAAGAAAAGCCAGTCAGATGTAGATCACAAAAAAAATCAAACACACAGAGTACCTAGGGGAACAGAACCTACCAAATACATATAATAATTTCTTCTTTTTTTGCTTGAAGGTGAAAAATTAAACAATCCAGTGTAGGGCATTACAACAGGAAGATCTGCAGCTCTAGAAGGAACAGCTTTGTACATGGCACTTAATCACCTGAGACTAAATCCTATACTTTTCACCATAGCCATTTAGTCATTTGAGACTAAATACTGTATTTTTTACCATAAGTGAACTACTGTTGCATTTGGCAGGAGGACTACCACATAAAACATTTCTTTTTTATCATGTCCCATACACCTGCACACATCTGAAACACTCCACCACTGACCAAAGACAACTTTAAATGATTTCTGCAGCCTGACAAGAACGGCAGAGTCCACAGCCTTACACTCAACACCTTCCTTTCCACTGTTGTGTGGACAGTTTGTTTATTTTTTCACTTTTTGTCCCCTCCCTCCCTCCCTAGGGAAGCACAGTGTAGCAACATTTCCTAACTTGGTTTTCTAAAACACCCCTGAAGAAGAGTTTAACCTTTTTTTTTTTTTAATGCTGTCATATTTCTTTCTAAGGAAACAGTTTATTTTTTATATATTACAAGGATGATCTCAAATTCATACTGGTTTCTCCCTTTCTCTTCTCCATCACTTCTTCCTCAAACTGGACTGCAAACTTCTTAACCGTCACTGAGATTTGGCTGAATGGTCCAGCTCACAAAATGACCACGCTGTTTTTGCATCAGGCTTTGTAACACCTAATGTTTTAGTTCCAGAGAACAAGGTATTTCAGAATTGAAGGAAACTAAAAACAACATTTTCAAGGAGGCACAAAGGAGAGAAATGCACCTTCAGTCGTGTCTCCCAAATTGTTCATTAGCAAAATGAAGAGAGAAGAATCCTAAGAGGATTCTTAAACGCAAACCCTTTCCAAAAAGGCAGCCACCCAAGCCCTCTCTTCCAAACACAGAAGTGGAAGGGTCTCAATCTGGCTCCTCAGTTTTTCAGAACAACCGTATTTTCTTCCTCCAAGTGAGCCAAGCTCTAGCACAAGAAGCTATGCTTTGTGCCCCACTAGCCCTACCAAAGTTTCCCCCTCGTAGAGGCCTTTTAGAAAACAGCGCGTTATGGTCTTCCATCTACCCAGTAGCTGGAACATTCCACTGGCTCACTGGAAACCTAGGCTGCACTGTCAAGAAAACAGCTGCATGACTCCTGTCACTCACAAGAGTGCTCTAAATAATCAAAATGCAACCTGTACATCTCCTCACAAAGTTGTTTTACACTGCACAGAGAGAATTCAAGACTCATTAGTGCTGACAATGAAAGCACACACAGTGTAATGACACCAAACAACCTGGTGGTCAAGGCACTCACTTGGGGAGAAGGGATTCCTTCATTCTACTCACTGTCTCAAAATTCAAACACACATTTCACTGAATCCCCAGGCACAAAATACCTCAGAACAACTACTGGATAAGACACATTCCTCTGACATGGGAGATGCGAGTTTTGAACCACTAGAAAGACGACATACCTAATCTTCCACATGCCCTGTGCTACTGAACACGGGCAGAAGGAACGGTATTTTACAGAAGAGAAACACAGTTTATGAACCCTGACTGGGTTCACTGATAATTTTTCATTATATTCTTCAAAAATACACATATCTGTTATTTACAGCTCCTTGTTGTCAAAGGCAAGATATTCTTCTATTTCTCCATCCACATCATAGATTTCTTCTTCCAGGAATGAATACATGGATGAGTCAGAGGCAGAAATCCTAGTAGAACTTGTGTCTGGTAATTTATGTATTGGAGATACTGTAGGGATCAGTTTAGAGCCTGAAATGCAGAGCCTGAAAAAATATCAACAAAATCCCAATTAAAGAAAGAAGAAAGTGCTTATTTAATTATACTGAAATGTTTCAGCAATACAGAAGTAATATTTGTATATGTTTCTAGGGAGGGAAGACCAAAAAGCTTAAAAAATTAACATACTCTTTTATATTACTAGTACATTCATGGAGGCCAGGTAAACACGTAGCATCCACAAAGTTATCACTTCTGCTCTGAAAATGCTGAAAGCCTTCATCCTTCGGCAATAGGAGCTGCTTTCCAAGAACCCTGAATAAAAAGAAGAGACCAAGCAGCATCTTAGATGGAAATCCATTCCATATGCAAATATCAAGAACAAAAATAGCTGCAAACAGCAGGCTGTACAAAAGCACACCTTACATTTGGTTTGAAAAACCAATTCATGCAGGGGGCAGCGCCTTGTACAAAATGTTAACATTGCCTAGTATTTAACTCATTATAGTTAAGCTGACTTACAAAGGATGAGATTCTAGCTTATAATTATTAAGAGCAAATAGTCAAACTTGTTAAAATTGTTCTAAAGGCAGATAAACACACTTCCGTTCTTATCAAAACTCCATATGGATGCAGAAGAGAAATAACATCTGCTATGACTTCATTTATCCAACTCCAGTATCCAGCAACGTGAGCAGAAGTCCAAATCCAAAATGTTTACACTGATAGTTAAGGCTAGAATTATATGTTCAGCAAATGCAAACTCCAACATGCCTCATGTGCAGAGGCAGAGAGAAAAGGTAAAAGCAACTCTATTTAATGTACACAAAATTAGCCTATAACATTTTCTGAACACAGTATAGGTAAATAATAATCACTGCTTACTGAATTGTTTTTAATAGCATTCACAAAGGATCTCAAAAGAATTTACCAATCGCATCTGCAGAGCAAGAAGCTATGTTCAACTCACTTGAACACATTTTCTTATGGCTACCTTTTACAGAACAGCACTTTGTGCCACACGAAGGCTCTAATCAATAGCCTTTTTTATTTTTCACTTTCTAAGACATGAAAAAAAGCTTTCTCTTTAAATAGATAGGATCTTTTATCGATGGCAGTTCACAAGTACATTTACTCCCACACACTGAGATAAGTATTCATATATCGACATAGCTGTTTTACATATTTAAAAAACAAAAAAAGCCAACCAGCAAGCAATTTGAAGCACAACTCTCAGAAATAAATCTGGCATCCCAGAAGCTATTCTTCTGCGTAACTAGGCAACACAAACTGTGTTTTAAGATTTAAGCTTAATAATGAGTGTAATTTTTTTTCTTCTTTCTAAACCACAGGATGTACCACATCTCTTAGTACCAAATGACACAGAGCTCCCAGACTTCTTCAGTTCGCTTTGAACCTCTTGGACTTGGTTGGTATTGCCAGCATTAGATTTGAATCAGAAAATTTTAAGTACAGGAAATCACTTAAAAAACCCCATCCACCTAGTGAAAATACTCTAAAAATATATTGAAATTACTTAATATTTTGAATTAATTACACAGCACAAAAACTGTCTCCATTTTATGTATATTCTATTAATTTTTACAGTATCTAAACAACGCAAAGCATGGCTTAACGCTACTGAAAACTGCCTCAGATTTATTTAACAGTTCTTTTTCCTGACGAAGTGTCACAAGCTTTATTAGTTGATTTTTATACTTACTAGTAACAAGCCTCTGCAAATTATCTAAAAGCGCTGAAAGCATACCACAGTTACTGTAGCATTCTTTGTAATGGTGTTAACAAATTACTGAATAGAAGATAAGCACATGCACGTTTGTGCTTAGAATAGCTTAAAGCCGCCACAACTCACACAGAATGACATGCCATCATTTACGAAGGCAGAACAGTGCAAACACAGTGCAACACTGACTTCTGTCCCCTGTGTAATAAGCAGCAGTCACCAGGCTGCCTAGATATTTTGCACATCTATGCAAAACAGCTGTCATTAATCATGTATACATCCTTGAATCCATTTAACTAGTTATTGCCAGGTTAATAACACATATTGTTTTACCTTGATTTCCATAGCCTAGGAAGAGATTATAGCTTTGCAGCATATGTGAAGCATGTCTCTGCCTTCATTTTTCGTTTCTTTTTAGAAGAATCAATAATAGAATTAACACTGGAATTTCACAATGTTTTCACTTACAGTAAAAACAAGTGTATTCTTTATATAGAAAAAGTCATTACGAAAATGGTGCATTATTATTTTCTTGTTACATCCTGCTAAAGTATCTTTGCCTGCAATCATTGTATTAAGAATAAACAAAGAGCATTAGCTGTTAGTGCACCACCACCCATACTTACTGTGCAACTATGGCACAGCTCAGTCCCAGAGATCCAGATCTGAATGCAAAAGTGTTACTGGTGCCATACACCAAGAGCAATTCATACGAGGGTACCCCAAAATTTACATTAGAGTGATGACTGGTTAAAACTAGTACCAGCAAGAAATTTCCTTACCTTAGATGAGGAAATTGGTCAACCCAGTCTGCACATTCTGCCTGCAGACTCTGAGTCTGGGAGGTCACTTTTCCTTCAAACAGCATCTCATCGATCTCCCAAAGTAACTGATGCACTCTCTGTGTGTTGGCTTTATCAAATTCCTACGAATTATAAATTTTATAGTTGTTAGCAAGTATGCATGTATACCAAACAACACACAATATTTAAAGAACAGGACAACTTGGACTGATTTGGTTGATCATCATAGAATGGATCTTCAGATTACCTACTTTGGACACACAATTTATATACCACAGTGAAAAAAAAAAACAAAACTCCACATAGCTAGCCTGGGCAAGGAGATTTAGCAAAAAGGAAGTAGAAGCCTATCTTTCTGTGAAGTTAATGGATAACAGAGAGCTGCCTAGGATTAGCCAACAGGAAACACTCATATCAAGGTGCCTGGACTCATAGCTTGCTCCCTGCTCCAATGCAAAGCAAAGCGTGCACACTGCATCTCTGGGACCATGGCACCACTTGCTCTTTTGAGTGGTGCTCTTCCTTTCTTAGTAAAAAGCTAAGAGGCTAAGAGAGGGCACCTTCTTTGAGGTGCATGACATAGCCTGGTGGTTAGGAAACAGCTATCGGTGTGAGAAATGGCCTTCCACACCACTGAAGCTACAACTTGGTGCAACCAAAACCAGGCGAGTGTAGGGGCATATGAAACCAGCCGAGAAGCATCTGACTTTATCCAACAATGTGGACACAAGCACTTGGCTGAACACTCCTCAGCTGAGGCACCATTCATAATGCTATTTGCCACTTATCTCAGACACTCTGAAGTGCTAACACTCAGGGCCCACACCCGAGTGTTCTGTTCACTTCCAGCTGAGTGCCCCGACCACTTCAGACAATAGAAGGGATCACACTGAAAAGGAATGGGAAAATAACTCTCACCCAGGTTACTGTATGATACAGGGCCAGGCTTCTCCTGGAGGGCTGGCTGCAGCAGATGGGGCCAGTACTCCAAAGGTTAGGACACTATGCAAAAGGTATGGCAGTACTACCACTACCAGCCACAGATGCCTTTTTAAAATTAAAGTGGCAGCAATTGCAATGCTTTTGGATTTGTTCAACACTGCCAGCCTGCACTTGGTATGCCTTTGAGGTCTGCCCTCCGTAACGCCCTCTCTCTGCATCATCTATGAAACAGAACTCAGCTTAGGTAGGAGCTAAATATTTACTGAGACTAGCACATTTACATGTATGTTCATGAATCTAGTTTATGATTCAAAGCACTAAGAATAATTCAATTTAGACATTGCTTTCATTATGCAGTATTTGAAAATGCGTATTTTATCACTTTCTTGGACTCAGAAACCTAAGCCTATCTTCTTGGGTAAAACATGTTTGTTCTACTCCAAATTCCATCATTTCATATTTTTATTCCATTTTTCTTTGTTACACATCAGCTACACTGATATCAATTTGCAAACAAAACCCTTTTTAAAAGATTAAATTAATACACTTAATCACTAGGCTATTATGGATGAAAGTGGTTAAATTCTCCTACAGGAGAGGTGCTGCATATCCATTTTCTGTAAAAATTAATCTTTTCTACAATGTTTATAGAAAGTATATTGTAAGAGTTTCCGTGACATACATCATCCCTCCAGGAGTAAACTGAACTTCTTTCACTAGACAAACCGGTAGCATAGCTGTTTATTCCAGACCAAGAATTATTCAACTCCGTGGGTGTTGTACAACCACTAGATGAAAGTGATGAAAGCGTTTCACTGTAAAAAGATGACAAATTAAAATGAAGAACAGTGATTTTCTTTATAAGCATTTTAAAAATAATGCAACTGATCACGTAAGTGGACAAATGATATGTATTCCTAATGATGTGAAGAGTTCCAAGTATATGTTTAAGTACTGCGCAATAAATACATGCTCCTATTTGTACCATTTACTGCCTTAAAGGCAATTCCTTCTACAATAATATGCCTTGGTATGTATATGTGCACCACTGCAACTGTAAAGGCACTCTAAAATATGCATATGTATGTGTATATGTATTCAAACATATATACGCACACACACAACTACATTTCCACCTCTAACAATTATTTAGGTTTCTCCAGTTCAGCTAACAGGCACGTCAAAAGCTACACATTAAAGATTTACACGAGCCTTCTTTAACGCCATTAGAAGCTACCACAAGAAAAATTTTGCAAAACTGAGCATAACGTCTCTACAAATGTTTCAATTAGCATTGAGTTATATATCTATCCATACAGTGTCTCTTAACGCTATTAGACCTGGTGCACTTTAACCCTTGAGCCCCAGGATTCCAGCTCTCGGGAAGCTCTAGCTGGTCCCTGCCAGCTGCCACTCACCCTGGGCTGCAGTGAAAGCAAGGGCAGTCAGATGTGCAGGCCAGGCAAATCCTAACCAGTGCCAACTGGAATTAAAACTTCTTGAAAGTTAACTGACCCGCAACACTGGTGAACACGACTTGCGTTTAACCATGAAGTCTGACTTCCCTTCCAGGCTTAATCTGTGCACTTTACTATGCTCTAAAAACACACAAATCCGTAACACAAACCACAAGTTCAAATATTCAAAAAAATGGGCTAGGTCAATTTATATCCTGCAACACTTGTCATCTGTATGAATGACTAGAAGCATGACTAGGGAAAATGAATACCAATCTTAAAATATCTACTTAAGTCAAAAGTCCATTAATAAAGTACTATTTCAGAACCAAATGCATACCCAGTATAATTGTCGATGGCTTCCTGCACATTTCTTGCAAAAACTGCTGGAAGAGATTCTCCACTTTTTCCAGAAAGGCACTGATTTGTGGAACCTCTGGATAGTCCCTTCCTATAAACACAGAAACATGCTACTCCGTAATATTAAATATAACAACTCTGTTTAGTTTTTCAATCCTACTCATCAACACAATCATTTGCTTCAAACAAACACCTTGTTTTAGAACAGATTTTATTTACCCAAGTATTTTTCAGAAAAAAGTGTACATTTAATTTAAGACTTACTTTACTCCACAGGCATCCTCCTTCAGTTTTGCACTTTACAATTTGCACAAAGCACACACAAATGCAGCAGCACCTCACTACTGCAGGAACAGAGCAAAGGCACAAACCAGTAATTGTCCATACAGCAGTTATTCACTTACGTGCTTCTGTTCAATCATTACTATAGAGTCCGTTTTCTCAGGTGTCTCTCTGCATAAAAAGAAGTTACAGATACGGTGCCAAGCCAACAGTGCTCTTTACTTGAACTGTGAACTCTCAACTTGGCTGTTTTAAGTGAACCAAGATATTACTACATCAAGACACATGGGCATATTCTCAGTACGTTTACAGGCCACAAAGAATCAGTTCCTCCAGTACCAAAGACTCCTTAACACTGTCTTAAAAACTAAGCCACGAACTTTCAACTATTATGCCTTTCCAGCCTAAGAAATGCTAGAACTTGTCTTTTTTTGTTTCTCCAAACAAATACCTGAACACATGCTCAAATGCTCAAGCTTTAAAACCATCTCTTACAAACCACACAGATGAAAATTATAGTAAGGCACAGGAATGCCTGCAGATTTATTACTAGCCTTAAAAGAATACCTTCTGAGGAAGGAAGAGACTTATTTTTAAAAAAGAACAGAAACTGCGTTTAACCATATATTTCTATAATCCCATTAAGTTCTGTCATTAATATGTTAAACCCACCTCTTCAGAATACATACAGAAGTGTCAAAGTGTTCCCCAGAAACACTTTCACAGCAGCAAATTACTTCATCTATGGAAGTTCCTATTTTCATCCCATAAACCCCTCGGGTCATAACTGTGAACAGCAGCACGATTGCATCAAGGTACATTTGTGAATGAGTAACTGTAAGGATACAGCTCACAAATCAAGAATTTTCGTGATTTTTTTAGCCAAAAACTGTATACTGGTGCTGCAACAGTTAGGATTGCTCTGTTGTCTTCCTATCCTTTCTGATATTCATATTGCCTTTCCACAGGTTACAAAGATACGTATGTCAAAATCCAGCTCCCCACTCAAATGGGCCACATCGCATATCCTACTCCTATGGCTTGACTAATAGCCACCAAAAACCTACCACAAATTTAAACTTCTCACCAGGGAAGACCCTGAATTGCAAATTCTTGGGAGGCTGGTACAACAGCAGTGGAAAGCATCTCTATGTGCTTGCTCAAAACTTCCTCCCTCTTCCCTAGGTACCTGCCTCTGGCCACTGTCAGCACCGAGAGACCCTGCGGAAAGTGGTACAGCCCAGTCCCATGAACACTTCACTCTGTCATAACACCAAGATCTATCTTCCAAGCAGCAGCAGTGAGCTCACAGACCATCTTCTACATGAAAAGCTGGTTCCTTCTGTTCACATACACCCCTCCCTGGCATTTCATTTGCCACATTATGGCCCAGGCAGCCTTCTAAGGTCTTTCTCAATTATTATTTTATTTCATAGCTGATCCTTGTCCTTAGTATTTTTCCACAACTTAACATCACCACCAAGCCTTCTCACTTCACTGCTCACCCCTTTACCCGGTCAACCAGCCTGATGTGCCCAGGCCAGACCCCTACGAAACCCACGCACCGCTGCCTCTGCTCCCTGCTGCAGCTGCCTGTCCGCGGCGGAGCACCTTCCTCTCGCAGTCCACCTGCTTCAGTTACTCCACAGACTTCTAGCAACCCAAGCTAATTACACTGATTGGCTCTCCTGTATCTGTAAGGCTTTCTGGCCTCTCAAAGAACCCCGGGTGGGGTTGGGCTTTTTTTGTGGCTTTGAAGGAAACCTGACTCTACAAACATGAAAAGAAGCAAAACGCCACCAATAAAGTGTCAGGGGCTGCTTCTGCGAAACAAGGCCCGCGGGCTGTACGCAGTGGCACGATACAGGGTGCGAGCCAGAGCAGGGCTCCCGCACCACCCAGCTGCATGCGGTGGTACCCCGCTCCGGCCCCCGCACCGCCCGCCGCGCCCCGCTCCGGCCCCTGCCACGAGGGGACGGGCCAGGCAAGGGCTGCGGGAAAACACGAGGGAAAGGGACACCCCGCACCTCCCCGGGCATCACCCGCCGCGCCCCCGGCGACGCCGGGAGGGGGCCCCGGCCGCGCCCCCGCAACCGCGGGGCTGCCCGGCACGGCACCGTGCCCGCCCGCAGCCGCGCCAGGGCCCCGGCCGCCCCCCCTCGCCTGGCCGCGGCCCCCGGCCCCGCGCCCACACTCACCCCACGACCAGGAGCCCCCCCGGCGGGCCGGCGCCCCGCGGCCTGCGCATGGGGCCCGCGGCGGCCCCTCGGCCCGGCCCGGCGGCGGGGAGGAGGCCCGGCAGCGCCCGCCCCGCACCGGGTCGCCTCCCCCCGCGGGCGGGCGGCCGGCGGCGGGGACACCCCCCGGGACTCCCCGCCAGAACCAAGCCTCAGGCTGAACGGGAGGGGGGCGCGTCTCCCCCGGCCCCCGCCGCCGAACGCACGGCCCAGCACGGCTCAGGTTAGGGTCCTGCCGCCCACGGACGGTGTCCCTCGCCTTTACAGCGGATAACATTTTCCTGGACAATTGAGCTCCCGTCCGAACGGGCGGTGCCCGCGCAGGTTCGCGCTAGGCCGCTCATCTCTAGCTCCAGGCCCTAAATCCTGGTGCCTCCGCATCCTTCCGAAAGCCTCTCTCCAGGGAGGGAGTGCCTCTGCTCATAAGCAGGAGGAAAATAAAAGTATTCTTCCTGGGAAAGAAGAAAGGCGGCATTAACGATGCTGAAAATTAAGTCTCAAAAGGTATGCCACAGGACACCTCTCATTACAGCAAAACAGCTGCATTCAAATGATATTTAAAGTGTCATAACCAAACAAAATACTACTCCTTAAGAAAGATGTATGGAAAATGACTACACAGTATTCCTCTGATATTTAAAGAATTCTCACCTAGCTTTAAAAAACAAGAGTTCCAAATTCTCCTGACCCTGTAAAACATTAAGAAATATTTTACTTTTATGCGTGTCACTAACAATTCGCCTTGCCCTTAGCAACTGTTCTTCTATAAAAGCAGGTTTGTCTGAAATCGCACACACACACAGAAAAAAGCAGAGTTCTTTGTCAAGTTAACACATATCCAACAAGCAGCTGCAGATCCAGAAGAGCAAGTCACATCCAGGTTAAAAAACCCCACAGTTTTAACACTAAATCACTGCACATACGTATGTTCGTGGAATGTAACTTTGATGAACGGAATACTGTAAATCTCTGAGAACAACAACCGTGCTTCCAAGGATATTTACAACATGAAGCAAATTATTTCTCTGAAACCTTAGGAGGATTTTCTACATCTTATTTTGGTTTATCTACCCTGAAACCCTGTTTTGAGATGAGGGAACTCAGTGCTGTAGTGCTATGCAAGCTCTAAAGAGATTTTGCTATTGGTCCAAAAGACCTACTCACACCTGTACACAAACACAAAAAGATTTTTTTTTTCTTATTTTCCGATTTGCTTGAACAAATTAGAAGGCAGGCAACAACATACTGCCTAACAAAGGGCCAAGACCACGCACCCCTACATGAAGGCCAAGCAGCAAGCTTTGCAGCAGAGACGTACACTGTCAGTCCAGGAACAATGCGTATTTACAGACATCTCTTGCTCATACATGCAAGCAGCAGAGGATGGCAAACAAAAGCACAGATACAACGTTATCAGTCATTTATTTTTCCAATCCCGGTGTCCGGAGTAACTATTATGGATGTTGCGTAAGTAATTAGCCTACAAAATCACTACCCAGGAAGAAGACAGGCATCCACAGTAATTCTCTGTGCCCCAGCTGACTGCTGTTGCCACTTCAGCTTCCTCCCCCTTCAACGTGCCTTACAACTTACACTTCAAAACATTAAAAAATAAAATGCTTTTCTACAACGGCAGAACTCATTTTGTGTTACCTCCAGAATCACAAAACATTGAAGGCAGCACTGGCTGTTACTTCAGCTCAGCAAAGGAGGAGAACACATGAGCACAAATGTGGCAGCGGGATAGCCTTTTCTAACCGAAAAAGTAGAAAGCAGCACATCCACGGTGTGGACAAATGAAAACAAAAAGAAAACTGAAACTCTGTTATCTTTTCCCTAAACCCCAAAAGCTTACGGGCCAGCCATTTCCAGTAACAGTTTATCAATAAAGGCACATAACATAACAATAAAGCATGTTTAAACTGTTTCTACTGCATGTAATTTATTTCCTTTCTAAGCAACATTCATAGCACAGAGCCAACCCACAAAAATAATTCTCTACTAGACCCAACTCCAGTCTCACTGTTGAGCATGCTGTTTATTTCAGACTGCTCCAAGTCATTACATGTCCTTACAGGAGAGAAAATCAGAGTCTCAAAACAAAACTGTGTCAAAAGAAAGGAAAATATAAGGCTGTTCCTGAGTTTGAATGATGTGAAAAAAAGGAAGTTTATCTGAAATAGAGCAAAATAAAAAGAGGGAACGAGAAGGCCTGAGCAAATGAAGCAGCCTGTGTCTTCAGTTGACTTTTAAGATCTTTGTTTTGCATTTGTTTATTGCAAAGGGGCGTGGGAGGGTAGATCCTCCTGGGCAGTAAAAGTCTTAAAATTTGATCCATCTTACATTTATGTATTCATTGCAAGAGAAATTTGATCCCCCCCCTTCTTCAAGCAACACACAAAATTTGTCTAGTTGATTAGATCAAAAAGGGATAAATATAACAAGCCAGCTATGCACAGAAGTTTCTCAGTTGCATTTAAAGATCAAACTGTACGACAGAATTGTTTATACCAACCACCTCAGAATGGCTGTACAGAGCTAAGAACCCTGTGGCCTATATTAAGAAAAAGAGAAGAAAGCATCAGATACAAGGAAAAGTACAATAAACAAGAAGAGAAAGTGAGTCTGTCTGGACAAAAAGCTTAAATAAAATAAAAAAAAAAAACCAAAACCCAAAAACAACCAAAACCACCACAAATGTATTAGAGCTTCAGTTTTCCTTTCCATTTAAAAGTCAGGAAAAGCATATCCCATCACACATGCAGCGCTTGATATGAAGGTGTAACAGCAATTTAAGAGAGAAGTTTCAGGCTTAGGAGAACACACAGGCAAGAGAAAAAAATCAATCTGGAAGGAGAAATGTTTTGAGATTAATTGGGGGTGGGGGTGAGGATATGAAAGAGGAGACCTGACATAAGATGCACAAGCCATTACCTTGCATGGGGTTTTAAAGACAAAAAGCTTGAAGGTAGTGCATGAAGTCAGAGTTCTGAAGGGAGAGAGGATGTATCCTATCATCAGTAGCAGATTATTTTCACACCTGATTAGAAATGTACTTAAAGATGATGAAAATCATAAATGCTAGATAGAAAGGTGTACTCCAAAGTCAGGAAGAAAAAGAAGAGAAGTGCAAATGGAAATAAACAACAGACTTTGAAAGCCCTCACTTTTCCTCTCCAGAAGAGGCTCCAGAAGCCCTGCAGTGTGGCATCCATTGAGCGCTGTGTGAATTCGCCTCATCTCTCACCTCTAAAAAGAAGGGGATGTAAAACATCTCATGTTTTACAAGGTTTTACCTCACATTTAACAGATTTTGGCCTCGGAACATAGGTTTTAGCCTTGGAAGCTCTTTCCACCGCCTCTTTGTACTTACATGCCTTTTATTTTGGTCACTCCTACCTGTAACTGTTTCTTAAGTAACGCTAGAACAGAAGAAATGTCCTACTAGATCATAGTGAGAGTCCCTTTACTCCAGTATTTTGTGTGACAGCAGCAACAGGACATACTACTTAGGGGAAGCACCTACTACAGATGATAGCCAGATTTATATTCCTCCTTCTCTAGCAGTATCCACCATCATGGGTTAACAGATGTTAAGAAAATACATCACTGCCCAGTCCTTTCAAATTTAGGTCTTCTTTTTCAGCATTTTCTTGAACACCTTACCATGCCTGCTGAGACTACTGATTGTAACAAAATCCAGAAGTTACTGCTTACTCTGTTAAAAAACAAAAACAAAGAAAAAAAAAACCAGAAAAAAATCAAGGGAGACATGTATCTTTTCTCCTAAAATGTTCAGACTAATTACAGGTTTTCCATGAATGCCTTCCGAATCTAATGTTGCAGCATCTCATGAGTAACAAGTTCTTGTTCTGGTTGCCCATCACACTGCATCCAGAGTTCTCCAAGCACCACATCTGTACCAGTTGGTCATCCTGAGCCGCTGCCTCTCAAAACTGCCAAGCCTGACTTCACAATCTGTCTTCTGAAGGCAGGTCGCTATTCTCCCCCAACACATCCCAGGTGCCTTTCTTGACATGTGGAACCAGAACCACACACAGCACACAAGATGTAGTAGACTGTGCTGAAATGGTGCTTTCCACTCGTTCCTCATCAGGAATGAGATTTTACTGCTTTTTCTGGATACTGCCGTACACAGAGGCAATCATTGACTGAGCAGTCAGACGCTGGCAAGATCTCATTCTTGAGTCACAGCTGCCAGTTTTGAGGTCAGCATTATTTAAGGTGGGCTCTAATTATTATTCCCCTAAATGCATTACTTTCCTTTATCCACTCTTAACCTCAGTGTAAAGACTGAGACCATGAGTTAGATTTTGTGTAACATTTTTGCTTTTTGGAGTGCTCGTCACTGCAATCACAAGAAATAGGGATCACCCTTCACACCCTACCACCAAATTATAAAGAAAAGCCCACAATACCAACTGCATCTCTCTAAACCAAGCCCTTTCTTCCTCCCTTCCAATCAAGACAATGATAATTTTATGGATTACTAATTGAGCAAGAGTATATTATTATTATTACTACTATTACTTCCACCACTCTAAATTGAAACTGGAGAGTGTTATAAAAGGAGACCCTTGTCGGGTACAGCCCGCTGATTACTATTGCTTACTGGTTTTCCAGGTGACTAGCTATAAAAGTCCAAACAAGAAGTCTGAGAGCAACCAAGAGGGACCTCAGGGCATTGGGGCAACTGGTTGAGAACTTGTTTGGCTGCACTCAAAATCACCTTTTTTACCCAAGACCTGCTTCTCCCTAGGGTTCAGGTTGTCCCTTGTTACTGCATCTATCTAGAGTGAAGAAAAGTAAGTGGACGCACACGTACAGTGTCCCCCTGCATCTTCAGGGCTACTTCTAAAGAGGTGGAATAAGGGGAAAAAACGGCCATAATTTTTAATACAATAACAATACATGTACATACAACACGGCCTCTTGGGTAGATATTTTTACTACATACACTTAAGTGGAATGCCTACTATTAGGCATTTTCACATTGACTCCCAAAATAGATGTAAGGCTTTTGCAACCACAACAGGTGTTCAGTTCTGCTCCTACCTTTACAAGACAGAGTAATAAACTGTTCCAATTTTAAAGATAGGCTTATTTCTATATAGCCATTTTATTCTTCTGCAAATTTTGAATGCATTTCAAAATTATAAAGATGCATATCTTTAAGATGGCATGAGCTTTCTAAGTATTTTTTATATATACATATATAAATCTATTTCTAATCCTGAAACACATTGAAAATGTAAACACAAGTATAACATGTGGTTCTAGGAAATATAAACAACTACTAAGAGTAAGATCTGCATGTTAAGTACCTCTTCTATTTACAGAAGTAAATCTGACTTTGTAATATAAATTACAATTTACCATTAAGAAAAGTACCATCATCTTAATTAACTGCAATAATAAAGAATGCTAATTAGTGTCTTAGAGAAGGTGTTTTATTTCTTTGGTCTGATAGGAGGCATTTACTGCTGCAGGATCAAATGTCTGCGAACAGCCAGGAAGGAAGCAGCACCCTAACAAAACATTTGGAAGTGGTCCATAAGACTCTCCCTGTATATTTTTGTTACTGATGTACATTTGGAAATACAGTTAATATCTTTTTAGAACAGAATTATTTCATCAGCATAACACCAAAGAGATCGGAACTTTTTTTCCCCCCCCATTCTGTTCATTAATCTTTGAAGCAAATCAGACAAAATAAATCATCCAGAACAGGTGTATATACTCTGAACACTGAATTTAAAACAAACCCACCAAAAAGTCTTTGAAATGTTGTATGGCAACAGCTCTACAGTACAGAGTGAAGCCATACAAGTGTGGGGAGACCTTATCTGTATATGCTCATGTATACTAAGTACATTTCTCCTTCCTCTAGGACCACAGGCACCCGGCTTGAGATGTCAAGATGCCACATTGTGTATCTAAAAGCTTCTATAGCCCAACAGACTTGAGGAGCTGGAACTTGTCCTCTGCCCTTGCTATAGCATGACATCCATGCTGTTGGATTTGAAGAAAGGCACTACTGAAACCCAAAGAAACATCTCTTCATTTATCCCACAACCTCAACCCCCCCCCCCCCCTTTTTTTTTTGAGGAAAAAGCTTATAAATTATTTAATGCTTGTTTTGCCTTTCATAAAAACAAATACCCTTTATATTGAAATTTCCAGATTTCCAAAGTTTAAAGATCACTATACCCGCACCACATAAAGTAACACGAACTGTCTGTTTACCATACAAACAACTTTCATTTCAAGCAATGAAGTTGTTTAATAGTCTCTGTTTTAATTAGGTTACAAAATTTTTGTAGTGAGGTCAAGACATTGACTTTATAATGTTAAAAAAGATAACCTCCGTGTCTTTACACCATCAAAACTGTACTTTCACTGTAGCTCACTTGAACTACCAGATAATGTTCAATACCTTATTTCATCTGCTAGGTTGCCGATAACATTCAAAATCAAACATCAGCAAGTGCTCCAACACTCTGCCAAAATACTACATGGCAGAAGCCTCTCCCTACAATTCTATAGCTACAAGCAACAAAAATAAGGATATAATCAAAATGTTGCCAGTATGACATATGCATCCCTTCCAGTGCTTATCTCAAATAATAGCCAATCTTGCAATAAGTACCCAGAGCAGCATTCCAATGTTTTTCTTTCATATCAGGAAGCACTAAAGAGCATATTTCACGTATTTTAAAACACAAGTGCTCACTATGTAAATATGCTGAACTAGAGGTGTATCAGCCAGAGCAGAGGGATTACACACTGATGATGGACAGACAGTGTTCAGTCAGGCAATCTCCTGCTGCACATCCATGAGAAATCCCTCATGCACTGCCACTTTCTGATTATTAAGATAAGCCACCGAGTCAGTGTGCTAATCCTCTATTACCGGCTGGCTGCAGCCTGTAGGACATGGTGCCACTGCATCACCAAGCAGCTAACCAGCCTTCACCCCACGTCAGCACCTATGAACTGAACAAACACGCACTGCAACATTTGAGTGTGTCCATACTGTCTATACATAGGTCAACAAAGGCATTTCTTTTTAACACAGGAAGAAAAAAAGTTAGGTATATTATGATGTACACTTTAATTTCAAGTTATAGAAAGATAATAAAGAAGCCACAATTAAATTCAAGGGTTAAACAATTCATTAAAACCTCTGGTGACTGTTGAGCTAAGAATATGCTTGTAGAAAGGTAGTAGGTAGAGAGACAGTAACCAATCCATCCGGAGGAATCAACGTGGCCAAGAGAAAACATATTTTGAAGACCATTAGGAGTATAGCATGCCTAGTCAGGAGAGGGAAAAGTGAGGATATAAAAACTATCTCTCATTCAGAAAATGTCATGAAAGGCAACGAACAGGAGGAACAGGGGAAATAACATGAAAAGGAGAGAAAAAAATGGCAAGAACATGAAAGCCACTAGAAATACATTGTAAAATAGAAAGCAAGACAAAAGGTTTGTGTTCTTTGTGTCATGTTAAGTCACATAGCATAACAACCCATGATTAACAATCTATAGGGATCTACATTTTGATGTAGAAAAGTTCCCAATATGTTCTTTGTGAAGAGCTGGAATATGGTCATGCCATTGAAAATTAATTAAAGTAGTCAGTCAGTATGACTTTCAGCAATTGGTCAGATTGAATATTTTTAGTGGAACATGTCTTCCTTGGTTACAAACAACATACTTTGTAAATATATGCTGAACTCCAAACACATACTCTCCCAAACCATACACATGGCTTGCTTGTATTCCCCCTCAGCAGCGACGCATTGCTTGTAACATTCTACTTCTGTACTGCTCAGGTAGTTGGGACACATTTTAGTAAGTGACAAGTATAGGTTATTGTAGCCATGCTGATGATTTAAGGTAGAACTTGTTCAACCTTGACATACGTGATCCCATATTTTTAATTGGCTAAAATTGTGAAACACTTTTGTATGTGCCTTGTTTTATTTGCCAACAGACAGTTATTTGCTGACCATACCACTGAATACTGTGTTTCATTTTGCCTCACTATGAAGATTTCTGCTTGGAAGAAAACACTAGTGATACTCTCAGAGATTGTTAAATTGTCTCACTGCAGTGTAACTCATGCCTTTCTCCAAAGCATACTAATTAGGATTTATCCTCATAGTAGTATTTTATAGAATAAAAGAATTTACCAAAAACATTCCAAACTTTCTGATTGGAGTGTAAAATATATGTGCATAAAAGCTTTACATGTTAATCCTCACACAGTTGCAGAACTTTCAAGAACTATTTAGAACATGCTTTTGTAAAAAATAAAGAGGTAAAATAAAAAATAAATATTTTTTTTTTAGCAATTGTTTCCTGTATTGGTTACCTAAGACTTCCCCTTCAGAAGAAATTATCCAGTAAAAATAAACTGTGTGCCAACTTGCATACATTACAAAGATGCGTTTTCCAGTGAAGGAGTCAAAGCAGCACAGAAATCCCCACCTCTATTATCCATATGTACATGGATACCCACACCCATGTACACACAAGCACAGGTATACATTCACATCCCTTCAAAAATTTTCCAACCAGATTATGGCAACAGCTAGAGAAAAGCCTGACTCAATCAGTCACAAGTTCAGTGTTTTCTGAGGACAAGAAATTTCTAATTCCTTTAGAACTTGATCAAGCTGACAGGAGTGATCTCACCTCTGGAAAGACCATGAACTTCCAAAAAACTACTGCAGGATCCAAGAATCTTCTACCTTATCAGAAATGGGGTGGTGGAACTGATCTGGTGCCAAAACTAAACTAAAAAGTGTAACCCCACGAACAATTGCACACTGAGAGCAACAAAAAAAAAAAAAAAAAAAAGACAAACACACATTGTAGACATTATAAAGTACAACACATTTCTAGCCCCTCAACTCACAGGACTTTAGAGGAAGAGGAATTCAAAAATCACAGTGAAGTGTAACAACATGGGCCTTGGGCCCTTCTGCTCCTCCTTCCCATGGCTAACCTAGCGATCCTGCTCACCGAGTGCTGGTCCAGAAATAAAATGCCTGGCTGTAAACATACCACCTTAGTTTCCTAGAAACAACACAGACAAATATTATACATACACAAGAATAAATACGTAGCATCTGAAAGCAATAAAAGCAGTCTGAGGAAAATTGGGCTTCTTCGGTTTTAGCTATTTCTTTTTTTTACATTTATTCTTTAGCTGATTAGCTACTTGCTGGAAACTTTGTAAGACTTTACCAAAAACCTAATGTTACACATAATATTGTAATACATTAGGAACTCTTTTTAGTTCCATCCATCTAGAGGACTACTGAGTTCCATAGTATCATGTAAAATTAAAATAGACCTCTAAGCACTTTTATGCTTATTTGCAATGAAAAAAATAGACCATGGTAAACTGCCACATTACTACATTTACTCTTTTAGATAAGTACGACAATGGAAACAAGCAGCTAAGTAACACTGCAATGCTTTATGTAGGTTAGTACACATTACAGCATGAAAGAAATCTATTGCTTTTAGTAGTTAAAAAAGGAGATAAGGAATCTGAGTTTCAATCTTGTGGCTCATCAAGTTACTTATACTCACATTTTCAAAGTTAATCATTTTGAAGACCAAAGTTTGAGCTACTGAGAAATAAAAGGTGACAGGAGTGACATTTTTACATCACAGATAAAGCGACCCTTCTCATACCAAGTTCACAAACACGTTTTCCATGTGCTAGAACTATCCTGAAAACAGGGAGCAGTGCAATTAATTTCTACAAAATATTGGCCACTCCTAAACAACATATCTTAAGCCTCCTCCAGTTTACTTTTAGATCAGCTAAGGGCTGTTATCTCCTCTAGTTTTTGCAACATGTTAGGACATCAATAATCATGTTTCTTAAAAAAAGAATCTATGTACCTTGGCGTCACCAGCATATTCTAGTAAGTGTAGCATAAATCATCTTAGTATCCTCCCAAGGAATTTCATGATCTTATACAGCAGCATATATTTTTTCAAACAATAATAAAAGTGGATTTTTTTTGTTCTCCATTTGCAGAAAAAGAGATGTATTCATCACCATTCCTTCAATTTGATTAGAAGGATATGAAATCACTATAAATAAACAGAAAATGTAAAATCTTACGAAGTACTGCTGTAGTTTAGACCTACACAGTATTAGACTAGCTCAGAAAATTCAGAGTACCTGGGAAAAACAGTAAGAAGTGCGTGCCAGATTTTCACTATTTTGTGCTCTCAGTGTATTTTGATTGCTATCAAATTGTCAGCATCTATGAATAAAAATTGCAAGACATAAGATTGATCTTTTTCATTTATTAAGTAATTACATCTAGTTAAATTGCTATTAATGAAAGTACACTCACTGGCCATTGATAATGTCTTCTAAAACATTTTAAACAGCAATAAAACTTGTCACATTTTTTTGTGAAGAGGAGAAACTTTGTTTGGGTAAGCAAAAGCTTCCTATGTGTAACTATCAACAATATCATATTCTGTAACTCACAAATTCAAATCTGAACTCTAGGCAAGGAATACTAAAGGTTTCAATATTTAATTAAGATGCTTCTTCTAAAAGCTTAAGTGGAACCATCTAATTAAAAAATGCTAATGTGGTGGTATAGACTTTCCTTGTCAAAGTGATGTATCTTATTCCTTCTTCTACATCTTTCTGGTCTGGTTTTGTTTTTTTGAAGACAGACAATACCTTATCAGAATAAGCTTGACTGCTATGAATAAAATATTTGAAATGCCACCATGCATACAGAAGTATAACAGGCGATAATTAGAGGATATCAGTTAGAAGTGTTTTAATAGCAAGCCAAAATAAGTGTTTTGCTGCACACAGCCAGTTTTAATGTAATAGGGTTGATTCTGCATCCCAATAGAAGCAATTACTTCATCTTAAGAGTGAATTTCATCCTTTTATTTTTTTTATGATTAAAGTCATCAGCACTTCAAGAGGAACACCAGCTCATACAGCATCATACCTGGCTGTATTTTGGTACTCAAAAAAGAAACAACTAGTGGGGAATTATAGGCAGACAACATTGATTTGGTTCTAGTATTGTTTATATAAAGCATCAAATATCTTCTAAACAGAACTCCATTTATAAACTTCAATAAACTTCAAACCAGATTAACCTACCTGTTCAGAAAGGCTAATATTCTACACAAATGCAGAAAAAGGTTAAGCCTGAAAGAGCTTAGAATCCATTCCGAAACAAAACCAAATGCATTAAATAGGAGCATGGGGAAATAAAAGGAGTACATCAGGGAGAGTCTGTGTTCCTACTTGTATTATTTTCTATTTCCTGAAATAAATTTATAAATATCTAGATAAAAGTATGTATTCACAAATGTGTATTGTATTGTCAATCCTTATCCAGGTAAAAAAACAGCCTAAAGCACCTTTACATGATGCTGACATTGGGACTGGCAGTTACAGTTGAGAAAACATCCTGGAGTTATCATGGGCTCAATACACAGTGACAACCAAATCCACCAACACAACTGGTCCACATCAGGAAGGACACTGAGACAGAAGTGGAAAGCATTCCTTTGCTGCTGTGTAAAACCTTATTCTGTCCACAAACAGAATACCGCGCCCAGTTCTCACCCCTGCGGTTCAAGAAAGACATACTGGAGTAGGAGAAGGACTACAAACGTGATTAAGGAAATAGCTGCTTTCAGAAGGCCGGCTAAAAGGGCCGGGATTCTTGGACAAGGCTAAGAGATCACGTGCTGAAGGTCTACAAAATCATCCAAGAGGTACATCAACTAGAAGATGAAGGAAGTTATTACAGTACTTTGCGACACAAGAACTAGGGATGCTCCTTGAAAACAGTTGATCAAATAAGCATAAAAGAAAAACTTTTTTTTTTTTTCCAAAACAGAGGAGGCAATGACTTTCAAGACATTGTTGCTACTAAAGCTTACAGAAGCAAATGCTACCAGCACATTCAAAAACCGATCAGCCACAGACATCAGGCCCATAAACTGATTCCAAAAGGACTAAACAGGTGCCTACCTTGTAACGTGCCTACTGCGAACACTGGGGGATAAGCACAATTTCTCTGCCAGAGACAGGCTTGAGACCCAGTCAGAAAGCCAGAGGACCACCATTTCAATGTTATGCTACAGAGAAATCAAACTAGGAGAGGTCCCAAAATCCACCTGAAAGTTTAACAGAGTACTAAAGAGATTTCAGTCCTAAAGAGTTAAATATTTAACTTTCCTAATACATTCCTTCTTACCGACACCTGAAAAGATGTTTTTGGGATTGCCAATAATACCAGACTAGCACAGTTCAGTACTACAGAGTCAGCATATTCATGTAGTACATACAGAAACCTTTTTTTTTTTTTTTAACGGTACAAAATACTCCACCGATACAGTAATACAGCTGTTCCGCACTTCAGTAATCTCTCCTGCTTTACATATGCTAAGAAACAATTTTCTGCTTTCTTATACCTTCGCTTTAGCAAAATACCACCAGCGGAATCCTACCGTGCACACACACTTCACAGGCTTCTCTTATCCTCAGCAAAACCTAAACATTTTCAAGATGCAGCTGAAGATCAAACACAGAAGCACGCAAACAAAATCTCAAACCATTACTGATGCTTCAGGGTTTTACCGGGCACTGCCCGAACGTCGGTTCCGATGCTCAGGGGCAGCTTCGGGACAGGCCGACACAACCGGTACCCCCGCGGGCGGTGGGTGCCCCTATCGCCCCCACTCGCTGCGGCGCGCCCCCTGCCCCCGAGCCCGGGGCGTTGCTCCCCTTGGGGACCAGGCGGCTCCCCCCGCCGCCCCAGCACAGCCCGGCTCCGCGCTTCCCCCCGCCGCCCCCGGCACCGCCGCCCCGGCAGGCGCCCTGCCCGCCCTCCGGCGCGCCCCTGGGGGCGGCAGCCCCAGCGCGGGGGTGCTCGGTGCCTCTCAGGGCACCCGTAGGCAGAAGAGGCCCGAGGGGACCCCCACAGGCCCGGGGGGCGCGCACCCTCCGCCGCCCGCCCCCGGTCTCAGCGGGCGCGCACTCACGGGGGGCGCCGCGGGCCGCGGGCCGCTCCCTCGCCGTCGCTCGCCGCCTCCTCCCCGATGCCGGGCAGGGTGACCGGCGGGGCCCTGGCACCCCCCCGCCCCCCGGGCTCCCTGTCCGCCGCGGCGGGGGCCGGGCGGGAGGACCGACCGACCGCTCCCCCCGGCCGCGCCGCCCTGCCCGGGGCCGGGGGCCGCGGGCCGGGGGGCGGCGCGGGGGCGCGGCGGAGCCTGGCGAGGAGCGCGCCCAGGTGCGTCGGCGCCACCTTCATGGCGGCGGGGCGGGAGCCCCTGCCCGCCCTGGGCCCGCCGGCGGGAGCGGCCCCGCGGCCGTTGCTAGGCGAGACAAACGGCGCCGCCGGCCCGCGGCGGGCTGCGAGCGCGGGGCAACGACCGGCCGCAGCCCGGGCGCGAAGGACTCGGGACGCCGCGTTCCTCCTTCCCTTAAAACCCCACCTGACGTTAGGGGCAGAAACCGCCCCACCAGCCGGGGTGGCGGCACCGCGCTTCGCGCCCCCCACGCACCGCACGGGGCTTTACCGCAATGGCGCCCCGCGGCAACGGCCCGCGCCCCGGGATGCTACCGACAATCCCGGGCAGCCTAGAGAGCCAGAGGGCGCCGGGATCAAGGGGACCTCTCTCTCGTGCTAAAACACCAGCAGCCCGGGCCCAAACCGGGCAGCTGGCGCCAGGGGTGGGGCACAGCCCCCCGCCCCGGCTTTGCAGCACGGGCTTGGCTGCCTGCATGAAGGCATCATCACACCAGCAGCAGTTGCGGGACGCAGTAACGAACAGCTGGTATTAACGGACAGGGTGAATGTTGTGGCAGCGCACACTCTGGCAGGTAGCACAGCCCTTGGCAATGTCCAAAAGGACGGCACAGGCTGAGGGATAGCAGCAAGCTGCGCAACCAACTTCAAGCTGGCAGCTGCTGGCAGACACCAACCAAGGATACAAAGTACAGAATTTTATCCCTGCCTTGTCTTCCTAGCACGTCAAGTAGTGCAATGAGCTGGCAGAACAGAGCACACGTGACACCAAGTAGAGGACTGAGATTTGAAATTGGGATATCCTTGGCCTTTGTTCTTACAAGCTGGAATAAATATGCTCTGACCAAGCCTTATGGAATAGGCCCACATCAATCTAACAGCAGCACAATCTGCATTTATTCCTCACCATGCCAAAAAGCCTTGGCTGAGCCACAGTGAAAACTGCACAATTGAGCATATGGGTGTGTAGTGTATTTGGAGTGTATTCACCTCGGCTGTAGCCCCAAAGCAACCCTGCATGAAGACCTGGAATAGAACCTTTTCTGACCATCATTGTCCGTAACTTGTTCATTACTCCCCATCATTCAAGAACCACAAAGCCAGGTTCCACCCAAATCTACAGACCTGAGCATCCTGCCTCACTCAAGTCATTCAGATACTCTGCTTTCAATACAGATGATTGCTTTTTAGTCCTAACTACTATCTTTGACACTACAAGTTTGGAGCTCTTTTTCATTTATTTGGTATCCACCTCCTCAACAAATCAGCCTAATACAGTCTCAGGCTGCCTACAGCAAAGAAACCACCCAGCTCAGATACAGACCGTTAACTCTTTGCCACAGTAAACCCATTTATTTACTCTAATTAATATTGCCAAACAAATGTACGGGAGCAGAGCAGAAGCAGGTAACTTCCAAACAGGGCAAATTTATATGAAAATTTTATGTCAGGTATAATTGATGATTACTGTTGGCCCCGTGCTTACTGCTTTTGTGCCTTTTTTAATGTTAGTCAAATTCTCATTGTAAGTCTTTATAATTTTTTTTCCTGTTGTAAATTATTTTAAACTAAATGTAGGTACTGAAATAACTGTTTAGAATGCATCATCATAGTTTTATCATTTAAAATTATCTTCCCTCATCAGCAAGTACTTTTAGTTTGCATCCTTAGCTATATTACAAAACTACGCACCTGTAACACATTTTTTCACTGTTCTGAGACTGACTTTGGGGGCCATTTGTAGCAGCAAAAAAAATCTTCATAGGATTTAGACATGATGTCATTTGTCAGGGTTTAAGGGCCAGAAAAGTCCATTTGATCATCTGGCCTGAGCTCTTGTATCACATTTCACTTCAGCGTTTCTCCATGCGTTCTCTGCATCTTTATGTCATTTTTAATACCTGTGTGAACTGCTAACATTTTCTAAACAATTTATATTGATGTGGAATGACAACTTCTGCTACTGTGTGTCATAACAGATTTAGGAAACAGAGGAACCCTTTCGCATGTTAGTCTTTAGAGAAACAAGGACTGACGTGTGTATACCTGGCACGACATCCTTACCTGCTTGCCTCCTCAACTTTCATGGCTTAAGCATGAAGAAAGAATTTGTCACTTCACCTGAAAAGGTCAGAAAGATGAGATGAAAGCATCACAATGGAGATAATCCTATTACTATAATTAGGGAATCATCATCTATCACTTCAACTGTAAACAAAGCCTTTTTTGTTTTCATTCAGCACTTTCTCAGCAAATGAAGACCATCTGAATCCCATTTCTTCACTCTTCTGGTGCGTGCAGAATCTACTTCATTAATTATTTTTCTCATTTATTTTTTTATCATCATGGGACATATAAACCTATTAAACCCAATGTTTTTCATCTATGCATCTAATAAATCATGAGGAAAAACTGCTTAAAAGGTTAAGTATTGAACTATCTGAAAGCTGTTTTCTAAAGCAGTAAAACAGCATTCTTAGAGTAATGGTGGTATTGAAACTGACAAGGGAAATGCTAGGGGGAAACAAGCAATTTAAAAATATTCCTGAGCTACTGAAGGATCACACACCTACTAAAAATTGAAAAAGTTTTTACAAGGTCCTTGAAACAGCAATTATATATTAACAAAAACATACAAATGACTGTCTAGTGTCTAATTTACCATAAATTGTACTCAAACACTGAAAAAATGGCAACCAGTCTCAAACATTATAAACATCCTTTCAGAGCACACTTTGCTGGTTCTCAGCTCCCTCCAGATCAACCTACTAGCCCACAGGTTTGAACATTAATGCTCTGGCAATTGCCAATCAGCCCATGTTTCTGTAAAATATGTTAAGGAAAAAACAAACTCGATAAATATATAAGAAATTACACTACAGAATTCTATCTCATTTCCTTATAATTTTCTTTTAGCTATCAAAGGCAAAACTATATACAGTCATAAAGAAAAAAGAAAAAAAAAATGAAATTAATCTGCTTTAGAATTTTTTCTCCCACTCTACCTGTAACTGTCACAGAAATATTTCCAATACAATTTAAAACAGTTTCTTTTGGAGTGTTACGTTGTTGTTGTTTCACTGGTAATGAAATTATGGTAGCACCACCTCCCACAAAGCTGTCTTCTAGTTATGCTACAGAAATACCTATGCCTTCACTCATTTTATACAGGTACACCAGCTGTGCTTTTGCCATGTTTCACATTGATTTCAAGTTCTCTTTAAAGGCACACATATAGTTTTATGGGCATTCAAAGAATTAAGGTGACATCTCTCAGTATAAATGTGCTTCCGCCAGATCTCTCTCTGAATTTCAGTAGGGAAGAGTAAAAAAAAATATTAATCATACCGCATTGATGAGTCAGTTGACTCATTAGTCTGAAAATCTGTTTTTGATAGTCACCAGTACACCCATAAGGCATAAGCAGTCCTTCACTGCATGCCCTGAACAGGCTGCTCACAGGGTCACGTTTCTTTCCATGGCTTTTTCTTAAAATAGAAGTTTTAAAACTCAGTTTGAAACTCTGCTACACTCCTTGGTTTCAACTACACAAATAATTTTCCATGTTTCTTACTGTGCTGCACAAGGGAAGCTTACCAGTTTTAATTTCACTGGATCTGCCCATGTTTTATGAATGCAAGCAGCAGTGTCCACTCCACCTTCTACACAGAATTTGCCATTTTATCATTATAACATTCTCTTTTGCATATCCCTTTAGAGAGTCTGTGTCTTCTTCTGCACTACAGCAGGTATTTTTTCCTAGAACATCAGTCATTCTCACTGGGTTTCTGCCACATTTTTGATACGCAGACTGAAATGACTGTTACTCACGATCCACTATCACTCATGATCCACTATCACTCATGATCCATTTTAACATGTCACTTCTGTGCAGGTGAATGAAAATACCAGCAAAAACATGAACATAAGACAAGTAAATTGAAATTATAGTGACCCTTACGTATCTTTACAGCATGACAAACTTTTTCAGGTCTCCCTGAAGGCTTGATTTCCAACAACAGAAAATACGCAATAAAATGAACCCTATAATTCAAATCTGTGCTTCCAGAATTCAGTGCGCTTTACTGTTAGACTTAAGTGCGATCACTAATTGCTGATGAAACGCACTGACTCGTTCTTTCTGGGCTGGCCAGTTCAAGATGCAGCGAGATCGGAACATTCCTCTTCTCAGGTGCAGTGCATGATACAACTTGTAATCCTGGATATCATCAAGAAAGATCAGTATGATGGAGTCCCGACTTTGTTCAACAGCTTGCTGAAGAGCGTGATAGACCTTAAAACTGAAGCAAAAATAAGACAAGAAAACATGTTTTCTTTCATGTAGAGGGAAAAAATGACAAACAGTTCTTTAAATAGCTCAAATAATAGCACACTGCAAACTCAAGGACTAGACTCAAACAGGGGTCTTAATTTCTATTCTAGGATATAAAATTGTCATTACTTAAATTAATTACCTTCTAACCAAAGAAAAAAATCATCCTCTAAAATTATAACCTAAGTCTACTGTATTGATATAGCCTTGTTTAGTAAAGTTCCTTTCTTTTCAAGATCGCTACATAAGAAAGGTAAAAGACTCATTTATAGGCCAAACAAAATCATCTTTGGATGCCAGTGATGTCACCCATTATTGCCCTTTATCAAACATCTAATTTTAAGGAAAGCAATTTTCACAGGTGACAGCTTGATTTTTTTGGAAAAAAAATGAAATTGACTGAGATATTAAAATTTCTACTAGCGTACATGTGGAGCAATTACCTTCAGATAGAAAGTATTCTGAAGACATAATATATTAAGTAAATATAAAAGTAGAATTTGCATGGTATTTTTTACTAAATAGGTTTTTTTATTAAATTACACAGAAAAAAAATAAAGAACCTTGTTAAAAAATCTGTTAAGAAATTTTCCCCCTCACATACAATATTTCATATCCTACTCACTTTCTGCACCAGGGATCCTGTAAGAGGTGTTCAGTCACAACAAAAATAATCTTCCTGCTCATTTTTATACTGTTAACTGTGGCTTCAAATTCCGATACGCCTGCTTCAAAGTCCCGTTCTTCTAAACAAAACCTAATTTGAAAGTGGGGATTTTTTTCCAGAGAGATGAAATTCTTAGACACCCAGTTCTTGTCCTGTCTTGCATGAATAACATAGGCATCATAATGAAACTCTTCCTGTTGTATGTCAAGTTCTTTAAAACCCAGTATTCGATTTACTGAAATATTCCAGTAGAAAGCTACTCTCCACCCTTCAAAATGGATTATAAGAACAGTAAAAATGAGTAGCATTACGGTAGTGGCAGTGATCACAAACAGAAGTTTAAACGGAGCACTGTCTTTGCAGGCTGAGCTATCAAAATGCAACACCAGACTACCGTGATACTTAGCTGGGGTGTTGCAAATGTACTGGGACCGCAATCCAGGCACATATGCTCGGGTCACATTAAGCCATTCAGCAAACCAAGCAATGCTTTCACAGGTGCAATCAAAGGGATTGGAATCCATCTCTAGTATTCTCAAGCTCTTGAAGGCTGGGCCAAACACTTTTTCTTCAACTGAGGTTATCAGATTTTTCTGAAGGTTCAATGAATTCAGAGAGGCTTGGTCATCAAACAGAGTTGCTGGAAGTACATTCAAATTATTGGATCCTAAATCCAAAATTTTTAATTGAAACAGACCCTTGAAAACCTGAACTGGAATCTCATCAAGCCCGTTTGATTTTAAATTAAGAATACGCAAGTTGGTAAGACTTCTTAGAAAAAGAACAGGGCCACCTGGATTTGCATGTTTCCAAAGTCGGTCTAAATTATTGTGCTGCAAATCCAGAATGTCAAGTTTGTGAAGTCCATCAAACACATCTTCTTTCATGTTTGCTATGTTGTTATTGCTGATGTCCAGGACAGTTAGATTTTGTAGAGGGCGAAAAGGCGAAGGAGAAAGTGCCAGATTACTGCAACCTACCTTCCTCAGCATCAGTTTTCTAAGGCTTGGGACAAAAATGAATGATTCACTTCTCAAAGCCACGTTTTTATTATAGGAAAGATAAATAACTTGTATATTATTGAGACCTTTAAACTCGTGACCTGTGAGCTCCTGACTAATTTCATTGAGACCAAGATCAAGAATTTTCAGGTGTCCCAAGGAGGAAAATGCCCCACTTTCCATTGTGGAGATTCTTGTTTTTGTGAGGTTGAGAACGTGCAAACTGGAATTAGCAAGTGATGAAAATGTTTTATTAGTTATTCTTTGTAAGTTTATGTTGCAGTTACAGAGACTCAGGTATTTCAGGTTGTGCAGACCTGTGAACATATTAGCAGTAATTCCTGGAAAATTATTATTATCCATTATAAGGTACTCCAGGTGGTATAACCAGTGAAAGGAAAAATCTTCAATTTTCCCATTAAGTGAATCTATCAGATTCAGATATTTGAGGCTGGATAATCCGTAAAACGAACGTGAAGATACATGAAAGTTATTACGCTTCAGGTTTAAGTACTGTAAACTTGAAAGCCACTGAAATGAGTCATCTTCTATCACAGACAGAGAATTTTGGGAAAGGTTTAAAACTGTGAGATTTGTTCCTTGCAGACCCTGGAAAGTTGACTTGCCAATGTACGAAAGCTTCACACGGCTCAGTGAGAGGTTCTGAATCGCTGTGTTTGATAATTCTGTACAAAGTTTCTTTGTGCGATTTTCACCAAGTTCAACGTTGTTCAGTATGAGGCCAAAAAGATTTCCAATTGCATGTAAACATCCTACGTGAAACTGAAAGGAAAAGAAAAAAAAAAAGTTTGACCTAAACAAGGGGATTATGTAAGAAAGTTGATCCCTAAAGCTAAAATTTGGAAAGGTTTTCAAACGAGATTTTCAAGCAGAAAGTAACTCCTACACTCAGATTTTTCCACAGCCAAGTTCAGACAAACATTTCTTGGAGTTTATACTTCTTGCAATAATAGTTCTAGAATTTGTAACATGCTTATCATAATTCTGATTAGCACTTTTTTAGAAGAAGTGCTTAGTGAGATGAAAGTTAAATCTCATTGCTAAAACTCTTTCACTAGAAGCATCTTAGAAATTGAGACAATCTCTTCCTTCAGCTTTCTTTCATTGGCAGCTGCCAGGAATATCAATATACTACTGCAAAGCCAGATGTACTGTAAAAGAAGTTATTTCGGCCTTTCAGACAGCCAAGAAGAAACACGGTTTCTCTGTGTGAGCAGAAGCTACGCTCGTGGAATGTGATACTACACACTTCCTTCCACAGTTCAGATCACAAGCCTCCACTGTAGTGCTGGCCTCTCATCTTGATTCCTGTATCAGCTGAATAATTAAATACTCCATTGGTGAGAATTATTCAAATGCATAAGGCTGCTTTTCAGACAGCAGTACTGTAAAATCAGAGCAGCCCAAACTAGCAGAGAGCAGCGCTGCCCAAGAAAGGCACAGTTCCATCTACTTATCCACACACATGTGCCAATATGGCCATATGCGCAAGTCACACACTAAACCAGCCAGGGAACCAGCCTGACTGCAAGCTAACCAAGCCAAAAAATCTGCAGCTTCCCCAGTGATCTAGTGCATAGCCTCATTAACGCTTGTACCAGAAAGAGGGAGGGATGAAGCAGTCAGGGGAAAGAGGACAGCGGGGCTGCCTCTCACCCGTGGTACAAACTTACACCACTTCAAAATATTCTTCTAATTTTAATGTACATGTTCTTTACAGATCAGTCAACTGGGAAATAAACCAAGCAAATGCAAATTCAGCATTCATATGCTGAGGGTCAGCCAGCTTAGAGCTGCTACACATACCATCACTCTTCAAAGAATCGTGTTAACACCAAGAAGTGGGTCAGAGAGAACAGTGGGGTAGGTGGCTAGGAAAACGCCCACTTGCTTTTTTAAAGGCGCAAGTATACTTTTCTGCAATGATTACTTCTCTGGGGTACCCCACATGCACAATTGAATGTTCTCTTTGATTAGGAAGTGACCTAGATTGTATAACTAGCCTTGCGTATCACCTAATATTGTACTTTTTCCCCACTTAGAAAGTATGTCAACTGTTCACCTTCAGCACGTACAAAAAAAATCCTGCATAGAAAATATCCAGTAAGGGTTCACACAACTACTTGATCTAGCTCTTGCTTGTGACCTCTGATCTGCATGGAACCAGCTCTTGCTGATTTCAGTGGGACAAAAATAATTATGTGTATCACTACTGGAGGTCAGAAGTAATGCTGTATATGATATAATGGTTTTACCGTGGACCTCAGTGAATAAAAAAATGTAATGTAAGTGCCAGACAATCATAAAGGATAAATCAGGATAGTTCCATTTTATACTTACGACTGTTGAATTTCTGTTGAAATGCTTCCTACCTCTGTCAGTGGATTTGATGACAAATCAATACTATTCAATGAGGTGTTGCTAAGAAAACTGAAGTCTTCCTTTTGTAACTCAGTGATTTGATTGCTATTCAATATGAGTTCACGAAGGTTCTCCAACTGTTGCTGTACTCCTAAATTTGCTGACTTCAAAAAATTATGAGATAGGTCCAAAATATTCAAGTTCTGAGGAGAAGACGCAAGCAGAAAAATATAAAATTATTTTTATTTTCTACCATACAAAACCATCTTGAAATATTGCATTACAGTCTAACTGATTAGAAATTAGTTGCAATACTACAATTAAAATAAATTTGTAATATAGAAATGGCAGCTTTCAAGCTCCTGCAGGAAGAAGCCTTCTGTATCTTCCACACCTGTAACTTTCATTGCATTCATGGTCTTAACCTGCTAAAATATCTACTGCAAACCAAAGAATTACTTTATCTAAAATTCCTTATGTTCACTAAAAGCCCTCCTGCTCCTGTGATAAAAGCAAAAGTCTACAGCTGGCTGCAGTTACAACTAATGCAATATTAAATCTTGTATTCCACCCTTTTCACTGTGGTCCACCCCATAAATGGAAGTGAGGAATGTGAAGAGGAGCCCAGTAGCAGCCTACAAAGACCAGTGCCATACACTCCAGCTCATGCCCAGGTGCTCAGGCTCCTCCCACAGAGAAGGAGATTCTGCCCTACACGTGATTCCACAGAATGTGCCTTGAGGTGCCTCAAGGAGGCCTCCATCAGTAATGGGGCAGCAGCAATGTGAGGAAGGCCAGAACTTCCATCCCGTTTCCAGCACCAAAGCTGGCTGTACTCATTCGTACTTCATTGAGAGTCAGCAGTCCTATGATGCAAGCCAATACATTTTATGTAACTGCACTGGAATACTGAGTTTAGCAGAAAAGTTCAGACTTGTTCAAAACAACATGCACACTCATTAGAATGTTGTACAACAATTAATAACCATGCATTGTCTGTATTTTCTGTTGTCCTTAGGTCCTTTGTTTTGCATGATTCCCTGCCTGGTGCAAAGACAATGGAACAGTCTCTTCCTGCCTCCTCTGCTGGTCCCCCAGCCTCACAGATGCTAAAAAGAAAAATGTTTAACCACATGTAAGCTACCAGGAAAAACAAAGCTAAGAGTGAAAAGGTTTTTACTCTTTCTCAGTCCCCCAAGTCCTGAGAGACACTACATTCAGCCTGAGCAATGGCTTTCATGGTCTGAGTAATTACACCTTGACCTTGACAGCTTAGGCTAGCTACCATGTTTAGACCCCAGGCAACTCAGATTCCAGGCCATCCATTTTGCCCTATACATCACCTGCTGCTGCTATTCTCTCTGCGCTGTATGAAGAGATGCCTTTATGGCATGCAACAGGGAAAAGGGCATGGAAAGCACTGACTCATAAGGAAGGCTGAGACTCTTAACACAAGAAGCCACTAGGCCTTTTCTTTAGAAAAACAATGAAGTAAGATTATATGGTGGGTATTTCCAGATGTAAATAAGCAGCTGTTCTGCTATACACTGGAAGATAAGAGTATATTCCCCATTTATACTTCATTTACATGAAAAGGTGCATTTCTAAAACTTACCTCCAGGTTTTTGAAAGGATCATTTTTTATATCTATTCTATTGTATCCTAGATTGAGTTCAGTCAGGTTGGTGCAGGAAGAAAAGACTCTGTCAGGGAGCTTATGCAATTCATTATGTTCTAACTTCAGAATCTGCAACAGGGGCACATTTCGGCACAAATCTGGTTGCAGTTTAGAGATGATGTTGTAGCCTGCATTCAAGTAAACCAGTTGGCTGTACTGGGTCAGATTTGCAGGACCTAGCTCTCTTAGCTGATTATGAGAGATGTCCAAACCCGTTATATTGTTTGGAAGATCAGAAGGAATTTGAGTCAGCTTTAGGTGACTGCAGTCGGCCATTTCGTATCGGATCTGACATTGCTTTCCAGCTGATACACAGAGCAAGCAGACAGACACCAGTCTCACAGATAAGCTGCTCCACTGAAGAACTGCACTTCCCATCATTTTATCTGCAAAGGTAAAATGAACACAGTACAAATTACAATAATTTTGACACAGCTTATATCTTAAACTGAAGATGAAGCAAGCCAAGCCCAAAAAAGGTGTAGCTTTATGCTGAGTAAACTATTTTTCACCCATAAGGTAGCATTCATTTCTGCAGCAAATGCCAATAATCTCTCTAAATTACGTTTTCTATAAAAACAATAGTATTGTCTCATGTAAAAATAATTATGTTCAAAAAAGTTACCAACACTTTACCTATTATCAATGCAAATTTCCAACAATTTTCGCTTTTCTGGTTAATTTTGCATTGCTTTAACATGCATAAAATACAATAAATATGACAAATAACACACAGGCCCCTCAATGTTAATCACTGAGCTCTGAGCTTAACCACACTGATAAATATTTATAGTTAAAGCAGTAAGAATGCCTAATATACCATTTAATTTACAGTTCTTGCCAGTTTTTTAACAAGCCAGCCACACAAAATTATGTCTTTCCATCCCATAGTGAAAGAAGAAATACCAGGCTACAGAAAGATGGATGAGAAAGTAAGAGCAGAGGAGGAAAAAAAAAATCAGTACCAACCTAATCAGAGAAAGAAATGGAGAAGAGACAACGCGTAGAGAAAACACTGTCCACAGATTCAATACATTTCTCCAAATACTTCCAGGAAAATTTACACATTTAAGAATTTTTATACCCCACCCCATATGTTCGGAGCATTTCCATTACGATATCAACCTCTGTCCACTGGTGCTCCAAGCTTCAATGGCTCTTTTAGGCATTACATTTCCAATGAATCTCAGACTTCACATTTTATTCAGTTTCTATTTAGTATCCATAAGCTTTACATTCACCTGGTGATCTTTTACATGGATTAATACTAGATAAGGAAGAAAATCAATTCCACGCAAATTCTGATTGGGATAGAGCTGTGAGAGCTGAGAAGGGTTTGACGAGCCTGCTGAGTCATACAGCTTGTCTAATTAAATAGCATTTCTGCTAATCAAGGGAAAAGTCCAGTGTATCTTCCATATCATTCTCTTCAGAATTAATGTTTAGCAGAGGGAGAAAAAATACTTTGGGAGTAGTTGCCAGAATATTTTTCCATGCTTTAGCAGAGAACAGTAAGCTTAGGTTCCTCCACTTCAGTTTTTTCTTTTTGTAAAAACATAAAGCTTGTATTTTCACCCCTGAAGCTTTGAATGTCTCCACAATCTCCATATACACAGATCTGTATGGCCTTCTGCTAACCAACATGAAACCACCTGCAACCTCAGCCTACCAGTGAGTAACGCCTCAGCACAGTGGGCTCCCAGGCAGAGAAGACTATCAGTGCCCCACTACAGAACAGGCTACAGAAGGGAATTTAATCTTACTAGTCTTAACAGGAATCTAGAAGAGCTTCTCCAAAAACTAACTCCTAGGGACACGAGCTTAGTTCTGTAGCTTACATTTTCCTTTGCTTGGAACCCGTGTTTAATTAACATGATACAGCTTTAAGCACATTAGATTACTGGTCAATAGCAAACAATGAAACATGACACAAGAAATTAAACCACCACGGGGGGGGGGGGGGGGGGGAGGAAAGCCTTCAGAACTGATGTTTTTTTAAAAGGAGGACTTTTCACTACCATAACAAAACACTCTGAGGAACTGACACGGTAATCTGCAGCCTCAGCAGAGTTTAGCAGGTCAGACTTCTGCAGAGTTTGGCTCCATAGGTGACCTGCCTTTTCAGAGGGCATGCATCAGGACTGTTCCAGTGACAAAAAGCCACATTACAGTAGCCAGAGGGGAACCCTGAGTGCCTCCATGGGACCAACCTGGCCATTTAGGGAGAGACATCAGTAAAATGCAGTGGGAGCGGGAACACCAGCAAGGGAAAGAGGGACCTAGATAATTACATAAGTATACAAAAAGGACTGCAAAAGAAGATTTAAAATAAACCTTAATTAAAAAACAGTTCTTGTCTGGGTACTGCACGTAGGCCTGACCCATCTCCTGCAGCTCACACAGCCTGGCTCTCCACTCCCCTGCCACCAGCAAGCAGGGAAGGGGAGGACCAGCAAATACCTGAACCTGAGGGTCCTGCAGCCAGCCTGACATGCTACAGCTGCTGCTCAACACTGCACCCCTGTCCCTGTAGCTGAGGAAAATACAGGACAACTTGTCCTGCCTCACTCCTCTGCACCCCCGCTGCTGGAAGAGCTAAGGAAAACTAAGGGGGAGCTTGTCTCTAACAAAAGCTTTACCTCTGGCCCGCATCCCTCTGAGAGTTGGGTTTAGGGAGATCAGACAGCTGCCAGGCTCCTCGACAGCTGCTGCTACCTCATCTTTATGTTTGAAAGGCATAATAAATGTACTGCACGAACACAAACCGAGTCCTTTGGCTGGCTTCCAGCGAGGCCTGAAGGGCTACACTTCTCTCCTGTTTCCACTGCAAGCAGCCTGGAGCCAGCTTTCAGTGTTCTGTGCTCCGGTCAGGGATCCAGTGGAGAGTGCATGCACCCATTATCAAGACTTAAGGGATGGTGTTACAGAATAACCAATAAAAGGAAGGATTTTATTTGTCAATTTTAATGTAATGAGCGAGAACTTCAAAAAACTGGAGCACCTCCTAGGGAGGGCCAGTCCCTCTTCACCTACATTGCCATTTCTTTTTTTCAAAAAGACAACGATACCTCCTGCCAGCTGGGACCACCACATCTGGGCACAAGCACCAAAGCACACCCGTGAAGCAAACAGCAGCGGCACTGGCTTTTCTAACTTGGAATTTAAGAGAAATCCAAGATGGAGGAGATCGCCCAAACTCCTGAGCAGTGCTTTGGCGTTGTACCCCGGCTACTCGCATTTATTACTAAGAAGGGAAGAATGCCATTCACTTACCGCTGCGCGCTTTATCTCCCTCACTTTGAAGGCACCCAGGCACTGCACAAGTTCCTCAGCACACCGAAACCGGGAGGAAACACGGTGCCCGGAGCGGGAAGAAGTGAAACCGAAAGCGGGAAGGGGGCGCCGGGGCGAGCGGCGGCCGCAGCGCGCGCGCTCCCGGTCCCGGTTTCCCTGACCTGAAATGTTTCAGGGGCGCCGGGGGTGGAAATGGTTAAACTCCGAGCTGGGCTGGCACTGACAGAACCAGATTGCAGCACAGAGGTGTGTCACCGATGAGCAGCATCACACAATCCTGCTGGTAGCTCAATTACGATTTATTCCCAGCTAATTCCGCTGGCTCCGAAAATCCTCGAGACCGTGTTCCAGAAGCAGGCATGCAGACTGACGGGTTACTGACATAGGAATATTACTCTTTCAATGTGCAGAGCACCAATACATTCCTAGGGAGCCACATAAAGCATCCCTTTTCAAAAAGGAATTTATTCACGTGAGAGAGCATATGTTACATTTTTAAGAGCGATAATAAAATACGTTCGCTTGTATTAAAAATAATACAATTAAAAAAAAAAAAAGTTCTAGGTACAGCTTTTAGATGTGTGTCTTTTTCATACTGCCTGTGAATTCCCATGTCCCAGCTTTCCCAGGGACAGGACCATCAGCGTCCTGGCGGGGACTTCCACAGCTGGATGTGACAAGGTGCTGCTGCTTCAGCTGCAGTGGCGCTGCTGCATCCTCCGCGGGGCGCATCGCGCCGTGCTCCGGACACACCGACACCCCCCGGTTCACCTGACGTTTCTAGGTAGCCGTGCTGTCTCTTGGGTGGTGAGTGGCAGCTGCAGACCCACCCAGAAAAGAGTAAACATAGGCTCTAATTCTTCAAAATGTTTGAAATTACAGCCTGCAGCAATGCGTTAACTGCCTGCCCACCGGGAGCTCTGGGGAGGGAGGGAAGACCCTGCTGGTTTCTAACTTATATCCCATTAAATCTGGGGCTACTGACAGAGCTGCTGCGGAGCCCAGGGAGGCAGGCTGGCTTCCAAAGCAGTTAGGGCCCTTACTTCCTACTCCAGCTCTCTTGAGTTCTTTCAGCAACTGCCCAATATAAATTATATTTATTCTTGAAGTTAGGACACTGAACCTGGGACCAGAACCAGGGGGTTGAGTTGGAGCTTTGGAGCTGAAAGGCCCTAAAGCCTGTTTCGTTCCCATTTCACAGTTAAACCTTGACCCTCCCTTTCACCTTGCTACAGGAAGAGCAAATTTCTGTTCCATGCTGCCCTGTGTGCTTCTGCACTGGATAAGGTCATTTGATCATAAGCACAGCCACCTGAAGTCACACCAAGTTACTCCAAAGAGGGTTTGCCTTTGTGTTCAGTAACTGCTACTTTGGAACAGAAGAGATCAATTAATGGTAATGAAGCATAGCAATTAATAACTTTTGCAGACCATCATTCCAGCATAGCGTCAGGTGTTTTGCCTCTTATCTCTCCCTACGCCATCTCATACTACAGACAAAGCATGCTCTTTGATCTCACCTCACGATTTATTGCCTCTCAGTCCTCTCTTCCCTATACACATAGGGGACTATAAGGAAGATGGAGTTGTTTCAGGCACAATGGAGGAAAACCATCTGATGTTGATGAAGCTGCTAATTTTATCAGTAATGCCTCTCCAGCACTGTAGCCTTAGAAAAATGTCAGCGGTTCAAGGAGACAATAGCACAAGAATGCTCAAAGAGCTCCACTCCTGTAGAGCACTTGCACTGGGGGTAAGAACATTTATTTTATTACAGAAAACTTCAAAGCAACAAATCTCTTGTAGGCATTCTGCAGCATGATCTACAAGAACCAGAAGATACTGCTGTGCAAGGCAGACTCTAGGGCACAGACAACCAGTGCAGGTTCAGCAAGCATGGTATTTCTGAGGCAGAGGACAAAGCAGACACGTTTGTGCTTATTTCAGTGGTGTGAAATCACATCAGGCTCTCAAGTCACCATAACCCTACTGTAGCTTCTTTTAAATTGTACTTAATGTCTTCCAGTGCTGGAAAGAACAGGGTAACTCATAACAGAGGGGCAAGTCAGGCATCACCATGTCCAGAGAATAACTTAGGAAAAAATCCAGCACAAAACCTAGGTAATGCTCCCACAGTGTGGTCAAGGAAAGCAGCTTGAGTTGATTCTGAATGGCGATAAAAAGGCAAAATTCTGGAGATGTAGCCATTTCATATAATCTTTAACAGCAGCATAACCAGTTGCTGCACAGACCTAGTTTAAAGCTTATCTGGGCTATAAGCACAGAAGGGTGGGGTCATAAGCACAGCATCACACAGAACACTCCCAGAGCAAACACGCCACCAAAACTCAGCCTAGTAAACATCAAAAAGGAAGTCTCCTGATCTTAACCTGATCTTCAGATACAAACAAGTATATTAACTTGGCACATGGCTAACTGGAAATAACACGCAAAATGCCAGTGAGTGTGCTCAGATAAACTCTACAGCATTTGCTCAACAGGTTTGACACTGTGGTGCCTGCTTTCCTGGTGTACTGCACTGTCTATAAAGATCAACTGCAACTGCAGAACAAGTCACATTATCTGAAAAATTCTGGCACTAACAGCATTCCCACAAGCTTATGTTGGTACAATCAGGTTGCTTTACTTAGCCTAGCCAGGAGGCAATTTAGAGAACAGAGAACTAAAAATTCAGTTCTAGGATGGATTCCTGTTCAAAACCACCTCTTCTCTCTATACTGGGACAGTTACAAAGGCAGCCTTTGCAACACTCTTCTCTGCATCTTCCACTGCTCCAGCAAGAAGGATGCATCACTACTTGCATGTATGCTATGTTAATGCCTTTACTTTCTATCTAGGGAATTCTGTTCCCAAAGAAGGAAGAACCCTGGATCTGAAGAAATTATGTCAGTCACTTTTAAGTTAACATTTTAGTCAGAATTAGAAACTGTCAAAATACTTCATTATTTCAACTTTTTTTTAAATAGGTATCCCAAAATTTTGTGTTTACACCACTGGAATATATATATATATATATTTAATCTTGCTATTAAATGTTTTAACTTTTTACATACTGAGGTAGTAAGGGGGCTGGAATTTAGGACGTGGGTATTCTCGTATTGTGGAAATATTTTTTTGGCAATTCCTACCTCTAAGAACTCTCCCTGAAAGGTGACAGCCTTCTTAAAATATTGTTCTTATCCACCTTTCTCAACTAAGCAAGCACATTAAACATTTTTGATTTGCGGTAGCTTTTATTTCCTAGCATATCCCCACAGTCTTTAATTGTCTGGTTTCAGAATCCCTTCCTTTTTTGCTGTTCCCCTTTTTTTCTGGCACATTTTCATGTTTGTTTGCACAGTACATTTCCAACAGAAAGTCTATGTCCCAATGCAGATCATATACAATTTCCCCCATACCAGGTGAGTTCACTCTGAACACAGCAAACTTTGACAGAAAGGAAGACTTTCCCTTGGTCGAGGATGGGGTTAGAGATCATTTAAGCAAACCTGACACCCACAAATCCATGGGCCCCAATGGGATGCAGCCTCGAATGCTGAGGGAGCTGGCAGCTGTTATTGCTAAGCCACTCCACTCTCCATGATCTTTGAAAGGTCATGGAGAACAGGAGAGATGTCTGAGGACTGTGGAGGAAAGCCAGTGTCACTCCAGTCTTCAAAAAGGGTAAGAAGAAGGACCCAGAAAACTACAGACTGGTCAGCTTCACCTCCATCCCTGGAAAGGTGATGGAACAGTTCATCCTGGAGGTCATCTCAAAGCATGTGGAGGAAAAGGTGGTCATCAGGAACAGCTAAAGTGGATTCACCAAGGGGAATTCATGCCTGACCAACCTGGTATGATGGAATGACTAGCTGGGTGGATGAGGGGAGAGTGGTGGATGCTGTCTACCTTGACCTCAGCAAGGCATTTGACACCGTCTCCCACAACATCCTCACAGGTAAGCTCAGGCAGTGTGGGTTGGATGAGTGGACAGTGACATGGATGGAGAAGTGGCTGATGGCAGAGCTCAGAGGGCTGTGACCAGCAGCGCAGAGCCCAGCTGGAGGGCTGTAGCCAGGCGGCTGCTGACCCTGTTCCCCAGGGCTCAGTGCTGGGTCCAGCCCTGGTCAGGTTATTCACCAGTGACCTGGGTGAAGGGACAAAGTGTCCCCTCAGCAAGTTTGCTGATGATACCAAACGGGGAGGAGTGCCCAATTCACCAGAAGGCTGCGCTGCCATTCAGTGAGACCTGGACAGGCTAAAGAATTGGGTGAGAGGAACCTTATGAAGTTCAAAGGCAAGTGTAAAGTCCTGCACCGAGGCAGCAACAACCCCAGGCACCAGTACAGGCTGGGGGTGACCTGCTGGGAGGCAGCTCTGTGGAGAAGACCTGGGAGTTCTGGGGGACAGCAAGTTGCCCACGAGCCAGCAGCATGCTCTGGTAGCCAAGAAGGCCAATGGATGCTGGGGTGCGTGAGGAGAAGCGTGGCCAGCAGGTGGAGGGATGTGGTCCTCTCCCTGGGGAGGCCGCACCTGGAGCGCTGTGCCCAGTGCTGGGCTCCCAGTTCGAGACAGACAGGGAACTGCTGGAGAGGGGCCAGCGGAGGGCTACAGGGGGGGTGAGGGGACTGGAGCAGCTCCCTGATGAGGAAAGGCTGAGGGAGCTGCGCCTGTTTAGCCTGCTGGAGACTGAGAGGGGATCTTACCGGTGTCTACAGATATCTTAAGGGCGAGTGCCAAGAGGATGGGGCCAGGCTCTTTTCAGTGGCACCCAGCAACAGGACAAGGGGCAACAGGCACAAACTCCAACACAGCAAGTTCCTTCTGAATATGAAAAATAACTTCTTTACTCTGAGGGTGGCAGAGGACTGGCACAGGCTGCCCAGAGAGGTTGTGGAGTCTCCTTCTGTGGAGACACTCAAAACCCACCTGGACATGACTCTGTGCAGCCTGCTCTAGAAGTACCTGCTTTAGCAGGGGATCGGAGTAGATGATCTCCAGAGGTCACTTCCAGCCACAACCATTCTGTGATTCCGTGATAAATGGAAATTATTTACACTCATGCTTGCAACACAGATAGCATACACTAGTACAAGTCTACCCCTCTAACACTCTTAAAAGTATTTTCCTACTAAAGACTATGCCTTTGAAGGCAATGTAATCTCTAGCTTCTACAGGTAGCCTGTATTTAAAAGAATCACAGCTGCATTTGATCACTGCATTTACTAAAACCTCTATTCAGTTATATCCAATATCTTTTTGCATTGCAACTTCTCAGTAGTCATTGTGGCCTGAAAGCCCTAAATGTTCGGATTCACTTTGAACTCACAGAAGATGCACAAAAGTGAATAAACATGCAAACATACCCACATAGTCCACCCTTTTTTCCTCCTCACCTCCAAGAAATATTGGTGCCAACAACTGACTTCAAACCCAAAATTACTTCTTTACAATGGCCCCTGGTACACCTCTTGTCCACACCCATTCTCGGTTGCCTCGCATGAAACTATGAAAATAGTGACAATAAGTTGTTTGGGTTTTTTTCTCACCTAAATAAATATATTTTCAACCTACAAAATTTCAGTGGTATGAAAGCAGGCCCCATGAGCTGCCAGGTGCTAGGTCTCTAAGGTGTATCACAACAGCCATATACACAAGTTGCTGCATCTGACTTCACTTGCAAGACAAATCATGAACATGCTTTTAAATGCAGTGAATATTGATTGTGAGTCTTCCAGAAATATCACTGATTAACATGGTGCCAGTAAACCTCAAACAAATGATCCTGCTTCTGTGTATTCTGCCTAATCACGTGGGATTTTTGGCAATGCTGTTTTATTGTGAAGGATCCAAGGCTAGTTATGCACTGGTCCCAACAGGATGGTTTTTTTAAACCTGCCTTAGATTAACTAAAAATTATTATCTTGCTTTCAGTAGCTATAGTGTTTGGTTTGCTTAGCAGGATAGCCAAAGAAATTGTAAGTCTTTAGAAAACCAGATGTTTTAGGGGAACAACTAATTGGACAAAGCTTTTGAGCAAGAAATACCAAGTAATTTCAGCTTTCTCATTTAATTTTGACATGCCAGAAGTAGTTTATTTTAGTAATAGTAAACATGGCCCGTATATTTTAGCTGTAACAAATATAACACAAAAATGATGAAGCTGAATAAAAGTATAGGATGATGTAACATGATTAAATGTTCCTGAAACAAAACTTCTGTTCTATAGGTGGTTTAAATGACAATTTTTCATTCTTAGTTGGAGGGAACACAACAGCCATTTGAATCCAATCAACAACTCTTTTAGGCCCATCATCAATAGTGCCATTATGTAGCCCACTCTTTACAAGAGGAACAGTGAAAGTTTGGAAAACATTCACATAGAAGAAATACCAAGGAAAGACAATCAGAACTGCTATCACAATTATCAGGCTTTAACTATAATCCTGTTAGATTAAAATGTGAGGACTGATTCCCAGCACCAGTGCATTAGATTATTACTATATTCATCTGCAGAACTTGAAGATCTGTTGTTATTCAAAGGTTAAGATTGTGAAAGCTTTCATCTATAAATAAAGTGTGGAACAATAGATTTCAATTCCTTCTCCTAGCCAGAGCAAAGGCACAAAAAATAGAGAAGTATGTCTTATCGTAACTAGTGAAAAAATGCTAGGTTTAACAGTTTATCCACATTTCTGATTTCATTTAATTTGTAAGACAAGTTTTATGTAAGTGTTGGAAATATAACTATTTTTGACAGTGACAGTCTACAAAAAGCTGAAATCCACGAAAAAATAAGCAAAATTTAAAGCACTGAGCCTGATTCAATGTCTTAAAATTAGAGACTACTACATTTTTTTCTATATTGCACAAAATGCATTCCCTGGGACCAGTTGCTTTTGGCCTACAGCTTAATGCTTTAAGCATACAAAACACATTTGGAAATACTCGTTTGCAAATGCAAACAGGTATTTGCACACAATTGATATGATCCCATGCATGTTAATAGCTGTGCTGTTCTCCATTAGCCATACTGATAAGGAGACTTAATTACCTCCTGCCCCAGTCACTTGGCTATAAATTTGACCCAGTAACAGTATGACGTTCAGATTGATTTGCATTAGGGAAAGTTAAACCTGCAGAACAAAGTTAAGGAAGTACAGGTCACCACTCTGTTCAGCATAGCATGCCTGTAACATTGGAAACTGGTTATCAGTTGAGTTTCTATATTCTCCAGTATCAGAGGGTACTTGAGTATAACATAAATGGGCAGAGAAGGCAAAAAGAAATCCTCCAGTGTATTGTGCATTGAGGTAAACAATGGAAAATGATATATAGACATTACAAATTAAAAAATAAACACTTAAAATATGGGTTCTTGCTGCAGTAATGAGACTTCACTCCAGACAGACAGAAACCTAGGAAGCATAAGGACCAGGAACCAGAATGGAGCATATTGAAAAATCCCATCTAAGACTGTCATCTTACTCCACAACAGGTTGCATTGGCTGAATACTGACCTAATTTACCACACATAAGGATTTAACATTCACTGCTAGTAACACAAGGAACATGCAAGATGACCTGACAGTGAAGGACACCACAGGGACTATTTAAATGTCTAATGAATTTGAAATGTGTCTAATCCAGTTGAAAATTTGCATTATGCAACTGATTGCTGATCATTGTTAATTCAAAAAGATTCTGAAAGCTAGAAAGATTCTACAAGAGGTGGTTTTACATCCTGCAGAGAATCATGCCAAGCAACACAGCCAAATAAAACTGAAAGTGACAGCCCACGTCACTGAGATCTGCTTCCTCCTTTCACAGACTGTTCAAAAACAGTCTAGACCAGGAGGTTCTACAGAACAGCTGCACAGGCCACTATCACTGACCACAAAACACTACCCACAGTACAACGAACTTAAAGCCTGTAGTACAAATTGAAAAACAAACAGAATATTACACAGGAAAAATATAGGAGTGAGAACACTGGCAGTGGTAGCTTCCTGCAAGAAGAAAATTTGTTATGGGACTGTCTGTAACATGTACGGGGCAAAGGGCAAAACCCAATAATCTTACCACTTAACTTAGCTCAGAGCACATGAATAGTATATCCCAGACTGACATTGAGCATGCTTAACAGAATGAGAGCAGTGCATCCTGTCTGAACACCAGGAATAACAAATCTAACAGTGCTTCAAGGCAAAGGGAAAAGTCCTAATGTTCAGTTAAAACTTAAACATTTCTCTACAAAGTGAAATGAGAAAATCTCATAGCCTGAAATCAATTCTGTATACAGATGTTAAGACCCAAAAACTGAAGAAAGAAGGCCTCACATTCCCAGCTCTCACCGCCTGCCTTACATGTCTTGCAGTGAATATTAAAGCTCACTGGTAGAAACATTTGTAAGTAGCAAATTAAGTCTGAGGTTTTTGCTTAAATATTGAGCTTTAAGTCACTTAACACCTGTGCTGGAAACTAGTCTGTGTGGCACTGTGTTGTACAGTCTCTGCTCAAAGCAGCTAAAATCTTGCATAAAAAATATTTTCAATCATTTGCAGATGTTTGATACAGTAAGCTCATTAAATCAATCCATGATTTACTACAAAACCAGTCTGTTTGCAAGTGTTTAAAGGCATGTTTGAAAATCATTCAACTTGTAAAAATCTTCCACTCAGCTATAGTACTAACTGCACAGGCATATTGTATGTTGAAAGTTATTTTGAACTACATGAAAACATACTAGAAAAATTTCACATGGAACAAGATATTGACTCCCGTGTAGGATAGCCTGCTTACAGTTTACAGGTATTACACCACACACAAACACACCAGATCTCAAAACTGGATGAAATCTGAATTGCTGTGTTGCTCAACAGAATAAAGATTAAGGTACTACTTTTTCTAAAAAAATATAAATTCTGATCTAAAGCTAAAGCTTTTTTTTTTACAGAAGAATGTCAGATTTTAGAAATATATTTAAATATCTAGCCAAATATGCCTGTGCATGCATTCACAGTTACTAACTTTATACTGATGGTGTCTGTATATAGTAAGGGGACAATCCAATTCGAAAACTTTTCTCTTCATGTCATCCAGATGTGAAGTACACTGCCACTTCACCACATAAAAGTTAAACCCCAAAATTTCTGAGTTTCAATTAAAAATTCAGTGGGTAAAAATCAACTCATTAGGAATTTCATTTTATTACATGTTGATACTTGTATTACTGTTTCTTATTAATATCACAAGACCTCAAAAGGCAGAGCTAAAATCTAACTGCAGTCTGGAACAGGAGTAATCCATTCCAGAGCTGCATTTTTAAAAAACATGTCAACATCTCTCCAAGTTCATATGAAAAAAATCCAATATAGACAACCACATAATCTTAGATCTACACCAGAAACCTCTCAAAAAAACCCAACCAACCGACACCAAAAAAACCAACTTAGATCTACACCAGAAACCTTAAAAAAAAAAAAAAAGTCAGGACTAAAAGGTCAGGCTGCATACCACAAGACAAAGTAACCATTTCTGTATCTAACCTTTACCAGTAGCCTTAGCTAGTTTTCCATTCTCCTCAGATGCAGAAATACTTCTGTGGGTTCTCATTTCCATCTCAACATATTTTATCATGACCAAGAATGGAAATGTTAATATTTGAGATTTGCATAACAATCCGTGTACTACTATTTCTTCAGCAAGGAAAATGTAAACATGTTAGCCTATTGGTTATATCCATGTTGTTCACCTTATGTTCAGTCTAAACTTGTCTTTTAAAGAAAAGTTTATAGACTTCTTGTCATTTGATCAATATAAAACAAGTGAAAACTAGCACTCTGATATTTTCCTGAACATGAAGACAGCCCAAAAGAAGTTTTTAATCCACAGATTATTTAAATATATGTTTTGGGTTTTTTTGGTTAAGGTTTTAATTCTCTGTTTTGGCTATTTGATTATGCAGGTAGGGCCACTCATTTGGAAATCACTTAAGGAGAAATTGAAAATAAGAAAATGGACAGCAACAGGAAATCATGAGAAGAGCATTAAAAAGTTCTAGGGGAAAATGGTCATATGATTGGTATAGCATTGCAGTCTGCAGAAGCAGTATCACAGTGAAAAAAGTGGAGGTTCACAAGCAATGCTTCCTGGACTGACCAGAAGCCTCTACAGGAGACATTCCTGCATGTCTTGCATGCTAAAAGATTTGAGAACATGGTGGGTTTCACCAGCCTGCAGCTCATTGCTCTTACATAAGGCTGTGTAAGCACTGAAAATAAGGAAAATAAGCCCACAACTCTGGTATTCAGCCAAAACACCAGTGTTCTAGCTTCCTTGGGCCCCCTCCCTTTGGAATACACCCTTGTTCTGCACCTTCACCTTTGTGCAATTCCTTTGCAATGCTGGGCTCCCATGTTTATACTGGTTCTGATCACATACGTACATGAAAATGGCATTCTGAGACACTAACTGTACACAAGATTATTGGCAGTTTAAATTTACAACATATGCTGAGCTTCTAAAGGTTTTATCTTAGCCAGCAGGACCATTTGACATCTTTGCTCTAATAGCAGCCAATCCAATAAGCAAAACCAGTCAGGAATTTCTTATCAGTTGTTCAAAGATTGAGTCCACAATTACAATTTTGCCGTTGTACGCATCTGCCTAACTAACAGCTCCAACTATTTGGACATCCAGGAATTTAGGTGAGAAATGAAGCTTCAGTATATCTAAGCAACCTACTTCAGCATGAAGAGCTTATGTCAAGCATGAGGTACAATGCTCATGGGGGAAGAAAAACACATATGCTGGGTTCCCTAAAAGTAACCTCACACTGACTTTCCTTTTAATTACAGCACACCAGTCAGGTGTTGTCAGATGTTTTTTTGTGCCAGGCTGCTCTTCACCACACCGGGAAACCCTCTGTAAAATGAGGGTCATTAATCTACATCAAGGTGACCGTAAGTCAAATTTATTTCTTTTCAAGTGAAGTTCAGCACCTTTGATGTATCTGCCTGTCACCTGTACCTATAATGAAAACAGATGCGTGTGTACACACGATCAGCCAAAGTGTTTCAAAACAATTATTTCTATCCTCCAAACTATACAACAGAAATATCTGCTTTGGAAGTGATCTCCCTTCCTGTGCTTTGTAATCAGACAGTACATACTATGCATCTCTTCTGATTTGAATTCCTTGTGTTAATAGTATGGAAAAAAACCCTTCAATTAAAAGCACTGAAGCAAAACATGAAGTTTTCATTTAGAGAAACCATAGGAGACAGCAAAGACAGAAGATTTGATCATGTATAGTACTACACGGCCAAATAAATAAGTAAATACTAAACAGGTTCGTTGAAATTCCTTTAGCTTTAGAGACCTCTGACTATTAGTCACTGCTTTATTATGGCAAATAGTTGAAATAAAAATAGATTGATACAAAAATAATATCCAGAATATTTTAAAATGTTTTTGCACTGCATTATTTAGCAATTGACCTAATAACGGAATAACGATGAGAAATATATTTTGATTACTTTAATTATAAGAAAGTTAGGAGAAATATATTAAATCACCAAAATATATTTCCTACATGAAACAGCAAAATTATTTGAAAAGCATTGAATTGGCACTATTTTTTACCCACAATAAAGCTGTTTATAACAGGAAATGTCACATTTTATTCGATACTGAAAAGGCAGCATCGAAGTATCAGGGTAGCAGTTGCACTTACTCATCAGGCCACCGATTTATCATGTTTTTGTACATGCAGAAAGATACCACTAGATGTCAGCATTAACTTTCGGCAAAACACAAACGAACCCGTTAGTTTCTATTTAGCGGTAACTACAAACCCTAAGTAGCTCTTGAAGTCCAAAATGAAAGGCAAGTTTTCCTTAAGGGAAACATTTAACCTAAAAACTGATCCTGCAACTATTTCAGGATCAGGGCTACATGGCTGGCACAACTTAATTTGTTGAACTAGATTTAGAATTACAAAGTAATTCCACATTCATAGCCTTAATAACTGAACATTTAATACACATAAAATGCTTAATTTTATTCAGCTGTAGCTAAGAAGCAGCCAAGCCCACAGCCTTATAGCTTCTGTTGTGTGTACTGCAATCACTACTCATAAGCCTGCTCCTGCTACTAAATTTACCAGAATTTTATCTAAATAACCTAAGGAGTAACATGTGGACCTAACTGCATCTTAACAGTTTTATAACAGCAATTCCTGCCAAATTTGGAGTTGCATCACTGACAGTGGTGAGGTACCTGACAAACACGGCTTATTACTCCTAAGATACAAGCCTTAACCTTCCCCAAGACTGACCACAAACTATCTTATGATTTTCTAGAGGCCGATTCATTAAATTTATGCAAAAAACCAGAAAGCTGCAAGCACTTGAGACTTTTTTTGCAACTGACAAAGTATCTGAGAATTTCTCTCCTGATTCAGTTAAGTGTTTCTTCTACCTGCTTACTTTGCTTACTGCCATGAGAATACATGCCTTACTAAAATGCCTTTGTTTTTTCCTTTCTGAATTCTTGTGCTTACCTGTAGAAGCACGCAGGTCTGAACACCAATATGAAAGTCCCCAATGTAGGAACAATGATAGTGGAATTTAAAGTTTTACACTGCTCTTCAAAGCAAGTTATGAAATTGATTCACACACGGTAATGGTAAATTGTTTTGAATTTGCAGTGTAGGTAGTGGAACATTTTTGGACTCAGACAGGTTTGGGTATTTAAGAGGACATCGATTGAAGGAAACAGTGGTCAATAATTTTGGTTTAGTAAGAGCAAAGTGTGTTGCAAATGGTATGCAAATCAGAAGGAATTCTATCCTTTGATGCTCCCCTACAGTGTAAGCCTCATCAGGCTATTTTACTACCCTTTTATTATTTACCCAATCCTATAGGTAGAAGTGAAACTTGATTTTCATTTTTAGAGAAAATTTGGGTCTCAGCAGATAAAATAAACTGAATGTTATCACTTCATTTGTGCATGCAATCAGGAATCAACAGCCTAGAATCTCACTAGTTTTTCAGATATCAGTTCTTCATATGACATTTTTGCTACTTATAAGGAAAATGATCTGACCATTAAATCTGTAGCCTTAATAGTTTTCCTAAGCAGATTATTGTAAAGATGTTCTCCATTCTCAGTGAGTATTTCATAAATTGAGTGTTAAGTCCTTTACACAGACAGTATCTGAATTTATATAGCACCTGACAACCTTCAACTCTGGGCATTACCGTAGTATTAATGCTGGTGAAAGAGTAAATTTTGAAACTTAAAAAAATCTGCAAAAGATCCTGAGGGCAAGTTCTATAGCCCTGAAGTCCAAGAACACTTTAAGGAGTGCAAGAGCACTGTGCTGGTTTACCTAAGTTAGAATAGTTGGAGGTATGTAACCACACAGCAAAACTTTCTGAAGCAAATGGTGCTTCTTTGACCTAACATGTTCAACCTCCAAATAAGTTCTGCTACCAAGGCCATTACCGTAGGTACTCAGGAGACAATAGGGAAGAGATAGCAAATCCTTCAAACTGCAAATTAAAGCACTTCTGCCAAATAGCAAGGCAATTCACAGTACAGTTCTGTAACTTGCCTGCCTTATAGATCAAGTCAGAGGTGAATGGCAAAAAAAAAAAAAAAAAAAAAAAGGCCCAGACAAACTATTTACAAACCTAAAAATAAAAGGATTCAAATCTTTTAATTGTCTTTTAAGTCACCTGGATGATTTTTGCTACAAACAGTTATCAGGGGAAAAGACGGATACATTTCACAGAATCTAGGCTTTTAAAACTGAATGTTATGCCTTCACATAATGCCTTTTCAATAGTTAATTTATACTATAAGTACAAAAACCAAGCCGCTGCAGAGCAGCCCATTTCGCCAGTATTGCTGATTGCAACCATTATGCACAGATGACCTGGGTTCTCAGAAAACATGAACTTGCCTTTAAATGGACCTTACATCAGGACTAAAACTTTGGGGTAAGAAAGCCTTATTACTTTTTTGCATATTAGTCCAATTAAGTTGGCAACTTACATAAATATGACAGCTAATGACCTTCCCTCCAAACAAGTTGAGATTGTTTTAAAAAAGAATTCTTGAAGCTACAGCCTTAAAACCACCAAACAGTGAGACAAGCCAGAAAGCTCTGAATCAGGACCACCAAATATAAATTTTTTGTATATTTTTCTTTAATGTAGTTGGTCATATTCCAGCATGAACAAGGTATAAAGATTCTTTGAAATCAAGAATGAACACCTGCTCCAAAGGAACCTGACATTTTTCTGTACCCCATTTGTATTGCACTGTTCTGGTATCCTAGAGTGGAAAAATAAATACTCCTGTGCCTGTCAGTAGGCAAGAATTAGAAATATGACCTAGAGTATGGTATTCTCTGCTTCGCAGAGCTCTATATGGACTAGAAGAGGAAATAAGTTGTATAGTGCTGGAGTTCCATTAGCCAATGTTAAGAAATGAAGGCTTCTGCTGACTATTCTGTCAGAAGTGCTGGGTCCAAGATTACTTTGCCTAGAACCACTTCTGACCAGTGGACATTGCTGTGAGTACAAACATTTACAGCCAAAATTACTTGACCCTGAACACTGCTTGAAATTAGATTAACATCCTCATCAGCCATTATTTTATTTCTGACTGGAGTGCGATCTTGGATCTCAGACTTTCTTCCTTGCCACTCAAACACTTCCTAAAAAACAAAATTTGTTAGGAAAGCCCTTTTTTTAAATAAGCATTTTCTGCTCAAAACTGTCAAAAAACACTCCACCTGCTCCATATTTTAAATACAGGCTTCCATGCTATGTGGAAAACCGCTGCTACAAGGTACCAGATTGTTTGTTTTTCAGTGTGCTGTTTCTCCACTCACTCTAATACGTGACCAGTCACCCAGGCTAGATTTCATTACCACTCTGTGGCTTAGTGCTCTCTGCTGACTGGCTTTCAGCCTCTAGATACATCCAATAGGATGTGCTAGGCTTATGCATTTAGGTGAAAGGCAGTGGCAGCTTCCTTGGCCTTAAAGCTTCTTCTCATCTTCATTAGTGTAACAGTCCTTTCCCCAGCATCTATCTTTTTGTAATCCTGATTAAGAGCAATGCTTCTAGTTTATGACACAATGCAACCAGTGATACTCAAATGGATTTCTGTTGGGTTAGAAGCAGATGAAAAATCTCGTTCAGAATAACACTCTAAACAGGACGTTTTTATTGTTAGTTATTTCACTGCTCCCTACCCTGAGACTACTGTGTAGGTACATTTCCTTATTGCAGATGCAGTTTTAATGTGATAAAGAGTACTATCAGAGCACCCACCTTCCTGCTAAACTTGCCATTTACAGAGATCAGAGCAATATACCTGTTTGTCTCTCATCATGGCACAAACTATTCGGTAGGTACAGCAGATATAATACTTTTCAGAAGCAATGCGCTTACTGCACAGGTCACAAAACCCTTCCCAACTTTTTGGTCTTTGGCAAGGAGAGAAGACCAACACTCTCAAAATGGTAGCTGAAAATAAGCAGCTACCATCAGAGTATCGATTTGGCCTGTGGCTCATTCCTTTGCCAGGCCAAGAAATACTTGGATGATCAAACGCAGGGTGCAGGCCAGGCAAATTGCCTTGGCAGCCTAACATATGGCCCACAGACTATATTCTATGTTTATCTAAAGTGATATTATCTAAATATCACTATATTTATGTGTAATGTTACGCAGGAAGTGCAAGCAAACATCTGTGCATATATAAAGCCTGGTAAAAGCTAACAACATCTTTTACTTTTTGCTGTATTGGAGCTTTCATATTTTTCCATTACCCAAACTCTTTACAATACTTCAGATTTTAACTAAAGCTTATGAAAAACCTTTTCCTTTCCTTCAGTCTTACGACACTTCAATTTTTCCTTCTAAAATAGCATCTGTCAGAGACTAAGAGCGTTGTGCAAAAAAGAAAAAGTAAAAAAATACTTTCCTATCCAAAACATGTGAATATAAATTTACTGAATTATCATAGTTCACCTGCTACTTCTATTTTTGAAGATTACATCTCGTTCAGAATTTCATTCAGAGTGCTTAATGTCAGATCAAATCTTGACCAGGAAGAGTTTCATGGAAACAGATTGCTCGTGCATAAAGATATACATTACAGGGTGTCTCACTCTACCAGAACTTTACACACTTGCTCCAAGATCCAGGATATTCAACTAAATCCAGAAGTCTTAAGAACTGTCCTATTTAGTGAAATTAATCTCAGTTCTCATTGGGTACATGGCTTTACTTTAAAAGTAAGACAAAACACTTTGAAAAGGTCAACACAGCTTTGAAGCAACCCATTGTGAACATTTAATCTTTTATTCTGTGCTAATAATCATTCTGGAAAATACTTTGAACATAATATGCCCAGATGTGTATTAGATAATAATTTAAGATATCGTTCTCAAATGGTATCGTGAGCCACGCCTAAGAATAGAATCAGGAAGTAAAATATGAAAGCCCTACTATGTTTTCTAAAGAAAGTAAATGAAGCTGCTGAATTAAGTCAAGATGGACAAGAAGTAAAATTAAATGTAACTCATGAAAAAAAAGAACTACAAATGTCCTATTATTATTTAGTGGAACACTAGCAAGCCACCATTCAAGATTAATCCATCATCAACAGAAATATTTTACTGAGGCAAGGACTTATAGCAAAGTCACCTTCATCGTTCATGGTGAAAAAGTCAATTGTCTTCAAATACATCACCACCAGTCACTCATGTTATTTAGCCTAAAAATCCCTGAACCCTGTTGCCAAGTACCACATTTTTAGACATACCTCAACAAAACAGTACTCCACCTGTTAAGCAAATATTATGTCTGTTTTAGAGTTCACCTTGTCTTTCAAAGGTAATGTAGAACTAAAAAAGTCCTGATAAAGAAAAGGGACAGATAAAAATTAAATCAGTGCATGCTTTACTTACCTTTTCCCCCTTGTGTACTTTTGGTACTTCTTCTATTACTGCGCACACTAGGTGGCAGTTACTAGCAAAGACAAGAAAAGTAATCTGGAATTCCACATAAAGGATCCACTGCTTTCTAAATGTGTACCTCAATAGTCTTCAGACTTTATCTGTAATTATAATACATCACTGCATCCTTTATGTTATGAAACTTACACAAAAAATATTCTTTAATTGCAATGTAAGGATCTTCAACCAAGCACAAACATTTGCAACTACGAACATCAAATCTAGTCTCTCACTTGTTGATTCTATTGGCTCCTGAAATCCTGTATGTGCTGAAAGGTCATGCTAGCAAAAACTCTGAACAGTGCAATACAACCAGTCATTGCTCTTCAGGTGAGTCACTAACTGTGATATGAAAAGGTCAAGCTGAAAGTAATACATGATATAACTAAGGGTAATCATCTTCTTCCATCCAAAGCAGGACAGAACACAGGAGACATATATTTATTTATATATATATAAAGTGCCTGTCCCCACATTGATAAACATTCTTTGGAACCACTCTTGACAGCTAAGGTAAATGACCAGGAGTCAGTCTGTTAGTTCCTCAGCACTTCTGTTTCCAACTAATTTAAAAAAAAAAAAAAAAAAAAGCCACAAGACTTTGCTGCCAGCCTGCCTGGCTGGTGTTTAACACTGCTACTCCATCAGAGTTATTTTCAGTTAAAACAGGAGATGGCCAAATAACAACTTTCTGTGTATAGTGTGTTCACATGACAAGGTTTTGATAGTAGGGGGTAGCTTCTGTGAGAAGCTGCTAGAAGCTTCCCCTATGTCCAATGGAGCCAATGCCAGCCAGCTCCAAGACAGACCCACCACCGGCCAAGGCCAAGCCCATCAATGACAGTGGTAGTGCCTCCGGAATATCATATTTAAGAAGGGGGTAAAAAACCCCTGCACAACAAACTGCAGCCAAATAGAGGAGTGAGAGCAGCAACTCTGCAGACACCCAGGTCAGTGAAGAAGGGGCAGGAGATGCGCCAGGTGCCGGAGCAGAGATTCCCCTGCAGCCCGTGGGTGAAGCCCATGGTGAGGCAGGCTGTCCCCCACAGTCCATGGAAATCCACAGTGGTGCAGATCCCCACCTGTGGCACAGGGAGGACCAGGGGCTTGTCACTAGGGGTGTGGCTACCCCACCCTGTGTTCTCAGCCCTACCTGAGGCATCTCAGCCACAGGTGCCACATGGCCCAGCCTGGCCTCTGTTCCTACAGGCAAGGCGCCTGGGGCAGGTCCGCTGCTGGCCCTTGGGCACCACAGAGCTGCTGCTCCCAGATTGGGCTGCACAGTTCCTGAGCCAAGGGAGCAGTGCCCACACTTTCTCTCTCTAAAAAAAGACATGGCACTTTGTCCACACGAATTGCCCGTTTTTCAAGTGTCTCACCTATCCTACCTGTTACAAGAACAATGGAAATGGGGCTGTCCTGGTTGCTTTTCCTTGAGCCTTCTGAAGTTAGCTATTGTGCTTTGAAACTGTTGTTGCCAATTGCCGCTTGTCTGATTTGAGTCCATTACAACAATTTTTCCTTTCATGTGCCACCTTGCTTTCTTTGGTGAAGCCTCTCCAACTCCCAGCAACACACTGGTATTTTAAAGTTACAATGTTGTAACAATTGAAAGTGACCCGTTTCATATCACTCAAAATCTGGCTATAAACAGTCTTTGTCTTACTACTGGCTTATACCAACTGTTTATTTCTCATAGCCTTGATTTCTTAATGGTATTACACTCAAACACATTTTATCCGGGGAGGCGCTGGCCCAGGCTGCCCAGAGCAGCTGTGGATGCCCCATCCCTGGCAGTGATCAAGGCCAGGCTGGATGGGGCTGGGAGCAGCCTGGGCTGGTGGGAGGTGTCCCTGCCCATGGCACAGGGGCTGGAGCTAGATGACCTTTAAGGTCCTTTCCAACCCCCACCAGTCCATGATTCTGTGATCTCTGTAGTGTTTGGGTTTGCTTTCATTCTAGCGCTAACATCAGCTTGCGTATTGCTCTTACCGTATTTCTAATTCATATACTCCTGACAGAATTATGTGAGGTGATGTGCTTACTTCTTTCAGTCATCTTTGAATACAAGTCAAAACCCAAAAGCAGTATCCTTTTAGAAAGAAGACTTCAACTAGATGCACATGAAAAATACCCAATTCTCTTTACTTGCCAAAAGCATTTCACAAAGCTCTTCTTTCATTTTGTGCTGCAAGACTCCCTTCTGGTCAGTGGGAAGCAATGCTTGCTATAGCCACTGTGCACGCGATTTACAATGCAAGTTGAGGCAGAGAGTATTCCTTAACTCTTATGCTGTATTTCTCAATTACTGAAAGATTTTGCTTGGAGTGATCCTAACTCCAGGGAGGGTTAGGTGGCCTCTTTAGTTACTTGGGTGTTTCCTTCAGCAAAAAAATGTGACAACTGCTATTTAGAGAGAATAGTGTAGCCTTCATTCACCGTCTATGTAATCTGTCATATCACGTAAGGAAGCGGGACAGTGACTCTGTTCTCAGCAGGGGACATCAGTTCCCCTCGGGGATGCAAGGAAGAGGCCAAGCTCTCAGCCAGCAACTGTTGGTACTTTGTGCTCACACACATGTCCCTGGCCTGTGCAACCGGCCACGCATGTATGTATGTGTGATGTATACGTGCTCTGTGCACATGTGCCTGCTGATCATACAGCTTCAGCCTCATTGCTGGAACCACAGCACTCTTGCCTCTCTCAAGCTTATAGAATCATATGTTTCGAAATCACTGACGCAGCTGAGGAAAACCCTGGAGAGAACCCCTATGTGCTTATCTTTACTGGCTCAGTGCATTCTTGTGTATGCTGCTACTTCATCAAAGAACAATCCAGATCACACCATTTTATTTACAGACCTGACACCTTCAAAATACTTGAAAATCAACTACCAAAAATAGCAATTCTTACCAAGACATTACTCAACAGTTTTGTGATTCAAAGTTTCATATTTGAAAATACACAGATTATTTCTTAACCGTTCTGCAACAAATAATACATAGTGAATTCCAAGCCACTAGACAAATATCCATGCTAAATAAAAAGTCTAGAAATGACTAGCAAAAAAGCACAGATCCCCAATTTTTGTTTTTGAAAGCGATTCTCACATTAGTATACAATTTTTTAACGAAATCCAACTTCTGCTCATTTTTGAGAGCTATGAAAAAGGCAGGGAAAAAGAAGAAACAAATGCACAGCAATCCTGAAACTACCAGAAAAAAAACGTTGTTAACTCCACAGGGTGGCGTGGGAGCAAGGAAGCAGAAACAAGGTGGCATCGGGGGCCAAAAGAAAACAGATTTGCAAAGCTGTCAAGATACTCCTACCTATGAGGAAATACCAACTTCTGGAAAAGACTAAACTGTTAGAGATGGTTTAATACCTGCATTGAAATTGGCAAGAAACAGCTCTGGGAGATGATTTTTCTTGCTGTAAATACGAACCCTACAGTTGAACATTTTACCGATCAGAATTACCTTTTACTGAAAGAAACCATCCAAACTGAATTCACATACAGTCCAGCTCACAGTCAGCCACTGAACTGTTCCACATCTGCAGACTTCACAATCCAGGATCCGTAACGATTTTGCTCTAAGTAGCTCTGCAGCAATTTTTTAGCTTTTTGGTACAATTCAGATTGAATCTAGAAAAAGAAAGATCTTGAAAGCTGTCAAGAATGGTTGTTAGAGACACCTGAGTTCTTTACTACCAGCATATAATACACACAAGCACAAACCTTGAAGAAAACAATACCTACAAATCTTACAGTTCTCTCAGCTGCTGACAGTGAGACAAAAGTGTTACAGACTCTAAAAACATACTCTTCTTATATGCCTGGATATTTACTGGGATGAGAGAATAGCTCTGTTGAACATTACTGCTTTTCAGCATCTTTAGAGTTCCAATACTACCTTGACACAGAAAATAAACACTTGCTATCATTCAGTGCAAATCTAAACACATAAACAAGCAGACAATTAGCAAGCCATTCTATTTTACGGTAGTTTTTGAATTATTTGAAAAATTACCTCTTGCACGTTCTAACAGGAGGAAAAAAAAAGATCCATACTTTATAAAAGCATAAGTTTCACCTAACAATTCTGGAATTAAAATATCTCTCTTGAAGGAGATATATTCCTCTCCTCAAGGAGAGGAAAAACCTGGAAGCATATGAAGTATAAGATGAGCCTACATATGTCTAAGTAGGGAGAGAATCTAGTGAACTGTGTTCACAGCAATCAAGAATCACAGTAGCTCCTTTAAATAATTTCTCTGTATTTTTATACCACGAAGGAAAGCCTGGGACCGATTGCTGCTTTCTGATGAAGTAGTCCTACTTTCCTACTCCACTGTGACATAAGAATCCTTGACAAGACCACACTGTGGTAGAAAAGTATCTACATATGCATGAAACAAACATAAAGAGTAAGATTGAAAATGAATAAACTGCCTCCAACCTTCTTAATAGGAAACTATCTTACGTGACGAAAATGGCCAGCAACCTCCATACGCCAAGGCACAAAACACGGCAGATTTTCATAGAGAACGGTTCAAGATTATTCAGTAGATTAATTCTACTTGAAAACAGAAATTTCAGACATTCTCAGGCAAAGATTATAGGCACTATGAGAGATCCCACTGTTCAGGTAAAGTCATCAGCAAAATAGAAAGTCACCCCTGGCTAACAAATCAGCTTTGAGAGTAGCACTAAGAGACTCTCTTGCTAAAACTTCCTGTCTCTGCCACCCCCCAGCTTACCTTAGCTTCATGGTACATTGCAACTTGAAGCAAATCATTCCGTCCTGCTTCCTTAGCAAGCCATCTGAAGCGACTAAACATTGCTGCCTTGCAAAGGCGACTTGCCATAAAAATACCAGTTTTGAATGGTGAACTACAGTCAAAATAAAGAGAGAATAATAAAACTCAGTAATACATTACAGGTATATTGCTTTGATCATTACAGGATTCCCCCCCCCAATGCTTTGTGAATATGATCATATGTTCCACTTTCAACATGCAAAGCTAATGCAAATCAGCAGCTATGAGAATTTAAACAAGTCAATCAACAACTGTTTTCAAAAGTGGAATTCATCTGAACTAGGAAGCTTATTGTTTTTCTGTATTGTGCAGACTAAAACACTCAGTACCATAGACAATGGAATAAAGATACCTCAATTCAAAGAGCTATTTAATGTCATGTCTTGGTTTCTCACTGTAAAGTTACAAGATCTTTAAAATTGTATCTCATCACAAGATGCGGTCACGGAACACAGGAGAGTCTCTCTCATTTGGGTAATACTATGGCCTCCACACATAGATTAAAAAATCACTACTCCAGTGAGCTGGCACAAAACAATAAGGCTAACAATTATTTACAACATAACAAAGAGAAATTTCTAACCTTTCAATGGTTTTTCCATTTAATCCATCCACAACTTCCAGTGATCTATCTGGCAATGACCAATTCAAACTAAGAGACTTCTGTTTGAAGTCTACTTGAATTGGGTATGCAGCATTTACCATGTAAGTATGACATTTGTTGACCATGTAAGGCGTGGGAAGCTTTGATGTAAGTGTATCATCAACACGCTGGTTTATAGCTATTTCCAGCCCTCTTGTATCTTTGCAATTTCCATTTCCTATTAAGCAAAACAAAATCAAATTAAAAGAAGAAAAAATAAGAAAAAAATTAATGCAGATGTTTCCATTGGTCTACATAATATTCATTTTTCTACACAAAATTAGTGTTTGGAAGAACCAGTTCCAACATTCAGTTCATACAACAAAAACTGTTTCACAGTTTCTTCTCCAGAGGCATCATTATTTTCATTGGATGCCTCTTTTTTGGAACAATTATTCTTCATCAACTCTTTCCATTCCTTGCAGAAGACAGCATTAAAATAGAAGCTGCAACACAAACTTTCATGTTCTAGATTAGAAAATGTGCTAGGGAGTTTGCCTACATTACTCCATATCCAACAGTATTTCTGACTGCTGACTAAGTATGCTTTGGTCCATAGCATCTCAAAGAACAGTCATAGAATTTCTATTAAATAGAATGGCAATATATTATAGATCATTATGATTACTTTGAATACCACTTAAGTGAGCATATTAGAAGTTTTTCTATTTCTATTTAAAAGTGCCCAAATTTCCTCAGAAGGAACAGGCAGGCTTTCACCAGTTCTTGTAAGATCCTTTGGAGTGCTTCATAAACCTTGTTCCGTGCTAGAAAAAGAAAAGCTGCTACACCTTCCATGTCTGGGGAACTCAGACCATGTACCAAGTCTCATAGTACAAATATTAACAGGAACAAACACCTAAACATCTTCAGGATAACAGCCATTAAATTAATTCCAGCACATAAATAAAAGCTACTGAAATGACTTCTGATAATAGTACAATCTTCCTGACTGCCGCTAAATCCTGAGAATTCACTTATCACCTTGGTAATCCCTATTCCTCAACATCCATTTGCATTAACCAATACCAAGGGGGAGGTGGCAGGGAGCACAGGCCATGAACACAACACAAAACTGAACAAAGACTTTCCAGTAGAGCTTGTAAGATACCCCAAGGTGAAACTGAGCACTTTCAGTTAAATACTGGCAGTTCTTCCACTGCTTGATTCTACAGTTACTTGACTTGTCACCTTTAAAGTCACCATATTTGACTGAACAGTTGCCACAGCATGTGTCACACAGTATTTTCTCAACACCTAAAATTTAATTTGTTATAAAACAATGCTGAATTTCTTCTGTTACTCTAATACATAGTAAAGGAAGGGCAATCTAGCAAGCTAGAAAAAAAAACCCATAAGGACAAAAAAGCAAGCCCGAGTTTTACATTAGAGCGTTTCAAAGATGAGCAGGAAAAAACCCCACCTTTTCAGGAAAATACTGTAATTATTTGAAGAACCACCATGGTTTAGTTCATGTTTTATAAAATGTGATCAAACTGGAACATGAAAACATACAAAGAAACCCCATTGAAATTCATGTTATGCTTACCTACAAGAATACTGTTGATATATACTGGTTCAATGAAGTGACTCAGCAATGCTCCCTGAACACCAACCACTTCCCATTTTGTTAATTTGTCACTAGCTGACATACTGCTTGTCCTATCAGTTCTATGTGGACAACAAACAGTTAGGTAAATCTTGCCTTCTACAGTCACATGAAGGTTCAGTTCTTCACGAGCTTCATAAGCATTGATAGATCCTGGATTGAGATATCTAAATTAAGACAAAATGAATTTCAGTGAGAAACCACTCTAATCAGAGGTTATTGCAAAGTGGCACCTAATACCATTTCTCAAAAAGCAATTATCAACAGGCACGCGTCTCACATTGCGTTCATTCAGTATGTGAAAATTTTAGAAGCACCACATTCAGCTGCTCAAGCGACTAGGATACTGAAGTTGGTGTTTAACTAAGAAATGGTAGTTCAACCTAATTGTGCAAACACTGAAAGAGATCAGCACATGCTGCAAACAAGCTATCACTTTGTGTCTATACTACCACAGACGTTACTTGGACACCGTTCATCTTTGAAAAAAGCAGCTGTAAGGTTGTTAATCCCCTTTAAAACAATTTACACTGCAATTCTTCAAAATATTTAAAACAAGGAGTTGCAACACATTAGGGAGACAAAACAGCAATTGTTCTGAAGCAAAACAAATTTTTCCTCCTTAACTACATAGGGATAAGAAGTCAAAGCCTGAAGCTTTGAGCTAACTCTCCCCAGTTTTATCATAACTTACAAAGTTATGATCACAGGTGCTTTTGCTTTACTACTTTATTAGAAAGCAAAAATTTAGTTCTGGCTTAAGTAACATACTACCACCTGTTCTAAGTGGTCATATTTTGCTACTCAGTAGACTGCTTGCAAGTAGCTCCCTTCTAAAAACAGTCTTTAAATAACTCTATACATAAGCAAACCTGCTGTATAAGAATACTTCCCAGAGTTTGTTTCAAGAGAGCACAGACCAGACTTGCCAAAAAGCAAGAGAATAAGCACTGACACTGCGATCCATCAACTACAACAGAGCAGCTCACAAAGAGCACCCAGTCTCACCAGCTATTTCTGTGTAAGAGCGGGCTGTGAACTGAACATCATCTGAAGTCTTCTGCAGGTCTAACAAGAGGGGCTCCTCCCCCTGTCAGCACAGCTTGCAGTACACTGCTCTACCTTCCCAGCACCCAAACACAGTATGAAAGCTGCTAGCTGTCTCACTTATACAAAAAATTTATGACTGGCTGATTTTCAGGGACATCATTCCACTGTACCACTGTAAGGGAACACAAAATAACGTTGCTCATAGTAACCTTGTAAAGCAGTGACTGCTGCTGCTAAGTGTCAAAGCTATTAAAGCCTTCAAAAATTTAACAAAATTTTAGAAGTGTAAAGATAAGCATAGAAGTGTATTTGTCCCATCAAGTTTCTCTCGTTACCTTTTTTCTACAAAGCAGAGCAGGAACCTACTGCTTCAGTTCAAGGTTTTTTATAGCCTAGGCCCATTGTGCAAAGGATGACATTCAGTCACCACATCCACTTGCTCAGTGGTTAAATTCATGACTTAGTATTTTAAGAGTATCTTGGGAGGGGGGTTAACTGCTAAGCGGGTATCTGTAACAAACAAAGAATCGTTCTGAAGCTATAACCCACGTAAAAGGCTTCTGTATCGTCACGTTGAGCTGTATCTCATACACTGATCACTATCACCCTGCACTATAATGCTTGCAAAACATGAAAAAACCCCACAGAATAGCCTCCCCCCCATATTAGAAACATGTAACAATGCATATTTTCCACACTCACAAATATGTTTGTCACTGCAGATAAATATTCCACTACAACACCTCTGAAAACACAAAGGCACTTACACCGGTGATTTTAACTGAGCCGTTCCTTTTGGAAGCTGATTCATGTAGAGATAGATAGCCGTATTTTGCTTTAGGGTAAGCAGCTTCGAGCCTGGTGGTGCGTGAAATACAGATTTTTCTGTCCTTGCTGGATTTTCGTTATAGAACAGCAAAAGATGCCTATAAAAATATCTAAAAAGAAAGCATCAAGACAAGCACAAAATACACTACTTAGTTTACAAATACACTGACATTCACATTTTATTCACACAATTTGAAAATAATCCAGAAGGTACTAACTATAAAATGCAAGTTCAGTTATATTGACATTTGTGAAAGTAAAACTGAGAACTGTCTGCAAGAGAACTGGTAAAACTATTGGTACACACATTCTTACCTAAGTAGAGAACGTCTTGCAGTAACAATGGCATGGCTGTCATGCAACACTCTTCCACAAGGTTGAAAGCACTGACTGTAATTACAGTCTCCTGTTCCTAAAGCTACAACTTCATGCCATCCACCTCAAAAAAAAAGCAAACCAAAGATAAAAACCCAACAAAAACCCACTGCATTTATTTTTACATGACTGTGGTGGGTTAAACTTGTCTGGCTGCCAGGTGCCCACCAAGTCACTCTCTCACATCCCCCATCCCCCAGCAAGTTAGACTCTATGATCTTTAAAGGTCTTCTCCAACCTAAATGATCCTATAAAAAAATAAAATAAAAAAGCTCATAGGTCAAGGCAAGCGCAGGCAGGTTGCTTGCCATTCACCACCATGTGCAAAACAGTCAGCCTGGGGAAGATTAATTTAATTTATTGCCAATTAAAGTAGGACAGTGAGAAACAAAACTAAAAGTAAAACCAGCTTCCCCCTACTCCCCCCTTCCTCCCAGGCTCAACTTCACTCCTGACTCCTCTACCTCCTCTCCTCCCTGCTTGAGCCGCGCAGGACTACTGGGAAGCATCCATTCCTACATGTTGTCTCTGCTGCTCCTTCCTCCTCACACACCTTCCCCACTCCAGCATGTGGCCTATATAGCTGGTCTATAGAGCCTTGCTCCTCTTTTGAGGCAGCACAAGGAAACACTTATGTAGGTCTTGGATATTTGTACCACTGTAGCAGTTATACATTGTGACAGAGCCGTCAGAACAAAGTATGTTAAAGAAGGAGAACTACCCCTTTACCAGCTCCAAAATGCGTTAATCTAAGGCTCTCTGCGAACACAGCCTGTTTTCTGTCCCCCAACACTCACTATCAAAACAGACTTGCCTTTTTCAATGATGAAGGCAGCCAGTGAGCTGCCACAACTTCGGTACTCGGGATGCTTGGCAGTCAGTCTGTTAAATACTTCTTGAACTGTTTGTGAAAGTTTTTGATGTATAAGCTGTTCTCCTCCTAAATATAATAAAAGCCAGCAAAACACAAATTTGTCAGGCAGTGTGTTGTGGGGGGAAAGAGGACACACAGACACAGGACGATGACAATAGACATGATCAGTTGCTTAGCAAACTATAAATGTAAATACATGGTAGAAGCATATCAACACACTTCTGGGATTCTGAAGACTATCAGGATAGAGATGAATAAATAAAGAACAGGAATATCTGAACACTTTATGCTTTTATTATTCATGGTAGGACATCAGGAATGTGGATCAAGTCTGATCATCTACTTCACGCAGTATTTCGAGTAAGGACAGAAATATTGTTTCCGTCACAATCATTTCACCACTTTAAGCAATTTACTGGAGTTGCGTCTGATTGTAGACCCGACAGTCAGTCTCCTACTATAGTGACACTAATTCTTACAGCGTTTTCAAAGACATGTTTACAATAACAGTAACTTCACTGAGATCAACTAAAGGTGTTAAAATGTTAAAAAGAAAAAAAAAAGGGGGGGGCAGGGTGGCAGAGAAGCAAGCATTTGCTGGGTAGTTTGAATCAATAGAGAAGAACAAGACTACTCCTTACCAAAGCAGATCCTTGATACACAAACAGGGTTTGTTGGAGTCCAGGGCTCGGCAGGAATATGGGGAGGATCTAAGAATTCAACAAAATTTCAAACTGTGATGGAAATTCTAAATTTCAAACATGGGTGTCACACTATTTCTAGAAAGTTAAAAAGTTTCCAATTCTCTAAGAATTTTCTTTTGTGACTTTGAAGTCCTTGTAAGCACAGAACCGTTTAGGCAGCAACCCTTAAAATAAGATAAATGTTATGGTAGCTCAATTCTTTTGAAAGTAGTTAACTCGGTGTTGAAGACTTTTAATCACAAAAATTCAAAACCACATAGATCAACTCCACATTGCTGTTACCTAGTGAGTAGCAAATCAAGGACAACAGCAACAAATAAATTAATTCCTTCAGTATTCTGCACTCTGCTACAAAGTGATGCAACTCCTAATACACAAAAGACAACGGAAAAAAACAGTTTCAGAACCATACAACAAGTAGCTCTGCCTAAAGGATTCAAGAAAACTGACAGAGGCCCTGATACGGAAGCATTTAATAAAACTACACAGAGGTTTTGCATAGGAAAACCTTAAGCCATGCTTTTCAAGTTCTTATTAGGTATTGCTAAGAATATTTACCTGATTTTTCAAAAACCTTTGCCCCTCCATGTTCCAAGTTAAGTAGCTCATCAAGAGCCAGTTTAGCTGCATTGAATTTAGATTCCTTCTTGTTTTTCCCAAGTCCAGTCTTGTAGCAAACACCATCTATCACCGCACAAAAGGCAAAATAAGGACATATGATATTGCCTTTAAAGGAGGAAAAAACCCAGACATAATTAGTGAAATTATTTTAACGTACTTCATCTGTAGCTTTATGTGCTTATATTCATTCCAGGGACAAGCAGAAAACAAGGAAGACAATTGTAGCAAAATACAATTCAAAGCTTTCACCTCCACAAGAACATGGGCAGCTTTCACTTTATGCACTTTTCACAGCATTCTGGTAGCAGCCAGAATTTTATATGATTCACCTGATCAAATTCTATACCTCAAGGATAAGCAAGTATTACTTTAAGAAATGAAGTACTTACCTGCCATGACAGTTTCTTTCAGTTCCAGTTGTGCGTGGTGCATTTGCGCAAACTGATGCAAGGCAGATACTGGGTTCATTGCTCCCTGTTCATATCTTGCAATGAAGTCCTCGATGTCTTTCTTTGCAGGAAGTGCTGCCAGTGGTGGAGCACAGGCTGCTTTCAAAAGAAAAGGTTCTGAAACAAAATTTAAAAAAGGACTGAACACACTTGCTTTTTAGATGCTGCTTAGAAGAACAAAAAGCAAAAACACTGACTCAAGCTCTATTGCTTTGTACTGATTTCTACACTGACACTAGCAATTCTGAAATGGCGCGTACCTCCTTTTTTTAAAGCATCAAAGCTTTTACTTTGAGTACTAAATCTACTCTGAATACAATCAGATGTTACATGTCAAAAGAACATATATTCCCATTCCCCGCCCTTGCAAACCAGCAACCAAATGGAAGTTGCTGATGGCAGATTCAAAACAATGGAGCCTGTGGTTTTTCACACAAAACTGTGAAACTGTGCAACTCTGTGCCTTAAGACACCACAGAAGTTTTGGCAACCATGCACACTTCAAAAAGCAGGTAACTCATTCAAAGAAAAAGAAACACACCCACAAAGAACTGCTGAATACAGAAACAGCACCTCTGGCCAAAACATGGCAAGAGCTGCACTGCACTGCACTCCCACCCCAACGGTCCCCCCCACGCCCATGATTACCCACACCAGGAACCAGGACAGCGGTGGGGTGGGTTATTCCATCTGTCCTAGCACTGAGCCCTTACGCTCTTCAGTAAACAATGCGAACCAATTCAGTCAAGTCATAAGAGGCTTCTACCAAATCTGAGGGGTCCTGAGGCAAACCTACTCTTCTGAGTTTTACAAGACAAAATCTTCCAAGGAGCACACTACTATCTGGACAGTTGTCTTTGATGTGGAGGTCTCCCACAGAATAACCAATTAACATTTCCTGCAGCATCTGCTTCTGTGAAGGAACGAGGTGTTCTTTCAGATTTAAGAGAAAAAACTAAGTCTTTTTCACTGTATCAACTCAAGGATGGATGGAATCTCCAGCCTCAGGACTACCACATACACACGCACAAGCACATCCCAGCCATGAACTAAAATAAAGTTATCTCCAAGTGTCATCAATAGATACCTTTACCTCGATACAGCTATTCAGAAAAGAAATTATTCAGAATACATCCTAGGGTATCTAGAACTGCAGTTAAAGCTGTTTTTCAATGAACTCTACGAAAATTCATGCAGCAGCACATCTCCTGTATTCTGGCAGCCTCTACAGCACTGTTAATGTACAACATGGAATTTGTAACAATGAGATGTTGCAGACTACCCTGCCTAACCCACAACAAATCTCTAACAAAGTACCAGCACTGAAGGACGGAGACAGAAGGTCACCCAATGCTGGAGAAGTCATTTAAGAAAATACTGTGGTAAAAAAAGAGTGGCAGAGGGCTGCAACCTTAAAAAAAAAGGTCGTTAAGTTACTTTCGCTAGCATTAAAAGTGCATTTCAATAGCTAATCCCTTCGTATCAACCTAAAGCCATACCTAACTTTTGCATCACCTCTGGTGTGGCGCCCCTGTGAGGTGGCTGCCGCTTGGGCCTCACAACAGCGGGCCGGGCGGGCTCCCTCAGCGGCGGCTGCCTGGGGGCCGCGGCGGGCCGGGCGGGCTCCCTCAGCGGCGGCTGCCTGGGGGCCGCGGCGGGCCGGGCGGGCCCCCTCAGCGGCGGCTGCCTGGGGGCCGCGGCGGGCCGGGCGGGCCCCCTCAGCGGCGGCTGCCTGGGGGCCGCGGCGGGCCGGGTGCCCCCCGGCGCCGGGCCAGGGCCGGGGGCGCCAGGGCTCGGCGGCCGCCCGCCGCCGCTGCTCATGCCTGGGCCGCCTCAGGAGGCCGGGCGGTGGAGCGACAGGACGCGGGAGCCGCGCCGCACACTGCGCTTCGCTTCTGGCAGCTCTTCCCTTTCGCCCTCCGCGACCCCGGCTCGGCAGCAGCCTTCCCTCACAACTCATGCCGCCCGGCCGCCAAGCGGCTGGAAGAAAAAAGGGCGGCGAGAGGGCTGGCCCTCGAGGGACCGAGGCAATTACCGCGGCCGGTCCCGCCCAGCTCTCCAGCAAGCAGCGGGCGCTGGAGGGCGGGAAAAGGCAGGCACGCGCCTCGCTCCAGCCGCGGAGGGCGGGAAGAGGCGGTCCTTGCCGCCCGCCCGTCTCTGCCATGCCAAGTTATGCCAAAAGCAGTTCCTTGATTAAACAAACAAATACCACAACCACCACCACCACCACCCCCCCCCCAAAAAAAAGGGGCCCTGTACAATAGTTAAATTTTATTACAAGTGTAATAAACTTAATGATTTTTTTTAGCACTAAGGCAATCACAGTTTCATAAGTTATATATATATATGTATACAATTTACACAAGTCTACATTGACAAATCAATTACCGGTCACATCAACGAGGGGTTTGTGTTATGGCAAATAAAGTTTATGAAAATTCACAGTTAATCTGCAAGTATTTTAAAGATGCAGGAATCATATTGCACGTAAGAAAACGGTGGATGCCGAGGAGCAGATTTACAGTGTTCCAGCTATTCCTTCACAGAATGTACATTGGTCATCATCATGCAAAAACTTCAAATACAGAATGGTATCATGTACCACGGTAAACAGTTACTCACAATGTAAGTTTTAAATAGAGTAGCAAAAAAGCTGTTAGGTTTCTCTTTAAACCATATTTAAATTCTTAAAATATCATAAAACACTTTGATAAAATCAAACGGAATTACAGTTGTCACATTCTTCTTAGTATTCTTCCTTGTCTTTTCCTTTCTTTTCCTTTTCATCCTGTAGTGCAGTACCGAGTTTCTTTATAAGGACTGACAACACTTTGTCCAAAGGATCCATGACACCGCGCTGCAGCCACTTGGGAATAGTAGTCCTCGCATGGTGAAAGCCCAGCTTCTGGAGGATGTAGTCAACGCCAACAGGATCAATTTTTCTCCCAGTCCATGATATTAATCTAGAAAACAATAAACAGGGGACAATCTCAAATATATAAATACAGCCCCTGGCACTTGTGCAAACAAACATGCATTTTTACCATTGTTACCCCTGACCCACTTGCATCCAACGGGCATGGCTTCAAACTTAATGTACACAGATAAGCTAAAGATGACCAATGGAATGACCTTTCAAAGGAAGAGGATGCTCAAGGAGGCAAAAAAACAGGACCAGGCTGCCTCCAGACGATGTTTGAACCCATGCATGCTTACTGCTAACACAACATGCCCACTGTCAGGATTTCTTTGGCCTGCACTGATTTGTTGTTTCAATACGTGAATGAACACTGAGGTCCTCCAGCAGTGTCAGCAGAGGTGGAAAAACCAAACCAACCCCAACACAGAGAAAAGTCATTTTCAGCGATTAAAAGTGTATATTGAGAGCAGCAAGTTGCTGCTGTATACGCTGTTCTTTTGTGGTCAGTTGAAACTGCCATATAGCAACTAGTACATGATACTTTTTTTATTTTAAGGTGACTGCTTAAAGAAGTCTTAAAGAACTGGAATGCTGAAAATGAAAACCTGCAAGATGAAAAAATACACGGCAGAAAGTGAATGGACTGCCGTAGCACAGAGTGAAACACGGTAATCTGTGGTCCTTAATGAGCTTAATTTTACTGTATCCTAATTTTGAAGAACCTCCAACAGGATCTTTAATCTCTGTAATTTCTCATCTAGAAATTAACTGATGCAATAGATAATTGTGTTATCCAACACTTGTCATGTCCTGTAGCCGGTATCTTTCATAGCAGTGCTAACAGCCAAAGACAAATCCGTAACACATCTGTGCACAAAGTTTGGGCCAAGCTGACTCCAAAGCGTAATCAGAGATGACGCTAAAAACTGTAAATTTCACTAAGGCAGAGATATAGAAAAATAACATCAAGTATGACTCATCAAAATGACACTCATTGCTAAGTCTGCAAGACTATGCAGCCTTTTTAGCTGCAAGCATTTCACCAAGAGGGAGAGAGCAGCAGCTGGAGTATAGATGCGAGTAAAGAAGCAATAATTAAACTCATAATTAAACACATCCATGTAGTTATTCTGTTTTTCCCATTAGGCTTTCATTTCTCCTCTATAAAAATAGCTGGGAGATGGTGTGAGCAGTGTAATGACAGTAGGCCCAGAACATCAACTCCCAGATTTTGAGTTGTTAGTTTAGTAGGGAACCTTTACTGGGTTTGGTTTCTTACTCCTTGTTCTCCCACAGACCTGTGTCCTTTAATAGCACGAGAATACTAGTGTAAGGTTGTCACTTGTACAGCAGATTTCATTTGAGGTTGACCTGATTATCCCTTAGGCAGGAAAGGAAACTCAGCCACGTGTCAATTCATAGACTAACGGATTTTTTTCTTGCCAGCATCTCATGGGAAGTCTGCAGTACAGTAAGTAGATTGCTTTCCTCCTATTGTTACCTAGGAACAGTTTTACATCCTGAAAGCTCCATTGGCCTAACTCAAGATAACTTTAAAGCTATCTGGATAACTTTAAAGATTACTTCAAATGTTCTAAAGTAGCCTAACATGGTCCCACAAAATCTTAGTCATCTGTTCAGAGCAGAGTTCACCATGTATTAATCCATTTAGTCCATTTTTATTGTTAGATCTACAATATCCATGTCCACATGATCAATCCTTTCAGGAGCTGAACAGCATCAACTTGGAAACACATGTCATTTGCAGGACAGTACCCACAGGTAAGATGCACAGACAAGAGAGTGCAGGTAAGCCTGCTTGTTACCTGAGCGTGGGTTCCAAATGCCAAGTATTGCACATAAATTCTCTCCAGTCAACTGTAGTGTAAGTAATGCTTTCCTCTGCCTCTTTGTCAGCGGAGCTGTCGTCTAGAACACCAACGGAGTTTTTCTGCCCTGGACGAGCAGCCAAAATGCGAGGAGGAAAAATTGCTACAAAACAGAAAGAGGGAAAACCCCACCCCAAGTCAGTTACAAGCATCTCACTTGAATTCTCTTTGCACATCATTTAAATAAAAGAAAAGCACAAATTAAAAAAAAACAAAACACACCACCTTGTGGTTTGGTTTTACAGAATTTCTGGCAAACAGCTTTGATTTGAATGAAGTGCTAGTAAAAAATATCTTATGAAAACTGTAATAGACACTGGATAATACTGGAATGTGGGATTCTTCCTTCTCTCTGCCAGCCCAAGGCATCCAGATACAGGGGCTTTCTTCCAAATTCAATTCAACAAAGCATATATATTACATTCCATAAACGAAGTACGGACACACTCCTGGTATAGAGTATTTTTATGGACTGACAGAGTGTAGTCTCTGAGAAGGAGGATGGCGGGGGAATAGTTAAGTTAAATCTTTGTCCTGAGGCATCAAGAGGACGACCTGAACCCAGCTCTTATTGTTTATTCATCTTAAGCCTGCAAAAAAAATCTCTGTTTGGTGCACTTCACAAATACATCAAACTCACTTGTCTTCAATTTGCTTTTCTTTGCAAAGACCACACATTGCTTAAGAACGCATGCACCAAATTTCAATGCTGCAACTGAACATATTCACGTGGAAAAGTAAAGCATTCTGAAGTCTGAAAAATGCATGTCTCGAAACACCACTGATGAAAGGACTGCAATACAAGTAATGTAGCTTCCTAAAGCAGTTTGCATCTGCACATAACATCTTACAAAAGGAAAGTTAAACTAAACACCAGGTGTCAAAACAGGAGCATGATTATGACTTGTAGTAACCAGCACAAGCTCATCAATAGTGGGTAAGGAACAGAAATGCAGGAGTATGTCTATTCTCTGCAGCACACTCCATGTAAGTGCTGCAATGGAGCTGAGCTGGCTGAATGGTTTTTGAACAACCTACTGTGCCCACGCAGTGTAGCAAAGCGTGCCTCGCTGAGTACAGCTCCCTACACAGTGGTGGCACGTCAGTGTAGTGATACTACAAAGCTTTTAAGTTTGCCTGCAACCACTCTGCTTCCATTCCTACAGGAGCTGACTTAAAATCAGCTCAAGTATTTTCTGAACTTTGTTACGCATTTTGAGAAGTGCCAAACTACCTCTTGGCTTTCAGTCCAAAATAACCCAGAAAAACCTTTTTGTTATTGTATGGTTAAATTTCACTTATCAGTGATTGAAAGAGCTAACTATCATTTCATAGCATGAAGTTCAGATTTCAAGAATAATTAATAATATTTCTGATGATTTCAATGGCAGCAAAGTTAGGCTTAACTTTTTTTAAATTAAATCTATTTTTAACAAGTCAGCTGTTCATAAAAAGTATGATTTATTTCCTACTGAATAGTCTGACAACTGCAGATTGTCACACAAGTGTGGTAAAGGAAACAACTTACCTTTTTCTTTTTCTTTTAGATAAGCAGATACCAAGTCATGCAGAAACATAATCAGTTCAGCATCCATAGTCACACAAATGTGGTCTGTAAATTCAGTTACTACACTGCACTCCACCTTTGGTTTAACACTTGTATCTACAGTCAGATAAAAGCAGTATTAATACGCTTCTAAGGACAGGTGGTATACATAAAAGTACACAGAACGTGAACACAACAAATCTGAAAATAATACTGCTCTTACTGAACCAGAGACTCAGAGAGGAAGGACCACAATTAAGAGCTGCGTTTAGCAGCCTCAGCACTTTTTAAACAGTTTTCCCATCAAAGTAACATCTGGTATTTTGTAAAAGATATTGAAAACAAAGAAATACTACCGCGTACCAACCCTGATCGTGCTCAACATGGAAACTCAAACTAGAGCAGTTATCTAGTGCTCGTGCTACACTGTCAGTGCATGATTTTAGACAATAAGAAAACCTAATAGCAGATTTTGCTAGTTTGGCTATTAAAAAACAACCAAAACCCAAGAGGTTGACTTATCCAGCAGAATTATGCAGGACCAGGTATGGAGTAAAACCACAGCTGAGCCAAAATAACTACCTACATTTATGTCTTATACCTTCAGAATTCTTATTTTCCCACCAGTTCCAACTGCATCTGAAGATAACATTTTGAAAAGAGCATAAAATGTAGGTACCCATCTCGTGTTCCGTTTTCAGAATGGCCCACTTTTAAAATATTTTAATAAGAAAAACAACACTCTAAAAACAGCCAACCATGCTGAAATGTTCATATTATTTATCTTAGGAAGTTTTTTTCTATAGTGACCAGTCTCTGGACTAGATCTTTACTTTATCAGCAGAACTCCCTCCACGTATTTTTACGAAATGATACCCTTTCTTGCAGATCTGCAGTAATTCTCAGATTAAATCCTCTTCTTTTAGCACAGTAGCTTTGTATTTAACTCCTCATTTATGACAAATAGCTTTGGACCAGGAAAAAACAAACTGTTTACTGCACCTTGTAATGAAGGCTCCTGAGGCTCTTGAACGTGAATGGATTTAAAATCCAGCTGCATCCTTGGCAATGCAAAGATGGTTTCAGTTTCATGGTTGTAACTGGAGCCACCTCTGAAGCCACTTAGCAAGCTTGAGCTTTTCACTGTTGTGCTGCTCTCTGGGTTGTTAGCATCGACATTTCGAAGCAGGTTTAGCTCTACATGGACAACAGGAAATTGCTGAATTCAGTAGTCTTTATTAAAAAATGGTTCTTGTCAGCACTGAGGGTGACAAATTTTCACAAAATGCATCTCATAACGAGAAGGAAAGAAGTGTCAGAACCACAACATCCAAGCACTTCTAAGAATCTTTGCTAGTTTTTTGGAAGCTTAAAGTCCATATTAAAGGAGGAAAAGACTGGAACTACTGCAAGGCCAGATACATAAACATGCTGTACATTAACAGAACATTCTGGCTTTACTGCACAGTTTGAAAAAGGACTTGGCTCAGTAACACCTCCAGCTGTTCAGCATATTGCTATGCTTCATTCCACAGTTCACCATAAGGTTCCCAAGAAGAAACAGCTTACATCATTTCAAATTCCCTTCTCCCTGTAGCCTGCTTGAAATTTAGCAGCTGTTGAACAGCACCATCTGCACTGCCTGGCAAGCAGACAGATCCCAAAACTTAATGAACGTTAATAATCTAACCTTCATTCCTTGTGGCTGTAACATAATTGAACCATTCTTTCACGCTGGCAACACCATGTGGGGGGTTTTCATGGCGGCGCCTCGTGATCTTTGTGATTGTCGCCATAGGGCTTTCGAGGGCTCCACACGGTTTGGTGACCATAGTGTTATGGCCCAAATGGAAGTCCAGGGTTTGCACAATATATGTGGAGTGTTCACTAGTACCTGCATTGAAGGTGTGGGCAGCATAGGGTAAGACAGAGGGGGAAAAAAGAGAGAAAAAAAAAAAAAAAAAAAAAAGGAAAAGCAGCTTGGTAAGGGTGGCAGGATTTTTCCTCTCCTTGCACAGGTATATAACATGAATAACCAGTATGGCAGTGGCAGTAAAAACTGGTATGAAGCTTGCAAACAACAGAAAAATTAAATCCTCATTAGCTACAGGCAGTAGAAACTTCACAATATGAAGACAAATATAAGCAATAAGACAATCAAAATTCATCATACAGAAACACAAGGAGTACATAAACACAGACATGCAATCAACAAGGCCAACAATCCACTTTGTAGGCACATTATCAGGGATATATCTAGTGTATTTGAAAATGTACTTTGCATTATTCCACAGATAAATCAAACTGCTAAAGATGGAGAGGGAACAAGTTATTATTTTAGGTAAGCGGTAAATTTTGGGGAAAAAAATCTTGAATTGCAACTTAAAAGAAGATAATCTTTCCTTTGATTTCTTCTCACCTATCAATACTTTCTTAAAATGCATTTAAAGGAATTTAGAAAAGATAGGAAATGGTTTAAATTACCATCTTCCCAAACTTTCTGGGCTTCTGTCCAAAATGCAATATTGGGTTCTTCAAGGTGAAATAAGGCCCATGATTTGGAGCGGAAATTAGGTCCATGAAAACAAGCCAGTGTCATATGGTTTCCATGCAGGCTCATGGATCCTCCAAATTGCATTCCATCTTCTGGCAATGGCATCTGAAATAAGGATATATGGCACCCAGACACCACTTTCAGAACTCCTGGCCAATGGCGATGATGGGCTGCATCCAACACTAGAAAGTGAACATGCAATAGCAAGAACAAACTTTAGGAAAGAGAAAAATACAGAAAAGGCTGCTGCCATATTTATATTTTTATTAGAACCATGGAATTATGAGCAATATTTCGTAATCTATTTCATTGACTGTTCCATCTTTGTGATCTAAGGTGGTTGTAGCTTAAGAGTTCCTGAACAAGCGTACTTGGAAATCAATGACTTCACTCACTGTCTTCAGACTAATAATGGTTTCAGCTCATAACCAATAGAAAGTAAGAAGAACGTCACACTTCCACTGCCACTCAAAGTAAAACTTTTCAGAAAGACTTCAAAATAGACTTTGAAAAGTATTTCAACTCTATTGAAATAGTATGAAAACTGAAAAAAATATTTTTCTATTTTAAAATACATATTTTTAACTAACCTCCCAAAATAACATAAGTTAGTTGTTATTGTACTCCAGGTCTAGCGGGGTACTCGAGATATTAGCGTCCTTCATTGAAAGGTTATTGCCAGCCCAAATTGACAGGAAAAAATGTACTGAAGAAACTATTTCAAGCCAAATAGATATAATTGCACATATAAAGTTGCTCATATGGATTTTCGCAATTAAAACACCTTACTTGGGAAGTACATTAATTTTTGTACCACTTACATTGCTCATGTGAGCTTCTCTCTAAGTTGTTGGCCATTGTCTTGGGAGGCAGATAAGGAACAGGTCCCCAGGTGGACAAAGCTCGCTTGCTTGTATCAAACTGCTGAGTAAAGAACTCCTGGAGTTTCATTCCTATTTTTATTAGGTCTGGTGTAGTCGATCTTGAAATCATCACTTGGAAGATATCCCATTTCAAGTCCCCATGGACAAATATCTCGCTAGATATTAAAAACAGCAGGAATGTTAACAGTTAATTTATTTCCTACTGAGAAAAAAATAATCAAAGAACAAACCACAAAACAGTCAACCTTTGCTTTTTAGCAGACGCTTACATTTTTGGTTAGCGATACTGGGCAGAAGACGTATAGGCAGGATTTGACCTTATCAACAAACGTGATGCATTTTAAACACAGGAAGCAGTATTACCTTTTATCAGACATGCTCGAGTCCAAAGCATTATACAGGTTAATTTTCCATTCATCCTGTAGTTTAAGATCAGCATTACTGAAGATTCCCATTAGGATACTGGACCCCATATAGTCAACACGTGCTTCAGTAGAACCCATGGTAATTTGAATTTTATGGCTGGGCTGTTGGTTCGGGTGTTCAGAAATATGAGCTGAAATAGAACCAAAGCAAAACAGAAATATAACATTAAAGAAAATCAGTTTTTCCATTGGTATCAGCCTTATGCCATCCACATGACACAGAGGGGCTGAGAAAGCACTAGGTTTTTTCCAGATGCATGGGGAGGTGATGACTCTGGTGTAGCGCCAGAACACCCAGCCTCTTTCCAAAGCCTGTTTTGCATGTCCCAGACCATAAGCACTTGTGAAATTCTAGGAGAAGCTGAAATGCTATCAAATCTTTCAGTTGCCATCCGTCCAGACAGCTGAGAGGGGCTGGAGGGCGGCATAAATAGGTAGTGTAATTCTGTAGCGAGCTTAGGACTGAATCAGCTATCCCTTCAAAGTGTGCTTCCTAGTCAGACTGCATGAGTAAGAATCCAAAGGTTTTATACGGTAGCATGTTCACAAAGTGAGGTACTGTATATATGCTTCAGTTTTTCACATTTGTTGTCTGAAGCATATACTAATACCAGGCAGCTTTCCAACTTACCCACCATCTCCAGGGTATTAACATCTATGGTACCTCCAACAACGCCCCCTCTGGAGTCCAACTGTGATCTGCCCAAGCCAACAGACATGCTAATTTCCCGATCTCTGCTACTACCCACAGACAGACGACCCTGGCTTTTCAAACCACTGGTGGTCCACCTAGAACAGAGGTGAAAACAGACAACAATTTTCCAGGCTGTCCAAAGAGAAACTGAAAATACTGGACAGCAGCAAATATCATGGTTTAGGCATATGTGACTTCAGGATTAAGCATCCATCAGCATTCATGAGGGGCTTCACAGCTCAAAACTGAAGTAGTTTGGATCTTAAGAGCTAGAAACAACAGGCTGTTTACAGTCTATGGGGAAGATCGGGTTTTTTTGCCCCCAAAACAACACTGTCTGTTTAAAGATGCTTGTTCTCTTTTATACTTACGTTGTATTGCCCATTACATTGCTCATATTCATTTGAACATTTAATTGCTTTAGGTTCATAGCAAATACAACCAGTGTTTCCCATGGTGTTCCTTGCTGGCTTCCAGCTTTATTTGACTTATTGAATGGAGTTGATGTTTTTGAGAGAGTATCTAAAGAAAACAGTAGAGAGAAATTTAAATTATTCCACATGCTAGGAAAAACTGCCAGAATATATTTGTTGTACATATTGTAAAAGCACAGGCTAACACTGTATTTAAGAAGTGCCACAAAACTATGAGTGAGAATAAGTGAGAACTAGAGGATTTGCAATATGTGTTGCTTCAGTTGTCACAGAAATTGACTCATTTTACACTTTTATTTTTACTAATGTCTTTAAGAGAAACAATTTTTAATTTGCAGTCAGTCATGCAAGAGCATATTTTAAATCATTTAGCTGTCTGAAAATACCAGTTCATTCAGAAAACGAATTATTTGAATTTGAATATTCAGGTGGCAGTTAATTGCACAAGTGCAAAGTCAGAATTTCAAGTATTAGCATATTCCTTGCTCTTTTTACAAAAATCATGGCAATACTCTTAAATCCTGTGTAAAACTGCATTTCCTATCAACAAGCCAGTCTATCAGTCATAAACCCTTCTCCAACTGTGTCTTCTCTGAAAAACTATTCATACATAACATCTTGCTTGCATTTTAAACAGACCAAACACCTGCCTTTTCTTTTCTCAGACATTTTTCCTAGACTAAAAAAAGCACCATACTTCTACATCTCCTATCCATATCTAATGCCCTGTGAACAGCTACACTGCTATGAGACAATACAGCAACATGTGTAGTGAAAGAAATGAAAAGTTACTTTATTTCTTATATGGCCTCTTATTTAGGCCTCTTAGTGCGAGCCTGAAGTCTCAGATGAAATGAAATAACTGACGTCACCTGTGAGCTGTGATACCAGCCCTCTGCTAACAGCATGGTAACTTCTTGGATGAGAACTCACGGCCAAGAAGATGATTATGTAATCAAATTAAGCTGGAGAACCCACCTAATCCCAACTAAACAAATCCTGCTCTAGTAAAAGAAACTGCAGTTTTATAGAAAGTATGCTAACAAACTACACTTTGATTCATCCGTTTCAGACATTTTCCTTTCTCTAAGCCATTGACTCTGCACTCCCAGGCACAGTGGAAAATAATATTTTATGGTTGCTTTCTGCAAAGCAGCAATGACACACTTCTTTCACACGACTGCTGGAAATACTTTAAAAAAATAAAGATCACATTGTCTGCTAACCTCTCTGAGGCACTGAAGAGTCAGACACACTCCTGGATCTTGTAACAGCAGGAGACTTTAAGCTATGAGATGCTGTCCCAGGTGACATACTGCTGCTTGCATTATGTTCAGTAAAAACATTAGGTGACTGTGCCATGTGCGTGAATGAAGCAGACTGGCAGGGCTGCTCCCATGTCCGACAGTATGCTTTCCGTGACGATTCAGGAGACAGATGCTGGCTTACTCCTTCAATTGAATCTGGTGTTCCAGGACCCGATGCTACTAGAAAAAAAGCAGCAACATGAAAGGCAGAAAAACTACTTCATTTTTGTTTAACAAGATCCTCATACACTAAGAAGTATTTGGACAGTGTCAAAATATATTTTGTTTATTGTAACTAAAGGTTTTCCTCTGTCTTCATTAACATAAGCTCTTTAAATAATTCCATGACCTATTTTAGAAATTTTCCATTTCTTCATTCTAGGATTTTCTATTAAACTTTTGAGAGTGACTGCATATGGAATAAGTTATAATACATTTATATCTAGTCACATATGTAACAATACCCAGGTAATAGATGTTTATACAACTCCTACTATAACCCCTTGTACAAAAAGGTTTAACACAATAAGAAGCAGTGCCTTACCTGGAAGATTTATTGTTTGATCACCTAGGAAAAGCCGTCTAGCAATGCTTCTCCTGTACCAAGCCCTTGGGAAAGCTAGAATCTCACTGAGGCGGCGCATGTCGTATTTAAAAGAAGCAGATCCAATATCACAGACCGCTGAAAAAGAAAAAACACATGCTGTAAACTCTCAGCAGTAACAGGTTTTGGTAACCACATCTAATTAATAGGTGTACAATATAGTCAAATACTTCTTTACCTAGCAGTATAGTCTCTACTGAAATGAAAAAGCAGTTTTACTGAAGTGTTGCCTTTTCTCCACATCCAGGATTAGATACAACCACATTTCATAAAGGCAAGATAAAACCTAATAATACAACTGATGTTGGGTCCTACTTGTGTCGTATGTGCCTCAGACACCTCACCTGAGGGCTTTAATGGCAACCATTCTGCTGTTTGCCCAGTAATTCAGGATCCTATGTGCAGTGAGGAAAAACAAATAAATAAGAAATCTTTAAACTCCACTTCTACTTCAAGGTTCCTTGAGTACTGAGGAGTCCAGCTCTCACTGTAGCTTCACAGGCACCAGCTGGTGAGGTGGCAAGGTGGTGAATTTGACAGGTAGTAAATGAACACAGACTGCAGAACTGTATCACTGAGTTAAACACACAGCAATGCAGTCAGAATTAAGATAATAACACACAGCAAATGTCAGACCAATTATAAAAAAAAATAAAAGAAAAAATAAAAAAGATAATGAAGAATGCTAAGGTGGCAGCTTGTGAAGGAGATTCAGCTGTAATTTTTAATATGCACAGCTATCACCTCTATAATACCACTCTTAATTGTGGTAGATAATCAACTTTGATTTTTTTTCCCTCTCTATGGGAAGATTGCTTCAAAACTAGACTATTTCTAGTTTTCATATAAAAAAAAAAAAAAGAAAAAAAGGATGAGTATCTGTAAAAGATTTTGTCCTATTCAGGTAGCAAGAGAGAGCTGTGAAATACCTGTTTCTGAAGAGAGGACTATGAAATGGGTGTTTAGTGCTTACCAAACTAGGTCCAGCTGAAACCTTAACCAACTTTGGGAACAAATGTATCAAAAGGTTTTATTATTATTGTACTGGTTTATCTGTTACAAAATGTATTAAGAGACAAATCAGCAAGGAGAAACAGTTTGTTCATCCTTCTGTTCTGATGGAAGGGTGACACAAAAGAGCATTCACACTAGGGCACTGGGGGGCTGCTGAAGGTCATCCCCTTGTTGCTCACTCCTGTTACGTGGAGACTTACCGAAGCTGTGCTATATAGGCACCGTGGGCATACTGCGACTGCTTTCTAACTTTAGTGAGCAAGTTAGTGCAGCGTAACAGATGGAGAAAACCCAGCAGAATTCCACCAAACAAGCTGAAAAGAAACCCAGACCAAAGGCCAACCCTCATCGTATACTTTTTTCTTAATTATTAGTAGTCCCTTCAACTGATTGGTCTGAGAAACATACATTGCTGGATTACCATCACTGCTCTTGATCATCAGCAATAAAACAGATTTGCAGTGGTACACCAAAATGAAATGATGTAATTCGAGGATTTCAAACCCACTATTTTAACTCTAACAATGCATGACAGTGAGGAAAAAACGAAAGCTTTTAGGAAGAAGGATTTTTTTTTTTTTGGGGGGGGGGGGGAGGGAACAAGAACTACTAGTATAACTAATATAAAAGTATTTACAAGCTAACCAAGGCTACCAATTTTGTCACGTAAAGAAATTACATAAACAAGAACAGATATTAAATGTTCCATCTCATTGCCATTTATGTAGTCTCGTATCACTGCACTGCAGTCACACAGACTTCTGGAGCTCTCCAGAAACAGGGCTAAAAAAATAAAGGGCATAGATATTGCTCAACAAACAATACTCTTCAAAGACTAGTTTCTCAGGTACAAAGCTAATGTACAGAACAGCACTTTATCTGAAGAAAAATATATATTGTGCAATTAGGTGGAAAATAACTACCTTGTTTTGCATGCTAAGAACTTACAATAAAGTTGACATACTAAGATCACTACTAAATAATGACCTGAAACCACTTCCTTCTGACAATACCTGGCAGAAATATCTGCAATACAACTAAAATGACACCTAACTTGAAGCTGACTAAACAGAAACTATGTAGGCTTTATCGCTGTTGTGGGTTGGCTGCAGCTAACAGCCAAATGCCCACCGAGCTGCTCACTCGTTCCACTCTCCTGTGGGAGAGGGAGAAAACAGAAGGCAAGCAAGGAGGCTTGTGCATTGAAGCAGCAATGGTTTCACAGGGAAAGCTTAAGCTGTGCATGCAAAAGAAGAAAAAAAAAAAAATTGTTCACTGCTCCTCACTGACAGGCAGATGTTTAGCTGTTTGCTGGGAAAAAGGGCATCAGCACACTTAACAGCTGCTTTGGAAGACAAATGCCATAACCACCAATATCCTTCCTTCCTCCCACTTTCCCTGAGCTTTATTACTGAGCACACCATCATCACATGCTATGGAATATCCCTGTGGTCAATGTGGGTTGGCTGTCCCAGCTGTGTCAACCCCAGAGCAAAGCAGGAAAGAGAGAAGGCCTGTTCAGCCACAGCCAACACACCTGTGTGTTACCAACACTACTTCAGCCCCAAATGCAAAGCATGGCACCATACAGGCTGCTACAAAGAAGGCTAACTGCATCCTAGTTACAGCCAGCACAATCTCAGAATATTCAAGAGTCACGTTAAGTCACAGGGACTGATGTCAGAGATGTGTTTGAGCAAGTCATTTAGTTGCATTACATGAAGCAGGAGGCTAAAAAAGTGCATCTGCAAATAGGTACTCCGAGCAAAACCTTTACTACGTGGTACAAGTAGATGGCTCTCACATATCTACAAAAGTGCTGAGAGTAAAGACAATCACTGGAACAGCAGTTCCGTAATTACCTGAATAGATGGGATTAAAAGTAAACAAGCACTTACCAGATATGTTTATCAATGTAGTATCTATCTTGCTGGTAGCTTTGCTTGCAGACTGACTCTCAAAAAAGGAGGAACCTCCTGAACGCCTTATTCGTGACAGGCTGACTTTCACAAACTCAAGGTTAATGCTTAAAGAATCCTTCCGGCCAGTGACCGAAGTTGGCTCCTCATCCACATTGCCTAGAAACAGAAAGGAGAAAGTTTAATCTTCCATGACCTTTTCAAATCTTCAGCTCAGAAAGCCATGCCAAACTTAAACAATGTTCATTAAACCAAACAAAAACTTGTTCTGTACCTAAGGCTCCTGACCCAGGGGTGAGAACAGTAACGGCAGATTTCTGTTTTCCAGCTCCATATGGATGGAACACGTAAAGGGAAAAGTCAGACATGCAGGCGGTAAAGCTGAGGCCTGAGGAGCTGCTACTTGAAGTAGTTAAGTCCGACTGGCTGCTGCTGTGCCGCGTTCTGCCAAGGGGGCTGCCGAGTCCAGGTGACGAACCTGAGGTCACATTTTTTTTGAAAAAGTTAGCTTCAGTACAAAAAAATTTTCAAATGTGAAAGAACACTGACTGTTAACAGCAATATTAAACAGACCAAATGCACATCAAATTCTGCCCTTGTAGCAGCAATGTGGCTTAAATAGTCTACGTATCGATGCTAGCCTTTTGCAAGAGATACCTGAACTTGCTTAACCGATGCAAGAAAAACTCCAATATACTCTACCTACACAAGCTTTTACGGGAAGCTAATACATCATGAAGAAATCCCACTGAACTCACTAATACGTAAATGCCTAGCCTTAAGGCATGTAAAAGCTTAACTTCTCCTGTAATTTTAGACAACAGAACATTCCTTTTATTTATGCTACAAGCTGTATATAGTGTCAGCATTCATATACGTATTACCTGGTCCTCCAGATTTACTAACTGAATTCTTTGAGCCACTCTGTGAAGTACTGCCAGCAACTGACGTATTTTCTGATGGGTACGTTGTGCCTAATGTTTCCAGTTCTCCTCGGTTTGAAGAGAAGACCAGATCCAGGGAAGGCAGCTTCAGCATACATTCAACTCTTGATACTGGTAAGCAACTGAACTTGATTTGAGAAGGCTGAAAGACAGAAAGAAAATAAAGCATTCAATGAACGAATATGAAATACTAAAAACATCCCAAATTTAACATATAAAGTGCTTTTATATTTTATTAAAAAAATGTATTTATTTTTTAAATCTAAGCAAGTTGAAGTCTTTTCACATTGGTTTTAGAATTAGTAACGTAACTGTATACAGGTTGATACAGATACACTCATTTCAGGCAATCCCTCCAACACCAGAGCTATTATTTGGACCAGTTTTTGGAAAACTTAAGACACAGGAAGCCTGGACGCAGAAGAGGATGTGTACATCCCCCTCTCTTTCTCCTCGTCAAGTCAATACATAGCTAGATGAGCCTGCAAGTAAAAGCTGAGAAAGGCTACAGATTGTAGTGGTTAATTTTCATAGGCATACAAAAAAAGAAATAAAAAAAAGCAATTTAGAACACATTGTTCAATTTGGGAACACAATCAAGGAAAAAAATTTGTTTGGGCAAAGTGGAAAAATGTAGTAGCAACATTCAGGTCAAGCTCAAGTACCCTGAATCACTCTGTGGTAGCACTTATCTCTCTTACACGCATAAAAAGCCCAGAAACATCACATATTAAGCAGTATGAATAACGCCTTGTAGATGATAACTGTACATTCCTACATTTTCCATATAAATTGAGAAAAGCTTTAATTATTATTTTTGGTTTGTAATGGTACCTATAAACAATGGATAGAAATACTTGTTATGAAAGATATTTTTTAAAAAAATCCAAAAAAGACAAGGCAGAAATAATGATTAAAAATCCTCAGAGCTTTTGTGACTTCTCAAAACAGTTCATTTCTTTGGTCTCCACAGGACTAAACTACATCAGAACTTCCGCTGCAAAACTCCTTTACCATCACACTAGACATCAGTATCTCAGAAAAGTCACTTGAAAATATTTTTTTATTTTTAAAAAAGCACACTTAGAAGCATGGATTGTGTCAAAGACTGTGACTGAAATTACTTCCTATACTGAATGTTGAGTTAAAATGCTCACCTGAACTCGTACATAAACCACCACATCTACAGGGAAGGATGAATATGCTGATGTCGAGGACGATACTAATGACGTTGTAGACTCTTCTAAGGGATCTTGTATATCAAATTGTCCCATGTCTTCATCCTGTGAACTAACAGCTTTTAACAAGTACAAGAACTCATTAGAAAGTGAATTTAAAGGGAAGAGCAGCTCAATGCCACTAGAAGACAGAACAAGAAAAAGCGTAGAGTACTAGAATACAAACATGCAACTTACCTGTGTAATTCCTTTCAATGGGTGTAATTGGAATGGTTTCAAGAGCTTTCTCTAGGAAGTCCAGTAAGCATGGGCTAATCACCATTTCCTCCGGCAACGACTGGAGCGCAACCCATGCATACAGTTTAGCAGTTTTCACTCCACCACTTCCTTTCCCTTTGGCTGCAACATTCAAAAGATAGATTTGTTTAATGTAATACCACTCAACAGTAGCTGATAGACAATAGAAGATACTTCGTAACTAACAGCTGTTTCCTCTCATTCTCTGTCTCATCATCTGAAAAGGCGTAAATCAGATCGGTTAGAAAAAATTAAGCTGTAAGTTTTCACTAAGGAAACTGTGCAAAACCAAATGTTGGTCTGTCACTCTTGCTTGTAATTCCCTTGCGTGTGTTCTTGTCCAATTACTCTTATGTCATTGTCACCATTTTGCTTTTTAAAAAAACATACTGTAATCAGATACACACCCAATTCTTCTCCAAACACACAATGCAAAGTAACCACAGGTGCCTGGAAATGCAAGTGGAATTAGGAAAAACAAATACATGAGCCTGAGAAGAATGTCAGCTTAAACTGAGAAAATACATCAAAGATTAAAACCGTAAGCGACCAGTCCTGCTATGTTTATGCAAAGAATAACTAAAGATTCTAAACCAGAGTTTTTAAAAGCTTGGAACTAGCCTAAGTATAAACTAAATAAAAAGACTGTTGTCTTCCAAACCTGTGGAAGAGGCTAGCACTTGGATCCGTGCTCATCAAAACACAAATATGCACAGAAGGGATTAATACCAGCTCAACTACTGTCTCTATGAAATACAGCTATTAGAAAGAACAGAGATAAATGAAGATACCGATTTTTAATTCTTCAAGAAAAATGTAAACTTTAGCTAAACAACTAAAACGGAGCTTAAAAATCCTTTCATTTGCCAAAAAAACCCACCAGCACTCACTTTTCATTCTATGCGAACTATTCTGTCTAGTGCTTCTGACCAGATTGTCCTATCTTGCTCTTACTGGACACCAAAGACAATAAGACAAGGTGTTTTCCATTCCAGAGGAAAACTAATATTTAAAAAGTAGTATCAATAACAATACCTGTGTTTTGAAACAATTCGGAACTAATAAATATTTCTAAAAATACAATGCATAAAGAGGCACGGTAATGGCAATCCTTAGTTTTGGGAGACACTTATACCATCATACCAGTGCAATTTCCGTAAGCCCCTCACCAAATGTAGAGCTTACAGACGGAAAAAACAGACCCAGTAACTGGGCACAATGTGGTAAAAATTAAAAGGCAAAGATCAGAAAGGCGATAGGAAAATACAGAACAAAACTGAAGAAAAGTGGTATAAATTAAGATTACACAAGATTCGGTAATCATAAAGAGAACGAACACTTAAAGGAGTAAGAGCTAATGGTTCAATAGCATGGATAATTGAGGAAGGTGTCCTCATCTCACTGTTCTCTCCCAGCATCTCCATTGGTTTTGCAAAAAAACCAAACCCAAAACAAACCACAACCAAAAAACCCCAAACACACACAACTTTCTTCAGTTACTAATTTTGTCCACTCATCAAGTTTTGACAAAAATTTGGCTTTGTTTTTGAAGTGATATTCAAATACAGAAGGAGAGAAGAGTGAATGTCTCAAAAGCTGGAGGAGCAATCTACATACCTCTAGATCTGACATGACGTAACAATGGACTCCTGCTTGAAAACAGGAAGCATTGGAGATAAACCAAAACTTTAAGTATTTTAACTCACGTTACTCCAAATCATGGCTATTTAAGGGCCTGCAACAGCTGAGGACACTAGTCTGGTATTTTGATTAATTCAAATATGTAAAAATGGCTGCTGAAGTACCACAAGAAATAACCAGGTTCCACAAAGCAATAATTTACTTATTACTTGTGCAGCAGAAGGCACTTAAAAGCTGAGAGTATTCTTTGAATAGTGTAATGCATGGAAACAAGGATTCATCTGATGATTATTTTTTTCTTGGATTACAAGGAATAAAGCAGTCAGCATTCACTTTTTATACAGATACTTAAACTTCGCTTTCCAGTAATTTTCTTTTCCAGCATTACTTCATTAAATGACACAGGGAGAAGGCAGTGACAGCCCATCACTGGGATATGGTGACTGCAACAGAAATCTTAGGGAAACTGGTTTAGCAAGTGATTTCTAAAAACGCATTCACACCCTTCTGGCATTGGGTTTCTGCAGCCAAAGTTAAGACCTGATAAATACAGTGCTTCAGGTAATGTGCAGACAGATCTAAAGCTAGTAGATTACATGAAGCAAAGCTACAAATCCATGACAGTTTTAGAAGGTTATTGTCTATAAGTACCTGATGGGATGGGTGGGGGTTGGGGAGGAAGTAAGGTGTTAGTCTTGCTGTGGATAGTGCTAGATAAAGGAGGAGAGGTGGCAGTATCTTTCATACCATACAGCTTGGACTCTTTGGAAAGGGTTCTTGGCAAAGAGGATCCTCGAGAAGTATTTGGCGATTCAGTCTTTAAAGTCTTAGAGTTGTAGTGCAACTGGAAAACAAAGAAAGATCAATTTAATTCATACAAGTAGCTCAATTTCTATACAGCAGTTTGGCATCATTCCTTCCCTTGAAAATAATTTTTTTCCCCATAATTTATAAAAATACCTTGTTAAGATATGTTACATTCCCAACCATGACCTACAGAAATAGCTGGTGCACATAAATCTTTGTGTAAAAAAGATAAATTAATACACTATGAAAAAAAAAATCAAGAAAACAGAGAAACAAAAGAAATAAACTATTTAGAAACAATGCCTAAAGCTTGTTCCTCCACTCTGTTATGTTGTACACATCCTGAGCTGCCAACTGTTTGTTCCTGCTTGCAGAGCTTGCTTTCTGTCTTACTGCACGGTGGAACTATTCCACTACTAAACACCAGCATACAGAAAGTTGCATAACGAATAAAAATAATAAAATATTCCAAGAGTTCACACCTCCTCTACGTAACAAAAGCTGTAGAGAATGTATAGTTATTCCTGAATTTGACAAAAAGTGATGGGCAGGACCTGAGACATAACTATTTTCCCTGAAGATAGCCCAGAAAACTAGAAAATGGACACATACAGCCCTTCCACATCATATTACTACAAAAGCCAGGCTGCTTCAAGTGAAAAGCACTTGATTTATGGCATTGCCTCAACTGAACTGCATGAAGGTTCTGTGCAGCAGTGACCTATTTTTCCTTTTCATACTTACTGTGATTTCAAATCACCAAATACAAGAACATTTCTGGTGAGACCCTTTCTCACTAGGATATAGAAACAACAATTAAAAAAACCCAAGAGTGTACAGTCTGATGGTGTTTGAGAGAACATGGTCTTAAAAAGATGCTTTTTATACCAAGATTCTGACTGCTATAATAAGCAATGTGGAAGACACAGCAAGAGAGCTCTATCTGTTAGTGGGCCAACTGCTAAGCTGCCTTTCCCATGAATTACTGCGAGTGAACAGACCTTCCTTTATTTAAAAAGGGCATAAAATACAAATTACCTGTCAGAGAAGAAAACAAGCCAAAACAGCTGTCTAATTTTAGACACCAAAACATTAATGGTACAGATTTCTTCTCATCATATCATATCACACACACTGTTTGTTATGGAGTGTCATTTGACATAGCTTTATTTTTGATCATACATACAAGATTTTGGGTTCACCCCCAAGAAAACAATCATAAAAGCGTCTATGAGTTTTCAGTGTACTGTTCCAGAAATCATTATTCCTATTTTAGCAGTACCTACATAACTGAAAAAAGATTTTGCCCAGCTGCTCTGTGTATATATATATGAACTTGTGCATACTGTAACCATGTATTTGCTTTGAAATCACATTTGAGCAGAGAGAAAGAACAAGCACTTCCCTGCTGAGGTATACACTCCTTTTACCTTTACATCCACCCCAGGAATATAAAACACTGTTGTCTCCACATCACTAGATTTTGTTTGTAGAGATGATGGCACTTTCTTGCCAGCAAGTAAGTGAGAAGTAGATGCATAATTAGTTTGAAATTTCTTCTTTTTTGAAGGAGACTCTTGATCCAAACTTCTGGAACTTCGATCATAGCTCCTAAAATAAATACACTGCAAGTTATTAAAGAAAGCTTCATACTCATACTAATAAGAGTGTATTTTCTAGTATTAAAAAACCTAGAGATGTCTAAAACAAATTTGTAGTATCAACTGTGTAAAGAAGCATTTCAACCTCTGCTTTACTTTCTGTGACCTCTACACCCTTCCTGTCTGTCCACTCTGCCATTTTCATTATGTGATTATTTCAGGCAGTAAAATCTACAAAATTATTGTTATGTCATTAGAGAAACACCCTCCAACGCTCTGTACTCTTGCAGTCATCTACGTTACCCAATGTGACCTGCGAAAACTCTTCAAAATGCAGAAAACACTAGTTTTCCTTCTGTGCTGTAAGGCCTGTCTTCATATAAATTCTTGAGAGATTCTTTTTCCTTCTGTATCAATTCTCAGAAAAACGTGTCTTGGAAAGACAGAAACCAAATTGCTGGCTAATTACAGATCTCCTATGTATACTTCTCAGTAAGAAAAAGTATTTCTCATTTGTTTCTATTTCTTACAATTAGAGTTAAAAAAGGTAAATCTCATTTCCTTATACTATACTTATTAAGAATTATTTTTGTTGAAAAATAAGTTTCTTCAAATTCACTTGTAAATGTAAAGCTGCCATTAGATCCCAAATCATGTACACATGAAAAAAGGAGAATTTAAAAACTGAGGACGAGATCAAACCTCATTAAGATCAGAAGTAAAGCACTTCTATTGCCTCAGATAAAAATAATATTTTTAAAAACATTTTGTTAAGAAAGACATGGAATATGAGCATGCTTTTACACTCAGAAAATAATGGGAGCCCTCAAAGATGATGAGAAAACACATTAGTCCCCACTGTTAGTCAAACCATTATATGGTTTCACTAAGTTGTAAAGTTACTTCTTTGGAAGCTGAAAAAAAAATAATCATCCCAGTGCTCTGAAAGCCTAACATTGTTTATGAGGGATAAAGCATGATCTGAAAAGTAAAACCAGAAGAGAGGCATATGCTGACTTTTGCCAAACAAATGCAACTCCCCACCTGGCCATAACAACTGCCACTTACAGTGATGCTATGAAGTAGCGGTCATTACTACGAATAAAGTGATGGTAACACACTAACGCATACATCTTCTATGCTTTTCAAATGGGTCAGCTTAAATCATTAATTATTGTGCATATAACCATAACTTAAGTGATGGACATACTCTATGGCCTTAACAACCAAAGCAGAATAAAAGTACTCACACCCCGTTCGTCATAAGGCAACCAATTAACACTTTCCTTACCTGCGTAAGCTAATGTCATCATGTTCTTGCTGAAGCATTGTCGGGTGCAGCACACATTTTCCACAATCAATTTCAACCCTGATATCAAGTTCAAAGTCAATGTTTCTCTCCGTGGTGGTGCCGGTCATACTTCTGTTGCTGGGCGTCGTGGGCCAGTGCTCAGTGAACAGCTGGTGGACAGCAGCAAAGCCTGTGGCTTTCTTGCGGGAGGTACCCCTGCACAGGCACAATTGTGGGTCAGGTATCAGCGTAACATTGACCTGAAGAGGTGGCAGGAGGCCTTCTTAGACTACCTCCACACTCAGAATGTCATTGTTTAAGAACTTTTTCCTGAAAAGGCCTTATCTGACACACAGCATGTGATCCATCTCCCATTAACACATTACCACGTATCCTTTCTTAGTATAGGGTACCACAAAGAACTAAGACTTTCTTAAATTCTCAATCAAGAAAAGGAGTGAAAAGATATATACAATAATTTCCATATTTTAAAATATTTACATTATTACATGCACTTTGTGGAAGTATGATCACTGGATAAAAGTTATGCTGTATTTGACAAATCTTTCATATGGTCCCACTAAAACCTGCCCTGTGCTTCAAAAAACTCAATTCCCAAGTTCTTTTATTCTGCTCCAAGCCATGAAATTTCTAACAGTCACCTCCTTTTCCAATGAGATTCTCCTCCTTCCTGCACAGTCACCTTTGCCAAACACAACCACCTCTGCCTCCCACAGAGCCACTTCAGGCAAAACTCAGTCCTTCACCAGCAACAGACTTTGCAGCTTTAAAGTCAGCATTTCAAGTGATTTTTCTAAACGTCTCTGTTCTTTCTCAGGGCCATTACTTACGGTGGTTTCCTATAAAAGTATGTCCTCTCTCTTTCATGGTCATCCTCCTTCTCAGAGTCCTCACTGCTTGATGACAAGCTGTCATCCCGGCGTCCTTCTTCAGGCTGGAAGGGAATGCCGGGTGAGAAGACTACTGGAGTTTTGGGTGAACCAAATACCGAGCATGAGCCTTCACTAGTAGATGAGTAATGGGAGGGACCATCAATAGTTACAGACAAAAGGTCCATTTCTGTCTCCTCTGGAAACTGATTATAAAAAGACAAAAAGTTATTAAATTTCCACAGATACTTCCATCGAGAATGCATTAGATAGCTCTGGAAATAAAAGAAGCAAGAGTGCTATGAGAAACTCACTCCTAAGTTCCTCATGATACAGAGACAGCAGAAGTAGAACTTGCCAGACGGATTATGAAAAAGAAAGAAACGAAAGCTTGGTGGGGAGACATTTGCCATTGCCTAGTGATTGAGCTCAGCCTGTTAGCTAAATATGTGTCGTGCTCTGACCAATTCATACAATCAGATGGAATGGAAACATTTAATTTCAGAATATTTTTAAGGAAAAGAACAAAAGACAGCAAAAAAATCATCAGGACCCTTGCAGAGGGGGTAAGGCACACAGAGACGTTAGTGAGGTGTGCATGCAGGATGCTAACGCAGAATGTACGGCACCGGGCTGCAGCTCAGGGCTGCGCACAGGGCACATGTGCTTTAACACAAAATGAGCTTTGGGCCCAGTCTCCAAAAGAGGCCTCCTGTTTCTCACGTAAAACACGCCACAAGCACCACACAAGCAATTTTCAAACACTTAACTTCTTAAAATGCCTGTGAAAAACCATCTAGAAGTGTTAATTTAACACCAGCACTACCCACGCGGTGTTACTATAGAGTTACACCGTCTGCACGTTTGAGTTGGAGCTCTGCTGAAGAACTGGCATTATAATGTCAGAAAGATTTTCTTTTTTTTAAAAAATATTCAACATTTAATACCTTGTTTGATAGCGCTTTGCTATGCCAATAGAAGCTAAGTAGGCTTATATATGACAACAACAAAAGGCAGAATAGCTTTTAAGTGTGAACGTATTTAAATGTGCAAAGCACATTTCTATGTTTCATTTCCCTCTCTCTCAGAAACAGGAACTTATTTCCTGGGAGCATGAGTTGGAAGGGAGAAAAAGTACTTTACTATCTCTTGAGTTTGTTTTTCTGTTTCTTTGTTTGGTTTATGTTTAGATTTGCTTTTATTGGTTTGCTTTTTGGGTTTGGCTGATTTTTTTTTTTAAAAAAACATAATCTGTACTATGTTCACTAAACATGTTTTTTTAAAGCGGTTAAACTCCACCATTTGTTCTCTGGGTATTAAGTTTTGGCACATTCCCTACTCACGATTATTTGAAAATGTCTTACTCTGCATTAAATAAAGGAATTCCAACAGAAATAAAAAGTGAGAAGATGCCTTCCCACCTAGCAATTATTTTGTACTGGTGTTGATGCCTGCAGCCTTGGAACACAATGTAGCAGGTGAAGGCACACACACTAAAATCCTCTTCTAAAGCACATGTCAAGGCTAGACTTACATCACTTTACATCAGCCTCGACCAGTCTTCATAAATATACAAACAAAATTCCAATAATTTATTTTACAAAAGGTAGCAAGTTTTAAGTCTACATAAGGGTGTAGAAACACTCTGGAAAGTTTATCAACATTCATGTTCTTCTGCTTGCTTTACAAATTTAGATCTAAATATTTTCAAATTTTATATACATTCTGTTTAGCTAAGCGCAAAAGAGATGAAAACATTGAAAAGCAGTTCCCTGTGAAATAAGTTAGTTCTCTGGCAAAGAATACTTGTTTCTTCTCAGAAATACCTGAAAATACCCTTCCCCTGGACAGCTGGATTGTTGTGCAATCCCCAAAGCTGTTTTATTCAACTTAATTAGAAGTAGAAAAAAAAAAATTAAAACAATTACAATTATCTCAGCCATGCAAGAACAACACGATAGGAGCATTTTAAAAAATAAGAAAACATAACAACCACCAAAACCAGTAATTCAACAATCCATTTGAAACACACATAAGGATATACTCGTAGGGCTACAGCAAACTAATACCCATTTCCAAAATTCTAAAGTTCAAACACAAAAAATACTGATTTTTTGCATGCTTCTGATAAAAACTCCTAAACAACTGTATTACTACGTCAGTCTAAAAAAAAAAAATAATCTCAAATATTTTCTCTAATGATTCAATTAATTTCTGTGTTAAGAAACCAAACCACTTCTGTCTTCTATCAAAACAAATCTGTCTTCCAAACCCACACCAATAATTCGAGGCACACAAACAGAAACAGACACACAAAACCATAGAAGCAATCCAAGTCTGCCTAGGTGTACCTATCTCATGAACTTCAGACCAAACGGCACAGCAAATACCATTATATGACATATAAAGTAATTCTTACAGAATCTTGTATGTTGAAAGTTACTCTTGGCCCAGGAGATGCAGCATCTACACGGATATCCGGGAGGTCTTCACTGTCTCCTAGTCGAGAGCTGTAAGCAAAACCAAAACACAACAGCTTGTTGAGTTTTACTACAGGGTTTGAGGTTCATGCAAAATGTTTAACTGCACAGATATAAGGCAATACGAAAGTACAGTCAAGACTTAGGATCTTGTTATGGAAGAAAGTATAAAATCATAATTGAAGCACTTAGGGTTCATGGAAAGGCAAAGGGAGGGGCGGGAAGGAAAGAGAAGGAAGCCACACATTGCTGGGCCAGTAGTCCATCGCTAGCCAGCCTCTATTTGTTTCTTTATCCAAGTTTGTCAGTCCTGAGTGAACACACATAAATTATAAAAAACCAAGATATTTGTGGTCAGCCATGTGGGACCAAAGCAAGGGGGCAGATTACGTATTCTCTGGTGCAACTAAAATGATTTGGTCTTGCAGTATATGCATACTACTTTTCCTTCACAACTAAAGTAGTCATTAAGGTTTTTCAGAACTTCTTTCTTATAGAGCAACAGAAAAGCAGAAAAGCCCTGTTATCCTTCCCATACAATTTCTGCTTCTCTTCAGATAACCTTGTGAAAAGGTAAAATGAAAGTGGTTTTCATCTGACAGATCTTGAACTAGAATCTTCATGACTTCAACACCTGCTCTGCTTTAACTATCAAGAATGCTAATTAATTCAGAAAAAATATTCCTTTTTAATGATACCTTGAAAAATTCACTTTAGAGTACTTGTAATGCTGGTTTTACAATGGAATAGCTGCTGTTCGGTATTTTCACATCTGGACTTAGAAATTTCCACTCACTTTGACAGAAATATCTAAATTTGAAGCAAATTTCTATTAAGAATTTCTATTCTCACAGAAAAAAAAAATAATCCAAAGAATTCTAACACTCCTCTCCATCTTTTTAATTTTCAAATCTTTTATATGTAATTCACAATAATGCAGCACATTTTTATTTTCAAACTTTGAATGCTTCAGCTGGCTCTGTAAGAGCAACAGACTCAAACACACGTACTCTGAAACAGAAGCAAATACTTCACTAGGAGGCATCATTATACAACTACAGTTTGCTCAGCAGCCATTAGATGATGAAACAAAACAATACATATTATACAGGTGAAAAGAATCTCCTTTTCTTCTCATTACAACAGGCAGATGACTGTAAATTGAGTGTAAAAATCGATATGATTACACTATGCTATTTTTCCTTACACACATTTCTTCAGTATATGTCTTGAAAGCGGGATTCTGTAGAAAGGGTTAACATTAAGTTGTTGAAATGGAAACTTCTCATTTAACATACTACCAAGTCTGTCAAGAAAGGAGTTTCAAAACAAGATGAAAAGTTGCTTTTTAGAACATGCCTGTCTTCCAGAATGACCTCCTCCTATCCAGTTCCACCACCTACAGCCGTTGCCTATAGTAAAAGGGCTCTTATGGCCAAAGTCCGAAGTTTCCTCTTATCTATGCTGTTGTTGCTATCACAGACCTCAAATTACCAGAAGCTTACCTTGTTCTGTCCATTCTCTTCAAAGGTGGTCTTCCTGATGCCGAAATACTCTTAGATCGGCTATAGCTGGGTTTGTAGCTGAGACCCCATTTGTCTTTCAAGGAGGCAGCCTAAAAAAAAAAAAAGTAATACTTAAAACACAACTGACAACACAGAGAAGAACTCTGGCAAGCTAAAATACTATTTTACGCAGGTGGGCCAGTAAAGAAGAAAAGATTTTTTTTGTTCTGTAATAGCTAAAATGCATCTCTTATCAGCATTTGCCACCATCTTCATCTTGCCTCTAGATACACGTTCACTTTTCATACTTGCTGAAATTGGCAATACCCTGTGGCCAGGGGAAAAGTATACCCCAAAGCTAATAATCCAAGTGCTTTGGCAAACATCCTTCCAAACTACCACTATAGCAACAGAAGAACATGAACTAAAACGAGAGCACCTGAGATACAGCTGCAAACAGATTACTGTTTGGAAGATCTTTTCTTATTAATGAAGCATCATACTTGGAGCTCCTGCACTAGGACACACTGAAAATAACATTTTGCCAAGTTTGTTACCAGGGTCTGGGACAACAGCCACGCATTTGTGGATTATCAGCAACGCCACTTGGTTTTTTGTCTAGTTTCTACTAATGTCTATGCTTAGTAGCTTGGTTTTGTATCATCTAACTTTGCAAATACACTGTTTATATATAGAACACGATTATAGAAAGCACACATGCCAAGTAGAACATAATAGGCATCTATCATTAGCCCAGGCAGTTAACATGCTTGCCTCTGCATCTGCATTCATCACCCCAATAAGGAATCATTTTAACATCCTCTGAGAGAAAGATTAAACGACATCTTCAAATACACATTTTCCGACTATTTCTTCTGAGTGCGCAAAAAACCCCACTTACATTACATTATCTGTGACATTTCAGTTTTCCTATCACCATCATTACAAAGGAGAAAAACCTTTCCCCGCTCCCTCCTAAAGGTACAGGGGTTGCTGAACAATTTGATATTCTTAACCTCCTTTTTTCCATTACTAACATCTTTGCTTTAATCAACATGCAGAGAAGAAAGATGCAACGCAAGCACTATCATATTTTTAATGTAACTTAATGCTGCTCACCCTCATACTGGACCTGCGTAGCTTTTTACGAACATCCCGGCGGATATCATTCACAGCCACCGACTCCAGCTGCTGATAGCGCTGAATTTCTTGATTTATAGTTCCTTCACTTGCACCTAATTTTCTGGGGATAAATCATGGTTGAGTTATCTTACAAATAGGTGATATTATTTTCACCACTTCAAAATCTGTGTTGCAGTGATACTCCGCTTTCCCCGGGAATGATCCCATGTTCTCATTTTTTGCAGTAGTTACTTATGACCAGTGCCAAATATAGCTGCAGGAGATTTATTTTGTTTCATGACACAACTTTTTGTTCGGTGTAATATTCTGAGGACTCTCTGATTTTTAAGGTTTCTGTCTCCAGGTGACTTTGCAAAGCAGAATGAGGATGCAGAACAAACTAGCATGCAGGGAGACCCCCAAACAACAGTGCTAGCATGATGCTAAATAAGGTGGAGAATAAGAAAGGCTATGCAGCAACAAACTTGATTCAAAAAGCCCTAGCTGTAACAACCAGATCAAGGACCTTCTATACTTTCAATCACAACAGCTCTCTAAAAACAAACGTAATTGACAAATCTGAGAATCCACAGCAGGATGAAGAAAAATCCTCCTGCTGTAACAGTCCAAAGCTTCTGTATTATTTAACACATCGTTACCAAGCTCTACCCTCCCATCCCAGACATATCCATTTATAGTAAGTCTGTCTTAGGGAAGGGGGGAGAAGAAAACCCCAACCAAACCCACAAAACCCAACAAACCACGACTGTGAAAAATTATTCATAAAATTCACAGAACTTCAGATGAAATGTATGAAATTGGAAAGAATTCTTTCTTCGGGGTTTTCTCAAGTACAGCATATGAGATTTAATTTGAAAATATCGCCTACGAGATGCAAAAATACTCAATTTAAATATTTTTTTCTTCTTCCAGTGACAAAGACTAAGGTTATTACAGTCACAAAGTAATATATTTTGTTAATCACCATGATAATAAATCAAGATGGAACTATAATTTTGAATCAATAGGAAACTGATTATAATCAGCCATTGTGATTCAGAACCAGAAAAAGTATAGACTAATTTAACACTTGGGGAAGAAGTTGAGAAATTTGAGAGACTACTTGCATGTATATTTTTTCCTTATGGAATCCAAAAGAACAATTTTTTATTTTTCAATAAATACAACAATTTCCACTTGACCATCACGATGCCACAAAATATGTGATAAGAAAAGAAAGTCAGCTGCAGTTTTTTATTCCCAAACTTTGTGCAAGTTAAAGCAAAACTCAACTTACTTTAAGTCATCAATAACTTTAGCTTGCTCATTGAGTTCTCGAATATCAACTAAACGTTTCACATATTTTCTTCCTCGTTGTTCTCCAGTTTGGATACTAGAAACTCCCTGCCGTCGGTGATCAACAATCTCCTATTTAAAATAAACATTTAATTAATGCCCTCATCAAAAATTGGGCATTAGCATAATTAAACAACAGGCAAAGAGAATTTCACACCGTAAAATTTGGACTAGTGCATGCAAAAGAATCAGTTTCATCTCAAAAGGCAGCTGATTGGATTTTTTTTCCAGTGATCCAAAACCCATCATTCAATCAGACACACTGTAACTACTACATACATGTCCCCACGAGCAGGATCTGCCTGCTTTCATATGTGATCTGCTAGACTGGAGAGAATCACACCTCGCTGACCCCAATAGATATTCTACAGGAACAGAGTATCGATGGTTTGGGGGGCTCAAACCCAGGAGGTGATTTACAATCCGCTGCCCAAATGTTAGCTTGCGCACATCTCCACATAATGAGCCTCCACCTGATTTCTAAACAACAAACAGGAACATTAGTGTTCTGGGATAATGTTTTCACTGTTGGCAGGCAAGAGACATTTAAGATAGCCATTAAAGAACACTGTTAAAATGTTGTTATGTGAAACCAAACCGCAAGGTCAGCAGCATAGCAGGTAGAAGTACCAAAAAAGATTTTTTTTCATTTGCTCATGTCAGTAACTTACTCTTTCTCCTGTTAAGAAAAATCCATGTACAGCAACAGCTTTTCCGGTTAAGGCACCTTAAGTTAGGTATTGTGTCTTCATATTTTCAAATCTAGATTGATATTTCCACATAGCACCAGTACAAATACAATCTCTGATTTCTTGCCTTTGAGGCTTGAGGTTAGAAAACTAACACACAAGCTTTTCTGATTTGCAACAAGAGTTATATGAGCTATAAGGAACAGCAGGCTGAACTTAACTCAAGCTAAGATCTTTCTATTTGACTGAAGACTTTGTCATACTTTTTCCGATTAGCAGCACTTATTTTGGTTGATTCACTTACTGCATGTATAGTAGGAGACATAGTGTCAACTTCATCCTCATCGGAGAGGTCAGCTATGTTTACAGAGTTGAGGTCAGCGATATCATCAATGTCTTCTTCTCCTGTCAACGTTGTGAGAGTGTTGCCCAAAGCATTCAATCTTTTCCCAATGTTTGGATCCATGTGGACATCTATACCACACATCTTCCATAACACATTCAGCGTCCAGGTCCCAGCACTACTACTTTCTGTATCAACAAACAAACAAAAAAAGTTTAACTGTTTTACCTCTTAGTGTATACTGAGTTACATCCTAGTTAGCCAAGACAGTGTTTATCAGTTACAAAGAACTGTCTTTCCTGCCCACTCTGAGGAAAACATACTCTACAACTGAAATGCTTGCTGGAAGTACTTCACAGCTATGGAGTCAGTATTTCTTTAACAAGTGATGTACATGGACAAACCTAATGAAAATATATTCCCTTTAGCCAAGCTGATGACCAGGAAAGAGCATCTCAAACTTCAGCTCTTAGAATTGCAGCCAAGCATACTATTCCAGAACAGGTTTTCTAACAGTGAGAAACCTAAAGGATGTGTATCTGCATGTAAAACTGCTGAGCCTGTTTACAGTTTCAAGTCTTGGATGCTGGAAGATGTTACAATTTATGTGTGATGTGCCTGCTGAATACCCTGTCTTCCCAGGATTTTTCTAATGAGTTCCACCTTTCAGCATCAAAATACAGAACCTGTTTTAAGCAGAACTACACAAGATACTGTTTCTCCTTCTACATGGATTCGTCCTGGTTTTCACCATTCACAATTCCACGTGAGGACAATTTTCAATAGCTGCAGCATGCATTTCATTTCCATGTCTCCTCAGCACAAAAAAGCAAGCGGGGGACAATGAGTGAAACTACAGGGACATGAGACACTGCAGGTGCAGCGTTTGGACAGAGACGAGATGAAGCAAGCAGCAAGTATGATGACCAAGACAGAGTATGCCAGGTATTTCCAAGCCCTCTGGAGAATGTCCAAACAACTCAGTATGGTAGACCAGGAAGAGAGGGAGTTTGGGAAGAACAGAAGCTGTCTCAAAGTGGTGAGGGAAGAATGGGGGCTCAGGATGCAAAGTCTCAGCATTAGGAGGACTGGAAGATTTAGCAGTCCCTAGGACGGGAAGCAGTAGGGCCACACTGCTGAGAGAGGACTATTCTCCAACCAAGGAACAAACACACATACACCGTGTCTTTTCCTGCAGGTAAAAATCTAAAACCAGTGTGGCTGATGTGACTCAGAGCTTGGAAGAGCTTGGAAATATGAAGCAGATAAAAACATGGAGGAGTTTTACCAAGAAAACAAAATCCTAAACAAAAAAGAAAAAAACAAACCACCAACTAAATTACAACACAGTTAGAGGACTTAAATGTCATATTTTATGAATGTTTTATTTATATAGGGCTTGATATATTAAAAGAAGTTTATTACCTGCTGCAGCCTGTCCTGTTGTCCTGGAACATACTTCGTATGTACCATCTGGCACAACACCTATATGAAACATATACACAGGTAAGGGAGACAGTGAAAGTTGCTTTAGGCCTTCCAAATTCCACCTCAGTCTCTTGCCATCCACAATTAAAGTATGAGTGGTGTTGGCTAGGAGGTTTAGTTTTAATTCCCACTGATCGACTTTTCTTTTTTAGTAAAGAGAATCTACTTGGTAAAATCCAAATTTATATCAATTTAAAATTCCACAGTTATCCCAGTAAGTTTATAATTGTTTAATATAGATTATTTTTTCTTATCTGTCTTTCATTATGGTGAAGATTCTAGGATCTTATGAAATTACATAAAAGCAACACATGCAACTCTTCCAACATCTCTCAGACAGAACTTAAAACGAGACATATAGGAACAAAGTTATTAATAAGGAAAACCACAAAGGAATACAACCTTTTAGATACATATTATTTTGCATCCAAAAGGCCAAAGTATTTTATCTTTTTTGGGGGAAAATTGAGCAGTTTTAAAAGTCACAGGAACAGGTAAAAGTGGATTTATATCTGAAATACTACTGTCCAGTATGAAATCACACCCACTTACATGCATTCATGACTAGATCTCCTCTTATTTCTGGTTTCCAGTCATCCCAACTTGTCTCGAAGCCATCAGCAAAGCGGATACAGAAGTTTTTAAAATGACCTTTGCTAACTAAAGACTCCGAGGAGCAGGCAGTGATTAACGTGCTTTCAATAGTCAGGACTAAAGCAGAGCCAGTGTCAAGATCTGCAGTGTGGTTAGACTGGAAAATAAAATCACAGAGAGAATTTACTGGTCATGGCAATGTCAAAGTGATAATTGTACATGCGTTAAATGCTGTTTATCTTTCCCCACTAGAAAACCAATCCTCTTCTTGTATCTCTTTGTATTTTTTCCTTCTACGCACAAAGTTTCAAAAGCATCACATCTGTCCATACAATGTCTTGCATCGTTGTTTCCTAAATACAACACCTAAAGTGTAAATATATTAGGGCATCTGGAGTCAAGCTTATCTGGAAAAGGAAAGAAAATCCGTATATGATCAAGGACTATATCATCACAAGCTATGAACTGTTTGACCCTACGACCACAGAACACATGCCCAGGATTGATTCTGTTCTCCAAGAAGTGCTGCACATGAATTGATTGAACAATGATGAAGAGTAGCTTTAATTTTTACATGATTTTGTGGTGCTTATTTTGATATCTACAATTATGCCATGTCTTAAATACACAAGCTGATTGTTTTCCAGTCCTTTGTATACAAAGGTCTGTAATTTTATTTACCTGCAAAAAAGGCCACATATTCTGTTCTATAATGATAGAATCCTTTTGATCCAGCGTAAGTATTGTGAACATGCTTAATATACAGCTTAAGACTTTGTGAGCCAAAAAAATGTTTATAATTTACTATAATTTGTAACACATAAAATGCCATCTGCTTTGTCCATAGCTGCCAGATGGAAGATTCCCAATCAAAATGTTATGTCATTATAACTTCTAGGTTACTGGCCTCATTACTCCTTTATGTCTCTATGTATTACAACTATTTTCTTCTATATCATTAAAATGATTCATTCCTGTTCTGGAATTATTCCCCATTAAGAATACACCCAGTTCAACATAGGAATGGTCTCTGAATCCAAGGTTTTCTCTCAAAGCCATTAACATCACCTATCCTAATAACGTTCCAGTTCCACTGTAGTATCTTCAATTTTATACTTAAGTGCAGATCACACCTTCGCATTATATATGAAGAGACAGGCACAACTGCAGTCATTTCTAAGAAAGGCACAACAGAGGGAATACAGGTCTGTACAGAATTGTTTCTTACATGAGAATAAACACAGAGATGTTCATGAAAGCTAGGTCCACCGATTCAGGTACTCTCCTGTCTATCTGAAGATAGGATCAATGAGCAGAGCTAAATGTCATTGGGGAATGTGCTGGATCATGCTACGCTGGCTGTCAAGAAACTCGGCAAACTGTAGAGCCAGTGAAGGAGGAGCTGCATGGCCACAAAGCACACCCTGAGAACGCATTACTGAGCTGTGCATCATTAAACTTAAGACTCAAAAGAGAGCTCAGAAGCGTAACGCAGTGCATGTTCCCTTACAGAACAAGCTGGGTTAACACACTGTACAATGCCCTGTGTAGGCATTACTTTAATACAGAACCTAGTTAACTGCACATTAAACAATACATCATCCTGTGTAACATATTAGCCTTACCCCCTACTATAATGATACACTTTTTGTCAATGACTACATTTTAAATATCTTTAATCCAATCTGAGTAAATAAAAGTAACTGTTTGAAAACATATATCTATATATGTCATAGTTATTCATAGCCTCATTCCTTGTTTTAATTAAACAAACGAACCAAAACATAACATTAAAGCCAACAGTTTTCAGAGTTTTTCTATCTATAATCATATGAAAAATAAAGGATTAATTGGGATTTGTGATGGAAGCTTTCAAGAAAATACGTTCCATTTGAAACACTTCCAAGGACTTTCCAAAGTGCTGAGCTCTTATGCGGTGTAAACAAGAATCCACTACATTTCCCCAAAACACACATACGAACTGAAACATGCATAACCCCAGGTCTTCTATAAATGAGAACACCGTTTCTATTACAAACAATGTCACTATTGCAACTATCAGCATGCTATAACTTTTGCACTGGTGTGATAAAAAATTACATTTGTGGACATTGGGTATTTCAACAGACTACCAACAGTCACATCGCTTTAGACATTCTGATTACCTGAGGTGTGTTTGTGATGGGCAGGCAAATTCCTAAGTCATTGACAGTCAGCTGAAGAAAGAGGGTTCCAAAAGCCTGTGCAGAGGTTTGCTGGATTCCAGGCAGCATATCTACTACTTCTTTTGTGGCCATATGAATATCTTTATGTAAAGCCATTCTCTGTTCATTCCAGTTGTCATATGCAGCCTTGTAGTTCAGCCAAAAGAGCACAGCTTTATGAAGAAAACAGAAACATTTCATTAAAATCAACACATACCCCCCCCCCCAAAAAAAAAAAAGCACATTCACTACATAAAGTTAATATATTTTTTTTTCATTTTTACTGTTTCTCCATTACTTTAAGACACTGTATGTACAACACTGGATGGACACACAGATATATTCGGAAGTAGTGAAGAGCAGTTGCAAAGGGCAAGGTGGACAAAGTCAAGCATTTAGCATCAAAGTCAGCATGTTAAAATAGAGAAGGCAACGCCGTTCTCAGCATTATTCATTTGTGAAGACTTACAAAAGCAACTTCCTCCAAACCATCTGAAAACTCACCACCTTAGCAAATGGAATTTTTGACATGAGGAATTTTAACCTGTCAGCATGCAGTAGATCTCCTACATTTCCCAACTACCTAACATTTTGATTTAACATGAAATATACTAATGTTGAATAGTCAAGCCTCTTGAAAAAAAAAAAACCAAAACATAGCTTCCTCAGTATTAAGCCAAATTTGTAGCAATTATCTCTTCAATACCTCTATCAAAGGCCACAGGCTGAGCAAAAACAATTGGTCTGTTCAAAGTAATGAGGACGGCTTCTCTATCTGATGAACCACTGATTTCTTCTCGGAGAGCATTTCTTAAACCAATTCTTGTTTTGAAATAGGCAACTTGATGAAAGTCTGAGCCAGCTTCTTCATAAACCTTAAAACGTTCAAAAATTGGGAAGAGGGAGGGAATTGCAGCAGGGAGGAGTTCAGGGGTAGGAAAAAAATTTTAAAAGCAAATCACTGCATTTGACAAAATGTGAAATTACAACAAGAAGTAAAGCTGTCTCCTTTACCCTTTCTCTCTTCTAGCCAAAGCTCCTTTCAGGATATTAAATTTTCTTACATCAGATTCTGATTGCAGTGTTCTTTTCCTTATTTATTATAAAATGTAACTAAAATAGCTATTTATATCCCCAGATATACAATTGTGACAGTACATTTATAGGTTCTAAGATTGGTATTTATTCATTTCTAGGCATCACAAAATACTTTTCTATCATAGAATTAGTGATTTCACGTTAACAGTGGGTTTAAGACTACAAGATACAACTGTCAAACTAAGACAGACACACTAGGTCAAAATGTAGTTCTAGACAAGTCTGGGTCTTGTCTGGTCTTATTATTGCATTCATGTACCCTAAAAATAATAGCATTATCAACAAAAATTTTAAATTGGACTCAGTAGCATGGCCAGTACTGTTGCAAAGGGCTAGTAAGTTCCGAGATATTAACAGCATGAGAGAAATTAAAGAAGAAGAAAAAAGAAAAAAAAAAAAAAAAAAAAGGGAAAGTAAAGAAGAGCCCATACTTCTCTCCTTCCATCTTCAATGCACATACCCTGGCCTTACTAATTCTCCTGAAACGTCATCTTCCCTTCTTGAATCAAATGAGAAAGTTTATTTTACATGACTAATTTACCAAAATACTAGGGCATATTGATGAAGTAAATTTCCACAACTATGTGCTGCAGAATGCTTAAACTTTTATTACAAAAAAAAAAAAAAAAAAAACAGCTAAAACCCCCACCCAGTCATGTATTTTTTTAATCCCACACTATGAAGAACACCACATGCAAAGATGATGAACACTAACCTGATGTTTAACAATCTGTCCTAGTGCCAGATTTAAATCCACCTGGCATTTCCCAAACAGTTTGAGGTAGCTGCTACTTCCAGGCATTGCTTTGGTTTGCAGTCTGTTTGAGAGTTCAAGTTCTATCAGTCCAGTTTCAAATCTCACAGCTCGCATTGAGGGAGTTGTAGCTGTCACTTGAATTCCCTAGTGAATAAGAAAAGTACAACATTATTGGGATCTAGTTCAGAGACATAAAGAGAAAGGAGGAAAAAAACCCAAACAAAACACGCAGCAAAACCCCCTTTTCACCGTGCAGCAAAAAGAGGACGTAACAGTTTTTCAAAATGCAGTGCTACTAAGCTGTCTTAAAAAGATTACAGGAACCAAACTCAAGGTCTTTTTCTCCACGCGGATTATTCCTAATTCATTAAGATTTGAGGTAAAAATCCAAAAACCATCAATAGTATCTAGGACTGCTGTTTTGTCATCATAAGATTACCTTAAACTGTAGGCTCAATGAGTAAAGAAGAATTTTTGGTTTTTCGCCATCAGTTGTACCATCATGTTCATTCCAAAGAGGTATTGGCTGCTCCCCTCCTGTACACATTAAATATGCACATTCAGAGTTTTAACACAGCAAACATTTTCAAACAAACAGATACTAAACCAAAATAAAGGTGACAGTGAATTAAGCCGCATTTTAAACAGTGACTAGTTGAAGATTTATAAAACCAAATATAGGCTGAAGATGTAAGACATCAGTGCAGATTCAGGTTGTTACAGATAACGAATAGCTCTCTACTAACTGTACTAAGTCTCTGCGTCTCTAACACTACTACTAATTCTCGTGTTCCTCCCTCCTGGGAAACTTCCCACAGGAAGGCTCAAAGCCTGTAAGGAGTAACACCTAGTTTTCAAAAAGATACATTGGTGTAGGAGCTGAGGAGTATCTCCTAATTATCTGACAATAAAAATTAAATACTTGAACGAATACCATGCAAATTACATGAAAAGAGGATTTGAAATTCTATCAGTATTTTTTCAATGACAAGAGGAAAGAGTATCCTGTGATTATTTTATTTTTGTGTTTCCTTCCTCATCCTGGCATATTTCATCCCGCGTCACATATTCCCACAAGCCCTAAACTGAAGGAGCAATCCTGGTTTAAATTCTCCTTGAGATTTGATCTATGTTCAGTCTCAGTTTACAGGAAGGTCTTGTTGCTGGAAAGGGCTAAGTCACTCTCTCCATATATGCCAGTTCTTCTAATTAGACAAAAAATAGGCAGTTAAATTGCAGATTTAGAAAAAAACACCCACAAGCACACAACAACAGTAAATTTTTGTCACTCCATTTTTCATCTGGATATTTCTTCTCCAAACAGTTTTAACAACCTCCTCCTCCTTTTGTTGTTTAGGGTAGGGGTGGTGTATGTGTGAGTGTTAAGTCCCATCCCCAGATATTCTCAACTAGGATCACGTAAAACTACAATGGCAACCTAAGGGTTCTGAGCAAGAAAACTAACTCATCCTTCATATATTCTCCACATGCATATTACAGGCTATTTTTGCAATGACATTTCTTCACAAAGTTTACAATGCATTTGCCAGTTTAAAAAAGAAAAAAGAAAGAAAACAGATACCACTTTTAAATAAAATTTCTCCATCTAAATTTCTCACTTAAACGAGCGTAATTTTCTTGAATGAAACTAAATTAAAAGTTAGACTTGAATCTTTACATAAACCAGTGCAGAAAGTTCCAAGAGTCTGAAAGCTGACACCCACTGTCTGTAAATCAACACTGCCCTCAGCTTGCAGATGGAACTACTATGAACTGCTCTCTCTGTTCGTTACCTAGCCTTTAATCTGTGCAACTCCACCTTAAATAATTGGTACTTACCCGGGTTTTACATAAGGATAACATGCATTCGATATTTTAGTGCAACAGAAACCATAAACAGAAAAAACACTTTAGTATACTATCCTAAAAGGAATTTTCAAGCCATGTAAATTACTTTGTTGCAAGTCAGAAGGACAAAAGCTGTGTTCCGCGCCCACTGTTCTGCATTCAGCACCCAGACCCATGGATCACTGGCAGCTGACTACATTCCTGCTGAATTTCCAAACTATGGAAAGTAGCAGTCACATTTCAAAAACCATCAGGCTGCTACTCCTAATACAAATTTACGGTCTGGAAAAGCAAAAAACCAGCAATGATACCAAATTCCTCATATAAAACAGAGGAAAGAATGAACTCTAGAGACTGAGAAATGTTGTAAAAGAAATCTAATACAGGTTTCCCTTTTTACCACTTTATGCTCCTCTGTAAAAACTGTTCTAATAGAAGAATGACAGCTGTTGAAGGTTAATTCTTCCCCTAAGTGTTCTCTTACTACTCAATGCTAATATATTTTGCGTGAAACAAACATCAGGGTGTTTTAGATTTGTTCTTCTCATTCAGGGATTCTGACATTTTCTATTTTCTCCACTGCATCGAATCCTTCCTAAATATAAAAAATCAGTTATATTTCTACGACAGTTTTTTAGGATAACTCAAAAAGTGTTATAATTAATACTACTTGACATTTCACCTGCTTTTGAGTATATATTCACATTTGTCATCCTGTAATATTTTCTCTCAAACATACATCCTTCTTCCTCTAAAAACATAACTAATGAAATTCATATTCCCTTTACCTCCCCTGGTTATTCTTCTTTCTTTTTACCTTCTTTATTATTATTTCTTAATAGGCAGACAATGTTTCTTACTCATTACTGCTTGTCCTTCTAATTCATATACTGTTTACCCTCATCTGCCAATTCTTGTTTTGACCTAAAGAACAACAAAACGCTTCCACAGTTCTCATTTGCTTTTCTGTTAGTCTCTTCATCCATCATGTAACATCCACTGTAAATTATATTCCTGGCTTTTCTTAAAACTATCAAATAATATCTAATGTGTCAAAGCTTCCAGTCCTTATGTTTTCCCTCAGAGTAGTCACATATCAGAAAAAATAGGGTCATTTTGTACTCTTTCTTCTTCTTTTTTTTTTTTTTTTTTTAATTATTTTCTCCAGTGCAGAGGATGATAGAACTTGTTTGCCATTAAAATATTACTGCATGGCAGAAGTTACCAGCTTTTTGGTTTGCTTTCAGTTCGTGAACACAGACCAAGTCTCTAACAGTAAAAACTACAAAGTGAGTGGACCTGGTTTTAAATGCTGTGTAAACTGTGACTTGGTCAAACAGAGTTTTCTATGTAAGAAAATAAATGTTTTATAACTTTGGCTGTCTAACATCAAACAGATGAATACACAATGTAGACTGCACTAAGTGATTTTGGAACTCTTCTCTAACTAGGTTAAAAAACCCACTATTTTCTTCTGAAAGTTTTTTGAGAACAGAAGCCAGCCTAAATGACAGAAATAATACAGTCGTTTCTAAGTATACAGCATGAAACACAAAGCAATCTAACGAATAGCCAAATGCCTTTTTCAACCAGTTCTGAAACACATAACCTGCTATCAAAAGAGCTAGGAATCAGCAGACACTAATACCAATATTGACACTATTTTCCCCGGACGCAGCTGTTTTCCTTTAAGAGTATATGCTGATGTTATTTTATGAAATTCAGTGTCACGATCTGCATTTTATAGGTAAACAAAGTGAATACAGACAGTAAGCCAAGTAAGATCATGTCACAGACACAAAGGCTAGCATCCAAAATGATGAACCATTCTGCTTCCCAATAAAACACCTTATTCAGATAGAGCTACAAAAACTTCCCAGAGCCTCTGTTGCTACTTCCAACTCCAGCTCTGCTGCTCCAGATGCAAAGGACAACCTCTGTGAAATAAACAGCTCATCCAAGAGCTACACAACGTTGCCATAAATGAGGTTTAAGGATCTCACTTAAAGTTGGTTTTAAGTGTTCTGCTTACCTGAAACCTTCTGTATGACTTCATTTACTTCCTTCATGAACACTTTTTGCACAAATACTAAGTGATTTAAAAGATCAGTTGTGAGATTATGTTCGAAAGAACCAACCTGCAGAAATATAAAATTTTAGAACAAAACTTTAAAAGTTAACATACATATGGTTTCACGACAACACATTTTTAATTTTCAGGCATACCTTTTCAAGTCCAATTATATTGTTATTGGCATTAAAAAAAAAAAGAACATTACATAGTTTTGTCTTGCCATTTTTCTGCTGTGAATACCTATCAGAAAACTGAAGGACATACACTATTATATTAAAAGGTTTATTCTCCTGTTTAAGTTTAGCTGAGACAATAAAATGCAGGACTCTATTAAGGTTCAGGGATGTGTGCAAAATGCTACTGAATTTCAGACAGTAAATTGTTACCAGAACAAAACAGAAATGAGCTGTCAACCTCTAAAAGTACGTTATTCTAGTCACTGTATATGAACAAGTTTACCGATACCTTCAGTGGCAAACTTATTATGTGTCCAATCTAATATTAAAGAATATTCCTAAGGAACTGGAGTCTGCCCAAGAATGTTTAAATTCACCATTAAGGTTTTTAAAGTAAAATTATGATACAGATATTTTCTAAAACTACTTGCATTTGGCTTTTGCCTTTGCTAAGCAGCCCCTCCCTCTTTTTTTACATGCTCAACAAATTCAAAGACCATTCCATTCAATTCAAAGAAGGTCCTTCTTCAGCCAGGAAACAACTCAAATGGGTTAAACAAAGAGCAGCACCTAATGAAACTTCTCCCATAAAGACACACATGTCAGAAATCTCAATTATGAACATGCTGGATCATTTTTCTGACCAAAGAAAAAGTTAGCAGAAAAGCCCAGCATTTCCCCACCAGATAGGTTTCTTTTAAGCAGCACCACTTTTCTCTCTGTGAAAAGCAACCATGGAAATTGGTACAAAAATAGAGCTGGTGAGTAGAACACACTGTCGAACAGAAAATTTTGTGTCATTTACTAAGGTTATATATAGCTTCTCCTAGCCATGGAGCTGCCTAATCATGAAAAAAAAAAAGAAGTTATAAACCAGTAAAATTATTTTTCATTTTTTAAATATTACTTTTTGCAAAATATACAACTATCTGATGCATTAGCATCAGCTTTCGGTTTAAAATTATACTTTCTTTGAATCATCAGCATAATATACTCCTCTGCTTCACTATTGAGAAATATTGTCATTCCAAACTGTTTGCACAAAATATCATATTCAAAATCCTCTGATATAGTGGCCTTGAGTGCTGAATATGTTTGGCTGCTCATCAAACTAAGGACTGAGAAAGTTCTATTTCAGTGTCACGCATTCACAAATGCTCTATTTGGATGAACCTGTAAACCTGAGAGTGCTGAAGCACGCAGATCAATAATATGAAGATGCACAACAGAAAGGTAACAGAATGGAAAGAACATGCTGTCAAAGATGACTACTGTCTTCAACACCTACTTCAGCCACACAGCGTAAGTAGTTCCCCTGTAGATAATAGCCCTGCTTGGCAGGGAGTTCATCTATGCTCCAAATTTGGTCCGAGTAGGTATCGTGTTCTTCCATGATGTATTTGCCTGACATAGTGACAGGAGGAAGGTTGAGACTTGCCGAAGGAGGAATGGTCGACATATCAGTGGCAGAGACTTTTGAAGTGAAGCGCAATCTGTGACTTGGAAGCTCAAAATTAAATCTAGTTTGGGCCCCTATAAAAGGAAGATGGGGAAAGAAAGGGTATAAACTGGCAAAATGATCTTTTATCCGTCCTTAAATTTAAAGAAACTTTTGGAATAATAATAATAATAAGTGATCTTTAAGCTACTATTGAAGTGCACAGACCTCTAGAGCTATAAACACCCACTCACATGATTCTGGGTTTTCTTAATTTTTGAAGACAATGAAGACTTCACTGTAATTACATGGAGAAGGGAGTCATACAAACCACCTCATGTATTGAGGCTCTATAAGAGTATTCTCAAGTAGCCTTACAAATCAGAATACAGTTAATTGAGGATCATAAACTGATTTTAGCAGTTAGAGGGAAGCTTCCTGAGAGGAAGCTATATATGAATGTATACACATGTCTTCATCTACTCTCATATGCAGCCTCTGGCAATTGTGTATAGCAACAAGAGAGTAAATTCTCTGTATGGCCTCATCTGATTGAAGTCCACAGTCAAAAACATAAGCTGACAGCAACAGATTCAGAGCTCTAGCTATAATTCAACAGAAATATCGAGTCCTCTTGGATGCTTCTAGCAAGACCAAACTATCAACCACAACGTTTTTAGAGTTTCAGAGAACTGTTACCTGTCATTCCGTGACTCCTCATTCTTCCCATCTTATATTCCGCCTTTAGAGATGGCAAGAGTGCTGCTCCAATAGCTATACCATCTATCATGGCACTGAATTTAAGAACGATGGGCTTCTTTTCTAAGCCTTCTGGGAGCTGTGGAAATTCATTTGTTTCAACAGGCGTTTGATTAATACTCGTGGGAGTCTTTTCAGAGGGCAAAGGAGTCGCAACATCTTCTTTGGTAGGCTGGGGCCTATTCACCAAGACAAAGATCAGAAAATACATCTTGTTATTCTAACACAATACACGACCAGCCTGACTCTCCCCCATAGGTTTGGATTAGCCCACGCCTGTAACGGGACGGCCAACAGCGGCATTCCGAAGTGCCATGCAAGCAGCACTCACGCAGTTGATGGCTGCCTGATGAGATCCGAAATCTGCTTGGAGAGCTGGTGAGAGCTGCGCACCATCATGCTGTGCAGCGTGGCAGGGTGCTGAGGGATGTTGATGCTGATGGCTCCAACTTTGACCACAGCAGCGTTGTTTGTTTTCAGCCCTCTCTGGGCACTATACAGGGCCTGGGATTTGGCAATACTGCATTTCACGACAGTTCTAACAGAAAAGGAAATAGGATTTATTTGCACATCTTTCAAAACAATTACAGTTTTATGTTAATTTTTTTAAGCGTTACTTGAATTTTAAAATATTCGTATAAGCGATTTTGTTTATAAACTATGTCCACATTCCTTTTTCTTTCACTTTACACACACAGATGCACTACATGCCACAAACAACTACACTACATTTAAGAGAACCACAAGTCATGCATTGGAAAAATACCCGTTAAACTGTTATTCTTGCATAACATAAGACCATTTGAGTATTACACACACTAGGCTGCACGTACACAAACAAATTTTCACACACTGAAACAAACAAGAACCTTCCATTTCAGCTCCTTTCCAGGAATAATCTGGAATCATCCTTTTCATAAGAAGATTTAGTAAAATCTGATTTTAGCATCCAAATAGGTCAGTGGAGGAAACACTCAGCAATAAATACATAGCAAGTGATAAACGGGTTTGTGAATTAATACTGATGTTTAATTGACACATAGTATTCCAAAATATGAAGTCTAAACTTCATTTGAATGTTAAGGAGGATATTGTTCAAAATGGATAACCAAGATAAAAATACAACTGCACGAAGCTGACAGTTTTTGATGTCAAAATGAAATTGTGGCATATCAGAATTCACTAAGCTCCTATTAAAAAAGATACATGGGGTAACACATTGATGTTTCTCATCATTTGGTCAATTACTGGAGGGTTACCCAACGGAAGTATATTATGTAGCCAGCACAGAATATCACAGCCTCAAAGAGAAAGACACACAGTTCAGAAGATGTAGTTCATCAGCTAAAACATCTGAAAAATAGACTCTATACAATTGCAACATTCAATGAAAGTTTCTCAATTACTGTATTTTAAGGAGCATATAAAAAATACTTCTTGCATCATGGTTTAAATTGTTCTACAGACAGTTTGGTTTCATGGTGAAAGTTACAATATTCTATGTATTCTAATCCCCAAGTCATTTTTCTTCTGTGAAGCCCAAACAGATGTCTCCTTATTCTAATGTTAAAATATCAGCTAGCCCAAAGCATCCCAGGTGTGGAAATGAAAAAAACAAACCAAACTCCAACCCAACATCATCATCCTTCTACTTATAATGAAGAAATACACAGCACTGTAACACAACCACAGGCCTATCAACAGCAGATTGATTTACTGAACCTCTAGAACCATTTTCAGATTTCCCCAGCTACAAGTGACCTAAAATGGTTATGGATTAGAATTTTAGGGTAGACTGTCAAGCAGAAACAATTTCGGAATATTTGAAGAATTTACACAAGTATGATGGAGGAAACATCTTAACTCAGAAGTATTTTCAAAAAAACATTATACAAATAAACATTACTTAAGAAAAGGGCAGACTTATTTTAACCCACTTCTTTGAGACACCTATTATTTCTCTGTTGATGTTTGCTTATTTCCTGCTCTCTTCCTGCTGCCATTCTGACTGAACTACTGTCAATCCAATCAAGAACACATCTTTTCCCCCATCTATAACACAAAATACTACTGTGTTAGCTATTCCAGCATCCAAAGAACAATATTCAACTTCAGGGAAGTTGCAGGATCTCTTCCTGATCTGCACCAGACAGCCTAGACTTAACCTACCTTTGTATAGAAGTTAAAAGTAAAGGTAGCTGGAATTGACATCTGTACTGAATTTACAATCACTTCCAAACATGGGAATTCATACCATTTGCAGTACTTCCTTAATTTAAAAAAATTACAGCAATACAGACGTCACAGGAGAATGAGATTTCAGCAAGATCCAACTGTGCTTCTCTGCTAAAGTATTTCCATATTTCATGCAACAAATGAATTACACTGTCACTTCTTGGTCTACAAAAAGCCTACACCCATCACAGACTGAGCTGCAGAACAACCGTGCAGCTATTCATTTACTTGGAATGAGCACTACACGTGATACACCTGCAGTCTGCTTACCTATGGGGATATGCCTATAACAGATCTGGCGGAATATCATTAAAATCATTAATTGATATTTAAATTATATACCAGTAATGGATTCAGAAGTCATTCTATGCTCTTGCATCAATTCCATAAATAATCACTCTGCAGACAAACTTGTGAAAACAGTTTTTGTCCCACTACAGAACCGGCTACAAGGCCATCACTCAACCTAACAGATTTATGGGAACGTTAGAAAAAGCGGGGAAAAAACATCAGCAGGAGGCCTGTAACACACACAGGAACTACCACACTGAGTCAGATGAAGATTCAGGCAGTAGCAGATACCCGGGGCATAAATCAAGTGATCCTTCCCTTAATTCCAGCCATCAGGGGTTTACTTTTTGAGCCAGAGGCTGCATTGTGTTCACGCCTCACCACCAGATCTACCCTACAAGGATTTGCCCAATCCTTTTAATAGTTTATCCTTTTGCCGACCACATCATATGGCAATGAATTCAACTGTTCAGTGACACACTACGCAAAAAACCACTTTCTTTTGTTGGTTTAGTGTTGCTACCAGACAAAAAGGAACAAACCCCAGTCTTTTCTTTATATCACTTGCAGTTTTACAGTCCATCACCTCTCCTTCCAGAGCTACCACCTATAAAGGCCTGTAGTCTCACAACACTGAGTATATACACCTGCTGTAACAAAGAGCAGTTGTACTACATCCTTCTAGAAGATATGCACTGGTGGTCTAGAGCAGCAAAAGAAACCTGTACTCAGAATACTGCTGGGGGGTGGGGAGGAAAGAGAAAAAAGGTGGAGGGGGGGAAAGGAGAGCCTCACTACTTTTGGCTACGTAACTTTTCTTCTCTGAATACTGCAGGCTCATTGTGAAAAAGGGCTTCTGGACTACCAGTGCATCATTCCCCACCTTGGCTGCTACTCCCCTGAGACTCTCTGGACTTAGGCGTGGGGAAGCAAGTACACGACTAGAAAGAACACGTTGCATCTTTGGTGAAAGCAAAGACCTGACTCACACACGCAGACATGGGGGAGACAAAAAGCATCACCTTCATTAGCAGCAGATGCACAGGCAGAGTTTTCAGGAAAACACTTTGTGTTAGTGTAGCCTGGTCAGCATGCCCAGGAATTAACCCGGCATAGAGGTAAATAAAGGCAAGAGGAATGGTCCTATTTGTGCTGAAATCACAGCAGGTGCGAGCACTCCAAGCACGGCAGTTCCTTACCAAGTCCAAAGCACATCTAACCTGCCTGCTCCTTTACATTTTATGAGCATTATGTTAACTCCTCAAAATGAGCAGAGAAGTGGATCTAACAAACTTAACAGCCAGTGAAACTATTCTAGCGTTACTGGAGTGACTGTATAGTGTAATACCTGCCCCTAAAGCTAGCCTGTTAACATTTACAAGGGCTTTTTTGGACAGGTATTTAGCAGGCTACGTTAAAAGCTTATCTAGGTAATATTAGATGTTAAACTAAAATGTATTCAAGCAACATCTGCCTACACAATCACACACAGTAGGAATGCAGCCACTAGCTACACAACACAGAGTTAATCGCAAGACTATGAAACATAATAATATGACATACAGAAACTCTTGTTTGGCTGTGCTTGTAGGAGATGTAGGAAAATCCTCCAGTCTACAGATGAAGATTGAAGAGAAAGCAAGAAAAACAAAAACAAAGCAAATAAAGAATAAACATTCATGCAAAATTAGTCAGTTAATTACTTGTAACCCACAATATGACACTTACTTTCAAATTTACCTCATTTAGGATTTTGGGTTTTTTTAGGGTTTGTTGTTTGCTGCTGCTGTTGTTAAAGATTTATCATTATTTACCCCCTTTCCTTTGGTACCCTCCCTATATGGAAGCTCAGTACAATGATGAGGTAAAACAGACATAAAGAACCTCAGTTGCCTTCAGAAATCCTACATGGCTGTCAGATTCGCACTTATATTTATCCACCTGAAACACACTTAGCAGAAACAATTAGCTGGAGATACTTATGAAATTCTGTATGGTTTAAGTGCTATGTATTATCTTCCAAACTACACAGAAATTAAAAGGAGAGACTCAAGTCCCATTATTTAGCCCCTTTTCTACAACATTAATATTCTAAAACCAGATCACATACTAAGGGTTACCCAACTAAGACTCAAACTGCATGAGGGTGATCTATATGACAAAGCATTGTGGTTCAACTGTTGTTTTGCAACTCAAACAGAAAGAAGTTCATCTAGAAACAAAGAAAAATAATGCATGCCCTTTTTTGAGTTTGTGAACCTGGGGAAAAAAAAAAAAAAAAAGCCCCCAAACCAAAAACACCCTAATGTGGATGCTGAGCAAGTAATTCAAGATGTTCATGCACAAAAAGTGATTCTCCCCCCGGCCCCTGCCAAGTTGTGTCAATTATATAAAGGGTGGAGAATGGATATAAGAACTGTAAAAATGACACAAAGAATCATCCATCATGGGAATTCCAAAAGACACCTATTAAAGAAACAATACAGATCTTAAATGGGAATAATCAGCATCAGTAGGTTAAACACTCTCTAAAAATCTTGTATGGCTTAGTGGGACCTATAAGCTTCAAAAAGCAATTAGAAGCATAAAAGAAACAATACACACAATGTGATAAAAGTTTCTATGCATACACCACACAAATAATTTTGCAGAAAGCTCTGATTACATGAAATCTAATTTCTTTCTTTTTACAAGAGGACCTGTCACATACAGTTTTGCAGTCAGGTCACCTACCCATTTACACTGTGATCCTACAGCCAGTTCTGAACTTACTATTATCTTTAACTAGAAATAGGAAAGAACAGTATTCCTGTTCATGTCTATGGCTTGTGTGATTGGGTGCCCTAGACTGAAACCTACTAATACTTTCGCCATATTCCTTCTCAGCTTACTCAGACATGCCTTCCACAGAAAAGCCTCCCATCAATGGGCACGTGCAATTAGTTTTACACGTCAAACTCCAACCCAGTTCTGCAACAGCTTCACGACTGCCACCAAACCCTATGACTCCACAGATTCTACCTAAAGACATATCATCAATGCTTTCTCCATATGAAGCTACATACCTTTGCTGTCACACAACTGATACCACTTCTACGCACTTGAACATTTTAAATTGTCAGGCTTCATACTTACTGGATATTTGGCGTAATTCCCTCCAGCAGGACAATATTGACACCTCCTATGTGAGCAGTGGCACACGTCTCTGTCATCTTTTGATGTAGTACATCTTTAAAAAAAAAAAAAAAGAAAATATATTTAACAGCATTTCATTCAGTAAAATATTTCCAGGTAAGCCTACTGCTTTCAAAAAAATAGTAGCAGGAAAAAATTAAAAAATTACAGGTTTAGTATTTGCATTAAGTAAAATCAAATCAAATGACAACAAGAAGAAAGCTTTTGAAAATGAAAGGAGCAACCAACTTGTTGAACGTTGTTACGCTATCCATACGCAAACATAATGCACATCTATTTACAAACAAAACACAGTACACATCCACATACATACGCATCGCTATAGGCATACGCACACACAGAGTCATATAAAGTTGCCACCGAATTTAATTACAAAGTACATTTTAGCTTATCCAACCTTTCATTTTTTCTTTCAGGGTGAAACTGCCATGGATTCTCTTCAGTTCGGACTCCATCGTCAGACCTCCAATGTCAGCCTCCAGGTGGGTTCGGTTCACCATGCCTATTCCAAAAACTATGAGAGTCACATGTTGTGGCTCCGAAGTCACCAGGCTGCGCTTCCTCTGCGCGTCTCTGCCATTATCCTGTTCGTTCTCAAACACCACTCTACAAGCAGGTTCGGTTGGGCTTCGAACACCTACAAAAATACAGAGTTATTTAAGGATAATTTACAAGAAATCCTTGGCCTATCTGATTTATGTTTGTATTTGAAAACAAGGATCATGTGTCTTGCACATCAAAGGAACTCTTCAGGCAAATTATCTGTGCCTCGCTTATTCCACTCTAATAACACTGCAACTGGACCAAATCCAAGACACAATGCGGACAATAATGAGTGATGTGATTTAATTATTATTGATAGATATATTCTCATGTACATTTTGTAAATATTCATATTTATATTTTTATTGTTACACAATAAAAATACTCTGAGACTTTCCAACTATCCTATTTCTTTTCTGACTCTTTCACAGCCGAAGGGTCTTATAATTGAGTCTGGGATTAGCAAGTTTTCCTTTTCACCACTCAAGAGCACAAAAACAACGTAAGAAAATTTACATTTTGTGCAGATACCATCGCTGTGGATACCATATTCTGTGCATAAAAGATACTGCCCTCTGCTTAACAGAAGCTCTCCTTTGACATTTCCTCAGTTTTTCACTGTTTAGTTAAAAAAGAAGTCCAAAGAAAACATGCTAAACTAGTAAGTATACCATTCCCTGCATATTTACAACAACCTAAGCTCACCAACAAAAAGAACGATACCAAGTAGGCTCTCAACCTTACTCTGCTGTGCTAAAATACAATGGAAAGAGAGAGCAATGACCACCCTAGATCTCAAAAGATCTGGATGAAATTGGCCCAAACACCTATTATCTTTGCCGGACTTTATAAAAAAAAAAATATCAGTATTTCACCTCTTCTGCTCTCAAAGCTAGGTTCACAGATTATGTTTTTCTCAGTCATTCCCAGGGCACAAATTGTTTCCCTCATTTTCACAGAACGATAATACACAGCATTTCCAGCAGCCACATGAAAACAAAATAGTACCTAGGGAGGAACAAACTCTACACAATCCACTCTAAGTAAAATTCACTCTCCACACAATTAACCAGAAAAGTTAATCTTTCAACGCAGTCCCACACCCATTGCAAATCCAGATTAACGGAGCTGCACAAGAGTATCAAGGGACTGAATTTAAAACCAATCAATTAACACTTATTTGACCAATTCTAGGATTGAAAGAATCAAAGCATACTATACATCCAGGAAAATACCTTTTTTCTTCTGTACACCATCTTGGTGAACAAGGTCCCCCTCACATCCTCACCACTTGCCCTTCTGATCCAAGTTGGATGGGGTGGGCAACTTTCAAAAACCACCTTATGATCAAGCTTTAGAATAATACACTTGAGCAAAAGCACGCACTCTCAATTACTTGGATTTGTGAACTAGTTTACCTGTTGGCCCAAAAGTTTCAGAAGACTTTTCTAAAATCCCGGTTGGATCAGAAATGAGTGAATAGAAGTTCAACAGTTTATACATATTTTGCCAGCACTCAGCAGAAGGTTCGCTCTGTTCCGACACAGTAATAGAGTCAGAATCATCCATATGAATAGTCATGTGGTCAACTACATCTTTTGAACCTTTCCTGGACACTTTAGAAGTCCTTCTTTCTGACCTTCCCAAGGAATTCTTGTTTCGAGACTCTTTTTTATTGTTCTCATTGTTCGTTCGCTTGTTCTTCGTGTTGTTCACTCTGTTACCTCCATTAAGGCTTCCTCGAGAGCTTCGGCTGAAATCAGAAGAGCGGAAGTCTCTGTGTTTGCGGGTTTTAAAAGTAGGTGTTGGAGAGGCTGATCCAGCCGTGTATCTGCTAAGTTTGATGTCTGTCTGCGTGGCTTTGATATCATCAATCATTGTACTAAACTGATGAATGAGACGAACCAGTGCCATATCTACGTGCTGGCTTATGGACTGGCAAGAAATTGTAAAATTACAGTGAAAAGTATTATAATAGCGTTTATTCAAGTCATGAAAAGAAAGGGCATTGGCGGAGTTATGAGGTGTGCACATGGATTTCTCCATCACAACGGCACTAATACTGAAAGTTTCTAACATCAAAGCTGGTTTGAATTCAAGAGGAGGAAGATTGACAGCTCCTTGCCTAAGGAAAGAAAAAGGTACAAGTTACTACTTAGTTTCTTTTTATCAGAGTCAAATATTTTTTTAACACAGTGGTTCATCTAATTTACTGAATCCAACATTTTATTTCCCTTAGGATATCACCTTACCAGTTATAAATATAAAAAATTAAATTTTATACTTTCATACTGCATGCTACTAACATAGTAATCATTCAGTTCTATGCAAACTTACTTTGGCATGCAACTTTTCCATCACAACCTAGTTTAGCCCAAAGGGCAGGGGGAAAATTCAGTATTTACACTGAAAGTAACAGCCTCATTTACAGGATGAAGTACAAACCAGCATTTAAGAGTCTCTCAAATTTCCCCTACTATTATTCCCACCAGCTCTCCCTTCCCCAGTCTTCAATTTTCATAAGTAGCTGAGATTCAAATACTTAAAATTTCCAAACCATTCCACAGGAAGATTAAAAAAAAATAAAAATATTCTAACAGGAAGACAAAACAGATAAGATTAAAGAAAAAAAAAAAAAAAAAAAAAAAGGACTGATCCTTACTCTATGGAAGTACTTTGGAATTCTGTGTCTTCACATGAAAATCCTAATTTCTTTTCTTTAGCCAATATACACATTTCCAAGTATCTCACAACATACCTTCGAGCTCGCTTGCTTTTTCTTTCCTTGGCTGTATCTGAATCAACAATATCTGCCCTTAGACAGTCCAAAGTTCCTGAGAATGAAAGGTACTCCCCGAAGTACATTCTGTAGCAGAGTGGCATTGCATCCTGAGACTGAATTCCCGTGTAACTTAGAAGAGGTTTGAAAACAACCTACAAAACAAAACCCACTGCTTTACTTCTTATTATCTAGATTATTCTTATCTTCTTGCTCCATCATTTGTTGATCTACAGTATTTCCAACGTCAGCTACGTCACACAGAACACTCAAGTTTTATTGTCAGTGCTGTAAAACAGAAGGAAGGGGGATTAAAAGGAGAAGCTTTATGGACTTTTTGAGTAAAAAGACTGACAACACAGCAAGCCAGCACTGAATCCTTAGCTATGGAAGCAAGGTTTTTGCATGTTCCTCTCAGTAAAAAGCACTCTGGAGAACCAGGTTACTCTCATAAACGCTCCAGTATGTTCTCTCTGAGGTCATAAAACAATGCTCTATTAATCACCATTATAAAGTTTGTTATGGGACGCCTCAGAGGTTTCTTGAGCCTTTCCTCTTTGCACAGGAATCTATCAGAAACGTGTACAAAAATAAGATAATGTTTTCATTGTTGTAAGTTTGTTGTTGTTTTGGTTTGGTTTTCTTAAGTAATAACTATTTTTCCCTACAGCATTTCAAACTACATCAGCAAACCACACCTACCTGTGCATCTGCTAGCTGGACAGCAGGAAACCCCTGGTTACCCTCTTCTACACCTGCAATGTCATCCTGACTGGTGCTGTGCTGGGAGTGTGTGCCATCCAGGGTGTTCTGGTCACTAGACAAAACAGTGTTGAAGTCTGAAGCAGAGGGTATAGTAGGAAGATTGGGTGCCACACCTGAAAAATAAATACCCATGGAACGCTAACAGCACAGCAAATTTTATCACCACCAACTCTATTAATTTAGCAAGATTAATTATAGAGAAACACATGCCATACACACAGAAAGTCAGAGCCCCAGTCAGGTCTCTGACCTCACAGAAGTGGCATTCAGGGTAAAGAAACTCTTGCTGAAGAGGGACTAGAGACAGTCCAACTCATATTTGGAAAGCACAAAAATATTTCCTTCTTATTGCCTTCCTTCCTGAGGCCTTTTGTCTGCATTGTGTTCTATAGAGTATTTGACTCCTGTTTAAACTGAAATAGTATGTAGGCTGAGTAGCCTATATCAGCAACAATAAAAAAAAAAAATTTTCCTCAGTTGAGATACTTGCTTTTAGCTTTCAATGTGCTGTAAGCTTCTGGGTTTTTTTAGTCCCAATGCAAAATCCACTAATTGGACATCTACTGATTAGTCTCTACCCAAATACGTTCCTCAGAGGTGACTAGGGACAGCCACTTCCCTGCAGCTGCTTGTTTGTGAACAACCAGACTTGCAGCACAAGGACAGAGTGATGCTGAATCGCCTGCACGTTGAGTCTAGACTGGACTCAACTCCATGAGACAGAGTTGCTCTGCCAATGTAAATTAATCCCGATTCTTCAAAATTCAAGCTTACAGCACTTAGTGGAGAGCCACAACTACATGTCTCCACAGAAAAATGGTTTGGATAGATCTGTGTCTGAGTTAAAATCAGAGTCTCAACTTCAGGAACGGAAGCGTGTGAACAAACCGTTACAGTTTCAGTAGGAAAAAATGCATCTTTTTTCTGAAATAAATAAATGAATAAACAAAATTGAAAGCTATACTTCTACCCTGTGATTCTTTCTGCAGAGAAACATGTTCCAGTTTACAGAGTAGTCACACCATATGTACATACACGTAAAGCACAAAGATGTTCTGTAGGATCAGAATATCTGTTCAATATTAAAAACAAACTGAAAAAACTTCTTACTGCCTAAGATTAATGTATTACAGCTGAAAGACCGTTAATATAGGAAACATTCAAATTTAGTGTCACTAGAAAAGAAAGTTAAGAGACACACATTTGAAGATTATGAATGATGACAGGCTTACAAGAATAATAAACATGCTTCAAGAAGTTGTTACGTATCTGCTTCATTAATACACTTAAGATTTTCAGTAATGTGTATTTTCTTTTCTCCATTCCCTTACACCAGCTGATCATTCCAGTTCCCGAGGAACTTACTTTCAAAACACATGGTTAGTTTCAAGCTGAACAGAGAAAGAGCAAGGATTCCAATGTACAAAATTTTTATCACAAAAACAGCATATGCAAATCAGATTAAGAATAACTAACAAAACCCAAGGAACTCTGCAACCGAGGATGATCTTATGGCTTAGCTTTTGACACCTACACATGGTTTTGGAAGTTACATTTACATTTTCAAATGTAAGAAAAACCTGAATTTTTGGAGGCAGGGTGCAAGAAATGAAAACAACAGGTCTGCTTAAATCATATTTGTTCATTTTCCGGTTTGCTGAGAAGTCCCACAAATAGTATGTATGTTGTCACCTGCTCACTTACTTACAGAAAAAAGCGGCCAACACAGGAACAGCCAACCCAGAGTCATCTCTTAAATTCAGCTGTAATTAACAATACCTGTTGGAAGACTATTGTGTCCAGATTTTGTGGCCGGACTTTCTTGTACTACACTTCCTCTGTTGCCCACAGCATTTGACATCCAGTTATAGAAGCTCACAGAAGATGGTTCAGACAGCAAAGGATGTTCAGATAACATGTCTGTGGCCACAGTATTTCCTATACAGACAAAACAGAAGAGCTTTAGCATTTGTCATATCCAAGTCAGCAAAACCCAGGAATGCAGCATGATTTTACTGACAATATCTATTTACTATAAAAGTAAGCCTACTTCTCAAGGTTTACTGCAGTAAATTGTGTCAAGCAGCACTACAGGTGCTACCATGGAAGTTATACTATGACGCTAAATGGATGTTGCACTACAAGCACCTTTTCATTTGTTCATCTCTAACATTAATTAGAGGAAAGGAGTCATTAAGAAACAAAAATACCTTTTTTTCTGAATAATATTTCATTCCCTGACAGCAAAGGAGAGAGGTTTTAGAGAAAATGCAGCAAAGTTAAATCTCTTTTTCTTTCTATAAATCATAACAATGCACTCTGGACAGTAACATAGAACATAAAAATTTCAATGTATGTATTTCAAGCTTCTACAAAACACATTTGTTCAAAAGACCATTACTAAAAATCTCCAAATTATTATACACAAACTAAAGTACTAGGACATTCGTTTTAGTCCACTTTTGGAGCTACTTAAAAGGTCAAGAAAAAAAATGACAAATACAGAATGATCACTCCATTTCCTTATTCACTGAAAAATACTCACTTAAGTAATTACGTATTATACTCAAAAAGTAGTAAGGCTAACTAAAAGGAAAATACTTTATTTATTTTGTTAGCTGTAATTTCTTTTCCCAACCCAATGTACTCGCTGCTTGCTTCTAGGAAATAAAATGGTATGGTGCAGTGATGTTTGGGAACTGCTATTAAAAAATACAATTATTTGGGAGGAGGGAGGTGGGGTCTTAAACAGAAAAGATAACTCATAGTGAATATATAGTAACTTTTCTAAGTCATGAAAATAAAACCAATCCTCCCTTCCCCTTGCTTTAGCTTACTTATGCTACATCATACCTGTTCTTGTTAAAGAACTACTTTTAACTGCAGTGGTACTTCTTTGAGGAGTCCCTTCCAAAAGATTATGCAGGCTAGGAAAACTCCCAGTAAGATAGCTGAGCAGACTCTCTTTTCTTGGACTTTCTTTGACTGCCATTCCAGAACGGCCAACGTGCACTGGTGAATCTGTAGCTGTATCTCCGCTAGTGTAACTTAAGGAATGATATGGATGTATACCCTTGTGGAGAAAACAAAGAAACTAATGAAGTACTGCATAAACTGCAAAAAGGATGTGACATTTGGTCTGAATACGAGATCAGAACACAGTAACAACAAAATTCTTATTCCCACAAACTTTTGGACAAGTAGCACTTCGTTTGGGGCAGGTTATACACCGTATGGTTATCACGCATAAAGGTGCTATTGAATTCTCAAGTATTAAAATAATCTTGTGTGTAAAAACAGTTTAAAAAGTCAAACGAGTAACAAAATGGAACTGCAGATGTGTAGAATTCATCTAAAGCAAGTTTGCAGAAGGAAGAGCGCGTATCACTAAATACAAACCTTGCTGGTATTTGGTCTTTGTCTGAAGACCAAATGGTCTGAAGACCAAACCCCATCCTTAGTGTAACGGTAGGTGCAGCCTTTGGGGAAGGTGAAGAACAGAAGCTGGGGACTTCTGGCACCAAGAGGAAGGCTCCTGGTCCACCCAAAGGTTTAACACTGTGAAAGAGGTTCTCTGCCCTCAAATTGAAGAGCAGCCAGATCTGTTCTTGAGCAAAGCATCTGGGCCACTTAATCCTAAACCATCCAAGACGAGCAGGAGGGAGCAGTAAGTGGTAGTAGGTGAGTATCTGCTAGAGGGGACAAATGCGCCAGTACATGCTGGGGTCCGACCAGCTGAAAAACGGCTTTGCAGAAAAGGACCTGGGGGTCCTGGTGGATACCAAGTTGAATGTCAGGCAGCAATGTGCCCTTGCTGGGCTGCCCAGCCTGGGCTGCCTTAGGCAGTAAGCTGCAAACAAGTCAAGGAAGGTGATCCTACGCCCCTGCTTGGCACTGGTGAGGCTGTACCTGGAGTATTGTGTCCAGTTATGGACTCCCCAGTACAAGAAAGAAATACTGGGGGGAGTCCAACAAAGGGCCCCTCAGAAGATTAAGGGACTGGAACATCTCCTCTATGAGGAAAGGTTGAAAGAGCTGGGACTGGCTCAGCCTCGTGAAGAGAAGGCCCAGGGGGGATCTTACTAACAAAACAAGTGTAAATACCTGCAGGAAGAATGCAAAGACAACAGAGCCAGGCCCTTCTGAGTGATGCCCGGTGACAGGACAAGAGGCAATGGGCACAAACTGAAACACCGGAGTTTCCTCCTGAACATCACTTTTTTATTGTGAGGGTGACTGAGCACTGTCACAGGTTATGGAATCTCCATCCTTGGAGATATTCCAAAGCCATCTAGACACAATCCTGGGCAACTGGCTCTGGGTGGCCCTGCTTGAGCGGGGGGACTGGACAAGGTGACCTACAGGGGTCACTTCCAATCTCAAAAACCCTGTGAAAAAACACAGCTAAAAAAGGAACCAGTACAAGGCACCAAACTCCCTAATACACAGATGACAACAAATTACTTAAAGAAAACCAAAAAAACCTAATGCACAGCTTTCATAGACTCTTCCTGCTCAGAAAGTAGAGATAAAAATAAAATCTTGCAGTTTTCTGAACAGCTTGTAGAATAAAAACCCCACACTAATATTACTAGAAGTTATTGAAGAGCTTTGTCAATCTTAGATTTTGTGTAACAACAGTTAAATCCTCATTCCTGCTTACATAAATATATGAAAAGTCATAAAAGCTAACGCACATATATATTGTTTTTAAGCATGGCTCTGAAGCTAATTGGCAAGAAAAACAATAAAGAACAGATGTAGAATATAGGTCAACTGATTAAGCATCACTTTTATAAGGTAAGGAGCACACCTCCCACGTGCTACAGTTATAGTTAGTTATAGTTACAAATCACTTTCCCCTGCTGTGCATGGCACAAGAAACTTACCTTTATTTTCAGAACAGAATCACTGTGAGTGTGAGTCTTGGATAATTTCCTCATGATCTCAGCACCAGTTACAGGCCCAGAAGAGCTGCCAGCAGGTGGGGGGCGGTTCGCTGTTCCTTCCAAGAGCATTGTATGCTCACTGACAGTAGCTGGAACCAAGCAAAAAATTTTTCTCATTTGTATATATATGGGGGACCAAGATTATCTATTATTAGATACATTTATTTGCAAGCATTCATGACCTTCCAAATTCTGACACACACCCCCACACAGCTGTCTAGGGACTTTTAAGACAAGTAAGAAAATCTCAGACATGATTTTGTTTACTAATCCAAGTACAAATCTTTTTGTCCTTCTAATGACATACAACTGTTGCTCTGTGCTACAGATCCAAAAGAAAGTTGCCAAATCTCTTTTGCTGACTTGGGCATGACTTATCATTTTTTTAATTAAGATGCTTCCATTTGCATGAATTCCATGTGTAAGTGAATGTATACAAGGCAGAAAAATTGCTGCTTCCAAAATTCTTAGTGGAAAAATAGAATAATATACAGGAAGGCGGGGGGGGCAATTACAATACATCACTGGCTCTAAAAGTCTGCTTCTGCTCAACCAAAGCACGTATTTTGGAGGAGGGGGCAAACACTCCCATCATACAGTATGATTATATACTAGTTTCACACACAAACATCTCTCTAAGCTGATAACTGCTGCCTAGCTTTTAACTAAAAGCGGATTCTCCTCCTGATTTTTTAAAAATATTTTTTCTCCATGTTACGTAATTTTTACATGAGAAAAGAAAAACATAAACGTATTCCTGAGAAGAGCAGCACTTTACACACATGCTACAATCACAAAATAACTGAGTCGCCTCAAGGCAGCAAAAAAAAGAGTGCTCCAACATGTATCTATCTATGCCCTCCATTTCTGTGGTTCTTACTTCAGTCAGCTGTGTATTCAGTACAGAGCTAAATCAGTAGCATTTGTTAAATCGGCAGTGTGTAAGCTGGCAACAGAAATATACCAGAAATAAGTAGTAAAAATGAGGGAGGAAAAAAAAAAGAAAATGTATTTTCACAAAGACCAAATAAGAAGGCAGGTTTGAAGTTATTCCTGGGAAAGTTCATAGAATTGCATGTTACAATTCTTAACTACAGTCAAAAGAACAACATCCTAATTCCAAGCTAGCAAATAATTAAGCTGATGTATTTTGTGCAGTAAAGAACAAGAAAAAGCATGTGAAGAAAGATAAATCTCCTGTTTTGGTTTTCCCCAAACAAGTAATATTTATCATAATGCTAAAATTATAATTAGCAGCAGCTTCAAAATGAAGATGATTCTAAAAAAAGAACTTTGATGTTTCTAAAAAAAGAAAAATATACTGTATTTAAAGCATTAAAGCTAAAGAAGATACATATTCTCTGAGAGGAGCCACTTCTCCCTATGAATTTTTACGGAGAGAGAAGAACACAAAAATACCTGCATCAAATTCAAACTCGGCTCCATCAGCACTTGTGTCGCTCTGAAGACCCCCTCCGTTGTCTAATCCCAGTCCATCCTCATGCTCGTGGCAGGCATTTGTCTGCAATTTCACTGGCTGAGCTGGTCTGTGTAGGCTGACTCCTTTAAAAGCTGGGGTCACCACAATGAACTTCATCCACTGTCTTGCTAAGGCAACTAGACCTTTCTTTAAGGTTACTAAGGCAGGAAGGCCATCACTCTTAAAAAAAAAAAAAAAAAAAAACACACACACATGTATCACAGCATTTTAAAGTAAACTGAGGCAGGGGGGAAAGTCAGAATTCCCTTAAATCTTTATGCTGGCACCACACAGCACCCATTCAGACCGAAGAAACCATAGTGCTAACAGATAAAAATTATAGCTCCACTAAACACAGTAAATACATTCATCTACATGGCCTGAGGATCTAGCCTGAGGGGCCAAAAATAAAGAACAGGAGGAAAAAGGTTTATTCAATACAAAACTAAAAGTACTTAAGTAATTATAAAGCTCTGAATTACTGACTGAAATTCATAACAGCAGTGGATTCTCTATAGAAACAGAACCAAAATTAAAAAGATTAAGTTTTTTCCATTGTTGGTAAGCAGGATTTTAAAACAGAAATTTGAGGCAAAAAATAGGGATTGTATTGATTACATCACTGAATTATAAAAAAGCTTATTTTGGCTACTAATCAAACTGCTGCTTATGCCACAAATTGTGCTAATTCTGATCACTGGGCTCTCAGCTGGATACTTTGGAAAATGTAGTGTTTAAGTCTGACACCCGTAGAATGGGATTATAAAAATGACACAACATCGGGAAGAAACACTCCTCCTTATGCCTAGTATGTTTGTTGAAACAATGATTTACCACTACAATCAGATGTTTACGTTCTAAACCCAACAGGAAAAAGATTAGATTCTTAAGCCTTAACAATTCCACAATTCTAGCTCTTTTTTTAAAACTGCCTGCATTATCCAAGTATATCTAAAAGACGTGAAAACTAGTGCTGAGGAGAGAATTTTGAAGAAGTTAATCAGTGCATGCACCTGCCTTAATAATTGAGATGTATTCAATTTTAAAACTAGAGATGCAAACTTTTACTATTAATTACTCAACATAACTGCTGTTTTCTTCAAGAAAAATGAAATCTGATACAAAGGCCATGAACAACTTTAAAGATATGCCTTTCTGCTTTATGATTTCTCATGTATTTACTAATGAAATAGCTTGATAAAAATTATGCATATACACAGGCCACAACAAAACCAGCAGATCTGAAAGAAAATGAAATGAGGTAAGCCATATCTACTTATCGATCTAAGGATATATACAAGTTTGGGTTACATTTTCTTGCTTGTTAACTTTACTTAAACTGTTAGGTAATTTAAGACATTAGAATTGTACATTTGAAACTAACGCGCTGAGCTATTTCCATTTTCACACGGTAACTCACCATGGTGGCATCCTCAATAATGGAGTAATTTGCTTGATGAAGGTAATGGTGCAATATATTACACAGTAAACAAGAAGGATTTTCTTGCAAGAAGCGGGCTACTTTGGTAAGCCTGTTGTACTTGCTTCTCAGGGGAAAGTGCACACTTTTATTCTAGAATAAAATGTAACAATTTTTCACATATGAACATACTTGCAAACAGAATCCACGTATGAACTACAAGATTTCACCTATGGTACAGCAAGTTTCTAACCTCATTTTGAACTTCTGCAACCAAGACTTGTCACATGGATACCCACCATATCTTAACTAGTGTATGTGAAAAATCATACCTGATGCTTATTTATTTATATTAAGTAATAAAACAGAAGGCTGGATTCAAATCGCAGACTTTGTAAAGTTACTTCTGGATTAACAGACATACACATAGATGAAATTTTCAAAGGAACTGTTTATTCCTAGTTAAAGAAAAAAAACAGGTACATTTCTAATTTGGTTCTATGCTAGAGAAAGAGTAGGAAAAGAAATAAGAGAGTTAGCAGTAAGAGACTGCTTGAAAGGATGATTTTTGAGTACAGAAGAAAACTAGCCTGACCCTAAGCTCATCAATCTTAAGATGCAAGACAGCATCTCACCCAGAACGGGTATCACCTCAAAATCTTCCCACTAGATGGTGCCAACCAAACGACCAGCAGAAAACTGCCTACACACAAGAAAGCGCCTTAGCAAATCACAGTAACACCCAATGCGTTACAAAAGTTCTACCAATCCTAGTTTTCAATAAAAAATTTTGTCTGTTTTGTGCTTCTTGCTAGGATGTTTCACCCTCGCAATGCTTGCCCCCCCTTCCTTTAACAAGCAGGTCCAATAAACACCATGATTCAATACACTGCAGGGGCACAGAAATTCTCATTTTCTCCTGAAATACACCCTGAATATTTCATAATTCAACACACTTTCATGTTTCATGAATTATATTAGACGCTACAGCCATGTTTCTCACTCCTCCCTTTCAAAAGGTAGAATCTCCAGTTATTCTACGTGGAGACACACTCCTGTAAGAAGCACAAGACTTCCTCACTAGTAAGAGCAAATTTTTTTTCCACTGAAATTTAGATCGTGTACAAAAAGTACAAGTAGTGAGTTCTTGTGACCAGTTCTGGATGTAAAAAATCATAAAAGGTGCTCTAAGTTTGTCAGTGAAAATATCCATAATCCCAAACAAATACATATTACATACGACACTGCTCTGTTCCAATATACCTACTGCTTTTATAAAAGGCCTCTTACCTCTAAAGCTTCTGTCATAATGCAACCCATAACAGCACAGATTCGCAGGGTTCCTTCCGTTTCCAGTTTATTTAATGATGATTTCACCTGATCGATGGGTACAAGCCAAGCACCAACGGCAGGTGTGGCTGTACTCAGCAGGTTCAGCTGCCTGTTGAGAAAAACAAAAAGAATTAGGTATTCATGTCCAGCAGCAGCGATTAGCAGGATTTTCTAATGCTATTATAAATTACGTTCAAATAGGTGGAATATGACAGAACAATGTTAGAAAGTAACAAATACAGACTTACTGTCTAGAAAATAAGAACTGGTAAAAAGTACCTAAGGCAGGTTATGTTTTACTCAGTCACACACTTGTAATTGCAACCACTCTTGCTACTGCTACTCCCTCCTTTTCCCATTTGTATTCCCTATTGAAATCACAGTTTGAAACTCCCATTACTGACTAAATCGCACATTAACTATTGCACATTGCATCATGCAGGGCTTTTGCTGCAGCACCGAGACAAGAAACCACTAAGAGTATTTTCCAATTTATAGCTCCATACTGATCTTAAACTACTGACAGATGTGAATATTTGGCTTATTCTACAAAAACAACATGAAAAAATATCTTAGAAAGATTAATCTTGAACTTTATCCTGCAGTGGCAGTAAGATCATGGGTTAAGCATCTGGCTGAATACCGAAAGCACCGAGTGGTTCTCTTCTCTAGCATCTCTCCTACTCAAAAAAGATACCCTCCCCTACCTTTCTCCTTCATACATTTCAGTCTTACTGGAAGTTTTCTGTTGGCTTTTTTTTTATCTTTCTTTTTTTAATCATATCTAACTAAAAAATTTGTAGCAACACTTCCATATAGATGACCACAATAAAAAACTGAAGCAAGAGTTACTGTGATATATGTAAAATCCAAACTTTTCATTTCCAGATTAAGTTTCAAGAATTATTGAAATTACCTTCAGAATCTACCAATACAACTGCAATGTAACAAAGCGGAACTGTAACTTCTTTCTTTTAAATCAGGTAAAATTATACCTTGAAAATATATGGGCTGGAGAGCGCACATTGGTAGGGGCTGCAAAACTAAACCAGATTTCTTTGATTGTTAACTTCATGCTGCAAGAGTCAGGGGGAGGAGGCATCAAGGGTATATCTTTTTTTAGATCATCAGATTCAACCCCTTCATCCTTAAAAAAAGGAAACACATAGTCAAAAGTGAAATTGTTTTCCAACGTGATTACACTTAAAGGCGGTAACATACCATACTGTGCACTGCTCATAAGAAATAGTTTCATATACATTTATGCAAAGAAAAAGAAACTAATGCTGTCCATCAACTCTCCCAAGACAATACCAAGAGACCTTGCAGAAAGCTTAAAGTTTAGTGTAGTAGACAGTATGAATGCAATTAGCACAACGAGACATGTTAAATTTTCAATTTTATTATGAAGAATGTTAATCACTCTGGAAACAAACCCAAACAACCCAACACCAATCATTTCTGCATAGTATGTACACACCTGCTCATCCGAAACTGAATTTCCATTAATATCTGAAGAGGGGCTTATTCTGTCACAAGGAAGGTTATCATCAGACACATCAGTATTGTAACCACTGCCAGTTGGAGAATCAGAAGAGTTATTTGATGCAAGCAATCCACCCCTCTCTGTATCTCTTGATTTACCCATGACCCCAAACGTATTATACAATACTGCTCCAGATTGTCTTCCTCCTGTAAAAGCACACATACCAAGACTGTAAACGTTTGCTGTGTATAAACATCTAAGTTACATCCCACAGAAAAGATCCGCACTTCAGAGGAGAAATACATAGGATTTCGGTTAAATAAGATGCATTAGCATTTTACACAACAATTTTTCACTACAGTTTTTGTATAACAATTTAACAGCTAGTTGTTGAGCTTCTGATAGTTTGTTCCAAGTAGATGAAGAGTACTCAGATGAAGACTGTTTTGAAACGCTATTCCCTGGAAAGACTAATTTGGATGACAGAAAATACATATATGCTGGGTGGGTTTTTTTCTCAAGCTAGCTTTCCCCTCTCAAAGCAAAACTCTGGCCCCACATGCAGACACTTACTGTGGGTATGATTGCAAGGCCAGGATTTCAGTGAAAGTATCAATTTCTGCCTTCACTCTTCTTTCAGAAGCTACAGCAACCAGTTTATATGGAATTATTTCATATGCTGTTATAAATGGTATTGATTACTAGAAGATCCTTTATTCTGTAATCTACTATGTGACATATTTACAACAGACATGTATTATTTAGTATCACCTATATTCAGCAATTTCCAATCAAATAATTGCTAGACTAGAAGACCTAACAATAGAATTGTTAGCAGTTTCATAAAATAAAATAAAACCTATATAAGCTTTACCTTTTATAGTTAAATTTTCGATTCCACACTCAAACATTATCCAACCCCACTTCTCTTGACTAGGACCAATTCGAGTTACATCTGGAACAGCTTGTTGATCTGTTTCATCCACAAAAGCAAACTCATCCAACTCTTCCAAAGTAAAAAGAACTTTTGATTTCCCAAAAGGAATAGCTGTTATTGCACAAGTTCCAATATCTGTGAAAACAAACATAGTTACCACTTTTTTACAAAATTGAAAAAACCTTTACATCTTCGAATAGCTCTCTGAAGTTTACAGTGGTTTGGGAGCGTTGTCCCTTTAGTATTCCCCAGACAGGGTTGCGGGGTGGTGGAGGGGGGGTTGGGTGGAGAAAAAAAAAGATAAAATTCAAGAATGAACAAGAAAAAAAGAATCATCAAGAAGGAGGAAAAACCTTGCTCCTGGTATTTTAACATGAGCTGGGTAATTTTTAAGTTCAAAAAAAACAAGGACCGAGCAACACAAAGTTAAAGCTTTGAGACATTCCCAATCCTAACACATTCCTCTTTTTGTCTTTTTGTAGAGTCATGGTTCCAGAGACATGTGTTTTGAGCTGTCCAGAGACAAGCTCTTCAGATTTATATCTGAAACTGACAACTGGTCTGAAATTAATTCACCAAAATAACATTCCTAATAAGTACTTAAGGTTTAATAGCAATAAATGACAACGATACCAACAGTGCTCTTGGATAGTATGTTTTAGTAGAAACACTTTTAGTATTAGCTATAACGTACCTGAAGGCAATTTAGAAATAAAGTTCTAACTTTTAATTCAAAGACGGCTTCTTGGATGGAAGCATGTCTATATCTGTGTTGGGAGGATGTCAAACACTAAGTCTCACTGATTCCTAAAGAAAATATGGACCCAGGTAGTTTTCAATTCAGTATGATCTTTGCTGTCTAAGATCCAAGGATGTACTATGCCACCTTGATTTCTTTAACGTTAGGGTGTAGCTTGAACATAAATCCTTTCCTCTAGTAACATTTCTGAAGAAACATTTCAAATAATTTTAAACCTATTGCCTATCAACTCACACACAGAGCTTCAAAAATATCTGAGGAAAAGAACTACACTGAGTTAATTCATATCCCTTTTAATCCTCACACTCTGTCCCCAACTTGTAACTTTTCTTGTTTAGAATTCAAAAATTACTTGGCCTTCTTAAATGCCTGCAGCATAACTAACACAGGACACTAGTGCGAAGATTCTACCCATACCAAGTAAAAATGGAGTTTGCTACTTTAATGTTCTCTATATTGCTTTAGTTTCCTCCAATTTCATCATTTGCTCACCCATCTTTGCATAGTGGTGGATTTTTTGGGGTTTTTGTTTATCGTGTCATTTTTAATCACACTTGCTTCACAGAGCACTTCCTCATGTCCTTAACATTCCTATTCTTTATGGGACAAAGCAAAACACAGCATTAACTGGTACAGGTTCCATCAAAACCAAAGCAGTTTTAACAAAAACCATGTCTACTCTTGGTCATCTTTTCCAGGCTAGCTTTTCCAGGATCAGGACTTACAGCAGCTGAATTTAATTCATAGCCTTTTGAAGAAATTTCCTTAACACAAACAAGACGACCAACCATTGGGCAGATCTCATTTTCAGTTTCATAGTCACTATAGCTTAAAATCTATAGCATGTCATGCTGAAATTGCCAGTACAACAGGCACATTATACCTATCTTGAATTTCTTAGAAAGTAAATAAGGATAATTCACTCCCTGCATCAGGTGACAAAAAATGATAGCTGAAAAAGAGACCAGGTGGGAAGAAGGGAGCCCAGGTCTGAAATTTTACCAGTGCATGTTAATATTTACAACACAACCCATTTGCTACACAAACAGCTTAGAAGTTCATCTTGATAGTTTTCACTCTGCCTATATTTAAATCTAGCACTTTAATAACCAAAAATAATTCAGAATAACCATCATTAACTTGTTTTTACAGTATCTGCAAAATCTCCAGGTTCAAGTGTCTTTTTATCTATGTTGTTTAAAAAAAACAGCAACCAAAGTACAAGATCAAGGTGAACTATAACCAGTCAATTCTATGAAAACTGGCATTTCCACAATTTAAAAAAAGGCTTACCTGTTGTGTCAAGGCCTCTAAGTTGCCCATGAACACGATGGATGTTCAGTTTAGCAGCAATTTCTTTTCCTTTTTCTGCTCCAGCATTGGATCTCAGTGAGCCAGAAGACTGGGGCTGCATTTTACTGGTTTGGATGTAACGATCAAATGTGACAGAACTCCTCCCAGTTTCTGCATTGTTTGAAGTCTCCTCAACTATACCCCTTTGAATATAAAGGGAAAAAAAAACCCCACAATTAAGCAAGTCTCAGGTAGACATACTTAATTTGATTAATTTTGTTTAAAATTTTGAAGTCACATTGGCACAGCAGTGTTAAAAAGAAGTCTTTGTTACAATAAAAGATACATACTTTGGTAGAAAAATACTGAAAAATGTAATTGCATCCTGCATGACATAAAAGCAAGAAAGAGTTAAAACTAAAGTTCAAGAATTATTCCAGAAGAGTTCATTCACTTATTAAAAAAACCTGCAATTCTAATCAGATATTAGATGCTAACTTCTAAAACACAGAAGACACATTTTATTGCATAACTTGGTCAAGACAACTTTTTCAAATACTCTTCAGAACTGCAGAAAACTGGCATCACTGTAAGTCTCTTGACTAACTTCACAATAAACAGCCACGAATAGCGATATGTATTATTCTTACCTATTCATACGAACTTGTGTAGCAATTCTATCGAAACACAAAGCTACTAATGAAACATGAGTCACGGTTTTGCCAGAAGAAACCCCTGGGGATTCATCAACAGATGCTTGTAGTAAACACAGGTTCACCTATACATAAAATTCGCCCAAAGAGTAAAGAAATTTAGAAAAACATGTTGCATTAAGTATACATCACTGATTTCTGATACAGTCTTGTCTTATACTTCTCAGTAAAATGAAAAAAGAAAAGATAAAACTGTCACACATGGAAGACAAAAAAATAATTTAAAGACATGGCAGTCAGTTACCCCTATACTGGTTGTTATTTAACTTGCACACGTGCCATAATAAAGTTGAGCAGCTCCACAACACTGTCCTGTTCAAAACATTACTTCTCTGGCACAAATACATAGCCTCAGCTTAAGCTTTTGGGGGACTAACAGGGATGCAAAGTAAGGGTAATTTGTAAGGCACATGTCTAGTAACAAGCCAAACAAAGTTGTTACCTTTGGTACAGTAACGTTGGCCTGAAGACCTTTAATTGTCACGTTATCTTGCTTAAGCGAGAGATTGGTCTGTGGTGGTCCCTGGTTTGTTGTTCCTGTAGTGGTAGTGTCTATTTTTGTTCCTCTAATATCCTGCTTCGAAGATAACTTGGAGGGGGGGAAAAATAGTTTATTCTCACTGAGACTCAGAGCCACTAAGCTAAAGAATAACAGAATAGTTTATTAGCACTGAAGCAGCAGGAGAGTCTGACTTAATTTAAAGCACCGTACCATGATTTCTAGAACGAGGACTGTAGCACTTACTGATAAGGTAGGTCTAGATCCATAAGTGTAGCAGTGCCACTCTGCAACAAACTTCCTAATGACCACATTTCAGCTGAAAGTTTGAATTCTACATATATAACTTACATAGAACAACTTATTATGAAGTAAATAGCTTCCATCACACTGTGAAGTCTAGGAAATCATAAAATACAGATATGGTCATTAACTTGGAAAGAAAGAACTCCTAATTATGTAGAACTACCATACAATTCTTGTCAAGGTAAATCAATTCTTTTAAGGTATCAGATTAACTGCAAAAAAACCACCAAACCCAAACATGTACTTTCACAGGTCTAGTCTGAACTTTCTTCTACCTCACAGAGACTATCTCCCTAACTACTGTAAAATAGTAAACAATGTATTGTTCTTATGAATATAATACATAAGAATATCAATTATAGTAATCTCTAAGAACAGAATGTATGATCTCATGCAAATTACTGTAGCTGCTGACTAGACTTTCCAAAACAGAAAAACTTCACTTCAGTCACGTAAGAGATTTCTGGTCACTGAAACATTTCAGCTGTAAATGTAACATGTAACAGCTGATCGTAAAAATGCATATACATTAGGCACAAATTAAAAAACAAATATGTATTCCTTATGTATGTAGGTCCTATATCTCAAAACACTTCAATTAAAATGTTTTCTATGTAAAATATAGAAATAAAAATATAGAAAACTATATTCTTTCAAATCTTTGCGCGTTTTTCTTGTTCCCTTTCTTACGTTTTCTGAGAAGCTTGTTTTGCTGTTCTGTACAGCATCTCGAAGAACTTTGCAGTGCAGGTCATCAACGATTGCTGCTGGGTGTCGAGAGCTAGCACAATGCACCATTGCTTCTATATACCTGCAAGAGCAAACAAGCCCACAACAGACCATTTAAACTGCCAGTTTCACATGACACCATCAATAATGTTTAATTAACACTACAGAGAAAAAAATTAAGTGCTGACAGATATAAAGGCCAGGTCAGCATAACATTCTTCCAGGTTCTCCATGGGAAATGCGGAATTAAAATTCGCTGGGTACAAAACCCTGCTGTTCCATCAATCATATTCAATCCTTCTACCTAAACCTTTGCTGAACAAAACAGCTTTGATTTTAGACAATTTTTAGCATAATCAATTAACACTGCAGTAGTAAGTATAAAAATAATTACCTGTCCAGTGCCTCTGCTACAAGTGGAGTCAGAACTACATCTACAGTCCCTTTTACTTCCACTATCGCCGTTGTCCGTGTCTGGAAGACAGGATGATCCAAAGTCCATTCTTCTGTTATTGTTTCATCATCTGTATTTTCTGCAGACTTCTTTTCCAAAGGAGTATAAGGTGTACTAAACAAGTTAAACACATATGAATAATCCAGGTTTGTAAAAGAAATACAGAAGTGTCCTGGTATCATTTTAATTCTTAATAAATTACATATAATGGCACGTTTCTTCTACTGCATAGGAAGCACGCAAAGAGAATCCCAGGGCAAGGCCCAGCCCTTCCCTAGATTCAAGTTCAGCTTTTGGCAATGCAATGGACACTTGCTATAAGCACCTTCCAAATTAATTTAAATTAAGTTGCAATTCGTAATCTTGAAAAAGTACGAGTAAAATCATTTAATGCTTTCACGGTGTACTTTCTTTTTGATGAAAACCAAACATTTTAGAAGAGAGTATTCTGTTGTATAATAGGTCTGTACTGAAAGCTACAGGTACAAATCAAATTTTGGAAGTGCTAGAAAGAGGCAAAATATTTAACAAGAGTATCAGGAAAATCCTGTTCTCTAAAAAAATATGCTAATAACATTATGCAGTATTCCACTTACTTAGATGTTGATCCTGTAAGCTGCATGCCTCTGTCCAGTAATGAATTAGCTGTGAGACCCTGTTTAACAATCTAAGATAAAAGTGCACAGAAATTTATTACATTTATTACATTCCTTCTATGTATGAAAAAAATACCCAAGGAATCTTCAAATAAAGATTCTCCTTATAGTTTTTTTCTTAAAAGAATCTCTCATACGCAGATTCTCCTATCTAGTATATAAAAACTCACAGGTTTATTTTTTTAAACTACTTGAGAGATGAGATTGCAAAGTTTTTACACAAACAGTGCTTAAAAAAAACCACCTTCAAATACTAATGTACAAAAGGCTTGCACAAACACAAAGCTTTTGCTGCAAAGTACTAACAAATTAAATTCCAGAGCTTAGACACCTATTTTCTATTAAGAAATTTCCATGATTTTTCATGTATTTCATTTCAGCACCTTAAGCATGTATGCTCATATCACATACATCATGAGACAGAAAAAAAGCCCAAACATCTACAAAAATCATTTGCTAAATCCCAGTTTCAATTTTACTTTGAAATAAAGCATTTACAGCCTAGATTATACTTTATCAGCATTAAAGGTACTACTCCTGAAGTTCCATGTAACATATATTTTCAAGAAAACTCGTATAAATATCCTTCAGCTGCATATCATTTAATAGGCAGCATTTTTAAGTACAATTATGACAATTTGGAACACACACCTTATCCACAGAATTCTAACTCCATCTTTTCTTTTCCACAACCTCTCAGACACACAGCCCATGATCTCAAGTCAGAAATCCAAGCTATTCCTTATCTAAAAGCAAGTGAAGTTTCACGTTTCTCACAGCTTTATTTACACAACAGGTGTACTAAGAATTTTTAACTTCCTTTAAATTCTTTTTCCTTTCTCTACTCCTTCTTCCTCCATCTTCCGTACCTTAAAAGTTGGGACAGAAAGTTGCTCAAATGATGACGAACTTTCTTCGCTTGTTGGCGTGTCAAGGTCTAAAGGGCGATGTAATGAGGATTTTGAAGTTCTTTTGTTAGTTGGATGCTTTACTGACCAGTTAATCACCTGGAACTGTGTAAGGTAATTTTGGTAACATGCCATTACAGGCTGTTGGGAAGTTATTTGCTCACGTTCCACAGTCTTCTCAGATTCCATAATATACATGTTCTCAACATGCTCATCATCTCCTCCCAGAGCCGAAACAAATGAAGCCTGTGAAGGATGAGTCTTAATTGGCAACGTTTTAACATCTTGATTAATTTCTCCATGGATGGTGCTTGTTAAGGGCCCTTCCACGCTGTGATAAATAGACCCTCTACTATATTCAATTTTCTGAGCTTGCTTTTTTCTCTTCTTCCTCCCCGGATATGTTCCTGGACCTTCATCACTACTTACTGGCTCAAACTCTTCTGCTGCAGAAAAATAAGCTTCGCTATCAGCCATGGACATACTGGAATCCATGGAGCGATACTGGTGAAATGAGTTTGAATCTGCAGATGGAGTATATGGAAAAGAACCAAAGCTCCTCCTCTGCTTAGGGGAGTCCAAGACATTCTCATCACTGCGAGACACATCGCTGCTGAACTGCACACCGACTGGAACAGGCTGTTTGTCTCCATAGAAAGCTGCTGTGAGGCTCTTGGTGCTCCCAAGCCGGGTAGAGCACACGGACGCCTGTCGTTTCAGTGGAGACCTCAGGGGAGACTGACCAACAGGCCGTTCCTGGTTCCCAGGGGATGCAGGGCTGCCCTCTGCACCCTCAGCTGCAACGCTGGAAACAAAAATTAAAGGTTCATTAGCTTATTTTATTATTAATGCTCCTCTTTTTACATTACAGAAGTTGTCAAATGCTTCAGCAGTTCTGTGACTTTCTATTAGCATAGCAGTTATTTTCATAATGCTGATTACATACTAAATCCTGCCACTTGTTAGTCCACCTGCCTACATACAGAGGATGTAAACCCAAACATTGATGGCAAGGGCTTTGTCTTACATGCTGGATCTTCTACCCAGATCTAGTGATCAACCCCTGTCAGGGATCCAAATACGCATTCAAACTAGGAAACGCATTTCAGCAGTACCATTAGGAAAGAACCGACACTTCATATATTGCTAAAAATAGGGGTTTTTCTGTCACAGCATGTTCAAGAATCGCATTACACTTTTACTTGGACAGGAAGTACTAACCTTCCATGACCATCTTCCCTTTTTGCTCCAGACAGGAACTCCTTCTGTCCCAAGTGGTCCTCAGTAGCTGACGACGGGCTGTCCTTCTCACCTGCGAGCAAGGGGAGCGCAGCGCTAGAACTACTAGTTTCCTCTGAAGACGATGAGGAGCTATGGGAACGCAATGGCACTTGTAGGTTTAGGTGTTGTGCTTTTCTTTCTATTTCTATACCCATAGACCTGCAATCCCAATCTTTTCGTTTTACACCATTTGCTTTACCTAGGGTCAGAAAGAGAAAAGAAAAATCAATCATCTGATAATACAACCGCAATTGTCTCTTCCCTGCCCACTGAAACAGAAATCCTCATTAAATGAAAGCCCTAGTTTTGAAATGCATACATATACTAGCATGAAGTACTAACAAAAAATTAATAACAACACAGCAGCAAAACATCAGATTATCTTGGTAGGCTGCTTTCTATATAATCAGAAGAGACGCAAATCAAAAACCTTCTTTTTACTCAGAAAGGAGCTGCACATTAATATAAAAATTTAGCACACGAAAGCTTGCTTGCTACTTTCAAGCTACTGCCTGCTCTTAGAAGGGCCCATGCCGCTACAAGACCACTTGAACAAGAACGCAACAAGTAGTACTCATTAATCATAATCAGAAAGACTACAAATATTAACGTGCAGTAAAGAAACTGTACTTTTGGGCAAAATAGAGTAAAATTACAGCACAATGCATTCTCACCATCTAAAATTTTAGGAATCTCCTTGGTAATTATCCATTCTCCTGGCTGCAGTAAAGACTGCCCATAAAACATATCAGATTCTGCACTTGTACTTGAGAAAGCAGAGCTGCTTGAAGGTGTCAGTTCCTCAAGTTTGAAAAAATCTAGTCCTGTTAACGTGCCACCAAAGAATCGACAACCACCAAGACAGCCACATTTGTTCTTGCTTCTTTTATTCCTCAAATTGTCATCAGGCCACAAAAACCACAACCTATACAAAGGCAGAAAACCAGAAAACAAAACAAAACCACGATCACATCAGCCTTGGTACATTTAAATTCAGTGAAAACAAGATTAAAAGATACCCCTGTCTTACATGTAAGCTCCTATTTCACCTGGCATGAAGGGAGTAAGTAAGATTTGTATCTGAAACACAGACGTCAAACATAAAATGAAGGATTAGCCCCAGAATGGAGCAAGCCACAAACGTATCTGCAGTGCTCAGGCAACAAGGCTCAGGCACAGATTATGTCCACTTGCCACGACACAGGCTAACAGTAACACCTTCTCTCTGCATGGAGGCAAGCACTGCTGAAACTCTCCTCACTGGTGTGTGCTGCTTATGGCAGAGGCAACTGCTCTTTGGGGAGGCACACAAATCACAGTTACACCAGGCCTGCTCATCAGCTGACTCAGAACTTTTTTGAGTCTGTTTTCAGTCCAGTCTGAGAAGAAAGGACAAATTCAATTCCCTTCTCTCCCTGATCTTCATTTTGGGGGATAGGGGAAGGCAGACAGAACCAAAATCATACAATTTTATATAGGCCAAGCACATTCAAGTCACCAACCCCACAGCTAAGCATTCAACATACTTTAAGAAAACTACAAGAAATTATAAGCTATGTAAGCAAAAAACTTCTCCAAAGAAAAAAACAAAGTTCCATCTTCAGAGGAGTGTATTAACTTATACCCCCTCCCAAATTCAAATGCATCTCTTTCAATCGTAACTCTCACCTCTTAGTTCGGTTATCATGCGTTTCTAAGAAATGTCTCTGCACTTCATGTTTAGAAGGATGATCTGCAGCTAAAGCAATGTCAGCAGTGATGAGCCCCAAGTTGACAGAGCCAGCTTCTAGCCAGTATGCCCTCCTTAGTATCGGCTGAAGACCAGTTCTGCAGTTGTTCACCTGCTCAACGTATTGTCTCAGTTGAAAGTCTTGAATAGCAGCACTTACACCTTCTCCAACAGACTGGTTGTGGAGGTTGCAGTTTGCAATACGTATAGCACCCATCTGCAAACACGATTTAAAACATCAACTCTGATTAATCATGAGTGAAACAAAGAAAGGGTAGGCTTAAACCAGTTAACACACCACCTACTACATCCCAGCAAGATCTCAGTACAATATTCTCTCCAAAAAAAAGACAGAGAACCAGTTTAATATGCAAGCATGCACATAAACACAAAAGGCAGCAAGCTCAGAAATTAGTTTCAGCCAGTTTTTCAACAACATAAATTAAATCTCTACTTGGGAGTCTACATTTGTAAAGGGATCAAAAAAATTGGAGATGTTGTAACGAACCTTTAAAAAAAAAAAATCATTACTAAATTCTTTACCTAAACTCAAAAAAATCTGAAACTTTCAAAATCAGATATATGATTTGATAGGATACATGTAATTCTATGTCCTTAGACTAAAACATTGATTATACACTTGGAATACAAAACTGTATTAATAAATATCTCAGTAAGACGACCATGTTAAACACTGCAAAACTCATGAAATTCCAGATCCTAAACCTTAACTGACATCCACATTAATTACATTATAGCAACATTTATATGATCACACTGTTTCTTGCCTTGGTGTAACTCCAATGTGAAGTACTTTTGGCAAGCCAAACATGAGGCTGCCCCTCTCCTATGAAAAGCACGGTACCTGCAGGGGCCAACCCTCTCCAAAGGCGAACCAGAAGTTCTTGCTTTACCCCCCGACTTAGCTGTGGAAACCGGTCACTGTACAACTAACCCACCTGCCCGTACCGTAGGGATCCTCCCTGACACTGGCGTACACTAATAAAAGATGACATAGCCCTGCCACAGATGCTTAGTCTTCAAATGTCAAATAATCTGAAAACATCGGACCATGTTTCCTGCACAGCTTGGGTCCTCTCCAAAAAGTCCCCATGAAGTACCTGAAACTTCAGATCAAGTCTTGAAACTTTTCATAGCGAGGAGGTGGCAAGCTGAAAAAGAACTCAGCCATGGAAGAGCTACCCACAGCGTTGATATTAAATTATTACTTCTCATCTCTGTCAAGGACTATAAAGGAGCACTGGAAACCTTTTTTTTTTTGGTTGTTTTGTTTTTTTAAATTCAAATGAAACACATTCAGGATATAATTTACTAGAGTGGTTCAGGTTATTAAGCTGCCTTTGAAAATACTGCCATTCATATTTATGCCTGCAAACACAGTTAATATTTGTGATGGTGCTTTTTAATATTGGACTCAAAAGGAATTGGAGACTCAAGCATATTTATTTTTTTTTTTATTGCCACAAGGTAGCAAGCCATTCAAATGACAAAGATACCATGCCATTAAAAGTGTCTAAAATAATTACCACTTTCCTTCCATTAGATTCTTGCTCATAATGTGAAGCTGCCCCCAAAGCCTTATATGTTAAGTCTACCTTTTAAAACCAAATTTATTATTGGACAGCATAACTACTAGTTACTTATACCAGCACAGCACTTTTCTCCTTTTCTGTTGTTGCCATAACTCAAATGTCTCTTAAATTACATTTTGCTATATTGAGTAAATTATTCCAGTTTTCTCCTGTATGACAGGATAATGGAGAGAATATCAGCTCTTCTCTGCCCATCCTTTTCTGAACACTGGATACACCATGCAGTATTTCAGATTCAGTCAGTGACACTAACACTCTTCTCATCTCCACCAAAGGTATATATTAATTCAAACAGCTGTACCACATAAAACAATCATGAGTTATCAAGCACTGACTTGTATGCAATCCATAACAATCATTTCAAGTGGCTGAGTTACTAACTCACAGCACAAGTTCTTATTAGCTGTCACATACAGGCACCAAGATTTATATTGCCCAGACTTTTCTTAAATTTTTTACACCAGTCCTGCAGCTTTCACTCTTATTTTGGCAGGCATCCACTCCTCCTTACCATCTTCCAAGATCATTAATGGAATTACCAGGCAGAAGCTAAAGTAACCTACTCCCGGCCGAGTCCAAGCCAACCATTTATCACTTGAAGTTTCAGAAATTCTGCTTAGTCCATTGCATGTAAGCAAATAATAAATTCAGGTAGCTATTCTATCAAAAAATACAAAGAACTCTATTGACAAATAAGTATTTTAATCGCTGTTAAAAGAAATATTTTTACCTTTATATTCGTGGCACAGCCATGTTCTACCACATACAGGTCTGCTCCATCCATAGCTAAGCGTGTCATAGTGTACTTTAAGTCATCAGATGTTGGGCATGGCCCCGGAACACAGTTCATCTGAAGAAAGAAAAAAACAAAAAAGTTTTAAACCTACATTAGGAGTTTTACTTCAATTTGTGCTTATCCTTTTATTTATGTTCTGTTTAACTGAGCCCTAAAACTAGAGCAATGAAAAGGTCACTTATTCTACACTACCAACATGAGTATGAGATGGGGTGTTTCTGTGCTGAGGTTCATTTTCATTAGTGCATGTTTAATTCTTCTGTCCAGCCACATCACAGGACCCAGCTGGCTCTCCTGGCTTCCACCAGCAAAAGGCAAATCATGTCTCCTAATAGAGAACATCACAAAAACTGGAACAAAACAAGAAGGATGTGGAGAGATGAAATCCAGGATCCATACTTAACATAGGGCAACCCTCTCTTGGTCTTGAAGTGATCATGCACGGGGATTCCAGGAGATAAGCACCAAAAGCAGAATCCACAATGACATGATAGTTTAGTAAAAGTCCCATTTTTTTAAATAAAGGGCACAGAAGCTATAAGCTGTCTGCTCGCACCAAAGCACTGCTTCATTAACAGAGGATACGGGATGAAAAAGTACCATGGCCATGTGCCAGGAGCACAAGGGGAAGCACGACTTTCGTCTCTGAAAGGACACTGGAGTATGCCCTTTGGCTCTTAATTGCCACCATGGAGGTAAGAAACTTGGCCTGACTTCTGTGGATACTGTTTCTCAAAATAATTCACAGAGCACAAAACCACTCTGCATATCCACAGGAAAATCCAGAGAGAATCACTTTTATTTCTAAAACATAATTAGCTATAATGTATCAAAGGGAACATCCAATCTGACTATATAACTATATACTCCATGTCTTGATAACTTTAAGCCTGGATTTCTACACTGTTCAAAGAACTTGGGCAAATACAGCAAGCAATTCAGGTGGATGAAAGGTTACCTTAGAGTCACAAAACCGACGATCAATTCCATGCTGGCATATTATTACAGATTTTGGCCTTTCCAGTTCAAACTCCCGGCACACCACATGGAATACAAAGCTCTGCCCCCATTCCAGAAGACATGCAAGCTGTGAGCAAGTAACAACACGGTATCTAACAGTAAGTACACAAAATTAACTTTCAGCATTCAACAGAGAAATAAAAGAACATCACAAAAGGCTGGGAGGTGAGCAAGAATAATAATAATAAAAAAAGTAACATCCTGGCTGCATTACCTTGCTTACACAGAGTCTATTTCCTGTTGCTTAAGTTTGATTTTTATTTTTGTATGCATCACAACATGCAAGTCTCTGCAGTAATTCATGGAAAACACTGTGACATTAAACAATTTCCTAAATTATTTCTTAATATAAGGAAACAGCTTTTAATATTACAGTCAACTGAGAACTTAATTTTAAAGACAGAGATCCCCTTATTTTACCTCAAAAAATACCTCAAAATATTCTATCACCATTCAGAATTTAAACGTCAGACCTCCTTATAGATAAGTAACAAAGTTACATTTAGAAAGCATAGGAGAAAGTTGGCTAAACAGAACACTGATGAATCTCACTAGACCTGGCAATTAGCCTGCTGTTGGTTTAAGTCTTTTATATAATTAGCTCATTCATAAAGGAAATGAATCATGACTGCCTGTCTCTATTATGAGAGGGAAATGGGTTTTCTTTGGTTAGCCAAAGGAAAGGGCACTTAAAATCAGCAGTAATTTAAATGGAATTTAATACAGTTATGACTGTTCCACACAAAATCTCTCCTCCTCCCTTTAGCGTTGTCCCTTCACAAATTCTTGCAATACATCACACTACTGGAGGAAAAAAAAAAAAAAAAGTCAATGAACAGTGCTGACAACAAAAAATAAAAGAAAATCGAAATCCTGTATGAAGCATACAATTGGGAATGGCTTCGTAGGGGAAGAAAATCCTTAAGTTGCATCAAGCATTTAGAATGTTCTCTAACCTTAGAGTACTTTGAATCAATTAGTAGGTTTAATTTTGAAGCATAGAGCAGCAGAGCAAATACTACAGCTTATTTAAATCAGTGGCATCATTCTGGGAAATAGCACCACAAAAGTCTGCATATGTAACATGAAATGTATCTGGAACCTATTCTTTAGATTTAATGTAGTTGCTTTTATGCCTTATTTTGATTTTATTTATTGCAGAAGTCTCCTAATGAAACGCACATTTAATCCTAGAAAATAATGCCAATTTTTAGAGGAGTAAGAGGATGTAGAACTGTTTTTTTAAAAAACAAATAAACTAAACCGTAACTACTACATTGAATTTATGTACTTTTTTCACATCTCCGAATACACTCACAAAGCAACCTTTTTTAAAGGTCTGGCAGCCCACATCAGAAATAAGTGATCTGCCTATTGTATACTTGGAGCTGTTATTATATCTAGGAGAATAAAAGTAACATAAATGGCAAAACTACAAGGAGTTAGTGCTAAGACTGACCTAAGAAAATCCAGTACTGTGAAAGCAAACTATGTTCCAGTCAGACCAAGCATCACAATTTATGCAGTGAGCAGGATCACTGAGCTACTGGCTACTCCCCTGCTGAGGCCTGCCCATACTACAGTCCACCAAATTCTCTCATCTGCCTCCTGCTTTAAAACATGGCTTTGTCCATGGCTTTCTATGGAAAGCCAGAACTTTATTCGCAAGCTAAATTCTTGCCAGATCCTCAACTTGATATCCTTACTGCTGGCAGCATACCGTGCCCACATATCTCCAAGTACTTAACCTCGGAGGGATATCAAATTGCCTTTCAGACTGCAATCACTACTGAATACTTCTTTTGTCTTCCCAGAAAGTTAACCAGCAGGGGTAACGAACCTGCACCTCCAGAAGTCAGAATCACAAACCAAAAGTAACCTCAGAGACAGCTAAGTCATCGCATACTTGAACCTTCTGAACAGATTTTCCTTTCTCCTCTTCAACACATTACCTAGTTCATAGCTGAAGCATCCCCAAACACCTGCTCTTTTTACAGAAGTACCATTTACTCTGTGATTAAACCACTTGAAGTTCATGTAGATACCGTGGTTGCCCATCCAGTCAGTATTAGAGTACATTAACATACACAGATGTAACATACATGTGTTTACATGTAGTGACAGCAGTACTCACTACTGATCTGTAGTGCTCTGCTACCATCACCCTTTCAAAATGCTTATATAACACTAGACAGACACCCTGTTACACCTAAGATTTAAAATTAGTATCAGATTCAGCTCATTTGACATCTCCTACCCATTTATAGAAATGGTTAGATTCTCAAACTAAAAATTAAGTTTACTTCAGGCACAAATGCATCCAAATTCAGCTGAGATCACGTACTTTCCAAAAATCCATGCTACGCTGGTTTTACAAGAAAGAAGAAAGGTAATACTTCAAAGCAAATAGTTTGCAGATGGTACCTGTGGTGCTGTAACTTTGGCTGTAAGACTTCCAGCCTGTACATCTATCAACCACGCATACTCTAAAGTATCACTTCCCAGAGGCAGACCTTCTGCTGAAAACATTGCGTGAGCGCGCAGCTGCAGACCCGACAGGCTGATGTGACCCTCTCGAAGAACTTCATCCACCGCAGGTCGCTGTTAAGGACAAGGAAGTTAAAGCTAATATTTGCAAAGAATACATCAATAGGAAGTGCAAAAACTGTGTAGCCAGAGATGCTTCGTTATGCATTCATCTGCACCTCTTAAATGCTATTGACTTCTGTACAGCTAGACAGTTCCAAGACCTCTCAGCATAACCCATGTGACAACCTACATGCAAATCTAATAGGAGGAGAGGCAAGTTTATCTAACCCGTTTGTTTTCATTTCTAGCAACCATTGTCAACAACCTTCCCTTGGTGAATGCCACACAGCAGCATCCAGACACCATCTGTTAAATATTACTGCAATAAAATACAAAGAATAGAAGAGCATGTTTAACAATGGAAGTGATCAAGAGGTTAAAAAACACAACTTATGAAGGTTTTCTGCTACCAGAAAGCTGCCACATTATTAAACATTTTTAAAAAAAAGAACCCAAACAACAAACAGAGGCTGTCTTTGAAGTTGCACTTTTCACTAAAGTAGTTTTTGGCTACCTAAAGCAAAGCTACTTGTTTGCAGACTGAAAAGTATTACATCTGAATTTTCCTAAGGAATGTTACTCCACCAGTCAGAGAAAAATGGAGAAAGCAAAACCAGCACAAGCACACACTAGCAGCTTGTGACCGCATGGAGGCAAGCTATGGATTAGCCAGTAAATCAACAGCAAATCTTCTCTTCCATTCAGGTTTTTCAACTTGTTATTTTGCCTGGTTTGTTTTCCACTGCCAGCAAACCCTTTGGAGTTGCTTATTGAAGAAGAAACACCTACTCTTTTGATATCAACGGTGACCTATGTCTCGATTCAGAAGCTATTTCAAAATGATACGAACAGGACATACAGTACTTGCCCAGCTAGGCAGAGGGACAATTCCTGTTCTGTATACATTAGCACCATGAACTTCTCACTTTAAGGTTGAGCTAGGAAGTACTAAACAGCAGTTTTGAGATACATAATATGAATAAAGGGTCTTAAACAGCTATTTAAATACTTGGATTCCTCATAGGATAAACAAAACAAACAAAACAAACCAACCAACCAACCTATCACAAAAAGTAACACACAAAAACCTCCTAGCAGATTTAGATAACATAACTTGAAATTCATAGGATGCAATTTTTCATTACATATAAGTTGTATGTTCAAAGTGTAATTCTCATCAGCTTCAACTGCACCTTCTGACAGCTTCATTCAATTGAAAAACAATCCAGATACTTAGCTCCTGACAAAGGCTATGAGGAAAATGGAATTTTGTCTTCCACCATGCTGTGAGTACATCCAATTTCTGCAGCTCTCTCAAAAGACAGCTCTATTAATCCCACGTACATTATGTATCTGCAATTCCTGCAACTTCACACCATCACTTTCTTCAGATTGCTATGAAAGACAATTGCAGTGTTGCAACCAAAACCCAAGACGTTCAGATTCTACATTCTCATCAGGGATTTCTTCTTCACTAATCAGAGCTCAACAGAATAACATCTCAAAAATATGAGGAGTAACCTAGAACCTCTCAAGATGTCATTTAACTTTTTGCCATCAAGGAAGTTCATTATTTCTTCCAATTCCTTTATCTATTTGTCAGGCCACAGTCAGTGTTTACACTTAAGGTACTTTTTTGCTTGTGGCACACTGGATCCAAATTTGGAAAGACTAAACAAGCATCAACCAGCTCCTTTCATTAGCTTACTGACATGAGAGTTAAAAAATAAAAAATAGGGTGACATACATCTTCATTTGTACACAGTATTCCAGTTTTCAAACACTTGAACGCGCATAAGATGAAAAATAATTTCAGTAATATTTCATGCAGGCTATTGGCAGCAATGTATTTCAGGACACAGGGATTGAAAACAATATAATCTGTAAGGCACGCTCTTATACCATAGTGCTTTTAATGCAACTAACATGTGCATAAACAAAATACACTCCAACTATTCACTAACCTCACTGAATCAAGTCAACTTGTTGTGTTAACAAATGCCAGTTTTAAAATCCTCACTGAGCTAAATTCATCCACATTGGCAATTTTTACAAGTTTACTAAAATCAAAGTAGTATACAGCCAGCTGACAAGCCACAAACAACACTTAATTTAATCTCATTAAGTACTTTCTGAAACACGGCTAATGACTCCCCCACCACAGGAAGACTGTATGTCCTAAATAGTATTCGGACTGTAAGATACAGATCCAACTCTGTGATGTAGTCTAATAAAAGCCATAGAGCATGTGTGAAAGCTGCAGTCGTTCTGTTTACTAACACACATATTGTTTCAAAACTATATGCTTAAAAAAGTGAAATATCCAGCCACTGCACAAAATTTACATGTGTCAGTATTTACAGTATCTTTTAAAACCAAACACATAAAAAATAGTTTACTACCTGATAGTTGTCGTTCAGAAACAAATTCACTGGAGACAGAACAAGCTGAAGCATTGTTTCCCTAAATCCTTTCTTCATCTCAAAACACAACCTTTCCAGGAAAGCTGTAGGGCACTCGGGACCATCTGGACTGCAATGCTAAAATAAAAATTCAACACATCTGTTTCAGAAACTAAAAATACACAACACGGTTGATATTGTAAGATTAGAAGCAAACCTGTGAGTAGGAAGTACGCTAATTTACCTCCACGTAGATGCTCAACAAGAAGCCTGTGCAGCTTCAAAAACCCTTCAGCTGTTACACAAACACCAATTCAAACCCATTTGGGCGAACCCAATTTTTTATTTGGAATCTTACTTGAATTTCTGGAAATCCCTCAGAATGCAGCTATACGGAGCAGAATGCACCACTAGAAGACAGTTTTGCTAATCAGCAGAGAAGTCGTAATGGTCAATCAAAAATGTTATCACACAAATCAAGTTCTTTGAGTAAAAATCGTACAAAAAGTTATCCAGTTCTGCCTCCCAGATAAGCAAAATAAATCATATCTCAACTTGTCTTAGATAGCCACAGTTTTAGTAGAGAGTATACATACATTTTGGTTCAGTACCACCCTAACTTAACATTCCAGGGAGTTAAATTTAACTCCAGATTATGAAACTAGGAAAAAAAATTATGAAGGAAAGTATTTTAAGATTCTAATGTACTTACCACGGGTAAACGCCCATGCACTTTGTACAAATTAACAAGCACAGTGATATCCCACGGGCGTAAGGTAAGAGGGTGAACCGGCTTGACTGAACTTTCATTTTCCTTTTTGTCATTTTCCACCCCAACAGCTGTCCACCCAGAGCTTGAAGATGTTGACAGTGACAAAACAGGGCTTGAAATAACTTCTTCAAAATCAGTGTACATGTCATCTTCTCCGAAATAATTCTCCTAGGTAAAAGAATTGTCATGAACATATGGAAAACAATTTAAGAATATACAGATAACATAACAAAACACAAACCCAATCTTCTTCTGCAGTTAGTCCTCCCTAAAATAAGCAGTATAGCTACAAACTATAGCTGAAGAAACTCATATGCTTTTATTTTATGAAAAATGGATACCTTAGGTGAGAAAACTTAGGCCATGTGCTTTGCAGGAAAAGAAGGGGCACTCTGTAGCTCTCAAAGTACAGGTATCCTAGATGCATGCAATAAAAATAACTATTCTGAAGCACTACTACTGATATTTTTAGATTGATTTTGGGCTTTTAAAAAGAGAGAACTTTAAGAGTAAGAACACAAAACAGATTCTGCAGGAAGTCACTCTCATCCAAACTACCAAAACTTGTCATCAGCAGATTTCAGTCTTAAACATGCCTCTAAAATATCAGTTCATAAACATTTCCTCCCTCGGGTCTAAAACCCACCCTGTTTCTAAGCCACCCCGCCTCAACTGTATAAGACCAATGTAATTTTGCCAGATCCTACTAGGAAACAGAAAATACGTTACTAATTTTGTGAGGAAGGGGGGGGAGATTAATTTCCTGTGGTTTATTTATTACATGCATCAGAATCAGATTTCTGATGATGCCACCTCTTCCTCACCTATAAAATACATTTTTTTAAAAAAAGGCTAGATTCTCAAGAAGAATATTCTGAATGGTGCAGGTGATACTTTCTTGTTAATTCAGCATGTGGGAAGTGTTGGGGACCAAGCCTTCTGTAGAACGAAATCCTTTCTGACCAAAGAGGTTACAACACAGGCACAAACGTTGCTCCTTCGTTCATTTTTAGAAAGTATGTCACTCCCTCGGCCCTTCATGTCAACAGAAATATTCCAACTGTTACGAACTCCACTGGCAATTTGTGGGATGCAGACAAATGAGTACTAGACACAAGATTCAAGTGAAACAGATTTGAATCTCACTAGGTTCTTGCTCCCTCTTTCCCTTTTCTGTGCCTCATTTGCTTTCCAAAACTTCTTTGTTCCTTCCTGAGCACAGGTCTGCAGCACAAGCAAGCAAAGAGGAGTGTGCAACAAAAACCACACAGGCAACTGCAACATACCTGCATCCACAAAGGTCTGCAGAAAAGGCAGGCTTTTATCAGCCTTGAAATAATGACACCTGCAGACATGTAATTTTACCATCTTGTACTGAGTCTCTGAAGTATTTCTGGTGTTAACGTGTATGAATTAAGCACTGCTCTGTGGCCAAACCAAAACACCCTCAGAAGTTAAGCAAAGTTAATGTGCTTTGCTTTTTAGCAAAAACAAAAGATAAAGGTCAGTGCTACAATGCAGACCTTGAAATACTTTTTATAAGGCAGACCAAGCAGAGGGTGCCAAGAATCCCAGTAACTTACTCCTGGTACCTTCTGCTGGGAATGCAAAGACCTATACAAACCATTCATTCCAAGCCTGTAAGCCCTTCGGTAAGAAACACAATGCACTACAGCAAAAAAACTACCTCCCAAGCATAGAAGGCTTTACAAATGAAGCTTTCACGAGGGCATGAACAATGCCTGTCTAGGAATCTCTCCTGCATGTATTACAAGAGATCAATGAAAACTGAAAACAATTCAACCACAAATCAGGAAAACAAGCATAAAAAACCACCCCCTAGATATCTATTAAGATACACTGCCAGCAGAGCTGGACAAAAAAGGATGTAAACACAGTCAAAAAATACTAAAAAAAGAGCGATAAACGCACATTTTCAAAAATAAGCTAGTTATCTAACTTTTCTCTTGAGATTTGGAAGATAAAAGCTAGATTTAATCTGAGAAATCTGCACCTAAAAGCATTAAATCATCACAGGCTCAAGGAATCTAACTGCAGCACTGTTTACATATACCTCCAGGGCAAAGAGCACTGCGGAAGTGCTGCTTGGCTTGGAAAGACAGAACCATCTTATGAATTTATGGGCTCCAAAAGAGGAGCTCAATAAACAATTGAAACATGGCTGCATTTCCTCTGTATCAGAAGAAATAAAGTCTTCAAGATGTGACACTGGTCTAATTTTAATCCTATTCATTTTAGTGGCAACATGAAAAAATAATGAGCTTATTTGCAAGTCCTATCGTCTACAAAAACTTAATATTTTCTGCTATTCATTGCCTAGGTGCAATACCTTATAAAAATACATTACTGTTACAGCATGAGTCCTGATAATCATCATCTCTCTCAGAGAATTCCTCATCCTCTGACCCAAAATGAAAGCCTCCAGAAGCATAACCTTAGCTTACATCTGCGCATGTAAACAAAAAACAAAATCCCCAAACAAACAAAAAACAAAACAAAAACTCCCACCAAATAAATACCCCAACCACAAAATCCAATCAAACCCAAAGTATTTCACTGTTAGTCAAATAGAGGCAACATGTTCAATTGTCTCCGCTTTTGTCACGACAAGGCAGCATGAGGGAGGTAGAAAGAAATTAAATTGTTTTCAGCCCCCTGAAGATCAGTAAAGGAAGAGAACACAACATAAGCAACACCAACAAACATTTAACAGAGCAACATCAAGAAAAAGATGAAAAATTCCTCTTAATATTGATTGTAGTAGCTTTTTAAATTCAACTTATTCTCATGTCCTTCCCCCTTCCCCTCCATGATCCTAACTCCAGAAATTTCACATTACCTAATTAAAATAAAAACAAACAAACCATTAAGACACTCTGCAGAACTTAAAATGCACTAAAAGCATGGATTATGACATATCTCTGTATAAAAATGTTTGTTAATATCAGCTCTAGTCATAATAACGGATTTTTTTTTATTTGTTTTTTTGCCCCCACCCCCCCCTTTTTTTTTCACTACTGCAAAAGTCAAAGAAGAAATTTTCTGCACATGGAATGCAAAACATACACTATTCCTTGAAAGAAAATTATGCCAATATGCATCTACATATATAAATATACACACACATAGGAAGTCTTTTCATAAGCCTATGCCAACTGAATTCATCCCAGCTACCACCAAATGAAATAATTCCAAACTAGTACTTACAGAAAGTTTTCACCTAAATCCACGTAATCTGCAGAATTCTGATTTTCCATTTCAAACAAATTATTTCCCTTTTCTACCCATGGACACCCATGAATTTTACAGCTTGTGTTCCTATGCCCACCTTTATGGAGAGAAAGGCTTTCAGCAGGGGTCCATACAGGGTTATCTGGGAATCTGGGGAGAGCTCCAGTTCCACATGAAGCTTATCTGGGGGCAGCTCGGAGGGATCAAGGGGAAGGCGGGCTGAAGCTGTGGGAGATGAAATCACACTGTCAGCCGTCTTCTGCGATGGCCTTAGCACTGACAACATGGTTTCTTCCATTTCTGACACTTTGGAGCAAAACAAAGAAGAGAAGAGGTTTTGATTACAAGTTAGGCTCCTGATGGACAAAATTCTGCAAATATGAATGTGTATTCGATATACAACTTTTTGCAGCTTTCTCATTTGGATTGTACAATTACGCTGACATGTCTATGTTACAGACAGAACTGGTTTCTCATATCTAGTAACTACGGAAGATGGGAAAATATAGATATTTTAGTCAATGTTAAATATGCAAGAGGAAAAATAATTCTTCGCATTCTGAAAAAAAATTCAATTTACTTATCTTGCTTTTCAAGTTAAACAAAGAGATGCTTTCATTTCAGTGTAGCAGATTTCCCAAAACACACAGTTATTGCAGAAAAAACAAAAGTGAATAAACAGGAAAGATGCAAAAGTCGTATTAAAAACCTATTCTGAGCCAGTAGCTCTTTAGGCCAAAATTTCTTCTCAAACAACTCAATTACTCTAGTCACAAAACAGTTTGGAAATTCAAGTCTTATTTTTTATCCCTTCTTTTTATTTGGAGATGGGGAGAAGAAAGCACTTTGTCTTTTTTAAGTGAAGAAAGGCAACAAGAAGGAAGTGAGTAACTGCAAGTGCTTCGGAGATGTAAAGCGCTTGCTGGGAAATAAAGAACTCTATGAGAAAACCACACAAAATTGATGCTCCGGATGGAGAAAGATTTCAGGTGCCAGTTTAACTGGAAGAACCAGTGCATACAGAACTACAGTGAATACACACCTGTAGCTGGAAAACCTTCAAGGCTTTAACTTACCATTATTGTCTACAATGCTCGCTCAGTGCTTGCATTATGTTTTATTTTATAAATACGCTAAACGCTGCAGTGAGATGACCACTTTTTTGTAAGCTGCATCTCTTGTAATGCAACATATTTGTTTCTTACAGACTTACAAGAGTTCCATTGATTGACCCAAAACAAAATGCAAATGTTGATGCTGTAACAAACACATTCTACCAGCAGCACAGAAGTGAGCTGGACTGCTCTGGATTACTCACTGAAGGAAGCTGCAGATGAAACTACCTGGGTATGTAGAAACTTTCAAATGCAGGTTAAATTGCTACAATTACAAGTAAATGTTTTCAGCTCTGAAGTATGCACATTTGACACAAGCTGACAGAGTCTCACAAGAGCACTTAATGAACATCTGCAAGATGAATCTTATTTTTTCTGCTTCATCCTCTAAAATTTCAGTTCTTTGAGATTTGAATTGTTGGAACTCAAAACCTAAAAATGCTATTCAGCATGTCTTCCAACACCTGCTGATCGAGGCCCATTCGAATTAGCCCTCATTATTCTTCTAATACCTCTCCTTCATCAGTTCTTCCAGCATCTCAACCTGAAAGACTTCTATGCAACCTCGTAACTTCCCAAACACCTCCCTCTGCATTTAAAAAAACTTACTATCTCTGTGTTTAAGTATTTTATAACTTTTTTTTGCAAGCACATACTTACAGAATATTTCTTACTTAGAAATACTGTTTAGACATGTAAAATATTTTATCTTTAGAAGTCAGTGTTAGACTGAACAGTCTAACACATGTATCTGATGGCCACAGCTCACTTCAACAGTGCCAACTACAATGAAATCTCAAGTTTCATATCCATAAGGGTAAGACAGAGTTATTATATCTCTGATATAGTGTACTTGAACATATCAATCATAAGACAACATCCAAAGGAGAAAAGCTTGAAATGGTAAGTAATATGATACCATCAAAAATTACTTCACATTTAATATACAAAGTGATATTTTGTATTATGCAACAACCCATTTAAGAGATCCACTTTGTTAAGGACAAGGAGAAGTGGATCACAGACAGTATCCTCTTTTTACATGGGGAACTGGGACACGCTCTGAAATTTGCATCACGAAGCATTGTCAGTTTTTAAATCAAACCTGGTGCATTCTAAAGACTAGCATACTCCCATGTGACATGTAGTAGTAGTTCAGTCCAAAACTCATTTCTGCAAATTTAAGCAGTTTGATCCAACAAAGTCACAGCAGTTCCTGAAATGAAACACGCTAACAAGAACAAGTGACACTTACAGGATTGTTTTAACTGCTCATCTGCCTTCTGAGGATAAATCGGGTGCCAAGAGTAGTCAATTGTAAACACAACACTCGGGACTGTCCAGCATTCAACCCATCCAGCCCTTTCAAAAAGAAACATCACACTTTAATTTAAAGTAGAACAGTTTCATTAAATATCTTCCTCAAACATATGAGGTTGCTTGCATCACAAACAAAGTAAGTAAATATGAAAAGCCAGTATATCACAATAAAACTCACTCTTCTTGAGTAATGTTCCTCCATTTGGGTTTGCCTGTTTTTTGACCACTTTGACATTCAGCAGAAATACAAGATTCGGGACTTATTTTATTAGGCTGACAATCTTTCACCAGCATAAAAAGGGAGTATTTACTAGGATGACAATCTGGTAGATACAAATGAAGATCAACATCTTCTCCCTAAAATCAAACATTAGTAACAGAAAAGTTAATTTACATTCACATTATGCATAATGCTCATGTTATTTGCATGTTCATATGCGCCATCACCTTCCCTTTACAAGCAAAGTGAGGCAAGAAATCTCAGTTTTCACGTGATTGCTGGCCACAGCACTCCCTGTTTCCTAGTGAAATGCCAAGAGCTCTGTAGTTCTGAACAGTTACAAGTTCAGTAACTTGAATAACACACCATAGCAATCTGTAAAACACAGGAGCATGGTTTTTAGTGACTACTGCTCTTCCGTTGTTCAAGCCATACACAGCCAAAAGTTAAGTGACTGGCCCAAGGCTATCTTACATCTCAACTAAAACATACTTTTAAAAAAATTAACTAGATAAAACATTGCTTTCTTTGCTATCAAATTACAGAAAATTACCAACATCACCATCAACTAGTTTTTTATTTTTAGCAGCAGTAAATTGTTTCTATTTTAGGGAAGATAAGTAGTACACTCTTTCAAAGAATTAACTGTGTCTGCTAAAAACACTTTATCATCTTTATTTATTCTACAGAAACTCCTAAAAAAAATCTGGAAGATGGCTTTCCAAAATGGCTGGGGGGTACTCACTCCAGTATCTGATTTTTACCTTTGAACACACATTAGAATTCCACATTTTCTAAATAAATGGGAACAGACTTCCAAGCGATAAAATACATACGCAGACACACAGAGCATAAGCATATATAGTAAATACACATACTAAATGTGTGTCTATATGTATGTATGAAGCATATGTGCATATATATTTCTAAAATGTATTTTTAAATGTGTGTGTATATATATATGTATATGTAAGTTAGAACAGCCTATGATTGGATGCTTCATATAAGCAACAGAAACCATTCACCTCTGGGTTGCTTAAAGAAAAATTTCTATGAACAGGAAGTGAGAGAGAGTTATTTTTCTTTCAGGAAAGAGTTTATTCAAAATTTCCTAACTGAAAAAGGTAGGAAAACTATCTCACATTTAGAAGACAAAAGGGGCAAGGAGGGAAGAACTTACCCTTAAAGAGAATCTAGTATTGCATACGGTTGGAACAAAGTCAGTGAACGGCAGAGAGAAAACAATATTCAGTGTTTCTCCACAAGCTGCTAGATAAACTGGGAGAGAAGAGGCAAAATATATATTAAAAAAATCTGTCAATATTACTGCCTATGTTGTTCTTAGGCAAATTATCAAACACAGGTAAAAATAATGAAAAGACATTCAAGAATTAATGATAGGAATTGCCATTTGAAGTATTGTGTATTTAGAGTACATCATAATAAATTACTCTGAAAGTATTTATTCCGTACACCTTGTCCTTTTTAGAAAGACACTGTACTTGGCAAAATGAAATTGCAAGCAGATAATAAAAACAACTGTAACTAATATCTTGCAATTTATTGCTTCACACATCAGTGTCTGGACAAGAAAACACATATCAAAAGTTCCTCAGGCTTCTGATGAAGCAGTGAGCCTTATTTTTTAACTAGAACACAATTTCATGATTTTTAATCCACCATCCTCTTCATATGTTGAAATTGTAAGACTAGCGCAGTGTAGACCACTGCAGTTTTGGCATTCTGAAATGTGCCTCTTAGTTATGTTTAGAATTAGCACCATTATCTGCTATTCCAAAACAAACAGGAAATAGACATTTCTAGTTATACGGAAGTCAAATGGTATTTTTCTAACATTACTTAGAAATATTTATTCCCGAGGAAATGTTTTCACTTAGCTTACTGAATATATGTCAAAACCTCAGAGCTGCTCTCTGCAAACTGTTGTACTAAATCAAAGATTCAAAGGGTTTTGAAAAATGAGCGCTAAAACATGATCTAGAACTGCACTCTCCCCCAAAAAGGTATGCATTTGTACAAAGCAACTTAGAACTTACAACAGTTTTAGGAAGGTTTATACACATCAACAGTAGCAAAACGGGTAGTTATCACTGAACACATTTTTCTAGTACAAATTTTGTAATTCTTGTACTCTCACTCTGTATATATATACATTTTATACATTTTTTTTTTGTAGTATGTACTCCCAAATAAACAAAAAAGTAATCTCACCGTTCTCTTGTTGTTTGGTGGAACAGTCAATCCAGTTATGCTGATTTGCTGCCCAAATCATTTCAAATTGATGAAACATGACTTTGAAGTTCCACATATATGGAACAAATGAAAAAATATCAGGTGCGCTATCACTGGACCAGTCTTGGATCAAATCTAAACCCACATAAAGTAATAAAAGGCAAGTTAGTAGCAATCAAGTGAGAGACTTCTTGAGTTTTTGGCTTTTCATAAATTGTAAATCTTAACCATTTCCTCCTATACAGAAAAAAGAAAATAAGAACAACACAGAGTATGTATTTCTCAGGCAGATATTCCACAAATACTTGCTGTGAATCCATCTCCCATTTCTCCCCTCTTTTTTAAGTTGGAAAGCCATAGGTTTAATTAAGTTTACTAGTTTTGTTTTGTGCAGTAGCGAAGTTACACATTGACCTAAAAGCACTGGACAACCAACTGCTTTCCTTTAGTTCTCTGCTCTGATACTCTGAATGTGTACATTATTAATATTTTCTAATGCAGCAAAACAATGTTGTAGAAGTTCAGGTTTGCTCTGAGCAGACTGGTAGGCTACGCTGTGTACTGCAGTGCTATACAGATAATGGCTCCAGCTTCACCAGGAGGATAACTATTAGCATGGCACTATGCCTGCACTAATTAATCCTTCCTCTCAGCAGGGCTAATTACCCAAGGCCATGTCACATTGATGGGGCTATATTCCTTCCATTACTGCAGCTGGAATGTTCAGCAACAGTTTGGTGATGCTGTGTCACGTTGTACTGCCTTGTACATAAGTATTCTTCTTCACAGACAAAATCCTAAGGAGCAAATTCCTTTGTCTCATCATCCCTCAGCCACAGGGACACAACAGTTGAAAATCAGTCAGCCAAGGAGAGAGATATCAGAGAAATCAACATCCTAGGTGACAAATATTAAACAAATGAATAGCTCTGACAGAAACAAATTCATCTGAAATTTAAGATCACTTAACGTAACTGCAGACCAAATTTAGTTTAGATGTCAGAAAATTAAATTGTTCGGTATCTCTACTCAAATGTAAGAATACCATGGACTTAAACACCTGTGGGCAACAGAAAACATCAGGAACTTTGTCCTCAGAAGCAATCTGTTGTACAAAATTTGAAAAGAGAGTCTAAAAAAACCCAATAGTTAATTTGATATATAACTTATTAGTAAAGAAGTTACCTGCAAAGAAGCTTTTCTGAGCAAAGATAAAATGATAGGTTGCTTTATAAACCTCAAGTTCACATTGCCATGTCTGTGGCATGTTCCATATCCGCGGATAGCTGGCATTAATATGAAACTGTGAACAAGATATTAAAGCATCAGTATTACTTGAAAAGATGACAGTGCCTGACCCTGTAGCTCAGCAGTTTTCACATATGTACTCTGATGAATAATTAAAACTGTTTTCCCACTGGGATGAACAGAAGGCCTCTCCAGTTCCTTAATAATTTAATCTCTCATTCTCTGCTTGAAGGTCAAGTGTTAGTGTATTCATTTATCTGGAAAGGTATACTCTGAACTTCTCATACATCTATTGCAGCAGACATACCAAGCAATTTATAAGCCAATGTTTTCATTAAAAGCATCACTTTTCACAATACACTAAAAATGAAATCCCTGAGAATACAATATTTTTCAAGTATTGATACGATGCTCAAATTTAAACATTAAAAACATCACTCTAATAACGTCATTTAAAATCCAGAGAAAGATAACCTACAGATTTACAATATTGCAGAAGTAAAATACTAGGCAAAGTAATAATGCAGTATTAAATCTTTCTCAAGTACTTTCAGCACTCTGAAGTACTTTCAAGTACTTACGCACACATATTCTGTAGCACAGCTAGCGAGTGTAACTATTTAATAAGGTAAAGCCTATATGAACATAGTAAGTGAGGCAAGATTTGTAAGTGGCAATGCAATCTCTCCACTGCTTTCAAAACACATATAACTTGGTATATAAATTATTTAAGTCTCTGAAAGTTACATGTGCATAGTTAAGTGTGTATATATAAGCTCCTTACACATCAAGACCTTGCAAAATGCATTCAAAAGGCATATTTCTGTATTGTTTAAGAACCTGAAGAACTGTTCAACAGACAAATAAATATGTTCTTTAGTAAAAATTCTCTAGAGACCAAAGCTTTGTGCTTATTAATACAAACTTACAGCTAGCATTTCAGCTTCTAAAAGAGTCCGGTACTGCATACTGCTGGTGGCATCAACATGTAGAAGCTGCCCTTTAATTGTAGGTGAATAGCCTAGCAAACAAAAGACATAAAACATAACCATTCAGACATAAGAGTTACACAAATATTTGTATAATTTTCACTAGTGATTTCAGCAGTCCACCAACAATCAAGAAATATCACGATGGAAATTAATACTAGAATAATTCTGTCCTCTACTGTTTGTCAATGAAGAGCTTAACATCTTCTGCCTTCATGTAGGGGGGATGACAAAAGTCATCTTGCTCGGCCTGGAAACGCTTAGGTTCTGGAGGTCTGAGTTTAACTTGCAGAATAGAGCTCAAATATGCCATACAGAATCAAGAGAACAAACAATTTAGCAAAGGGCTTCAAACCAACCAACAAGACAAGTAAATGCAAGGAGCATACCCGTAACTTTATGTTTATCTCCACCTTGGATTTTGCGGTTTGTTTTAAGTGAACTACTATTAAATTAGTTTTCATAATGCATTTCTCAGCATGATTCAACTACTACACTAATCCTACTGAAGAAGTCTTCCTGCTCTGGGTTGACAATGTATCAGTAATCTGCTTCAGTAGACACATAACTAAATGATACGCTGTCTAGTAGTTAAGGTATCTGTGTTTCCTAACCCAAGTAAAACATGGAAGTAACTTAAATATGCACATGCTTTAATACCTTGCAATGAAATACTTTTTGTTCCTTTACATAAGAAAATACATCTCAGTCACACAGGGAAAAACATTACAAGACATTCACACACAGATAAGACTTAAGATAACTGCTCAGGAAAAACATCATGAAAACAAATTAAGCTTAGTCTTAACTCACCATTTTCACCTACTGTCATGGGAATATTTATTTCCAAATATGATCCTGCACCAACATTTACATGTACAGCATTAGTTTCCTGTATTGCAAGAAAGGAAAAAAGTCACATTAACCAGTGTATTTTATGCTTCTGGCTATCATTACCCATACCTGGATTAAGGCACCTGGTGACTAAAGCCTGTCTTGCCTTCAGAAAAATTATTAATGAACTGTCTGAGTTCACTCAGGCACCACCATTTTTAGGCTTAACATATTCTGACTTAGGTCCACCAATAGAAACAGCATAAGATATTCTGATCCAATGCCTGAGAAGTCAGATGCATATGTATTTCTAACACTGCGCTTTCTAACCCTTTCACTCACACACACGCACACAAAAAAGAAAAAACAGGTGTACAATGAGGTCATGCTATATCCCATTTATAAGAGTAGCAACAGTAGAAAGAAAACTCCAAACCCCTACAGGTCTTTTGCTCCCCCCAGTATAATCTCTCCAGTAATATCAGATATTCATCCAGTATCAGAAGATATTATCTTTTCATCATGGTGAGCTTCATCGTAATGGAAGACTGCACAGGAAATGTCCAGACCATGAATTCACAAGAGTATAGGAGCTGGCATCCTCCATCTCCTCTGGTACAAGACCTATATTACATCTCAGACAATATTTCTCTTTGAAGAGTTTGCTCATAATTATGGAAGACTAAAACCAAAATTGCCTAGCTTTTAAAACCACAGTTCTGTAATACACACCTGAGACAAGTGAAAATACACACAATCTAAAAGTACTGTGTTATCACAGTAGGCTAATTATTTTCTATGTAATTTTTCATTATTTACCCTATTTTTGGTAAAAAGCAAATCAATGGTGGCATCTGCAATAATGTTCATCCGCAGTTCAAAAGCGAGAATCTGTCTTGGTTTTCCAGGCTGAGCAATTTCTGAGACTTTCATAACTTGGTAGTCTGGTGGGAAGAAAAACTTCCACAAGCAATCCCTAGTGGAGAAGAAGAAGAAAAAATACTAAACAAACAAAACAACAAAAACCCAACAGTTTTTATTCACAGAAGAAATAGAGATAAATATTTACACATATTTATGCATCTATTTGGTTCACTTAATTATTTCCCAGTTAGCTGAGTTTTTAGACAACCACTGAATGTGATAAGAAGGAATGTTTCTTTAAAGACTGCATCATGGGAGCCTTCCAACTCATTATTGAAATCTCCAGAAGTTTCAATGACAAGAAGTGACTTTTGAATAAAAGCCATAAATGGACAGACCATAAATGATTTAGAACAAAAATATTTTAATTCAGATGGCAAACAAGCTATGTTTTTCTTCTTATTCCTAATCTTTGGTTTACAAATCTGCTACAAAAACATAGTAGGAAGTAATCTGTTTACGCTTTGGTTTGTGCATAAATAATTGATGTAATGCCCAGAAATAAACAAAATACAAAACTTTAGAACCTCAGAATGGGAGTGAAGCCTACATTTCTGCAGACTTGTAGCTGAACAGGCAACTACATCAAAGGAAAGCTACAGCGATGAAGCACTGACAGCATAGCTCATATAGGTCTCAAGGGGGTGGAAGTATGTCTTTAAGGAGGGCAGCAGTTTCCTGCACCCAGCAGCTGACCCTTAAGGCAGCTTAAAGTTTGGGGGAAAAACAAAAACAAAAAATCCAACAACCACCACACACTGTCAAAATCCTGGGGAAACCCAAGATTTTATTGCATAATACATTAAAGATCGGTATTTGTAGAACCCCTTACATGAATTGAGAGTACACAGTCCACAGAACACCTACAGATCAGTGCTTCCAAAATGCTCAGGTGCTTTCCAAAATTCTATTTTCTATCCATGGCACAATGTGAAAGCATTCTCAGGTATGTATCTGTGAACTCTACGCACTCTGCATAGGCACTAAACTGCCTTCTACCTAGACAGTTAAAATTACAAAAAGCATACTATCATAGAGCGAGCTTTCTTGGTAGTATTAAAAATATCATTAATGATTCGCCAACTTCAAGTTCCTAGAAAAGCACTGTTCTGGAAACTGACATTTTCTCTTCAATTCTCTAAGACACTGCCATATCTAATGACTACGCTTTGGTCTGCCATCCTCACACTCCTAAGAGACAGTTAATCATAACAGTTTCACAGGAGAATTAATGGAGGCCAAGAGAAGTATCAATCTGTAATTAATAGGGGAAAAAGAGGGAAAGCACTGAGTATGTCACTTTTACTTAATAGTTCTTCACTCTCCAAACAACCTACTGTCTCCACCAGAAATACTCATGTGCAAAACACTGAGGGCTAAGCAAAGAACAGTAGTAGAGTTCTGGCCTAATATTTTGTCACTAAAATATCTAGATAGTAAATACTTTGGAGACTGTATCAAGCAGTTGATTCTCCTAAGCAGGGATAAATGATTCCCCCCTCATTATTTTCCTAGCCAGATCTGTACTCCCATAAAATTTTCACATCAATGTGAAGTGTATTCTTAACCATGAGCTAACAGGAGCTTGACAAGTCTGAAGGTAACCAATTAAAAGGTTAAACCCTTAGATATGTAACACTTGGTAAACAGTAAAACTACTTTGTTCACAGAAAACAGGAACATAATTTATTAATTTAATAATAAATATTCACTGAGTGATCCTAACTTTGGAAGGCCAACAAGAGAAGCAACAATGAATTTACTTATCTTAAACCATTGTGGCAGGACTTCTCTTTTAGACTGCCTAGCCTGCCCCATACAAATTACAAGTCTGAGCAATCGCACACTAGAAACTTTAGAATGTTTTCTCAATAATAACAGATATTAAAGATAAAAAGTAAAGATGTAAATCGTGGTAATACCTCTGCCTGTCAGCCCAAGGTCCATAGTTGAAGTCTGTTCCTTTTCCACAAACAATGTCCAAACCCCAACACGGTGGCAGATCCTGTAATTTGCTGTCTTCGTTGTTTGCTTCTCCATCATTACTTTCCTCCGTCTCCTCTGGTACGAGACCTATATTACATAATATAATAAACAGATTATTTGAGGAAGCTGCTTCAAATTCGCACGAAAAATGTTTATTAAGCACAAGACAATTAAAGTGTCCTGATGTCAATTTTATTTGAAACCACCACAGTGCGTAAATATCAAGCCACAATCCAATGCAGACTCCCAGTGGAAGGGCGAGAATATGACCAAAAATCTCTGGTGTTTTCCGAAGCACTCCTCACTGATGTCAGTGAAATGCTGACATACACAGCAGTTTTATCTGTTCAGCATGCTTTTTACCAATACAGGCTTTCCTACGCCTATCCTACATCAGTATGCATTGTTATTGAACATGTTACCTTTGTTCAAGATTCAGGCAATACTTTTACATGGAGTCAGAGCAAAAGCTTTTGCAAACAAAAAAAAACTCCAGCAAAATAACATGGTAATATAATTCACTGGATTTAAAGTCAAAAAGACAGACACCCCAATATTCAGAAATCAATGGATCAAATCAACTTCCCAAAATCCCCTATAGGTATTGACTATAAATTGTCCCCACTGCTGAAGTACTTTTGAAAACCTACATCTTTTTCAGTTTACACCTTAAAACACAACTTGTTTCAAGAATAAATATCAAGATTAATTGCTTCCAAGTTGCAGACGAGACTTGTGGAAGGCACTGCTGACAGAGTACCTACATCTATATAAACTACTCACTGATAAAAACATTGGTTCTACCTGTACAGTTATTTCAACTATGGAATACCCCAGGCCTCTTACATGAAAGAGCCTCGAAATTTACAACAACCATTAAAAAGAATGCAGCTCCAAATTTCACTTCCTTCTAAATATAAAATACGTAAACTTTCTCTCATTTGTTTCAGTAGAAATTTCTGTCATTTGCAGAAAAAACTTAGGAACTTATAAGCATTCATAAGTGTACTCACGAATGCTTTTATTGGCTCCAAAGTTTCACACTAACTCTCTAAACATTTAAAAAAAAAAAAAAAAAAAAAAAGAAGGAATTGCAAGTCCAGACAATCAAATAAACAAATAGCCTTCAATTCCCTTACAATTTTATCTTTGTATTTAACAAAGATACCTGGTTCATCCATGTAGTAATAGATATCGACATCGTTGGACTGCATTACAACAAATCCTTCGCCCATCAGTCTTGGTGGTCTGTAATGGAAAAAGAGTGCAAAGATAAAATTGAAAAAACAACACACCAAAATTAATCTTTATGAATTCAAGTAATTTTAAGTGTAACATGTTAAGGATAACAGAAGAGATTACGTAGGTCAGGCTTACTTGTAGCTTATAAGTAGTACCTATTTAACCACGGAATCATCAATAAAACTGCTATCTGTGTCAAGCAAGCCAACAGCAGAGATACAGTGTATGTGGCGGTACCTCACCAGGAAATTTTGTAGGCAAGACCCAAGTTCGATGCAATCCCAAGATACTGGCTTCATGAGTCTATACTGGTCTTGCTAGCAGCCTGACGGCAGGCTGCCTGGATGAGCCACAGGCTACCTTATCTACCAGGCATCGGTCTTGTGTCACACTACCAAAAAGGTGGACGCAACAGACAGAAGTGCCTGGGCCACACCACAGTCTGCCCAAACGCAGCTGTTTGTAAGCCAAATTTGAAATGCAGGTTGTAACTTCAGTTACTCTCCATGTCTCTCTATCACACTGTGACTCCTGATCTGCTACCTCAGGCTGAATACCTTCTGAAAATAAACAGCGAATATTTAAGTTTATCTTGTCTCAAGTCTCCTATCAAAAAGGTAGCTGTCATATTGCTAGGCTATGTCTACCCTGATTTGCAAAAAACCCACTTAATCTTTACATTATTATTATTACTACTACATAGAGTAACTTCAAAGTTTAGTTAACTCAAGCACAAACATACCAGGTTCCTCTCCACAAAGACATTTCTCAGATATTATACACCCCAACCAACTACCAAAGTTTTACTTTTAATGTTTCTTTCCATCAAGAGTTCCTTTCTCCTTGTCCTACATCGTTCTTTCACCTGCTAATTGTTTTCTTACTAAAATAGCACTCTGATCCAAAGGGACATCTTCAGTAATTAGACCATTAGTTTAAAAGGGGAAAAAAAAAAAAAGCTGTTCTTCCTCAATAACATTTCCCTCAGTATAAAAGGATATAAGTGATAAAACTAATACACGAAACACTTCTCCTAACACTATTATACTGGTATATTACAATCCCTTTCTTACAGCATTAACACATGTTAATTTACATACTATTACATTTTCTAGTAGTAATAATACTATAATATGAAAGTTCCATTTTTACTGCAAAAGTTGTTTGCCACTTTTCAAACACTTTTATAAGTTGCTAGTTCTTAACTAAAAAAGAAAATTCCAATAACAGAAATACACGGTCTAACAGCATGGCTTGTTAGAAGCACATTGCCCATTTTACCACAGCTCGTTCCAAATGCAGAAAAACTTGGAAAATATAGAAAAGAGCATATGCAGAGCCCATATAGTGCCAGAAGTTCTTGAAAAGCAACAGAGCAGGAACCTTGAAATCAATTTTACCTTGAGAGTAATGACAGCAGTGAAAGATTAAATACTTTCTACTCACTACCAGTTTTCCATTTCTTTTTTTCTGTCCAAAATTGAACCGGCCTCCCCAACAAGATGCAAATAGAGCAAGATGTGAAAAAAAAAAAACCAACCCAACCATTTACTGGCTCAGGAATAGAAGTGGGAAGGAAAGCATTTAGAGATATGTAAATACTAGCTCATGGGAAGAGTTCAGTGTATTCCATCCGCTCTTGTGAACAGGCACAGGCAGGTCAGCAAGACTGACAAGCACACTGTGGCACACGTGCTATTGGTAAGCTGCCCCTCGCACCGAGCATACCGCCGTGGGGCTCAGGGGAAGCCACCCTGCTTTGTAACGCAGGAGAGGAGGAGCTCACGCCACCACCAGCTGCAAAATCCAGGAGCCTGGCAGTAACTTCTCTGGCGGCCACAATGGCTCGCCATTGCATGACGCCACCCCCAGCAGGGCACACCACTGGGCAGGGGCTGCATCTCATTCCAGCAGCTCAGCATCTCCCCGTGAAGGTCAGCCAGCCGCAGCGCGAGGCAGCCGTCTATGATGGCAAACTGTACTTGCTCCCTGCTGCTCAAGCTGCTGTATGTTTTGTGCTGCGAAATACAGAACACTATATCCCTTTCACACGAAGGGCATAGGTCTGGAAACACTATACAGCTTTATCTAAGCTATCTACAGAAATACACTGGAGAAGGTACATGACTGTTTTAATAAAAATTACTGTAAAGTATGAAAGCATAGGGCAGATTTAACAATTGTTTATTTCTGTCCTCCTAGCAGCATTTACTTACACCAATTCAGAATAATTAATAATTTTGTTTTAATCTAAACCACTATCTTAAATGTCATTACAGAGTCTTTGTGCTGAGTTGTCTTCACAATGGACAATTTGGCTTAACTTCACAACCTAACAGAAACTCCCATGTAGCTGTAGGAAAGAGAAGTATCTACAGGAAAGCTTTAGGAGCTGACAGAATGGCCAAATCCTCCTGTCAAACACCCGCTGACACGTCATGCTCATCACCTTTCCCATACTCCACTTTCTGGAGTAAAGGTACGAAGTCTTACACTAAATGGAAGTGCAAGGGGTGAAAAAGGAACCAACAAAACCCCATGCAGTAGCTAAATGTGTTCCTCGGTCCTTTTCCTCAAATTCTTTTCATGTACATCTTTACCATGCCTACACATTCCATTATACATTTCTGGTTTGTGCTCTTGTTCTGAACTCACTACACTTGTAAAATCTTTTTGCCTGCTCAGTGTGAGTTTTTTCCACAAAGAGGAAAGTTCTCTTCTGTATCGTCATGTCTTGTCACTAGTTTTTTGATTCCACTTTTAAGAAGAATCTGAAAATAGACAGTAGATGACTGAAGTAGCTTATAGTTTTGTATTATCAAAGCGTCACAGGCCATAGCAAACAACACAGCAGCCAAGAAAAGTGGTATCTTTCCTTACACCAGTCCTAGGCTCATCACAGGTTAGGTGATAACCAACAGGTGGTGAATCCAGTAGCAGAACCTATTTAGCTTTAAGACCAACATCTATATTTTTCTTAATAGGGATGAATTCCACGGTCAGTTTTCACTGCATAGCCACGCAAAAAAGACACGGTAGTGCTTCTTTTAGCTGTATTCCCAGCTTAAAGTGCACAAGAAGGTACCTCCACAGAAAATGGGAGAGGAAGGTACCTAAGGAGGCTGCCTAACCCACCCTCAGCAAGAATAGTTTCACCTTGCCAGACTTAGCTGGTGGAGGTGGTAGAACCCTAGAAACTCCAACATAAGTCATTTGCAAAACCTAATTTGATAATAGCAAATAATGATAATGAGTTTATCATCATCATTAAAAATTATTTCCTAATATCTTATCTTAAACTTCCATTTTGAGCCTGCTGACTCAGTCACTGCTTTCCAAACTTGTTCTCCTTTGATCTGCTTTTCCTAGCACAATTTTTTTTTCCTTGGGTTTCAGAGGATTTATTTGCAAGAAGTGATGGAGGCATTGACATGTCTGTTTGTAATATAATATGACAGCTTTCAAGGTGAGTTTTTGATGTTTGTATCGATCAGCCAGTCTGTAAGAAATTTCATCAAGTCACTTAGCTGTTTTTTATATGTCTATTGCCTGCAGGAATTTCTGAAAGTTAAGACACCCAGCTTCATTTTTAAGCCAAAGAAGCACAAGAGGGCAGGCTCTAAAGTTTGAAATATTCCCCATTCCAGTGAACTGGGTCATTTGTTGAATCTACCCAGGAAATTAGGGCATGTTTTCTGCACAAATGCCATCCTTCAGCCATCAGGAGCTAAAGGGATGGTGACAACATAAAGAGAAAATACTTTGCGGAAGTAGGAGAAAAAGCTAATAGTTTGAGTATCTTAATCCTATTCTATTTTAATCTTGTTTGTTTTCAATATTAGTTTGAGAAATTTCCTTTGTCGTCATGTTGGAAGAGTAAGATTCTGTACACATCCACAGAATGATCTCTGAAAACCTATGAAGGTATATGATAGAAGGCAGTATTTGGCTGATACAAAGCCAATTAAGGTACAGGCAAACAACATAGAGTTTATTTGCAAAAATTGTAATTCATTCTCTGGATGTTGTTGCTTAGGAGGTATAGAATAGGTATAATCATAAACATAATTGCCCAAGGGTAGTATACATTATTTATTTTTTGTTGAGCAAATAATGCCTGTGAAAAGACTCCAAAATTCAGCAGTTTTGTCCAAATTATCTGTTGAATATGTAACATTGCACACATTAAATAAGATAATGCAGAAAATTCTGGTTACAATGTTCATACCATATCAATCAGGGACATTAACATAGTATGCACATAAATGTCTTGCTGGTTAAAGTATAATAAAACAAGAATCCTAGTGTCAAATCACTTCATGCAAGCACCCTTTCTTTTGTTCAACTTACTGCCATTCAGCTCATTAAAGCTGCATAACCCTGCTTATGTGGGATACACAGAGGTAAAAGAATCAGCAGTCTGTCTTCAAAAGATAACATGATTTCTACCATAACAAGTGCGCAGCTTTTGCTCATTTTTTTTCAAATTATTTTCCAAACCATAAGCAAATCAACTCTACAGAAGTTAACACTTTAAACCTTGTATTTGTACTAGAAATGTATTGCTGTCAAAGCCTGTGTACAGATACAGCACCTGAATGAAGGAAAATAAAAGTTGAATGCAGGATGCCCCAACCCTGGAAACATTCAAGGTCAGGCTGGACAGGGCTCTGAGCAACCTGATCTAGTTGAAGATTCCCTGATTAATCACAGAGCAGAACACACCAAAAAAAAAAATCTTTAAAGAGATAGAAAACCAGTGCTTTTCTCCATAAATAAAATAGTTTCAAAGATTCAAAGGCCCAACATTTAAAACCTTCAGAGTGGTAGAAACACCAACCATCCAAACATGCTAAGAAAAATAAAGTCACAGAAACACAACCAACATTCTTTTCTCCATTTTCTTAATAATAAAATAATATGTAAATAAAAATACCCAAAACTTACTCATCATTCTGAAGACCAACATATCTTGGACTTGGAACCAGCATGACTCTAACATTTTCCAATTTTCCTTTCACAATGTGCATAAACTGATCAAGGTGGCTCGAAGGTGGTTTTGTGGTATATGTCAAAAAAGCATCATCAAAGTTAATACAAAGTGTTTGTGGCTGATAATGATTCCCAAATGCCAAGCGACCCTAAATCAAAAAGAAAACCCAATTACACATTACACACTGCTCTTATATATATGTACATGTTGACCTGTAATAATGCAGTTTAATTGGCCATATGCCAATGAAGACTATGGACAAAAATCCTGGCCATAATCTCTGCATACCTAAAAATACTACCTTGTATATTAAACTCTCAATATTCTATCTCCTATCACCTCCATAATAGTTATCCGAGTTTTTGTGGTAGGCAACATCAACTTTTAAGGAACATGTCCAAATACCTCTACTAAAAAATGCAGGGAAGAAAAGAAAAAAGAAGAAAAAAACCCAACCCAAACACCTCCCAAAAACTCAACACACCACACATCATACAACATGCATTACCAAGCTTAATTACTTGGTGATATTCCTCAAATCATTACAAGTCTAAAACACAGGTATTTCCCAAAACAGAGAACATAACCATGTTTCCGTCAGCACCAGCAGGATTTGTGACTGTGTCAGAGAAGTGCTGGTGGTATCATTTTAAATCTTTGTTAAAGCATGAAGGAGAACAAAAACTCCAAAAGAATGTGTAACAAAAATGAATGGCAAGCTTGATTTTTAAACATATACTGCTAACTATTTTCATTATCAGGGTCTTTTCACTTACCGTGCTCACATTGACTTTAATGACTGGAATAAGCGATCTCCATGAAGAAGAAGGGTCTTGAGATTCTGTTTTTACTTTAACACTACAGGAAAAAATGGGTTTTATTATTTTGTCTTTTCTGCAGCAGAACTAATTAACTTTTTCTTCTAGGGGTCTTCAGTGCACAGATCCCAGGGAGCACTCCTTCCCACAGGGGCGCCTCCTGTAAGTGACCTGCTAGCAGACTACTGCTGACTCCTCCAGAGCCTGGAGGAACAGCAGGGAACAGGCAGCTACAGCTTGGGTGCTGGTACGCTGAGCTGACACAGGTAGGAAACAAGCATGCCACATCTAACACTCAGCAACAGTTCAGAAAAAAAAAAAAAAAGTCTGTTCTAAATATTCCTATTTAGGTGTGGGATTTTTCATTTCCCAAGACACGTCCTGCCCAAAGTTCTTCCTGCACCTGTCAACAAGGGCATAAGATGAAAACGTCAAGAGGCTGGCTTCGAGGCACAGCCCTTACTCCAGTTCAGAACTGCCACAGCACCCTGCAGCTGCCCACTAACGTAATTCAGTAACACGTACTGGCCTGGCCAGCAGCAGTGGAAGGACTCAAGTCTCATTAGATCTTCTCTGCTCCTGCCAATTAATCAGTCTGGTGTGATTCTGCCCAAAGACGGGCTTATTATTGAGCATCTGATTTCATGACACATAAGCCATGTAGAACTCCTCATAGACACACCTCATGTTCTCCCGAGTACCCCAAAAAGGGGAATGAAACAAGAAGGTTTGTGTAGCCAGACACCAACACACACCCCTAGAAATACAACTTGTGAAATCAGACTGAGTTTAAAGGTTAGAAACCAGTAAGTCCTCCCAACACCATGTAGATCCTCACATTTTGTCTATTGAATGTCTTGAGCAGCTGTTACTTCTACTGAGCAATACCATTACTATTCTGCAAGCTTAACCCTCTTCAACACATGCCCCCTTTCCACATTGTACTTCAAATAGATTTTTTTTCAACCTGTCTCTGATCATTAAACAAAGAGTGTTTAGTTTGTTTGGTTGTGTTTTTTAATTATCACGGTAGGAATCCGAGGAAAGGAAGATGATTTAGACTGTCAGGCTCATTGCTGCAATTTCTCTCTCAGCTGCACTTTAACCATTTGGCCTCCAAAGCCTATATTAACAAAACATTACCCGATCAGTTCAGCACTTCAGAGCAAAGCATCAACAAAACAGCAAAATTAATAATAATTTACCTTTCAAGATTGGTATGTGTTCTCTGCCTCCCGTTTACTTGTGCTTTTTCATCATCTTTCTTTGCTGGAATTATTGTGGGATCCAATCCAAATAGTTCTTGAAGTTGACCATAAAGCTCAGAACGGTTGTACACATGAAATTCAAAGTCATTCACCATAATATACAGTCGTGTTTCTGCCTTTGGATCTAAACAAATAGTACGAAAAGGGTTTCCAATTCTATTCCAATATTCCCTTGCAAATCAATAAAACTTGGTAAGGAGCACAGTTGCATACAAAATACAAAACCAAAAAGCATTTCACCCTTAGGTCACAACCCAAAAACCCAGGCATGAGCTGCAGAAAATGGTAAACGAGGTTTATTCAGTTTCATATATAAAACCAAACAAGAATCCCTCTTGATGCACAGCACAGAAGCCTCTGTGCCAACTTCTGCTTTTTAGTACAGGCATCAATACTTGAGACCAATTCAGTCTCAAAACCCAAATCGTTTTCTAGCCAAGCTCTGTGGTACAGCAGGCCTGAACTGGGAAAAAGCTTTCTTTTGCAGAGAAACAGAAAACACCAATATGCAGAACTCACAAGAAGCATACTGATTTTGCACAATTGGTCAAAATATCCACAAATTAAAATTTTAACGGTAATATCAGCTTGACTCTCTGATACTTGAAAACTAGTTTAACATCTGCTGGTTGCATACAGGGCTGTTTGTGACATACTTTGACATACTTTTGCCTTAGATAGTATGACCTAATTATGTAGTTAATGTGAGGAAAAAGCTCACACAGTTTCCCCCTAATTACCCAGTTGAAAGAGTGCCCATTACACGTTCACTCAAGAGACCTGAGCTGCTCTAAAACCCAATCTGGTCTAAGTCAAACAGATTTTAGGAAGCTGAAGCATCAACGGTTATTACAGCAGTCCCCAATCTGTAACTCAGTGGGTACATTTCCCACAGACACAATAAATTAAGAAGTCAGAGCAAACACCACTGCTGTTGTGGCCAGGGTCAAGAGAAGAAATGCAGCTGGCCAAAAGCCAAAGCTTATAGACACCTGCTTTATTAAATGCATCCTCTTTCCCATCAAGCTTATCTGTCCCCCACTGTTACACATCTATACAATACAACAGCAACCCACCTTTTAGCCCTCACAGCTAAATTACCAGAAATTTCCATATAATTATTAAACAAAAAAAAAAGAAGTGAATGCATTGTAAGTCTCCAGAAAGCACTGACATCACAGTTTTCTTGAACAGGAGACAGAAAAAAGTTAATGAGCCTGTTTCAGTTCCTTCCTGTCTTTATAAAAGCACTATCAAATCTGTTTGCTGGTAATGTTAACTTGCATCAATAAGATATAGGCAAAGGATGGACAAAGATTGGGATACACAATAGTTCACCTGGGAGATCTCAGTATCATCAAGAAAACAAATAAATTTAATTTTTCAATTCCTGGAGGCAAGCATTAGACTTCATCAACTAAATGAAATCATATGTAGTAATTAATTTCTTTAAAGAAGATTTAAAGAGACAACTACCTCTTTTTCCTAGTAACAAAAATAAGATTTGACTTCCACGCACCAAGTTTGTTGCCTAAGACACTTTTGCAAAAGAAAAATGCAAGGAAAAAGAGACAAGTACATCTGAATGCCATATACTTAAATGATGCAAAGAAGTACATATATAGGTTATGTAACAGTAACTACCAGTTTGATAGCAAAATACTGAAGTTTTATCAAGATTTGTTGGAATCAAGGTGATTAACATAGCCAAGGTTTTAACACTGGCATCCTACAGAGTTCAGTCAAGATGTATTATTTATTTCTTTATTATTTATTAAAATGTTTGCATCGCACCCACCCAAACCATTCAACATAAACATACCCACTAAATAAGCCCTAATGGGAACATGAAACAAGTCACTCCCAACAATAAAAAGTAGTGGAATTGGTTCTCAAAACAGTATTTCCCCTTCAAAAAGTACCACACAAACTATACTATATAGTTTTACAACATGAACATTAATACTGCTGTGGCACCTAAGCCAAGACATCTGGGTTTGCCCTATTCACAACACAATCCTCCAACTTGTGTTCCTAAACCACTTTCATTTCTCAAGTATGTACAAAACCTATTCTCAAGTCCCAGTATGATTGAACTTAACACTCGAAAAGACAACCCACGTGCTTGACTTTTTGTATGAAATTCTTTCAACATTGCTATGACAAGCTTAGTACAAACACAGTGCCACAATGAAAAACAGATTGCGCTTGCCAGGTCAAACTGGGGAACTTTAATAAAAAAACAAAACCACACACACACATGCAACTTCACTACATGCTATCAATAATCATTACCCAAACTTTTTGTGGTTCAAACCTTCTCTTATGCAAGGAACTCCGATTAAGGCTTTATGAGGAGCATCCTTAAATTACAGTACAAGCCAAGAATGGTAACAAAATACTTCTCTAAGTTTTAGAACATGGGGAAAAAACCCAAAGAACCCCAAAAAAGGATGCAAAGCATTTTCATTTTTCCTTTTTCTGACACAGAGGTTTAATAGTGACACTTCCTAGCATCCATTACTGTAATCTACCCTTTGATCATAAAGACATATTGACCACCAGAAGTTCAACAGGAAGAGTACATGATAAACCATTTTGCAAATCACACACAGCGCAGTGAACGCAACTGTTCTCCCCTATTTTGCCTAATAACCTTCACTGTTCTCTGACAAAACCTCAGATGAAGCTCTGCGCCCCATTTTTATTTCTTTCTGTGTCCTCATAAGACTTGCAAAAGTCAGTGGATCTCAGCAGGTCAGCAGCGACTGGCAGGCACTGCCACATTCTTCAGCTCCTCAGGAAGAAAGCTAAGAAGCCATGTGATTAGAAAGCAATTATCAGGGAAAAATATTCCAATAACACATGAACATATTCTGTTGGCATGTGGAACGACACTGCATTTTTCTTACCAACAGGAGTAACAACCTGGAAGCTGAAGTTTATCAAGATTAAGTATGTAAATCCTAGCATTAAAAACCATTTTACTTTGGCATCACTTACTGAACATGTCAAATACTCATCATCACTCAATCTTTATAAAAGGTCACTTATTTCGCTTCCAGGGAAAACTTTACAACTTGTGTGACTGGGTTGGATGAACATCAAATCCCTTTCTGGTTCTAAAACCTCTGAATATACAAATTAGTTTCTAGTCATTCTCCTCCCACAAGCTCAGCGGGGAACATATGAGCCTGCACTAACTTCAGCACATTCCTTCACAAGACAGAGACATAGAAGCTTTGTACACATTCGAACAGACAAAGATAGGTTTTAGAAAATTTAACATGTCCCCAATGCTGAAGTTCAGCTCCTTGTGTGCAGTTGTAATGGCACTTAACTTTAATAATCTTACCACTGAAAACTGGATTATCGAGTACAGCCCTTTAGCAAAGAGGTGATGTCAAGAACACCTGAAATGACCTGAAAGGGAGTTGACTTATTAAGGCCTTTAAGTATTTCAGGAGCTCTCGCTGGTCTCCCCTTTGTGCACAAAAAAACCCTCCTCTAACACTCTGAATATGTCTCAGGAAAAAAAATAAAACAGAATGAGGTCACATTATTTCTGCATTAACAGGACTTTAAGTTTATCACTACTATGAAAAACAGAATCCCATTCCTGTTCTGTTTCACACTATTGTTAGGACACATTGCATTTCAATTACAGAACTTAAAACCAAAACCACTAAAACACTCGGAAACTAATTATTATTGCTTATATCAAATTCTTCATAAGAAATATTTCAATAATTTTGCTTGGAAAAAATACATAGGTCTTGTGATTTTATAAGAATCTGGTGGGATTTTTAAATTGTTACTAGCCCTGATTCAGCCTCTGTGTTTTTCTATAGGAAAATCTCAGCTCTATTTTGTCTTTTTTTTATTTTATGAAGGATCTGAAACAAAGGTATACATCAGTAATGTCTAGCTACAGCTGGTTTTCCAATCATTCCCTGTAACAGCTGTAAAGCAGTAATCCTTGAACAAAACATACATCTGAGATGCAGTATATCATCAGCCATTTGATCAGGTACAGGTACTTCTGTGGTAATCAAGCAGGTTAAAAAGTATTGGAAAGAATATAGTAAAATAAATCAAGAATCACTGAAGATTTTATTTTTCCTTTAAGGTTAAAACCGAAAGCATCTCTGCTAAATAATCAAAATGTAAATTGAGTAAGGTTATTTTTCCTAGGAAAACAAGTAATTATTTAAGAGAGTATTTTATTGGCATTACTTTGCTGTCAGACCTATACACCTCTGACCTCCTTGGTTACTTGGATTATTTGTACGCTAATTATGCGGTCTTAAATGCCAGCAGAAAAGGTTAAAACCTTGCAATACTGCCAAGCAAAAATACCACCATAAAAGACAGACACAACTATCTTTATTGCATGAAGTTCAATTCCTTTTTTTCATTCTGTGAGCCACTAGAGAAATAAGTTTTAACTAGCAGATGAAGCAAATTCTATGAAAACCTGTTGGACAATAACCTGTGGTTGGAGAAATCTAATTAACTCTAAGACTAGGTGCCACTTTTTGAATTAGTCTTCTTACGGCATAAAGAACTTGAATTGTGTCCTATCATCTCAGAGGCTTAATAATGCCTCGATAAAAAGAAGTGAGCAACTCTGAATGGTACCTCTTATTTATCTGCATAACATGTATGCAGTACTCCTACCACTGTTGAGTTGGTAGTGACAAAGCAGCAGCTGTACAAGCTTGCTGACAAGCTTAAGAGGCTTCACACCATCAGAGGCCACTTCCAAAGGGGAGATGGGGGGGGGGGGGGGGGGGGGAAGAGAAGTCCTCCAAAGTTCAATGAGCCTCTCAATCAGTGCCCTCCTCAAGTGCAGACAGTTGCTATTTCTGGACCCCCTTGAATTAGCAAGGGAGATGCAATGCTTCAGAAGTCTAGAGAGGCAGGACCTCTCATTCAACCAGATTCTAATCCTATAAATGACTAAGCACACATCACTAGGCTACTTATGTTTTCTCACAGTGTTTTCCGCAGATACAATTAATCTCTTGCATCTGGTATTAATCATCATTCTTCAGCCAGTGATAAGGAGGAAAAAGAAATTAATTTTTCACACCTCCTCACTTCTATGACCACAGATGTCATCAAGACACAAGGTCATCCAGTACTAAAGAACATCCCCTACTATAACACTTTTACTAAAACACTAACATCACAACACTAAAACTTGAAAACAGGCTCAACTGTGCTTACACTACAGCTAACGAAGGCTACTATTAAGGTTAATGGTTTGTATTAAGCAGGGTTCAAGTCCCTGGCAATGAATCCTGTATTTATTTCACTGTGTTGCTCTAGTCTACTAACATAGATCAACTAGCAAAAAAACCCCATACCTTCTGATGATTCAACGTACTTCAGGTACATATTAACAATTACACGCATGCAATTGTGCAAAGGAGGTATTTTTCTGCAGGCTACCTGTAAACTTAACCTTTGAAATCTTTTTGAGAAACTTACCGTGCTGTTTCTGCTTAGGGTTGTACATCTTCCACCAGCGAAATATGATAAACCCATCTTGAATTCTAAATCAAATAAATTAGACAGAACAAAAGTTAAGAGAGTGCTAATGCAATATCCTATATGCAGCTGCACAACATGTTGCCTTGTGCAGTGCAGAGACCTGCAGCTGCAGTAGTGGACAAGCAATATTAAAGCACAAAGCATTACAGCAGCAAGCATATAGTACAGTACTATACAATTATTACGTTAGATGAAACTTATAAAACCCCATACCCATTGCCTTCTCAAGGCTTTCCAGATTTAAGAGTAAGAATCAAAATTACAAGCTATTTGCTGTGTGCAGTTCATCAAACAAATTATTCTCAATTCCAGTAAATAAATGCAAACTACTTGGCCAAAATGAAACTCCCAGATTTAAGAGCAGGAGCGTGAGGGAGTGAAAGACATTAATGAAAAAAAAATAGCTGTCCTTCAAACTCTGAAGTGTTTTCTTTCACAAATATTAAGGACAACTTATCCAGTTCCAATTGAAAATGCTCAAACAGCAAATGAGCTAACAAGTATCTAAACACATCTCAATACTATAATCAAAAGAGTCAGTTCAGTTTTAACATTTATAAATATATTTACTGCTCATTTGCAAGAAAGTATTTTGATATGTGTTATTTAGACATACGCATTTATTGTATTTCAAATCACTATTAGAAGAGTGACTCCCTTGGAAACCTGTACCTGATAGACATGTCTTCTGTGATGAAATAGATTTCGCGAACCATGACTTTTCCAGACAGCACAGAGAACGAAAAGGAACCTGGTGTGGAAATAAGTGTTTACCAGACATTAGCCTAAAGTTGTTAATGCTTTATTTTCTGAGCAGGAGGAATATAGTACAAAACAGGTTTACTGGGTATCTTGAGTCTTCCCTTTGAAAACACACTGACTTTCAGACAAGAAGGGAAGTCAAGAGATTCAGAACATACAAGACAAAAAGGATGCAGCTCTAAAAGGTGCTGGGTTTGGCACCACCCAAGAATACAACCAGTACCCTGAGACACACTAGTCACTCAGGTGCCTTGTGAAGCTTGTGAAAAGAGTTAGGAAAGCCATTTTGAACATTGACAGTACCAAGCCCTTGTATGCAAGACTGTAATTAAGAGAAATAAAGATTCTTGACAAATAAATTTTTCAAATTTTCAATGGCTATAACATTTTTATTCCAATTATTATGACAAGTCATGTTTACAGCAGGAAGGATTAATAAGCGTGAAACGACCAGCAGGTAATGTAATAGCCCATATTTTTCCTAGGGCTTCTCACCTCATCCACAGAAAGTTAAGTAAACCATGATTAAAAAAAAAAAATAATCAACATTAATCGATTGAAGCCAAGCTGTAAATCATAGGATTTAATTAATGTTACACTCTTCTTACTGATTAAGTTTATAAAGAACACCACATATTTGGTCAGCTATGTCCATCTGTCTTTACTTAACAGCAGTTTCACACAGAAATTTTAATAAAAGCCTACAGATCAAGTGTAGCAGCCAGTAAGTATTTCATCTATATTGCTGTTCAAAAAGCTGGATTTGAAGGTGATCTGGATTACAGTTCTTAAATTCTTGAGGACACAAGCAAATTATTGTGGGGGTCTCTTTGGCAGGCAAGCATGGGTAGGATTTTTTTTTGTTTTAAATTTTCACTACACTTATGATCAATAGTTGCAGAAAACATCCAGAACTAAAGTCATCATTATTCTGGGAAGCAGACAGAAGAAGGCATGGAAGAATAAATGAAAGAAAATTAAAAGTGCCATCAGAGTGAGGTTGTGGGATAGAGCCCTCTGTGATTCAGCACCAGATATTTTTGTAATGTGGGCGAGTGCCCAAGTGATTTGTACTGACCTGTTTTACTCAAAAACGTTTTAAAAGATAAAAAAAAAAAAAAAAAGAAAAAGAAAAGTTAATGGATTTGATGCAAATGTTCCAGCCAGTATAAATTCTACATATCACAGTCCCAGTATGGATTAACGTTAGTTGTTCAGACAGCTTATTTAGGAAGCAAGGACACTGCCGTAACAGGGAGTCAAGGCTTGAGACTGTACTGTGCCCCTCTGAGTCCACTCCAGCGGTCGCTACCCTCACTTTAGAGGCTGTATAACAAGCCTCAAAGGTGTGGGGGAGTGGGAAGCTGCACCTTAACATGGAATTATAAGGCAAATTCAGAAGTGGATCAGGCAGGCTCCATGGGGGACGGAGGTCAAGCTTCTCCTTTTAGGATACTAACCACTATGGTTATAGGGCTTTGAAAAAGTACATTTTTTAAGTACACAAAGTATACAGACCAGAAAAAAGTGAACTCAACATTAAAAAAGCCTGCCAAGTGAACTTTAATATAAAATAATAAAAGACATCAATTAAAAAGGGGGGGGAGGGTTTCCACCTATGCCAAGAATCCTCCCCTCAAACATGACACTGAACTTTTTTCTTCTTAAATTCAATCCATGCTAACCATTTTCAAATTACTATAACAAAGGAACACTTTGATTTTACTTCAAGTTTTTAGTAAATTGAGGTATAATAAAAAGCAGTAGATTAACAGCGGCATTACAGTAATCATAACTTACCAATATGAATGTAGCCATGTTTATACAATCTGTTAAGAACCAGTGTTAAAATGAGTCCAATGTTCCGGGAATTATAATAAGTTAGGTAGATAATCCATCCGCAAGACAATATTGTCGCTGTTGAAAGATTAAAATTAATTAAAATATTTTTTAACTATGCTGACCCAGATAAAAGCCTTACCTCTTAAGACTATAAAGCACAACAGTGTTCTTCCTACTCTCAAAAAAAATTTGAAACTGATGGGACACTTTAGTGTGTGTTTTCAGAGTGACGGTATAAAGAAGGGTGTGACGAGATGGTGGGGGGGAGAAGGGGAAATGGGAAGTACAGAAAAATACAGATTCTTCACTGCTTTTCTATTCCCCAATATAAAAAAAAAAAAACACAAACCAAAACCAACTGTTCTACAGAGGACTTGCAAAAGGCATATATTTCATTATTTCATTACATCCCTTATCATCCAAGAAGTTAAAATTTCACAGATCAAATCATAACATGCATTATCTCACATGGTCATTTGTTTCAAAATACCCTAAAAATATACCGCCACTAAAGTCACGCTACATTTCATCTCCAGTAACTTAAATTTCTAGTCTTTCACATCTTAGCACAGGAAACATTATCACATCTGAAACCACTTCCTAAGCTGCTGTATCCTGAAAGAAATGTACCAGTCCTTGGGTTAGCAGAAATCTGTCAACACTTCACGCATGGAATTTGATAGGAAAAAAAGAAAATAGCAATCCGATTAGAAATATGTTTAAAAAATAAAAAAATAGGTCTGCTAATCCCCAAAGTAATTTTTACTTTAGTTGATTAAGAGCTGGTAACCTATTTCTGACTACAAGGGTTCTCAAACCTTCCAGAAGGACAAACCCAAAAGGAATGGGACTGCCAGGGAATGGACTAGTTTTTACTGACTTTACTGATAATTACCATTCTGTTTCACCTAGAGCAGAGTGGGAAAGCAAGCAGGTTTTGTATTTGAGGTATCTCTACTCATTATACTAACCAAACTTTGTAAGAGAAATTTTTCACTTATGTGTACACTTCATACTGAAAAACTCAGTTTTATTGTGCCTTTTATGGGAAATGGGAAGTGCAGAATGGCATATGGGTATGATGCCTTCACTCTGCAGAGAGTTCAGACGGTTATTCAAAAAAAGAAAAAAAAAAGCCAACAAAAAAATTCAAAAAATCCAAGCTGTCCTTTTACTGCCCCTTAATCTTTTTGCAGTGGGATGCTCCACTGCTTTGTAACAACACCTGTGCTTTCTTGAAAGATGAGAAGGTAAAAGAGAAAAACTTGCATAACTTCCATCTTTTCCCTACTGGAAAATGGATCCGGTGTGGCCAAAATCCAAGCAGCTCATAGACTTAGGCAGGTAAGCTGCTTAGCATGTAAAACAAATCAAATTTGCGTGGGTGATTACACAGAAACAAGGCAGGAAAGAAAAAAAAAAAGTTTCTTTCCCCAGGAAAGAAACAGCTCTTGGTATTCAGTGAGGGCACACTCCAAGGACAGGGTGTACCTCCCCTTGCTTTCAAATGAGTAAGATACTCACTGCTGATCCTCTATGGATGTAGGGAGAAAGGTGAGATGACTCATGCTGAAAGGCCCTCATTCCAGTAATAAAACTTAATTTAAGATTAGAGTTCAACCAGACACTTAGTTTCGAGATACCAAAGCCAAGAAGGTACCTTCTTAAGGTGGCATACACAGAAAAAACAGCAGACTAGTACAGTTTCCAGGCACAATGGTCCTAATCCGCTGCCTTACCACTAGTCTCATCTCTGACACAAATTGTAGCATTTTCTTTCCCCTCACTAAATTTAGTCTCCACTATTAAGCAACAGATCCCATAAAATCTATTCAACTCATAATTACATTCTTGATTTTAAAAGCCTCTTCACAGAAATCACATTTTGGAAAGTTTTACTGCATGCAACTTTTAGAAATTATTCTAGAATTGAGCAACAGCTCTTTGAGGAGCAAGTTCTGGAATGCATCACCTCTTTTAGTAGGATCAATAGTTAGGTGATTCAGGATTCAGAAGAAACTATTGACTTCCTTCTTTGTTTTCTCATAACAGGACGCCATCGGTCAACAGATGAAAGCAAAGGAGGAATGGCTGGTTGAAATTGGGTCAGTTAATAAATGTTACTTTAATATGTTTCTTATCCAAACCTCATAGTAACAGGAGGCTACCCAGCTTTTTCTGTTGTTTGTGGCATTGTTTCTAAAATATCAGGTGGTTTCTTAGAGTTGATCGAGAGATCAGCAGCTCCCTAAAACTGCATAATTTTATGTAGGTCATTCTCCCCACAGAAAAAGGGGATGAACTGTATTATTTCCTGTAGTTCTACCCACGCTTCTGTGACAAAAGAAATTTGTAAGTTTAATACATTCAAGCAAATAAGAAAGCTAAGCAAAGCTTTTGGTTTAAATTATAGCTGCTACATGGGATTGCTTATCTCCTATGTACTTTCCAAGTGGAATTACTAGTAGTTTGCTCTAAGAATCCAGTGCAGAGCAGGAAACTCAGAGAAAGAAAATTCTGCAGACTGTAATTTGACACTTTTATTCTTTGGTGAAAGACCTAAACATCTTCATGTCTCAAGTCAAAGCTTCCAGAGACAATTTTTTTAGATCTGTTCTGCATCTGTTCCCCATTTTACTATGAGCAACTATCAGCATGGTGACTTCCCTTATTTTCATCTTGATTACACTCAGAATTTTATGCTGATTATGAACTTCTCATGTCAACATATAAAAGTGAAATAAATAATATTCAGAAAGCACCTTTGGCTAATGCGCGTACACCTTTTTCATTCAGTTTGGCCTACTGAAAAATAATTCCAGTACATCAATAGCCAACTGACATGCTTTAACTTCCCAGAAGTCAAAAAATAAAGTTGTTTTTCCTGTGCTGCCCCTCACTTGAGGTCCAAGAATCAAGATCAAAAAGCAGGCATTATCTACCTTTGGAAAAGTCCAAATCCATCACACACTTCTAGCACTCTTTATCTGGACCTGAATACAACTTATTTTTTATTTGCCTGTCCCTGATACACCTGTTTATAGATTTAGAAAATAAAAGTACCTACAGAAAAATAAACAATAGCACCAGTGTTATAAAAAAGTTAGCATACCTAAATCAGGCATCTTTACAAAAACAGCCCATAACCGAGTACATGACAGTTTGACTTAAAGGCTTATTGTGGCACACAGTTTAACCTAGAATTTGTGTCATTAAACACAGTAGTCTTTGTATCACTTTTCAGACTATACAATATTAAATGGCAGATATGTAAATACTGGTATAACAAAGTTATTGTATCTGCCCGTCATGTGCTACAGTGCTAATCCTTTGTTATGGTATTACAGTTAATCACGAGCTTACTCTGATGTTAGAAAAAGCTTATTTCATGGAAAGAAGTTCTCACTGAGTTCTTATTTTGCACAGTCACAGTTGTAGAGCATCATCCTTTGCGCACTGGACTTACCTCGCAAGCGTTGCAGCACAATTAGCATTGGAAATAGTTGTGTATTTTTGCTTTCTAAATGACTGAAGTAGTATTGCCATATCTCACTAAACAGCTGCATGAGAAATAAAAATCTATTTTCAATGTTTTGATGTAATTTAGTAAGAAATTCAATATTGGTATGCCAGCATTTAGAGAAGTGTGTTTAAAAGTAAATGCAAAAAAAAAACATTTAACCAAAACAGAATTGATTCACCTTACCTACTAGCAGCCAAACAACATTGGAGTCGTGTTCTGTTAGGAAGTCTTCCAACTGTGTGATACTTGGGACAAAACTATCATTCTTCCTTTGATCCATTGCTAAACTGTTATTACACCAGCATGTATAGAACTGAAGGGAAAAAAAAAAACAAAAAAAAACACACATCAAAACCAAAATGAGTAACAAGCACAGTACAGTTTGGAGAAATTTGCGTATGTACCATGTTAAACAATCTCTAACGTTCTGTTTCATTCAAATATGAATTTATTTGTTTTATTCCTTCAATTAGATCTTCATGATTCTCAGCTACCCTTTCTCCCAGTCTTCTACTCCAGAAACACTTCCACTCACCTCTGCTGAAACAGTTTCCAGGCATGTGCCTCCCTAAAACAGATCACACATCAACAGAATGCCAGACATTTAGTACCCTGAATGCCCTGTACAGAATAGAGTAGCAAATAAATTTTTAAAACTGTTGTGCCATAGCAGCAAGTCAAAAGGTAACTGAACACACAAGTAAAAATGAGTCTGTATTAAGCCTTCTAACATGCAAAAAGTTATTGAGACTGAACTCCTGCCCCTGCAGAAGGGAAGGCCAAAGCAGATACTTTCAGGAGCTAAGGAAAATTCCCATACCCTTCTAATCCACTGTGCCCATTAATTCTTCTGCTATAGGGTGAATTTGCATCACCTTATAAAAAGTGACTACATGGTATCTCTGTTATAGAAAGCAGAAAACCAGTCCTCCTGATCTTACACACTTATTCAAACCACCCATAAATCACCTTTCAACTGGGTTATATTAATTAAGTGTGATTAACAGGGAGCAGCTCAACTCAGTAACACCTGTAATTACACAGCAGTATTTTACTTGCATGAGTTTCATTTGAAGTCTTCTCTCTTGGACATTATCTGTAAAGCTTTCTTACAGGAAAACAAGCATTAATTCTGCTTTTTTTTTTTTTTTTCCAAGCACTTCCCAGCTCCTGGCAGCCTGTCCTCCTGTCAGTATTCAACCCTCAAAAAAAAAAAAAAAAAAAAAAAGAGAGTATGCTTTATTCCCTTTATTTATGAAATCTTTGATGCTCTTCATCAAGAACTCTAGAACATAAAACTAAGTAATGCTGGTAAGACCTTAGTCTTTGAGAGGCTGAACATCTTTGGAGGAGTCAGTATTTAGAAGCGTTAGCAACAAAACTAATATTTTTTCCACTTTTTCCTGTAATATACATACTATCTTTCACTATTGTAAGTTGAAAACAAAATGTAGAAGAAGTTGAAAAATGCTTTTAATGCACTTGTTTCTCCCCAGACTTGGGTAAATACAGTACCTTGAACTAAGAGCCTACATTCTCAACTAAAATACAAGTAGGGACCCAAGAATAAGTGCTAACAATTTGTTCGCTGCCTCTTCTGTAAGAGGGAATGGAGTGGGGAGGAAAGAACATGAAAGTAATACACAGAAACAAACAAACAACAACAAAACCCCAACCAACACCAAAACACCAGGCATTGCTTCCAGCGGTGATGATAAAGAAGCTACTAACAGCTCCCCCACAAAGAGGAATACTAAGCATCACACGCATACACAAAAAAAAAAAAACATTAAAAAAGCAGCCCTTGTTTTAGAAAGGACATTACAAAGGCAAATCAAATCACATAATGGCACTTTGCTTTGTTTTAAGACTTTCATAGTACCTTAATAAAAAATCCACATGTCAACTGGTATTATGAAGCAGATGATGCCTCTGCGGGCAGTCTCCAAGTGCCTTTAACCCACTGAATGACAGGATAACTACAGAAACCAAACCCAATGCTTTCAGGAAGAAAAAACTTTGTTTTCTCTCTTTCTTACCAAGAGACAACATGGTCACTCTCTTGTGACCAAGACCACCATGGAAGTGCTGTCAGCTGGCAAGGACTGCCTATCACCTTAACAAACACCACCGCCACCACTTAAACCCTCAAGAAGGCAATCTGTGGATTTTCCCTAAGGAGAATTATCACCCAATATTATGAAATACTAAGACACGACATTAAAGATCATTATGCTCTAAACAGGACGTGGCAAGACAACAGGAAGTGCAAGTCATGGGATCCTGATACCTGAACAGTGTCCCATATTTTTTGTCATCACTACTCATACCATAAATTGGACACCCTTGTTAGTTTTCTGAACTACATTTGCTATTTGCATGCAAATAAAGTCAGGAATCCCCCATCAGTTAACACGTGTCAATACATCATTTTGGAGTTCCACAGCTGATCCTCTGACACCCTGCCCCATGGATATTTTTTTTTTTCTTAGGGCACCCTTTGCCCTCGATCAAGTCACCTGAGGAAGAGCATGATGGCAATTAAAGTGTAACCACCCAAAAACAGGCAACAGCATCACCTGCACTACATGTGGGCTCTCAGCACGCATCTCAGAGAAAGCAAGGGCTTAATCCATTCATATTAAAGACAGGGATCTTATCAATGTCTACAAATATCTTAAGGGTGAGTGTCAGGAGGACAGGGCCAGGCTCCTTCCAGTAGTGCCCAGCAGCAGGACACAAGGCAACAGTCACAAACTGCAACACAACAAGTTCCAACCAAATACAAGGAAGAACTTCTTTACCTTGAGGGTGACAGAGCACTGGAGCAGGCTGCCCAGAGAGGCTGTGGAGTCTCCTTCTCTGGAGACATCCAAAACCCACCTGGACACGACTCTGTGCAACCTGCTCTAGGAGACCCTGCTTTAGCAGGGCTTGGACTAGATGATCTCCAGAGGTCCCTTCCAACCCTGACCATCCTGTGATTATGAAGCAATTTTGACTATACAAATTAGTGTAATAGAAAGGGGATGTATTCTTAAGCAGTACACACTGTCCATAATGTCCTTGTGTATTTATATGGGATGGAGAGGCAGGACCTGGATCACCACGATTGTTAAGAGAAAGAGATATAGTCTTGTCAGGACAGGTGTTAGTACTTTCAGTAACAAGCACTTTTTTCTGTTGACAGCCCTGCACCTACCTGCCTTCATCTTCCATACCCTACACGCTGTACCCATAGATTTAAATCCTGCTTACCTCTCAGCTCCCTGCAGTCATCCACCCTTGTTACATTTATTCCTGTGGGCAGAATTACTTTGCAATCAGACAAAAAAAGTAACTGTTGCACTCTCCAGGAACACTGACCCATAGGTTAATGAGCCTGTCATTTACATTCATCCTGCTGCTATATTCTTTTGAAGTAACTATACTTTCCAACCTTAAGGGACTACTCTTGGAAGGATGAGATACAAGTCTGGGTGGGAAAGTATGCCTTACCAGCCCTGCTAGTACAAGAAAGAAAATGCACCAAAGAGAAACCCAAGACTTCACACTTAGGTCTCTGTTCTTATTTACAGCATATTCTCAAGTTCTCTGCTGCTCTGCAATGACAAGCTCATGCCATTAACATGCCAGGATATAGTCCAAAACTAAAGTGTTTTGGTTTATCTGCCTTCCCCTCACCTTTTCTTTAAGGTTTTTGGGGTTTTTTTTTGTAAAGCACATCTTACTATTCAGTAAGTCACTTATGGCTCCCATTTACTGTATACCATCTTAATACAGACAAAATGTATTAGCTTTCTCCTGGGAAGAGGACAGGAGAAGAGGAAGATTCTGTGGCACCAAAGTGACAGAATCCCAATGCCTGTATTTATTATTATTTATATTATTAAAGGACTTCACAGCAGTCCTTTAAGGTGTTATCTAGTCTTCTTTCTGCAAATGGGGTATCTGAAGCACAGAGAGATAAAAGCCAAATCCTTTATTTATGATGCCCAAACTGAAATACTTGAGGCCTGCTTTTCAGGCTGTGCATGTTTAGAGCACTTAGCGTGTTCAAAGCACAGAGCAGACTGGCTTGAGGACATGAGGGTTTGATACTGCTCTGCATTTGCTCCTCCTGCTCAGACAGGCTTTCTTTATAGCAGAAACACACATCTAAGATACTTTTAAAAATGAGTTTTAATGACTTGTGTCATATGTTAATCCATTTTCCTTGGTACTAAAAAGATGCAAGGGATGTTATAATCCTGGTGTGATGGACTTCACTTCTAGTCTGCTTCCAGTATTCCAAACTCAAGCCGATTTTCACAAAAAGCCAAACACTCAAAAGCAAGCTGCCTCAATACATTTCAGTTGCATCAAATAGGTAAACTAGTTTTAACCTCAGCCCAAGATTAACACTTAACACTGAGAACAAACCTCTGCTTGAACAAAGTCATTAAAGATTTACAGAAATCATGCATATATGAAAGAGCTGACAGAAAAAAACCCTCAGAAGTCCGGTCACCAGGCTCTCAGTCACCAGAACACAGCTGCTTCACAGAGGCAGCTGCAGCCTAGGGAGCGACAACCCACCTGTAAAAGGTCTGTCCTGTACCTATAGCTGAGGATGAAGGCAACGGATATTTTATTCAGTGCCTGAGAGCATTAGGGTAATATGGGTCTTGAGCTGCATAAGAAAATAAAAAGGAGAAACGTCTGCCTACCACATCCTTTCTGTCACTCTTTTCCCAGCATACCTTGTAGAAACAGCTGAATAATACTGGTATCCAAAGGTGGGGAAAACCCGAGCATCTCATGCTACTGAGAAGAAACACTTTCATACAGTTATGAAGCTTGTAGGGAAATAATGGACGCTGCCAATCCCCTTATTATTACTAGAATTCACAGGGGGAATAAACCTGCAGTCTAAATTGACCAGACTTATTCCTCAGATCTTCACAGAAATCAAGCACTTACCAAACATATGTTAATTGCTGTTATTAGAGGTTACCATTCTGAAGATACTCAACTCCCAGCTTCTACAGCAGTTAGAAAACAGCGGAGTCACAATTACACCCAAACAGACATATTAAACAACAGGAGCTAAATCCCACTAGTCTAGATAAGTGAACATAGACAGTAAGCCTGGATGCTTCATACCCACAGCGGTTCCTTAGAGAAAAGGAAAAAAATGATGTTTTTGCATCCTACCCACTCCATCACTTTCTTTCAAAGTATCTCCAGCAACAGCTGCTATGAAATCAGAGCTTTAGATAATTAAACGTTATTAGAAGAGTCTCACAAATGTAAACATGACTCGACTGAATTTTCCTCTGAAGGCACAGTGACATTGTCAGCACCCACACACACATCAGGCACATTTCACAAAACAAAAAGCTGCCAACCTTGGCATCTTTCCCGAAACACTCCAGCCAGGTCTGAAGACTTCAAACCCGTCTCAGCACAGCTTAGGAAGCTCAGCTATTCTTTAATCAACATGCAAGAGAAAGAGGAAGGAAGAGAAGGAAAGTTGTTCTGAAAAGACACATGTACACAAAAAATATGCTAAGTGACAGCACCCGCACAGTAATTCAGCCATCTGACACGTGGCATTGGCTTCATACTCAATTCAAGATGAGTTCTTTTTTTAAGAAAAGAACCAAGATTCAGGCCTATCTTCTCCCCACTCTGCTACTGCCTGAAATAACAATAGCAGTGAAGTGTAAACAAGCTAAACTACTGCTTTAATTATACTAATGAAATCTTGCTCCAACCTCCAGCAGAAAGAGCTGAACTAAAAGCAGAGCACAGAAGAGAGTCACACCTAGTTAAACCGGTGTCTGGACAGTCTTAGTTAAACGTAATTTGCACCACAGTAGCTTATTTTAGTAAATGACATATTTAATTAAAAAATAATTAAATCAAAATTAAAGCATATTCAAAGGAACTGTAAGATATATGATAAAAGTCATTCTTACAATAGCCTACCTGATGGGGATTTAATTCACCTAATAGAGAAACAGAAACCACCAGAGAAGCATCTACAGTAAATATATACATGTATAACTGTGTGTGTGAATTTAACATCCTTCCAAGAGCAGTAAGAATCTGGTACCTACTGATTCAGCATCCAAAGCAGCAGAAGTTATATATTTTTATTTCTTTTTAGTAGTACAGGACATGAGCTTTAGTACAGAAGAAATCAAAGGCAAACTTCTATGTCAGCCAACATACAGTACTCCTTGCATCACCCAGCTGCTAGCCCAGGAATGCCAAACTGAACTTTGGATGATTTTTCATTTAATTTTTAAAAATTAAAAATACATTGTTTAACCTCATTTCCCAGATTTGCTCAGAGGGTTGTTCTCCTGCTTACACTGCCAGCTTCTGATGCTGCAGAAGAAAAAAAAAAGGGGCAAAACCAAAAAACACTGAAACAACAGAACCTAAAGGCTCATAACAGCAGAAATAAATAAGAATCTCCCTTATGCATACTCCTCTATTTAGGGGGGAAAAAAATAATCCTTTTTGGAGCTGGTCTCAATAACAAGGCAATGACTTCCCCCCCCTCCCCACCCCCCAGCCGCTTTCTTTGATTTGAACTACAGCATTATACCTCTGATTTACTCTATGAAATTAGAGCTGCAAAAATTCATATGTAAGGTGTAGAAGACTCAAATTTCTCCTCTGACACATCACCACAACTTGGGGAAAGGGGGAAATCTGCCATAAATCAAACCAAAAATCAGTCTTGTGGCTACATACACCACCACCCTTAAGTGAACTACCCAAAGGTCTTCGCTAGAGTCTTTCCCAGTCTGCAGTCAACACACAGATTCTGGTGCAGCAACAAGTGCTACAAGAAGTTATGTAAGAAGATAAGAAGTTACTGGGAGAAGGTAGTGTATCTCAACACCACTGTAAACACAGGATAACTCTGCATGCTGATAACAAAGAGCAATAAACTCTTGCCTATTTCCCACAGGATAAAACTATGCAAAAGGGCCATTACCAAAGAGCAGCTGATGCACATTTCACATGTCAAAGTTTTCTAGCAGCATACCCAAAAGGGGCGAGTTACTACAACATGCCACACAGGGACCAGAGCTCTCCCCAGAGAAGTCCCAAACATGTGTATACCTCCACCCAGTTCACTGTGAGCAAAACCTACCCATGCGTTAACGTGTTCCTGAACACTGTCAAATTGTGCAAATTCAGGCCGTGGTCTGAGGGAACACCCCTGAACAGCCAGTTAGAGCCAACTGTCTGATCCGACCTTAAATACCACTGTTACCAAGGGCTGTTTGAATAACCTATTAACATACTTTTACAACAAGTTCACAATCCTACGCTCTAGTTTTTCTTCTCAGTTGCCAAGATCCCCGGCCCGATCGTTGGTCGGGTCATTACATTTTGCATAGAAAAGTTGGAGAAAAACCTGCACAGCCACAATAAGAAAAGTGCCAGAAAAGTATAATTAAATTACACAACAAATGAACTCCCATGGCAAGAACTGCAGTCATTTTCATATGAAACCTGGCAAAATTGCACGGTGTGGTAAACTGCCAACTTTGGAAGTTTTCGCAAAGTTCAGCGAAGGTTGCTGCGGTGAGACACCTGAAGATGGGAAACAAACCCAGGCGTGGGTGATGACCGGGATACCGGCTACACGCTAACCTTTAAAGCGCACCTCCACCGTGCCAGCACGTCAGAGCACGTTACACCACCGATTACACCCAACACCCCACCGACAGCACCCGGTACTAGCACCTCACAGCCCCGGCGCAGCACAAGGCAGGTGGTGCCGCGCCGGGCCGGTGTGTGCGCCCCGGAGGGCCGCGGGGTCCCGCGGAGGCCGCCTGCCACCGGCGCGGGGGGCAGGGACGCAGCTTTCCGCGGGCCAGGCAGAACGGGAGGCCCCGGGCTCCCCCACCTCCCTCGCCACACGGCGGTAACCGACAGGAGACATACGGGGAGGGGAGAGAACCGGGACCCGGAAAACCGGAGGGGCTTCCCCTGGCGCCGCTCCCTCTGAAAACCGCCGGGAGAAGGGACCCGCCGCGGCCGGCAACGCAATGCCCCGCAGGGCGGCGGAGGCCACCCCCGCCGGCAGCGCGGCCCCCAGCCCCCACCCAGCACGGCGGAGGCCCGTGGCGGCACCAGCGCGCTGCCGGCGCTCGGCCCCCCTCAGGCCGCTTCCCCTCGACGGCGGCGCGGCCTGACAGGCGCGGGGGCGGCGGCGGGGCCGGCCCCTCCGCCCCCGGCCCGGTGGAAACGGGAAAGCACCCCCGCCCCGCCCGCGGCGGGCAGCTACCGCCCCCGCTCGGCGTCCCCCGCACTTACGCCATCGCCCTCCGCGGCGGCTTCACCACAGACCCGGAAGCGGCGGCGGCCGGGGCCCTCCCGCACCTCACGGCGAAGGCCGGGCCGCCCCGCCCACAGTGCCGCCGGGCCGCAGCGCCGCCGGAGCCAACCGCGAGGCGCCGCCGGCCCGCGGGGCCAATGGCAAGGCCGGCGGCTCCCGAGGGGGCGGGCAGAAGGGGCCGCGCCGCCAATCGGAAGAGGCGGTGCCGGCCCTGTGTGTATATGCGCGCGCGGGGAGGGCAGGGCGCCTCCCTGCCCCTGCACGGCGAGAGGGGCGGTGCGCTGCGCCGCGCCGCGCATGCACGGGCGGGGCTGGCGGCGCGGGCTGGCCGCCGATGCGAGTGCGGCTGTGAGGCGCCGCAGGGAGAAGCTGTGGCAGCTCTGTCCACCTCCTAGGGCCGCTCGGTGCCCCCGCCCGCCCGGCCCGCGCCCCTCGGTGAGGGGTTCTGGGGCGCGCCGTGTCGGCCTCAGGCGTGCGGGGCCGCGCCTTGGCTGCCCGGCGGGGAGCGGCGGCACGGACGCGTCGGTCTGTTTGGGACTTCCCGGGCGCGCGTCCTGCGGGCTCCGTCGGCGGCATGAGGGGAGACCGAGCAGCGACCGGCTGCGCGGCTCTGGCCGGGCGGTGGCTGCCGCCGAGGCCCGGCCCGAGGCTCCGGGGTTGCGGCTTGCCTGGTGCCAGGGCCGGGCCGCCGCACCCTACCTGGGCAGCGCCGTTAGCCGGCCGCCTGTGCCCCCTCGTACCGGCTGAATGCATCCCCTGGCGGGAAGGCGGAGCCCCCGAGCCGGGACAGGCTCCCCGGCCTGACGGCGAGGGCTCCCTGCGGGCTGCCTAGACTCGCGGCGAAACCGCGCCGAGCCCCGCTCCCGCCTCGTCGGGCTGAGGGCCGGCGGCTTCTCCCTCCTCCCGTCCCGCCGGGCCGAGGGCTGAGGGCCGCCGGCGGCTCCCCCCACCCCGCACTAGCTCCCGCAGGCCCCCGGTTGTCCTCGCAGAGACCCGCTGGCTCGGCCCTGGGCGAGCGCGATGGCCGTGGCCCGTAGCCCGGCGGGGGATCGCCCCCTCCCGGCACCCTGCGCAGCGCGGCCGGGCGCTGCCATGCTCGGCGCAGCTTCAGGCGGCCTCCGCCCGGCACATGAGCTGTCATCAAAGCGAGCGTTATCTAACGAGGTTTATCCTTCGTGTGTGTTTATTACATTCTTATCATACTAAGCATACGAAAGAAAATATTGTTTAAATATTTCTGGGTTTCATACCGAAGCCCCCCTTTGCACCGCCTCCCGTGCGCTCCGGTGATGCGCTGACCCGCTGTGTCAGAGGGATGGATGGATGGATGCTCAGGGCTCCAGAGGCTCTTCCAAATGTTTTGATCCACATGGTGCCTCAAGGCTTTAATGAGGACCATGCGGCTAAGTCACATGAAGAAATTTTAGCTCGAAACGAGCACTAGAGCTTGGGGCAAGGCAGGTCTTTGCCTGGTGTAAGAGATGGAAAAAAAAGCTTTAATGCTCATACAAGCTAGAAAACTGAAATATGGAATTAACGCAAGGGAAAATATTTGCCCCTCTATGACTTTGAACCTATTTGTTTCATAAAGGGCACTAATGTTTACCTTCTCTGTAGATGAAACATGCGCTTTCTTCTCAAGAAAATATTTTTATGTTTGAGAAGACCAAACTAGATTTATTTTTAAACTCTGTTGACTACAGAGCAGAATGTATCCCAGAACAAGCGAAATTACGGAAGAGGGAGAAACAGTTTCTGTTCTTAGTGTACCACCACAATTTAAAGTTAGCAGGATTGAAATAGAAAAGCTGGAGGAGCTGAAATTCTAGGTCTCACCACAGTTCCAGTGGTGGGGGGGAAACACAGAAGCTTTGGGTCTGCTTGGGCAACATAAAATCAAGAACAGACTTACTCCACACAGTATTTTTAAATAAAGGCCAGCTAAATTCCAACATGCTACTGTGTTTCTGTCAGAAATTAGTACACATTGTGTAAGTTAGTACAAATGTGCGTATTTGTAGCACGCAGTCTAACCACATGCTTCACTTTGCCTTATGATAGGCAGCAGCACTGCAGTTTTAAATGCCTTTGGTCTCTTTCTTTGCTAATGCAGCAGTAATAAGAACTATTTCCAAAACTGAGAACAAAGAGTAATTTTAGTAATTGATGGCAACGGTTCTATGTCATTTTTAGATTTGTAGATGTTCAGTTTTCAGGTCCCTCTGTTTTTCACACCTCAGACTGTCAGCATCATCTGGCTCGGTCTAAACAAACTCAGCCTTCTTGGGCTGTCACCAAAGCGTGGAGCCTCGCATGTGGATGACCGCAGCAGGTCACTGTGTCACAGCCTGGAGCTGTGGAAAGCCTTGGGTGCTGGAGTTTCTTTTGTCAGGTGGGCGCTTGGTGTTACTATGTTGAAGTTCCTGACCCGGTAAGGGCAGTTCCTTGGGGGCAGGGGTGTTGCTTGGGTGCAACAGGGAGTGGAGCTGGTGGCTGCTGTAGATTAGCGCTGACATGGGGTTTGTGGATTCTCACAGCACCCCTGCCTGATTGCCTGCTTCTTATTTGAAGATTGCATTTTTGGGGATGTTTGTCTGTGTTGCTGATTTCCATCACCAGTTTCATTCCTTCCATTACCTCCCATGACCTTTTTAGGGAGTGTCCACAAATTAGCTCCTGGTCTTTTCCTCCACTTTCTTTTCCTTCTCTCTCTTCTTAAAGGAGTTTCCCCTTCATTTTCTTCCCAATAAGTAACGATACTGGATTGCTTTTTTCAGGTCTTCCTTCTGTAAACTGATGCCAGACAGTGAAATATATTCGACATTTGAAATTTATTTGGAGAAATTACTTTTAAAATGGTACACAAATAATCAAAGCTTCAAGCTATGTTATCCACATAAACCAAAAAAGCTCAGGTGATAAAAGGAGTTTGTCTTTGCTTTTGTCTTCTTTAATCCAGTTGATTCAGACCTGAAGTACTAAGAAAGCCCCTCCCAACACACGAGCCATTCTCGAGGTGGCTTGAGATTAACAGATTAAATACAATGCACTGCAATGCAATTCAATACCTTAAAAGTAGAGTAACATAATGACTGTCATAGTTAGATTCACATTTCAGAGTGGGGTGCCAAGTCTGGGAGTTCTTTCAGTCCTGTCTGCTCTGTAATATACTGGAGGCTTGTTTGCTTTTGGGGGGAAACTGGCGTCGTCTGATGTGTATCACAGCACACAGCACAAATGGCCTGGCTTGAGCGTTGTCCCTGGGTGTAACTTCAAGCTTGCACAAGTGTTTCTTATGGTCTAGAAAACAGAGAGTAGTTCATCTTTAATTCTTTGCAGTGTACGACGTTGTGTTATCAGCATGGGAATTAAAAAAGACATTTTATAAATGTTGTCTCATCATATAACTTTCAACTTAAGGAAAACTATAACTCCATCCCCTACACTTTAACTTATTTTATGTCTGGTGGCATTCCCATTTGCCTCAGTATGTTTATTTTTATGCTTAAAACTCCAAGACTTTCTTTGTAAGGAAAGAGGAGTAGTTGAGTAAAAGCACCATCTTTAAATTATTTATACCCTTTCTGTTTTGCAGTGGAAGATGCTTCTCTGAACATTGTTCTAAAAGCTCCCAAGTCTTTTAATTCATATGCTTTATCTTTGGTTGATGTCATCCAAGGGTCAAAGTCAAGCTAATGTTGAGGCTGGCAGAATTTATTTATACAGAAGCAGAAGCTGCTGGGGACATGACACCATTTAACAAAAGCAAAACTGTGACCGGGAACATTCATACCAATTTCCCAGATTTACCTTGTTAGTGCAGCTGGGTTCTCCTGGCATTTTCCAGGGGAACAGAGTGGTCGTTGCTCCAGCTGACACCACCCGGTTACTCACAGTCATAACCCCTCTAAGCTTGGTCACACTGGCGCTCCTCCTTCAGTAACGCTGCAGAAAGCCCGCCTTGCAACAGTTATTCTCTTCTTGCAATTAGGTGAGCAAGTTCTTACTAAACTGCCATATGCAATCACTTAAGTAATATGGGTCTTGTTTGTCTCTCGGCCTGCTAATCCTGGCAACATCCTTTCACAGTGATCTGGGACCCTCTGCCCCAAGCGCTGGGAGAGCAGGCAGGGACCTAACCCAAATGTGACCGCAGAGCCTTGAACCTTCCCTTCCTTCTACTGCATCTGTCCCCACCCCAGCTCCCATCTCCACCTGTATCCCCCAGAGCAACCAGGCTCCTGCAACAGCCCCCTCACCAGCCCGGGTAAGCACAATCAGGCATTCACCATTGCAGAATTAGAAGCTGATTCACTGGCATTGATTGCTTTATGAGACAAATCATTTAATCAGGAAACCATAAAGAGCTGCTTCATAGTCATCAGATTGAAAAGTCCTTGTCAGGCAACCCTCTTGCAGGGAGCTCTCTGATAGTATCGTTGGGGAATTGTGTTCTTGGTGCTGTGTTCAGTGTCACAGGAGGAGGCAGAGTGTGGACACGAGTGTCTTGCACCTTGGGCTGGGCTCTGGCTTGGGTGGACTGAGAGCAGTGTGGTAATCAACCCAGAAATTAAAATATTTCCTTCATTCGCCCAGCTCTGAGAAAACAGTCATAAATAAATAGAAAAAAGCGTGTTACTACTGGTCTATATGTTATGAAACAAAATCCTGTCTTCAGCTGTTCTTTAGTGAGTGCTTTGAAGTTGCTGGGCCTGTGAGTATAGAAATGGAAGTACTGGTTGGTTTATGCCTTCTCTAAATAACATCAGTGTTTACTATAAGGCTTAATTCTAGATTACATTAAAAACAAACACTGAGCTTAGACATAAATAGATGCAAATACTCTTTATGCAAAATATTTTTGACACTGCAAAAACTCACTATAACATAAGCCGGCAGCCAATGGGCCAGAAACACCCACTTCTTTTTAGCTTAGTGCAAAATCTTAAGTTCTTTTGGCTCTTTCTTTCTTGTTTTTTTTTTGAGGATAAAATCACAGACACTCAGTTCAGAAAACAAACAAATATTAATAATTTGTATTGAGTACATGATTTGCCAGAGCTGGAAGTCACTTGTTATCAATTACAGAATTAATTTATTTTGTACTTGACCTTTCAGTACTCACAGTGTCTTGTTTTGCTTCTAAAGCATATTTGTCCAAGGAGCTTCACCACAGATTGTTTGTCTTTCCATGGAAGTTGTCCATCTCATGGTGTACCCAAAAAACTGATTCCCAAACAGGTTCCTCCTGAGCTGGAAGAAATCCTCCTTACTCTGAGAGTGGTTTACTGGTGTCTGGATCTGTACATCCAGATCTTACATGAGTATAGGAAAAACATGGAAGGATCAAACTATTCTTCATTAAATCCATAAATAAAATCTAAAGGAAAATATAATATACCCTACATAAAGGATACACTGTCATAGTCTTTCTCTCTATATATACATACTCTATATATAGAGTATGTATATATATGTATATATACATACTCTCTACATATAATATACATACTCTAAACCAAACAACATAGTTTTCACTTTGATCAGCAGAGTGGTATGTGAGAATTACTAACAGAATATGGGTTTTATTTTAGTTTCTTCAAACAATCATTATTTTTATAATTTTTTCCTTCTGAGGTGATTAATGATTATAAAACAACACTGATAATAAAATCTGCATTTTATAACAGGTGCTGTGTGCCAAGTTCACAGGAAAGATCTTGTGAATCTCATTCAGGCCTCTTGCATACAGATTATGCTGTGAGGAAACGGGCATCAAACCACATAAAATGAATGCTGATTGCAGCAAGCCCAGAGTTTAGCTTGTAGAAGCCAAAAGCTTTTACTGACAACTTGTTAAGATTTATCTATCAAAACTGTTTTCAGACAGCACTAAAAATCCTATTTCCGTGAAAAATTGTGACTTTTAATTTCAGAAAATGACAGGTGAAAACAGGCAAATAGGTATGGATCCCATGATATCCCATCACTGTATCTTGGCAATTATGAAAACACATTTGTGTGTCATTGCGTTGCACCTGCACAAGTTTTTTCCACAAAATCTGTTAGTTAATATTGTAAAACCATGCCTTTCTCACCTGTCACCTTTCTCACATCACTCACTAGGTATGCACACATGAAGCTTAATTGTGCTACTGCTTCCTTTTTTGGTACGTTGGGGTTTTTTTTCTATGGATTATAACTTCCTTACTATTAAAGGAAATTGTTGCTATTAAGGAAGTTATTGCTGTTTTAAGGGTCCCTGAGATTTCCTTTAGCTTGTGTTTTCCTGTGATCTGTTCAGTGAAGCCATTAAAAACCTGCGCCTGGCTTCAGGTGCATATTTGGAAGCCCCTAAAGACCCCAGGTGTCCTTCCTGCTCCCTGACATGGCCCCAGGAACCACAGGTAACAGCAATATCCAGTGCTGCAGAGCTACATCTCGACTCTTTCTCCCCATTATTTTTTTTTCTGTCTAGTTGCATTATTGATTTATGCTGGATTTTATTGGGTGTCTATAGCCCTATAAATAGTTGCCTGTAGGGTAACTAGAAGCAGTTACATCCATTCTTTCAGTGTGCATGTCTTATAGCTCTACAGCATCACTTTATTAATAGCAAATTATATTTTATGGTGTTCTGTTGGTAATAAATGTCATCAGATGGTAGGTTAGCTTCAGCTTTTGTTCTTAAATTTCTCTTATTTTTAGTTATTCCTGCTCTCAGAAGGGCATTGTGCTGGAACACACTATTAGAAGACTTCGTGTGCTAGATGTATAGGCAATTTGTGTAAGCCTTTTGTCTAGGCAATCTAAAACCTATTTTGAACATACAATGAGAAGTATTTACTAAGTCAAGTTTCTTCTTTAAACTGGAGACCCCATTCCTGGCCCTACCAGTTATCTAGAAGAATGAACTGGCACACAGCAAGTGGGTGTAATACCCTGTTGCCAGAGAAAGAGGTGAAAGCACAGTCTTTTTGGCAGTTTGTGACTATTTTTAACTTTAATTTCCTTTGTAATTACTTCCTTTCCTGGATTCATAAATCTGCAGTAGCCTGTTATATAAATCTCTTCTATCACATGTTTACAAATAATTCTGGCTTAGATTCCATGTTCTTTGCATTTTGGAAATTCCCACAGACTTGACGTTTAGGTGTACAAAGACATACACAGGGTATCACCCCATGTTTAATACTAGCTTTGTACAATAAGCCTTTTGTAATGACAAATACCCACCTACATTTCTTTTACATTTTTACTTCTGTCCTCTAGTGTTTTTGTTGGAGAAGCTACTTTTCACTTGCTGTCTCAATGACTGCTGTGTGGTAGGATAATACTGAAACTTGGTGGGGGCTTATTCCTTTCGTTACTTGTTCATTTTTGGTTTTGTTTTTAAAAAAAAAATGAAAAAGTGGGAGAATCCAACAGTGAATTCTTCATGCACAAATATAACATGGATTTTAAGGGGTGTAAATTGTGCAGCTCAGGCAATAATCATGCTTAAGTGCAGTTTTTAGGAAAATGATTCAGAGGTGAAAGAAGAGATAAAGGGGAGGGGAATCAAACATATACTGGAAGGAGAAAAAAGGTAGCTAAAGGCAATAATTGTGGCATAGAAAACTGGGCCAAAGGCTCTTAAAATTGTGCTCATGGAGAACCATTGTGCACAGGAGACAGTGATAGTCAGCTGTGCAGCAAATTGTTGTGTATGCAACTTCTCCGTGTTCAGCAACTGAAATGCACGTGGCCTGTGTGACCAAGGGCTCTGGGAGTTGCCTAGGAGGTCCCCTAGCACATCACACCTCTGTAATGTCATCTTTGCGATCTTTTGGGAATAGCTGCCTGTGCAGTGGTACTGCGAGACCGCAGAGGTGACCACATGCAGCTAGAGCAGTGCCTGCTCCAAGGAGTGGGTGAAACGACTGCTGTGTAGGCATTTTCCAGGTCTTCTGAGAGTCTTCCAGGATAAATGGGGAAAATATAGGTGAAGCATTGGCAAAGCTGTAAGGACACTATCTTAATGTGGATACCTGCACATGGAAAAGCTACAGTGTCATACTGGAAAGATACTGCATCTTACTTTCAAGGCTTACAACATTTAAGGATGAGCAAGGTGACTTTAAAAAATGTTACTAAAATAACAAGTGGCAGCAGAAAGAGAAAAGGAACCACTTCAAGATGCACTGTGTTCAGGGAATTAATCAATGAGGAGCTCAGAGTCATGGAGAGCTCCTGAGCCCGCACCTTGGAGACTGATGTAGCGGGATCACATCGGGGGAACAAGCAGGGCAGCATGTGCAAGACCAGTCCTGTTCTTGGTGAAATTACTGAAAGTTTTGACTGTGACATCCATGGAGGCAGGGTGCATGCCCTTAATATTCCCCAGTGACCCAGATGAAATATTGCTGACACATTCACAGTGTAATCACTGCAGATCCCACTTAGCCTGGGTAGTGCACAGAGCAGTGCAAATAAATATATAATTATTGGCAATACAATATTACGATGAAAACTGGCTGGCGGTAACACTTAGCAATAATCTGAGTGTCATTGCTAATATGCAGATCACAACCTCGGAGACATGATTTTGATGATTTTACTTAAGAAATACTTCACAAATTGTATTTACAATTAGTAAGTAATTTATAAACAAGCAATTTATCACATTTGCATTTGTTAAACTATGCAGCTTCCCTGCTTGTATTCTGACTGTACTATTCTGCCACCGTGCAGAACTGAGTTGAGTTTTGCCTTAAAAAAATCAGCTCTCTTCATTTTTTCTCTCTCATGTGTAGCTGGAAAACGATAGCTCAACATTTTCTGTTTGCACAACTTGTCTGTCTACCTGAAGGTCCTAAACCGTCCTTGAAAACAGTTAACACCAGCAAGCATCCTTGAACTAAGGGTGAAAGCTATTTAAACTGTTGGTGTTAAAAAGACAAAACTGGCAAGTATTTCTGCACTGTTTCCAAAGCTGTTATCTCAAATGCTGGGTGCTTCTTGTGGCAGTGGTGAAAATGGCTTTACCTGTGTTCTGACAGCAGGTCCAGCTCGGGGCGAAGGGGAACCTCTCTGACCACAAGCTCATTCCCTGCAGCTGGAAGGACATAACTCCAGCTGAAAACCCACTGAAATTATCTGAGAGAGCAGAAGATAGCAGAGTTGATCTTGAATTGGGCGCTCTCCAGCAGCTCTAGCATTCCCACATTTCCCAGTCTCTGAGCCCAGAACAGTGCGTGGATGCCGGCTTGGGGGAGGTAGGGAAGCGCTGCCTATCTCCTGGCAGAAAGAGCTGCACAGTTTCCCTTTTGGCCTGCGGCTAGCCTCTTCCTGGGCTCAGCGTACACAGGAAAGGAGGGTTTGTCTGTAGACTTACTCCCTTCCCTCCTCCCCATGATGGCCAGAAAACTTTCTTTTAAGCAAGGGAAGATAACACTTTGGGAAGTTTTACTCTAAGTGCCTTTTCAGGAAATGTTTGCTTTTTTCCGAGCAGTTTGTGGAATATTTTCTGAACCTGGGTAGAGCTGGAGAGTTTGTAGAGGGAGGGGGGTCTGTGACTTGTCTTCTTTTGTGTTTGGATGTTCATCTTTATCAAGTGTTCTTCAGAAATACTTGTGAGTTCCTATGAACTACCTGGCGATGCATAGGAGTAAATCATATTATTCTTTCCAGAGAGATTTTATTTGTGATTTAGACAACACCGCACTGTGGCAAATGTGACAGCAGTGTGACAAACATTTAACATGTTTTCCCAAAGATGCCCAATAGTCAGCTAAAGAAATGCAACCTTTTACTATTTTGTGAGTCAAGAAAACAAATACAGGCTTTTCAGACACTTGCCAGCAAACACCAGATTTTCCATGAGTCAAAAAATGGTAGAAAACTGTTCAAAAGCCTACCGATTCACTTCCTAATCACTGTATGTTTCTTTGGTGAGTTCCTAAAGCAAACTTCCCTTAGAGATGCTACCAGTGGACAAGGTTTTAGGGAACACTGGAGGTTTTCAGATTTTTGCTTTGAACATGTTTACAGAGTTTACCTTTTATTATCATTAAATTTACATTTGCAAGAGATGGGGAAGGGGAGAAACTGAAAATCGAACTTATTATGGAAACCATTTTCAGTATTAACTGTACAATATAAACAACTCTGCTTTTAGCAGATTTTACAAGTATGATTTGAAATTCTTTAGAAACTGGGCTTCTGCTAAATTCACAGTAGTCCTTTGACTTTGACCATAATAGTCATTGCTTTTGCAGACTTAGCAAAATGGAAAACTGCTTACTTTAGCACTAGCACTTCCACAAAAAAAAAAGCAAACGTACTCCCTTTTGGCCTACTGCACTGTAGATCCCAACTTCGTATTTCCACCTAGAATGAACATCTTTGTCAGTCCAGAGTCAGCTCTTGCTGGCAGGGAGCAGCCCTGTCACAGCTCTAGATCAAACGGTGTCCCCTAGATGTATTTCTCTTTGTCACTGTCACCCACAGACACATTCTCTGAAAGCAAATAGCCCAACAGTGATGCAGCTGACTGCGGAGCAGGGTGCATCGTTCAAGTGCCAAGATGGCTTTTGACTGGCCAAGTTCCTAGAGTTCCCACTGGTTTTAATCAGCTCCTTTAATACTTTATATTGATTCCAGACCTAATCCAAAGCCCACTGAAGCCAATGAGGATAGGCTCTGACAGGGCTCTGATGACAATGACAGAACTGATGGATTTGGTATAACTACCTGCAATCACATAATCCTCCTGAAGGCTGATTATTTTTTAATATTTGTTCTCCATTTTCTTCTTGATTCCTTTTTTGCCAGCTGCTGCTGCTTCTCTCACCGACCCCTCCCCTGCCACGGAGCCCTGGGCATCTGTAACCATTTGCAAGGTCTGGCGATGGAGGAGGTTGATGCTGCCGTACTGGAAAGAGGCCGGGAGAGCAGGGGTGAGGAGAAAGTGCTCATGGCAGAGCAGTGAGCTTTCTGACGGGGTGACACAGCAGCCCCTGCTCCCTTTCCTGGGACCACTAAGTCAATGCACCTCCTGCAGAACCGAGAGAGATGGGAAGAGTGATGGTGCGGGCAGGGGGCTTGGGAAGGGCTGGGAAGCTGCACCGTGGATGTTGGCCAGCTGCGCTGTTGATCTGTCTTCTGAACAAACGACCCCAGCCTGGGACCTTGACATGGCCTTTCAGTGGCAGTAACAGCCTTTGTGCTCTCATGACACACTTCCCTCAGTCTGGGTCTGCCTGGGACTTGGAGGTGATGGCTGCTTTGCCTGGCAGGTGCATGTGCTGAAACCAGCCCTGACCTACCAGCCACAGCCGAGGATCTCACCACAAGTGTTAGGCTCACCTCCAAGTGAAATACCCTGGTTTCCTTCCCCAAAAGGCTGTGCTTGGTACACAGCTGGGGTGAGGTGAGAGCACACATGTGCATGCTGCAGCCCTTGATCTCACAGTTGGGACCTACTCTTGGTGAGCAGATGAGCAGCCAGCTTCTTGCCTACCTCCCCAACCATCTCTGAAGGTCAACTCTGCCGCAGCCCAGCCCTGCCACTGTGATATGAGGAGAGCAGCAGGCACCCATGCTTTCAAACAGGGTAGAAAACCACATGGGGATGGAAAATTACTTTAAAACAGAGCTCCTGTGTTTTAGAGCAGTAATTAATTCTTTGGGTGTTTCTGGGAATTAGGTTTTCTTTCTGCCTGGGAAAGACGGTTATCTGAGAGTTGAAATTAAGAAGCATCATGTTTACTTTTGAGTATAAGAAGGAGGTAATAACAGCTGGTAACACCTGTGGATAACAGAAAAAAATGTGGTACACTCAGAAGGGCTTCTGTTGGGGAGCTGGGCAGGTATTTGTTTGGGGGGTGCTTTGCTTATATTTCAGGCTGCAGCAAAAGAGTCCATTCTTGTGTGTGCTGTTTTGTTTTTCTTGCCTGAACTGCAGTGCTGTGTACTTTAAATTCAGAAAGTAGAAAGCTCCAGCAAGTACTTCTAAAGATTATCCTATCTCCTTTTACATTCCACACTGGACCTATAAGAAAGTATCAGCAATTTTCTGTGCTGTGAAAGTTCTTCCTGGCTCAGTTCCAGTAACACAGTGACTGCCACAACCTCCTGTTGGGCTAACAACTTCCTGATGACCTTGTAACAACTTTGTCAATGCCTTACTGTTACCCGGTTCCCGTAAAAGAAAAAGACATGCAATATTGAATTAAAGACGCTTCTTTTTCCTTTGCATGCGCAATGCTAAGGGGCATACTCAGAGAAAATATTTTGCATAATGTAATTGACTATTTCAGTAAGAGCTTTCATAATGAATCCCAGTATCGGTAGACCTACATTGCCTCAAACGTCAGCTTTATACTTTTCAAACATTTAAGACACTGCTTCTGTAGAGTCTCTGGCTTTATCCAGACTGATAAGGAGTCTTTACAGCAGCTATTATTGATTCCAGTCTGCCAAAGGTAGCACCGGCAGCAGCATTAGGTGGCCATCAGACAGTCTGTGCAGAAGGTCTCTCCGATTTGTCAGCAGCAGCAGCTATCTGCAGGCAGTCACATCCCCACCATTCTGCCAGGGAACAGGCTATGTGAGCTTTCCTCACCGAGCCTAGTGTGGAATCAGCCGGGTTATTTCACACAGCCATGGCAGCAGTTTGAATTAGATGGGCTGAATTCTGCAGTGCTGTTGATGAGGAGCATTCCAGTGATTTGTTCCACTAACCAAACTGCCGAGGTAATTTCTGGCACAGAAGTAACAAGCAGCTGTGGATAGCTGTGTCTTAAACTGCCAGCACCTTTCCAGCAATGACTGTCACATCAAGCTTTAGTATAGGCAATGCTAAAACTACTGCTGGGACTTAAACCCTAGTATCGTCCACTCAGGAGTGTGTGGTATCATTGTAGTGTACCAGCGTTTTCCAGAGCCTCCTCCACACACATGTTCCTAATGGTGGGTGACTTTGAAGGGCAAAAGGTTAGTGCAAATACCCCAAGTAGTAGAGGGCTCACTGTCACTAACATCAATAGTACTTATTGTAGACTCAGATGCAAAATCAGAATTTTAAAATTTGACACTGCGGTCCTTATTTGTATGCATAATCCCTATCACTGTAATTTCTTCTGTAGAACTGTGACTCTTTTCTCACTAGATATAAGTAGAACTGTCCAAAGTTAATTTTTTGCATCATAACTGAAAAACTGTGATAAACTCACCTTATATTTAGCAGTATCAGTAGGTAAACAGCTCAGCTGACACTTTTGTGCTTCCGAACAGCATGTGGCCCTTAGATACTACTATCTGGAAATGAGCTTTCCCGCCTGAGTACACATATCACAGCCTGGACTTGAAAGCAACGGACTGCAGAAAGCACATGGTTTAACTGGAAGTATTTGCTCTCCCTTCCATGTTTCTGGTTTGTAACTTTGCACCCACGAAGCACAGCGGCCAGTGTGGACACAGGTGTTTGCAGGGATTCAGAGCTTAGCTTGCAACAGGGGACAATAGTAGCCCAGGTGCTGCAGAGATGTGCTTTCTTCTAGCATGAACTCACTGCTTTAGGGTGTATGGCTAGCTCCAGAAAAGCTTTTTATCATCACTTCAGGGGTGGCACAGCTTAGTTATTATAGTTTTACTTGCTATGGAACTTCAGTAGGTTTTCTTCTATCTGTAGCTGTATTTTTTTCCTTCTAACCTGGCCTGCTTTTTCTGACTGTATCTTCTAAGTTCATCTTATTTTCTCTGCAATCTATGAAAGAACACAGCACATGCGGAGTCCCTCGTTCACTGTACCCTAGAACTTCTGAATTTGCTGACCTTTTAAAAAATTGATCTGTTAGTTATTGCAAGTGAAAAACAAATAAGAACTGCAGTGACAAAGGAAGAAAAACATTTTTCCACCTTTGTAAACTTCTCATAAGTTAATTACCAGCATAAATTTAAAATCAGAAAGAAGGAGGCCAAATCATCTATTGTTCTTATTGAACCACATACAAAGACTGAATTTTATTATGATACAAAGGAAAGAATTTGTCATCATTAACTGTAATGTTTTCGGGAAGGAGGTTAGATAGGAGCCTTAGCATCATTAGAGGTTTTTATCTAAAGATTTCCTGCCTCAAGTAATTGTTCTGAAGAAGTAAACACAGAGAGATTATGTCATTAATTCTTTTTAATGAAGTTCTGTTATAAGTGTTGTTTTGTAGGCTCATTTGAAGAATTCTAAAAAAATCTCCAGGTTTTTATTTATTTATTTATTTTGGAGATGCTTTGCAAAACTGTGACCAAATAATATATTTTGTCTTCACTGTATTGCTACCAGCGTTGTTCTTTGACATCAAATGAGATGAGTAGTTATTTGATTCCTTTTCATATTTACCAGCAGCAGTCTCAGGAAACTAACACAGGTACAGCAAACATGGTTATGGGTTTTCTTATTTTGTACTATCCATTTCTAAGCATAAGCATCCAGTCAACTGAAAGACATAGCCGTATACTGCTATACTGTGTAGCCTATACAAAGCATTTGTAATGGATCATCTACTCAAACACTATCGGTATCCATTGTGTAGTTATTTTAAGTACTCTTCCTGTTCTCTGTTCTTGAACATTATGCCCTTTGGAAACCACCACCTTCCACTCTGCAGGAAGCAGAACTAAAACAAGAAAAAGTGTGTTTATTTTAGGTACACGCACACGCGTACACATTTGTGCACATACCTGCACATAAATGCTGCTTTGAAGACTAAGAGCAGCATCTATATTAAGAATACCCAACAGGTTTTATCAGAAAACTCCATTTTCAACTGTCTATAATTCTATTAAATTTGAACTGCTAACATGGTCTGCGTGTAAGGTTAATGGGGTTCTTTGCTGTGAGAATTTCATTTTGCTGTTTCTCAGAGTGGAACACAGGGAGAATGTTGCTTTTGTTTGGCATTAAAAAAAATAATCAAGGTATCTTCTTATTTGGGAAGTCCTAGTTGTCTTCCCATCCTGTGGCTTAAGGGCTTAAATGTCTCCAGGAATTGTTTTTTCTGTTACAGATGGATCCTCTGCTTTCTGTACAGAAACTGAGCTAAATTTCAGTGACTTTTAAGGTTCCACACAGGCTGTTGCTAAGGTTATATTAATAGCTGGAAGGGTTATGGACTGTCACCACAGAGTACCCAAATGTCCTCCACCTGCCTCCCAGCCTGCCCACGGCAGGTGTGCACACCTCTGACAGCCCTGCAGCCCTTGCTTCAAACCTTGTAGCCACTAAGGAGGAGTCCCAGAAAGCACCACAATTTACAGCCTGGGCTCTTCCCTGCTTCATGGGGTATAAATGGCGTAAGGCTGCCTGATGGACCAGAGGCTGCGCTGCCATTCAGCGAGACCGGGACAGGCTGGAGAGTTGGGTGGAGAGGAACTTAATGAAATTCAGCCAAGGCGAGTGTAAGGTCCTGCACCTGGTGAGGGACAGCCCCACGCACCAGCACAGGCTGGGGGTTCACCTGCTGGAAGGCAGCTCTGTGGAGAAGGACCTGGGAGTTCTAGTTGCCCACGGGCCAGCAGCGTGCCCTGGTGGCCAAGGCGGCCAATGGGATGCTGGGGGGCGTGAGGAGAAGAGTGGCCGGCAGGTGGAGGGATGTGACCCTCCCCCTCTGCTGTGCCCTGGGGACGCCGCAGCTGGAGCGCTGTGCCCAGTGCTGGGCTCCCAGTTCGAGACAGACAGGGAACTGCTGGAGAGGGGCCAGCGGAGGGCTACAGAGGGGGTGAGGGGCTGGAGCAGCTCCTTTATGAGGAAAGGCTGAGGGAGCTGGGCCTGTTTAGCCTGGAGAAGAGAATCTTCTGAGAGGGGATCTTATCAATGTCTACAAATATCTTAAGGGTGAGTGTCAGGAGGACAGGGCCAGGCTCCTTCCAGTAGTGCCCAGCAGCAGGACACAAGGCAACAGTCACAAACTGCAACACAACAAGTTCCAACCAAATACAAGGAAGAACTTCTTTACCTTGAGGGTGACAGAGCACTGGAGCAGGCTGCCCAGAGAGGCTGTGGAGTCTCCTTCTCTGGAGACATCCAAAACCCACCTGGACACGACCCTGTGCAACCTGCTCTAGGAGACCCTGCTTTAGCAGGGCTTGGACTAGATGATCTCCAGAGGTCCCTTCCAACCCTGGCCATCCTGTGATTCTGTGATGAAAAAATGGATCATAGTATATGCATACAGAGGGACTGAGCTGAAGCTAGGCTAATACCTCTAGAGCTTCACTTGGCAGTTGCTAACTTTGCAGTCTGCACTTGTCCTTCTGAGACTTAGCCTGCATTGTGCACATAGCTGTGCTCTGAAAAATTTATTCCTTCTGGCTTCCCATTGCTTGAAATGCAGAGTAGAATAACAGAGACTGGTTCCTTCAACATTTGGAATATGTGTATTTTCAACTTTTATGGGAGACTATTAGAGAAATTTCAGTAGGTACTCTTCCTATCAGCAAATCTGACAAGTACTTTTATCTTTTCCTTTCTATCTGGTAATATAAATTCTAATTTTAAACACAATTTTAAGGACTCCTCCCAAAGAGATTTCTCCTCAGGTCCCTTAGTAAGAGGTTTCTCTGAAGTAGTATCATGAGAACTTTTTATCTTTCTTGTATGGCAGGCATGATCTATTAGAAATTAATTTCAAACACATTTTCCTGAATGGAGCTGCATTCTAGCAGCTATTGGTGGTGCAAGTAATACCGTCACCAATGAACTGTCCGATTGCAGAATCTGGGATGTTCACAACTGGAGAAAATCACAAACACCAGAAGTAATGAATTACCGGTGTCTTTAAAACCTGTCTTCCCTAACCAACTGCACTCCAAAAGGCTTTTTGATTAAAAGACAAGACCATTTCACAAAGTTCTTTCTGTACTCACAGAGGCTTATTCCACTGAGGAGACAGTCCCTCACAAGGCAGACTAAGTCACAAAAGAATTTCATGATCATTGCCTATATTTCCTGCTGTGTTCTTTGTTCTTCTAGCATTAATACTTTGCAGTATTATCTGATAATTTACCTTTCTCAGCTTCCCCTCCACACTGTGCTGAGTACCTTGCAGAATCTTTTTCTCCGTTTTCTGATCCGGTTTTCAGTACATTTGTTTGATTTTGCTATGTATAACCTCTGGTCAATAAATTAAATGTACTTTATTTCCTACCTTTAGTGTAGGACCTGATCCTCTAAAAAAGTTTTGACCCTTCTTAATTTGCAGAGTATAAGACTTGTCTTTACTGACTTTATTATGATATTACTTCTCACCTGTAACTTTCAGCAGGGTTTAGAAGCATGGAATGTGAGGGGAAATAATCTGCCATTTGCTTCCTCATTGCATTCTCACAGTGGAATTGCTGGTAGGGAATCAGTAATGCAAATAAATTTTCAAATGTTTCCACCTTCTTCAAAATTTTCATTGAATGCTTTTTCTTTTCCCATACTTACATATGCAGAAAACTGGGTAAAATTTGGTGAAGGAAATAAAATTATGACAGTTTTTATAACTTGGGAGTATACCAGTTTTCCAGTATGCTATTCACATGGAAATAAAACCTTGCTAAACATTGGTAGGAAAAAAAAAAAGAAGAATGCATCATCTTTCTACAAATCAGCACGAAGAACATTCTTTTCCTCCTAGAAACTTATACAAGTTTATGGGGAATAACAGCACAGACTTACTTTCTTAACCATCTTCCAGCAGGTTCTGCAAGAAATATGAGGGGTCAGACACTGCACTACATGGAAACTGATGCCTTCTGGAGACTCCTGGCCTCACTGCACCTCTAGGAGCAGGAGTTGAAGCCCAGAGTGAAGCCTAAATCCACAGCACCCACATAGCTGATGGTATGGCAGGGGGAGTCCCTCTGCCATTTGCACTCCTGCTCCTGAGTACCTGCACTGTTCTGTCAGTGAGGACATCATGGAAGAGATTTGAGCAAAGCTGGTAAAAGAAACTGTATAGCAAAGGCTTCATCATTCCTCCCTTGTAAAGACTGTAAGACTCTCTGGTCCAATTTGCCAGCTTCTTTATTCCCAAAGGCACATTAGCGAAGAGAGAGCATTTGTTCTGTGTCTGTTTCTTTCTGAATAATGACCAGTCCTTCCTATTATCTTATTAGTGCTTGCTGCTGTCCAAATTAATTAAAAAAAAAAAACAAAAAGAGGAAAATAATTGTTTTAATATTCTACAGTGTTGAATACCTCAGACAACACAGCTGCTTGACTGTACAGTTTGGGACAGCTACTCTTGACTGTTGCAGCTGTAGGCATGTGGTGGTTCTGAGCAAGTATATTCGCAAGATAAAACCCACTGCTTGTGCAGTTCCTTGGGATTATGTTTGCAGGACCCAAAGTACTATAGTTCCCTGTTCTCTGAGGTAAGACGCCTTTGAAAAATACAATAGGCTGCTTGAGGTGTTAATAGCATCCCGGCATGCAGGTAGGACGTAGCTCTCCTCCCACTAAGCAAAAAACACATGAACAATTAATAAAAGGTCTCAAATTCAGGGGATTATTCTGCCTGTGACTTAAGGCTGACGAGGATCATTATCACCAGCCAGCAGAGGATCTATAAATAACCCATGGAGCTGAGTCTAAAGCATTAGTTTAGCCTCTCAATGGAAATTCAGTGCATTGTCTAAGTGTGGTTAGAGGCAAATATTATCTTAAAGCAACTTATTGTTTTACTTCACAGTGGCAAGGAAATAAGCATTTCTTATTATCAGGACAACTGACATTATTTCAGTCCATCACTAAGACTTGTGGCAGAACAGGAAGAAAGAATGAGGCAAAGCTGCAGCCCCCCAGCAGGCACTTTTTCTCAGAAATGGGAAGGAGTGGATATACTAATCCTGAAAAGCCTGACTAATGGTTCTGGAAATCAATTCACCCTTCCCCTTCACAGGCAGGTAGAGCGAAAGCAGCAGCGCTGCAGCCAGCCCTGCACGACTGTGACCTGCCGGCAGATCTCCAAGCCACCTAGAAGTAGTACTGGGAGGAAAGATTACACACCAAGTCACTCAGCTGCTTCACTTAAGTTGCCAGCAGTACTGCTAGGTAGTATAGGATCAGCACCTTTGTAGGGTGGCAATTTGTCCACAGAGAGCTAAGTTAACTAGTAGTTTTGCATGGAAGATTAAACAACTGTTAGCTGGTAACAACCTTTTGTCACTAACATCTTCAGCCAAAATGGAGCAGGTGACAGCCCTGATATGCCTTCATCTTTCTGTGTATCTGTCTATTGAAGCAGGCAGTCTCTGCTTCCACACCAGACTCTGCAGAAGCGTTGTTTTAATAAAAGTTTCTTTTATGTGTTTCTGTAAAGGGTGTGCGCATATTCTATCTGGCCAAGTATTTTGCATCTCCTTCAGCTAGCTGGTTAGCCTATAGGGGCTTGGGAGCTTTATGAGATGGTAAAGATACACTGTTAATCTTAGTTTGTACATTCAACCCCATGCCTGGTAATACTGTCCTTACATCTTTAGTGAAAAAATGTTGCACACCTGCCAATGAAAACATACAATATTCTTCTTGAAAAAAATCAGTGATATTACCTCCAAACCTGCTGATAAATGCACATGCAAAAGCAAAGCAGTCCAATACCAAGCTGTTAGAACTGTGATCATTTAAAAATAATGCTTGAATAGGCTAGATCTTCTATTCTTACCAATCCAACAATTATTTACATATTATTAATGGCTACCAAAATTGTTTCATTGATCTTAAGAACACTTACAACTTTGCTGTTTGTATTATCTGTCTAGAGACACTGAAGCAGCCTTATACTTCCTTTCCTTACAAGGTAAGTTGCAGGCAAGAGGTCACTGGGGGGAAAAAAGAAGAAAGAGATGTAAAAATACCTTTTTTTTTTTTTTTTTACATGTAAAAGCTGTATCACTGTAGTTGGATAATACAAGTAGAATAGTCCATCCAGTGGGCATGTAATTATGTACATGCCAGCGTATGTAAATATGGGCAAGTGGCTAAGCACTACCAGTGCAAGCTACCTGTAGGGAAACTGTCCTTGAAGCTTGTGACTTCAGAAGACTGTAATGTTAAGGTGCCATGGCTGCACTCAAACCAGATTAGAATGGTTGCAGTGAAAACCTGCACTTTCTGTCTATCCGTTGTACAATGAAATTTAAAAAATGAAAGTAAGAGGAGGGAAATGAGCTAGCAAGAGCCAGCCGTTGTCAGGGCCCTGCATGCATCAAGAGACTCGGCAGCCTCTTTCACCCCTCTGAGGCATCTGGATGCCTGGCAACACTTTTCCTTCCTGCTGCTCCCAATTACCTCTTAATATTCACTAGAGATAGGTCAGGAGAATAGGACTGGAAGAATTACAGACCAGCCAATATGATGTTTTGATAATGGAACAAATTATACTCATTTTGTATTCATCCAGAGGACAATAAGGAGATAAAATCAGCCAACATGGACTTGACAAGAGGTCAAGTCCAGCTCTTCTATTTCACAGATCCAGCCTAATGGATAGGGGTTAACCTGTAAGTTTATACAGTATCACTTCACTTTAGTTAAGGCTGCTGGTGCAGTTTTACTATATCAAGACATTAATGTTATTCTCACAGGAAAACTAAGAAACACTAGACAAAATGATATTGTTATTAGGTAAGTGTTGAAAGCTCATATTTAAAATCGTTTCAAAGTCAACTCTTGACTGTGTCAGACCTGGATGTAAGCTTATTTAATGTTTTAATTAGCAGCCTAAATGATAAGCATAGGGAATGCTTTTATGTAACGCTCTTTCCAAAAAGAAAACAGCAATTGTTCTAGGAGTTGCCCACATAGCATGTAAGCATATATATAGCATATAAGTGAGGCACTGTCATACTTGGAATTTGATATGGCCTAAATTGGAACATAATGCTTCCTTATTCGAGTACCAATCTCAGTGTCAAAAAGGACTAGGATAAACTGGAGAGGTAAGCAAGTGGTGAGAGGTTTAGAAAATAAGGCCTTTGAAGAAGAGTTGAAAAAAACTGATCTTTTTTCTGCATGGTGAAGGGAAGATGTGGAGAAAGATGGGTGACATCCTATATGAAAAAAATTGTCATGAAAGGATGGTGATCAATTGTTATTCTCCATGACATCAAGAACAGGACAAGAATTAAATCTACTTTCTTTATGGCAAGGGAAAAATCCATATTAAATATTAGGAATAACTTCCTAACTACATTTTAGCACTATAAGAGATTATTTACAGGGTTTGTGGAATTTGCATTGCTGGATATACCTAAGAACAGGCTATACAAGTATCTGTGAGAGTTACTAGGCTTGATCCCAGAGAATGGAATTGATGGCTGGGATTATACCCAGTCCTGTATTTCTACAGTTTCTGACACATCTATTGTAGCGAAGTAGATCTTCATTTAAATGTGGTATCCTATAATCAACCGGCGCTACACTATATTATTACCTTAAATTGGTCACTGAATATTTTACTAGGTAAGAAAATTCAATGCATGATTTTTAACTTATTTTGGACACTAGTAATAGATATATATTAATATTCATTTTCCACAACCTGACTAAGAAACTCTCATCACATTTGGCCAACCTGTTGACCTCACTGTCTAAAAAGGCCAGAGAGAAAACCCATTTAGAAAGCAGGCAGTGCTAAGTGGAGTGAAGTGTTCACATTCAGTATTTCATAATCAGAGAGACCAGTTGTATTTACTGTTATTGCTATCACAATATAAAAATGTATTCACAGAAGCATTCCCTGGAATACAGCAGTGGCTGTTAATACAGCAGCAAGATGGCCAATCCAAATTCAGGGCAAAAGGAGCTGGGCAATGACCCAAATATATTTTCCTGAGCTGTGAATTAGTGAATGAGAAATGAACATTTGGGTTGTTTGAGATCAGCTCTCACACAGAACGTTTTATTTTCCTTATCCCCAGCCTGTCCTGATTTTAAATGTATGTCAAAGTTATTTTTTATCCTTGAAAATTAATGAAAATAATTTGATTTCTCATGCCGAGGTAAAGATGTATGCATATTTTATATCAGCTAATATTTTTTGCTTTTTGCCAATGCTTTACTTAAAAGCCCATAAAAGTGATGGTTTTGTTCTAATAAAAGGAAAGCCCTTGAGACCTCATATTCCCTGTCTGCACAGAACTGCACAGATGAGGGCAAGCTTCTCATAAATCCCTGCAACCTGAAAGCTGTAGTAAACCTTAGGTTTAACTATGGTCTGGAGGATGGGAGGCATTTGTAGGCATATGTAGCATCAAGGGATGTAACTGTTTACCTACATGCTCCAAAGACACACATTCAGAAAGCAGAAGGCATCAAAGCCAGGCAATTTGAGAAGCAACCTCTTCATGCAACTGTCCTGGCTTATTACCCACAATGTTCTTTGTTATCTCCACTTTCATCACCAGGGTTTTTAGATATGGCTTAAGTTTGCGCCCAAAATGTCATCAGTATGAAAATCTACCACTTTGCTCATCGTTTTACGCCTCGCATAAAATCTTGCATGTCCTGTGACAGGGAAGGTGTTATTTGTGACAGCTTATGCCTTTTCTGTGTCTTCTCTGGCTGCTGTAAAGAGAAGTGATCATCTTCTCTTTACAGCCACGAGATATGACTGCTTTTGAAAGCAATTTCAAGCCTTTTTTGCTGTGGAGCAGATGATCTGGCCCTAAGCTTGTTATGAACTTAAACTTTGCTTAACATTTTCAGTAGTGGGTATGCTATAGCAACTATTTATGTTCTTTAAACACCTTGAAAAAAATAAAGCACTCTGTAAGCATTAAACATCTGTATGTATGGCAACATGACCATACCCAAGCAAATACTTGCACCACGCTGGAAGTCCTAAAATGAAAACACGTTTAAGAAGCATAAAATTCAGATTTACTCAGGTCTCCTTTTTGTACTTTGCTCATGGGCCTTGCTGAACAACACTCACTCATCATGTTCATGGGCACTCCTTGCAAGTGAGGCTCTTTGACTGAGCGTGATATTACCAGGATGGGGGAAGCTAACCTCTGCAAGCTTTGAATAGAAAGGACAAGTACCTTTGTAAGTGGGACTTGGTAAGAAGCTAGGTAAAAGACAAAAAATGGAATCCAAAATGATCGGGGGGGGGGGGGGGGGGGGGGGGGGGGGAAGCGGGAGAGAAGAAAAAAAAAAGCAGGAAAGGAAAACAGTAAGGAATTTTGTTTCTAAAAAGAAGGTTAGAGGAAGTCACTATTTGTTGCAGCAATTCCATATTGGACAGAGCATTTTACTTTGAAGTCAGTCATCAGCAAACAGAGGTGTGATCCCTTTTTTGTATGTATGCCCTGTAATAGGAACTATTTCTGTGCAGAAAGACTTTTAATAGGCATTACAACAGACTTCTCTACACAAGATTCAAACATACCACTTTAGCACCTAAGTAAGAACAAATCTTGTCCATCATAAACAAGTCTCATAATTAGGCAAAGCTGTGTTCTGTTATCCCTATGAACTCCTGTTCATCTTATGTAAACACTGAGGAAAGAAGCACTTTCTTAACAAAAAAATGGAATTTTGGAGCTAAAATCATTGGAGTGGCTCCGCATCCTGTGATGTTCAGATGAAATGTGAATCAGGGCAGTTTTCTTCTGTCCATCTAAACGCCATCCAGCTACATTATCTCTGCAGCTCTGAACAACAACAAAATAATAACTAGTAGTCTAGACTGAGGTTTTTAAATGCCCAGAAAAGAGGGAAAGTGTTTGAAAATGTTTTTAGTTTGCAAATTTATTGTATAATTATATATTAGAAAGAAGCCACATACTAGAACAAACAAACAAAAAAAAAAGCATGTGAGTGGTCTGATGAAAATAATTGCCACTTAATAGTATTCAAGTAAAATTGAAAAGCTTGTAAAATAGTATGAAACCAGGATTTTAATGAAATTTCCAAACTGGTCATTGGAAGCTTGCTTTTATTATCAGATCTAAGTAGAAATGGCTGAGACCTTTCAGATCTTTCACTATTAACAAAATAATTTCATACGTTCCATCCCAGGACTTGCCATAATGCTGTTGAGCTTTCATTTCTCTAAAGCTGACAGATACATTGCTCAGATAGAAATGTTGAACCAGACGCCATAAGCGTTTTTCTGTTTTTTCCGTCAGAAGATAGCAATCTCATATACCATCTCTAGGATATGTTTCTTCACCTTCTTCCTCATGTCCTCTGCCTATGTTTCCCTTGCATCCTTCTCCCAAGGAAGTGTCTAAATCTGATAGGAGTCAGAACAAACCTTACAGTAACCCTTTTGGCATCCAAAACCCCACTTTCAGCAATGGATTCTTAGTACAGCTGGTGTCTCAAAGTGATTAATATGCCTGTACCGAAAAACTCAGATAAAGCTGGAAAAGCAAAACAATTCTCTTCTCTCTGACTTGCCAATGACTGAAGTTCAAGCACCATTGGCAGTAGGTGTTTTTTCTTCACTTCTGATAGCCTTTGACCTCTTCCCATGTTTGTAATTTCCTTTTCTGTTTCAACAAAACCCCCATGAACTCATTGACAAAACCCCAAGAGTTACCAAATGTAATTGCTCCTCTTCCCAACAAGGATGTGGTGAAGCTGACAGTTCCAAGGCTGTCAGAATTGTTCTTTAAAACCTCTGCATAAGTCTAGAGATACATATGGCATATATGTAAAAAAAGCACATATGTAGGGTTTTTTTAAGAAAGAAAAAAAGGAAACAACAGAGGAAAAAGCAAATATCAAAAATAATGCCCATTTATGAGTTGAAATTTTTTCTTCTTTCTATCTTGCTAAAAATTAAAACATGATTGGGAATGTATTCAAGAAGAGAAACCAAGTGTTTGGGAAGTGAACTCTGGACCTAAGTAATTGCCCCAGTCTTTCAGTTATGGCTTTTCTGACCCTATTTCAAGGTTTTTAAATATGATTTGTTATCAAAAAGACCAAAGTACAATCATAATTTGAATGTTAGTGGTTATAAATGACCTCTATTAGTCCAGTTATGACAACACATAAAATCCATGTTAAAATACAGTGAGTTTGGCACTTCTATGTTTCACAAAATTCTAGAATTCTCCATCTCCGTTTTGTTGCTGATACAAAGGTATCTCCTCTGTCAAAGAAAGGATTTTCAATTCCTTTTAGAGCTTCCCTTTCCTGACTACAGCACACCACCTGACTTTAGGAACCAAATACGGGTAGCTAAATCGGAAAATCTTGTTACATACCCTGATGCAGGCAGTTAGAATGACTGTTTGGAAGAGCCACTCCTTTTCTCCATTGACATACAATGAAGATAGACTCCATATTCATTACTTAGATAGCAGAAGTTAGGCAGTGTGATAATCTTCTCTGCTCCTATTACTGCTCACTGCAGGATGTTCACCCAAGCTCTGAAGTAACTTAATAATTATGATGTAAATGACTTGGAGGTAGATGGATTTTAAAGGTTCTTTGCATTTATTACTGTGATAGTTTTGTAGCTTGTGCCTTAAAAAAACCTACAGGCTCAAATTAGCTGTATGGTGCTGTGTTACGGCATGTAGTCACTAGACCACGACGACGTGTGTTCAGCAGGGGACCGCCCATGGAAAATGAGTTATTTGGACAAGGAGGTAAGGTTCTACAATAGCTTTCTAACAAAGGAGGACAGACAGGCAGGTAAAACACCTAACTACTTTCAAGACAGGTCCCTGTAAATTTAGGGAGAGGATTTTGTAGCAGTAACTGGCAGACAGACAACCACACTAGATGCCCTACTTTGCCCTTTTTCTAAGCGTGTGGACTTGCCACAAGGAAGACAGAGGGGAATGATGTAATTCTGAGATATTTATCCATTCCAGGTCTGCCTTTGCCTGTAAAAAGATTTAAATGTTTTTTATTTCTTAACTTTGGGTTAATTCTGATAAGAGGTTTTATGGCTGTGAGCTAAGTAGGTTTGTGGCCTTACAGTTGCTGAAAGATTAAATAAAGACAGTGATCACTGAATCGCATCTCTGGTTTCCTGAGACTATTCCCTTCATTTTAGCTGGAAGTACTTCTTGTGTCACAAGACCACCACATTTCTCAGCTACACAGATCTTAACACCTTACTTGCTTGTTTACATGGCAATTTAGAAAAACAGCATCCTCTCACAGAATCTTGCTCTAGCAAAGCAAGCTAGAAATGTGACATATGAAATAATTCACCAACACCACTATTCCCTCTTAGATTTCAGAATAGCTCTTTTTCTTCTCACTCAGTCTCATAATAAGTTATTGTTATTCTGAGGTCATCTGTAAATCAGAGTGCACCACTAAAAAAATCAGGCCACATAAAATTAATAAATTTTAACAGAAATCGGGCAACTTGTAATTGCTTAATCTAGGGAGGCTCAGAAGAATACATACATTTACTTTTAATACCAAATTTGTGTTTGGAACAATGCCCTTCAACAGCCAGTTTTAATAGGAACATAGGACCTGCCATGCCCCATTAAGCCAATGATCCATCAAGTCCAATATTCTCCACTATGCTTGGCAAATGCAAGATGCTTCAAAGGAACGCAAATTGCCCGTCATGCACTTGGCCAATTTTTCAATTTGAATAGTCCATTGTGCAAAAGCCATTCCATTCTTCATGTCAAGTCCTTGTCCCATACGGTTACAGATGTTAAAGTAATCAAGTGGCATGAATGACCCAATGTACCATTTTAATAATATTTAAGGCTATGTTTGTGCTCTTATTGGGTCTGTTTCTCCTGAACTGTCAACTGGTTTTGTGTACAATGCTCCTCACATTCATTCTCATTACATCTACTTCTGCTCTACTTCAGTTCAGCAGCTAAGCAAATCGACAGTATTCACAAATCCCCAGTGCTAAAAGATCAGTTATGATTTTAAATAGATATTAGTGGATTATTTCTGTCAAACAGCTACTTGGTGTAACAAAAAAGCATGCATCAATCAGAACATTATTACAATAGTGCTCCACTGAATTTCTGTCATTTGAATCATATTTTATTGCTGCACAGGAGTATCCTCCAGTTTCTGAGGAGTAAACTTTCTAATCCAGATCTCAACACTTTTCAGTTTTGACCCATGCCTAACAAATGCTAATGAATTGTTGGCTAGGGGAGCTGGTGTGTTGTTAGATACTAGAAACCACAGGAAGATATTTTCATTATTTCTTTTGATATAATTTGCCTATTTATTTATTGATCACTTTCTAAGCATACAATATTTGTTTTCTTGGTCTCTGCTGTTTTCCTTCAAGATTTCATTTACTGTTTGAGGGCCTGGGATATATCTTGCAATATTTTCACCTTTCCTTTCCTTTTGCTGTCTTGCCACTTGGTTATAACTTGGGAATCAGGGTCTGTCAAATCACCCCAGACATGTTGGTTAGGTCTACCTTCCTACATCAAGAGTATCTTACATTCTGGGCAACACACAGGTATCAGAAGGCAGAGCAATAGGAGAGGACTGGAAAGTAAGGTCAGAAGCAGCACTACAGTCATTGGTATATTTTACATATATATATTTATAGTCTAGGATTATATTGTATGTTCTGTACAACAGTACAGCAGTGCTTCAAGGCACTGTGACAGGGGAAAGAGGACTCTGTGAGACAGTGACTGTACATCTATGTAAGAAGCAGAAGTAAAAAGCTTTCAAGTACATGAAAAGAGATGATAAATGGATACTTTAAAATGCAGGTTTTTCTTTTCTTATCTAGGCTAGTTTGGGTAGAGCTTTTCTTTTCCAGCACTGCATGGCAGAGATTATCTAAGGGATCTGATAGCTCTAAGGGACCATGAGAGAAAACAAATACAAAGATGTAATACAAGGGAGAGAAAAAGGTAGAGGAGACAAATGGAAGAAAAAGTTTATACAAAACATGGAGTGGCTGAAAGGGCAGAAAGAACAATCACAACTGTGACTGAAGTCCAGTAAAACAATATGTCAAATGCAACAAGCATTGATCCAAAACACCAGGTAACGTTTCTCTTCACATCTCCTCCCCGAGCCTCAGACAGAATCAATGGCAGTGACAGGTATTCTCTGCCAAGGCTTTGCTGCTGAACTGGCTCCAAATTTCTCAGCGAGAGCTACTAATAGTTGTTGATCCATTATGTGGGGATGGCAGCAGGGGACAAGAGGAAAGATGGGCAAAAGAAAGGAATAACTAGGGAACTTATATGGGAACAGCAAGCTTTATGTGTCTTCGTACACAAAATGTCTCATTTTTCTTCATGGGATGAAGAGTCAGGTTTCACATCTCAGTTTGTCATACGGACCTTTCAGTTCCTGCAAAAGTCAAGGACATCCTAGTACCTTTTATCTGGACTTTGTGGTTTGCACGAAACTGGATGCTGGTTATTTAATTGGCTCAGCATAATCAGACAATGGGGAATCCAATAGGGCTACAAGGAGACAGTTAAGGAAAGTGTCCAGCAGTCGTTTCATGATCCAGTGAGCCGTGTTGTATTAATTGTGGGAGTGTCACAGGGAGCAAAGGATGAACATGCAGATACTGAGATGGAATGGAAAGAAGCAAGCGTGAGTGTATCTACCCCATTTCTGTGGTGATGTCATCTCTGAAGATAACTGAAACAAACTGTTGCCTCCTCCCTAAAATCTTTTTGATTTTCTCCTGTGCATCTCACTGGTTTTGAACAAGTCAGTGTATCATTGTTGGTCTTTTTAGAAATCCGCTTTTGTTCACAGTAATTTTCACTCAGCCCTTTTTATAATGAAAATGTATGTAATTTGGGGTGTCTTTTATCTGGTACAAGCATCTTCGTTACAGTGTGTCAAGAAGAAAGAACAGAGAAGTCAAGATACATTTCTGTCACTCATATATGACTTGAGACATCATCTCTATCAGATAGTCATACTCATGTGTAATCAGTCCTTTCCATTTTTGAGTGTCAGACAGAACAGGTAACATAACAGATTCACTCTTGCTAAAATGTTTGCTGAAATTATACTGAAATATGTTAAGCGCTATCTGAAACTGAAAACAGACTGTTCAAAAATGGACAAAGCTAATAGCTTGTTTTAAAGTGAAAGCACCTCGAATGTTAAGAAGTTAAATGGTCACCCTTTGATGGCTTATGATATAATTTCAAAAATAGAAAGTTTAAGTGTGTGAGGTTCTTGAAATTTTTTTACCTAATACTGCAGGTTAGTTATATTTGATGATTACATATGTAAGAAAGGTTTTATTAATTTCAGAATCCCATTTTGGCCATATCTTTATTTTTGTAATTTTAAAAAATAATTCTGTATGTCTTTTAACTTACTGAGTTTACACCTAGGATGTATATTTACATGTGTGTTTTTAACAAGCCCTGGAATAATCTTTTAATTTCTTCAAATTAATTCCATGCCCACATCAAAGTCCATGATGTGCAGATTACTGATTTTCCAAAATCTCTGACTTGCCAGGCACATATTTCTGTCAATAGCTGTTTCATCTGATAAGGAAACAGTTTGTATCTTCATTATAGATTAATTTTGATGCTCCCAATTCCAATTTTTCAGTGTTTACCTCTCACTTTCATCTTACATTAAGATGAAATTGTATTTGAGCTCCCTATTGGTACCAAATCCCTGTTAGTAGACTCTAGAAGCCTGTCAGAGGGGATTCCTAGGCAAAGATTTCATTGTCACAGGCAGTTTCCACACAGCAGCTGTGGCAATGTAATGAAAAATATTGAGGGAGATGGAAATACCTCTGCTATGGGCATATAAATGCTTTCTGCACAAAAGGCCTTTTCTTACACGTGTCTGTTATGTTACCTATGTCTGTCATGTTGCAAAATTGTCTGCCTTCTACTGCTCTTCTGCTGAATAAGCATCTCTGGTCTCATTTTCTGAGTTTTAATGGGAACTGTAGTTGCTGTTTACTCCTAAAAACCAGGACATGGTGTTTTAAAAATTAATGCAACCTATGAGGGCCTCCTGAGATTTACTTTCTCTCCTTAAGTTGTTTCAGTACCAGCCCACCTGGATTTGGCTGTGTTCTGAAACCCTGGGAAAATTTCTTCCAGCTTTTCATGAACACGAGTAACTGCTTTTATTAAAAGCTAAATATTAAACTGAAACTCCACTGGAAATGATTGCAATGTTTCCATTGACCTGAACTCACTGAAAATGTGACAATATCCTTAAAAGTTTTTGCTTTCCTGAAGTTGGAAATCCGACTTCCATATCTCTGTGTCAACACCTGGTCACACATGCCAGGGTACTACAGGGACTGCTGAAAGACAGGAGTGCTGAGGTTCTTTAACCTTACTTTCACTTCTACAACCATCTCCCCCCCAAAACAGGTATTAATTGCATGGGACATCCACCTGTTACTGACAACAGTAGAGTTATTGTAATTTTCATGGCAAAAGGTGTTGCATCTTCACTATATTTTAAATTGGCTTCAGGGAATAATTTATAAGTATGGTCATGTCTCCCTTTTTCCATACTTTGCCATCTTTCCTGTCAGTCACTTTGAAGATTGTTACCACTAAATGTAGTCTCTTCTCACAGAAAGATCCTGTTTGGTTTTTTCTTTCTGTTATTGAGCACCTCTCCACTGCTTGAAACTTGGCATTTCCTCACTCCCTTTTCTACAAAGTGGCTTTTCTTACATATAAGACAGGAAAACTGTAACAAAAACACGTATAGGAATTATTCTCATTTCATAACACAGAATATGTATACGGGATCCCCAGCTTTGTAGGACACCTGGACTTGGCATGAGTTAAATGCCGAGTGTGCTATGCAAAAGCAGGCTGTTGGCATCCTGTGGCTGCTTTAATCAGACAAGTATATAGCTTCACTGTGTCTCTTATATTGATTCTGATTAATTCCTAATGAATGTCTCTGAGCGCATCTTATTTCAGAGATCAGATATGGCCTCTTCATAAGAAGTTTATTAACAAAAGGCTCAGGACTAATCCACCAGTTGCCAATATTATCTTCTGGTCATTTGGGAATGATATGCTAAGTGCTCAGTGCTTCACTGTGCAGTGAACAGCAAAATATTTCATGGGTGAGAATTATTTGGTAGAGCTGGAAATGTGATTCTTGCCATACCAGGTACTGAACTACTTTCTCACTTGGCCACAAATGACTCAGGATCTCTGCCGGAGGATGTACTCCCACTCACAGCATAGCTGCACTACTTAGCAGGATCTTCTTTCCATCTCTTCCCCTTGTAGTTGCCCATTCCTCCACTATAGCAAAGTAGTGGTTTTGGATGACCCACTGAGTTGCTGTCACCCAAACATTTAGCACCTGTGGTTAAGTGTGATCACATATTCCACAGAAGCCCATGGAAGCAAAGATTACATTTTCAATCAACACTCTGCACTGTGGTATTTATTCCTTTTCCAACAAGAGGAATTTAATGCTTTGAGGTATGGCAAGTAGTTAGTACCAGATGATATTTATCAAAGGGTTCTGATGTAATTTAAGAAAATTAGGCTCTGAACCATGACAGAGTCAGGTAATCTTCCATTCAAAATCACCAGACATCCTGGACAATGGAGCTTTGAATGGTGCAAACCAGGATGAAGGGTTTTCTCCTCCGCAGGGAGCCATGCTTGTCACTCAGATTTGTTTTTATGAAGTAAGCTGCTGTTTAAATTTCTTTCTGCTAAGGTGTCACAAAGGAGAATGTATCCACAAATTAAAATATATTATGGTATCAATTCACAAAACAGTGTGAAAAATCCACTTGTTTCTGGATTTAAAAATCATCATGAACTGTTCCAATTCATCACTTGACCTGTTTGTCTCTTGCTATTATTTTTACTATGTCCTGCTTCCCCATTCTGATCCCCACAGTGCCTCAAATCCTGCTTGTCCAATCAGAGAAAGGTCAAACTGTGTCCAAATATATTCAGACTTAATTACTTGCACAGGACAGAAATCATTACTAATCTGCTAAAATAAGCGCTACTCTGCACTCCATATATCCATTGCAACTCTCAATTTCATTAGTTGAAATGTTGAATACATCCAACTGATAAAATTTTTTTACCAACCAGCATGGGGATATTACCTTCATCCACCCATGTCTGAAGAAAAATTAGTTGTTAAATGTGTTGTCTTGTGACAACACGTTTACTTACCACATGGTTGCCAGCACTCAGCAATAGACTAAGATTCACGTTTACATTTTCAAGGAGTATTGAGTGACACAGGGACACTAATTTAAGGAAGAAAATCCAGCCCGATATATAAATGAAAAGAAAACCAAATCTTATTAAAGTATACTTTTTAAAGTTTATAAGCTACATACAGTCCCCAGGGCAATGTACAGCTAAGGGAATTGATCCCGTAGTCCCTTTCTTAGTAGCACTTCTGTTAACTTCTAATTTCTACTAGTATGAGTGAAAAGAGAGGAATAAAACTTAACTGGCATAGGTTCAGGATTCTCTGGATCCATTCAGACATGTACAAGGACATTGGATTTGTTTACAGACATACCTGGTTTGCCTTAGAAAAAAGGAAGTGGCAGGTGCAAATATGTAAATGTACACACAGTTGCTACTTAACACAAAAAAAAAAAGTATTTGTCCATTTTGTCTAGAAAGACATTTTGCAGACCTTTGAAAATGTAGCTAGTATCTATCTAATGGTTTTATTGGCAGGAGACTTCAGTAGCCTTTTAATATCATAAAGCAGACTATGTAATACAACTGCAACACACAGCTCTGAGGGCCTGGTTTCCAGTAGGTGATTTGAAAGTATTTCATACCCACTCACTTTGCATGGGCCTGAATGGCTACACAGCATGCATGAAATTACAGGCTGAAGTCTCAGGAATTTATCTCTTCATCTCATTTAAAAGCCTTAAACCATAATATTAGTTCTGAGGCTGAGATCTGCTTACAGATCAGTGACATCACATCACTCCATCTTTTTTCTTCATGCTGATTAACCTGTTTAGACTTTCATAGAAGTCCTTGATGTAGGAGCTAAATGTCCTTGAAAACACTGGGTTCTTGGCAAGTAGGCAAATTCCCAGTATGAGGCAAAGAAGGCCAATTTTGCTTTCATTACACTGTTGCTACTCCCACCAACTTCCCAATTTTCATGAAAGTAGTACACACACGTTAGAGAAGGGTTCAGTGTACTGCACGACCTGGATTCTATTTCTAGCATTACTGTGTCTTTTTGCCTCTCTTTACCTGTCACTTCAAGCAAATAAAAAACAGTTTTGTCTCTTGAGAGAAGATACTCTTACTTTTTATAAGGCAGGAAAATAATCATTTGGCATAATCATATGACATACAAGGTTGTTCTGCAAGGGAAATGGTTACTAGCAGTTTCTTGGATCTTGCTGGTTCTTAAATCTAAATCACTTAGTTTCAACAAGAAGGTCTTGGTGTCAACAAGCAGGTTAGGTTTATTTTCAAATTAACACCATTGAAAAGTACCTCTCAGAGACATTCTGGTAAAAGAAACCCCCAAAGTATATTCATTAAATGACCTTTTCCCTCATCACTTGTCACAGTCTTACTGATTTGCATACCCACTCAGTTAGGTGCCTTATAGATCTGAAATACTGCTATGCTAGTTCAGTCTAAGAATCTGAATATATTTCCTGATATTTTTGTATACTGAATGCCAACTGTGCTGTTATGTATTTCAGATTTTTACTCCGTTAATTTGCCTAACTTAAAGAAGCTGAAAAAAATGAGAAAGAGAAATATGGAATTAATGTTTTTGACGATATTTCAAGGAAATTTATTGCTGTGGGTTCTTTAGACACCTTATTTCAATTCAGAAGAGCTGGGTGTTGGTCACTCCCAGCTGAAGAATACTCTCAACAGAAATTTAAAAATCTGAATTGCATATTTCTTATGATTTTGATGAGAACAGAAAGACTCCACTAGAGAGTAGTCAATCCATATAAACAAAACCTCTTTCCAATCTAATTCCACCCTGTCTTGATCAAACTAGTCCAGTGCAAAGAATGATTGTATTCTGGCTCAAACCTGAAATAGTTATGGCATTAAATCCATGTCCTAAAAAAACCAACAAAAAACCTAACCAAACAAACAAAAAATCCCCCCCAAAAAAACAAAAAAACCCAAGAGTATGAAGAATAATCTAGTACCTTCAGTAATACAATACTGTATCTGCTACATTACATTATTTGCTGTAAAACTTTTCTGTTCTCTCTGTCCTTGTAGTAGTATACTTTTCATTATTTTACTCTTGTCTAAGCAACTTTGAGGAAAAGGTTTTCTAAATTGAAATGACATCACTTCAAAACCCTGTAAATTCAAGTTAGTGTTCACAAAATGTACTAGATTGGCAGCCTTTGACTATAAAGTCTAATCAGTGGAAAACACAGAGAGCACAAGGTTCCCTGTATTGCTCTGCCTCGTATTTCAAATCTACTCATCCTTTTCCCCTGCTTTCTGCAGTTTGGTCCTGTTGACATCTACCCGATACTTCGGTAATATTACACATTTTTGAGAAAAATAATGATTTTGGAACACTGGCATTATTGAGATTGCTAATGTTTTCAAAAATGTGTACATCACTCATGAACAGAAATCCCTTCTCAAGAACATTTGGCCTTGCCCAGGATTTTGTAGGTGCAATTTCACTACTGTTAGGTTTCTCACTTGTCCTGGTGTTTCAAAAGTGTGGTTTCATGCATTTTATTTTTCTGAATAAGGCACTTTAGAGCCTCAACCACACCACCAAGATACAGCAATGATTTTTAAATTCTTACTGTCAGGTGAGGGAATGATGGCTGAAATTTAATCAGGCAAGGATCTTCATATCCCTGTTCCAATACCATGTTCTGGTATCAGCCTGATACCTCAAACTGTGGTAAATTTTCTACACATCATTTTCTTGGGACTGAGATTGTTTCCCTACACATTTCAGTTGGAAACACACAATATTTCTAAGACTGTAACCATACTAAGTACATTTGAGATTTGTAATGGATTATTTTGTTGCCATCTTGGCTGTTTTTCAGGTAGGATCTCCTTCAAATAAATAAAGGGGAAAATTTCTCCATTGTTATTGTGTTGTAGAATTCAAATGCAAGCAAATGCTGGCCAAAATTGACCAGAAAGCAAGTCAAGCAGGAAGAGCAGGATGAAGAAAAGCACTTACTCTAAATGCACATTAGGAACCATGTATTTTGGCTTGGTGGCTTTGTAACAGTATAGTGAGAAAAAGAAAAGAATTTGGTAATTTTTTCTTACATTACCCTTCTTCAGCATCAAAAAGGAATGCTCTCTTCCTTGAAAAATTTGACTGGCATTTCCTCTTTAATATTGGCAGTGAGGAGAATCAGATTGGTCAGAAATCCATGTTGCAGGAGTATTGTGTAGTAAAAAATATGGCCCTCTACACATCGGTTATAGTGCTGTACCATGACTTTAATAAGGGTGGGGGTTTTTTGCCGCTGTCTCACAGAGCATTCTCAGAAGCAAAATACAGCAAAAGTTCAGGTGAAAGTTCTACAGCATTAAATATATATTAGCTGGAAAGTTATCATCATTTTACCCCTTGAAATGGAGGGATGTATCATTGAAGGCTTCTACAAGGATGACTTCCAAGTCAACTATTATCAGTGACTTGGATAATTGCATAGATAGCAGTCATTACCTTTCATTGTAGAAACACCAAAACAATCTCTATTTAGACAATACTCAAATAATAGAAAATACAGTCCACAGAACCCGTAATTCAAATTAGCGATAGGAAGCACAACAGAAAAAGCAAGAATATAACTTTCTTAAAACGAAGAACCAATATTAAACCCCTCTTTTATGAATTCCTGAAAAGAAAACAAAACCTTGGTATGTTGAAGCCTTGCTCTGAACACACATTTGGGAAGCAAGAGCATTTTCATGTACATTCAGCTGTGCTTTTATGTTTTGTTCTCAAGGGAAATTATAGGGGCAATTGAAAGTCCATTCCTGTAGCCCATTGTAATGATAGAGGACAATTTTTTTAAAAAAGGAATACAATGTGGGCAGTAACATTTTTCTAAGTCAAAAGCCCCCTGCAAGAGCGCAAGGTTTCATGCAAGGATTGTTGCACTGCTATGCTCTAAAATACGTAACGTTGATACCATATGTATAATTAGGTTAGACACCTAGACATCCTAAATTAATAACCCAAAGTACTTCAAAGTTAAAGTAGCTACACAATATATTAGTTTCTTAGAGAGCAAAATTTGCTCTACCATGTCATGAAAGACATAAAAAAAACCACTTCCCCAATGAATTCAAAGTCACGATGCAAACTAATTAAAACTGATGAAAACAAAACCCAGTTCTTTCTTCGAAGCTGTAGCTGGGTAAATTATCTCTGTGAAACTCTTGGTTGGATTTTCCTGCCCTTCATGAGTATAAATTTTGTACACATGGGAAACAGCAAAGGCAAAACCCCTTTTGGTCTGATACTGAGAACAGTGTACAGTGTGAGGTAATGACTGCTCTGTGCTGAGACTGCTTAACGATGCTCGGCGGAGAGAATTCTACCAGAGCAGCCATACATGGATTTAAGGTCCGCTTTCTCTGAAGTCACTGGAAAACTTACATGAATTTCAGTTTCAGGAGGACCTGTGTTCAAAGAACATAGATTCATGCAAATTTATACCGATAGCCACACAATGCTTCAAAAAAGTTTAAAGCGAGAAGAAAACGGCATCTCAGCAGCACATAGGCAAAGGAATAGCTTTGCTGTATATATAAATCAAGGCATGTAGTCTGTGTGTACCTACTGTTCTGCATACTGTGTATAAACGCACACATGCTCAGCCTCAATTTTAATGGGATCGCAGGTCTATCATAGGGTAATTTTCCCCTATGTCATAACGCATCAAAAAAAACCCTCATAATAAGAAAGAGATTATATGTCTCCGTACAGCACGAATCTTTGCAACTGGTATCTGTAGAGCATAATTAGCCTTGATTACATGCAATGAGCATCTTAACAGCCTCCCGGTTCCTTAGCTTGACACCGCGCAGGATTCCACCAGCCAAGCCCAAGGCAGGGCCACCTGGCGCACTCTGGCAACCCCGACTCGCTTTTACCACCAGCGAGCCGATCAGAAAACCTCTTTTTACCTGAAAATTTTAACTTCAGCTGTTGGCAGCGTAGGGCCGAACGTTTCTCACAAGAACGGCCCGGAACTACCTGCCTGCCGGGCAGGCAGCCGCTGCCTCAGAAGCCCGGCCCAGCTTCCCGCGCAGCGCCGGACGGGCCCGGCACCGCCTTTGCGGGCAGCTCCCGCGGGTCCCGCCGCCGCGGCGGTACTGGCACCCGATGATCGGCCGTGCCGGGGAGCGGCTTCACCTCAGCGACGGCCGAGCCGCACTTGTACCGGCCCCGCGCCAGCGGCACCTCCCCCTCGCCCCCACCCGCGGGGCCAGGCGGGCGGGGGGGCCAGGGGCGTCCCCTCCTCTCCCGGGCGCCCGCTGCGGTAGGCGGCTGCTCCTCTCCGGCGCGGCTCGCCCCCGCCGCCTCAGTAGCGATGCTGTCCTAGCGAGGGATGATGACAGGGAGAGGAGAGGGGTAGAGCTGCCGCCGGGAGCCCGGTCTCTTGCTCGCCTCCCCGGCACTTCCCGGCCCCTGCATCGCGCTGCTTTCCTACCGGGCGGCGGGAGGCGAGGGCGGAAGGGCGGCGGGGGTTTTGTGGTGAGGGGCTTGTCCCCTCCAGGTGCGCGGTCCCCCGCCGGGCAGGGCTGTCCTCCTCCTCCTCCTCCCGCCGCCTTCCCCGCCACACACGCTGCCGGGCGAGGCCGGCCGGGAGCGGGAGCAGCAGCCGCCGCCTGAGGGGACGCTGACCATGTCGAGCAAGAGCAGGAAGAGCAAGGAGCAAGGGAGAGTGACCTTCCCCCCGCAGCAGGAGGAGGAGAAGGAGGAGGCAGAAGACGAGGAGCAGCAGCGCCGGCGCCGCGGCTGGAGAGGCGTCAACGGGGGGCCGGAGCCCCCGCCGCCGCCTCACAGAGCTGTGAAAACCCTCCGGGAGCCCTACGGCTACTACCCGCCCCCCCCGTTTGCCAGCACCATGTAAGTGGGGCCCGGGGGGCGCGTACCGGGCGCTGGCCGGCAGCTCCCCCGGAGCGGCCGTGGGGGCCGCCCGCCGGACCCCGGCAAGTTGCGGCGCTCGGCCCGTCCCGCCGAGCCGGGGGCCGCGGCGGCAGCGCAGCCGCCCGGCCTGGCCCCGAGCGGCGGCTGGGGCGGGAGATGGGGCCGGCGCTGGCGGCTGGGGCGCGGAGGCTCCGGAGAAAGTGCCCGAGGGGACGGTCCGGCCGCCGCCTGCCCGCCCCGCTCCCTGCCCGGCCCCGGCTCCGGGCGAGGTGGGGGCAGCGGGCAGGCGTGCCGGGGCGGAGGAGATTCCCTCTTCTTTCCTCCCCCCCTACCCCCGGCCGTTAGCGTAGCCGCCGGGAAAACCTAATTGTTGGCTCGGCTGAGGTTTAGAGAACCCACTCTACCCTCGTGTACAGGCAGCGCTAATGCACCCCTTTTATATTTTTTTAAAAATCTAGGCTGTGATAAAACCAGACTCCCCACAGAAATCTAGGACACCTGTGCAGAAAAGCCTCAGTTCTTGAGATGCATCTTGTCCTGTTTGATGTCGTCGTCAGAAATTTCAGGTTTTTTAAGATGCAGTCATATATATATACATACATACTGACCATGCCTAGACTTACTGCAAGAGAAATAAATTCGGTTTTACTAACAGGGGTGGGAATGTTAACTTTCTTTTCTCTGACTTAGAAAATGAAAGTTGTCCATTAATTATTCACTTACATTTATAACGCGCTGCAATTTAGACAGACTTGCCTCTGAGGATTACTTGATTATTTTATACTTGCAGGACAATATTTAGTTCTTAATTAAATATTTTAATTACTGGGTGACAAACACTTTGTTTTGAGTTTTAAGATAACATATTCAGTGTTTATAGAAGCAGCTTCAATTAAAAATGTAAAGTACAGAAATAATTAGAGTAGCGCTTGGAATGGGATAACTACAAATAAAAGTGCTTTTTACCATCCTGACGCAGAAATTCTTCACAAATACACTGTACCTGGTGATCCAGACTTCGAGCAAGAGTGTCTCTCACAAGTCTTGAGCTGTCTGAAAGTTTGCTGGGTTTAAGTTGTTTGTCTGGGCTCTCTCTGTAGTTGATGGACTGAGAGAGGAAACGGCAGTGGCCAAAGCAGCGTAGTCATTTATTTTCTCTCTTGAGGTGCCTGTCTTTCTCCGTTCACCATAAGAAGAGCCTAGAGGATATAGTTTGGACTCAGACACTTTATTTTTAGACAGATGAAGCTAGCTCAGCTGAATTTAAGCTATGAGTCCTAAACTTCTGGATCCCTTTTAGGTTAGTGTCCTCCTAGAACTGTTGGCATATTCCTTTAGGAAATGGGTATTATGCCACCAGGGGATAAAACTGGAGTTCAGTTTGCACAGCTATAGGCATTTGAGCCTGGAGTAAGCTCCTACTCTTGGAATTGCTCCCTAGTATATAATTCTTATGATCCTGGCCCAGGAGTCCATCACAGCAATGATTGTGAGCCACTGCCCTGTGGACTGACAAAAGGGCTGACATTAGTCAGTGCCGCAGGAGCGTATTGAACTGACAGGGCATAGAGGCAAAAGACCCACAACTGCCTTTTCCCCTGTTATGTGCCTGTGGTCATCCTCAGCATAGCACTGCGATTTTTCTTCTGGAGTAACATTTTGCGTTTGCTACTAATGCCTAAAATCATAGCATATGTTAATGAAATAAATGAATATCAGTTTGCTCATAATGCGCCAAGATTGATATGCGTAAGGCTCTAGTGTACACAAAGTGGGTATGAGAATCCTTGACAGGAAGAATTTATGGTCTTAAATATTCGGTACTGACAAACAGTGCAAGGGGAAAGAGACAGGAATATGTGAAGTAGTTTGCGCAAGAAGATGCACTTAGTTGGTATTTGAAATGTTTTCGCTCTGAAAGCTGTAACCTGTGCAAGGTACCTGTCAGTGTACAGCTGGCTCCCTCCTGTGCCAAATATTGCTGGAAAACGTAATTAACCTCAGATTCCCACTAAGACTGCAGACTGGATGTAATACTTGTTTCACAAGGTACTATATGCCCCAGTAGGATAAATGTGAGCAAAACCTGTAAATTAAATGTTGTAGGCATCGAAAGCTCGGTTTCCTGAGTCTCTGAAAATCGTAGCTTAGTTTCCCGAGTGGAACGACAGAACGCAAAGGACTGAGTGTAATAGGAGCTTTAAAATTCTTTGTTGCCACAGCCTTGTTAACTTGGTTCTTTCCTGGTGAGTTGTTTGCCTTTTTCTGTGTGTGCGTAGATGCACTCCTGGCATCAAAATATAGTCCTTATTTTCCCACAGGAATTCAGATGGTTGGTATTTTCTGTTGAGGAGTTAGTGAAGAGTAATGGCAGGAAAAAGCTCTGCATAGTTTGTGGGGCAGGAGGAGAAGGAACAAACTAAGTGTATGTGTACCTCCTCCTGATATCTCATTCTGTTTTGTTCCATTTTTTGACTAATTCTTTCCAGTTCGGAGCCAGAACTTCTGTGAGCTGACATGAGGGCATTTTGGATGATGGATTATGTCGTTTCAGACCAGTGGGAGAGTATAGACCTGAGTCAGATTTTCAGCTGGCCTGATTTATGTTCTGCTGTTCAGCTGAATTAGCCTCCCTCTTCTGGAAAGCCCAGGCAGTAGTTCACAGAAGGGAGAAGGAAGCTCTCATTTTAATACATTTTAGATTTGGTGCAGAGATTCCCAAATTGTGTCTAACACATGCAAGCTTCCATGAAAACATACATGGATGTGACACTGTTTTTACTGGTGAAGAAACAAATTTACCAGCAGCCTCTTCAGGCACATGGCTGTAGCAGAGCTTGGAGGGTTGGAAAAGCCTTGGTTTGCCAGAGGTAGTGAGGGTGGGGAGGGATTGCTCCTCTAACACTGCCTGTGGCCCTGCACGGGGCCAGGAGCTGCTACCTCACATGGATTAACAGTCTTTTCCTGTGATGGTAACAAAACACATGCTTGAGATCACTTAGTTTAAGAGATCTCAGGAGTCACGAGCTAAAAATTTTGCACATACATATGTGCGTGTGTAAGGTAATCATCATTCCTTTGTTTTAAAACTGGGACCTCAGACATTAGTTTTAGCAGAACAAGAGGCACAATTGGCATCTCCTATGTGGCTCACTCTGGTGTTGTTGCTTTTAAATGTGCATGCACATCGCTGTTTCCATGATGCGCTTATTTGATCTGTCTGTAATCACTGGACTGCATTTCCTTTCCAGGGTTAGAATGGAATCAAGATCACTAGTGTTGCAGTGCAGTTTAGCAGTGGGGTAAACTGCCTTGTAAATTGTTGATGCCATTCTTTATTGCATTTAACAGTTCAGGGTGAATTGTTCTTCAGTACAAATGTTAGAAAATTGCTCTACAGATCTGGGAAGGCCAAGAATGTTTCTCTAACTTCTTTTCTTTTAAAATTGCTTATGCAATTTTCACTGTTAAAAAATAGACTTAGGAACAAGATTATAAATCTTTTGAATTGCTGTTGATGAGGCAGTGAACAGCAGAACACTAGGAATTCTCAGGTCAACTGTTTGTCCCACGTTTCTGCCCTTCTACTACAATGCTGAAAGTCTGAGCATGAAAAGAGATAGTTGAGCTAACAGAGTAGAAATCTGTAATTGAAACAATTCATGGTAGAAGCAGAGGAATCATCATGCTTACTTCAGTCCTTTACAGTTGCTGTGCTGCTCAAATTTCTAGCTTTGTACATAGGAGTAACTCTATCCATGCAACATACGATGCAATAAAAGGTCATACTAAATGTGATGCATGTGAAACAGGAGGCAAGTGGCCATTGCTTGTTTAGTGGAAATTTTTTAACAAATATTTTTTTATTGGGCATGTAAAGGTCATAGATTTTAGATGAAAATATTTAAGGTAAAGATAAATATGTTATAATATAGGATAGGTTTTTGTGTCTTACGACATTACCTGGTATGTAGCATACATGTTGTTCAGAGTGTACATAACATTGCTCGATGTGAAAGCTTGTGATACTTATTGTTAGGTAAAGACCTTGAGAGGTGGTTTACTCCTTTAGGAGCCGTGGCCTCACTAATGTGAGAGTTCTCAGCAAAGCTGAAATAGAGGTGCCCTGCTTTTGTGTTATTCAACAAGGGGCTGACTTAGGGTCCTGTCACGTCTTGGTTAATTGTCTTCTAGTAAGTTATGTTCATTTACAGCTATTGCTGAAGTTACTGAGAGTTTGCCTAAGTAGGAAGCAATGAACTAGGCTTAAGCTGGTAGTAGTATAGTTAGTATATAAAACTTCTAATTTGAGACCATCCTTATTTCACAGTGATGAATGAATGATTCTGAAGGTTGGTGCAGAGTTCCTGAAGTTCTTCGTTCTTGCCGGTGAAGCTCTGTGGTTCCTTGAAAGAGCAGCCTAACTGGTGCACACTTCAGACCAAGTGAAATGTGTCCAGATGTGGTGGAACTGGTGTACTTGAGTTAAAGCGATTGCTCTTCTCCAGTTCCATGCTGCTTATTTGTGCTGAGCAGCAAATGGAGGCTTGAAGCTTTATAGACCCCTTGGCCATTTTTCTGCTGTGTAAGGTGAAAAATGGTTGTGGAAAAAACCTGCAGGAGCAAAAATGCTGCTTCATGTCCGTAAAGGGGACTGAATTCTCTCCTCTCACCTTCCTGCTGCATACCACGTAGTATAATTATGGAACCTGTGTACTAGGACTAGAACTTTACTTAATGTCATGGTGTATCTTTGCTGAAGAGTTAATGTAAAACAACTGGGCATTTTTTTGCTTGGTGTTCTTTTGGATTTTTTGCCATGCGTTCTACAGATTTTTAAATTTTTGTGTTCTTTCAACTATTTTGGGAACAGTTGGGAATAGGAACATCACGATTTCCATCTCTCCTTTCCTCTTTTAATGTAAGTTGTCAGCTTCTTACAGAGACAAGGTTGAAAATATGAACTTTAAAGGCTTTAGGAAATAGAACACAAATAATTAATGCACACTTAGTTCTATTTTATTCATATTTTTAAGCCAGTCTAATGATATTTAGAGATGCAACTTGAGATTTTGTTGTTTTATTTCAGTTGACAAATATTACATATAGAATGTGCTGAAAATGGTTAAACAGTTAAAACTAAAATTTTAACCATTTCCTTAATGCATTGGGATAGCCTAAAAATATTAGATGAAAGAACAGGAGAGCAGAAAATGGAATAGGAGACCTTGTACCCAGTGCTTCTTGCCTGCTGTACTCTGACCAGAGCTGGCTGACTTCGAGGTCTTTGAATTTGCTGAGGGAAGAGGGGAAGAAGAGAGCAGAGAGGTATGGATGAACCTAACAGTCTTCTGGCTGTGTGGTGCTGTACAAGATTTTTTGCTTTTTGGTTGGTTGGTGGGTTTTTTTGAAGTCTGGACAATATTGTAGCCATTCAAATACCAAGCAACTTTCATCTTTATTTTGAGAAGATACTGCAGTCACTTCAAATATATCATTTTTGTCACAAGATTTATAGCTAAGGATATCTTTCTTGTTGGGAAGATATTCTAATGCAACACCTTTGGAAGGATATATATCTTTTTATGGAAGTCAGATGAGTCATCTTGGTCAGACAGTGGGTTTTGAAAGAAAGGTATCTAAACCAGAAAGTAAGTGTCATATTTCAAAATATTCTGAAAAATTAAACTGAATGTAAAGAGGGAAATATATTGTTATGTATTTCATAAGAGATAAATGAGATTCAGGGTGGCAGTTTAGAGTTGTCTTAAATCAAGAAGTCAGAGTGTGTCAAGTTGTTCTTTGTCTTTTTTACTTTTTAATACCCATACTTTTTTCTTCATAACCTTACGGTAAACAACTATATTTCTGTGACGATGTTTTTAGATGTGGAGGAAGAATAGAAACATAACAGCATATCAGACAATGAGATCTTGTTTAAAAGGTAACTCTGAAAAGAGTTATATCTGGTTTTACTTAAGATTTTGTTGGGGAATAAGGTAGTAGCATGGTGTGGCTTTTCGCCACGTGCACTCTATCCTTATATCTGGGGTACTCCCAAATGTGAAATATGCCTGAGCTTTAAGACATTAAATCAATTCTATGTTTAACAGTTAGAGTCACAAATCCGCTCTGTTGTGGAACCTGTTTCATAGACTCAAAGAAAGTGGTACAAAAGTGAGGAGAGAAAAAAAAAAAAAAAAAGGATCCTGTCATTTTGGCAAAGCAGTTTTGGCACATACTTCAAAAAGTGAACGCCAGTCAGCATTGCTTGTACTGCAGTGCCACTCAGGTCATCTCTGGTAGTCCAGAAACACCAACCACAGATGAAAATGTAAAAAGATCAAATGCTTCATCCCAGGAGAAGCCTGCTCTTGGTAATGATTATCACAGTCCCTTCACTTGGTCTGCATTGGAAATGCCCATTTGTGTTAACTGAAATGTTCAGAGCATGGACTAGCTTTCATGCTATTTATAGCTGTGATAAAGTGATTAAGACTTTATATTTTGCTGAATTTATTACAACTGATGCAGATAGCTGGAAGGCCAGACGTATTCTTATAACCTGAATAGAATTAGTTATGCCTGATGAAAACTGTTAGGGCTGACATTGCTACACATGGGGAAATCCATTGATGTCAACAGGCATATTTTGTGCAGTGGTAATATAGCTACGCTCATTGTTGAAAGATCACACAGAAAAAAACCCACCTGCATTTAAGAGGCTGTTGCTCTGGTTGTGGTTTTGAACCTGGAGCAATGAGAATATGCGGCTTTTAAAGCTGCCTGAGCAGGTTCCATTGTGTTCACTTAAATGCTTAGTCTTTGTGTGTGCCAAAGTGTGTGTGGTGGTTTTGCCTTAATTCTGTCCTTTTGCAGACGAATTGGGTTTGCTTAAAAAGGGCCGTTTAATATTTTGTTTTGCCTTCATCATTCATTGTGTTGACCCACAGCTCTCCTAATGCACATTACCTGGCTTTTGTACTGGGAGTAGAAGATTCATTTCCTCTTCAGTTTTTTTGTCTGGCCTTTTACTCTTGTATCTGCCAAAGTGAATAAATTAATCTTCACAATGTCTGTGTAACATCCAACTGTTCTTTTTCTATAGATGAGGAACAGAGGCACATAGGACTTAAGGACCAAATTTGAAATGTATAAGGTTTGTTTGTCCCTATATAGCATATATATAGTGTTATATGTATTCAAAGCACACCCTCCTTTAATTCATATATTGTTTATCTGTTGCACTGGTGTCTCTGTGCCCATCAAATCAGCTCAAGTGATCTCTATTCCTTGAGCTAATGGATTAACTGATAGCAGCTGGAGGCTGTCTTTCTCAGTATTAAGCTGGACTAGAAAGGAAAGGGAGATTGCTGATAGATTTCACATTTATTTGCAGACGGTAGTGAAGGAAGGTTATGGTATCCCAAATAACTTTTTAGGCCTTTGGCATCTGGTCTGGCAGGCATAAATGATTTTGTTCTTCCTTTAGCTGTGGTCACTTTAGCCTCATCCCCTCTATTCTGTTGTTTGAGGCCTTGCCAGGCAGTTGTTTCCTGTTGCTGTTTTCTCCAGCTAGGTAGTGTCTGCTTCTCAACCTCTTGTCCTAGGTCTGTTTTCTTTACAACTCCTAGTCTCACGTATCTGAACCTCCTCTCCCCTCTTTAGTCTCCTTAACTTGTTAGATACAGCTCAGCATCTGATCTGTTGGTTCTCTCAGACCATTCCTGTTTGCTCCCTGCTGCTCTCAGCCAGTACCTTCACTGGTTCATAATTCCAGTTTCTGTCTTTCCTGATTTAGCTTGCTCACCCTTTCTTTTATACCCCCCCCCCCTTTTTTTTTTCCCCTCTTTCTGTTCTTGCACTCAGTTTTTGAGGGGAGTTCACAGGCTCCCTGGTTCTCAGTTCCCTTTCCTAAACAATCTCCCTTTCCTCCACCCAGGTTTCCTTTTTCCAGTACAGCTTGCCATCCCTGTTTTCATTTTCATTCAGTAGATCTTTGGCTTTCCCATTTTTCTTGATTGTATTACAAGAATGCATGAAGGCTTTTAAAGATATGTATATACTCATGTAATAACATCAGATAGCATCTTTTCAGCTTCTGGAATGGTAGATGGATAATAGAAATAGGCCCAACATAACCCACGGCATTGCAGAAGTCCAGGTGGAGTGAGAGCTGATCCCAGTCCATACTGGATCATGCCCAGTGTCTCAATCTGTGAGCAGTTTAGTTACTAGCATCCAGAAAATGTGTTGAATGTGCATGAACTGTTGTTTTTCAAAGACTTATAATTTAGCCAGACTGACTCGTGAGTAGAATCTTCCAGACTTGGTTAATGCTTCTAGTAGTAACACTGGATGAGAAGTCTGAGATCAGGCTTCACTGTGTATTGCTTGGCCAGACATCGGGAAGAAAGCTTGTTTTCACCTCTCATTTATGTGAACTACAATATGGTAAGCATAAATACTGTCTTCCTTAAATCATCAGCTTGAGTGCTTATGGTAGGTAGTATTAATTACTACTGGAAGTAGTACAGTAGATGTTTTTTCATTTTGTATACATACTAAAGTGAGTTGAGAGGGTTTTCTGAAGAGATGTCTTATGTAAAGAAAAAAAACAACCCACAACCACTCTTGACCATGGTAAACAAAACAGAAATGGCTCTGTGGCATTGAACCTGTAAGTGCCTTTAGATTGCAAACAAGCAAGCACAAAGGCAGAAGGATCACAATAAAGAATACTTCTTGTCTATAGATGGGCAAATGACAAGGGCCAAAATAAGTCATGATTGTAGCCACAGTAGTGGAAGCTACAAATAACCAACATGGTGAAATCCTGTTGCCTTTTTGTTTTCTCCGTAGGTACATTGAAGAGAGTCCGTCACTGAGACGTATGACTATGATGAGGGAAAAGGGAAGGCGACAGGCCATTAGAGGCCCAGCATTCATGTTCAACAACAGGGGCACCAGTCTTACAGCTGAAGAAGAGCGCTTTCTAGATGCAGCAGAGTATGGGAACATACCTGTGGTGCGCAAAATGCTGGAGGAGTCAAAAACACTGAATGTCAACTGTGTTGACTACATGGGCCAAAACGCCTTGCAGCTTGCTGTGGGGAATGAACATTTGGAAGTGACAGAACTTCTGTTAAAGAAAGAGAACTTGGCACGGATTGGAGATGCCCTGCTGCTTGCAATCAGCAAGGGCTACATTAGGATAGTGGAAGCAATTTTGAATCATCCTGGGTTTTCAGTAAATAAGCGACTGACTCTGAGCCCTTGTGAGCAGGAGCTCCAGGATGATGATTTTTATTCCTACGACGAAGACGGTACCCGCTTTTCTCCAGATATCACTCCCATAATTTTAGCTGCCCACTGCCAAAAATACGAAGTTGTGCACATGCTACTGATGAAAGGAGCAAGGATAGAGAGACCTCATGATTATTTCTGCAAATGTAATGACTGTACAGAGAAGCAAAAGCATGATTCTTTCAGTCACTCAAGGTCAAGAATAAATGCATACAAAGGACTGGCTAGTCCGGCTTACCTGTCCCTCTCCAGTGAAGATCCGGTACTTACTGCTCTAGAACTCAGCAATGAACTTGCCAAGTTGGCCAACATTGAAAAAGAATTCAAGGTAATGGTGTTTTGGTGTTTCTCTCTGTTATTGTTTTAAAGTTGCTGCTACTTCATGTTGTCCTTTGATGCTTGAAATTATTCGGTGTCTTCGCTTTTTCAGTTGCAAATGATTTCATGATATTTATTGTCTCTTTTGGTTTTGATTTTGTAGTTTTCCATATGTAAGCCTTTAAAAAAGAATGCTTCATGAAATTTCTTTTGCACCTACTGTGTATGAAGAAAATGGGAATAAGGGACAGCATGTATTCTGATAAACTTGCAGCAGATGGAAAACAATTTTGGTTGATGTAGCAGACAAAGATTGTTTTTAGTTACAAATGCTGGGTAATTTTAAGTGCAGAAAGCAGAAACATTACACTTTTCTTGAGCATGCTGCAGCATTGACCTTATTCCTTCTTTTTTTATTTGCACTAATTTTGAATGATGTCTCCAAATTGTTGAGAATATAGAAAGTGTGTGTGTGGGGGGGTGTTGATGCACCTTTTGGAAATGTCACTTGTTCAAAACCAGCTGTTAGATTGATTACAAACGTAGGTCCTGTTACCTGGTTTTGAGCTGTATCTGGTTTAGTATATCAGTGCCCTGACTTCCCTGTATATTTCAGCTTCTCCATCAGACAAGTAAATATTATTGACAATTAATGATTGATTAATAATATACATTAACTAATGATTAGTTAACTGTTTCCCAGTGCCTTTGTTTTAATGATTTTGCAGTTCTATTGAATACCTTGAAAAATGCAGTAACACTCGCCTTTCCCCTTGCCCACTCCCCTTCTCTGCCAACCAAACCCCACAAAAAAATGAAACCCTAGTAGGCTGCATGTAATAAGAAAAGCTCAGATTTGGGAATGACAGATTGTTCTCAGTGAGTAGTGATATCAACAGCATTGTTTCTAGTTTTAATGAAAAATTTGTTTCTGCAGGGTCAGTGTTGGGTACCAATTATTTGTTAAGTATCTTCATAAAGATCTGAGAGAGGGAAAAGATGCATTAACCTTTTCAAACAACAGCAAACATTGCTAACACTGTGGAATACTCAGAAGAAATATACAACAACCTAGAGAAATATAGACAGAAATTAATAAAGTGAACTTTACCAGAAGAGGAACAAACAGTTTTAAACCGCTGAGAAAGAATAGCTCCACACGTGGCTGAGTGACTTAAAATATAATTTAAAAATAAGATGTCATTGCTGAGAAGGATTCATGTGTTACGCCATGCACTACAAAGTGTAAAAGTTGGCTTGAACTTTTACTCTCCTTCCTTTGCTGAATGAACGCTGCCATATGATGCTGCGTACTGTGTGATTTGGCAAATGGATTGAGTACTTCCTCAATGTATTTATTCAGGAGTATAGGGAAAATGTCAGATTTTTCTTTTCCCTCTGTTGAAAAAATACTGAACTGGGAAAGCCCTTTGTGAACATAAAATTGAAGAATTAGAGAAGTTTTATCATAGCACAGAGCTTCTTGGCTTGTGTGCTTCACACAATGAATTACAGGTAAGTGCCTCATTTAGAGACCATTATAGAGGGTTAAATCACTGATGTGTATCAGTCCTGTTTATTGATTCCTTTTCAACTAGGCCAATAACCTGAGAGACCTGAGGTCTCCAGAATTGTGTGACCAAGATGGAGGTTTATGGGTTTTCTGAATGATGGTTCAGTGGTGTGGATGCAAACCTTTTTCCCCACCCCCCAGCCTTCCTTTTTGTCTCCTGCGGTTTCATAGAGACAAGTTTTCTTCTAGGTTGGCACCTTAGAAACTCTACCATCCATCTTTTTCTTTCTAATCCTGCATACAAATTTTGTTGTTATACCTGTATTCAAAAGCACTGGTGGGTTTGGGGACTCAATTTAAGTGCTGTGCAACTCCCTAGGAACCCAAAATACAATCTCTGCCACCAAAAGCTAAATTAAGGCAAGCTGTATCATGTTTTTGTAAGGGGAGGATGTAGATGGTTAGAACTGAGTAGAAAAATTTTGGTAAAAATATAAATTCAGGGGAAGCTCCCATATCATAGGTACTAATACCATGAATACAAATTTCATCAGAAAAAAAGCTCGAAGTTTTGGAGGAGCAAAACTGATTTTTTTTGGCTGGACTTCTCATTTCAAACCAGACCTTAAAAAAAATACTTTGTTTTTTAAAATATTAAATTGTCACAGAATAAAATATTCTGGTTTTCAATTTTTTCTTGGTTTTCTTTTGTTTTTCTTTTTCTGAACTCTTTAGGCTCTATTCATTGATATTTTGGGATGCCTAAGAACCCAAGAAATGCTCTATTTTCACAGATTTCAGTATTTTTGTATAGTACTGACATGGCTGCTAACGTTGCCAGTGGTACAAGGTAATGCAGTTTGGGCACCTACAGTAGAAATTGTTCCTGGTTCCTTGCTAGCATGGAGATTTCGGCTTCTCATCAACACCAAAATTTTCCAGTGAAATAATTACTGTCCTCATTGACCTAACGTCTGTCTCTCTTCCTTTTGATTCTTGTGTGTCTCAGGGTTTGGTTTTCTTCTGTTTCTACCAAGCCTGGTAGGAGAGTTGCTTGTCTTCCTCTGGCAACGATGGTTGGCTGCCCTTACTGGGTAGAAGGGGTAGCGGAAAAGGGAGGAAGGGAGGGAGGAGGAAAAAGAAGAGGGGAGGAATTTTTTAGTATCACCGTTAAACCCAGTCCAGAAAGAGCTGTAATTGCATGGCTGGTGAGAAGACTGTATATTCACTGGGGCTGTGGGCAGGTCTGGTCTAGCATGGATGTAGTACAACGTGCTGCACTGAAAGCTGTAGAGGTAGATCAAGGAGAAAGCAAGCAGCGCTTCCGTGTCTTGCAGAATTCTGTTGAGAGAGCTTGACACATTTGATGTAAGTCCAATTTGTAACTGTCTGATCGGTGCTTTCTTCGATGTCATGTGAATGTGTTTTGCTAATAACTGTGTGCTTTATCATGTCCCAGAAGAGAAGGCTTCTAGTCCAACATTTGCACTCCCTGTGAGGCAGAATGACTGATAGACTTCTGGCGCACTCTCCTTTAGAATCATCACTGGAAATGCTAAAGTATTCCAATCAAATTCAGTCTATAGTGCAACACAAGCAGAATTGTTTGAGAGTAAAGAAAAATGGACAAAATAGTTCAACTCCCACAAGAAATTGACAAATCTGTTTAAAGGCAATTTTGATGATATTCATGATTTATGCCTAGTATCTGTGGTACATTAAGGCCCATATCATTTCCTGGGTGTGCTCACAGCAATGCTCTTCCTGGATGTGGAGAGCTTGTAATAAATTAATTTAATTTAAAAATACTTTTCTAGGTGATTTTCCCACAGAGAAAGAATATAGGGTGAACCTGTTTAAAAATGCCTGAGGGCCAAGCTTCCTAGTAAATGCTTGCTAACCTTCTATCTTTTGCATATACAAAGTCCAGTCTTCCTTTATCACTTATGATTTACCCTAACAAATTCTCATGTTCGTGTGCAAACCAAAGTTTGCACAAGTGTATTAGAAATGTGGGAAGGTGGCTTAGGACATACATTCATGATAGACGGTTCCCCGTGAATATTAAAAAACCTTATTAATAACTCTGATTTTTATTTTTATTTTCTTTCCCCTTCAGAAATAAGAGAAAGGATTCAAAGAAACCAGTGAATCCTCATTTTTCCTGGAAGATGCAAGACACATAGCCAAAAATAAGTACTGAAAATGAGTAAAAATAGATGGGCTAACAGGAACCCTAAAGACCATTTCACTCTACTTCTTTTGTCCTCAAGCTTCCTTACTTCTTACTCCTTCATGAAATCCTTGTTTGAAGCTCCTGTTGCTCCTTTTGCTATTCTTCGTCTTTGTTATTGTTTCTTCTTGACATTATTACCATTTTTTGTTCTTTGCATTCCTGCATCCACTAGTCATCTTCCCCTATTTTCTTCTTTTAAGTTCCTTCTGAATTCCCTTTTTTCGTATCTCCCTTCTAAGTGCTCACCTAATTTTCTTTACTTTTTTTTTTTTAACTTGGTCTTCCTTTAGTTTCTTTATTGCTTTATGTAATGCTGGTAAAACATGGCTGGCTTGTCTGAACATGCTGGTGACTCCTCTTTAGGTCTGGAAACCAGCTAAGGGAACAGCAGAGATTATCAGTGCCTGGCTGTCTAAGCAGCAATGTCCAGTATAGTGGCATGTCGTCCCTGTGGCCAAGGCAGGTGCCACAGTATTTAGTTTACTTTCCTTGGCGATCCTAGTCCCCATCCCAGGGATTGACAGCAGGATTTCAGATGATGTCAGAAATTTCAGTTTGTTTTATCTGAGTCAAGACTGCTACCACATCATAAAAAAAACCCTTTACTCTTTCATGCCTATTGCTGTCACACCAAATTTCAGTTCCTTGAAGCAGCTGATGAGATTCCTTCTTGTCAGGTTTTTAGGAGTGTTTTATATCTAGTAGAGATAGTTAGAAAGCAAGCAGCATTTTTGATGAAGTTCTGCATCTAAGTTACAAAACTAGAATTATTCTTCACTCTGGGCTTCTTCACCAATTTTAGTATTTTTAAGAGCTTTTATAATCAATGTGCCTGATCTGAAAGTGATTTCAAAGTATATATAATCTGCAGATTTGATTCCTTTCTTTTGCTGACAAGGACAAAAACTGTTAAGTTAGAAAAAGTTTAGAGTGGCATTCTACTGGCATCTGCCTTTGTGAGCAGTTAGAGATCTCAGAGATGTACCACTTTGTACCTGATTAGACTGGCTAGGGAAGTTCAGTGTGGAACTGTATCTTGTCTTAATGTAAAAAAACTGTTCATTACCGTAGTTGGAGAATCATGTTTTCCAATCACAGTAGCACCACAAAATACTGGGCAATACAAGCATTCTCAATTTCTGTGTTTTCTTACTATAATTTTTAGCAGACCCTGGCCACTGTGGCTGCTGTAGCTTAGTTGCTTGATTGAAGTTAATTGATATTTACCCTCCTCCCTGAGAACTTTAAAAGTGTGACTGCACAGTGATGGGAGAATTTCTAGCAGTCAGAACAGCTGATGGAACTTTCTTTTGGAGTCATCATAGAAAAAAAAAAATCTCAAGGTAGCTAAAAAGCCACATAATTGTTTCTGTATACCAGCTTTCAACTAAATGCTGTCCTGTGTAAGCATGTTCAATTCTCCCAGTTGAAATTGCGCTAGCTGATACCATGTCAGAATTTGGTCTATCATAGCAAGGATCAAAAAGATTGTAGTCCTGTTTTATATAGGATAAATCCCTGTTCTCAGTTTTGCTAAAAGCCCCTACTGAAACCAATGGAAGATGTGGACGTGCATCTAAAAGCGGAATTTGTCACCGTTCCAAGTAAATTTACATAGTGTTATCTCAGCTGAACTAACAAAGAGTGTTCAAGCTTGATTTACGTTGAGGTCCAACTTTTAAAAGGACAGGGCCCAGATCCATAATCATTACTGCAATTATGTGCTTTATTTGCATATACAGTTCCTGCAGTTATATATGTAAACTATATGCATGATCTCAAAATGGCCATTTATTACATAATACTCAACATAAGTCTATGGTTGCATATAATGTGTGTGAACTAGTTAGGCAACTGTGCATAGCCACAAACTGTGGTGCTTACAGGGATGTGATGCTCATAATAGAAAATGGATCTATAAGTTTTGTTTGACTGCATGTGATTGCTCAGTGTACATTTTCTTTGGAATAGTTCAAAATTTTAAGTGTGAAATCGGCTGAAGATTTTAATTTATATGCTTCATTCTTTGCATACAGGTTGATATTGTCTTTGTAAAAATTATAGATGAACTCATAAGGTAGTCTTTAATGTTATGAGTGAGGACAGAATATGCAGTTGGGCAGGCTGAGATCCAGCCATTGACGTGTGCCAGAGTCCTCCACTACTGCTCGTGAGACACAGTTCTGCAATTCCAGTCGTCATCAGTTGTCCATTATGTACCAGTGTCAGCTACAGTATCTGTGAAATGTAGAATACAGGCTGGTATTTTTGATGATACAAAGATGTCTGTGTAACCAGTTATTTTTTTGAGAGCGTTACCATTTAAGATGATATAGCTAGTAAAACCAGCTGAGTTAGGTTGTGAATTAATTGAAGAAGCACTTTGTTGATCAAGTCCCTGTACTGTGCGCAAAGAACCCCACTATATAAGCAGGGTTATTGGTGCCTTACTCAGCGTTCCCCTGAAGATCAGCTTCACATTAACAAATTGGCAACTTGCACAGCATGTAGCAGGGCTTTTTGAACATGGATACTCCAGATGGGGAGTTTTGGTAGCCTTGTTTATGACCCATAAGAGATGAGTGATCTGGTGGCTTCATTTGTATATTCTCAAGAGTAAGCAGAGGTGTATGTGGATGACTAAGACCACAGATTCTGGTTTTTGATATTCACACAACACCCTAGAGGTAGAAGGCTGTTTGAGAATTGCATCACATGGTTACAATGTGGGTAGTGTTTCTCTGTTTAATTCTGTAAAGCGATCAAGTAGATGGATGTAAATTTGATTTGCTAATCCATAAGTAAGTAAACACCTGAAGAGGGAAATCCAACAAGTTTTCCTAGTGTAAGATTCAAAGCCTGAGTCAGATAGCACATACTCGTTTTCAGTTCTTGTAATAGCATTTATAAATAATGTAGCCTGAATTTAATCCTTAGATTTGACAGAGTAAAATTTAATCCATCGTATCTTTAATCTTGTCTGACAATAAGCATAACTTTCATAAGCAAGTGATATATCCACCTATCAAGAAGCATGTAGCGCTGGTAATTTTTCAGTAAAAATGTGGGTGACTGTTGTGTAGTAGGCAAGTAGTCCATGCAAAGCAGGAACCGGCAGGGCCATTCACAGAGTGGACGGGAATATTTTTTTGGGATGTCAGTTAATATAGTGTGAGTTTTGAGGGCAGGAGCTTTGCACTCTCTGCCAGGATGAGTCAGGAGCTCTGACACACTTGTGGGAATGAGTCTGCATTTGTGAGAGAATAGCAAAATGAAACAATCTGTAGTCTATTGAAATAACAGTCTTAGTGAGCTACTGCTGCAATCGCAATTCGTCTCCCTTTTGCCAAAGTAAAGTGATTTTATGCCACTTTGCCATTTGTAGGCGATGTTTCACAATTTTAACTGCCAGTGAAAATGTATTCTTCTTGCTTAGTTTGCACTAACTGAGAAAACTATGTTAATTGATCTTTTAAACTGTGTGTGTGACTATAACAGAAACTTACTTGAATGTTTACGTTTGATGAACCTGATGCTAGGCTGTACTTGGGTACTTGCATATGTGTGAGACTTGGTTTATAGCATTTTCCTGACTTTCATATGGAAGTTGTTAGAGAAGCAGCTTCTTAGTAACGTAACATTTCTGTGTTATTTTAAAGAAAAAGAGAATAATTAATAGGTAAAGAAAATGGAGTGAACCTTTAGCAAGAGTAACTATTGTTACTTCCTACCTGTTAGAGGTCCACTGTTTCTCTTTCCCTTTCTGCAGTTAGAGTAATGAGAAAAGACTTAAATGAAGACACTCCCTGCAACTTGACAATCTGTGTTCACTCATGCAAGGACACAATTGGGGTTGTCTTATATCATAAAGCACTCGAATAATACAAAAGCATTTAAACTAAACTTCATGAAACCTTAATGAGATGTCACCTTTGAGCATAGGACAGGTAGAAATCATACTAAAGCAAAGACTTTTTTTTTCATGTAAAGCTTACAAGTGCCTGCACATTCAAGTGAGAAAGAATGTAGTTTATCTTTTAGCTATATAGTACTACTGCTGAAGTCAGTGAAGTTAGTATATCCTCCCATGTGCTGCAGAGGATTTACAGCTACTTTATAGTGTTAAAGAAAAATTGATTGTCAGTCTTATTCCTGTTGAATTAATATTATGCTCTGTCTGGTGATCATTGTGGGTTTTGCCCAGCCATCTCAGTAAATTGCCTTTCTTTAGCTGTAGTGAAATGTGTAAGTAAGTGTTGCTTGAAATTGGAAATTTAAGGAAGAGTGTTCAAGTTTGCACAGATCCGTAATAATTCTGTTGTGAAAACAATATAAACAGTATTAAGAGCATACGACTTCAGTGAACTGAAGGCATGGTATTCTTTTTGGATTTACTCAAGATGTCTTTAGTCTGCTTTGTCTTCACTGAAGAAAGTCCCCATTTCTTTTTACATTGTCTTACAGCTTTATGGTTTGCTTAATATCCTTTGCAAGCCTGACTTCTAGCAGTTTATGCTTGTAGTTCATGGCCTCTATAACTAGACTGTGAGGAAAGACTGTTCCCCTTTGCTTTAAGACTGCTGCTCTAGCCACCATTCTGGAGTCTTCCTTTGCAAGGTTTTTTATCTCTGTAGGAACTGATGTCTGATTGCTTTCACATCTTTTGCTTAAAAGCCTTTGGACCTTCATGCATAATTATAAGTAAGTTTCACTCCCTTGACTAGCTTTCTTATGAGACTTGGCCTTTTTAAACGTCCTAAGGCTTAGTCATACATATGCTTGCTTATCCTTTCACTGAATTTAATCGTGTATCCCAGTATTATTTTTATAGTTGACTCTTCTGTACTGTTCTCCTTGGTTAACAAAAACAAATCTAAAATAACCTTACATCCTGTTGGTTTACTGACAACTGAATTAATTTGCCCTCTATGATCAAAGGAAATAGCTGAGTCCTGTTTAGGTCTATGACTAGGACTGGTTGTTTCCAAGTCTCTATGGAATGTTAGTATTCCATAATAACACAATTCCTAGTAGTATTTGTTTATCTCCAGTAGTGTTTCATTTTGATTCATATCTGAGTCTGACCTGTGGGATTGATAGCTGATTCCTGCAATTATCCTATGCAGCCTCTTTTCCTATATTTTCCAAAAATAATTTGAAACTATTGGGAGCACATTAGTTTCTCTGTCCCATTTTATAGATGCCAAGTTGAAAATTTAACAAAACTACCAGCACAAGGAAGGAAAAGTTACTTAGGCAAGGGGGAAAAACTGAGGGTTTCAGGAAAAAATGTTAGACCGAATGAGAAAAATATGAGGGCAGGAGCAGTAAGGAATCATTTTTGAGAAGGCAGGAACCACAAAGGAAATAAATCTGTTACCCCCCCAAAAGTGATTTTTTTAAAAATGGCAGTGTATGAAAATGAACAGTAAACATCCAAAAATGGAGAGGCAGAGGATTCACACTAGTCTTTTGATGAACGGGGGGGGGGGGGGGGGGGGGGCAGGGTGGAATGAAGAAAAGCTGTGGCGTAATTTAAAAAGAAGGGTATGCTATTTTCAGTTGGGCACTGAAACACTTGATACAAGGTAAAATTGACAGGTTCAGTCAAGTTTTCTCCTTCAACTGTAACCTGATACGAGGAAATCAGAGGCTACATCTCAGATAAAGAAGTCCTAGAAATTTAGCTGAGAGGACATGGACACATAAATGAGACCAAGATTTCTACTGAACTGGGTATCAGGTAAGAGCTTATAGGTAATGTCACAGAGGTGGTGGAAGACACAGGCAAGCATGAGCAACCAGTGCAGAGCTTTACATGTGCATGCTTTACAGAGAGATCTTAAAATGCTGAACCATAGCCACAAATGTTTTGTTTGAAGAGAAAGATAGGTGGAAATCTTTGCAAAGTCAACATACAGGAGCAACTGAGTTGTTTTAAGGTATCACCTCAAAGACAGATATAAGCTTGCTTGTAAGGATGAATAGTGTGAAACTTGTGAGCAGCATGCCAGATGTAAGTCATGAACCTAGTGAAAAGCAGTACCACTTGCGTCCTTGATGCAGTAGTATAGTAGCTGCACAGAAAGTATCACAGCATATGGGCGTAACTCAGGACATGGTCCCAAAGCACTGAATGGTTGAAGGAGGCTGAGGAAAGCTAGAAAGAGCAAGGATGAGTAGAAAGTAGTTGTTTTTTCTGTGTGACACAGTAAGATTTCACAGCTGTAGTCAACAAGCTACAAGTCTGGAAATGGTCAGTGATACTGCACCGAAATTGAACTAGTGAGGGAGAGAAAGAAGTGCTTTGCTAAAAGATTAAGTTCTGAAAAGAAGCTGGATAGGAGGAGGAAGGATTTTTTTAATAACAGAAAACAAATATACTTTCAGAAGGTAACGCAGGCAGAGCTGTTTACTCCAGCAGTAATGGAAGGGAAAGCTGATGGAGTAAGAACAAGAGGGAGTTATATTAGATGATTTTTGGAAAAGGAATGGTTTGTGGCATTTACAGACAGAAGTGAAGGAGAGAGGAAGGGAAAGATGGACAGAGCTCTTAAATAAAAGGCTTGAGATTTTCAGAAATGTCTCTCTGTAGTTCAGCTGTGTTGTCAGTGGCAAGGTCACCTCTTGGAGAATGAGGCAGAAGCCTAGTATCTTTTAACTGTCCTTTGAAGGAGCTGGTTTCTGTGTTGCCTGTACAGGAAATTTGGGGTATTTTTTCCCACAACACTGGTGTCCAAGTTCATGCCACAGTAATTCTGTGCAGTTACTTTGTAACCCACTGGATGCACTGTTGGGTGTAAAGTGGTTCCAAGGATAAGTGAGAAGCAGAGGGGGGAAATGACTATGGTATATATTAAAGAGTAAGCAGCCATTTTAGCAGTGTAGAAAGAGTAGAAACATAATTGTAGCCTGGGAGGCAACCCTGTAAGAATTATTTCATTAATTGTCTGCAAAGTTTTTGCAAAGGTGAGGTTAGTATTTAAAGAATTTTGGTCCCAGTTTGTCTGTGCAATTCTTATTTGTCCATTCAGCTTCCCCTTGCTGCCCATCTGGATTATTTTCATCACACTGTTATTAATGCTCCCTTGCTCTCAAACAGTTGTCATCATCTTCTATTCAAGTGGCTACCTTGTGTCAGAGAAGAAATGGTTCCACTATACAAAAATTCTTAAATGTCTGATGTGCTCCTAAGCATAGAATCATAGAATGGTTTGGGTTGTAAGGGACCTTAAAGGTCATCTAGTTCCAGCCCCCCCTCAAACACTATTAATTTTTAGGAACTTGTATAGGTCCTTTTTTCCTTACTGTTGACTTCAAGTGTGTTCATCATGAGCCATCTTTTTCCTTCTGTTCCAGAATGACTATCGCAAGCTGTCTATGCAGTGCAAGGATTTTGTGGTTGGTGTTCTTGATCTCTGCCGAGACTCAGAAGAAGTGGAGGCCATTCTTAACGGGGATTTAAACTCTGAGCCAGTTGAAGCGCAGAGGCACAGAGCATCACTGAGCCGCGTGAAGCTGGCCATTAAGTATGAAGTCAAAAAGGTAACTGCACATAGCCAGTGCTTTCAGACGGTGTAATAGGAACACAGTGTTGTCTCTATGAACCAGTGATCGGATGCTTTACGGAGACATAGTGTGTGTAATCAAGATTTTCACAAGGCAGAAGCTGGCAGAAGGGGACTACAGTGGAGGAGTTTAATCTACTTTCCACAGCTGAGAATTGGCAGGAGGTTTTAATGACGTAAATCAGCTGTGCTAGCAAGGTTATACACAGTTGGTCAGACCCTTCTTGTGATTAATCCAAAAGAAGACATTTCATTGGAGCCAGATTTTCACTCAGTGAGAGTGAGGATGTATCTTTCTGCTGGTCTGTGTGGTAATATCTAATCCAAAGAGAAGGCTGTGTTGGTGAAAGTTTTGGGTTCAGCCACTGAAAAGATCTGGTCTGTTCATTATTTCTTTTTATCATCTTTGCTTTCTACCTTAACTAAATTAATTGGGCAAGTAAATTCTGGGAAGTAAGTCTTGCAGCTTTCTACTAGTGTTCCTATCAACACATAGGCGTTTTTTGTTTGATTGTTGGTTTTGGTTGTTTTTTTGGTGGGTTTTCTTTGGAAAGAAAGGTCTTCCTTTTACTACTTTGAAAAGGGAAAAAGAGAACATCTAAACTGTCACTAAGTATGTTATTTTTTAATTTATTTTAAAATATGACAGTAAATCAAACAGCCAATCTGCAACTGTGTGGGTTTCAGTGAGAAATTCTACATGATTTACTCTGTGTGTTCCTTTAAAAAATATTTTAAAATTCAGTGCCAAAAAATTATGGAATATATTTGTGGCTAGTTAATCAGTTCATTTCTTTATCTTTGCACCTGTATCTATCAGTGTTTTGTGAAGTGCGATGTGTTTTCAGTTGATGCCTCTCAAAATAATTTTTAATGAATAGTTATTTTGTGAATGAATGGTATGTGTTAAAAAATGGAGCTGTGTATCACACATTTGACACAATGCATATCCATTTAACAGTTTTCAATATATAGTTATAGTGTTCTCTTCAAGATCCCACTACCCTGGCACAGAAAATAGTTAATACTGTGTCCTACTGTGAGAGGGCTCAAGGAATACAGCAATGCCTCTATTATTTACAGCTACCTATTTACATGGTTAGCATCATTTCCATTCTTAACAGCCATTATAGTTTCATCATCTCTACGAGAAGCCTTGTGTCTTTCAGAATAAATAACACTATTCTGTGGCCACCTGTGGAGCCAATCTGCCACATAAAATTATTTGTAAGCAACCTGCCACAAACAGCTGGGAAATACTGGTGCTTATTATGTCCCCAGAAGATGGTTAACAAAAATTGTAAATGCATATCCCAAAGAGCAGTTCATCATTTCCAATATAGAACTGGTCTACAGCAGATAAATGCATATTGATTACCAGAATTCCAGGTAAATATGTGCAAGTATTAAATTAATTAAAAATAATGGAAAAGAATCAAGGTGCATAAACATGTTGTTATATCTAAATAACATGTGAATTCTTTGTGCTCTTGCATTTTAAAGTGTACCAAACCTTTCCTGAGACCTGAGTCTCAGCTTGCTTTCTGAAGACACTGGTATTCTATGAGGTTGCTGTTACTGATGAAATTAATTGCTAAGCAAAGGGCCACACATCTGTTAAGAATAACAGAAATCTACGTAGTACAAAAAAAGACAATTCATTTAGCAAACTTGTTTTCTTCTCTTGCCAGAGATTAATTATTTGTAGATAAACCAAGGTTTTGGCTCCAATTTGTGACAAATACAGTTCAGAACCTACAACACTAGTGATCTTGGTGGAGGGAAATAAATAGATGGTGCAGAGTTGTTACCATATTTCTACATGTGCTGTTCCCTCTAAATGGCCATTACAAAGGGCATGACAGGGATTGAGCCAGGAAATGTCTCTGCCATGGTGATCCCTTGATGCTGGGGTTGAGTCTGTTACAGCTGTGGCAGATTATAGCAATATTCTGACTGTAGCACAGATTCAGATGTGGGAACTCCACATGGGATGATTTCAACCCTGTAACTGTAGGAAACAAACAAGGATGTGGCTTACGTTTCTTAGCTTTCAGTATTTCTAGCTACATTTCTGCATCAGCTACTTTAAGGTCAGCTAACGTTGCCAGCAGTACAGCCAAACAGAACAGCAGATCCATGAAATGGTTAATGAGCCGTATGCCCTTTTCAGAGGGAGGAGAGACAGGAAAAAGCATATGACAAGTGAGCAAATGTGCTTAGAAGTTTACTGCTAGGGAAATGGAGTTTTAAATTCTATTAGTAATGAAACTCTTGCACTTAATACCCTAGGCACTGCATTAAAGTAGCCCATCTGGTAAGCTGGATATGATTTTGAAGTTAAAGTTCATACTGAAACTGCAGCCCCAATAGTGAAGGATTAAGGGAATTAAGAAACCAAGAAAAACTAGTTAGAAAAGTAGCCTTGCTCTGTATGCTGAATTGCTACTGATGTCACGCTTTTAATATTGTACCTTAACTCTGTCTTTAGATGGTCAACAAAATTTCAGAGAAGCGACACTGGGCCAAGTTTTGCAGTTCTTGCAGAGATAAAAATTGGAATGGAATTTCCAAGTGAAATCATTAAGAGTTTGTTTAAGTAAAATCACAGGATTTAATTTTCAAACACTGAAGTTTTGAATCAGTAGACAAAAAAGAAGATTCAAAAATCTCTTTGTATGTTGTATGTTTGTGTATTAGAGTGTGCCAGGATCTGTTCCTGCTACGTCTAAACTCAGTCATTAGGATGTTAGGAATAAATAACATAATAATCATTCTTAGTCATACAGAAAAATATTTACATACTGATGACTTGGTTCTTGGTCACAAAACTGAATACATCTGAAGTGTTACAGTCAATTATGCCCAGAAAAGCAGCTAAATTAAAATTGGGATTTTCTTGGTGACCAGATGCTGTACTCGTGCATGTCCCTGGGGTTTGAATTAGATCCTAAAATATTAAATAAATATGATAATAAGATCTACATATGTAATGAAAAGTAAGAAACTGTGTTTAAAGTAGGATGAGATAAGAGGAATGCAGAAGGAACAGGGTTGTAGGATGAGGTGATTGGTAGGTAAATATGATGTGAACCTGCTGTTCTTGGAGGAGATGAAGCTGGGACGGAGGGAGACAGATAGACAGGGCGGGGGGAACATAGAAGAGGTGGCTGAAAATAGAAGCAATGTAATCATAGAGTTAAGTATTTCAGCAGAGCTGAAGAGAAGGATGAATTTCAGAGTTTTTGTGGATGAGAGAAGTGACACAAGTTGCTCTGAGCGCTTGGAAATGGTGCGTATTGTGCAGTGGCCAACAGTTAAATAAGTTGCTAAGATCTTCTCAAGAGCCCTTAGACTTACTGCCAGAGAAGAACTTGCCATAACCATTGGCATCTTATTCACTAACTCCTCCCTTTTTGGGGGAAAATTATAGCACAGGCAGATCTCTTAGTGTCAGATCAAAATGTTGATAGACGAGGAGGAATAAACCAGCACATAGCTCTGGAGGAGATGCAAGAGGGCCTGTGGGCTGATTCATAGCCCTAGGCGAGCTCCCTTAAAGCTCCTTTGCTGTTTCTTCCTATTCCCTCTGGTAGTAGGAGTGATGTGGGTGTTTCTTCTCTCTCCTCTTCCCTACAGTTTCAAGCCTGCTTTTTAAAAATGTCTTTGTAATTTGAAATAATTATTTATTTTCCTGTCTTTGGCCACAGTTAATCTGCTGTGGGATTTGTCCTTTGATGTCCTGAGTTGAGAATGAAATTTATCTTGGCAAAAGAAGAGGCTTGGGGCATGTTTCAGAATGCCCAAACACACAAAAAAAAAACCAGTCTCCTTTTTTCAAATGGGTCAGGCTGGCATTTTTTATGGTGCATAAGCTTCAAAGGTGACAGCCTAATAAAAATATAACCATAGTCTCTTCTCCCAGGTAACTAGCAACAGAACAAGAGGAAATGGCCTAAAGTTGCACTAGGGGAGGTTTAAATTGGATATTAGGAAAAATCAGTGGAACAGGCTGCCCAGGGAGGTGGTGGAATCACCATCCCTGGAAGTGCTTAAAAAAAACATGTAGCTGCAGTGCTCAGGAACATGGTTTAGTCCTGGGTTAACTTTGGTAGTCCTGGGTTCATTTGAACTTGATGATCTCAAAGGTCTTTTCCAACCTAAATGATTCTGTGGTGGTTCAGGTTGACATTAATTTCTTAGAAAAATTTTTACATCTTTCTATTTATTTCTGTTGGCCATTCCACTGTAGAAACAAACTGCATTGATACATAATCTAACTGGTTAATGAATCGCACACCAAAATATTTTGGGACTTTAGTTTTAGAGCAAAGTAGATTAAATTATGAAGAATGCTTCCCTTTTTAAAGTTCATGCAACAGCTTCAGATTCTTCCTCTTGAGGGTTTTAAGGTTCCCTGTTTTCATTGCCAATGATTTAATTTGATATTTAAAAAAAAAAAGTCTGCCCTATTGTACTACTGTATGCATTTTTTAATGAGATTTGGAATATAAATGGAGTTTTGCAGGCAAGACCTGGCAAACAAGAATGCATATAGTACATTATGATCTCAACAGAGTACAAAGGATAATAAAATGGATATCCAAGGTTTACAGTATTTTATTTTTTTTTTAAGTATAAGCAACTCAGATCAACTCACTCTTAAGCCAACATGGATTATCAGAATTATTTTGAAATCTTTTTTGTGAAACTGCCTAGCATTCTTTACTCTGATTTACTAGTTGTTCTCAACCAGTGTGAAAGTATATTACCAGATTTCTTTAAATCGCTGTGGTAACTAGGCTGTTTACCCTTGTGCTTAACTGATATCCCACATGCTCACAGGATATTGTATAACAGTTATAGTGATGAGTATGATAAAAGTTTAGAAATTGACTTAACCAGAAGTGTAAATATATGGGCAAAGAACATAGGGAGCTGGGAGTTATAGAATTCTTTTTCCCTCCCATTCCTTATGTTTCTTTAGTAGCAGCACCCAACATGGGCTACACACTTCAGGTTACACAACATGATCCTGATGGAGTGGCTGCAGTTTCCTCTGCCCACGTTACTTCATCCTAAAGAAATACAGCAGTGCTTTAAAAATAGAGCAATATATGCTCACTTTTCAACAAACTCAACCAAAAGTGATTTTAGTAAAATAAAACTTAAAGCATATCTATACAAATGCAGTTGTTGGCAGCAGCTTGTTTCATCATTCCGTAATTAATTTGGGCATCACTTCCCTTTCCCTGTGATCATACTGAAATCTTACTGAAGCTAGGAAAATAGTGTTTGCATGTTATTTGCTGCATAGGAGAAAGATGGAAGTTGGTTTTGTTTGTTTATTTGTGGGTTTTTATGGCTACTAGATCCTTACTATGTGCTGGTTTACTATTGTAACAAGTCAATCTCTGCTCCCTTTCAATTTTGGGACACTTAAGGTAGAATTTGTGGAAGCTAGGAAGGAACAGAACTTATGCAGAAGGCTCAGGAGAGCAAGTTTGTGTTGTAATAACTGTCTGAGGAGAATCTGAGTGTTAATCCTAAGCCTGCTTTTCTACTTGTTTCATTGTCTCTTCATGACTACATCCCAATAAATTCACTTGATACCCTGTTTCTTTGTCTTGATGTTTGTCTGGCTTCCTCCCTCCCTGTTTTGAAGCAGTTGGTTACAAAAGCCCCTGATGATGTCTCGGCTTTGCTTAGTTAAGGTCAGTTGAAATTTTACCATTGACTTCAGTGGGCATCAGAGTTAGATCAAAAGAGAGGAAGTATATTTGAAAATTATCTTTCATGTGTCCATGTCTGAGTGCAAGAAAATTACATACCAAAATGTGGATGTAGGGCTCAATGTTACAAAGGTGGCCTGACATTCAGTGAACTGAAATTCAGTTGTAGCTGTGTATGTTTAGACTACTGACAATCAGGATATTCTTGTTTTAAGTGCCTAAATATGTCAGCTTTTGGTCATTTTATCAGAGGCTATATTTATTCAGATATTTGTGCACATCTGGTCTTGTGGTTATCTCTGTTATGTTTGGCACCTTTTAGTCCTTCTGCCATAGAAATGAGCAAATACTTAATATTGATAAACATTAATGTAAACTAACCAGCAAAGATAAAAGAAACATCTCATAAAATAATTCATTAAAAATAAAACTGGCTTGCTCAGAAAACAGTGAAATGTTTATATTTTTAGTTAAAGCATATACCTCAGATGTTATTTGAGCCTCCTGCAGTGTGTTGTTAAGCTGTTAACAACTAATTAAAATACAAAGAATAGCATAAGACTCTAGTGATAACAATCTGTATGTTCAGGGTCCTTTAAAATTTTGAAAAAGTGAAAAAGGAAAAGTTATTTTTGAGAACTGTCAAATTTGAGAATTTAATATTTTTCAGCTGAGATAGTATCAAATGCATGAACTTGGAGAAAATACAAAACTGTACAATAAAATACAGTCTGTTACAGAGTCTTTAGAGCATCGGCAAAACCATAAGATCATCTTTTCATCTGGTTCTCAAAATGGCATTTTCTTGTATTACTGAATGCTAAATTTTATTTTCCACAAAGCATGAAAATGTATTTGTAGTAAGTTGCTCCTGATTATTTTTCAAATCCCAAGTACCTCTAAGTAGAGGTGATAGCTAGCACCATTGATGGTAGTAGTGAGAGAGAGGAAGCCCTTTCAATATTCATCTCTGTGTGTCCTGGTGAGGTTTAAAATTCTGTGCTCTACTTTTGCTTCCTTTATTTCTTGCCTCAGTAAGATTTAGACTGAAAATGTATAGATGGTTAAGGAGGTATTTGGAACTTTTGTCAACGAACCAAATCAAATGGCATTGAGGAAGTTTGTGAAGAGCACATGCAGGAAGGGGAGAGGCTCACGGTGGATTATGGTCAGACCAGAGTTTTCAGTCTCCACAAAAATTCTGCACGTGCCTTGAATCAGCTTGATTTGCTGAGAAATTGTTGGAAGTTAGGACTGAGGTTCAGCTCTGAAAAGATCCAGTCAGGTATGTGAAGCTGTTCTAATAATGCATAAAAGACTTCTAACAGCAATGGCTGCCCATGTGTGCAGCTTTGTCCCCAAAGTGCTGCTTTAAATCAGCTCAGTAGTTTCTTCTTTATTAACTTTTATTTTAAAAGAAAGGAGAAAAAACATGATACTTAAGCTCTCACTTAACACCAGATATTTCAGGTGATCAGGTATGTAGCAGTTATATAACTCTTCTTATAAATTATAATATGTCTTGGTTTTCTTTCTTTTTCTTTACAGTTTGTGGCCCATCCAAACTGTCAGCAACAGCTACTGACTATCTGGTATGAAAATCTCTCAGGATTACGGGAGCAGACCATAGCTATCAAGTGTCTCGTTGTGCTGGTTGTGGCATTGGGCCTTCCATTTCTAGCCATTGGTTATTGGATTGCGCCATGTAGCAGGGTACTGAATTTTATAAATTACGTATCTTATAGTATTCTGGGAGCTGGTTTTCCATTTCTGGCATTCAAAATGCAATATTGTATCTCTAATGCTGCTGCTTCCAAATTTTAATTAATTAATGGTATTTTTAGTAATCTGTAATCTTGAGCCAAAAGATACTGTTTATTTGCACTGTAAAGAGGGGATCACAGTGATGAAGCATGCAAATACACGGTTGTTAAGTTTAAAGAAAGAAAAAAAAAATACCTTCTCTGAGAGCTTTTTTTCTTTTTAAAATTTCCATAGATTGTGCTCATCTCACAATCTCAGCTATATAATTGTATTTGTGTTAGTAACATGGATTTTTTGAAATTCACCGCTCAGATTGTGTATTAGGTCTCCTCTGATGGCATCTGATGCCATTCCCATATAAACCATTAGCAGAACATCTGTTGACTGCACTGATGCAGAACTTAATCTTAAGTAAAGTATTTGTTATTCCTGCCCTAGGAGTTCTGTTTTACCAGGTGGACCATAGAGCAGAAATTAAATTAAACACAGTATTCCAACCATGTGTTAAGATATATTCCTAAGAGAGGGCAACTGTAAACTCTTACCTCTTCAAAATTATGTGAAAGTATATGTGTGCTTCCAGCTTTCCTGATGATCTCACAATTAAAATAACCACAGTTTCTTTGAAATCTTTATTGTGTGTGAATTGTCTGCGAATGAAGCATGTTGAATAGGTCTTTGGTAAAACAGAAGAAGGAAGATTTCTGTTACATTAGCTTTTGAAAAAAATCAAAGTAAATTTACTTCTGTGCTGAGTATGGTCGTTCAATTTTATTTCCTTAACAAGTGTACAGCAAAGAAATGTGAGTTTCATTCACTTACATTTTGCTGCTGTAGTTCACCTTGAAAAGGACAAGATTTTGCTCATCTCCTGCCTATTTCAAGGGAACCTGGTATTTTCTCTGGGTTAAATACTTATTTACCTTAAAGATAAACCTTTATGAAAGTAGTGTAAGTGTTCCTGTTGTTATTCTCTGAAATGTCACTTTCCATTAATATCTGTAGTAAAGATATTCCTTACTCACAGCTCCATATCATAGAAATGCATTTTAGCATTTGTGTCCAATACGAAAGTGACATTTGTCCTTGAGCTTTAATTCCCAGTACCAGAAACACCTGACATGTTTCCTAGCGCTCATGTCAAATAAAGTACTGTACATTCAGATCAGTTGTTTCATATTGTAATTTCAAAATACTTTCTAAAGGTCGGGAGCAGGAAGGGAACTTGAGATCGTTTGCTCAGGTAGTAAATGCTCTTTAGCTTGCGCTGGTCCGCTTAGTTCGTAGTAGCTGACCCATGTGAGGAAAACCATTCCTTGAAATAAGAAAGCTAACGGTTGGGCTTTATGGCAGAGCGGTATATTGTTCTGTTGTACTGAAGGAGACAGGAGACCTTTGGCCTTAAGAGGTGTGCAGCAGCGAAGACAAAGAGGTCTGTGTAGCATCTACCTTGTCACGCCTTGTACAGAGATGGCACAAGTGTTGTCCCGCTCAGGCCACAGAAAGGTGAATTCCAAAGGTACTGCTCCTCCCAGAGGGGAGCAGGCTGGGAAGGACAAGTACCCCTACATGTGCATTGCCCCCAAGAGGTCTCCAAAGGGCTTTGTTAAGGGATCTCTGTGCTTGAGCCAATGCACAAATTGCTGTGTGTGGTGCAGCCTCGCTGATACCTGCATGTCTTGAGTACGGGGTGGGGAGTTGCAACAGCACTGGCCGCATGAAACCTTCACTGCCTAAATAAAGGGTACCGGCAGTATTGCCCTCAGAGGAGTGGGTTTATAGCTTGGCACTTCTGATGCTGGCTTGCAGGGTAAGGATAGTACTGATGGGATCGCAGACTCTTCTTTTTCGTATGCGTAATGAGCGCCGGGCCCATTGCTGTTTCCACTGTGGTCTTCTGGAGGCAGCTGGCCCCCTTCTGTGGTGCGGACAGACTGCCCCTGCTGCTGTTTTGTCCTTCTGCCAAGTGCAGGTGTGAATTAAATCAGTGGAACTTATTTGAAAATAGTAATGTTGCTGTTCTTATCCTTCTTAGTCTTTTGTGATGGAACAGTTGTTATTTTTAGTGGACACAGGTTATTTGTTTAGCACTTAACAGCTCTGAACATCTATTCTGTGGATGGAATACCGTAGCTAAAGATGAGAAGATAAGTCTGTGGTTTTCCCTAGGCCTAAAGTCATAGATAGGCTAATAGTACACACTTGTTGGTAGGGAAAGTCTTTTGCTACTTGGAGATGTTATTTGTTTATTTTCCATGGGCTTGTTTCCACCCCCCATTTGTATCTGTGAGCAGGAGATCAAACTCTTTCTGGTCACTGCCATTGTACATTTGTTGTTCCTTAGGGTGTTTTCCCTCAAACATTGCCACCTAGAGTTTATGGAATAACATGAACACTCACTAACAGGACAACGTACTCCATGAGGCTGCCTTTGGGAGACTTCTGTCTGAAATGTAGAGCATCACAGTTCAGTGCACTTGGAAGAGCATCCTTTAAAAAGGGATTTCAGAGTGTCTTGAGTTCTTCAGTGCCCATTTATGCTTCTGGAATGCCTGATGAGATAGTTTGTTTCTTTGAGAAAACTGAGTGACTGCTTTCAATTCTGCCTTTGCAGCTTGGAAGAATTCTTCGAAGCCCATTTATGAAATTTGTGGCACATGCAGCATCCTTCATTATTTTCCTAGGCCTGCTGGTGTTCAATGCTTCAGACAGATTTGAAGGTATAACAACGCTACCGAATGTCACTGTTACTGATTACCCTAAGCAGATCTTTAGGGTGAAGACTACCCAGTTCACCTGGACAGAAATGCTGATCATGGTATGGGTACTTGGTAGGTATATTGCCCCTTCATCTTTGTCAACTGTTTTCTTGCAGATATAAATTCTAAAAGAAAGGAGAGAAGTGCAGGTCCCAAACCTGTGCTCCAGCTGCTGTGTGGTTAGAATAAACCCTCAGGGCAGATAACAGTGCATTAGATCTCGTAAGAGCATCAGAGCATCTGCCTCCTTTTGCAGTATGGGGTAAAATTTTGTTTGCTGATTTGCCTCATCTTTCATAGTCCTGGCATTTGTAGCAGGAGCACAGGTTTGCTGAAGAGAACGCCACAGAAATTATACTTTACTAAAATGATTTTCTTAAATAGTGTCAGGAAGCCTACGCTGCGGTATATGCCAGAAGGTCAGGAGTTCCTACGGATCGGTATTAATGTGTTGGCACGTCAGTGCTCTGTGGCATTGCTGCTTAGGTAGCGTTTGGAGAAATCACAGTTCCTACCAGTGTCAAGGGGCTGAGTCAGTTCTAATTACTCAGGGTTTCTTTCACAAAACCTGAACAACTGTCAGCCTGTTGGAAACTCTGTATGGCAGAAAATGCTATCTTCTAGCATTTCATCAAAGTCAGGTGCTTTACATCACAAAATGTCACTTAGCCACATGATAATTTAGCTTTCTCAGCTTTTACAGGCAGTGGAAGAGAAAGGAAGTGTTACTGGGGCTGCTACATGAAGGTGCCTTGCTCTGCCTTTTGAATCACCTGTATCTCCTGATCTAAGTTCTCCTTTATCTTAATGTTAGGGTAGGTTAAATCCATGGAAATTATTTTCTCAGGAGAAGTTCGAATAAGAAAACTCAATTACACATAGCCAAATTCCACTTTCTGTGCTGAAAAGGGTCTTATTCTGTAAAGTGGAGAACCAGTAGTATAATTGTGCTCATAAAGGGTCATGTGTGTAGCTGGATAGTTGTGCTCCTCTGTAAAAATTAATCCTTCTGCCTTAGAAGTGTTTTATGAGTACAAATTGTAAGGAAGGGAGAGTTCTTTTTCCACATTTAGCATTTTTTCCTCTTTAGAAGTACAGCATACTGTTAACGTTGTTAGGCTGTAAGACTTGCTGCAAAGTTGTGGCTCTACGCTACCCTATGTGGAGATGTCTGAGCTTTGTTCCCACATATCAATCAATACCTTCCCATTTGATCAATGCTGTTGAAACCAAGAGAGCCTCACTCAAGGTGTATGATGCCGTGACTCTGCAAATAAGTGAATTTTTGCTCCACTGGTACCATCTGGTTTCATGAAATGGGAGAATGCAAAGAATTCAAATGAAAATAATTTGGCTAATATTGCTATGTTGTGGGGCTTTTTCGTTTCTTGTTGCAGGTATGATGTGGTCAGAATGCAAGGAGTTGTGGCTGGAAGGACCCAGGGAATATATTTTGCAGTTATGGAACGTTCTGGATTTTGGGATGCTGTCCATTTTCATTGCCGCTTTCACAGCGAGGCTTCTGGCATTCCTGCAGGCCACAAAAGCACAACAATATGTGGACAACTACATTGAGGAGAATGACCTCTCTGAGGTCACACTTCCTCCAGAAATAGAATATTTTACTTATGGTGAGTTTTAACTTTTCTGCAACAGAGATCTGAACGCAGAAAAACTGGTAAGGATGTGCTAGCGTTTTGAAGCCTTAAGGTTAATATTTGCAAGTGTTTCTGTTCATAGCATTGTCTAACCATTTCTGCCTCAGTATTTTTGTTTCTGTGCTATTTAAACAATAGCTGTTATGACACTCTAATTTGACAAATAAGTTTGCTAAGATACTAAAACCAAACAAGATACATAAATGAAGTTCAGTTCAAATGTAGCCATCCACAATTTTGTTTATCCTAGAGCTAAATTTGACCCTCTTGATTTTAAACATTTGCAAGCTCTATTTTGTTCTTGGTTTGGTACACAACAGATAAGATTTTGATGTGATTTTTTTTTTGGTTGGTTCAGTTGTTTGATACAGCTATTCATATTTGTAAAGATCAATCAGCATCTCCCGCTGAAGGAAGGATGCTGGCCCAGCAAAGATGTGCTCAAATAGAATAATAGTACTAAATAGTTATTGCAGTGCAGAAATTGTAATTAAAGGTGTGATGAATCTCTATTTGTAACACCAGCAAAGGCTGTGTTTGCTGCTGATGGTGTATTTTAGCATATGCTTTATGAACTTCAATATAGTATACTAGCAGACTTGGACTTAAATTAACTGCTATATAATCAATCTGAATTTGTGCAGATGTAAGTACACATTTAGAAACACATGGTATTTTGATATGAAACACATTTTAATTCAGTGTTATTTTGCTAAGATGGTACATTAATTCACGTAATAAGTATTTTATGAATTTACATATAACTCAGTTGTTTCTGTGCATATTGTGTGTAAAACCCACAATCCTACTTCCATTGAGATAAATGGCAAAAATCTTCATGATTTCCATCCTGAAATTGTAATAATGGCAAAGTTTGGTGTGATTAATAAATGGAATTGTTCATCAACCAACATTGTTCCCCTCAATAAAACACAAAATATGAAGAAATTTCTGGCTTTAACATAGTGCTTAAGACAGCTAATAGTACAGTTAAGAAAAGCAGTAAGGAATTATTTGTTGTTATGTCATTCAGGTTAAAATGCAAACTGTAGAAGCAAATGTCATGTTTCTTCAAGTACAGTTTTTCTTCTAGCAAAAGGTAATGTAACATATTCATCTTTTTTGACTTAAGGGAAATAGGAATAGAGTAGCAGCTACTAGACTCTTAAAATATTTGTCTTAATTAAATTCAGACGTGTTCATGGAAAAATCCTAACAAGATTTATTTCTCAACATTGTGATAAATGAGTAACTCCTTACGTTTACCCTTATGTTTCCTATCTTCCAGCTAGAGATAAATGGCTTCCATCTGATCCTCAGATAATATCGGAAGGCCTTTATGCAATTGCTGTTGTTCTTAGCTTTTCTCGGATTGCCTATATCCTGCCTGCCAATGAGAGTTTTGGGCCCTTGCAGATTTCACTTGGAAGGACTGTTAAGGACATCTTCAAGTTTATGGTCCTTTTTATTATGGTGTTTCTTGCATTTATGATTGGAATGTTCATCCTGTATTCCTACTACCTTGGAGCTAAACTAAACCCAGCCTTTACAACGTAAGTATAAATTTTGTTTCAGTAAAAAGCCTTTCAGGTTTTTCACTAAGGTAACAAAAGTCTGCAAGATATTATGTGCTCTCTCCTAGCATTAAAAGAAAAGTGCAGACGGTTGAAGTCAGCTGGAAATCAGCTATCCCAGAACCTTAGCAGAAGACCAGTTCCTTCCTACTGGTAGAATGGAAGTTTTCATTGCAGTCTAAAATAATTTTACCTTTGTATTATGTTAATCACACAGACTTGTGGACAACAATTGCAAAAAACCATTACTGATACCTTGTATGTTTGTTGTTTTGATCAGCGTTCTACAAACCTAATTCACAGACAAATTACTTGAGGTTGTTAACACAACTTAAATATTTATTTGTGTAGCTAGTAATAATGTCTTCCTCTTTTTTTTTTTTTTTTTTTTTTTTACCTTTCCTTTTTTCCTGCAGAGTGGAAGAAAGTTTCAAGACCTTATTTTGGTCAATATTTGGCTTGTCTGAAGTAACCTCTGTTGTCCTCAAATATGATCACAAGTTCATAGAGAATATTGGCTATGTTCTTTATGGCATATACAATGTGACAATGGTGGTAGTTCTGCTCAACATGCTGATTGCTATGATCAACAGTTCATATCAAGAAATTGAGGTGGGCTCTGTTCTCAAGTTGTTCTCTTGTGTTGAAAAAGGGTAGAATTATTAGGAATTATTTCAGTGAGCGCATCTTGATACACAAAAGTACAATGAAGACATTATCTCAATGGAGGAGATCACAAAAAATACCATGTTCTTAGGACTAACTTTTATCTGACAACCCAGACAAGCTGCAGAACCTTAGAGGATCTAAACAACTAGTTCATCTTGTGCCATCTGTACACATCTAAGGAGATGTCATCCATCCAGAAATCTTAAAATCTCAAGTAATATTCAAATGAAGACTGCCGTGAAGTAGAAAACAGTTACTGGGTGTCACATTTTAGACATGGGTGGTTCATTCCCAGTATCCTTAGGAAGATTATTGCGTGTTTCCTTAATGGAGTGCACTTCAGTCTTTGACACATCATTAGGACATGGATTAAATGTATTTTGAGATGTTATTTAATGGAAATCTGGTCTTTAGTTCCAGTCCTCAAACTTTTTAGCTAGATGTGCGGGAGTTAGACACTTACACACCACAGTGATAAATGGACGTACTTTATTACATTTATATGCCTCTGTACGTGGAGTTATGATACAGGTGCTTATCTTCAAGATTGTTGTGACCAAGTCACACTTTGCAATGCTTACACTCTTTGTGATGTGTGCTTTTTCCCACATCAGGTACAATATTAAAACTGGATTCTAGCTTTGCCATATGTCCTGAAAACACAGTGGCAGTATTTCTCCAAATTTGACAAATGGCTCAGTTGAATGAATACTTGAATTTCACAGCAAGTTATTGACTGCATTGCTTATTGAAAGAAATATATTTTATTTTAATTGCATTATGATGACACAGTGTCTTCATTTTTGAAGACAGAGTATTTAGCATCCAATGCCAATAAAAATTTCAGGAAATTTAGATTAGAGAAGACACCTGGTTTTAAAAATAAATCCCAAGTTGCTTAAATGGAAGAAAAAGTATATTTATGGTGCCAGTTTTTCAGACCATGAGTTCTGATATTATTCAGAGAGTACTGCATTCAGATAGATGTGGGTGCATACCCACACTAGCAGAGGAAAAAAATCATCTAAGACATAGTGTATAAATGGATAAGTCATTTCATGCTTTCAGTGACTTCTGGGAAGTATCAGGGAATTCGGCAGGAGAAAACTAGTTATAATAAAAAAAAAAATTCACCTGTGGAGTAAACAAAGTCCAGCCTTGGAATACTTCATCCAAGTAAGAATGTACTAGGACAAAATCAGTTTGTCAGTTTTTAACATGATTTCTTCATGACAACAAAGTTTGTATTTTCTGTACTCCATTATAAATCAGAGTTGCTTCTCATGGCTATGCAAAAAGCTGTGAGTACTACCATTTTAAACCATGTCTGCCCTGAAACTAGTATTTAATCACTTGTGTGAGTACCAAATTTATGTGATGTCTTTAATGAGAAAAACAAGTCTTTAAAAAAACAAAAAAATGTCCACTTTAAATAGTAAGGAGTTTATATGTTGGCTTTCAGTCAGTGCAAAAATAACACTTGTTTAAATGGTTCACATGCTTTAACTAAGTATTGCCCATGAGATGTTGCCATTAAAGAGACAACTAAAATTTAGTTAAAATGGATTTGATGAAGTGGTTGCATTTTTTTCAGGACTACTGGGAGTCTTATTAGCAAGGAAATAACATTCTATGTAAAACCAGAAAGGGTCGATATTTAAAAGAACTTCTATTTGGAAGAATTTTGTGTTTCATAAACCCAAAGCATGTACCTGTTTTCGTATCTTAACCCAGGATGACAGTGATGTAGAGTGGAAGTTCGCTCGTTCTAAACTTTGGTTATCGTATTTTGATGATGGAAAAACATTACCTCCACCGTTCAGTCTTGTACCAAGCCCCAAATCTTTTTTCTATTTCATCATGAGGATCATTAACTTTTCTAAGTGCAGGAGGAGACACCTACAGAAGGATATAGAAATGGGAATGGGCAATTCCAAATCTAGGGTAGGTACCGAAATCTTTTTATTGCAATGAAGAATTGTGTGTTCATTCCAGCATTCTGCTTTTCTTTAAGTTTTAGGGTGTACTCTGTGCTTGTGATTATAGTATGGTAATTATCAAGCATTTATATACATAGATCTGTATTTCAGACTGCCTAAACATACTGCGTAAAATCAAAAAATAACTATGTTTTCTTAGGACAACAAGGTCCAATGACTAGAAAAATACAATTGAAACAAAAATAACTGAGCGTTCAAAGATATAAATAATTCCCACAAGAAATGACCTAAATGTTGAATAAAGATGCTTTCAGCCTCCATTAGGAAGATTTTTAGTTCAGGGTAAAAAAAAAAAAAAAAAAAAAAAAAAAGAAAAATATGGGGGGGATAAGAATAAGGAGAGAAAGCTTTTCCTTTCACTAGGACAGGAAAAGGATAAAGTGTGGTCAAGATCATGCTCACTTCCTATTTTCAAAAGCTGTGTTCTCAACAGAAGGCAACAGGAAAGAGGAGGATGTGGTAATAATAATCTTTAGCACTTCTATGACATTCTAAATTTGGGTATCTAAATGTTCTTTACGAATACTAATGGAATGCAGTGTCACAACGCCCTTGTGTGAGAATTAGATAACAATTCCCCTTGTTTTACTGATGATGGACTGGGGCATGGATGGGTTAAAGAGGATACATGTGGCATTTTTTATAAATTAGGCTCAAGGCCCTGTATATTACAAAGACTGAAAGCAGTACCTTGAAAATATTTTTTTCCTGTAGATTATTAGAAATGTCAAGTCTAGTCGTTTTTTCTGAAAGATCCCTCTGGAGCCTAGGACTTCTGAGCTGATGCTGGTATTGAATCTTCAGCTGCGAAAACATTTTCTCCAGTTTTCTGTGGCAGTGAAAGCAGATACATGTTTATAAAAACGTGGATTTAAATCAGTTTATCTAGAAGCAGTGTTTTGGTACTAACCATTCATCTTTTGCTCTCTAGTGCTCCAAGTGCCTGAACTTCATTAGTTCTCTCCAGTCACTGTGTTTAAACACAGAACATGTGTTTAAAAAAAACCCTCAACACCCTAAGATAATGCTTTTATAACGAAACGCTCAGTAGTGCTCACATATACAGCAGTACTTACTATCATGCTCAGAATGTAAGTCACTAAAGAAATAAAATCCTCTCTGGATCACTGCTGAGACAGGTTGGGCAGAGCTTGTTGTCTTGAACTACAAACTGAATTACTTTTCTCTGGGAAAGGCCTCCTCTGTGTCAGGCTGGGCTGGTACACCATGTGTTATGCTGCACAAAGATAAATCCTGCCCCACTCCCTAACCAAAACAGTGGCTGAGCTGATGTCTGGTTGCCCCCAAGAAGGTGGGCAACCTGGAGAAGGTAACAATAGCCCACTTGTGGCCCAGCTTAAGTGACAGGCTGTATGCAGTATGGGCACAAAACCCACAACAGTTACAGTAAGCATCAAACTTGCTATATATATGCAGGCTGAGGTGAGTTTGCTCCTCTACCCCACAAGAGAGGTCAGCTATCATTGACTCAGTGACTTTCAACTTTCTGGCCACACAGAAAATTAACAACTGATGCTCATTAGGGGGTTGAATCTTCTTTATGGATGCACGTTTTTTACTTCAGGTCTTACCAGTGTGTCTGAGATAAGAGTTAGGTCCCTGATTTGGTAGTAACAAACCTTCTGCACTGGTCACAAAGCCACCTTGTCCAAGGTTGCTTTTTTCCCTTCTGTTTCTGGCCCACTGCTACACAAATCTTGAATTATTTCAGATGTGATGGCTTTTTGATCCTCAAATAATTGAACAATGACCGTTTTTTCTAAATGTATTACTGTTCCTGAAAATGGGGCTTTGAAAAAACACTTCAAAGTAAGCAGAAGTGGTTTTGAGCATGTATTTGTCATTAAAAGTATGCTTGAGTGTGCAGATCCACAACAGCTCTTTGTTAAAGCCAGTTTAGAGAATTGCTCCTTACTCCAGCCACTCATCCCTGCCTCCAAGTCATAATTCATTATTTCCTCAGCTGTGTGAGCACATTTGCTTTGAAGCTGTGCTGTGAACAGGATGGCTAAAATGATCAGGTTTTTTAAAAAAATACAAAACAAAACCTAACAAATAAGTCAAGGCAATCTCAGGGTGGTTTTTTTTAAATAATATTCTGATACTGTGCTAATGGAACACCCCAAACATCTCTCAAAACAAACAAACAAACAACAAAGGAGCTTAATTCTAACTGTGAATTCCATAATACATTTTAATTTTGTCTTATTTCTCCATAGTTAAACCTTTTCACTCAGTCGAACTCCAGAGTTTTTGAATCACACAGTTTTAACAGCATTCTCAATCAGCCGACACGCTATCAGGTAAGTATGTACAATGGTCACTGGTTTAAGTAATGGAACCATGTGAAGGTACCAGCAAAATTTTGTGTTTCAAGTACATTTTGCCTTCACCAGATAAAGAAAACATATAGAAATCAAACTCCAGGATGCTGCTGGAAAGAAGACAGTTACTGTTCAAGCCCCATTATTTGAAGCGTTTAAAAACTAGCCCACACAAAACTTTAGTTTTTTTCTTTTGATGTCCCCATTTGGAAAGGGTGAGAAGCAAACAGCTGAAACTGGCTTCTGGGGAAGGGATGTAAAAGCATTTTGCTAACTAGGTTAGCATTACTTTCCCTTCCTTCCTTCTCATGATCTGAGATGTGACATACAACATTTCTGCAGATGGCAATGCTCATTTTCTGTTAAGAGGAGTCTGTCAAATACTACCTTCCTGTCATCTTTCCAGCTCAGGAAAAAAAGAGCAAATGGGAGCTTTTGCTCCCCTAGTGAAAGTGTCTGGTAATCCACCTGTGTAAACCCTGTTAATGAGCTGCATTAGGTTAGGTATGGTAACACAGTACAAGAATATTAGCACGTTCAGTATATGTACATATATAGTACGTATATATTTTTTTATATATGATATAAAAATACAGGTATAATCTTACTGTATCCTTTACTGCTGACGTTGCACTGTCATGCTGTTAAATCTCAACTTTTTTTCTTTTTAAAAGGTAAATATTTATCTCTTACTGTTACATATGCTTTTACGTGCAAACTGAGTTTAACGAAGAGTAGACTTATTCTGAAGCTACTTAAAGCCTAAATTACATGTGTTCAGGCATATATTCATGTTGTCCTGTTCCCTACAAAATGTCGTGATGCTTTGTAGGTAAGAGGCAATTGGATGAAAAAGGTGCTTTCTTGTAACGATCACTCTCAGCATGCCACCAAAAAAGCCGATATGAGGCAACTGCTTGATCTGGGGCTGTTCTTTCTTTTACTTATCTGAATATTAGGGAGACAGTTAAAAGTGAATAGTTTTAATTATATATGCTCACCTAATTACATAACTGTTTCAATCTGGCAGCAAATAATGAAAAGACTGATAAAACGTTATGTTTTGAAAGCACAAGTGGACAAAGAAAATGATGAAGTAAATGAAGGTAAGAAAAAGACTGCATTTGCAATATTCAGAGACAATTTTTGTCCCATTGTATTAGGACTGAGTATTACAGTGGTGCATGGAGGTTTCAGGTAAAAAGAGGGTTTATTTCTACTTCAGATGCACTGAACTCACATATTAGTGAACTGTGGTAACAAAAACGGACAAGTAGGACCAAAGAAGTAGAACCAAGGAAATATTATGGCCCACATTTTACAGGTGGAAAACACGAGCACAGACACGATGCACAGTTACAGAGGAAATCTGTGAGGAAGCCACTAACTGTATTCACAGAGTCTTAGTCAGAGCTGCAGGACATGTCTCTCTCGTTTCATTCAACTGAACACACAATTTACCACTCTATACCATGAACTGCATGCATTACTTCATAAAGCTGTGCAGAATATTAATCTGTGGAGCTGCACATCATTAAACAAAGCTGCGTAGAGTTAGCTGCATGGTGAGAAAAACGACAGCTGTAGCCACTGTTTTAATGCGCAACCAGAGATCTTTTGAGAAACGGTGGATCTGAGCTTGGTGTCCGTTGGCAGTGCAGAACTGCCCCTGCGGCAGCGAGGGGTGTGTGCTCCAGGTGCACACCTCGACTTGCGATGGGGATGAGAGTAAGACAAATGCTGTCCATCCTCTATCCTTCCAGGAATGAAACACAGGGCTACAGGCCAAAAAAAGCCAACTCTTTGACTCTGGGCAGGTTCCCAAACAAATTAATAGGGGTGTGTGCAACACGGGGCATGTTTAAGCTGTGCTGCAGCTAAAAGATTACCAGGCAATAGAATGATGTCCCTTCCAGGGCTGGCTCTGCTCTTGGAAATGTAACACCCCAGCAATTATTTTATTCCCCATAGGCTGGAGGTTATAACCATCATGGTTCAGCCAGTAAGAAATCTGTGTGACCGCCACCAGAAAAACATGCCTGATTGGCATAAGTAGCTCTGGGCTGAGCTGGTGTAGTTGGTTTCAACATGCTGGGAATGCTTACCCAAGCTGCTCTGCTGGCAGCCTTGTGGTTTTCAGCTGGTGTGCAGTGATGAACAGCTTCAGATCAGAACAGCTTTTACTGGCATGGAAGCATCAGGCAGTTGCATGCATATATGATGTGAGGGGCCAGCTAAGGCAGCATAGCTTTTATCCTGCTTATTAGTTACTCTCCGCTTACTTGTAACTCTGCAGCAAGAAGCAAAGTGCAGAAAAGATGATGTAAGTTAAATTGCACTGTGTGCCTTCAAAGGTAGCATTGTGCATTGATTGTTATCGTGACTCTGCCCCATCCTGTGTGGCTGTACAGAGCTGAGCGACAGTGAACAAAAGCAGAGAAGCTCCTAAAAGCATCTTCCTCTGTGTGCCCCTTGTGCCCTTCTCCTGATTTCCCACAGCTTTCCTCCTGTTCCCCACTCTGTGGTGGGGGAAATCATCTATCTAGTGATGATGAAAAGACTCTTCCCTCACCAGGGACGTGCAAGTCTTCTAGTTCCCCGATGCCTGTTTGGTATCAGCATATATGTCTTTAGATAAGCAAGGTGGTGCAGAAGCATCATGGTTCATGGGCATCATGGTTCTTGCTTTATCACCAGTCTTCGCAGAGGAAAGTCCACTCTGAGCAAGTCAGCTAACCCCTGAACCTCAGTCTTCAGCTGCATAGCAGAGGTAGCGCTCTTTGTGTCATGCCCATCTCATTGGTACCCAAAGTATAGAGCCATCCTTTGAAGATACAATTTTTGAAGTCTGCTGTATTCTAAATAGAAAGCTTCGGCATTCTTACGTACTGCAGCTATTTTAATGCAAGTCTAGGGATTTTTCCCTATTTTGCATCGCTGGAGAATTTAGGTATTTTTTCGTTGTCTTTGATTTCATACGTGACAGATCATTTCCTGTGGGTGGCTATTGCATAAGAATTCACATAACTCACGCTTGCTGGAAGAACAGTGTTTGAATATTTTTTAAAAAGCTTTTGCTCTTGAGCTGAATGTCCCATAACGGAAAGCGTGCTCTTGCTTGTTATGAGCCAGGCCTTCACAATTGTTTTCATTTAAATGTATGGTTTTTGTGGGTGTGTCAAACTGTAACATCATTTCAAATTGGTTGACTTTTTCTAATTCAAAGGGTGTTGGTAAGGAAGAGGAGAGAGACTCAGAAGCTGTGAGTTTTACTGCCAGCTCTGCCACTTTTCCTGTGTGATCTTGGCACACCACTTCAAAAAAAACTCTTTGCCTTTTCTCTCTAAAAGCGGGATACTAATATTTCCCAGCTGTTCAGCAGTGTTGCTGTGATTAATTCATTAACCTATGTAAAGTGCTTTTGGAATCTTTGATGTTCTGTATACACGTGGAGCGCAACTTTGGAGTTCAAGGGACTATTAAAATACCTTCAGTATTGTTTAGGGGTGGAGACAGACACACATCTTGAGATTGTGGAAGAGGTGAAGCCTCCTGCCCACCCCAGCACCTGCTCTCCTCGACATTTTGAGATGATAATCTGAAATACGTGCTGATGTGACTGAACAGAATGGTAGTGAAAGAGGGAGCTTGCTAACGAGTATTTCTTTCAATTGTTAATACAGGTGAATTAAAGGAAATCAAACAGGATATCTCCAGCCTTCGCTATGAACTTTTGGAGGATAAGTCTCAAGCAACAGAAGAGTTGGCGATTTTAATCCATAAACTCAGTGAGAAACTAAATCCTAATATGCTGAGGTGTGAATGATTCAACACCGGAACCATGGCTTTGACTACAGCACAACTATTTATTGGCAATAATATTTCAGTATCTTATACTTGAAAAATGTATTGTAGATTTTTAGCACTAAATAACTTTATGTACAGCTTCTCTGGAATTTAGTCTTAGGAAATTTTATTAACTCACCAGAAAAAAGATCGCGCTCTTCATTTTAATAATCTAAAAGCAAGGACTGCCTTTTGGGGTTTTTTTGTTTGCATTTATGCATTAAAAAGGTATAATGGTATCAACTGCTGGTCTTTGAACAGGTTCATGAATACATACTAAGAATTCTTTCCGCTAAATTTGCAAGAAAAAATGAAAATAACAGGTACAGCGTGTAGTGCTCAGTTCCTTGCAGCAACGAGGTACATTTTTCGTGGTACAATAAATGGGCTAGAGATCGGTGGAGGATTACTCGGGCTCTCTGTTCATGGGTAGCAGTGGTAGTAATGTGTGGTAGTAACGTGTGTGGGCCAAGTACTCATGGTGTGTGTACAAGGAGCGCTTGCCACTCAGGTACCTAAGTGCGAACGGAACCGTAGTGGCACGGTTTAATAATATGTATGTATATACATGCACCCACAACTACCCTTTCTTAAGGTATTTACTTTCAAGAATAAGGACTAATTTTTTTTTTCTAAAAAAAAAAAAAAAAAACTTTGGAAGGCAACGTGCCTACCGCCCCCGCCCGGCGGAGCGCCTCTTTCCATGGGAGAGAGGATTTTTTTTTTTTTTTAACTCGGACCCGGAGCAGGGCTGCTATTTTGTTACACTGTTCTAAATGATGCCTCCGATGCTTCGTTGTTCAATAAAATATTCCGACTGTACCGGTGCTGCCTGTCTTGCCCCTCGCTCGGTACTGCGGCCCGGGACCCCCCACCGCCCCGGGCCACCGCCCCCTCGGGAGCGCTCTGCCCAATGGCGGCGCACGCCGCGCCGCTGGCCCGCCCCCCGCCCCCAGGCCTGGCCAATGGGCGGGCGGCTGGGGGCCGGCCGAGTTGCCGCGGTGACGAGAGCTGCGGGGCGCCGCGGCCGCTCCCCGCCGTCGCCATGGAGCTCAGCCTGGCCCGCGTCGACTACCTGCAGGTGGGCCCGGGCTGCCGGCGGCGCCGCCGGGGTGAACGGTGGGACTGAGGCGGGGAGGCGGCTGCCGGGGGCCGGGGCCGGGCGGGCCGCCCGAGCCGCCTCGGCAGGGCCGGCCCGGGGCGGGTGGGACCCGCGGCCCCGTCCCCGGTAACGAGCGTGTCTCCCGCAGGTGGGGGTGACGGCCCAGAAGACCATGAGGCTGCTCCCCGCGTCGGGGCGGAAAGCGACGCAGAAGGTAGCGGGCCTGGCCCGCCCTCGGCCCAGCGGCCCGCTCCGCTCGGGGGCTTAGGGGGCTCCTCACGGGGGCAGCCGCGGCGCTGCGACACGCTTGGGAAAGTAGAGGGGAAAAAAGGCTGAATTTGTGTCTGGAAAACTGCCAGGAGCAGTAAGGATTTTTCCGAGCTTCAGGCATCGCTGAAACCACAAGGAAGCTCCTGCTTATTTCTCTTTTTCTGTTTTGCTAACACTTCTTAGAGATTAAATACATCCTTTTAAATTTTCCTTAAGGAAACTTAGGAAAACTCAGTAGAAATGACAGTCTGGTTTTGGTTTTCATAATAAATTCTCAATGCAACAATACAACAGCTCCTAAATCCGCCTCTCTGGAGCGCTGCGCCTGATGGCTGCTGGCGTTTGTATGTAGAAGCAGAAATGGGGTTGTAAGTGCTGTGGGTTCAGCTGCTGCACCTCGTCTGTCATCTCCCATCTGTAGCAGCCCATCTGACATCTAAAAATCTAAAAATGTTTTTGTCTGCATGTAATCTAAAGCATACCGCCAAGTAGCTGTGTAAATTACGTGACGCAGAATTTACTTATATGCAGGAAAATACGATTCAGACAGGAAGAGCACTATTAAAAAACACATTTTTGCATGTAATAAAAAATAACGGTGTATTATGCTTTTGAAGGTGGTTGTTGGAGATCAGGATGGGGTCGTTACATGTTTTGGCATAAAAAAAGGGGAAGCCGTGGTAAGTGGAAATGTTCCATTTAACACTTTATTTTTTGAATAGTCTTCCTAATGAACTTCAAAAGTCTGTTTTTATTGACATGGCAAGTGAGGTGCCTGTGGAAAGTGTCTGGGCAGAGCTGTGGACTGATACCTAGCCATGACGAGGGCATGTGATTTCACACCTGGACAAGCAAGTGGTCCTCCACGGTTGTGGAGTCAGACCCTAGCGTGTATCAGCACAGGAACATCTCTTGCTCTGCAGTTCAGTTGGGGTCAAGCCTTGCCTACACTCGGTTACTGTTCCTGGACAAAAACCTGCAGTGATTCACTAAGTCAGTCACCCGAGGGGGTTTTGACAAACTGATTGCTTTTTACGAGCCTAGACTTATGCCTAGCTTAATAAAATTTTATCACTTCATGATTAATTTTTGTTCCCCTTAAGGTAGTTCATAGCTAGCTCAGAAGGACCCTGTAGTATAATGCAAAGAAATCTGTGTAGTCTTCTGGAACAAGAATGCATGTTGGAGGGAATGAGTGAGTGAGTGTGTGTGTGGTGTTCTTTTGTAAGGAAAACAAAAACACAGACAAACAAAAAGCTGCCAGCAGTGCTGAATTTTCCCATTGATAAATAAGACTGAAATAATAAAATCTTAACGTATTATATTTTACAGCTTTTTATATTTATTGACTTACAAAAAGCTTGGTCACTTTGTGGTTCTGAAGAGAAATGTACAGATTATTTTTGTCTGCATGTAATCCATAATGTCTGAGTTTTGCCAGAAATTATAAAGCAGATTTATTATCCTTTATGTTAAAAGTTTACCATAAATATGATACTGTGATGATGAAAATGGCTTTTTTATTTACAGCCAGTGTTCAAGACACTGCCAGGCCAAAAAATTGCAAGACTGGAGTTGGGAGGAGCTCTTAATACACCACAAGAGAAAATTTTTGTGGCTATAGGATCAGAAGTTAGAGGTTTCACAAAAAGAGGGAAGCAGTTTCTTTCATTTCAAACTAACCTTACTGAAAGCATCAAAGCTATGTACGTATGGTATTTTGCACTTCATAGCCATAGCAGATTGTTAGCTTATGGTTTTATGAAATATTTTTTTACTATATTATATGCTTGTAGGTGACACTGAGTGCCAGTCCAGCTTTGGCTTGTGACACGACACGTAGGAAAGAACTTAGAAAATCATGGTGAAGTTTAGAAAGTGTAGGGGGGCTTGGGAGGGGTCTGGAGGCACTCACCTCAGTGCAAATGCAGGTGAGTGGAGCCATAGTGTATCATGTCCATATACCCTTCCTGTAGCAGAGCAGGAACAATTTAATTTTTTTTTGGATCGTGTTGTAAGGTGCTGCAAACTGGCTTGAGAAGAATTATTATCATCAAAATACATTAATGAAATTTCTGTAAGGATATTCTTAGGATTTTTCCTGAAAACAAAATAGACAATTTGAGAACTATAGAAATCACGTAGGTTTAGCATTCATAAGAAACTTTTAACAGCTTGCGGGGCCCGCTAATGCCTTGTATTTGCAAGCAGTAGTGCATGCAATATAGTAAAGCTAAAAGACTTACCACTGCAGCTATACTTGGAAAATGCTACAGGAAGTCTTCTCTTTTTCTCAGGCATATTTCAGGAGCAGATCTCTTTCTTTGTGCAAGCTACATCTATAACCATTACTGCGACTGCAAAGACCAGCACTACTACCTATCGGGAGATAAAATCAATGATGTTCTCTGCCTTCCTGTAGATAAAGTGAATTGCATTACACCGGTACTTGCATGTCAGGATAGAGTCCTCAGAGTTTTACAGGTCAGAATACTTGCTTGTTTATGTTTTGTGTATTGATGCCATAGAACTGGACTAGTTCTTAAGGAAATCAGCCTATTAGCATGGCTGAAACATCATAAGGATAAGCATACTGTATCTTACTTGGAAGTGTTACTGTCTATAATGCTGGGGTTTTTTTTTCTAAACTTGTAAAATGAGAATTAATAAACCCACTGTAAATAGGCTTCAGAATTTATTGGTGGAAGTAGATAAAAAATTGGTCCCTTCTAACTAAAAGTGCTCGCATAAGGGAGTTAAATGCGTAGGTCTCTTAGCAGTTTGGGAATTCTTGCTTTCACTAATTACTGTTGAGACAAGTCTGAGTGATATTAAGTGGTTTAACAAATTTATTTGCCAGACAGATTCGTGGATTATTTTTAATAGTAACACCTTTCAAGAGTCCTATGTTTTATTTATATAGACTTCGCCCTGTTTTGGCTTAGAAATGGTTCTCCCATAGGTATTGAGAGTTTGTGTAAGTGAAGCATATCAGTTGATATTATCCATAATAATTTTGTTCTTATGCTTGTGGGGTTTTGTTTGAGTTTGTTTTGTGTTTGGTGTTTTGTGGTTTGGTGGTTTTTTTTGTTTTGGTTGGTGTGGATTTGTTTGTGGGTTTGTTTTTTGGGTTGTGTTTTTTTTTCTTTTTGACAAAACTCGTTCAGGATGATTCTCTTTTGTCTTTAGGGATCTGATTTACTGTATGAAGTAGAAGTCCCTGGACCACCTACTGTTCTCGCTCTAAACAATGGAAATGGGGGTAACACCATTTTGAATATACACGTAACTGAATAATGTTATTTTACTGTATTCTAAAATTTTTATTGCTTGTATTGTTAATTACATTTTTCCTTGATTTTTAAGCTGGTGTTAAAAACACGACAGAAAACTGGCTATGTAGAGTTATTTCTTACATACAAATAAATATATACAAAAGAGTCTTACAAAAGCAGTGAGATATAAGATGGTCTCATTCTGTAGATAGGAACTGGACTTTTGGGGGCCTTGTCTGTTTGGGGCTTTGGTTTCACTTCCACATGGTTTTCCATAACTAGAATCGCTAGTTGCATCCATCCATGGATGGATGAGAATATTGAGTAGAGCTTACATAAACTAAGGTGTGGAAGGATCAAGCTTAAAATAGTTTGATCATCCTCCTTGCTAATCTGATTGAAATCGCTTTAGGGAGTTAATCTGGTGCTTAATTTAGTTTCAGTTAAGTTTGTGTGACAACAACGTTCAGAGCTGGTTTGGAAAAGTAATTCTTATTTGCTCAAGTCTTGACACAACATTCACTATTGGATGTGTGTTCTGAACGAATCTCTGCTTCTCTTCTGTAAAGGCAATTTAATAGCCTGTCTTTGAAATTTGAAATACTGGATTGTGAATGTTTTTTAGGCAGAACTTCAGTGCAGGGGGTCATTCATATGCAGGAGAGTGACAGCCGTAAAGAAATTATCAGAACATGTGCAGATTTCATGTATTTCTTTTTGTTTTTAAAGCCTGATGGTTCTGTTACACAACACTAATGCTAGTATTTTCTTTTTCCTTGCGGCTGTAGAGTGTAACTACACAATACTTTAAATTTTATAAAAAAATTGGCGTACTTGATTTTATTAATTCTAAATTCAGTTTATGTGTTTAGGTGATTCTGGAGAAGAAATTGTGTATGGAACTTCTGATGGTAAACTGGGTCTTACCCAGATTACTAGTTCCAAGCCTATACCTAAGTGGGAAATTGGAAATGAAAAAAAGAGAGGAGGTATGTGTCTCAGTCTCTCACTCTTCAGCTTTTCAGCATATCTGAGGCTTTATTACAAGTATAGTAATTGGGAAATCTATAGATACTTTGGAGGCATAGTATTCTTATGTCAGTATGTGATATAAATATGGGTACACTCTCATTCTTCTGCGCTTTTTATAAATCTAATAATTTTGTATTGCTCTGAGTTTTCTGTTCATATTATTTTGAGTACTTTAGTATACTTTCATTTTTACAGTATTTTTAAAGTGATATTTGGAACAGTTAATTCATATGTGATTACTTGATGTTTTTATCATTTTGGTGACTATTTCTAAGTGCAGATATACCTGCCAAATTTTTTAGATGTTCAGTGGTCTTAGAATGTCTTCAGAGGAAAGGTTAGCATCTTCCCTACAAGACTTTTTTTTTTTTTTTACTTTAAAAAAAAAAAAAGCCATTGTAAGCATTTTTCCCTGAAAATGGAACAGGGCTTTCCTTAAAGCTCCACAAGGAGACTTAATTGATTAGAGCGCAGTATAACACTTTCCCTATTTTAGCCTTGGTATGCTGCTTCTGCAGTTTCTATTGGCTCATCCTCCTTTGCAAAGGAGAAGACCAGGAATAAAACAGAGAGAGAGGTGTGTGGGTATTTGTATGTATGTGTTTAAAATTTTCATTATCTCATAAAAGGTATTGCCAGATTATTTTCTTAAAACACTTCCTAGTATATCCTTACTTTTCATATGAAAGAGTCATAAAAGTTAAATTCCGTCTCATTTTTCTTATTAATTCTCGTACAAACTTTCTTCACTGCTTTCTCCTTCTTCCAGACCCTAACTGTCTTTCCTATCAAGATGTGATTAGTTGTCACAGGCTGGTTCCACATGCACATGTGCTAGTAGTGGGTTTGTCTGTTAACATGTCAAGTAGCAGTACCTGGTCCAGGTCTGGCACAAGTCAGAACCCTCTTTCTGTTGCTTTAGTCAGAATTCGTAGTAGTCCATTTACCAATAGCTTGAAGTCAATTATGGGAAACAAAGTATGCTTGCTTCTTCACCTGGCAAAGTTACAGTAGTGTGGACAGAGAAATAATTCATCTGGGGAAATGTTTCACGAAGGAAGATTAAGAAATGCCTCAGAAGCAGGCTATTTGAACGTCAGAAGGGGTCTCTGTTCAGTGGTTTTGATTTGGAATTGGTTGCTGTAAAACCCACCGTTCAGTCTTGAACCTCAGGCACAGGTGAGAGACTTCACCCTTCTAGCGGGCTCATCAGAAATGGCACAAATAAGACCTTAAAAAATAACTAAGAATCTCTTTCTGTGTAGCAGAATGTGGTCTGTGTATTATTGCGTCAAAAATGAATACAAATGAAGTAAACGGGTTTGGTGTGGTTTTTTCATTAGGTATCTTATGTATTGATAGTTTTGACATTCTGGGAGATGGAGTTAAAGAATTGCTTGTTGGACGAGATGATGGAGTCCTAGAAATCTATAACTTTGAGAATGCAGATGATCCTGTCCTTCGATATGATCATGTAAGCCCGCATCATACTCTTCATTGCTGTAAAAATGAATTAAAAAAAATATCTGTATTTCAAAACTTATTAGACCACCACTACTAAAATGTGTGGTTTGTTATTAATTTGATGAGCTCTCCAATGTTGACAACAGGAACTCCAAAGCAATATTGTAATATTTAAGAACTAGAAAGGGGGGTAGTCTTGAATTGAGCAAAAATAAAAATTATGTAGAGGGTATGTTAAAAGTTCTGGCTCTGTTGACTACTGAAGCATCTCCTGAGTGAAACCTAAGAGAGTGCTTCTCTTTCAGTGAAAAAGCAAACCTATGATATGTATAATCTGTGTTTTATATGTGAAATACTAATAAGCTCTCAGGACTTTACTGAGCATAATTATTTTGGTTATGACTTGTTTAAAATACTAGATTTGATCCATAGAGATTATTTCAGCCTTCAGTCAGATTGCAAATTCCTGCTGGAAAAATATTGTCCAGCAGTGTTTTGATTTAAACTGCTTTTTTATGTCTTTGTTATGCAGAGTAGAATCAGGATGCATTTTTTAAAACACCCTGATTTTTGTAGGTCTAGATATTGTACATCTATGTAGGTAGATAGGAGGAGCACAACTCTTAAACTCCTGCAAACCCCCTCCCCAGACTTCTACGACGAGTGCAGTGATATTTCCCTCTGCTTGAATGTCTTTATTTGAAGGCTTTGTCAGAGAGTATTGCATCAATCCAGGGTGGCTGTGTAGGAAAAGATGGGTATGATGAAATTCTAGCATCCACATACTCAGGTAAGCTTCCTATCATTTACCTAGTAAATGTCATGTACGATGATGTGATAAAAATGAAGTAGGCTATGTTGTTAGCACAGCTCACATCTCTTTGACATTTTTGTTCTGATCGGAACCAGGATAATGTTTTGTTCAAAAGACGTCTTCTAATTTAATATTTACACTTCAAAAAAATGTTTCCTACACTGAAACTGTGGTTTTATATTGTGAGGTACTCATGTGTTCCACCATGTCACACAGTGGCTGGTTATTCTCTGGAATAGACTGCTGCCTAACTGATGAAATAACTAATATGTTATGTCCAAAGGAATTATTTATGATTTTTTGTATTAAAAACAGTATGATATGGTTTTTTTGCTGTTGTTTTCCTGCCTTTTACATAAATTTCCTTCCCTTTCAGCTTCACAGGGCTTTAAGTGGGGCTGATTTTGCTTTCAGTAGAAAATAAAGCTTCCCCATGTGAGGCATCTCAGCAGCCCCTCTGTAGGATTTGAGCTATTGGCCTGGCTGTTGCAGAGGCCATGGTAAATATGCTACGTATGTTAACTGCTGGGAGCTAAAAGATTGTAAATTTTCTATCTTTGATTATCTTCAGTGCTGAAAAATCAGCTTACTGAAACCTTTCGTATTCAAATTCATGTATTTTGGCAAGATGCAGTTGTCAGTTATTGAGAAGTAATGGTGTTCAAGTACCTCTTTTGGATAGGCTCTGGATGATTAAAAGTTTCTTATACCTCACGTCATATGAATTGTTTTGGTATGATAGGCCGCAGCAATACTGTGGCCAAAGCCCTTTGTGGCTTCTTTCAGCGGGAGCGTTATAAAGATCCATGAATCATAGAAGAAGGAAAAAAGTGAAAGCAGGTTTTCAAAAGTAAACTCTGGTAGTATGTGAAGTAGACTTCAGTTTGGCAGATCAGGAAAAGTACTGCCTTAGAGTAGTAAAAGTTAGATTTGAAGCCTGGCAGCGTAGGATTTCTGTGGATTTTTTTTTAAATTTTATGCTCCGTTATTGGGCCTTTTTGGTACCTGAAGTAGCTTGCTGAGGAATGTGAAAGATTGTGGATGTCACCTTCTCTGGTACATTTTAAAATAATAATCCTATCTTACTGTCTGCATGCATTAGATGAGGTAACTAGAGCCATAAATGCCCGTTCAAGTCCATATATCATACCTGAGGTGTCAGGGTGTAATCATTTAGTATTTGCTTTTATAAGTAAATGTAATTAAGTAAACAAAAAGATGATTATTCCATACACACACTTCAACCGGCAGCAGTCAGTCTCAAAACACACAGTGCAACATACAGTTTGCTGTAAACACATTGCACAGGTTTTGTTTTTGTTTTCAACTATAGTACTGCCAATTATTCAAGGTTTTGTTGGAGAAAGAGAGGTGGGAAAATACTTAAGTGCTTGGTTAAAAACTGCCACAGAGGGATTTATTGTTCGAAGTGCTTCATGAAAAAGAATAAGTAATGATTTCCAATCTATAAGTTAAGAATTAAACCCATAAAAAACCATGCTCAGTGTCTAGATTAACAACAGCAAAAAGAACGGATTAAGTTCAAGTCTCGATTCTCTCTACCCAGTATCTGGAACAAACATTGCTCCGCACATACAAAAGCTGAGTGAAGGCTTTTATTTATAGCTTATAAGGAATATAAACTTCATATATTGGTTTAGGCTGGCTGACAGGACTGACCACAGAACCTGTCCATAGAGAAGGTGGATCAGGTGAAGAACTAAAATTAAGTCAAGAAATGCAGAACAAGATTTCATCCTTAAGGTAATTGCACTAGAAAGAAATTTAAGTAGAAGAACTGAAATGTTAAAAGCTGAAATGTCATCTTTGCTTCCTATCTCACTAGATTTTCTATATCGTTAATGTATCTGGAAGTAGAGTCAAGCCCTTTCAAAGTAGAAATGAATAGCAGCCTCATTTCACAGTCTGTCTTTTATCTTGCCCTCACATGATGGTGTCTTAATGGCCTTCTTCCTCCGTATCAGCAAGATAAGACTCCCTTCTTCCAATGCTGCTTATAGCCTCTAAATGATGGGAGGAAAATAGTCATTAGCATATAATTCAAAATGTGTTGTCCTCTTGAAGGAAAAAAGTTGTCCTTTCCTGTGACTCATAGAAATCTCTTTTGGCAAGGTATGCTAGAAGCTACGTTTTCATGTCATATAGACTTCAATTTTTATCTTTCTTATGTAGATGGAAGGGGAGTCAGCAGTCACTTCTGGTTGGAAAATTGTGGACAGAAGATAAACATGATTGCCTTGCAAGCTTAATCAACTTAATTTCTAGGGTAGCTTTTGTAGTTGCTTTTTCAAAGACATTATATATGGTTTCCCTTTTCTAGGAATGAGTTGGAACACTTACAGATTAAAGTACTTCAGGAACGTGAAAAATACCAGCAGTCTGCCCAGTCCAGTACTGCTGTTTCATCAGTACCTGCGTTTAGTGTGAATGATAAGTTTACATTAAATAAGGATGATGCTAGCTACAGCCTCATCTTGGAGGTGCAGACAGCTATAGATAATGTCTTGGTACAGGTGAGTGTGGTTTTGTTCTTCTTGGCTTTCTTGATATGTAAATAAAACATTCAGAGACTTTCTGCTTCAAAAAGCTGAGTTACAGTATCCGAAGTATATGGGTTTTTTAATGTCTGCATTGTTATAAGAGGGAATTGAAGTGTATAGCCTTGTAACGTTCAAGTAACTGTTGTAAGGGCTTGTTAGGGGCCAAATACAACTCAAACCTTTATTGAACAAAGCAACGTTACATGACCAAAACAGACCAAAATGCCTGCTGCACTAGCAGGCTTCTATGTAACTTGTTTTCGCATGTCCCTCCTTATTTAAACATGGATTAACTCACTATATCCTAAACGGGGCGCAGATTCTCACTCTCCCAGTTAAGTATCCTCTGTAGTAGAAAATTAATTTTAGAAGGGTGTGGGCCACCTGTGCACTTTCAGTGTGGAACAGCATCTGATTTGGGTGCAGTTGGTGATAAATACTCCTGCCAAGTAGAGTGACCTTAATTAGTTATTTCTCCTACTGCCTCAGCAGCAATTAATGTTATCTTTGGTAGTCAGAAAGAGTGGTGGTACTGAATTGCTTTCTTTTGGGATATGCATGAGGAGAAAAATTTGACAAGGAGGAATTTGTGAGGTGAATTTGCCATAACACGTGGGAGAGTGCTACTGTCGGATTTTATTTTTCACTTCTTAATAAAAATCTTATTTTTATTAAGGATGTTACTGGAGCACTGTGAAGCTACAGCTAATACGCAGCTGTAGTACCTGCTGTTTCCATAGCTGAGTGAGGAATAATAAAATTGTTTAATCTATCCCTGAATTTACTGTAGAGTTTAGAACTGGCTTCTTCTTTAAAGAAATAGAAAGCAGTATTTGGTATTCCTCTGCTGTGAGAAGACAATAAAACTGCTTTTAAAATTCTGTTTTAAGAAGTATGTTGTGTATTTATCAGTGTTTCCTGATACTTCAGTGGAGTTACAAAGCAGCACCAAATTAAGTAATTGATCGTTTGAATACCCTTTGATCTAATTTTTAAAACAGTGTTAGATTTAATTTTAATTCTAGCGAAATGACATTTAGATAAGAAGTAGTCTGTGTCAGAAGCATTACTGTAAGTAAAAGGATCATTAACAATTATGTTAAAAGGAAGATACTTCATTTCTTGAACGAATATTGTAATCCCCCTATTGAAACATGGGAACACTTCAATCATGAATATCTGTCAGGCATGTAAATGAAGTATACTTTCATGTCCGAAAGATAATTGCACATCTTATACTGTAGTTGTTGTAAGCTGGACACACAAGAGTTCAGGAATCCATAAGGAAATAAAAGATCATCATGTTACTCCAGGATTAAGTAGTAAGCTGCATGTCTGTTGGATGAAGCAGTCGTTGCCTCTCCCTTATTAAAATAAGTGATGACAGTTAGAAGATAAATGCATTAGAAGCTACGCTGGCACTTAAGCTCTTTATTTTCCCATCTTCACGTGTTCTGCAGAGTGATGTCCCAATAGACTTGCTGGATGTGGATAAAAATTCTGCTGTTGTTAGTTTTAGCAGCTGTGATTCTGAGGTAAGTGAAACAAAACAGATGATATTTATAGAGATCGCATGATGAAAGCTCTTAATACTGTATGGTAAAAATAGAATTGGGACTTGTATATTTGTAATATATTAAATATATTGAGTTAAATTACTCATTTGGTAATTTTGGAGAGCTCAGCTTTGTTAGAGATGCTGCAGAATGAGGAGTTAGTAACAGGTGCTGACCTAAGGCAAAGCTAAACGTGTGCAAGAGGATCCAGGAGCAACTGCTTGCTTTTTTTCTGCCTGATCACGAATGCGAAAGACACATGCATGATTGCTTTTTCCTTCTCTGGATTTGCCAGTATCACACACATATGTATATTTACTTCAAAGTAATGTAGATGAAAAACATTGTGTTTCATACTTAGCTTGTCTCTTAAAAATCACTTTAGAATGTGAATATTCTGCTGTTTGGGGAGTCATATGTTTAAGTGCATTTTTTATATAATAAACTTACTTACAGAGTTACTAATAATGCATAGGGCCAGGGGGAAAATCCAGAAACTACCTTAGCATTATCAGAATCTGTGAAGTCCTTTTCCTTGTAACAGTCCTCTTAAGTATTTTAGTTTCAAGAGCTGTTTGCACATTCGTTAGTCTACGCTGGAGCTTTCAGAAATCAAGTTTTTATTTTACGTTTCTTTTAATTTATGATTATTAATTTAGCTTTTTGGGGTTTGTTTTCTTACTGATCTGTTACTAGTTTTTGGATGTTGGACTAGTATTGCAGATGAGTGGGGCAGGCTGACATGCATTCTTCAGATGAAAAGTAGATACCTATGTCATTTTTGTGGTGGTATTAAAGCTTATAAGGGGCTTCAGTTGATTTCTCCTTATATAGAGAAATCTTTTAAATTCTACCATACTTAAAATGAATCAGAATATTCAAGGGAACCAAAGATTACTTTTTTGTATTTAACTTTTGTAAAATAGCTGTACATAAATAGCAGAAACTTTGCTGTACATGTCTACGGTTAAAACAGCCCAGTAGAGCTTTTGTAAATCAAGAGAGTTGTTTCTTACTATTTTTCTGGTTTTTTGCTGTTTACAGCCAAATAGCAATTTCCTTCTTGCAACATACCGATGCCAAGCAAATACTACAAGGCTTGAACTTAAGGTAAAATGCTCCAAAATATTTTCTGTAATAAATTAATGGTTATGTGGATGTTTGCTTAGGAATGGGGAGATCTTTACCCAGACTGACCGCTTACCCTGAGCGAATGATCAGTCCAATTTCTGCTGCTTCTTGTTTCCTCTGGACTTTCTACTCCGGGGCTTTATATTTTCCTGTAGGGTTTCCAGAGGCTTCTAAAAGTGTGTTACTTCAGGGGAGAGCCTGGATCCTTCTTGCGTGTCCCTAAGACAAAAGCAGCTGGAAAATTGCAGATTGTGAAAGTACTGGGTTCTGGAGACAGTGTATGGAACTTGGTGGAGAGAGGCGTGGGAAAGCAAGCTCTGGCACTGTTTGTCCCTGGAAGTGTTTGAAGGAAGTTATGCTGGGAAGTAACCAGGGAATATAGGCTGGATTTGTGGTTTGGAGAGGAAGCAAATCCGGTTGTTCTATGTTTATTGTACTAAAGATGTGTGAATGTTTTGGGGTTTATTTTTAACGATCCACTAAATTCACGTGTTTTGTGGCTGTCACCAGGGGAAATAAGGAAGGAAGTCATAATTAGGAAGGTCCTCCACATGCACACAGGCTCTACGTTTTCTCTTCATGTTGTCGCCTAACTCTACAGCCTCCTAATCTGACATGTGTTCATTTATGTAAAACTCTCAGTCAAAAGATTACCATTAGAAATTTAAGCCTGCATAAGATGCACCAAATGTAGGGAAGCTGGGGGTGGTTAACTGTTTTTTGGTGAGGTTGCAATAATGGACCTAGTGTGCAGAATTAAGACTCTTATTTTCCAGGTCCCCTTCTTAAGAAATGCTGTTAGTGTGCTTACTGGTTCTGAGCAGGTCTCTTTATCTCCCTGTGTTCTCTTCATTTAGTGTTGTGACCCTGGCCACCTGTAATATTGAAGATGCTAGGTAAAGAGGTAAATAGCTCAAGAAAAAATTATTCAAATGCATTCACGATACGCAAAAAGAGGGTTTTTTTCACTCTCCCACAAAAAAAGCCTTTATAAACTTGCTGTAGTGTGTCATCATAACACAGTGTATTATCAAAACACTGTACTACCAGTGTTGCATTTGGATCCTGATATGATGGATTCAGTCTGCGCAGGTTCCACTGCCACCTTGCTGCAACACATTGAGGGTCTCCAGTGATTTACACCTGCCACCCAGAGCTCATTTTCATGTATTTCGTCTGTGCACATGCAGACAATACAGCCTTTAAGTCTTGGTGATTTTACTTCCAAAGAGAATTCTTTACTTACTAGATTTTATTAAAAACATTGATGTGGATGTCTTCCTACAAAACGGTGCTTTTTTTGACTTCTGAGACCCTGTAAAATAGAAGTGTAACCAAGGTTATAAAGCAAACCTGTACTTGAAGTCCGGTCTGCTCTTTTGTTTGTATGAAGCTATTTCGGTAGCTCTCCTGCCTACTTTCACGGCTGTGTTGGTGCTGTAGGTGGGACACTCCTGTTTCTTGGCAGTTCTGTGTGAGTGGCAGGCTTCTTACTGCAGGCTGCCTAACTGATCTCAGCAGAGAAGTGATTGATGCATTGCTGTGTCCTCAGAGGTGTGGAGAGTGCGCACTGTGTCTTGAATGTGTTTTTACGTCCTGCTTGTTGGGCATTCTGAGATTTGAACTTAAATCTGGCCCCTTACTTTTCCAAAAATAGCTCAGGAATGTTATGAAGAGGTGAACACATAATGTGAAATTCAGTTTACTCTTAAATTCTTTGATCTGTTCTTGGCTCCTAACTGCTACAGAATGTTATTTTTTCCATAACTGAAGAAAACCCAAAACAATACTAATGGGGCCTGTGGTGGTTTAATCCCAGCCAGCAGCTAAGTACCACACAGCTGACGGCTCACTCCCTGACACCCCTGTGGTGGGATGGGGAGGGGAATCTAAAAAAGGTAAAACTCATGGGTTGAGATAAGAACAATTTAACAATTGAAATAAAACATAATAATAATCATAATAGTAACAGCGACAAAAATTGTAATGAAAAGGAGAGATAAAGAGAGAGGACTGAAACAAGGCGGGTGGGAGTGGAAATTAAGTGATGCACTATACAGTTGCTCACCACCTGCTGAATGATGCCTAGCCAATCCCCAAGGAGAGATTGGCCAGGCCAGCTCCCCCCAGTTTATATACTAAACATGACATCCCATGGTCTGGAACATCCCTTTGGCCAGTTGAGGTCAGCTGTCCCGGCTGTGTCCCATCCCGACTTCTTGTGCATCTGCTCACTGGCCAACACAGGAAACTTGTAAAGTCCTTGATTTAGCACAAGCACTACTTAGCAACAACTAAAACATGAGTGTGTTATCAACATTATTTTCATACCAAATCCAAAACACAGCATTGTACCAGTTTAAGAAGAAAATTAACTCTATCCCAGCCAAAACCAGGGCAAGCCACTGAAGAATTCAACACAAATTACAGACTTTTTATTTTAACTGATCAGAAAGTAAGTTAGTGGCTTTTCTTTATTTAAAAGTTCATTCATGTAATACAGCAGCATTTCATTGGCCACTACTTCATCTAGTTCTAAAACATTTTTGATCTGCTCTATTTATAATAGCACTATCAAGTAAATACGGTACTCTAAATATTCTTGAAGTACTACAGTCTTTCTTTAATCTATTTTGAATACCCACCAATTTTCCAAGTCACGATAACTTAATCTGTTCCCTTTTGTTCTTTTTTCTGGGCTCTGCTTTTATTTCTGCAGGTTCGATCAATTGAAGGACAGTATGGGACACTTCAAGCATATGTAACACCAAGGATTCAACCAAAAACCTGCCAAGTTCATCAATATCAAATTAAACCACTTTCACTTCATCAGAGAACTCATTCTATTGACCACGACAGGTATTTGCAAAGAAAAAATCAATGCCTTTTTCTCTTGAAAAACTGTCAAAATCCGGTTGTTACAACTTTGATTCTATGAACTTGAGTATGTCATTTCTTGAGTATGTCCTTCTAACTCCTAACCTACAGTTTTGAGCCCATTTTACGGGTTTTCTGACAGAATGTGTGGGTTTGATGGGTTCCTGCTTTCCTTGCTGTTCTTAATCCCTGTTTTCAGGTCATTTTTCATTTTACTGACCTGGGTTATAGCGTAGCCGCATGTGTTGATAGAGCTGAGGGTGTGGTAGAAAGGAAGCTCCCCTGTACTAGTAACCACAGGCTCAGTTTCAGCCTCATTCTCCCCTCCACCCTTTTAATGTAATTTTTTCCTATAGCTTAATTTGGCTCCAGAACTGAGCCAAGACTTCCCCCACCCCTGCTTATCTCTCTGTTAGGAACCCAGTATTTTATGCAGTTCCTACTTGATATTTTTCCCCCACCCTCAGTTAACACCTTCTGTTGCCACCAAGGCATTGCTTTGCTTCAAAACAAAGCTGATAGATTGAAGGAATGATACCAAATGCTTTTGTGTGCAAATGAGCTCCATTGCGCCTCGTTCTTGATACAAGTGTTATGCCTGTGGTTTATAGCATGGGAGGCCGTTGAGGCTCTTAGTCATATTTGCCATGGTCATAAGTTTCAGGTTTAACAGCTTGAAACAAGGTATGTCAAAAACTTCCAGCTAGTTTCTTATCCAGTTCTGACATGCCAAGTAGGAGATAAAATTTGAATGTCTGCATAGCTTCTTGAAATACTGAAAAGTAGCCGTAATCCACAGCACTTAACTACTTTGCAAGGTACCTGACCTTGTACAGGGAGTTGATTAAAAGGAAACCACTGTGTGGAACTAAACTTTTTTCATGTGGATAACCAGTGCAGTGACAGTGCCCTTCCATCATAATTACTAACTGTTGGGTTTTTGTTTGTTTGGTGTGTTTTTTTAATTTCATAATGTCACAGACCCATGAATACACTGACGCTCAAAGGCCAGTTCAGCTTTGCTGAAATTCACTCGTGGGTTGTGTTTTGCTTGCCTGAGGTGCCTGAAAAGACTCCCGCTGGAGAAAGTATCACCTTTTATTTTCAGAACACCTTCCTGGGTACACAGCTTGAAAGTACTTACAGGTAAGATACAATTATTACTAAAGCGCAATGTGACTGTGCTGGGCCTTTTGTCTTTTTCATTCTTTACCAGTCTGCAAGTACCATTTCATACATGTACCTCTCCACTCTCATCCCCATCAAAACTCCCATTAAAGAAGACGGGAGTCTTTTTAAAAAGGGTTGTCAAACTTTGCCAGGAGTGAGAACTATCTGGTAATGATGCCATCTGTAACTTGAATAGGGTTTTTCTTGAAGCTGGTCCAAAAAACAAAATTGCCAGGGCAGAAAGGCTTGATAGATTTTTTGAGATGATGGCTTGCTTTTAGAATTTAAGGAACATAGCTAACTAATATAGTGAAAATACTGTGTAATGCCTGTTGTTTTCTAACTTCCTTTTTTGTTTTGAGGAGCAGAAATAACTTAAAAGGTATTTAATGCACATGCAAACAAAAACGTGATAAGCATTGAGCTGAAGACCTTTTTCTGCAATTTATATTAATCAAATACTACTTCTGTGTTTAATACTGTGTTCTCAATTTAATTACATCTTCCTTCAGCAAGTCATATATGCCCGCCTGAAAATGGAACTATAAAGCAGGGGAAAAATAATTGTTGTAATTGTACAGATTGCAGCCTGCTCCCAGCCTGCCATACATCTTGTCTACTCATAATGTAGAAAGCTGTTGGGTGGTGATTTTTTTGTGGGGAAAGGGAGAGTATTTTTTTTCCCCTTCTGGTATCGAAGCTTGCTGTTTTGCTTCAAGGTATTGCAATGATAAAACTTAGGAGGAATGAATACAGTCTGGAATCTCACTTGAATGACCTTTGTGCCACACAGTAAGGATAACAACTTCAAGATTTGTGTACACCACTGTGTCTTATTTACTGGAACAAACTGTTCTGTGTCAAGATTACGCTGGGAAGAAGGGAATAACGTAGGTGTGTATAGAGCCACCCGATACATGGAGAATCGTTGCGACCTTTACAGAGGTGGTTTTCTTCGATTTGGGCATTGATTTACAGGCCTTCTGTTTGAACATAGGGACAAATCTAATGCATGGATGTGCATTTAAGTTTGTTCTTTTAAAGTTTTTCTTCCTTTATAGAAAAGGTGAGGGATGTTTCAAGTCTGACAACATTTCTACAATATCCATCCTAAAAGATGTGCTTTCCAAAGAGGCTACTAAAAGGAAGATTAATCTCAACATATCATATGGTAAAACTTTTGTTTCTGTTTTGTTGTCCTTGACTTCATTTTATATTCTCATAAATGGAATATGTAGTATTCATTTGCTTGTTGAGTTGTTGGGTTTTTTTTCACTCCCTACTAGACATAAATGAAGAATCTGTGAGGCACACATTAAAGCTTATCCACCCTAAATTAGAATATCAGCAGCTGTTGGCCAAGAAGGTTCACTTAATAGATGCTTTAAGGGTAAGTACCTGAACTCCCATGAAGGGATTTTTATGCGGTATTATGCTGTCAGATACCAAGCTGTATGGCTTAAGTCAGATGTGTGTCATACTGGTATCTGTTCCGTTTCTGTTCCCAGAACATGTATTTTAATTATCCAGGAGACAGACTTCTTTGAGGCAAATTCCCATTTGTGCTGTGTAGCTAGTGAATAACATGTAGGATTACTGACTGATGTTGAGGATGCCTAAATCGGACAGTAAAAGGCAGCCAGCTTTATCACCTAACGTTCTCTTTCTGCCTGCTGTTATTTTCCAGTTCCTTCTGTGTCTCTTTCCACTAACCTTGAAAAGTTTTTTAGATCTGAGAATGATCATCCAGGCCAGATGCGACTTCTTTGCTTTGGAACTTCATCCCAGTGTGTCATAATTTCTGAATTATTTGCTTTTTACTCTTTGCTTAATACCTTAATACCCCCCTATCTAATACCCTCCTCCTCAACGGTTAGTCTTTGGGAAGTACCAGTTAGGCAGTGTGTCTCAGTTCTTGCACTGTTTCCAGCAGCCAACTTGCCGTCATGTCTTTTGGTATTTATTTGGGGAGTGGGTGAAAATGGGCAGCCAGTTCTCTCTTGTCCTTTGGGGAACCAAATACCGGCTGTCAGAGTTCTGTAGGCAATAAAAAAGCCTGACTGCCTGTGAGAATAGCATGTATCTTCATTACCACTGAAAGTATTTTGCTTGGGATTGATTTAGCAAATCTGAGAGGCAGAGAATAATAGAGAATTTATTCTTACTGCATGTTATGTTTATACAATAATAATGATGTTGCACATCTCGCTTGTAGGCTTTTTTGAGTCAGCAAATCTTTGACAAGTCTTTTTGTCAGTCATTTTTTGGTTAATATCTTATTCATAGGTAGTAAAATAATATGATTGATGAAGGCTGTTATCCCAGCAAGTTCACGACGCACAGCATAATTACCTTTCATCTAGACAAGAACAGTCTTTCTATGGAGGATAAAAAGATCTATACTATCGACCATCTGAAGCTGGTCTGATGGTAGACCCCAGGGCATTTTAGAGAAGTCTTTAAAACTTCTTGCTGCCATGAATTCAGTGATACTTTCAGAGTTTGGTTTTTACCTTCAGTCTTTAGCATGTGCTATACTTTCTAGGAGCTTACTTATTCTAAAAATGAAGGCCCGGTGAAGGCTTTAAGCCTTCATCAGTCTTGATTCTGCAGAGGGCTGGGCTGCGTGTGATCCTGTTCTGGCAGGAACTCAGAGCTGGAGGCTGTAATATGCAGGATTTTGAAAATCTAGTCTATGAAGTGACAAGTAACATCTGGCATTTCATCAGACGGCTAGAAAACGAGGCACCTGGAAAATAACTCTTGCCAGTTTAGAAGGGGATTGTCTTGCCTCTGAGAGTACTTCCTCCTGTTAGACCCAAGCTTAATCTCTTCTTGCTTTTATGCTCTCTTATGATGCTTAACTGCTCTTAATTCTTATGATTTAAAATATCTTTGAGGAATTACAAGTTCATGAAGGAAATGTGGACTTCCTGCTACCAAAGTACCGCAGCATTTTGGAAGAGGCAGATCAGCTGCTCGAGGAATACAAGAGGCAACCTGCACATCTCGAGAGACTTTACGGTTTGTTGATGAGTTGATCAGTTCTAACTTTTATTTAAATGCAGCTCAATGTCCAGAGAGCATGCTGGACATGACTGAAAGACTTATGGAGTCAGTATTAGCAGGATTGAAATAATGTGGTAAGTGGATGGGCTTGGGTAGCTTCAGGACAGCTATAGGTATGCCAAGCATGGATGTCCATTTGGTCATACAGCCGAGGCTGCATAGTTACATCATGGTTTTGATCATACAAATCTGAAGTCAGAGGTGAGGCAGTAAAACTTAGGACATACTGAAAATGGCTTGTATGCTACTACAAATCTGAGTAACTCTTGAGGTTCTCAAGAACTGGTCACCCAAAAACTTCTAAAATTGATTTGGCATCACAAGCGTGTCACTGAGAACAAAAATACCAGAATTATATGCCAGCGACTTTTCAATTTTTTGTTTAATAGCTTCCTATATTTGGATGATCGTTGTCTTTCTGGACATGATTTAGGATTGTATTCAAATTCAGGATGGCATTTAAGAATGCTTACAGGGTAAATGAGCAATTCTGAGTGGTTAAGTTTTGCAAGAGGGCAGAAAAACAGAAAAATGCACATGGGGTGGAGAGACTCCTAGATCATCTAGTTTAGTGAAGGAAACGATGTAACCTTCCCTGGTGCTGCCTGTACAGCTTTCTGCCTGGGGAATCTGCCAGGCACCGGCTTTAATAAGCCTGTGTGTATACAGCGCTAAGCAGAGCCCACATTACCCGTCCTGTGATAATTCCTCTCTTTAGTGTTTCAGATGTGGGTAATTTAAGGCAGAAATACATGCTTCAGGATGGAGCTGGAATCCGGGCTGTTCTGACAGCGTTTTGGGCTTGTTTAAAATTAAATCATTGTTTAAAACATCAAGTTTAGAAAGAGTCCTTGTCTCTAAACCCCGAATCGACTAGAATAGTGGGTATATAAGAATGACTTAAAAGTAGAGATACCTCATAATGAAAACAAGGCAAATAATAAATCTTGGGATTTTTACCTTTGCAGGTATGATCACGGATCTCTTCATAGATAAATTTAAATTTAAAGGCACTAATGTGAAAACTAAAGTTCCTCTTCTTCTGGAAATTCTGGATGGCTGTGATCAAGATGGACTAATTGCTTTTTTTGAGGCTACAGCCTGACAAGGAAAAAAGCAGCATTTTTATTTTGATTTTTATTTAGTCAAAGGAGTTCAATACTAAGTCCAAAACAATTTTTAAGAAAAACACTTTTAACTCTTTCATTGTACTGTCAACTCTTTGGTTTGATTCATACTCATTATTGTACAGAATACAGTAGTCACACAGTTCCCATCAGCTGTTGAGTATCTGTAAAGTGCTGAGTGCATGCGGAGTCTTGCTGTACGTGGTGTCCTTGGCAGCTAAAGCACGCTTGGAATTGCCTGTAAAATACCGAACACCCTCTTCGGAGAAAAGCTTTCTGTGCAGTGAGAGGCAGCGTGCGGCAGGCTGCTCCCGGGCAGCAGGCGTGCCTGGCGATGCTGGCTTTCGAAGGCTTGACCACTGGTTTTCGAAGGCTTGATCAGAGCGAGAGGCGATGCGTGCATTCTGCTGGATGGAGCTGGGATGTTTGCTGAGAGGGGGGGTACGAGACCCTCCCCGTGGGTGGCGGGGGCGCTATCTGTGTTGGGGGCTGAGGGCTGCCGAGCCGCGCGTTAGCTCCCGGCCGGGGCGGGGATGGTGTTAAACGCGCTGCGTTTTTTGCCGTTCATTGCCGTGCTGCGCTGGCGCCCGGCCCCTTCTGCCCGGGGAGGGGAGGCGGTGGGGCGGGGCAGGGGGCGGGGCGGGGGCGGGGCAGGGCGGTGCGTTGCCAGTGAGCGCCGCGTTCCGGCCCCGCCCGGCGTGTCCCCTGCAGCCACCCGTAGGCCGCGCGGCGCGGCGCGGCCCCTCATTGGCTGATTCAATAGTCGCGGGCTACTTGAACGGCGAGAGCGGCGCCGCGGCGTCAGACTCGGCGGCTGCCGTCCATCGCGGCCCGTGCTGTGGTGGCGCGGCCATGCTGGCGGGGCAGGAGAACCAGGAGAACGTCCTCCCGGGCGGCAAGGCGCCGCCGCCCGCCGGCCCCCGGGTGGTGCTGGGGCTGCTGCGGGGCGCCCAGCAGCGGTCCGGGCAGCCGCCGCAGGTGAGGAGGGCCGGGAGGGCTGGGGCAGCTGTCAGCGGGCGGGCCGGGCCGGTGGAGGCGCTGACGGGCCGCTCTCCCCCGCAGGCGGCGCGGAGCGGCGATGAGGGCCCCTGCGCGGGGCGGCCGAGCGGCGGGCAGCAGCAGCAGCAGGCCTTCACCATCCATGTCGACGAGCCGGACGGGGAGCGGCCGCGGCGGCGGGGCGGCCCGACGGCCCAGAGCGAGGATGCGGCGCTGGGGCTGCGTGCGGCCATCTGCGCCGTGGGGCTGCGGCGGCCGCTGGCGCCCCTGGACAACGCCATGGACATCAGCTTCGGTACGTGACGCCCCGCGGGCCCGTGCGCGCCGGGAGGGCGGCGCTGCTGGCGGCCGTCGGCGCGCTCCCGTCCCGCCGCTGCGGCCCCGGGAGCCTTCCCGCGGGAGCCGCGGGGGGCGGCCGTGCCCAGACAGCCGCTGCCCGGGGGCGGCTTCCCGAGCCAGTGGGGGCGGCGCGGCCGGGAGCCGCTTGGCACATAGTCATGGAGCGGTTTGGGTCGGAAGGGACCTCAAAGACCACCTAGTCCCGCCCTTCTGCCATGGCAGGGACACCCGCCACCAGCCCAGGCTGCTCCAGCCCCGTCCAGCCTGGCCTTGAGCGCTGCCAGGGATGGGGCACCCACAGCTGCTCTGGGCAGCCTGGGCCAGCGCCTCATCACCCTCATGGCTCGGCCCAAAAGACACCTTTTCAGTTGCTGACACCGTTTTTTTTCCTTTGAGCTTGCCCTTAAGATGCAATAGCCTTTCTGTCCAGCTGAGCTTTCCAGAACTCGAGCCTCTGTGCTCCTAACCCCTCCTCTCTGTCGGTAGTTTTATGCTCTCAGGTATTGATGCCTTGAGAGAGAAACCAGATTGCAGAGAAGAGCAACACCTAAAGCCTCGCCCTTTGCTATTGCTGTAGAGCAAGAAGGGGACTTTACTCAGGCAGATTCTGAGACTCAACAGACTTTTTTCCTGTACCGGTGCAAAAGTTTTGAGCTCTTCCTAGTACCCAAGAAATGTGAGCTGTCGGATCCTTTTTCTGTAATATATGCATGAATATCCAAGGGGCAACTTCATCAGGGTCCACTTCTGCAGTCAACAAAAAGCTCTGGTACTCCAGCCCTGTTCTAAGGGGCAATAGCTAAGCTGATAGGATTCACGTCTCTGTTATAAGGTAACGCAGGATGCCCTGAGCACTGTGTGCTTGCAAAAAGAGTTTTCCATCCCTTGGTTCTCAAGGTGAAGAAGAGGAAGGGGGATGGGAACATTCTCTGTTACAGTAACACTCTGGCTTTCCTAAAGCCCCCTCACCTCACTGTGTAGTTGAGCTTTAGTTAGTCTGCCCTCTCTGCCTGTCTGGGAGACAAGAGGCCCAGCCGCCCTGGAGAGCTGCCATTGATGTGGGACAGGACAGGGTAGTTCCCTGTACTGCCAGGGAATGGTCTGACGGTGGCCATTTTAACAAGGCTGTTGTCTTCTGCTTAGATTCTCCAAGTAAATTGGATATTTCGATAAGCTCAGAACCAGAAGAGAAAAAGCCAAATGTTAATAACGTGCCAGACTATATCGGCGATATCCATATGTACCTCAGGGAAATGGAGGTGAGCTGCTGTCTCTTTTCTTCTTTGTTTACAGTTTGGGGGGGTGGGAAGGTTTGGGGTTGGCAAATGCATCTAAACATTGGTTACTGCTACAGTGACTAAATCAGCTTGCTAGAAATAGAGAACTGAAGATGCTGTGTCCACGGTTGTGAACACAAGACTGGTTTCCCATGATGAAGTTGATTGTGCCATGTGCTGAAGAGAAGCTGGAAAGCAAGACTGTGGAAATATAACTTACTGATCCTAGTACTAGGAACTAGACTTAGCACTGTTTACTTCTGATCTGTTTAAACTGTGGTAAATGGAGCTTAAACACTTGCTTCCCTGCCAGCACTTGGTCCATGCTAAATCTTATATCTATCATCTAAACCTACAGGTGAAATGCAAGCCTAAAATGGGTTACATGAAGAAACAACCTGATATCACAAACAACATGCGGGCTATTCTTGTGGACTGGCTGGTGGAAGTTGGAGAAGAATACAAATTACAGAATGAAACTCTGCACTTAGCTGTAAATTACATCGACAGGTTTCTTTCCTCAATGTCTGTTTTGAGAGGAAAACTCCAGCTTGTGGGTACTGCAGCTATGCTTCTTGCATCGTAAGTGAAACTGCTTAATTTAAAATTCTACCTGCTGGTCTCATACAGGCGAAAATCTTGTGGCTACTGCATTTCTGTTGCCTATAGCCAGACTGACTTGGGAGGGCTTCACGCTAGAAGAAAAATTGGGAGTTACCCACCTAAAAGCTTGGCAGTTTGTATGGAACTATGCAAGCAAGCTTCTAGGCTAGCTTTATAGGTTGCTCTAATGGGAGGACTCATTATTTCTAGCTGCAGCAGCAGGCTTCTGAACAGTCTTTGAAGGGAATATGTGTGAGGCATGTGGAAAGGAAGCTTTGCTTGCACCATCTATTAGTTTGGTAGGTTCTTCTGGAATTTTGGTAACTCTGAGACCCAAATTGCTTTGTGCTAAAATAACAGGCTATGGTAGCTCTCCAATTTCAAATTCTACTGATTCAAGGGCTGCTGAACCAAGAGCAGCAAAGTTGTTTGGTAGCAGTGCCCAGCTATTTCACAAGTCAGAATTACTGTTGGCATGCTGGCTTTCATTAAATGCTGCTGGTTATCTGGTCTTCTAGTACTGAATTATTTGCTCATAACTATATTTCTTCTGGCAGAAAATTTGAAGAAATCTACCCTCCTGAAGTAGCAGAGTTTGTCTACATCACAGATGACACCTATACCAAGAAGCAGGTTCTAAGGATGGAGCACTTAATTTTGAAGGTTTTGTCATTTGATTTGGCAGCTCCAACAATCAACCAGTTCCTCACTCAGTATTTCCTACACGAGCAGACAAATGCTAAAGTGGAGAGCCTATCAATGGTAAGTAAGAAGTACCAGCTCAGTCTGCATAACTAGAGTTCTGTTACTATTACTAATGCACTTTACAAGCTCTGTTTCCTAGTCTCAGTAGAAAAAGAAAACAGATGCTAAAGGATTCTTCAGTCCAGGCTTCCCTGCCTCTTCTTACTGTTAAACGTGTAGTCTGTCTAGGAGAGCGCTGCAGAGTGCATGCGGTGTGCCTTGTGCTCCCTATCACCATTTGCTGCTTGAGATAACCCATTCCTGTCGCAGACTGGCACTCAGCCTGGCTCAAGCATGCGTGCTTACTCAGAGTAGGCAGAGATTGATGAACTGTAATTTGGGGGTTGTTTCACTGCTAGATGTTTCTGTCTTATCTAAAACTGCCACATCTACCCACCCACTTTTGCTGAAGGGCTTTTGTTTTGGTTTTCTCCTCGACAAGCAGTGAGCTCTAAACCCAGAGCCTAACTTCTAAAGCAGAGCACAGATAACGTGTCAGCTAGTTACATCAAATCCTAACTGTATGGCAGCTACCAGAGCTCCTAAATAGAAGCCTGTGGTGAGTTGACCCTGGCTGGGCTCCAGGTGCCTACTGAAGCTGCTGTCACTGCCCTCCTGAGCTGGATAGGGGAGAGAAAGTTTAATGAAGGGCTTGTGGGTGAAGATAAGGACAGGAAAAGATCATTTGGCAATTACTGTCACTGGTAAAACAGACAGCTTGGGGAAACTTAATTTATTGCCATTCAAATCAGAGTAGGGTAATGAGAAAGAAAACTAAACCTTAAAAACACCTTCCCCCCCACCCCCTTCCCCCCTTCACAGGTTCAGCTTCACTCCCAGTTTCTCTGCCTCTACACCAGTGTGGCTCAGGGGGATGGGGAATGGGGGTTGCAGTCAGTCCATCACACTGTCTCTGCTGCTCCTTCCTCTGCAGGGGATGGTTCCTCATATTCTGCCCCTGCTCCAGCGTGGGGTCCCTCCCACAGGAGACAGTTGTCCACAAGTTTCTCCAGTGTGGGTCCTTTCCACAGCTGCAGTTCTTCACAAATTGGCCCAGTGTGGGTCCCCCCCAAAGGTTGCAGCCCCCCAGACAAAGCCTCCTCCAGTCCGTGTCCCCCGTGGGGGCACTAGCCCTGCCCCAGCCTGGGCTTCTCTCCCCATGGGGCCACAGGCCCTGCCAGGAGCTGCTCCAGCTTGGGCTGTCCACAGGTCATGGCCTCCTTGGGGCATCCACCTGCTCTGGCTTGGGGTCCTCCCCAAGCTGCAGGTGGGGATCTGCTCCCCTGAGGGCTCTGCAGGCTGCAGGGGGACAGCCTGCCTTGCCATGGACTGCCCGGGAATTTGCTCCAGCACCTGGAGCTCCCCCTCCCCCGCTTCTGCAGTGACCCATGTGTCTGCAGAGCTATTGCTCTTGCATAGCCTCCCTTTTCTCCCTGGCTGCAGTTTGTTGTGCAGTGTTTTTGCTTTCCCCTTCTTAAATTCATTATCCTAGAGGCACTACCACTGTCACTGATGGGCTGGGCCTTGGCCAGCAGCAGGTCCATCTTGCAGCTGGCTGGCCTTGGCCCTGTCAGACATAGGGGAAGTTTCTGGCAGCTTCTTGCAGACGCCACCCCTGTAGCACACATGCCCCCCATGCACCCCCACTACCAAAACTTTGCCAAGCAAACCAACCCCATACAAAGTCTGTCTTCTTGTGCAGAGGTCAGGCTTGCCTACACTCTGCCCTCTAGATCTTGCATACCTCTAAATATAAAATGTGGTTTTGAAAAAGCATGTATTGGGAACACTGACAGTAGCTAACAGTAGATGCTAAAAGAGAAAGTAAGTAGAAAGTAGGTAAAAAGCTGTTCCAATCCTGCCATCAGTTGGAGGAAGCTTAAATTTGGGTTCTAGTGAACTGTTAAATGCACTTTTACTTCCTTTTGGAAGCTGGTGATTCCCTTTCTCTCGTTTCCCTTGCAGTACCTTGGGGAGCTGAGTCTCATTGATGCTGATCCTTACCTGAAATACTTGCCATCAGTTATTGCTGCTGCAGCGTTTCACCTAGCAGGCTATACGATCACTGGACAAACTTGGGTATGTAGCACCAACACTTGAGCTGTCAACTGCCTTTATGCCTGTTCAGCACATTCTTATGCAATTCTGAATGCTGAAGCCTGGGCTGCAGGAATCCCAGTCCCTCTGTGCTCCAAGACTGTTAATTAGGGATTGCTCCCTATGGTATTTGAAACATAGGGGGACGACATGCCTTTTCTTGGAAGGAAGAGGCATCTACTGAGGCTCTTAGTTCTGGCAATCCTTCTCAAAGCTGTAAGCAGCTTCCTTGTGATGAGGAGGTGGGCAATCAGAAAGCCTAAGTGCTGGAGACAAGGAATACTTGTTTCTAATATGGTAGTTGTCAGGATTACTGCTAAAATCTGAGCAGTATTAAACTACTTTGTGCTTGAGAAAACAACACTACCAACCTAGTAGAATAACAGTTTCAACAGGAAGCTAAAAGCTTTGCCAGTAGTTGTCAGAAGCAAACAGAAATGTTCAAATATCCCTCTTACTTTCCCTTTTCCCTCAGCCCGAATCCCTGTGTGAAGTAACAGGCTACACCCTTGAAGACATCAAGCCTTGCCTCATGGACCTACACCAGACCTACCTCAAAGCAGCACAGCACATGCAACAGTCCATAAGGGAAAAGTACAAGAGTGCAAAGTAAGTAGCTGTGGAGATGTATGATGAGGTGGTGTGTTACACCCAAGCTGTCCTAGCACTACTGGGGTGTATCTGGAGCCTCCAGTCAGACCCCACTAACCAAAGCCACCGTGTAAGTGAAATGGTGACAAGACTCCTCAGGTTTTTGCACAACACCTTGTTGAGCAATACTTTGTGTTCCCTACCAGGCCTGCTATGGCTGCCTGAACTGTTAGGTAGAAACTGGGGGGAATTTGCATGATGTTCCTACAATTGGTGGGCAGGAGATGGTACCTAACACTCCTACAAATCTGTGTCCGCTGACAAAGCCCCAATATGTTTCCTGCCTTGTGAGAAATGTGCCTCGCTGCAGTATATAGGCTGTTCTGTATGGCAGAGAGCTCTTGAGCAAGATGACATCCTGCATCTTTCTTTCCCTCTCCAGGTACTATGGAGTATCGCTTATTGACCCACCAGAGACACTAGACTTATTGTAACAATCAAGAGACTGATCTTTTAAAAAGATGTATATTATAAGAAAATGATGTACAGTTTTTAAACGTGCTTCGAAATTCTAGATGTGATCATTCATAATATTAATACTGGTTTTGAGGAGCTTAATTATGAAGTTAGTTTTAATGTAAATCTTTTGTACATGCAATTTTGATAAAATACTTAGCTGGGTTTTTATAATAAAGATCTCTTCAAGCACAGAATTAACCATGCAGACCAAGTGAAATCTTGAGACTGCTTACCTAACGATAGACTAAACATGAATATTAGCAGTGCATTACTATAGTAGGGCTTTTTCTCCTTCCACTTCAAGAATGACTTGGACTCCACAGCAGTATTTGTAGCATTTTTGTACTGTCTAGTTTAAACTGAGACTTAGTATAGATCCAAAATGTGGCTTTATGGCTGTAATACTGGAAGAAAGAAATGAAGTAGCTCTGAGGAGAACACCTTGCTAGAATTGACTTTTGTGAGGCACTTTGGGACATGGTGGTTACTGGAAGCCTTGATCCCTATGTTGTGTATTGCCAGATCTCCATCAGGTTTGAGGGTGAATGCTCTGCTGCAGGGACCACACGGTTAAAGCTATTATACCCATTCATACTTCCCTCTTCCAGTATGTAGAAAAGTCTTGCCACAGGTATTTTCTAGTCATGAAGTGTAAAACTGATACGAATTTTAACCCATGGAGTGTCCCCACTGATATGCTAGCTGTCCTGAAGGCCTGCCCATGTCCACTAAAAAAAAAAGTCATCAGTCTGGTTATCCTTTGCTACTTTAGGGGGCGGTGGGGGATTAAACTGTAGGAGGGTGAACTACTGCTCTGTGCCCTCAAGAGGGGAAGTCTTCTGGCATGGATGGGCTATGTGCAGAACGGTACAGCTCCTGTACATCCCCCTTGCTTAGAAAGGGATCCTCTGCGGCACACAGCAAAAATACAGACCGACCAGTCTTAGTTTTTTCCTAGTTCTAGAACTGTTAGACAAGCAAATTGGTAGATAATCGGTGTTAAATCAAGTGGATGTTTACCTTCAGCTTGTGTAAATCCAGTGATGTTGCCCTGTACCTGCTGTTCTTTGTGTGTAAAGCAGGGAGTGCATGGAAGTGGGTTTAATTAAGCTGCTTCCAGGTTGGCCAATAAACAATTTTTAAATCTGATGTTAGTGGTCTTGCCAATGCCTTAATACCACTGAGGGGTGGTACTACCATCTTAAATTGGCGTTCATTTCTAAAGCTGTTTGCCAATGGCTGCCCTGTGAAACCTGTGCCGCTTCAACTTTAAAGCTGATACAGCACTGTCAGGTTATCTGGACATGCAGCAGGTAGCAGCATAAATACTTCACAGATGTCAAACAGCTGTTACAATGTGGGTTATTTGAAATTAAAAAGAAAAAACATCAAAAAAACCATCAGCCTTCTGTCAAGCTGACAAGCAAGCATTACAGTGTGACAACTCACCTGCCTCTGTAACTAAAAACTTGCTGTTCTGCCCCAGTTCTGCAGTTTGAGCCCTCCGTGAACCAACTCAGTTATAAAACTGGCCAAAACCAGCAGCCTGTACTGCACTTTCCTCTTGACTGTATAAGCCACCACCACTTGGATCAATCTGAGCTTTTTAGGATGCACTTTGACTTTTATACATATTGAGTGAAGAACTGTATTTAATAGGTCTACCATGTTCTCCAGTAGCCTTTATTTCAGCTTAATTTCAGTAGGTTGCCACTGAAAAGCTAAAACTAGTTGGGAGGAAAATGTCACAGTAGATCACATCTGGTGCTTAGTAATGGAAATGCCCTAACCTTGCAGGAGAGGGAGTTTGTAGATACAGGACCCGTTTGCCACAGTTGCAACATCAGTTTGTGACCTTGGAAGAGTGACTCGGAATGCCAACCGGCAATTCCTCCTTGAAGACAACAGAGCACAGTGCTCTGCCTGAAAAACTGGGTTCTGCCTTCCCCTTCTGTTTTTTTGTGGTGTGTGCTGGAAACTTTCCAAGACCACTATGAAAGATAAACACTGGAAGAGAAGTCATTTAAAGGAAGCTTATCCCTTATTTTCCCCAGAAAAAGAGCAAGTAGCAGTACTTCAGTGGAAAGACTTCAATTGTTTATAGTATTAATTTACCGCTTGATGAAATGTCTCCTTGCTCTAGTTTCAGTGGAAGTTGTTCCGTTACTGTTCCTGTACCACAGAGAAAAATTCTCCCTTGCTCCCTGAGCTTTACCTTTCAATATACTAATACAACTGCCCCTAAAGCCTAAAAAATGCTTCGGTTGGGGGCTGGCATCTCTGAGGAAAATACCCCAGGTTGTACTGTACTAGTTTTGCCTATCCAGTGTTAACTTTTCCTAGTCCTTTCAAAATAAAGCCTTTAAGGAGCATAGGGTAAGAGGGGTTATGTGCAAAGAAGAAATAAACAGCGGTGCAAAGAATACCGTTCCTTTCCCTGAAGAACTTTATGGTGTTGTGGTACTGTGGAGGGATGAACCACCTGAAGCTTCGTTCATTCTTGTACTCCTGACAGTGACTTTGGGTTGGAAGAACTGACACTAAGAAAATGCACTGCTTTGGCTCCTGGAGGAATGGAGCTTTCTGTGTCTGTCCCTCTCTGAAAGAGCACAACTTGATTAAAGCTTTGCCTGGCTGGGAGCAATGTTTTGGTTTTTTTTAACATGAAATTTTAAACCTGTTTGGGGAACTAGTATCTGGAACAGTAACTTCTCTCATGTTCATGTTTCATTAATACTAAAGTCACATGTAAAATACATGTTTCTTTGCTCTTGTAAATACGTGCATGTTTCCAATTTGTTTTCCAACAAAGACTATGTCAGGTATGGAAACCTCATCTCTTCCTTTTGCCTGATTTTAAACGCAGAGCATAATTCTCTGAATATAGTTCAGGAAGCATTCCTGTCTGTTGCATGTAATGTTTAATTAAACTGTCTTTAAGAAACTCCATTGCTGAAGTACGAGTGGCTTCTCTCTGAAAGTTTTGCATTTGTTCTATGCTGTTTGGTTAAGTACATGCATCTCAGGTTGGTTTTGTACAAAGCGAGAATCAGTGAAAGGCAAGACACGGAGGGACATGGGCAACGCCTTAGTCACAGCACACCCTTTCCCCCCCTGTGAAGAACATTCCGAGGTATGAAATGTTTCCAAGGTGTGGTGAATAGCTACCCTAATTAGAAGAAGCATTTTCTGGCATTAAACCACCCGAACTCTGCCTACATGCAGCCCACTCCCACCCCAGCAGAGGCTGCTTTGTTACGAAAACTTTGCATCTTGCCTCTGCCATTCAAATTGTAGAACTTGAGTCAGCTCAAGGCCAATAGCAACTCTTCTGCTGCAGCTGGATGCTAACTATGGAATTTCACTTACATGCAAAATTATTTTATTGAAAGCTTATACAATAGTTTTGTAACACGTACATAAAAGCAGGACCAGATAATGAGGCGACAGGAAATAAGGTTATCTACAAAAATAAGTTCAGTAATGATAGACCAAATTATTTATTATACAGCACTTCTGAAGAAGGGACAATGGCTTCAACGAACAGCTCTCTTCTTTCTTCTCCTTTTGTTAAATGCTTTCTTACTTGTATTTTCTTGTTTCAGGTTGGCCTGTGGTCTGTGAGCAAACATTTGTATCAAAGAAATGGACCAAATAGTTTTATTTCAAAAGACCACAGGCTGATCATCCATAACAGGGCAACCATCCACCACACTCGGTGCAATGTTCAAACTTAGTTTCTAGGAAGCATACTGCACACAATGAGCGCAGGGATACAGCAACCAATCTCACTTCTCAGGAGATAAAACTTAAGGTTAGCTGTAGTGCAGCACATACAATCTGCAGCACCTCTAAGAAGCAGCTGATTCACATCCACTTTTATGCTCTCACTCCTTTTGGAACGATTAAAATTAGTCAGATGCCTGTACCTGTTTCATAGAGCCACAGGTCAGCCAGGGTGACTTGCCTCCTAGGACAGGAGCAAACTAGCCTAGATTTAAACTTCCTCACTCTCTGCTACCTTTGTAGTCCTCCCTTTGATCCATCAAGACCTTTCTCAGCCCTGCCAAAATTCAGTGCTTTGTGAAAACACTCCTTACGTACTTCCCTCCCAGTTTCACATGATTGTTACCTTGCTTTTGTTGGCAGCTCCTGTGGCTCCAGAATGATAACTTCCTCCTCTTCACTGTCGGACAGTACAATAGGTTCATCTAAACAAAGAAACCAACCACAAACCAGTGATCAGTTTTACAGCTTCTATAACTAATAAGTACAGCATTTTAAAAGAAACGTTCAGAGCAGCTAGAGTTTGATTTGGAGCCCCCCATATACTACAGAAATCAAGTTTTCTTTTGAAGAAAACAGAAGCGACCAGGTGAAGTGGAAGTAGCAAATGCATGTAACTCAAGTGAGAAGTGGCTGCAATGGTCCCCCTTTCTAAGGGCCTCTGTCACATTTTAATTGTAGACTGTTAATAAAGTGGTATAATAAACATATCTGGTATCAAGACAAATAAATACTTGCCCTTCTCAGCTTCCCTCAATGTACTTGTATCCTCAGTTTCCATTTTCTGAACTTCAAAAGCAGTAGCCTCACTTTCACCTTCCTCTTCCACTGCTTCTTCCCTCTCAGATTCTTCAAGGTCTCCCCAGGAGTTCTCTATTCCTTCTCCAATTTGGGCTGTTCCAGGAGTGTGCAATATTGGTTTGGCAAAACTGAATTTGTCAAGAAAACCCTTGGTGTCAGCTGGTAAACTCTTTGTACTCTTGAGAACAAACCAGCTGTTTTTTAAGCTGTACCTTTTTTCTCCCCAGGGGAGAACATCCTTAACAGGGAGCTGAAAGAAAGAGTACTTCCCCAGTTACTTCAACAATCAGTCACTTCACACCTAAGTTTTGCACTTTATGCTCGTTCTGCATAACTTAAGCATAAGTTATCCAAAAGCAGTCAGAACCCAAACCAGTTGGGTTTGGGTTGATACCTGCTCTGAAGGCTACCTAAGCCGTGAGGAAGCCTGTATGTGTGTTTAGCTTCTAGCAGTGCTAACACAGGGGAGGGGAAGCCTCGTTTTCCCCTGAATAATACAACAGAAAAGATACACTTCTGAAGGAGGGTCAGCTTTAGTGATGATTTCCTCTGCTTGTTCTTCCACGTTGTTGGTATCAACAGCAGCACTTTCCATTTTGAAGGTGGTGATCTTTTGGTTCGGTATAGATTCTGCAAAGCCAAACTTCCCACCTTCTTTCCTAGTCATTCAGTGACAAGACATTATTTCAGGATGTTTCACACTTGAAAATGCTTTCTCTTTTCAAGTTCAACTATACAAATATTTGCTATTTAAAAGAAGTGAAAACAATTTACTGTTCAAACTACAGGCTGACATCACTTTTCGGGTATTTTTAAGACATGTACTACTTCCCTTCCTTCCCAAAACACTCACCTAACTTTCCTGTCATTCTCCAAGGCTTTTTGAATTAGTTCTGTGATTTCCGCAACCTTAACAGCCGTTATTTTACTGCATCTCAAAACCTGTTTGTTATACATACAGCAACAGTTTATGATCGTGAAAGCAAGATGGTTTTAACTAAAACTGTAGAACATCAGAAAAGTCACAAATACTTAAAATATGTCATCTTAGTATGAGGGACTGGATATGCTACCAGTTGATGCAAAGGGTCAATAAAACAGCCTCCAGCTATTCATGAGAGTGCAGTCTGAATTAATTTAGACTCTCTCAGCCAAATCACAGGGGGAAAAGATGCTTATCTGACCAAACAGTATCTTTTTTCTGCGTCTTCTCTTCAAAATGTCACACAGTACTACGCTCTTCCACTAGGACTGAAAATATGTAACCTTTTCCAATTAAATCAGACAGGCAATTACTTTCTTAGCTTCCAAATGTCTAGGATATTTCAGTATCAAGATTACAACACAGGAACTAGTTTATATACAAGAGAAAGACTAGTCAAGGCAAAGATTTACCTGATCCTTTACCAGCATAATCCCTCCACTGGACTGGATGGTACAAATTTCACGATGTTTATTCATGGCAATTACAAGGAGGCCATCCATTACACGCTCCTCACGTTCACTTGGATCCACCACTAAATAGGTCCTAGAATCAAGTTTTTAAATATAAGGTGACAATAGAAGTTTAGGGTGAGTTACTACCCCTAAAACAATTTTAAAAAGGGATCAGTTTACATATTGTATTAGTAGTTATGGGTAAACTCCTCCTGTCCACCCCCAAAATTTTTCTGTCACCTGTTGAAAGCTGCTGGTTAGCTACAGTGTGAGGAACACAACAATCTCCCCCCATGGCATATCACTTCAGATAAAGTGTTTTATGAAATCGGCTTGTCAAGATATTTTTAGGACTCTTCTATGTTTAAAAAAAATTCTGCAGCACTGGCAATATGCCATTTCTGTCAAAAGACTTAAAACAATCTTACCCTTGCTGGAAGAAGGCGAAACTGACACAAATAGGCATGTGGTGGATACTTAGAGGGACGGGATCACGTTCCTCAGGAGTGAACTTTGAAAATAATTGACCCAGAAGACAATTATTTACGAAACAGATTTCATTGTAAAGTTACATACTGTACAAAGATATTTAAAGAAATAATTAAAAAAACCCACAAAGAAAAAAAGGCTAGCAAATGTTTAGTTATCTAAATGTTAAAAAAATTCTTTTTATTCTTCTTGTGCAGTTCTTACTGTTTACTACCTCACAGGTAAATATAGCATGTTCATCAGTCTTATGCTTAATTTGGTCAACATACTGTAAAATACTTATCTTTTACAACTAATATTCCCATAAACTGAGGTTAATAAAACTGTGTACTCAGCAGACTTCCTTACTGTCCTTTCACTTTTTGAATAGCAACACATCTATCCTAAAACTTAAGGATCTCAGGAGTTTATCTGCTTACACAAACATTTAATTCTCCCTTTTAGACAGGAAGAAACAGCTACCTGCGATGCCACAACATTTACTATGATCTGGTACAACTCACCACAGTCACTTCCTCTCCCTGCACAGACACATCTGGTCTGCGAAAATGACACAGAGCTACGATTCCTGCTATACTGGCAGCATCAATAATGTTACCATCGTGGTTTAACAGGTGCAAGTCCAGACGAATTTGCCAAACCTGAGAAAAAGCATACAGGACTGCTTGGTAATTTGTGACGTGATTCTACAGGAGTTGCTGTTTTTCAAAACAACTTCACTTTTTGAATGACAGAAAGAACCAGCAGATATTCTTCGGGTCTGTGCTTAAGAAGATGAAAGATATCTATGTTCCAAGATACCCAGTGTTCTGGACTTAATTACATCAAAACACATAACATTTCAGTACAGACTAAAATTTTATCCTGCAAAGAAATATTTGAGTGTGCAGGGTTCCAACTACTTCAGAAAGCCTATATAGGTACACAAGATAAAAATACCTGTAAAGACAGATGTGTGGGTCATTACATTAACCTAAAATCAGAATCTTTAGTTTCCAAAAGAAGATAGAGAAGACCTTAAAAACAGACTAGATGTAGCTTCAGTTTGAAACTAGTAGGTTTTCCTACCTTTTCACCAGCAACAACGCAGAGAGATTCAGTATCTATACATTTGGAATTTCTCAGGCATCGTTCTATTAGTCTGTTCAGTTTCACCAGTAACTCGGTTTGCCTATTCAAAGAAAATTATCCCAAATCGAGTACGATTACACCATATACTTATGCGTATCAAAACAGCGGCTCTTCTGGCATCCTCGTTCAGCCTTTTTCAAGAAAGCCACATACCTGCCAGGCTCAAAACCAGGTGCAGCCATTGGGGAAAGCTCAAGGTTAAAGAAAAGTATACCTTCCGTAGGCCGGTTTAGCTTGGGGGGTACAAGCTCACAGGAGACTTGCGCAAGAACCCTGCAAAGGTAAATAAACCCCTATGTTGTGGAATTTAGCAGGAAAAAACCTCCTCCACTAGAGATAAAATACATGCTTCGAAAAAGCACAGGTTTAGTCTTTTAGTTCGCATTTCTTACTCCTGAGAGTTTCTCATTCAGCACCTAGCATATGTTTTAGACTTTGGTCAACAACAAATGGAGGAGCTGGCGCATCCTCCTGCCTTTTAGGGTTAGAAATACAGATTGTAACACGGAAGAAGCTAACACTAAATGTTTACACCCACCAGTGTGTATATTCCACGTACAGAGAAGGGCCGTTGGCCCTGTAGAAGCAGGCAGGACGTAAGGCCCGCCACTGGCTGAGGTGATGGAAGGATGACGCTCACTCTGCCTTTTATAAGGTATTTATAATGTACCACGAGAACGACACACGCCCCCTCCCCCTGCCGCACCAGCCCCGGCGGGGGGAGGGGCGGTCCCCAGGGACACCCCACCCCCCCCGGGCCCGCTGCCCCACACTCACCTGGTCTTGCCCAGCTCCACGATGCAGCAGCCGCGGTCGGCGCCGAAGGAGACGCGGACGTTCCGGTAGTCATAGCACTGCCGCCCGTCCAGCCGCTGCGGGCCCACACACACCGCGTCAGCGCCGCCCCGGGGCCACCGGCAGCAGCGGAGCGGGGCGCCGCGCCGGCCCAGGGAGGGGAGGGGGGGGCACCGGGGAAAGGGGCGCCGGGGGTGGGGGGGTCGCACCTTCCGCTCCTCGATGGCGCGCAGCAGGAAGCGCCGCTCGCAGTTGGAGAGCGGCGTCGCCTTCATGGCGGGGCGGGATGAAGGGGAAGAGGCGCGCGCGCTCCGCGTCATCACCGCCGCGCGCCGGCGCCCCGTTCCCGCCGCCGGCCCCGCCCACGCGCCGCCCCCTCCTTACGCCCGGCCCTGAGGTAAAGCCGCCCCCGGCCGCCCCTCAGCCGGCACCTGGCGTCCCTGCCGCCCCGCTACGGGCACGTGGGCCGGCCTCACGGTGGGTACAGCTTCGGTACAACTGAAACCACTGTTTGGAGGCCGGCTGCGTGCTATGGGGCTGTTACAGCAGTCACCCCCTTCACACACACACACCCTCTACCCCACCCACCCCCCCGGCGCCTTCAGCGGCCGAAGGGACAGGGGCCGAGCAGGCTTCTGCTGGCCGCCGGGAAAACCCATGTAGAAATCCAAACACGCGTCCCAGGTCTCAGGCTCTCCCAGCGGTGAGACTGCTGTAGGGCCCAGCCTCCGGGAGCGGCCGTGGTGGTCACGGTGGTTAACGCTGCAGAAAAAACGCAGCCAAAGCTTCAGATTTGCCAGAACCGCCTTCCCTCTTACCCTGGAGTATCACCTGTAAGTAAAAATTCCAGGCCTTTACAAGTGGCTTTTATGCTCTATTCGAGTTGAAATGAGAAAGCCCATTACTGCATCTTCCCACCAGTGTTCAACCCCAGACACCGACTTTTCTCACCCAAAATTGCGGAAATATCTCAGCTATACTGTCTTTTTTTAAACCTTGGTAACATGCTGAAATTCTAGTGCAAACTAAAAAGTGAGTCACGTTTCAGAAACTTCAGGTTTGTGAGAGTGAGGACAACTGCTGTCTTGACTTTTCTGTGCTGGTTTTACATTTTCCCATAAGGATAAGTTAATACCATCACAAATACTCAGTGTAAAAGACTATTGAAGAGATTACAAAAAGACCATCTTTCTTTAGGAATAAAAATAAGCATATAATTTTTCCAAACAGCACTACTTGTGAAGGGACAGGAGAAAAATGAGGTAACACTTGCAACTTTTTCTCTAGACACAGATAAAGCAACATTTGGCATAAAGCACTTTCTCATTGCAGCTGTGTGGTTGACTGCGTGTTTTCCTTGGGGTTTAACTGGCAGCATTTAGGCAGAAATTCTGACTGGTTTTACTTTTTTTTTATTATTTAAATTCAGTAATAATACTCATTAGTAAAGGCTTGGGGCTGAATTCTGAACTTTTTGTTTACTATCAACAGCCTTGGAAAGGGTTTGTGTTGTTTGTAGAAGTCTTCTAAACTGTGTTATTCTCCATCAATTACAAAAAGTCAGCTGGGGCATATGCTGAGATTTATGCTTGGGGCTAGAGGGGGGAAAATTCCGGCTCTCCCAGTGAACCATCATGTGCCTCGATCTGTCAGGCTGGTGGCAAAGCGCCCTTTGGCATCACTCCTCCTGACAGAAGTGAGTGACTGAGTGTTTGGGCTGGTGAGGAGCTGCAGTCTTGTTGCGTAGCAAATCACAGCAATAGCTTTTTTGCCAGAGAAATTTTGTAACAGCTTCGATGAAACAGTATTTTCAAAGGAATCACACTTTTTTTACATTAAACCAGAACATCCAACAAGATTGTCAGGCTTTTGCATTAGGCTTTCTTGTACATGTTCTGCCAGAAACATTTACTGAAGCACTAATTAATACCTTTATTGCCTGGAAGGCAGGTATGGTGGCTTTTTGTTGCTGATGTTGCTCCTGTTCAAGAGTAGTACACGCAGAGGTTGATGGTGAACTTCAGGAGGAAGTGGATGTGATTCCAGGGGAACCAAGTTGGGGGGGGGTGTGTGGTGTGGTGTGGGGCTGGAAATCCGCTACATCCTTTGACTCGCGCCATCTTCTTTGCACAAAGTCTACTTTGCAGATTTTGTGCATGCACACGTGCTAGGAAGGGTAAAGAATTTCATGTACAAATTAAAAAGGCATAAAATCATAGCACCTGAAATCTGAAGCAGACTACATGGAAAATAAGGTCAATATAAATAGATAATGAAATGGAAGTTGAACAATTACTACATTTCTGTACAAAGGTAGTTACAATTGTAATCAAGTAATAGAAATTGATAGTCTGGGTGTTTGAAACCAGAAAGAAAAGGCATGAGTGTTTTACACTGCAGAGTGAATAAATGCATGAATAAATCACAGGCACTTACGCTAAAGCAGGAATTGTCAGAAAGAAGAGCCAAATGATCTATTGTGCCCACATAGAAGCATTTCTTCATTTTAGATGAATGCTCTGTAGCCTGAAATGCCTGAATTGGATTACCTTACCCAACTGAGCCATGAGGGAAAATCACATTTGAGGACTGAAGAAAAAAACAAACTGCATCAGAATCTCAGCATCTTGACAGCAAGCTTCCAGCAATCACATTTTATGGTCTAATAAAAATAAATAAAAAATTGATCTTCTCTTTCTATGGTAGCCTTAACTGTGATGTGCCTTTGCTGGTTAGCTGCAAGTCCTGCCCTCCAGAGCCTCCAGTATACACATTTACACATGTACACACAACATGATGTATGTGGTACTTCAGCTTATGAGGTTATTTGGGAAAAAATGCTCCACATAGATGTAATAATATCTTTTATAATTTGTTTTTATGAGAGCCTCTGAGGCTTTGAAACAGATAACAGTTCCACGCAGGTGGGAGGATAAGTAATCATTGCAAGCAATGCAGCTGGCAGAAATAAAGCATGAACAGTACAGTTTGCGTACCAGCTTGATGCAGTGAGGTGTGGGGTATTCTGGCCCCGGTCCAGAGAAGCACTTTAAACAGGCTTTTTATCTGAAGTGCAGTTATAAGCACATTTGTCCCTTACTTATTAGAAGGAAGGTGTCACAGCTTGCAATGCTAAAATTTAGGAAAGCTGTTGCCTAATATGTATGCTAAAGTAATTTTATTCCAAAAAAGGGACTTGGAACCATCATCACAACATCCAAATACCATCTTAAAGCAAGTTGGTAATAACTTCTGCTTCATCTACTCGCTGGATGTCTGTTCGATCATCTTTCATTGGCTAGATTTCTGAGTAAACTCTAAAATAGTCTTGCTTTTTCCACCCATACTTAGCCTTCACATAATCTCTTGGGTTTTGTTACCGTTGTGAAAGAAGCTTTTTGCACCAAAGAGTCCTACCAGAAGTTCTGATCTTGTAGACAGTGCTGCATCCAGAACTTCCCAGCTCCCAGCAATCCTTTTGGGGAAGTGAGAAGTATTTGCAAGGCTGGATTCTAGACAAGCAACAAAGCTGGGGGACTATTTCACTCTATAATAGTCTTCCAAAGAGCTACTGAAATGGCCAAAGTGCTGTCCTGCCACATGTGAGTGCGATTAATTAATGTGCAGCTTTGAGTCTCAGCACAATAGCTAAAGGCTGAGAGGTCAGCTGTCTCCACATCCTACAATATCTCTGTTTCCACACAAACTGTGTTCATGATTTTTATTGATTCAAGTGAAAACAGTTGCTGGGTTAAGCTTCATGTTAAGCCAACATTGTTACAGCTAGAGTTGAAGGCTCTAAACATGCAAACCCAACATCTAGATTTAGGTTTTAGTGTTGCTTAAGATTTTCAGGCCTTTTAGAAGCATCTTCAAATTCCCTTAAAAAGTAACAAATGTTCATGTTAAAATAGAAACTCTAGATTGCTTTCATGGAGAGTAGGCAGAAATAAGTCAAAATTGTTGGGGGAAAAAAAACCCAAAAATTTTCTCATATCCTAGTCTTAAATATTACTTGGCAGACAGGTTAAATACTGGCTTGATACAAGAACACAGGAGCGTGAAACTGAAGTGAATATTAATTTGGCAACTTGGTTTTCTCTACAGAAAAAGAAGACAGAAAATGTTTACTGGTACCACATATGTGTGATCTCATTCCACGTGTTAATACTCGTACAACGCAAAGGAAATCCAGACTACTGAAAAGCTTCTAAGGTCACATTTGATCTGTAAGAGACGATAGCACATGTAATAAACTTGGGGGATAATTTTCTCTTTTGAAATGTGGATTATTTTGAATAATTCAGTTCAGTGTTGTGCCACTCTTCTCACAGTCCACAGTTCTATTAGCCTTGAATGCCTGATCACACTGCTGCTGGTATACTGGTGGAAAAAGTATCTACGGATTGCTCAGGTAACGTGATCTGGATTTCTGGTGCCTGTGAATTGAATCTGCCCAGCTTTGCAGCACTAACAAACCAGTACTATCCCCATTCCCAGATTCTCCAAAGTGCCATCGTGACTCAGCGATAACTGAATGAACACGTGTGTTCAGTTACAAACAGGCAAGGAAAATCTGACTGCACGTGCAGCATCGCCCACCGTAACCATGTTAGAACAGTGCATCTTGATGCAATTACAGGAAAGATGGTATCAGCCCCAGGATAATTGGGATAAATAATAAATGATCCAGTTAAACCATTAAATCAGAACAGCTCTTTTCAGTTATTTCTCCTGCTTATTCAGCTTCTACGTATCTGTTATAAACCAGAAATTAATCTTGACCGCCTGGTTACTTGAAACATTGAAAGTCATAATCTTTTCCAAGCAAGTCTTTTTGTTGTTCTGAATGGCAAACCTCTTTTGAGACTAATAACTCTTGATACAGAAAAGTTTCTTTTAAATCAGGAGGTACATTTTAGAAAATTTATGCATATGCCTCTTCTGAGTAATCCTGTTGCCACTGCTCCATAGAGCCTGACTGCTTCTTTATATGAGGAGTAAGGACCTGGAGGAATTCTAGCATACCTGCTTATTCAGATTGTTACACTTTCCTGCTCAGACTATAAGAAACAGCCTGCACCATTTAGTTATAGGATTAAGCAAAACATTTTAATAGTAAAAGAAGATCAACTATTTCTCTTCCATACAGCTTCAAGAAATTTCAGAAATCTGTTTTGGTCATAAAACCCACAAATCCCCCCCAAAGCAACGTATCTTTTTTTGATTCAGCTGATTTTAAATACAATTTCACATTTACAGTTGTATCTTAAAATGCAGTCATTTTTAAAGGTTAAAAGCATGGTTTGGAAGGACCCCCTGTCGTGTACAACAGCCGCTCACAAGGCATTGTATCACCAGTGTCTCCTGCACCACAGCAGACTGTCTTTCATGGAGCTTCTGATAATATTCTGTGCGTATCAAATGCAAGCGTTAATCTTGCCCTGTTTCCCAAAGATCCTAACTTTTAATTCCTTGCAAAGAAATGCTGATAAGAAAACTGTGTTTTGAGTAGTTTAATTCCTCGCTAATGACACAAGCGAAATGGAAAAGTGCTAGTTATTGCGCCTGAGAGAATACAGAGCTGGGATGTGTGAGCACCAGAGAATCATGGATGCTGGCCTTTTCTTTTTCCACCAGATAATGCTTTCTGCAGTATTGATGAGGATGTCAGAATGAAGTTTTGCTACTTCAAGAAAAGGTGAACGATCATTTTCCTGAATTGCTTCAAGTTGGTTTATTGAGCACTATTACAAAGTATTATTCTAGAGGTGCAATAAGGATAGATTCAGTGTAAAATGGTAACTCAATACATAGCTATCTCCTTAGCTCACACTTGCGTGATGCTATAGTTACGTTAAGAATGTGGGAGGCTTTGTGTAGTAGTATGCATTTTTTTGGGTGTATTTCTTCAGGAAGTAACACACTTTCTATGGCACTGACAAAACTTGCGATATATGCAGCAGTGCTTATGTTCACTCTGTGAAATTTCAGTTCTGATGTTTAGAAATCCATTGAGGCATTGGGGATGTGACTGGAGCCAAGATGAATCCTGTGGGCAAGCAGACAGGTGCTACCCAAAAGGTGCAAGTCCAAGCTGACATTCCTCCACCACCTTTGCCTGCTCTGCTGCAGCCTCAGTGCACTAGTGGTCTTTGAGGAGTAGGGAGAAGCAGAGGCAGCTGAGATGCAATAGTTTGAGACTGTGAAATATGTCTGGTTGTTGGGATTTTTGCACTGAGCAGTTTCTGAAAGTGGGTGCAGGAGCCACCAGGTCATGCCAGGTCTAACCCTGGTGCATCCCTCAGTTCTAAGGGCAGTGTCTCTGTTACCTGACCAACAGCTGGGTGTTAGCCATACAGTACCATGACGGGCATCTGGTATTTTTAAAGTATGTTTTTTCATCGCCTTCAAAGCAAAAGTCATGGCAGGTCCATCACAATTATATCATTCACCGAAATCTGAGTCAAGTGGTTAAAAAATCTAACTTCTCTATTCCTGTGGCAATATCTGACAGGTGTTTTCACTCCTGGCCAAGGGGATGGTTCTCAAATGTCTTCAAGGAGAGAGACATTTCCTGATAACCCATAAAGTTGAGAGCTGGCTGGCCTGTGCTGGTGAACGCATGTGAAATGCAGGGTGGGGAGGCAGGGCGGATGGGTGCTGCCTGCGTGCCGCTGTGAGGGGCATTTCACTTGGGATGGCAGGCTCCGTTCCCAGGCGAGTCCCCCCAGCGAGCTTCCCTTGGTGGTGACGGGAGCTCTCGGAGCACCGTTCCTGTACCAGGGAGCCCATGCCCAGGCAGCCCGGCCGACGCGCCCCAGCTCCGGCCGCGGGCCCAGAAGCGGCCGCCACGGTGCCCTCGGCCCCACCGCCCCGCTGCCCAGCCCGGGCAGGGAGGTGCCGCAGAGGCGGGGGCTGCAGGCAGCATCGGCTCGGCGGCCGGCCGGCCGCAGCCCCTCCGCCCGGTGCCCCTTTCCGCCCGCCGGCCGCCCTGCCGCAGGGGAGGAGGCTCGGGGCGGCGAGAGGAGCGGCGGCTGGGCCGGCACCTGCACCAAGCGGTCCGCGGGGAGCCGATCCGAGCCGCGGACGGCATGGAGTGGGAGCTCAACCTGCTACTCTACCTGGCGCTCTTCCTGCTGCTGCTGCTGCTACTGCTGCTGCTGCTCTGCCTGCTCCTCCGGCAGCTGCGGGGCTCGGCGGGCAGCGCCCCCGGCGCCCCCCCGCGCCGCCGCCCGCCGCCGCGGCAGCCCTGGGGTGCGTGCCGGGAGCTGTGAGCCCCCCCCGCCGCCGCCGCCCCGGGGCGCCCCGCAGGTGAGTCCGCCGCTTCTCCAGGCAGCCAGAGGCAGGGAGGGACAAGGGGGGCCGCTCCCGGGGGCCGCCGCCGCTTCTCCGCGTCCCCTGGGAAGGCACCGGCCGGCTTCGCGGCTCCGGCAGCTTTGCCTCGCCGGAGCGCTCGCCCCCGCCCGCCCCCGGTCCCCACTCGCTCTGGGGCAGCTACATGTACCACGCAAAATTCAGGGGAAATTTGAGGGTGGGCTTGCCCTGCAGCTTTTACTCAGTAACAAAGTGTGACCAAACTCTCCTCGGGCCCTCTTTGCGGAAGAGGTTATGTTGGTTTTACTTCGGCGTACAGTGATCTGAATTTGGCCCGATTAGAGTATTTTTAAATTTAGCGTTTTCCAGCGCAGAAGACACCTTTTTAAATTACTTTTTTTTTTTTTTTTTTTTTTTTTTTTTTTTTTTTTTTAACTTTAACCACATCTAACAGTTTTCCTCCTTTTACTCCACAGGCGTTATTCCCTCATATGGCTAAGATGCTAAGTAGGCATCACTCCCCATAGGTGAGGACAGACCTGGCAACATCCCACAGCTGCCCTCTCCCCATCCCTGATATCCCCAGGCACTGCTCTGGCCCCAGACCCGCAGCTGCTGTTCCCCAGGCACTGCCTGGGCCAGAGCCCTGGGGCACAGGGCACTTTCCTGCCGACTGCCCCCCCCCTGTGCTGGGCATTGGGAGGGGCACAGAGGTAGTGACTCGGCCACTGCGCCTTTAGGAAACTCGTGCTTGAGGCACGACCTTTAGTTGTTCTCTCACAGCATCATTTTTGATAGCTCTCTTGTACCATAGTGGTTTGCAGAGAGAGAGCTGAAGCGAGTGGGAGCTCTGTCGTGTACGACCTGCACCCTGACACAAGTTTTGATCCAGGCATTTATTTACAAGAGCCTCTCACCATTTGCACGTTTATCAGTGCAAAAATCTGAGAGGAGGATTTGGGAATGACTTTTGATGGTTGGAATGGCATGTAGATACCTGCTGGGTCTGTGAGGCAAACTGCTCAGTAATGCACTGCGTTGGGCTTGAGGTTACTGAGCCATCGGGGTGGCAGCTAGCAGTCACCACAGTGAAGCAAGAAGATGAAGCTCTCAAGTGAGTTTCTGCACCGTGGCAAAGGGTGGACACAGATTTGTCCTTACAGGAAGGACACATGGAGAAGTTCAGGGCAGGTGCTAACAGCTGTGCAGTAAGCATGGCAAAAGGAAAATATGTTAGAAGTACTATAGAGCTGGTGTTCTTTTTTAAATGCATGGGGTTTAGGGGTTCTTTTTTAGGTCCCATTAGATGACAGCTGTTGGGGGCGGTCTGGCTGTGGAACAGCAGGCAGCTGGGTCTCCAGCGTTGCCATGGGCTGAATTTTACAGGGCAGAATGCTGCTAATTCAAATAAGTGCCTCTCGGTACACAGCCTGCCTTATTCACACCTGCTGAGCACTTTTCTGTTGCAAGGCAATATGCTATGATGACGGGGCCAGTGTTAGAGGCCGCAGCGCACATATGATATTCGGGCTCCCCAGCCCTTGCTGCAGTGAATCTGAGCCCTCTTCTCCTTCTGCTCACTGCTGGGCAACTTGGCATGGGGGCAAGAGTCTCTCAAGGGTGCAGGTGTAATGTTAAAAGCAAGTGGGAGAGGCCTTCCTCCAGAGGGTGTTGGCATTGCTCTGGCTCTTCTTCCATCTGGCTGGCCCTGGCTTTTCATTGCAAGCTTTTGAAATGATTGCACGCTCTGTGATTTATGTCAGTCTCTTATCTGCGTCATTATAGACCCCATCATCTCCTATACAGACTGTCCCCACAAGCAGTTCTGCTTGCCAGGGACTTTGTGAGACAAAGGACATTTTATCTCGGCTACTAGTATGGGAGGCTTGGAGCTGATGCCATCTTGCCTCACACACTTCAGGCTGCAAGGATTCGCTGTCTGTAGCTGGCTGGTAGGAGCTTATGAAGTCAGGACTGTGGCTTCCACTGTCCATGGCAGCCTTTCTCTGGTTCTTGGACCCTGGTGCCTTAACTAAGCCACACAGGCAGGGACAGCAGCGCTCACCATTGCCCAGCATCCTCCTGCACCAGGAGGATTTCAGCGCACAGGGTGACAGGGACAAATTAAGCTCCATTGAAGGAAACTATATCTGTGAAATTCCCAGAGTGGGTGCATGGGCGAGGGCCAGAGCCTCAATCCTCTCTAGTCCTGCCATGCCTCCTCCTAGTGCCTGGTGCCCTTCTGCACTCTTGGGTAGCTTTTCCAAAGTCATGGGAAAATGATGAGAAAACAGTATTGTATGTGTTTTCCTGCCTGTGACCAGTCAACCTCCTATCTGTACGGCTTTCTTGTTCTTCCTCTGTGAAAGTGGTGGGAATGACTTTGGCTTCATGTCAGTGATTAGAAATGGGTGGCTAATGGTTTTACTCAATCCATATAAGTAGCCATAAAACTATATAGCATATTCTGCATGAGCACAGAGATTACCTTTATACCCAGCTGACTTTGCAGATAAGCAGCCCTGAAGTATTTCACATCATGCAAATGGTTGGGGTACTTTTAATAACTTGATTTTCAGAAGCACTTCATACTTACTGTATTGCATAGAGTAGCGAGAATCTGATTTTTGTAATGACTCTGACTGACAATGCACAGGCTGAGTTACCTTTATTTGGAAAATGGAAACTAATAGATGATTTCCCTCTGGCATATATGCCTTGTACAGCAACACAGTGAATAAAAGAGTTTGGGGGCATTACCTCAGTTAAAGATTTGGAAGTCAGAGGATTATCAGCTCTTTGTCTTGTTTCGTTATTAGCACTGCATCTCAAATGTCCTAATTTCACAAATACCTGCAGTGTGGGAATAAATACTTCAAACTTCCCATGCAAGTAAGATGAACGCTCCTTGTAAGTAATCTCCATGTTTCAATGCTGTCACCTGCAGCGTAATTTGGAAGGACAAGCAGGGAAGCTGGCATCACACACACAAGTGGCATCAAACATCTGCATGATTCAAATGGATTTCCATTTCTGGATTTTAGGGTACAGCTGTGGAGGCAACACCTTCCCCTCTGGTGTCACAGGGCAGAAAGGTGAATAGAGGCCAAGATCTTCTGTGCGGGTGTTGTATCTGGCTGTTTTTCAAAATGAAGACTGATGCTGCTGATAGCCCCTTGTCCTTTTGCTCAGAGAGGACGGTAGGCCACCTCTTGTGCAAAGAGTGCCTGTCCCACTGTCCAGAGCTCTTCTGGGAAGCTTCTAAATTCCTGGTGTCCAACTTCACAACAAAGGACATGCATCATTTTGTTTAATCAGTGGGGAGAGTCAGAAGTAAGTGAAAGGCTCTAAAAGATTAGCCAGATGAATCATCTTGGGAAGACAAGATAAACAGATAAACTGCAGGGCCAGGGCGAGAGAAATACAAGATGTGATCATTAGTAGTAAATTAATCCTGAGTTTGCAAAGCAACAAAAGTGTCTTATGTGTTGCTGAGCTGCATAGGCATAGGTATCCGTGTCTTAGGAGGGGGTAAGGTCTCCTTTGTGTTCAGCCCTAAGGTGCTGGGTGCTGTCAGTTTCTTTACTTCATTTACACTTCATTACTAGGCCGTTGTTGATAGCCAGAGGGAATTCAGATAAAAGCAATGAAAAGCCCTTGGGGAATTCAGAAGGAAGGAATAAAATAGTTAAAAATGTATGCTTTTGTTAGCTGGCAGCTATAGGGGAACAGTCATCTGCAAATACTTGAAATATAAAACACGAGGAAGCAGATGACTTATTTAGCATAGTCTGTAACTAGGCATAACAACACAGGTACAGATAGGTACTAGTAAAACTAAGAGCAGGAGAGAATAGTTGATGAGAAGTCAAGAAATAATCTCCCAAGGAAAACACACAAAATTCAATGTTTGTGTGTTGAAAACTAAACAGTGCACAAGAGGGAATAAAGCTGTGCTTTTATGTAGAGGCATTGACTATGTAATCACCTTTTTCCCCATCTCTATATTGAAAGACACAAAGGCTCAGTGGACCAAAATAATTTCCTGTGAGGCCTGAAGATTTATGCCAGAAATGTCCTACTTTGGGCATTTGCAAATACTCTAAAACAAGTACAAAAAGCTATTTCTTTTTCTGACAGTTAATATGGTATGAGTACTTTCACAGTGACATGTGGTGTAGCTCTACTCATAGGCACAGCTGTGCCAGACCTGCTCAGTAGCTTTAATTCCTTGGCATTCCCAAGAAACTCTTTATTCTTTTGCTTCTCTTCAAATATTGTTGCATCTCTCAAATTTTACTTTGAAAATCTGCTTCTGTGGAGGGCTATCAAAACTCACCCAGTCATTTAAGACCTGTTTTGAGGTGTCTTGGTGGGACTTCAGCCAAACAGGTTTTCTGTTCAGGCGTACCGGCATGCCTGTGCTGAGCCACCCACTCCTGCGGCTTGTGTCACGCTCAGAAGACCCAGTGCTGGTTTGAGAGTCCTGGCTCCTGGACTTCGGTGGGTGGGCACAAATCTGTTTCCATTTTCAGAAATCTCTCTAGATCCCACGATGCAAGGAAGAAGTTTGAAAGGGAAGAAGGTAATCAGTAAAGGTCTTGTGGTTGTATCTTACTCCTTGTGCAGAAAATACCTGATTTTTTGTGGGTTTTTTTTCAGATAGCTGGAAAGGACTCTGAATGCACAAAGCTTTCAGTACAGAATATGATGCTTCATCTGATTAGGGCTTACAGAAGAAATTTTTTGTTTGTTTGTTAAATTCATATTTTACCTTCCCTCATGATAATGACTAGTTTTAGAAAATTTAGAAAATGTCACTTACAAAAATGGAAGTATGATTCAGTTCTATGAGAGACCTAGACAATTATTAGAGGAATTGTGTAAGAACAGCCTCACAAATCCAAATGTTATATATTTTCAGTGTGCCTTTTAGTGAAATTCAGCAGCATATGCTTCAGTTGACTTCCCTCGGAAAATGCATTTACTTTATTTTTTTTTCAGAAAAATTACTTCTTTAGAACAGAGCTTGTCAATAGAAACGGTCTTAAAATTATTCCATTTTTTATGTTTTTTTTTTTTATTGATCTAGGATAAAATACATGTCTTCAGTCTGCTTAGTTTATTATTTCTGTCTTCATGGGTGTTTTTTAGAAAATAATTTGGTACTCTTTTTCTGAACCTGCCTTGACAGAAAGAGCACTCTGCAAAAAGGGTTAAAAGACCAAGTCCCTGCTTGCTGAAGATATCAGATGATAGAGAAAAACAAATTACTTTTCATATCAGTCTTTGTACGCAAGGCTTTACTTAATCTCTATGTTAGTAAGTGGCACTTCTGCTCTTCCAAAAAGATTCAGTATAATGTTTTCAATATCCTTAAATGCTGAATTGACTGTGAGTCTGCTGTGATCACCAAGGTGTACTCACACCTATTTAACACCTGTGTGTACTAGCATGCATCTCCTGCTGAACACTAAATCTGCTTTCTTTGCTGTATTATTTTCCTTGTGCTTACATTTTCTCCAAGCGGTTAGTGAAATACCTCCTAACACAGCCTCTCTCTCCAGACTGTTGCAATGGGTTGACCACAAGCTTGGGGTGTTCCTGTGTCAGTGAGGGATGCTCTGTTTAAGATAAATGGACATAGAGTAAAAAGTACTCAGTTGCCTGTCTGTGATTTCATTTTCAATAGCGCAGCCAGGAGACAAAAGAAGAATTGGAAAGGTTGTTAAAAGATGACAACAGCAAACATGAGGACTTGTTTCATTGCTTGTCTCCCACAACCTGCCTGATGCTTTGGACTGGTCTCATCCAAGAGTCTTTTTCTCATCTTTAGATTTTCATGACCCCAGACCGCGTGTGACCTGGGACATGAGTCTCCCCTGTTCATACTGGAGCCCTGTATGTGCTGAAATGGCATGAACACCTGAACTGGGGTGAAAGATGCGTTCCATGTGAGCTGTACCTGCTGTGCTGGGAGGCTGCTTTCTTCTAGTACCTCTGCAGTCATGCAAAGGCTGCTTAATGATCTTCCCAGGGTGTAGGCACTCTGCCAAGCCACAGCAACTAAAAGCAATGAACCTTATTTTGGTTTGTTAAACAGCAATTGAGTTAGTGTAAGGCAGTGGTGGAGGCTGAATCCAAGGAAAACTCTAGCTAAGGTGAGATGTTTCTGTTACACTCTGAAATAGCTATTTTTCATTTTGAACTTAGGTTTCCTTATGTTTTCCTTCCAAGTGAAGTGAGCCCTCACATGCCTGGGTATCCTTCATACAGATTGATGTTACTGTGAGATATTTCTTTATCAGTGTTATCAAGATATCAGAATTTAATAATCAATGTGCCTGATAATATAGTACAAATCCTAATTTTACAGTTGGTGTAGTACTAATATTTGTAGAAAATTTAAAAATGTATCAGCTATATCAAAAATGTTGCACAAAGTAATCCATAACACACAATACACCAAGATTAAAAAAACCCACCACAAATATAATGCTAAAAATTAATTCCATGGCTTGGCTGCAATATCTATGTATTGACCTAAGAAGCACAGAATGACCTAGAGATTTTTACTTGATCTCTTTACCCTATAAAGTAGCTGTTGAAAAAAAGTATCCATTGCTTCTGACCTTAATACTCTCCCCTTGTAATAGTATTCTCGGTACCCAGTTAATGATTCAAAAAAGCCAGTTGGATTGTCTAAGCGATTTTGTAGCAGCTGATGTGAAACAAGTGATTATTAGAAAGATCATGATGGATGTAAACTTAAAACCAGACCTGGAGCCTGCACATGCATGCTGCTGTTTCTCCGGCATGTGATTAGCAGGAGAGACTTTCAGCAATACTGGGACAGGAGGTGAAAAGGAGTCATAGAGAATTGTTTTCCTAAAGCTCAGTGGAGTCTGTAAGCTGCACTGTAGCTGGTCATTTGCACATGCCTTATTAAAATTTATACTGCATTAAGGAGACTGTCAAGAGGCAACTCTTTGTCTTAAGGAATGATAATGAAGTTTTCAGAGGTATCTGTTCTTTCGCAAAAGATCGTCTGTCTTTGGAGAACAGGTTTTGCTGGAGCCTTGATTGATTGCTGAAGACAAGTTTAGCTATTCTGCTTAGTGAGAAAGGATCCTTGGCGTATACTTTTCCTCTTTTGTTTTCTCTTTCTTTGGGGTGATTGATGAACTCAAACCGGTCCTTTCTACATGACATGAATGCCATGTAACATCAGCTGTGTGGTGAAAACTTGACATTCCCATGCTGGAATTGATAAAAGCCTTCCAAAACCCAGCTCAGACCTTCATATTATGGCAGTGTCACTGGCTTGCAGACTCTTTGACATAGCCCAGGGCTGCCTTTGTGAGACCTGTGGGATGCAGCCAGCCAGATAGAGCCATGTGGGGAGTGGGTGGTGGGCAGCAGGACAAAGCACAGATGTGGCCATTAGAGACAGGAGCTGGCTTGTTTACTTGCAGGGGAGGGTAGGAACAGAGAGGTTAAGAGGAGTGGGACAGGCACCTGTGTGGGTTTCCTGGGAGAAAGGTGAGGCATGGGGAGGGGTGTTCTAGGTCTTGCCTGCTGACCTGGGCAGTACTAATGCCCTCTGTAGCACCTTGGTAGGTGTTAAGAGAGGCAGGGAGATGGACTGGCTCAGAGCAGTGGCGATGAAGGAAAGCAGATGTTATGTATGTGTATTTTGCCATACTTGGTTTCTTTTGTGTAGGAAAGAGCAGAGGTCCTGTATCGTGAAGTACCTCTATGGAGGGGAGTTGTGCTTGTGAGTTTTTTTTTTTTTCTTCTTCAGCCAAATACTACCCAGGAAAACAGTGAGATTTTACAAAACAATAAATAATGAGACCTCTCATGCTTTTCAAATCTGGGCACAAGATAGACCCTGGGGCTGCACAGGAGACTTGCTGCCTTCATCTTCACCTCTGGACCCTCAAAGAGGAATCAGCCACCCCATGCCAGGAATGGGAAGGCAAGCCTTTAACACCCCTGTATCTAGCAGGGGGGCCCTAAGCTAGCACATGGGGAGATATGGAGAGGTCTGTTAACACACTCGCAGCACTTCTGTAGGGGTTTCGGTGTTTGCACAGAGTTTTTTCTGTCTGCAAGTACAGCTTAGCATCCTCTTGCTGGAGAGAGGTGTGGCCCTCCTCAGGGTGAGGTGCCCTCTTTTACTCTAAAACTGGGGGGGAAAGAGATTGTATCTTTATGGTCTTTTCGTAAACCCTTAATGAAATTATCTCTTCAAGAGTGACTTATGGTAATTTGTCAGTAGTTGAAGTGATGTAAGCCACTTTTGTGTTAAAATGCACAGTTTGGTTAAAATAGAAGTATTCCAATTCTGTAACTGATTTACTGAAGTCTGCTTTAAGTGACCTGTCTGTGCCTGTTGCCCTGATTCAAATATGGAATCTCTGGAGATTCTTCAGCTGTCTTAAGATTATGGATGTTTAGCAGAGGAATCGGAGGTCTGCAATACATTATTGCGCAAAGAATAAGCGTAGAGGAAAAGGTGATTCATCACTGCTCTACACTAGCCCTGTATTCACATAACACACTCAAACTTGGCTGAACTCAATCACCTTACACATGGCTAAAAAAGCCAGGAGGAAAATGTGCTGCACCTGGTCCGTGTGCACACTGCTCATCCTCTCCTAGCTTCTGTGTTTGGCAAAACCCCACTACCCTTATTCTTCATATGGGAAAACTGATGCATAAACTGGCTCTAAGCATGCAGGAACAGTTAGTGGCAGGGATGCAACGCAAGGTTCTGGTGGTGATCACCAGTGGGGAGCTCATGTGCCTCCCAGAACCTGAGTATGGGCTGAGGTGTCCCACCTGCCTTGAGCTCCTTGGTGGCTGAAGCCAAAATTTTGGGTCCCTGGAACAGAATCCAAATGCGCTTAGCTATACCTACATGTGCTGTTACCTGCTGCTTAAATGCTGCTCAGAAACCCAAAAGGCTGCCAGAAAGTGTGTTACAAAGGCAGGTGAATAAAGCTTGCAATTTGGCCTTCAGGCAAAACGCAGCACTTGTCCTGCTACTGTGTGAAAGGCAGGTGAAACTGCTTAGGGGGAAAGTTTGTTCTGCCATGTGGCTGGCTGGTTACTAGGAGATGCATTGTGGAAACTTGCTTAATGAACCCACGGAAGTCATCCCCCCCTCACTTTGATAGCAAGTTGGTGGCTTTTACTGGTAGCTTTAAGCCCCCAAATGAATTTCCTTTTCAGTCTCTCCTTTCTGCTGCCAGCACCCAAAGTAATGGGAGGCTCCATGGAAAACCTGAAGGTGACAAAACATGTCAGGAAGTAGGAGACCTCAAGCACCAACAAATGCTTGTGACAGAGCAGAGCTTTTTGATGTGAGAAGACATGTAACAAAACTGTTTGCTTGTCTCAGCCTGCAGCTCTGAGGAAGGAAATATTACCTCTGAACTTCTGTAGAAATACCTCAGCTTTTAAAATAAATGCATAATCCTGGAACTGTGCAATGTTAATTTAAAGAGAAACCAAATGAAAAATAGTTTTTAGTTTGTGGTTTGTCTTTTTTTTTAATTTGGTACCTCCAGTTTAGTCCAGTGTTTTAAGCACAGTCAATGCATGACTGGATTATTGCCATTTAAAAGCAGTTTCCTTGATGTCTTTTACGAATATCAAATTAAAAAAGGTTTGCTTGACTGAAGCCTGCCTTGACTGTACAGACAGTTCACTATTATGAAAATCCTTCCCCTTTCAGCTTTCCTTTGAAGGGAGTTATTTGAATGCTAGAAGGTTTTGGCACACTATTCCATGTTAGTGCAGAGGGGGAAATGGAATGCTTTTATGAATTGTGATAGTTTTTGTTGCGGTCTGTACTGAAGTAACCTGACTGATCTGAGGCTTTATTGTTTTCTCCTTATTTGCTCATCACTACTGTAGGATTTGCTAGTATGCAGTTTCTCAGGCATGAAATTTTTTTCTTCGATGTATAACACAATCCAAACTTAAATGCAAAGTCTGAATAAGGACTGATGAAACAAAAATCAAAAACCTCAGGGCCTTTTACTTTTTTCTCCCTTGGCACTACTGTATCTGTATCAGGTCCATTTCCAGCTCAGAAATAAGCTTTCATGTGTTAAAGTCTTGGCATGAGATTACCTATCAGTATGGAGCATTTTACTTACAGAAACCTGCTCATGATTTCATACTGAAAAGAGCAGAGCTAGTGGGGGACCTGTTTACACCTGCTAGGAATGCTGAGTAAACAAAAGTATTCTGGGATCAAATACAAGGATGTGTAGGGAATAGTGTAGGTAATGTTTTTCTTTTTCCCCAACACCAGAGCTCTGTGCTTTAAATTATTATAGATAACGGCAAAACCATGGTGTTTCAAAAGGTGAATCCATAATTTAGATACAGTGGGATGTCATAATGTAAACCTTTCGACTGGTTTGGGGGAAGAAAAGTAAGCAACGAGTAAGTGTGTGGTAAAAGAAAAAGCCCATCAGGTGGAATATCTGCCTGATCACTTCGTGGTATTTTTTTAAATTATTTAGAAAGGGACGTTGTTGCATGAACTTCTGAAACAAAATTTTACCATGTGTCAGGATTTTGGAGGACGCTTACGTGTCGTCATTGTTAATGCTCTACTTTGTCACAGTCTTCATGGAAGAGGGTTTGAGATCTGCTCTGTGCTGCAGTCCCCGCGCACTGCCACTAGATGTCCCGTTTTCTATAAGTTTTGTAGCGCTTTCAAAATCACTGCTCTTATTTTGTGTTGGAAATATGGGAAAGGATTTCAGCAAGTCAGCATTTACATTATTGATGTTTTCACCTCCCCTTTGACTATCACCATAGCTATTTTTGAAAAATTTGCTGCTAAGAGTGGTTTAACTGAAATTCCTACAGTGGCTAAGACTGGGAATGTGGGTCTGACAAAATGCAGGCATCCCTCCCTTCTCACTGTATTCAGCAGGATAACTTGGTTTCAAATTGTTGTATAGCAGCACTGCTATACTAGGATATACATCTTAATTAAATTATTGTACAAAACCCAAGCCCTTGGCTCTGTAGCTGCTAACAGTGGGAGATATTTGGCATAAAGTACTTGTTTGGTGGGCTCCTTTGATTTAAAAATAATTGTGAAGTAAAGCTATGCATGAATTGTGCTGTGTGTCACGCCTCTGTGCAGGTCTGAGCAGAGGGTTTGTGCTTCTGTGCAGCAGTATATGAATTATACTTTGAAACAGCACCAGTGTGTGTTCAGATGGCGACATTCACTACTGCCTTCATGCAGATTATATACACTAGAGCTCCAAAACTAAGCAGGCACAACCAATAGGGGTTTCTGGCCTCTAGATCCCACAGGAGCGTTTCTTGATCCTCTTGCTGTAAGCCCCTGGAAGTTTGTCCCAAGAGCCTTTGTAATGCGTGCTGAAGCTGTCTCTGCAGCTCTGACCCATAGAGCCACACTGTGAGGCAGGAGGGGTGTCGCTTGCTCTTAATGACTGTACAGATGGAAGCTGGTGTTGGTATAAAGTTTGTGTGTTTACTGGTTTCCTCCTGGGGTTAGAGGCACAGCAGCTGCTACCCATTTCTGGGACATATGGCTGCTCACCTTGCTCAGGTCAGCCTTGCTGCTTTGCCTCTTATTGCAGCAGTTTAGCCACATGAACACTCACAACTGAGAAAGGGAAGTCCTAAATTAGCCATAAATATTTATTTATTTTGACTGAAGGAAAAAAGGTAATTGATGTCTGCAGATGTCTTCAGCAAATAATATAACACCAGGAAGCAAATAAGTTGGGTATTAAAAGAATAAAATGCACCTGCTCATGTTTGGTAGGTTGGATGCAGAGTTTAGACGTGCTTGTTTGCCTAGTGCCCTTGCACAGATGTGAATGCACTGCCTTTCCCCACAGCTTGCAGCCTGCTGCTGCCCATCTTGCCTGTGCCAGTGGTGCTGCAAGCCCTGAGGGTTTTTAAAAGAGTGTTGGAGGGATCACGGCAGGGATTTCTCCCCTTTTCCTCGGTCTCACCAGCCCAGAGCTGGGAGGCATGCAGTTACATAGGAGCAAGATTTGCCGAGTTTAGAAAAGCTGTGCGTCAAAACTTTAGTGTTCTCTAAGCTCTGTTTCACTGATCTGCTGCTCCAAGTGCAAGCAAATATGCAAGGGGATAGTGAGGTCTGGGTATTTCTCTTTTCTTATTCTGGGAAAATGATTTGACTAGCTCAGTTGTGGTATCTCATGCCTTCTTAGCTCCAAGCAGGTATTTGGGTATTTGCTTTTTAGAAATAACCTCCAGACCTGAAATGTAATTGCAATTTTATTTGTAGTGTTTTAATTACCTGCAACATGGGCAAGCAAGGATTGTTGCAGGCAACCCATGAGAAGCCATTCAAACTACTGACTGTAAATAGATGGAACCAAATGAAGAGCTGAACAAGGAGGAGGCAGGGAATGGCATTTAACATAAGGTGGTCTGTGGTTCCCCTAGCAAATGTGCTCATCCTGTTGCATCTGAATGCCAAAAAACAGCCAGGTTTTTGGTCTGGTAATGGATCAGGATACGTGGCAGTAACTACATGCATGCTGCAAAAATGATGCTAAACTATAGTTGAGAATTTAGTGCTAATAGCATTAGATCTTCTGTAGAGATTTTAATCACAGTGCTTTTATGAAGAATAAATATTATTTTAACCATATTACTTCTGGAAAAAGAGACTTGGGGTTTCATAGTAGCCTAAGAGTGGATCTTGAAGAGGACTTGCAGCCCTTGACTTTCAGGATGTAATCTCATTACTGTGTTCCTGGACTCTAACCTGTCTCTACCTAAAGCTCTGCTGTGATTGCTGCTACTGGAAGTTGTTGGTGTGCTATATTAATTGTTTTATGCTCGAATATGTAAATTAAAGCAACAAAAACTCACCAAAAGAGGAGGTGCAGAGGCACTGAGGCTGTGTAGAGGAATGTTACCACAGGCATTTCTCCCAAACTAAGTTTATTTTCAGACGAACAGCTAGTTTAAGAAGAACAAAAATACTCTGTTGGACAGCCAGCTCTTAAAAACATGATGGGGATGAGAAGTTTAAATTACTGGCAATGTTGATTACACATACAAATTTATGAAATACATTATATTTTCTGCCTTGCTTTGCTAAAACATGGACTCCTCGAATCATATTATCACCTGGAAATCTCACCTTTCATTAAAACATATACCCCCCACACCCCCAATACCCAGCATTTGTTGCTATAGAGAAAAGGATTGGCAATGCAATCCAGAGACAATTACAGAAGAAATGGACATTACACTACTTGAAAGCTAGTCCTATTTTTGAACAATAGTGCCAGCAATCCATGGAGGGGAAAACCCCCTTGTGCATAGCAATGATCAAAGTGGGAACAGAATGATGCTAAGAAACGCTATTTAAAAGTGTCTTCGATTTTTTTTTTGAGGCCAGGGTTGGTGTTTAGACTGTGGTGGGCCCTTCAACCTTGTATGAGAATGAGCGAGAGAAGGCTTATGGAATTTTGTCCTATACAGGACTATACCCAGAGTCTCACATTCGCAGGTCTTTGTCCATGTATAAGCCTTTGAGTGACTTGCTCACCTTTCAGAATTTCAAAATTAAGTAAAGAAATGGAGCATTTTTAATCTTGAGCGTGTCTGGGTGTGGATTGTCAATGACTTATCAGGTGCAGCTAAAACAAACTTTACTATGTGCTGGCAGTTTTGGTAGATTTGTCCTAGTTCAGGTGTCAGATCAAAACGTATCATAGAAACCAGGAAATAGGCTTTTTAGGTCTTAGACTAAGTGCTAAAAATGTTTTTTGTGTTTACTGGAACACTAAACACCCACTGTCAGGGGAATATATGAAAAGTTATGGACAGAAAAAATGGAAGTAAGTTAAGTTCCAGACACTAGTAAGACACTAGTGAGCCTCCTGATAAAACTGTTGGGTTATCTAGGTGGTGGTGTGGGCTGCACACAGTTTGCAGTTGAAGCACTCTTGTTATTTGAGGCTTTGGGTAAATAGTGGCTTGGAAGATTTGAGATCAACATGTTTTAGAAACTTAATGAAAGGCTGAAATGAAAATAAATTTATCTAGGCTTTGTTTGGGTTTGCCTTCAGACTTCTTTCCTAAGTAATCAAACTAAAATTTTGTGGGCCTGATTCTGCTCACTCTTACGGGAGTCAGGGCTCCTGCTGTTTCAGGTAAGAACATCACTGCAGAGGTGGGAGGATGCTTCTTATCCTGGCACCTTTAGAATAATTTATGGATTCTTTTCTTCATCAGTGAATATGTAAACCAAGGAGGCAGTTTTCAGTGACACCAACGCCCTTCGGCAAAGTAAATAGAAAGAAATGCAAAGTCAGTAGCTTGTGACTTGAAACCGGGGTTCAGTTACCAGTCACTGGCTGTGACTTTGGGGGAACCACTGAGCCTCAGCTTACCTTTATTCTCCATTTGAAAATGAAGATAATAGCATTCTTGTATCTCAAGACTCTCGTGGGGATGCTAATAGTAGGTCCCTTGATGAGAAAGAGATCTAATGTTACAGGACCTCAGAAGTATTTGGGAATAATAAATGCAAAAGGCCAAACTTTAGTGACATTATGCTAGTTCATTTCAGCTAAAATGATTCTTATTTCTTTTCCCGACAGAGAGGGAGACAACCACTCACAGATGATTTTCATTTTCTTCCATCAGATTTCTCAGATTTCTGTTAAGCTAAGAGAATGGGATTATTTTTCTCTCTGCTCCTCTTTCATAAGTAGAACTAATGGCCTAACTGGTTAAGGGAAATATCTTCTGAACTTGCATTGGTTACTCTCAATAGTTACTTAGTGCTATCTCAAAGATTTGTGATGGCTCTTAAAATCTTCACACAATGCTTCAGGTTCCTAGATGGGGGACAAAACAAGTGTCCTGCTGTTATTGATGGGCTGTCCCATCATACACCATCACTGTGTGGAAGTGCACACAGCACAAAGCCCAAGTGATCTGCTCAAAATAAATTGTAGTGCAGAACAGCTGGAAATACAGAAATACAGCTAAGCACTTGGCTCCTTTTTTCTCCCTTTGCCTCAGAGGAGGAGTCCTTATCACTAGTCATCAGGGATGGGCATTCTGTTTCTCAGGAAGGATTAAGGGCAGCCCAGAGATCAAGCTGTGCCTTAGTGTAGCGCTGCAGACTGTCTTAGGAATCACGATTAGCACACAGGGCCTGAGACAAGTATTGGAATCTGGCTCAAGTGATTTATTTTTGCTTGAATTGAGAGTATTGCATTAATCACATCCTTGTGATGTGTCTTTCTCTAATAGGACAATTTCAAAGAAACCAGCACCTCTGCTGACTAAAATAACATACTTTCCCGGTAAGATGAATTCAGCTGCCTGGTGCTGTAACAGGTATGAATGCACTTAGTTCCTATTAAACTTTTGACATTGTACTGGTGTCCCAAGAGAAATCAAGATCTGACAGCACTGCTCTGTAATGGGTTGTGGATTACAGGTAATGAATCATTTACAAGAAGTTGTCTTTGCTGGAATATAAGCCAATATTTAGTTTCCAAATCAAGCCTCAGAGTGCTTTTAAAAAATAAATACATCTTCTTCTACACTGTACTCTTAGCCTGTCCTGCAGCAGCTCCCTAATGCTGGCACATACAGCATGGAAAGAATTTTATAAACTTTCTGTCAGTATTAAAATTTGAACTTTTTACCCTGCCTATATTCCAGTATCACCCTCCCTTCTTCTCCCTTATTTTAATGGTGTTACTGCTTAGTGTTTGCCTCATACCTTCCACACAAGGTGCTAGAATGCAGCACAAAGCTCTCTTCATTTGTGCTAACAGCTGGAATGTTTGCTGTCCCTGTGTAAGAGCAGAGGGAAATGAGGCATTAAGAAATTGCCATCTACTGGCACCCAGTCTGGAACAGAACTGATTTCTTCTCTGTCAGTATGAATCAAAGCATGAACTTGAAATTGCTCTTCCCCCACCCCCACCCCTTGCTTCTGAGTTGTGGTTCATCAAGCAGTTTTGACTGTTTCGCTTCGAAAGAGATATTAAAGTGTGGAAAAGCATTTAAGATTGAGCTTCAGTTATAATTTCATAAGGAAACTGTCTGCTCCATGAAATTTCCCAAGCCTGAAAATCTCCCTTGGTAAACCTATTGCACTTTAGTGGCTCTACAATAGCTTTTAAACTATTTTGCAATTGGATTTTTTTTAAAAAAGCAAATATTTTAACTTGGACGATATGTGTCCTTGGCCTTTCTGTGTCATGTGAAAAAGGCTCTAATGTGATTACTGTGCTTCAGCTCTGTTAGAGAAATTGAAGAACTTTACACTTTTCAGCAGCCTTTGGATACATAGCAGAAGCAAACTTTCCTTTAACGCGGGCCCTGCTTTTTTTCCTTTTTCTGTGATGCATTTAAAGGTAACTATGTAGTGTCATATAATAGCTCAGAAATTTTGGTAGCAAAATGATGTATGGTGCTTTTTGGGCAGGAGATGAGGATACCCACTGGAGGACCATCTTGATACAGCAAACCATCCATCTTTCTGTTTATATAAAATAAAAAAAAAGTTATTGGTCTTTCTGTGATCTAGCAGCCTGCTCTTGACAGCAACTGCAAGAGGGCATGCTTTTGAAATGCACTGCTTCTGTGCTAACTTATCATCCTCTAAGACTTTTACATTGTTTCTAGAAAAACATGCGGATACATTTGAGTGCCACAACCAGAGTTTGAAAACGTTTTCTAGCCCCTTATTAGAAATTCCATGTCAAGTTAGCTATTTCACCTATCTGATGATTCCTGTACACAGCCTTTTGGTTCCCTTCTACAACTGTAATGACTCCGTTGTGTGACTATGCTGTGATGGCAGTTTTGGACTTTATGCTGTGGTCAGTGCTCAAGAAAAAATTTGCTTGCTTACTTATTTTAAATAAATATGCCTAGACCTACTTGCATATCTGAATTTCACACAGAAGTGAGAAGGTTTACTGGGATCACATTTATTCAGGTAGCGGGTGCATACTGGTTTTGTCCTATGTAATATGCAGTCCTGCCTACAGGCTCTCGAACCTAGGCCAAGAGGTGCACGTTATGCTGAGGTTTTGGATTTATTATTTTTTTAAGGAAAAGAGTGTACTGAGCAGTAACTAAAGAACAAAAGATGGCTTTTGGAGCACTTCTTTGGGAAGCAACAAAACCTGTCCTCTCCCAAATGTAGAGAAGTGTTTTGAGAAATGAAGATGGGTCCTCATGATAATCTTCCTTTCTTCTCTCTTGTCACCTCCTCTGCAGGAAGATGTTGTGAAGTCCCATAGAAGGCTAGTTCAGGCTAGCCATGTGTCTCCCAGTCCTCACCTCCTAGGGAGGAACAGAAACGCATAGTGAGCAAGCCCTGATGCAGATTAATCATCTCACCTTTTTGTCATGACTCAGTTTTGGATTAATGTGTCATTTTAAAAATCCATTTTCAAGAGCTTAGGTCAGAGAAGTGGCAAGCTGTGACATAGCAACACCAGCCAATGTATCTCCAGAACAAAAAACCTGACCCTGGAGTGTGTCCCTAACAGCTTTGCCTTCTGAAAAAATGCAAGGTGGCTAATGTAACCTGTGCTTCTGAGGTGACTTTGGCTTTCTGGCTGCTGAATACCTCCTGGTTGCTTAATCAAGGCACATTCACCCTCAGTGTGATATTTCAGCATTTTGTTTCCCTTTGAAAGTGTGACATGGAGACCAACCCCAGAATTTCACTCTGTATGGACAAGACCTGTGCCTTTGAGCGAGTTGGGAACTGGCAGAGCCCTGCTTGCAAAGTTGCAGTGTGTGCCAGTGCTAAATACATCATCAAGGCACTGCCACTCTGTTTCTCATTGTCTTATATTGCTTTTTATTGTTCCAGGTGCTTGCAGCTCCTTGTTAAGGAAGGTTTGGAAGTGCACTGTGCCAGCAGCAGCACTGAGAAGCAGACTTACATCCTGGTATGATTCTGCTAGTGTTTGAAGGGGCAAAGAGCTGGGGGGGCCTTGGAAGGGGGAAAGATGGCTTTTGCCTAATGTGGCTTTTTTCCTTGTATGAAAATTTGGCTTCATTTACAAAAAAAAAAAAAAAAAAAAAAAAAAGAGAGAGAGAGAAAAAGAATTATACTAAATCCAGAAGGCTTATTTTTGGCTTGTGGGTGAGCACTATTGAACACTAAAGTTGCTGTCAGGTTAAATACTTGCCCATGGTGGGTGACCATGAAGGTCCTGCATCTGGTGCTTATGAGTTGCCATCTGTAACAGTTTTAGCCTAACTTGAACTGTTTCCACTGAAGGCAGTCTGTACAATTTGCATTGCCCTCCAGTTTATGCTCATGTCTTCGTTCTAGATTTGCTGATATAGCTATTTCTGCCTCTTCCCTTTGCATTCAAATTGTTGCCAAGGCTGAATTCTATGATCAGGAGATATTTTTTTTTAAAGCATCTGCTTTTGCCAAATGGACTGGCAAATCTTTCATGTGGTTTTACTCTAACGTTTCCCCCCACACCTCCTGGCCTCTTTATTTCATGAAGTTATGCAAATATTTTCTTGCTTAGCCACATAATCATGACAGTTTAGATTGATTAGATTTTACTCCTTACTTCATCTGTTGGCAAGAAGATCATTCTTGTCTCCGTTTAGCCTTTTCCTACCATTGCAGTTCATCTTGGATCATGTATTTCAGACCCCCACCAGAGAAGGAAGATATTCTGTGTTCTCCCATCCAAGGTTCTTTTCTTTGTCCTTCATTGATTAGAAATCCAGAGGTTACCTTGGATTGACTGAGCATCACCTCTTATGTGGCTGAGGGTAACACTGTGCACATAGATCAGAATAATTAACTATTGTGTGTAAGCTAGTCAAAGGCAGAAGAGTGAAAATCCATTTCAAGTGCCTTGAAATGAAAAAGATAGAGTTCCTCTGTTGGAAATGAAAAGCAAAGTGTACACAGAGGCACTTACTGCAGAACAAAAGGCATGTGTAAATTTGATTCCAAATCCACAACCTCCGACACAAAGTTTAAAGGTAAAAATGGAATTAGACACCTGCTTGATAATTTCCTTAAATGTGAGAGTTGCTATAAATTAGCAGGGACACTAAATAAGACACAGGAGACAAAAATGCTATAATACAGAAAAATCCATCCTCGTAAGTGAGCATGTTTGAGAAGAGGTGTGGAGTAAACAAGCCTTTTCCCCCCCTGCCTCTTAACGTGCTGTTATACAGGTGACATGCTAGCACCATTTTCATGATGCTAGCAGAAATTGTATGTCACATTCCCTGGTTTAAACTAGGCTCAACACTATAGGAAGGCAAGGATTCAAAGCACACATTGCAGGGCTGGCAGCTGCGCGGGTCTGCAGCGGAGAGGAGGGGAGGCTGGAGGACTGCTGCCTTTCTGAGGCAGTGCAGTTGCATTCCAGGTGGTTACAAGCGAACTTAAATACCTTGTTAGACAAATATACACCTTTTTCCAAATTATTCAAGAGTTTATTTGTGAAATTTAATAGTTACATTTTTATACCAATCTTTGTGTATGATTTTGCTGCAGTAGATTCTATTAACGTATTTCAAAGTGAAGACGTCTACAGCTTTATTGGTTTCTAGACACCTATTAATTGTTCACATGATACTGATAGAGCCTTTTTTTAACTTTCATGTTACCCAATAACTTTTCCTTATCACAGATTTGAGTCGCTAAGGTTTGAATTCCATTTAGCTGTGCTTACACCCATGTAATTTGGTGCTTGACACGCAGTTACTGCTGTGTTTATGTGCCTCAGTCTGATGGACGGAATTTTGGAGTGTGTTACAGAGGGCAGATTTAAATCCCACTGCATTTCTTTGTGCGTGCATGTGTGCACTTTGTAGATAGTAAAGCTTGAAATATGATTGCAGTGTGGCCTGTATCTGCTCTGGATATAATGTATAAGGAGAAAAAGACTTACTTTTGCAGAAAGAGGCATATGTGTGTAAGTGGGGTTCTGCTTAAACCAAAAGCAACACATTTGAACATCAACTACTATTTTAAAAAACATTTCATAACCCAAAATGTTTTCTTAAATATTGCTATTCTAGGTGTAATCCATATGTGCATTTCCACCTGCGTATTATGAGCAGCTCCCTATTCCCTTCGTGCATTTTTCAGCATATGTGGAATGCCACTGCAATGGATTAGGTTCAAATTAGACTTTAATAAGTAAATCAGGCCTTTTTAGCAAGCCATTTGATCCTCGGTCCTGCAAAGGAAGCCAGCTGGGTGGATCTCATGTTTTTGCTGAACTTTATGTGCACTCCTGGGACAACAAGAAATGATGGACTAATATTTAAATTTACATCACGATCTGCATTTCTTTGGTTTTTTCCTGAGGTAAACACAACAGACTTGAAGACAGAAATGACCATTACATGTTAAAATGCTCACGTGGTGAGATTATGTTCATATCTTATTTTGGCAAAGACACTGAATTCCATTTGTGTTGCGGTCTCTTTTCCTGCTTCATCTAACACACAGCTGGGCTGCATTTGTATGGGTGAGGGAGCACGTCCTCAGCTGTAGATGACAAGGCCGTGCAGACTGTGTCCTCGCTGCTCTCCCAGACAGCACACAGCCTCTCTGTTCCTGGGGCAGTGGGATGCCCTGCTGTGAGGTGTTGGGATGCAGGGTGTCATCACCCCAAACGCTTACCGCATGGAAGGCCTAGAGCTACACCCGATACGTTCCATGCCAGCATGGAGCTTGTTTTGCGGAGCCAGCTTACTCGGAAGCTAACCTAGGCCTGCTTTAGAGGTCAGGGCAGACTTGTCCTTCAGTAACAGGGGGACCCTCTTCAGGTTAACAGGAACGGATTTTTATACAGACTTCCTCAGGAGGGGGCTGGAGCACCTGGTGGAGGCCTTCTCTTTGCAAATGCAAGTTTCCTTTTGAAGGGGTTATTGCTAAGGAGCAGAGCACTAACTGCACCCTTGCGCGGCACGGCGGCGCCGGGGGCGCAGCGGCCGCAGGACGGCTACCCCTGCTCGCCCGGGACAGCCGGGCAGCGCCCCAGGCCGCGGGGGCCGCGCAGCACAGCGGGCCCGGGGCCCGCCCTCCCCAGCCCAGAGCGTGGCCGCCGCCCGGGGTGGGGCTGGCCCGGCACGGCCCCCGGTGAGGCGAGCGGCGCAGCTCCCGCCCTGCTCAGTGCTGCGGGAAGCCCCGGGCGCGGCGGAGCGGCAGGCGGTAAGGCGCTGGCCCGCGGCGGGGAGCGAGGGGGGGGGCCGGGCGGGCGCTCACTGGCGTATCTCTCATTGCAGGTTCGGATTCGGACTCGGACTCGGCCCCGGCCCGGCGGACCCCAGGGATGGCGAAGGTGAGCGCGGCCCGGCCCGGGACACCCTCGTCCCGTCTGTCCCCAGATTTGTTTTCGGTCTCCCTTAAAGCAGCCCGCTGGGCAGGGGCGGAGGGGACGGGGTAGCTCATCATGTAAGGCGCATGTCAGGCACAACTTTTTTTTTTTTTCTTTTTTCTCTCTTTCTGCTAGTTTCCACTAATTTGGCCAAGTTTTCGGTCTCTTGTGTTTATATTGTGCCTGGGGTGTTCATATTGTGCCTGGGTGGAGGCTCCTTCCACTGGAGGTGGAAGGAGTAAAAAAAACCCCACTGCTGTGGCTGTGCCCCGTGGGCTGATCTGTGTCTAACTTGAATTTTTCTGGAAACCCTGCAGCTATTGTGCAGTACTTTGGTCTTTTTTTTTTTTTTTTGCTTTGCAGCTCTTGAGTCGCTGTGGTTTGAGCCTGGATGAAGGCTTGGAAAACGGGGCGGACTCTGGTGATTGTTTCTATAGTTGCATCAAATGCCTGTGCTCTGAAAAGTAAAATGAGAGTTTAATGGCATATTTATGGGTTTTGAACTGCTGTAGGAAATGAAAGCCATCAAGTTGTATGAGTACCTTCACAAAAGTCGGGGTAATTGCACACTAATGTTGTAGTAGTCTCATTTTAACTTGATGAGTGGAATGGTTAGTGGTGTTTTAAGACTCCTGTAAATATTTACTCATATTCTGTCTGGATTTAGTTTTAAAAGGAAGAAAGTGTACTGCATAAAAAAAAAATATTATTCCACTAAATCCTTGAAGTTTTGGAGTTTTTTTTGTGGTGTGTGGGTTTTTTTGGGTTTTTTTGTTTGTTTGGGTTTTTTTGAGGGGCAAAGGGGATTTTTCTTTCTTTAAGTATCAGGCCTGGTTTGCAGGATGCATCTTAGGAAAACAGGGGTCCCTACCCATGCCAGTGCAGGGCATCTAACAAGACAGATCTACTTGGACAGCCTTTTATTACAGTATATATAGCATTGCTTATAGGCTTGTGGGTAACTTCTTAATAAAAGCATGGAAATTTGCAATTCTGTTTTCCTCAGAGACACAAACTTTAATTCTTGATCTTTGTAAAGGGAGTATTTCATTCTTCGCTAGTGCAAATGAGTTACTCTTGTCGTAATGTAGTAGAATTTTCTATTGCCTGAGGTTGGGCAGGGTTACTAACTGTAACTGTGGATGGTGGTAGGTGGCAGTCACTGGAACGAGGAGGTCTTGTACTAGGTAGGCCTTGTCCTCCATGTTCAGAGGGCTGCTTTCCACTTCAGTAGTACTCTTTGCCTGTACGATTATGCAGCCATGAAAGATTGGGAGTGTTAAAGCTTTGTAGGCTGTAGTTCACTTTATGAAAATCAAAAAGCACCATGAAGTAATGATAAGAAATTAAAATGTCTGTCAGTCACGAAATGTTGAGTGTCAATTGACAACAGCTAGTTATATGTACAGCCAAAGGTTCCAAGTTCACAAAGGCTGCATAGCACAGTCTACTGAAGTCTAAGTGTAGGTGCATAACTGAAGAATAAATCCTTTGAAGAAGGTAAGTTATCGTTGGAGTCTTGGTCATTGAAGTATTTGTTCTTGTTCAGTTATGGGAAGATTTTTTTTATCCCCCCCCCCCCCAAGACCTGAGGATTTTTGTGTGTTCCATGTCCAGGACAAAAAGGTTCATTCATTTTGTGGGAAAACTACTGCATGTTAAAATGCACGGTGCAGGCTGGTCTCTCCATGCCCGTGTTTATCTGCTTTCTTTGGAGAAGTGTTGCTGTCCTAACAAGCTGCCTTTTCTCAGACATCTGTATGTGTAGTGGTCTTTGTTACTGCATAGATGCACATGGCATGATCTTTTCCTGCTCAGTGAACACCTAGGCTGCCTTGGAAATGCTACCCCGTGTTTGCTAATTTGGAAATCTGGAAAGAAACCAACGAGAATATTTGCTGCTTGCATGCTGTGGACTGATCTGGTTTGGTCTGCTACTCCCAAATTTTTCCCTGAATGTGAGGTTAGGAATATTTTGTGTATCCATTTGTAAACTGCCTGGAAAGGGTTGCTTGCTGCTGGTGGAGGTGTGGCTGCTTGTGTGCCATATCGGGAGTTCCTGTTCTGCCAATGTGCATGTGTGACTTGGAGCACAGAAATTGTTATCACCAGCTACAGTAGCGCTTAAGAGGGTTCTGTGTCGCATTCCAAAGTATGAACACTTTTCAGAATCGGGTCCTAAGCAGCTCTTTGGCTTTGTTGTGGTTAGTTGTGAGGACAGGTTCTTTGAGTGTTTTTGCAAATGTCCCTGCATTAGTTCCTACATTGCTGCTGTTTGCCCTTCTCTCTCTCCCCCCCCCCCCCCCCCCCCCCCCCCCCCCCCCCAATCTTTGGTATTTCTGTGGTGTACTGACTCAGAGTTCAACACAGATGTTGTGTAATTCAGTTTTTTGTCAGGAGTTCAGATTTAGTGGGCCAGATGTGAATATAATCTGCTGACCAGGGTTTACCACTTTCGTTGAAGTGGACATCTGAAGCATTACCAGACTTAGAGAGGCATCATTATAGTTGTGCATTTGTGTCAGCTCTGCGTCTATATTCATCCATCCACAATGTAATTTGCATCCTACTACCCTTGAAATATCGGTACGAATGTAATGAAATGTTTACATCTACCTTGCATGATGTTAGTTTTAAAGCACAGTTTAAACTGGGACCTCTGTGTAGTCTTCAATGGCTGTAAAGGCTTTCAGTTTACCAGTGAACACTGTGTTGTGCTTTATCTGCAAGATGGGTGTTCTTCTGTAGGAAATCTTAAGGCTGTCTTTGATTTATTCCAGCATGTGACCTTCTGGGCTCTCTTCTGTCTTCTGAAAATAGCATACCTTCTCTGTTCCTCAACCCTGTGTGTTGGAAAACCTTCTCCATTTCCATTCTTAACACTCCACAGTTTTCCTGTGCCATCTTGTGAACAGACAGTTGCTTTAAATATAAATAAAATATAAAATCACATACTACCTTCTCTACACTGGACACTGGGCTTTCCAGTGGCAAATTGATGAGATGCTACTGAAAGGGAGTAGCTCATCATCTGTGGGAAATCTGATGGGTGAGAACTTGCAGTGAGTGTGTATGGACCAGGGAAGCTGGGAAGTCTGAATCAGTTCAAGTATGGTCTTTAGTTTGCTGATAATGCTTTGTATTAACAATGGCTAAACATGGGATCTTGTGGGTGGGAAATCTTTTGTGTTCTTTTCGGGGGGGGGGGGGGGGGACACGACACACACACACCTAAAAGGAACCTCGTTAAGTGGCTATTGTTGATCTTAGAGATAATGCTGTTGCCAGGATATGTGGCCACATGACTTCAAATTGTGAAGCCAGGTTGTCTCTTGGGAGAAGTTTATGTAGCTCTGAGGTGCTGGTTAGAAACGTCTTACCTGATGAGACTAACATATTCTCCTGAAAACATTTACTAGAGCAGAATAAACAAAAACAGACAATGTGTATTTCCTCATTTGGAGGGGTATAAATTCTAAAGCAAGATCATCTCTTGCTTTGAAGTCTTTTTTTTTCTTCTTATTTTCTTTCTTTTTTTTTTATCCCGCTGCCTTTCCTCTTCACGCTAATATTGTGTATCTGGGGGCTTCGTTAGTCTCATTGGTAGGTGTCTGGAGAAAATGGGAGCTGGTGTTTATTTCTAGTGTATGATCACAAATTGTGCTTGCAGTACACGATTGCTTAACAACAGGCAGTGTATTGGGGAATGGAGAAAGGAAAGAAGGTGGGTAGGTTTTGGATATTACAGTCTTGAAGTATTCTTTCTGTTGAGGTCTTGCATGTTGTGCTTCTCTTTGTATTTTACTGCCCAGTGTTGGATGTCACTATTTAGAAAGGGATCACTCCAGATTACAAAAGGATTTGTATCAAAGACTATTCAAGTTCTTGCCATTGATGTGCTTTGGGTTCTACTGGGTGGGAGGTTTACTAATCAAAACAAAAACCTATGAGGCTGTAGTGGTATTGTGTATCTGTTTGCATAAATGGCAAGGAACATTCTTAGAGATACTAAAAATAAGATAATTTATTTACCTCTATAAAAAGTTACAAAGTTTGTAAATAAGCTTTAAATAGTTGTTTTTCAGTTCACCATTTCTCATATTAGGTCAGAGTGGCTTTAGTTGTGATGCTGTGATCCACCTGCAAGGACCAGTTCATTTTGATAAAGTTTAAACTACTTAATGTTGAAACTGTAGCTGAGTTGTCTGGTAAATGAGTGTCTGGCTTTTGTCAGAGACTGTTTGTGTGGATGTTTTATTTTGTTAGAAATGTCTGGTTTGTAGCTCCTGTGTAGATTCTCCATGACAGGAAGTTGACCTCAGTGGTTGAAGCAGTGATGGTAGTTTAGAATAGATGCTTGCCCCCTCTTTGGCCAAAAAGTGCCATGTTTGGGAAGGAGGGAGGAGACAGCTCTTCCCTCTGGGGTCTAGTTTGTTGCCACTGCAGAGCTTTCTGCCATTGTCCATTGATTTTGTAAATGAGAAATTGAGACTGGAATAGTTAATAAGGGTCCTTCTGGACAGTGAGGTGTCTTAGATGGATTTGTGGTTGTTAAACATGGCGAGCCTGAGTATTTCCTGCCAGAGCCTGACTGCTGGGCCCTGCTGCAGTGCTCTCAAAAGCTAGGTGAGTAGGTTTCTGATGTGAAAGTTAGGAATGCCTTGACGCTTTCCCAGTAATGGCCCAACTATTGTCAATGTCACATCTACCCATACGTGGCTTCTTCAGGCAGTTAGACTGTAGGTTGGACTTGGGCCCACAAAGCTGTATCCGAGCTTGTCTTATACGAAGCTTGTTCCTGCTGTGGATGTGTTCTATTTGCACCAGCGTATAGTATCAAGGGCAGCAGATGTAGCTGGAGATTCTGCAGTTATAGCTGCTGTCTTTGTGGTGCCCAGGTAACGTGGATTTTTGTTGTGCTGGATGGCAGAACCACAGCAATACTTCTAGTTTGCAGCTAGGTGCAGCTCAGGTACTGATTGAGGGTGATTGTGGCAGGTCAGTAGCCAAAATCCAGTAAATACTGTGCAGTCAGAAGGGAATGCCTGGAATGCAAATGGTGCTCACATCAAGAAAACTCAGACTACAGCTGCACTGGAGGATTTTCAGGAACTGTATGTGGACCTTAGTATGTATGAAGGCTTTCCACACTGTACTTTGGAAAAGAGAGTTATGGAAGGATTCTTCTTACTTAACAAAAATGAGAAGGATGATGCAGAGATAGATTTAATCTAGCATTTAGTCTTCACACATGTTGTCTAAAACAGCCATAGAGGAATGTTGGCCCATTGTCACAAGACTTAGGAATTGTGAAGGGGAATTCCACTTGCTTATAATAAGATAAGCAAAGGAAAACTTTTAACTTAAAGACCAATCACTATTTCCTCTTGAGACCTGTTGACCATTGGTAATTTACAAAGGAGAATTGTGGTGGTTCTATAATATTAGTTATGTTAAGATGATATGATACAAAACAGCAGGAAACACACTTTTAAATTACCCCATGCTGATGGGCATGGTAATAAGGGAGGAGGAGTACAAAGGCTTTTCAGTCTTTAACTGAACTGTTTAACCAAGTTAAATCCAGTTTTTAAAACTGAGTCCCAAATCCTTGAGATTTTTTCATGATAGCCTTTAGAATTAGCTGGGAAAATGGCAATAAGTACATGTTGCTGTGCCTAAATTTGAAATACTGCCTGGAAACTTGCTTGTAATGAGAAAAGCAGAATGCTTCAGGGGAATTGCCATGCCTCTGAAGTACGCTGGATACTGGAAAGCATCTACCAGAAAGAAGTTTGTTGTTGCTATTAAACACCGTGATACTTTGTGTTCTGGTTTGCTGAAATACCGTGGAGGTAAACCTAATCATTACTGTTTCTGTCATGGGGAGGGGTAGAGAGTCTCTGATGGCAGTAACATGCAGGTGGCCTGAGAGGCAGCAGTGCTTCGGGGCAGTTTCTGCTTAGTGCTCACCTGCTCTTTTCTCTCTTTTTGGATGAGTACGTTGACTTGAAACCGAAGCACTGTGTGGCTGAAATTGCTAACTTGAGGGAAAGGCTGTATCACAGAGGCCAGATGGCTGTGCTGCCTGTGAAGTAATCTGGTGCCAGTCTCAGTAGGTGTCCTCTCATGCTCTTTCTGGAGAGTGGAAAAATGCCCTGCCTGTACCAATTACTGCTTTTGTACCGCAATGCTTTTGAGAAACTTCCCTTCTTCAGCTGTTAGAAAAACCTCCCTATTCACAAAACCCAGCTGTTTCCCCTTTTGGCCATTGCTCAACTTTTATAGTTTCTAACTTAACTCCTGTGCTATCCAGTTACAGGTTCTTGAACAGTCATATTTAAATAAAGGCAAGATTTTTCCATAAGGGTGATGAATATCCTTTTGTGTTAGGCCCAAAGAGAAAGTCCCTGAAGAGCCATGTTCTGTGGAAACCTAGTGGAATTATTTTTGTGTTTGGATGGGCTGATATTTATCCTTTTGTTTGAACTGTTTTTATTTTTAGCTGTGAACTACTATGAGAAAGTAGCTGAATCACTCGAGTAAAAAGTTGCTTATGTCAAAAGAAACACGATGAAAAATTGAAAGCCATTGCAGAGTTCAGTAGGTCTCCTTTATAACGTGATGGAGAAAATCAATGTGAATACAGGTTAAGAGCTCCAGCAGTTTTGTCTTGAGGGGAGGAAGTTGTCATTTCCAAAAGTCTTGGATCTTTGTGCAGCTTTTCCAGCATACATGATTTGTGCAATTTGTTTTCCAAATTACTTTAACAAGTGGTAATTTCTTAGTCCTTTTCTAGCATTCAGGCTCCAGTGTTGTAAATACCAATCCTGCAAACCACCATTATGTGAATATACCTGAACTTAGCTGGTGTACTGCTGAGTAAAACCATAGTAGTACCTTTTGAATGAGCTGTGTTTAAATACCCACAGACTGCTATTTAGTCAGGCAATGGCAAAAAAAATGTGATCATCTTTTGGATTGTGGATTCAAAATTAGTCTGAGCTCATGTATGGAGAACGGAAGATGCTATCTTCTATTTCATGGCTCCTTCCCTTTCCCCCCACCCCTTTTTCCCCCCTCTAGTACACGAGAGGCACCGTGACAGCCTTCTCTCCTTTTGATGCCAGAGCTGATGCAGAAGCTCTTCGTAAGGCCATGAAAGGAATGGGTAAGAGTAATATATTTTATGAAAAGGGAAGGGCTCTCACTCCTTTGAAAATATCCTTTCAGAGCTTTTTTTTTATATTAGCACATGAGGGTCGGGCATGTGTCTACATGCCATGGAATGACAACCCCAGGACTGCTCGGGTCTGGGCATGTCCTAGTTTTGACTGTGCTTCTCTCAAAGATGTTTATTTTTAAGTTAGCATAAGGAAAAAAAGAACGTGGTTTGCCCATTCCCCATTAAAAATTGATACTCCACAGGGTTCTCTGCACAGAGTCTTATTGCACAGCAAGCTAGACTGGATTTACAGGCAACAGCTATGGAGAATTATGATGGTGTAGTAGAAGCTCTGTGCTTGGAAGATGTGCAACAGTCCCCTCAGTCTGGAAGTGCAGAAGCATGTGACAGTGTGAACAAAGAATACAAGCACACAGCATGAATGTAGACTTAACAAGTGGTCTGTAAACTCACACTGTAGCTTTCTGCCCCAAAACTTCCCTGTGAGAACAAATCCTAATGTGCTACTTTGCTTTGAAGCTGCCTGCAGGGAGAAGCATGAATGGGATACACCTCGGCCTATTGGCAAATTCACTAGGGCTAGTAAGACGCTGTGCTGTGAGGGCTACCTTGCAGGCTGTTGTATATAAAATGGGTAGTAGCTCAGCACTTCTGTGCTCTGGGGTGTTTTGCATTACTGGATTGAGTTTTGCTGGGAGTCAGTGGATTGTTTAGTCTAGAGCAAATGCCTTAGTGATCCCAAAGGCAAGACTCCTATGTAGAATACAGACTCCGACTAAATGTTCCAGCTGATGCTTGGGAAGCTGGGAGCAGTGCCTGGAACGGAGCACTGATGGAGAACAAACAACATGTATGTCCTCCAGTCATATTTTTGCAACAGCAGAACACCAAACCTGGTGGCTCAGCTTGGGGTATGGTGACATTTGTTATTTAAATGCTCCTGCTGTTTGTCAGTAGACTGTTATTTTCAAAGCATCTTTTGCTGCCTTTTGGGTTTGTGCCACTGCTATTTGGTTTTTTAGAGTGTCTTTGTAACTCTTTGTTCTTTTTAACTTCAGGGACTGATGAAGAAACTGTTCTGAAGATCCTTACCAGCAGAAACAATGCTCAGCGTCAAGAAATTGCATCTGCTTTTAAAACCTTATTTGGCAGGGTGAGAAGAAAAATACCTTTGGAAATGAGCTGAGTGTGGCTTGTAATGATTACTTAAAACTGCGAGGCATATGCATCATGTTCCCTGTAAACGGGTCCTTTGAAGAAAATCTCATTTTCCTTCTGTCTCCCCTTCTCCCCCATCCTGCCATATCCTTAATTGCTGACTAAGTTAGAATATTCCCTTTAGGTCAGCACAAGGAAGTTACTTCATTTTCCCCTCTTTTGGTCCAGTATGTCTGAGGTGGGGTTTTGTGCAAAAGCTCCTATAGTTTCCTGTTAATATATTTCTAATACTGATCTCATTCTCAGTATGGGAGGAGTTATCAACTATTTTGATGCAAGGTCTGCAAAGTAAGGTGATAGCAGGAAAAGAATTTTCTAAAGCTAGAAAATGTGACAGAAATAAAGCAGCCTAATACAGCATGAGAGAACAAAACCAGATATATTGGTAGATAAAGCCATGAGTGAGTTCAAAGCAGAGGCAGCTTGTTTCTTTCCTCCAGCATTGTTGGATCCTTTAATGTTCTGGCTGGGTAACCTTTGTTTCAAATAACAAGTTCAGTGAACAGCTAGGGTTTGGAGAATTTCTGTATTGGAAAAAAAAATCAGTATGTTTCTGGTTCTCCAAATGCCCATGTATCCTTGTGCCTGATTTGGCTACATTTGTTTCAGTTCAGGTACCTATTAAAAAGAGCCCTTGCACCCGTTGCTGTCTTCAGAGTCTTCTAACTTGCAGATGCACATGCATCCATTTAAAATGGGTAGTCTTTGTTGATTACAGCACTGTTTATTCTGCATTAGGATCTTGTAGATGACCTGAAATCAGAACTTACCGGCAAATTTGAAACATTGATGGTATCTTTGATGAGACCAACATATATTTTTGATGCTCATGCACTGAAGCATGCCATCAAGGTAAGAGGAGTGAGGGAAGGAAATAAATACATTATATGAAATGTTTGTTGCTTTCTTGTTTCTTAGGAATGATCTCCTGGCTGGTAAGAGGAATGCTAATAGAAGTAGCCTTTTTTAAAAAAATTAGGAATGTTATGCGAACACCAGCTATTATTGCTAATACCATGGTTTTGCCTGGTTTCTTATTCATCCTGATAACTCGTTACAGGTAGTTTAGAAATGTAGTCTGTATAATGTTTTATTTGAAATTATTTTTATTAGAAACTATGTAATCTTAAGAGAACAGTGTTACTGTAGATGCAGATTAAAATCTATATAGCATATGACTTACTCCTTCTGATTTAAATACGGGTAAATGTACATGTTGTTTTTACATTCGTTTTGCTGCTGCAGTCCAGCAGACACTAGATTTTTGTGCTGTGAGCAGCCTAGGTTTAATAGCTATATAGCTCTATGCCTAGGCTGCAAATTAGTTCAAAGCATTTCATTAAAGTTGTTGTATAATACAGTATCACAAGGGAAATTCTGCAATAATGCAGAAGGAAGAGTTGATAGCCCTGCAGTGTTACCTTTATAACATTTCTCTTTAGCTGAATGCATCCAGTGCCTTTCTGGGAAGGCCAGGTAAAAAATTTACAGTCTGTATGTGTAGATATTTTAGTGTGTTTTCTTCCATTAGTCCTTTTTTTTCCCCTGCCCCTCTGTCACACTTGTCTGATATCATCAGTGTGTGGAAATTCTGGACTTACATGTCCCTGGATTATTGACAGAACCTGTTGATGAAAGTAGAGGACATTGAACTTGACTAGTGTCAGGTAGTGCTTGGCTGGGTGACACTTACACGTAAACTGCCAAGGTCCTTGATGACCAACTGGTTAATATGTAGGTAACTGTGCAAGCTAGTGCTTGTGAACCCATGACCCAGCAAATAGTATCTCTGACAACAGAAACTTTAATCCTGGAAATTTTCTGTAAACTCTTTATATGCAGTGGGGGAAGGGGACATGGCACTTGACAAAGAAATTGATAAAGGCCTTGTTGACTAAAAGGAAAAAAATGTATTCCCAAACTCCTCTTGTTGACTCAGGAGTCAAAGACTGACAGGGAAATGACAGAACAGATGGGTGTAGGAGGGAAAATAGAGATAGTGAAACAAGAGTGGTTTTGTTCTTGTCACTTACAAAGAATGATGTTAAACACAAGCTCACAGGATTTCAGAGAATGTGTCTGCACAGGAAAAGTTGTCAATACTGGCTGCAGTTCAGTTAAGGTGGGTATCACCAGTTAAGAAGATGCGATAACAGAGTCTTCTGTTCAAGATAACAACTCAGCTAAGAGCATTAAGTCTGTGCTGAAGATTGTCCTATAAATTTTCACTGCTGCTGCTCTAGATTAGAACTAATATAACTGAGCCTGCCTCACTTATGCAGTAAACATGTTCTTGAAACAACCTGTATTTTAAAAACAATTACATGTAACCTGGCAGACTCATATTTTGAATATCCTTGTATGCAACTGGATATCTTTGTATGCAGGTGGTATTGGGATTTTCCTTGCAGGAAGGGTTGTAAGTAACATGCTGAAGCAAAAAATGTGCAGTATTACAGTGTTCCTTTTGTGAAATGACTTCTTGGGAAGTGTAAAGAGCAATGGCTTATTTTTACAGGCAAGGTAGACTCAGACTTGTGGCAACAAGATACTGACTTGGCTTTTGTAAATTTTATCCTTGTAAAAGTAAAGAGTGCCTGTTGTGCCTGCTGTAATTGGAGTGTAGCATCTTAAATTATCTGGGTTAGCAATTCTGTTGTAAAATGTGTTTGTTTGCAGTGGAAGAAAGGGTGGGTTTAACACAGCACAGTTCATAGAAGGGTAAAGATCATTGGTGGGTGGCTCTGTGTTTATTTGTGCACTAGTTGATGAAAGACAGTATATGAACTAGAGCTAAAATGGAAACTGTTACTCTAGTCATTCACTTACCCTGATGTCGATGACTGTAAGAGTGAAGAACTGAGGCATATCTGGGTGTGCTTGAACATGGAAAGGCTCATCTGATCCAGCAGCAGTGAGCCTTCATTAAATGTTGCGTTAGTTTTGAAAGCAATTAACTTAGAGTTGGAAGACATGCTTTCAAATGTGCACCCTACCCACCCACCCCTCAACATACCAGAAAGAAGAAGAAAATTTCTCTTTATTTGGTCCAAGTGATAAGCTGATGCTTGTTTTTGATTGTCAAAGGGAACTCTTGTTTTCTTTTTGTTAGTCCATCAACTGATTTATACTTGCACCCCTGCAGGGAGCAGGAACCAATGAGAAAGTGTTGACTGAAATTCTTGCCTCCAGAACACCTGCGGAAGTGCAGAGTATTAAACAGGTTTATCTGCAAGGTAAAGTTCAGTATAAAATAAAATTCTAGGGTCTACATCCAGTTCTCTTACATGATTATAGCTCATAGTTCAGATAAGGTCTATGTGAACTGATGGGTGTGTCCATAAGTGCGATTTTGTTCTGCTGTGTTGCAAAACTTCATAGTGAAAGAAACTACAGTTTGGATTATAAACTAAGGTATTTTTTGTTTCGGGGCTATGACTGCAGGTTAAGGTGTTTTGTGTTTTATAGTTAGAATTCTTTCAAATGCATTTCTTCCCTTCACCGGTCATTTTCATCCCTTTAACTGAAAGGGTTTTTTTAGTAATGGAAAACTAGAAAACTGGTATCACAGAAAATGAGAAGTAATTTTTTGCCTTTTGTTTAGCATTCTGTTCAGATGCATTTGTGCTAAAGCAGGTGCAGCTTTTTGGCTGTCCATAGGGAGTATGTGCTTTTGCTCTGCAATTGTGGGGTTGTTTTTTTTAAGGCAGTGTTTAATTCAACACATTTCCTTTACCTCTGAGCAGATTCCTGCCATACCAGAAATTCTGAAATCTCAATAAAGTTTGAGACAAAACTTGAGTCTCCAAGGGCAAAATTTATTAGTCCTAGAGTTTTCTGGGCTTGCAATTGTTGTACAGTTGTGAGACTGTTATATTTTAGCATAACTCCTGATCTGTATGCTCTTTAGTTCTTTGAAGAGCTGAATCTATGCATATCACTTTGTATTTTAAAAAAATTTTGAGTAATCTGCTCCTGATACTAGGTGTGAGATGCTACCTTTTCACCTCTCTTACAATAATGTTAGGTTGTAAGTGAAAGCACAGTATGTCCTGGTTGTTAAAGCTGTGTCTGATAAATGATTCTACAAGCCGTGAGTCAAATTAACTTTTGGCTTTTCATTGCTTTCTCCTCAAAATAGTGAGGAAGTCTGTAAGGTGGTGAATGGGTATTGCTCTTTTGCAGAATATGAGGCCAACTTGGAGGATAAGATCACAGGAGAAACATCAGGCTATTTTCAGAGACTGCTGGTGGTCCTGTTGCAGGTCAGTGTCTCTGTGTGCAAGCATGTGTGTATGATTTTTCACATCTTTTCCTGTCTGATGTACACTTGTCGCTTTCTGCTTTCTGAGCTAGGATTCTAGATAGACCTGGTGATAGACAGGATTGATGCTGAAATGGAATCACTTCCCCTGACTTGCAGGATCAGTCTTGAGCTGCTAATGGGTCATTTCCACAGCACTGAATTGAAGAACAACTGTGATGCTCAGGGGTATAGCAGAATGCCTGCTGTGTGGGGTTTTGAAGGCAATAGGAAAGAACATTTATTTAATAAAGACATGTGCAAGCAGAAGGGAAAAATAACGTTATTTTGGAGAAGATGCATTAGGGCTTGACTTCTTGCAGTAACTCTATAGGCTCAATATAACAGGTAAGTTGTTTTTTGATGCAACTTTTGATTCTTCAGTTTAACAACTTTTAAAAATTCTCTTTAGGCAAACAGAGATCCTGATGGCAGAGTTGATGAGGGTCTTGTTGAGCAGGATGCACAGGTGGGTGAATGATTTGAGTTTTGGGGTGTTTCCACAAGTTACCTTGCAAAGAGAGTATACAGCTAGAATTCAAATGTGTGAGATAAATTTTTAAGGTTCTCTGTGTTTCTTCTTTTATACATTCTGGAAAAAAGAAGTGTCAAAACATGAAACGTTAGATTTTGGGCACTTTCAGGTTTCAGTGTAAAGCATGTCTTACTTTGTTTATTACTTGGCAAGGTGCCTGAATGGAACAGCGATTAGATCACTGAAGGAGAGAGTGATGATTGCTGAGGCTTTGTGGTGTGCTGAGACACCCGCTTCTGGAAAACTCAGTGGTGTTAATGGTTTGTTCCTTAATATCTGACTTGAACTTCTCTCTGAATTCAATCCTTACATATCATGGGTCATATATGTATCATAGTGAAATGTTAATGGTATTCAGTGAGGGATGCTTCCATAGAGGGTGAAATACTAAAAAGAGAAAATATATGAAATGTTCTGGTTTCCTGTAACCAGATGACAGTGTAAGAATTGCCTCTAAAGAATTTCTGGGACCTCACATATTGCCCTTTGTAAGTATTGGTGGTGACGTTGTCACTGATAACTAAACTTTTGCTCTAGACAGGAAGGGGAATACCAGCAGTTAATTGGTATCCTTGATGCAGTCTCTTGCTAGATACTATTGTCTGTCTTAGTTGTAGTGATGGTCAATATTTTAGCGATTTGATTACATAACATGTTTAATGCATGTTTCTTCTTGGTTATTTCAGATAACTCTGGGCTAGGCAGTTTCCTCTGGTAAATTGTCATTTGAGATGAAAGAAAATACATGGATTGTTCAAGGTGACAAGGAGGAAAAGCAGAATACCAGATCAATAAAACATTCTCCTTATAGCAGAGTGGCAAAATGAATTTTCCTGGCACAGGCCTATCCTTTGTTCTGTAAATTCAGAAAGCATTGTTCTCCTGCTATTAAAATGAACCCTGTGGAAATTGGAGCTTGAAAATGAGGGGAATGTGTCAATCATGAACTAGATTGTTCCATAAAATTGTGGCAGTCTTGCTTTTAGTTGGGCTTATGTAATTAAGGACACCCATGAACCACAGGCCTTGGTAGGTAGATTTCTTTTGGCCTCTTTAATTGAGTTTAAATGAGCATCTAAATTTAGGAGGCACCATACCTAAATGCTGAAAAAGTCCTGGTTTTCTGAGTGGTTTCTGTGGTTTATATACATTGGGGTCTTCTGTCACATTTCTCTTTATTGATACCTTTACGTTCAACAGCTAACATAGCTGGAACAGATTCAGAGAATTTTGTAATTACTGTTGCCAGGTACAGATGGTCAGAATTGAGGTATGTGACTGTGCAAATGCGAGACTGTTTTTGGCTTCCAAATCTTTCCCGACTAATGTGATATTCTGGGAAGTATTTGATACATTAGAAGGCAACCTTTTTGCTCAGTGGTGATTTTTAATTTTTTTTGTCTGTGATAACTAAACACTAATTCAAAGCAGTTGGAGAATGGGCATTCTATACTACAAGACAGTATGAGTGTTCAGGGAACTTGCAAGACTTTTCTGAGAATGCCTGAAAGAGACCTTTTGAAGAGATTTTTTGAATATCACTTTTTAACATTATGCAATTGACGTACATTTTTGGGTATTGCACAGCAGCAAGGCAGGTAAAAACTTAGAGCTCACATAAAATACCGTTTGCAACATCTCTAAAGAAATGCATTTCTGGTGTTACTAAGTGCTGTGCTGAGACTTCACATTCGCTACTGAGTGGAGAGTGCTGGTATTCATTTGAAGAACAGCATGTATTATTTGAACTAAAGATCCATGCAATGCCTTAATAGCTCTTTTTTCTTTACTCCACCCTTTGTACTCTGTACCATTAAGAAGAGCATGCAGCAGTCACAAATGTGTTTTGAATAGGGTTATGGGACTAACATAAACAGAAATTTATAACATCCCATTCAGGTTTTGCAGTATGGACAGATAGATGGCTAACAGTGTTGCTATGCAGCAGATTTGTTTGTGGGGATTTTTTAAATGAATACTTGATTGCCTGAATATAAGTGGTAACCGGTTTGCTTATCCTCTGCTCACTGAGGAGGGAGAAAAAGTACTATATACTACGATATGTACAAAACTTTCTCCTGGTGTTCAGCATGTGATTTGTAGAAAACTTTCCGAGTGTCAGGAAAAAACTAATTCTATTTCCTGAATTATTTTGTTCTTTCTCTTTCGCCCCCTCCTGTTGCTTATTCCAACTTCTAGAACTGCTTTACTTTCCTAAACGCTACTAATGGGCCAGTCATTGTCTCCATTGAAGAAAGACTTGCCTGAAGAGCAATGAATGTACTTTAAATGATTAAGATCTGGTTTTCATATAACTAAGAACTTAGCAGCCCACGAATCAGAGCTTCTAAATAGAACTTCCCTTCCTTTCTGGAAAACTTCCTCCTGAGTGAAGTTAGCATGGTTCTCCCATTGGTATGAGTCGCCATTTAATAAAGTTTTGCTGGTCTGATTTGAAAAAGGGGAAGGGCAGGGGGAAAGAAAGTAGAAGAAGCAGTGTTTGGACTAGATTTGATCCCTTGTATTACCATATTTTCAGAAAACTTCAGGCTTTTGGAAGGAACTATGCACCTAGTCAATTTGAGGGCCTTAAACAGTATTACTCTTGTAAATGCTTTCGCAGTCGTTTTCAGAATTTAACCCTTTATTTCTATGTAAGATCAGTTCAGTACCTGCCAATTTTATTTTGTTTTTTTCTGTTCAGCTATAGCTTGTTAGTAAGTTTCATGCTCCTTAGAGTGAGACAAATAGAGCTTTTCAACAGGGTGTGTGGACACATAACAAATACTGCTGTTTTGACCTCTTGAATTTACAACAGGTTTTGTTTAGAGCTGGGGAGCTGAAATGGGGAACAGATGAAGAAAAGTTCATCACCATCTTGGGAACCCGAAGTGTTTCCCATTTAAGGAAGGGTAGGTAGTATGGCTCATGTGTGCTTGAAAACTTTTGCCTGAAGTCTCAATATTATCCAGCTGGTGGTAGAAGTGGTATAAAAGTTGTTTCTGGTACTGCACCTGTCAAGCCCAGAAATCATTAATCTTCCCTCTGTCTAATAATGCATTTAATTTTGTTTCCTGTAATTCAGTTCCCCCCTAGCAGTGGTGATCTCCTGCAATAGATCTGAGGGACAGCTGCCGTGTTTCTTCCTAGATGCTTATTTTTGTTATTTTTTCTCCCTTTTGATAAGAGGTTATGGCAACAGAAGTGATGCTGAGTGTCTGTCATGAGTCATTATAATCTGATGGAGATCCAGCCCTGAAAAGATCTACCCTTTTATAGGTGCATACTTTACTAGCTGTTAATAAAGAGGCATTAATTTTTTCCCCTGCATCTTAAAATACACTTATGAACAGTTACCAAGCTGTTTAGGCCGTTGGGAGTAATGATCAGTAAGTTTTGCTTTGGTACTTTGATCTTTTTGTTTTCCTTTTGAATATTTGGATTCATTTGGATTTTCAAAGGATTTTACTGTTGAGTTTTTTGCCTTTATTTATGTTACAGTAATCCTAAAGTTTGGTTTGATACATTGAACATTTACTTAGCATGGCAGAAGTGTAAGATTTCATAGAAAACTGGGGTCTTATGGATGTTCATGAAGACAGACCTGAACAGATTGCCAGTAGGCCAGTTTGTATGAAGTGAGTTTGACGTAGTAACCCAGTGTAGACAAGACCTTAAATTCAGGATAAATGATAGCTTCACCATGGGAAAAATGCTTGTTACTTTCTACAGCTTCTCTTCTTTCCCTTTTCCTCTTATCCCTGCACACTTTCACTGGATGTGTCACAGAGTGGTTGAGGTTGGAAGGGGCCTCTGGAGGTCATCTTGTCCAACCCTGTTTGAGCAGGGCTACCTAGAGCAGGCTGCCCAGGACCATGTCCAGATGGCTTTTGTGCATCTCCAAGGACTACAACTTCCCTGGGCAACCTGTGCCAGTACTGTGTCACCCATACAGGAAAAAAGTGTTTTTCCTGTTCAGACAGAGCCCCCTGTGCCCATTGCCACTTGCCCTGACACTAGGCACCACTGAAAAGAGCCTGGGTCCATCTTTTCTACACCCTCCCTTCACATATTTGTATGTATTGATGAGACACCTTCTTGAGCCCCTTGAGCTCTCTCAGCCTTTCCTTATAGGAGAGGTCCTTCACTGGACTCACTTCAGTTGCTCCACATGCCTCTTGTACTGGGGAGCTCAGAAGTGGACCCCGCACTCCAGGTGTGGCCTCACCAGTGCTGAGTAGATAGATAAGGATCACCTCCCTCCACCTGCTGGCAACACTCCTCCTCACACAGCCCAGGGTACCATTGCCCTTCTTCGCAAGGGTGCACTGCTGCCCCATGCGCAACCTGGGCCCACCAGGACTCCCAGCTCCTTTTCTGCACAGCTCCTTTCCAGCTGGTTGGCCCCCAGCATGTGCTGGAGCACAGGGTTTTTCCTCCGCAGGTGCAGAAATGTGTTGTATAGTAGCAGTCTGGTAGGAAATAGGTATTTAGAACAGGCCAGAGGGAAGAATGAGTGGATGATAGCATTTTAATTGTGGATAATGAGTGACAGGTGGCATTAACCTGTACTGAGGAGGATACTGGGAGAAGTGCTGACTGTACAGGTGACTAAACCCACTTTCTGTTTTGCAGTGTTTGACAAATACATGACTATTTCCGGCTTTCAAATTGAAGAGACCATTGATCGTGAAACCTCTGGTGATTTGGAGAAGCTGCTTTTGGCAGTTGGTAATTAAGTCTTAATAGATATAGAAATGGCCGCCTTCATTTACTCCCAGGCCTCCTTAAATTGCAGTTGTTACAGGAAGTGGCATGAAAACTTTTTAAAGTTAATCACCTGGGATCTCTTTTTGTTATTTAGAGAAAAGCCTTTATTCTTCCTTTAATGGAATGGGAGGGCAGGGGGGAAGTGGGCCAGGAGGTAGTGGTGAACTGTATTCTGTTCAGTCATGTGCACCTCTGTCAGAAAGTGAGACAAAACTCTGCCTTTGTTTGTATTCCCAGTGTCTCATTTAGGACAGTGTCATCGGAGATGTGTAACTGGGATTAGAATTTGACTAGCAAAGTGTCTTTCCTATTGGAAATAGATGGTGCATTCTTACTTCTAGAACCCAAAGAGTTTTAGCAGAGGAACAGACTAGCTTACAGCTGTATGCTTGATTATCCACACTGGAGAGAATGAGAGAATCAAGAATGTATTGAATAACAATCAGTACTTTAATCCTTTGCCTCTTTTTCAGTGAAATGCATCCGAAGCGTGCCTGCCTATTTTGCTGAGACTCTGTATTATTCCATGAAGGTATGTACATGTTTTCCATACGTCACTTTCCATCTCCCCCAGTTCCAATTCCTCTCCCTTTCGCTTGTTCTTCATTTCTTCTTCCACTGTACCTGCCAATAGTATACTGTATCACTAAGCATCTGTGAAAGGTTTGGGGAATGCAGGTCTGGGAGAGGATACAAATGATTCATAACCTTTTCTTTGAGTTCATCCTAAGTTTGTCAGACTGTAAATCTTCTACAGGAAACATCAGTCTCATCAACTGTTTTTGGACTTAATCTTGTTACATTGGAAAATGTCTGGCTAGTTCCACTGGGCACTTCAAACTAGATAAAGGCTACGGTGTCTTTAGGGGGTGGATGTACTGAGGAAGTAACGATGCCCAGAACCTGAACTGTAGATTGTGCAAATTTAGCGCTCTTTGTTTTGGAGATGAGTATTTACACACTGAACATGTGATTAGCTTTGAAACGTGTTTGATGACCATCCATCCCATTTTGTGAAGGAAAAGAAACTCAGAAACCGGGCAGAGGTTTAAACAGCTACCAAAGATTCTGCAGGGGAAACCCATCAGCAGCACAGCTGTTTCTGTTGGTTTTGCCTTATCTTGGATGGGAAGAGACAAGCAGGGAAAACTGTACTTTTAACTCACAGGGGCTAATATTAATTAAGCCTGAGGTAGGTAGTCCATTGTTTTTGAGCAAGTTATCAGCTTCCCTGAAGAATTCTTCCCTTCCCCTTGCTGAAGAGCACTGAAGTATGTTTGTCACGAGATGGCTGTGTTGATGTGGTGTCACCATGAGAATTAGTGAAAAGAGATTAAGATAGCTTAATTTTTAAAAGCTGCTTTACTGCTTTTATAGTAGATACCAATGTAAAATAGGGTTCAGGTGGTAAATACGAAATATTATACCAGTATGCTGAGCTGTACAAAGAGGATTACTTTCTTTTTATTTATCTACTTATTAATTTTTATTTTTTAAAAAGTGCAGTAGAAAATCTTTTCCTGTAGGTTTTAGATTCTTGTACACTTCTATTACGAGGGGCCTGATTAACGTCTGCTGGTGAGATCCCCAGTTGTTTTTTTTTTTTTCAATATAAAGAAAAATAATTAAGCACATCAGATAAGAAAGGTCTTCAGCACCTATTACTTTGGCAGAAGAGTTTGTACTTCTTAATTTATCAGTTTGGCATGGCAGATTTCTACAATTAGCAGAGTTTGCTTTTGTAATTAGGTGGGGCAGAGCCTTGCTTTTACTGGATTCTAATGTCAAATCCTACTCAGAAACCACTGGACTCACGGCATAACTTTTGAGCAGCTTTAGGGCATTGTTAGATGTAATCCAAGAATATTTCGCCCAGTCGAAGGATTGAGTGACCCTGGACGTTAGGCTGAAGATGATCGTGGGGGCTCTGCCAAGTCCTTCCTTGAGGTGCATTAGCAGGTCAGCCTATGAAAATTTGTATTGCTTCAGCTTGTGTGGAGTCTGACTTGTCTGAGCTGGAGGGGTCAGGGTGTTAGTCTGGCATGGCCTGCCAGCACAGGAACTTAAAATATTTAAAGCAATAAAGCTGAATGAAAGAGTGCAGCATGTTTGTGTGGTTGGAAAAGGTTTATGGAGTTTGCCTTTGTAATGAACAGCTGGATGATTTGTGAAATGAGTTGTTCTGCCTGTGTCTTGCTGTACAATGTTACATGCTTTGTATTAGTCATTGTTAGGATTTATATACCTGATTCCAGAACAGACTGTGATTCTGCAGCCTCAGACTCTGTTGAAAGGGTGATTTGCATGTGACTCTGATTGTGGCGGCCAGCTATATATACTACTGTGTAATCTTGGAACTGGATTATTTTAAAATTATATGGGCATTCACAGTTGAAGCCTGTGAAATGAAACATGAAATAAGAGGCTTAACCATACGGCACTTTATAGAAGTCCAGGAATTAGAGCACCTTGCACGGTTGGTCCTCTGCTCTCCACATTGCAGCGTGAGTGTCTTGTGATACTGTCCCAGCTATCCTCTGCTTTGGAGTAGAAATGTAATGCAAGAGTGTTTGGAGACACCAGTTGTTGCAGTTGGAGCTTTTATGTTGCACCCTGGTTGTTTGCTGTTCTGTTACAGCATCTGTCCAGAACAAGCTCACATTTTAATATTATTTAAAATTTTCTCTTTTAGGGGGCTGGCACTGATGACGATACCCTGATCAGAGTCATGGTTTCAAGAAGTGAAATTGATCTGTGGGATATTAGACAAGAATTCAGAAAGAATTTTGCAAAATCATTGTATCAAATGATTCAGGTAAAATTACTCTTCTATCGTCAGGGAAAACAGGAGATTTAGATGTCATTGTTTCACTGTTTATTTTTATAGGAGGGGTGGGTGTGAGTAGAACTGGACAACACAGTGCACTCTGACAGCAGTGGTGGTTGGTCTGCAGTTTTGTGAAGTACACATTGTGTCACTTAGGTGGGGGGCACTTCCTGTGAAAAGCTAAATGTTTCTTTCCAGTGTTTATGTGGAGAGCAGATGTGGTTTTCTGAAATTGCAATTACTCATACACCATTTTTAGCTTCGTTTCCTTTTTCTTGTTTGGGTTCCTTCTGGTTTTCAGTGCTTCAGGGAGGGTGCTGGCTCCAGAGAAATGATATTGAGGTTGGGAGTTTGTATTATTGTGAGACTGAAGTTTAAATCTTGGATTGCGGAGTGGAACCTTTTGCACCATTTCAGAGTGTAAAGCATTTCACTGTGGAATTAGTCTGAATCATAATCTCCTTTGAGTGGATGGAAAGAAGCAGGAAGGGAAAGAAGCAGCAAGAAATCCAGAGACAGCTGTTGCTGCAAGGTTGAAGCCAAAATGCTTTTTTTTCTATGAATTTTTTTGGGGTATTTTGTTTTATTTTCAAGCACTGGTTTTTATGATTTTCTGTTGCCGTTCTTGACATTATGCTCTCTTAATTAGGCTGGGTGGAGTTGCTTTTGACACTGTCAGTCGGGCCCATACAGCTGTCCTGTGGAATTCATAGCAAGAGCTTCCAATTTTTTACAGGGAGCAGGGCTGGGACCTTTCTAAGTGATGTTGGGTGCACTTTGCACATTTAAAGGTTGTTGATGCTGCTTTGGGCTTCTCCTTTGGACTTTCTCACTTGCAGGAGAATGCATTCTAATATGTAATGAGTAGCTCAGTTCTAGTAAAGCTTTCAGAGCTTTTTTTTTGTGTTTCTGAAAGTCTGTGTAAATTTAGCTCTAACATAAGAGACAGAGCATTTCCTTGCGTCATTCCTGAGTGGAGAGTCATCCAAGTAGATTTCCTGTGGGTGGGACAAATGCATAATCTGTTGGAGTTGTCCTTGTCTGTTGCTTTTCTTCACATTTCTGTGGCTGTGACTCATGGTGACTGGTTTGTTATATTAACAGAAAGATACGTCTGGGGACTACAGGAAAGCACTCCTGCTCCTCTGTGGTGGAAATGATGAGTAATGGTGACAGTGACACGAAAGATTCCTTGTACTCCAGCTTTGCAGCCCTTTAGTTAGCATGGCTAGCTAAGTTTTTATATCCTAATGCTTTCTGGCTCTTCGAGTTTATACCAGTATTGCACTTACTAAAAATGAGCATATTGTTATCCAAGTGATAGCTGATCCCTCCTCCTTCTGATGCCCCAACTTCCAGGAATTTCAAGTGCCTTCTGTGATATGCGAGAGTCATCTTCATGGAAGATGGGTATGAGCACAGAACCCAGTCCTTTGCAAGTGTTTTGCTGAAATAGGGAAAAAAAATCATGTACTTTACTAATAATTTGAAGATTATCTTGTTGCTTTTATTCCTTACATTTCCACTGAATGTTAAGCTAGCTCTAACATTGCAAATGACAGAAAGATACCCTTTGTATGTAATATTTGAATGAATTTGCTGAATCTAATACAAGCAATCATTGGAAATCTGAAGGACCAATAAATTTTTTCTCTTCAGCACAGTTGTGTGTGGTGTTTAATGGGCAAAGATCTCTTTTCCCTTTCATATGGTTACACTGCTTGAAACTGTTGGCATTGTTTTCCTACTGTTGTGTAGGCTTCTAAATATAGATGATGTTTTGCAGCTGTATGTCTAGTCTAGTGTGGGCGCTGTGGTGCTGCTGCTGTTTGGTATAGCTGCAATACCAAATTTTTGGTACTTTCGGGCATTGCATTCTCATTTTGTCTTTTTCTTCTCCTCCAAAGCTGAGGGAAGGAAGGAGAGCTGTTTGCACAGTGCCAAAGTAGAGCAGATGTGCTGCACTTGTAGGAACAGTTGAAGATATCTGGAATGGAAGCAGATGAAGAAGAGATGGGAACACAGTGATCTGTACTTCAGGGATCCTGAGTGAAAAGAAGATGGTTGCAGCACCTCTCTCATCAGGTTAGCAGGGAGAAAAGCACAGTGTGAGAGAAGGACCAGTCTGTTATATAGGCTCCTTTAAATTCACTGCTTTAGTTCATCATTTATGACTGGCTCTGAAAATTAAATTGACGTGTGTGAAGGAGAATAGAGGAGAATTCCGTTTCATGCATTATAAGGTCTAAGCAGCATGGTTCTAAGCTTAGCTTATCGGTTAGTCACAGACATCAGCTGTAGAAACTGCACATTCTAACAGTCCTGTTGAAATTGATTCTTCACAGATTATTAAGAGCTTTTTAAAAAAAAAAGCTAAAAAAAAGCTTTCATATTGAATAAATGTGACATTATAATGTTTTTATATTGTAATTCTGAATTATTACTGTCATGATCTCTTGCTAATAAGTACTTGGTTTTCAATGTAAAATATGAAAGCTCTTTTTATAAGTAAATGTGTTAACTAAGGCCTCATCCACTCTAAAATCTTCTTTGTCTTTCATTCTCTTGCACACATGCACTCACTTTTTCCTGCTCATGCACTCTCACTTTCACACTTTCTCTTCCCTGCTTCTTTTTGTCCAAATTTATGACTTACAGACTTCAAAAAAAGCACAACTGATTTATTTATTTATTTTTAATGAGACAGTTAAATGCTTTCCTCTGCTCCTCCTGGACAGGTTATTGAATTCTCCATGTCACTTGTATGTGGGACAGCTGTGGGTGTGGCTTGTGTCTCCACCATAATTTAAACTGATTTAAATGGTGCTGCTGTAATCCTGCCCTGCCCTCTTCTGCAGGCTGCATGTTCCCAGCCCTTCTACATGCTGGCACTGAAGCTCGTCTGACCCTTTGGGTGACCTGATCCAGGGCCCTGGGCTGGCACAATCCAACCACACGGCTCCAGCCTCATGCCCTCAGTGACTCACTGGGACACCTGGGAGAGCTGCTGGTGGTGGCAGGAAGGGCTAAGAACCTGTGCAGGATGAGAAGAGGTCCTATGGAAAGGGACTCAAGCTGGGTTGCTATTTGTTGGTGTCTGTTGTCATAAACTGCACCTGGGCTTACGAGAGCCTCCAGTATTAGCAAAGAGGTTCTTCAAATTGCGTAGGTACAGACCCCAACAGAGAAATTTGGATTGAATGTGAATCGAAGGTGATGCTTGAAATCAGATTGCATGAATCTCATAACTGTACCTTAATCATAACATTTTCTCCTCCGCTTTTATTTGGCTGTGAGGGAGTCTGGGGCAGAATCCAGATGTAGAGAAGCTACTTATATTTTATGTACATTTGGTTTAATTTTGATTTGAGACTGCATGCGTAAAGACTTAAATGCAGTCAGTCTAGATACCTGAGCTGTTCACATGGTTTGCTGCTGTACCAGTTACAAACCTTGTCTGTCAGCACTGATGTTTACCAGCTTTTCAGAGTGCTACAGTATAGTATTTTGGCATATGATCAAATGTTTTCCCAATAACATGGTACAGCAGTAGTAATATTCAAGCAGTAATGTTTTTATTTACACCTTTAGGTGTTTGGCAGAAGAAAAAACTATATTATGTGTTCAGATTTTGTTTTTTTCTCCTCTTTTCTGGGATTAATTTTCAGCATTTGTCGGGTTTAGTTTTTGTTAAGTCTCTACAAAATGTGTTAGCAGGGAGTGTTAATTTGCAGTTAGTCATCCTTGAATAACACGGCCAGCTGCACACACTACAAGCTTACTGTGACCATGAAATATCTTGTGACGACAGAAGTTTTTTGGTTTTTGTAGGGTGTTTTTTTGGTTGTTTTTTCGTTTTTTTTTTTTTTTTTTAGTGAGTTAATATTTGCTGAGGTAAAATCATGCACAAAATAATTGCTGGTGAGTAGCTATGAAAATGGCTGCATGGGATCTGATCTACCTAGAGATAGTTATCTGCCTTGTTTGTATGGTTATTGACTTCTCAAAAAATACAAGTAAATGTAGGGGGCAAGACTTTCTTTCCCCAAAAGCTGTGCTGGCTCTTCTGCAATGTATCACATTTGCCATCCTCGCTCCTGGTATTATTATGTTGTTTGTCCCTTAGTTCCAACATTCACAGCGAACAACTGCTCTGTAGCTTCAGCCCGGTAGATCCCTCTACAGTCTGCTAAGGTGCCACATTTGCTGCTGTTTACTGCTCTGGAAATCAGACACTATTTAATTTTTCAGCTTCTTTCAGTTTGTGATTTGTTACTGGTCCTTTTGTAGATTTTGTTGTGTATTTTCTGTTGATGCTTGAAATATGTGCTTCAGTGTGTGCTGTGTAAAGAAGGCTGCTGCTGTGTTTCCTTCACCGAAGGCAGAGGAGTCTGTGATGACAGGTTCGCATGTGCAGCTGTTCCAGCAAAGCCTGACCATTGTCACAAACCTGATGCTTAAGGCTTATCGTTGGTGGATGTTTAATTTTTTCTCCACCTTCTAATTTTTAATTCATGAAAATTTGTCCAGTTAGTTTCTGGCACAAACCTGAAACACTGAGAAGTCCTATCAGTCTCTCTTTGATAAATCAAGAGCAAATTGTAACATGACCAGTAAACTTAACCCTCATACCTATGAAGAATCTGTTTTAAAGCAGACTTCAAGAAATCAAATATTGTTGGTTTTGCCTGAAGAGTGTACTCTCCCTACTTTGTCTTCCCCCACCCCTCCAAGTGTTTTAGGAGATACTATTTTACTACTAGAAATAGGATACTCTTATTTGTTTTCATCAAAAAGTGTTTATCTTAGCACTATTATGGTGTATTGGGAAAAAAAAAAAGTGGAATTTACTGGTGTATTTACTTTTATTTTTTCCTCAATTTTTGTTGATGCGTATAAAAATATAATTTTGTTTTATTTGGATTCATGATAAGTACTCATTCAACTGAATTTGGCTGCTTATTTGCTTGTTAGATAATCCAGCCATTTAGAGAAAATACTCTGGTCGAGGCCTTTAAATCTAAAACTAAAATAGAAAACAAGACTTGTGCTGAAGCCTAGAATTAATTTGAAGAATTAAACAGAATTCTGTTGACATGTATCACTGGATCACCCAATATGGTGCTGTTCATATTGTTTCTTTATCCCATTTCAACTCTGTAGGACAGCTGGAATTGCTGTAGGCATTTTTTTACTCAAAATCTGTCTTGAAAGCAGTAATTTATGAATAAGGCAATAGTACGCGTGAAAAACATAAGCAGTAATAACTTCTCTCCTTTATGATTTAGTGTACAATATGTCTAGAAGTCATAGATCCCCAAAGCAAGGCCAGTGTATTGGCAAATGAGCTGTTCCGCTCGAGTGTGTATGACAGCTGTTGTGTTCTGTGTAGGTATTTTTGGCACCCTTTAGAAATGCGACCGGAGCATTCAAAGCTGCTGTTTTCTTCCTCTGAGCCTCCAAAGAGGATGGATCGCTGGGGAGAGGTGGGGCTGCTGGGCCAGTGACACAGGGTACAGAATTTTTTCTTGCATCTTCCTTTCAAGCTTGTTGGAAAGTGACTGAATATGGAGAAATGAGATTAGATCAGTCTTTAACTAGTTCAGATGCTGGTTTCTCTGCTGAAGCTGTTAATAGAGATGCTGACTTTGAGGATGATTTTTGTCTTGTCAGAAGTATAGTGAAGTGCCTCAAATTGGACCTTTTCAGAGCTCAATTAGTTTCTTTTTTCCCATTTTATCATCTTATCTTCATCCGCTTGGCATTCCAGGAGAGGTGAGGTGGCTGGTGCAGAACATGCAGCTGCCCTGGATTGCTTTCATCAGAAATAGTAACTTTCTCCTTGGAAATTAATCCTTTCTGTCTTGCAAGTTTTAATTGATGGAAAAAAAAGAAAAAATTGAAAAAGACTATGGTAAAAATTATTTTATTGTCAAAAATAATCCAGAGCTGGGAAACAGGTATGTGGAATGTGACTGAAAAGCACTTTGTGGATAACTGACCTGTCAAGTGTCAGTAGTTCATTACTACTGATGTTGCATTTCTGACTTGTGAATGAAAGGCTTAATCTCTTTGACGGAGTAAAGTTTTTAATCACACGGTTACTTTTGTCCCTGTTCAACAAAGCATCTACAGAAATGTTGAAACCTCATGGAGGGGTCTTAGGGCTAGTCATCTCGTCATCATCAGGGGTGCGTGAGCCTTGCAGGCCCAACCTGTCAGCCGTAGCCCGCGGCCCACGTGTGCGAGCAGTGCCTTGGGAGGTGGTAGGACTGAGCCGGTGCCTGCTGGAGTGGCCGCGCGTGCTTCCCGCGCTCAGGGCCATCCCTGGTGGTGCTGTGTGAAGACTGCTGGGCAGGTGGACTTGTTCTCTCCGCACTGCTTCAGTAATTATTTGACAAAATGCAACCGCTGGAATACACTGTCAGGCGCAAGCTGAATTCCAGGTGGCAGTGACTGCGATGTTCGTGTCTGGCTGGGTGCAGCACTCATGGGTCTGCCCCTCTCAGCTGTACCTGGCGACTGAGGGAGGGCACCCGTGGCTTCCTCTGGGTCTAGCCAGCAAAAATCCCCTCCCTGCCTTGCAATGCACTTGCCTCCTTCAAAAAGCAAATAAACTACAAAAGATTTTTCAAGTTGTGACTTAAGTATTTCCTGCTGCAATCAGCAAAAAAAGCTACTGGGAAAGGCTTGTTTCTAGGCTTTCAGCGTCTGCAGTTAAAGGACAGATTCCTCTGTCTGTCGGTGTAGGGAGTGAGGCCAACTGCCACTTCCCACAGGGACAGGGGTGTCATTTGCTCCGGGCGGTGCCTGCGCCATTCGCCAGGCGGGCAGTGGATGGTGCTGTTGTCCCAAGTACGCTCATGCAGGCGGTGGTGGCGCTCAAGGTCGCCTCATTGTCTCTCAAACACCTTCCTTAAGGTTTTTTTGGGGGTGGTGTTTTTTTGGTGCCCCCCCATGCCTCGGCGCCCGAGTTTGCTTTCTCTGGTTTCCTCAACCTAAAGCATGGGTCAGACAATTCAATTTACTGTTGTTATATTTTCAGAATCCTTTAAAATAATCCTGTTTTCAGAGTAAAATCAGAGAGCACTGGTGTGTGGGGAATAATGAAGAATATACTTTATTAGAAATAGAAGCTGGCTGTATGCACATGACATATTTCTTAATGTTGAATGTTTAGCTTCTACGATCTGAACATACACAATACCAACTATTCCTTTCCCAGTCACAGTTACAGGAATTTAGAAAACAAATTTGTGTTAAACTCATGTATTTACAACTTGTGAGTTCAGTGGAACAGATTTTGCTGCGCAGTCTTATTTTATATACAAGTATTTCTAACTTCCAGTCCCTGAATAACTACCATGTTTTAGAAAGCTTTTGGGATTCTTCCATACCTTCTAAGCACTGTGTAACTGCCATGCACTGTCTAGAGCAGGGGTCCTCAAACTATGGCCTGTGGGCCGGATACAGCCCCCCAGGGTCCTCAATCTGGCCCCGGTATTTACAGACACACACTCCTCCCGGGGGTTGGGGGGAAAACCAAGCAGCCGCAGATGACTGCCTGCCACTTCATCCGCGTGCCGGCCCCCTGGTTAAAAAGTTTGAGGACCCCTGGTCTAGAGAAACTGAAAGGCCATGGAGGATCTGCTGTTTTAGAAGGTAAATGTGTAATTAGCAGGAAAAACTCATCACACTCAGGGAGTGGAAATGAGTGGAAAGATGAGGTTTTGATTTTTTTTTTTTGTTTCAACCTGTTGTGGTAACAGAGGTCGCAATTGTACAATGTGATGGCAAACTCTCGGAGCAGTAATGAGGAAGGACATGGATTAATCTAGTCTGCTACCACAAGAAAGCTTTGGCTGTTTTTTCTCTTGGGCTTCTGTTGTCTGAGTGATTGTATGCCTGATTTTCTTCTGTCAGATCCAGCTGCTAACCAGCTAGATTAGAGCTGCTGATCCATGTCCCGGCATCACTTCTGGAATGTTTTTGATGCAAAGAGGAAAAACAGCTATCCCTTGCCAGAAGGAATAGCAAAGTAAACATCCTCAGGTTTTTTCAGCAGTTCCTTAGCACGTGTTCTAGATTCAAGGGTTAAATGCTGTGATATCCTGGGTATGCCGAAGTTTCTGCCCAGGTCTACGACGATAGTCTTTAGCATTTATCTGTGGAAAATGGACTCCTAAATCCTCCTAGACCTAGTGCATGTGCTAATAGAATTTCATCCATAGCACAGTTTTAACTTTTTGGCTACCTCTAGCCTTAATTTCAGTAGGTAGGAGTATTGTAGAACAAGAGGTTCAAGTCTTGGTCATTCTTTTACACACATCTATGAAGTGTGTCATGACAGTGAGATAACCCAAAGGCAGAAAAAAAAAAAGGCAACCTCTGTAGGTGGTTATTTCCACACACCTTGCAGTAAATGTACTTTCCTCTTACCCTTCCTGTTCTCAAAGCCTCCTTCAGTAGTAACAGGCTATAAGGCTGCATATGATGAGGCCTAAAAAGCACAATAGTATCTCTGAAATCTAGTGAAAATGTCATTAGAAGTCTTGTTGCTTATTAGTTGCCAAGTATTCATCCCATCTTGTGTTCTTTCACACTGACTGCTTTGGCTTTGTATGCAGAAATATTAAATCAGTGAAGTTAGTATGTGGATGCCTCTAAAGCTTTATTAACTGTGCCTTACCTTTTTCATCTGTGCTCGCTCTTCTGGCATTGTATATTTACTTTCAAAAAATGGCCCTCTGATGACAAGGATGGATGGAGGAAACTAAGCGTTTATAGATCCTGAGCATGCTGACACCACAAAGTGAATATGAATACTTTAAACAACAACAACAAAAAAGGTGCAGTAATGTTTAGTGTGTTTCAGCAATGGCAGCTTAGAAGTAGAACTGACTTCACAGTGTTGCCGTCCACTGCTGCAAACGAATAAACTCATAAGCCAGTGTTTAATCACAGCTTACACTTGTATTCACCATCTCAACAGCACTGCTTGCAGCATATGCAGACCCACGTGCAGACTTGAAACATCTCTCTCAGGTTGTTCCTTACTAGACACAGCCAAAATTTTCCGTAGCAATGATCTAGACATAGTTGACATGACTTGTGAAGAGAAGAATGAGGCTGGGTTTTATTCTCCCCACTTTTCCCTCTTGCTTTAAGATTTTGAAATATTTAATGGATTCTGTTATCTTCTGGTAATTTAACTTGCTGCTTCATGAAGAACATATGCAGTGGTTCTCCAAACATCTGTTAACCTTGAGGATATAATACAACAGCCACCTTGTAATGCCATTTACAGTGAGTAAAAATACACTGACATCCATCACAGACATCCTCTGGCTAGAGGAAACAAAAACCAGTCAAAATGATTGCTTAATTATTTAACCTGTTTACATAATGTTTTACCTTGGCTCAGAACCCACTGTGTCACCTTCACTCAAAGCTGGTGATTCTTAATCTGTATTTGGAGTCTCTTTGTCTGTTCTGTCTTACTAGGTTCTTCTGTTGCAGAGTAGGATCCAAGCAGCACTCCCAGCATGCCTGGCTCAAGATAACACTGCATTTGTACAAAAGTTAACTTGTCTCAGTTGCTTCAGTGCATGTGCAGGTAGAGCCTTGATGTTACTGTGCCCTATAAGCTGTATGTGCTGCCTAGTGACTGAAAGGATGCAAGGGCTGTTGCTGAGAAGAAAAATGACTGGTGAGGGGGAGAGATGAAAGAGGACTACAAGCTGATAAATGACCAGAAAAGGAAGAGTCATTACTTGCTGTTCTCATACAGGGCCCCCCAGCAACATTGCCAGGAAGTGAGTTTAGAAACAAAATGAAAGAAAAAAATATCTCAAATGACATGATTAAATTATGGAACTTGCTGTTACATGGTACTGTGGAGGCCATGACTATAAACAACACTTATAAAAAGAGAAATTCATGCAGACAAGTCCTTTGGTAGGTTTTAAACCAAACAGAGCGTCCAGCTTGCACTGTTCCCAGCTGCTTTTTCCAGGAGCTAGCAGGGAGCCCTGTACTTGTTCTGTTTCTGATGCTCTTTCATGATGGTCTCTGCTGGAAACCCGTTAATGGCTTAGGTAAAGGGTTAAATGGCCCCTCCTCTGACCCAGGTGGCAGCACCCCCCACCCCCCATTAACTCCTTGTCGAGCAGTTAGTTTGTCTTCCCCATGGCTGCCTGCTAAGTCACAGGTTAAATAAGCAAAATGCTACCATAAGACTTTCTTCACACAAGAAAGTGCTGCATTTGTCAAGAGGTTGTTAATTAATGGCCTCTTGGAAGTGACCTTGATGAATGCCTAGGTGAGCTGAAGTGATTCAGTGGAGACAACTGTCAGGAGTGTTGTTGATCTGGCTGGTCTTGCCTTGGGGAGGGGAGAAGACAGGGCGGTGTTTCTCAACCTATTTTAATTGAAAACTCACCTAAACCTATTCAGGGATGGGGGGGTGGGGGGAATCAAAATGCAGGAAAGCTTTGAATATGCATCTGTTTCTCCGCCCCCCCCCCCCCCCCCCCCTCCATTTTATTCATTTGCGTGGGGGTATATGTGTGTAGATGAACAAGATTTTTCTAATAAGTGTTTGCAGTGGTTTGTCAGGCTGTATTCTGGTATCTGTAAGATAACACAGATTGCTTGAGGGGCCTACCTCTTCTGCGGTGTGAAGGGGGCAGCAAAAATTCAGTGGCCCATCTTCTTCAGTGCAGAGGTGGTGGTGGCAGGTACATGCTGTGTCGGGCTCACACCAGCACCTGCAGTGTTTGGATGCTGGCTCTTAACTCTTCCAATCCACTTTTCCCCAAGCCCGCTTGCAGGAACAGAACGCAGCTTTGTAGTATTCTTACTGTTCACAAAATGCTCTAATTGTAGTCTCACTACTGTTTTTTTCAAAACGGTACTGAGCTGAAAGAGGTAAGTAATGTGACTGCTTTCTCTGTTATTTCCCTTCTGGATACAGCGGGAAGCATCTCAGTTCTGACAGATTTTGTTTTAAGCAGATGTCTGCTAATTGCTAGTCTCGGGAACAACGGATGAGGAGAGGTATCCCAGCTCACTGCACTCCCGTCCAGGGCTGGCACTTTGGACTAATGCCAAATACTAATGGACAGTGAAGATCTGACGTCAACAGAAGCAGATCTGTCTCTCTTGTTTACGCGTTTCAGAATGCCCACAGCTCTCAGGGCAGGACACTGAACTTGCCCAGCATCTGACGAGCTGGCCTATAACAACCACGCTAGGGCGTAAATGAACAGACTGAAATCTACTTGCAACTGCCAATGGGAACAGCCACTTTTTTTTGACCACGCACATGCTAAAACTGTTCTAAAAAAACTGTTTTAAAACTGTAATTGTTCCTCTCAGCTGCATTCCCCCCCTTCTTCCACAAGCTGCTTGCTCAAAGACGTGTTTACTTTTGAAGGCCTGACAACTGAACAGTTTGGTTTTTAAACTCCCTCCTTCGAGTCTGTCAATTCAGCTCCCCCAGTAACAGCAAAGGAAAGGTCAAACAGTTAGCGGCAGAGAGGTTTCAAAGCCTCCCGAGGCAAGGAACTTGTTATTTTTAAAATGAGAACATTAAACTGATAGATCTGAGACTCGCTGTGTCGGAGTAGTAGTATTTGTGTAGGCAGAAGTGTTGTCTTGTCGACATTGGTTGGTCTGGCTTGACTTTGGAGTATTTGTCATAGTACTGATAACACCTAAAGTAATAGTTGCAGCAGATTGGTTTAATACAGTCAAGTTTATACTTGACCCTATCAAAGTGTGCTTTCTCTTTTGTTCACATTATAACCACTGTTTTGAACATAGGTCTACATTTTCAGTCTGAAATGGTAAGTGCTTAGCAAGGACAGAGACATAACTGTGTTATGGAGCCCAGCCTGTCTCTGCTGGACTAACATGAGCTCCTGACAGTGGTTGTCCTCCAGTTGCAGTGTTCTGTTCCCTAAAATTTTGCTTTTGCTGTGCAAAGCCTGCTCCCTGGAGCAATGGGTTTTGCTGCATCACGTAGTCAATGTCAACAGATGTCTGATTCCCCAACAAGATTCTGCAGACTGGGACTGGCCTGGTATCTCTTGGTAGGTGTTTTGAAGGACATTTCTGTTCCTGTTTGGTGCGAAACCAATCTTTTCAAAGGGCAGGATCTCCTCCAGTGCCCCACAGACGTGGTGGCTGCTAGCTGCCTGGCGGCACTGTGGCCCTGGTGAGGAAGAGGCAGGAAGGGACTGCCTGCCTGTGTGTGTCTGGCCAGCAGCTACTGGCACTGCCATGTGCAGAAGGGGAGTGTACAGGCTTGTATCAGTTACCTTACATTTCTGAGAATCTTGTGTTTGTTGATTGTGATGCTTCCAAAACTTTCACGAAACCTGTACTTAACATTGTCTAGCTTGTAGTCCTTGTAGATTTAAGCACACAAGAAGGATGTTGAAAAACTTGGATGTGGTTTAAGCTTTAAGACACCTTGTTAAGAGTCCTGTATTGGAAAGAGTAAGTAGACTGCAACATGCATTAAAGATAAGGGGTTAAAAAGTTTGAATTTTGGTCAGAGCTCTCTATAGAGGCTCTGAGGAGTCCATGGTTGAGTGCAACTGTAATTGACGGACAACCTTTACAGAGAGAGGCTGGGCTGTAAATGTTACATTTATTCCATTTGAAAAGAGTTGGATGTTCTTTTCCATGAAAACTGTAAGCTCTGTGTTCCCAGAGTACAAGTGTAGCTGGCTTTACACAGGAGAGATGGAAGAGGCAAGCTTGAAAAATGGGTAGCTTGCTAATTTGCTGTGCGGAAGTTCTTTTGCTCTTTGCTCCTCTGATAATAGCAAAGTCTAAGTAAACTTTGTCTGCAGATTGAAAATTAGCCTTTGTTCATAAAAGGGCTTTTGAGCATGCTTAACTGCACACCTCTTTCACCCAGAATGTCCTGGAAGATTGTGAGGTTTTGTATATAAAAGGAATGTCACTTGCAATGCTGTCAGTGCTTGGGCTGCTGTTAGGGAGATGTTGAATGAGCAGAGCAATATATAGCAAAGGATTACCCCTCTAAATTCCAGAGGTATGATTTGACTTTGGCCTTAGATCAGGGCAATTAGAGTATTCAGGGGATTATGCTGCCCTGAAGATAACCTGGGAAGCGCTGACTTGGTGACATTTCATTCCTTCCTTGATGTCCCTTTGCTTGAAGGAGGGATGTGATCGTTTGTCACTGGCTTGCAGAGAGGACTGGGACAGGAGAGGTCGTTGTGATTCCACAAACAGCTCATCAGTCCTGGAGAAAGCATTGTGGCAAAGTGGCTGCAGGGAGAGTGCTGTGTTAGGGTTACATTGTTTCAAGTCACAACCACTAAAAGCTGTAATGTGGGCAAGTTTGTTGAGAATTGGGTGATGGAAACAAATCAAGACTTCATGGCACTTCAAGAGCAGGTTTTGATTGCCTTTCATTCTTGTTTGATCCTCAGATAATGAAAACCTTGCAGAACTGCTTTTGGTATCAGACTGAGTGAGTTTACTTTTTTGCTCATTTTTTTTCTAGCAAGTGTTGCACTAACAGGGTATGTGTTACAGAAACTCATGGAAGGGAGCAGGGAGAAATAACATCCATTCTGAATTGTCAGTCATTCAGAAAAGCACTAGTTTATTGTTGTGGTTTAGTACCTATAAAATAGATCCTAGTGTAGCCTTTTGCAGTAAGAGCCTGTAGGTAGCCTAAGCAGCATAGGTGCAATTCATTATTTTTTGTTGCTCTGGCCAGGATTCTGTGGCTATCCTGTGATCTTGCTGCTTCAGAAACCAAAATGACTGGATAGGGGGATGTTTGTGTGAAAATTATGATTTTTCAGTGCAAGAAGAAAAATAGTGGACATAAATGAGACATGATCGTACCTAAATCTCAGGCTGACTTTGGATTTCTAAATCCAAGTAGGTATTGATTTTAAGAATTAGTGAAATAAAGGAGTGACTGGGATCCTGGTAGTTGTGGAAGAGTAATAACTGCGTGTTTGAATTGCAGCCTGATCCTCTGCTGATTCACTCCTGTGTTTATTGGTGGACAATCCACTGGCAGTCCCTGCCATTATCCTGCAGTAAACTGATGTAAATGTGAGATTCTTCTTTAATCTTCTGTATTTCCTTCTGAAGGAGCAGCTACCTGCATCTTGATCCTTTCCTCCAAATCTGTGTGTTCTCTTTTGCTAGTTCGGGTTTGGGATTGATTGTGTTTCCTAAGAAGAAACACAGTTATTCAAACAGGTACACTTTAAAGGAGCGAAGACAAAGAACATTTTATTGGTAACACTGTGTATAATTAACAGAACTTTTAATTTAATAGCAGTAGTTGCAATTGCTTTAGAAATGCACTGCCAACTTCAGATCCTGATGTCGCTGAACCTTTAAGTTACAGACAGTCAAGGTTAGAAAATGTGTCATTCTTAGGCAGATGCAGAAAGTAACTACTGCAAATCTAAAAGGAAGCTGCTGAAATGCTTAATATCATGGGTCTGGGTACTGCTCCTGACATAGCTCAGTCAGCTCTCCCACTGAAACCAAAACAGAATTTGCCACAAAGATGTTTAGGTGTTTCTTTATCCATCTGTGGAACCTGCGGGAGAGTGTTTTGCAAATGAAAACTGAATTCTGTCATTTTTGTGGTTGCGATAATGGAAGCAAAAGCCTGAGCATCTCGTCCAAGTTCAACACAGCAAGTCGGTGAGTTTCCCCCTTTCCAACATCGTGGTTATTAAACCAACAAAATGCTCAGAACACTACAGGGATGTAAACTGATGACTGATGGGGTGGCAGTATTTCATGTGGGTTGTTAATGGCCGTATGTCACATGGGAACTCTGATTGGAAGTATGGAAGAGGTAAAGTTTTGTCATCTTATCCATCATTTTAATGGCAATACTATTATCCATAGATGAGAAAAAATTACTGAGCTGGAAAATATACTGAACTGATACTTGGTCTGCGTGAAGTCTTATGCAGCTGTTGACTCACTTCTGGCGTTGGTTCATCTGGCTTTGTTATGATCTATAATTTAGTTCCATCCATGTAATATACCGAATAGAACATGGTAAAGCTAAACAGATATTCTACTCTATGGATCTCTGCTGTGTACAACTGGAGAGAGATCTTTGTGAAGTATTGAGTAAATCCCCCGACAGCAGTTTCTGTAAATGCTTATCTTTTGCCATGTTTTCCCAGCAGATGGGGGTCTTGAAAATGGCGTACTAGCATAAGGACAGGGTTCCCTTAGCAAACTGCTGGTGGATAAAAGTCACTCTGTGCTAAACATGGAAAAATAGCAGAGGCAGAGAAGAGCTTTCTTTATCTGTCTCTGGCAGGGACCCACACCATTGGGGTCGGCATCGTTGCCCGCATAGAGGGTAAAAGTTCTCCTTGTTTCTGATACTGATGGTGAGCTCTGAAGCTGTGAATTCAGATGGAGGTGCTCCAACAAGATGTCATGCACCTTCAGAACTTGCCAGAATATCCTATAGGAGATTTCAGTAGCACATTGATAGCTAGAAAACAGGCCTTAACAAGTACCATATGTGTTATACAGATATTATGTATTATACAGGTAAATTTGCCACCTCTGGAGGTATTTAAAAAGACGTGTTGATGTGGTGCTTAGGGACATGTTTTAGTGGTGGGCTTGGCAGTGCTGAGTTAATGATCAGGCTTGATGGTCTTAAAGATCTTTTGCAACCTAAATGATTCTATGATTTTTCAGGTGTGGACTGCGATAGATCACATCTAACAAGATGATACCAGGTTTTAAAGAATGAAGATTACTGAGAACTTGAGCTCATGTGGGATAAACACGTGACTGCTAATGTGCTTGAACAGGCCATCTCAGTAATATCGTTGTGAGCTGTCTTAGAATTACTCTTTCATTAGATACTGGTACCATTTGGGCATCAATTTTTGTGACAAAATTAATTAGCTGCTTTTCTTCCCCTTCCTCTGGGCTGGAGGAGCAGGGCTGGGATGTCTCCTGCCCTGGGTCTCTGTGGCAGCCCTGGCAGCCACGAGTGGGGGTGCCTTGGGGTGGCCAGCCCCACCACGACCTCTAGCCAGGCCTGCTGTGGGGCTGCCTCTTGGCTCCCTCCTGGGTTGCAGGCTTTGCACTGCAGTGAACCTACCAGCCTTGTCCTTCCCACCCTGGAGCCATCTCTTCTCTCCAGCAGTCTTCTGGGCTGTAGAAGATACTTGGGACCTTCCTCTTTGCCCAGAATTGTGCCCTGTATTTTACTTACTGCGAGTTCAGGGACAGTATGTTCTGCCTCATGTAGTTAAGGGCATCAGAGCACTGAACAGCCAGACAAAATGATCTCAAATACGATGATGACTTTTAAAATCCGTGAGGGTCTGTGGCTATATCTAGAAGAGCAACTTCCCCACAGTAACTGAGATCACAGAGTTCACCTGCAGCAGCTGCAGTTCCTCACCGCTTCATTATGATTGAGGTCCCTCAGGCTAATTCACATTTAAATAACCACATAAATTCAAAGGTGCCTTTTTTTGAAAAGGTAAATGCAGATAATCAATAAGGCTTTTCCTGGCTGGTGGTTGAATTAATTATTTTTTTTCTTTGACTTCTAATATGCCATCACAATTTATATTTTAAACAGATTTTAGGCTGCCACACAACATTCTTGTTTTAATATTTGACTACTTAGAGGACCTGCAGAGAAGAAAGAGGGAAGGAAACGAGAGAAGAGATGGGAAGTCATGAAAACAGTGAAAGAAGAGAGATGTGGAACATGTGAACTCTTGTATTAGGTTAGCAGTCACATATCAAGGAGTATCAGGCACCTCTGTTATTGGGGTGAGTGTGACCACTCTGTCACCAAGGGCCTCCAGGACAATCAGCCTGACAGCCATATCCTGAAGCCACAAAACTGAGGTACGAGCCCAGAATATGTTGTAGCATGTCCCAAAATGGCTGTAGGGAGAGGAGCAGGCAGCACCAGGACCTGGGGCTGGTAAACATGGCCAATGGGAGAAGGTACCTGCTGCAATCTCTCACTTGTTTTGTGTAGCAGAGGGAGCTAAGGCAGACAGGCAGCACCCTCAGCAGGCTATTGAGTAGGCAGCAGGAGGGAAGTGACGAGGAAGAGCTCTGCCTTCCAAAAGCAGAGCTGAGAAAGCCAGCCAGGAAGGAAAGGGACTCACCATGACAATCCTACATTACTGTATGGCATTCTCACTTTCAAAATGTATTTCCAATGTCAGCATTGAACAAGACAGCTGGGTTTTTTTGAGAGGAGGGATTAAAAGTTTTCTGGGCAGAGGGTAGAAAAAAAATAATTGGTGCACATATTTACATAATGGTCTGAAAAAATGTGGTTGAATAATGAATCAAATTGTCTTTTTTGTTTTGATATTGTGATGTGTCTTCCACTCTAGTAATCTCTGTGAGTTCCAGTGAAATACGTGAGGCTGTATGGAGGTATCACAAGGGACTTATATTCTTTAACTTACAACCTTCTGGAACTTTGAAAAATAAATAATTTAATGGGTGACAGATATTTAGTCTGCTGTGTGAAACTCAGCTCAATAAATAAGTACAGAGAAAAATGCGAGGGAGATTTCAGTGGAGATTAACAAAATGCAGTCTTGTTTTGAATTAGAAGTGTTTGAAAAATGTTAGGAGGTATTGTTCTTTCTCTGTTGTTCTACAGCTGAAACAAACATTCAGAAAGTGAAATGCTATCATGCTGGTACAATGTGTAATAAGCAAGTTTAAATTAGATTTAATGATTAAATTTATGTGAATTAATACAGTATATATTAAAAAAGCCTTTGGAAATCAAGAACTGAACTTTTCCTTCATAACGTAAAAAAGAAAAAAGACAGAACATGGTACCCTTGAGCTATTTAATTTCTTCTGTGTACTAAGCTTTGGGAAAACACCTTTATTTCTTGCAATTTTTTAGTCAGTCTTAATTAATATAACTTGGAAAAAAAAGGGATTTTGGGAGGGGGTCAGGGAGGTTTGTTTTTCTCTTTCCAGAATTTAGATGAGGCAAATGGAAGTCTCATGGAAATAAAAACAAAAGGCTGAGAGATTCTTGTTGCTGTCTCAAATTAGTCTGAACCAGAATTTAACTGGTGAATTAGTCGCTCAGTGGACCAGAGCGTATTAGTTTGTTAGTTGAATGTATCTGAACAGACAATTCTTAGATTTCTTGGCCTGATTTTATGGTAAGCTTATGCAGAGTTAATTAATTGTTATCATTTATTGAAGAGTGAGCTCATGATCTCTGTAAGAGAAGGCTTGAAGCAATGATTTTGCACAGTAAAAACTTGCTTGCAGTAATGGTGTAAATGCAAAATGACTTTATGATCTTTAGCAGAGTTATTGAGTGCCAGCTGATTCACAAGGCTGCAACTTAGGAATCGAAAAGGCTGAAAATGGAATAATTAAACAGAAAAGCTATGAGAAAATGCATGTAATATTGTTTGAGTCATGTCTTACCACTGAAGGCAGGCTGGTTTGAATCTTGGAGCTAACTGGCACTCAAGAGCTCTGCTCCCTGCAGGGTACCTCAATGGCTTTATGCTGTGTTGAGCAGCCACCGTAATGACAGATCAACGTCTGAGGTACATCTGAGGTCTTATTTGTCAGGGAGGTCTGTAGGTGTGCCTTTGCTGTGCACAAAGGATGGGTTCCTGGCTGAAGCAGTGAAATCTATTGATTCACTCAATGAATCTGATGAGTTTGGGTAAAGCTTGCAAAGAAACACAAGGGATGAGGACGATATTCAAATCTGCAAGACTCCTGTGCATCTACATGTGGGGATGGGCAGCATGTGTTCCTCACCTGACAGCGTGCTGAACGGGGGTTGGCTGACTGGTGGTAGGGAATCCCAAAGAGAGGGATGTATCTGGAATCTGGCAGTATTAAGAGTCTTTGGCCCCTGGATTTGGACTGGAGCCTGATGCCTTTCAGAGAAAAGGCTGAAATGCATAACTTGGAACCTTCTCTTCCAAGCGGGGACTCAAGTCACTGTTTTGTTGGAAAATAGACGAATCCCCATTTTAAAGATTTCACATTTATATAACCTTGAAGTAGTTCAAATCTTGTGCAGGAGAGGGAAGCCTTTATTCAGTTTCCTCTTTGTGCAGATCTATTTGTGTTTGTGAAGTCTGAACCCAAAAGCATCTCTCGTATCGACAGCAGTGAAATGGATCTCACTACTTGATTTGTATGAGACTTGTTTACTGTGGAAAGCTGTATACCACAGCAGAAAATGGCTTCCTGCAGGTAAACTGCAGCTAATAGCTTTCCGGAGCTTTTGTGTTTTGCCAGTATATTCTATAAAGTATTGTTTGTTGGACATAACATCAGAAGCACTTTAGATGTCTGGAGCTTTAAAAGGAAAGATACAGTAAGTGTCCTTGCCTGCGTTCCTTGCTTCTCTAATGTGATCTGCTTCTGGTGTGCTTTTCAATTACTTTTTCAGTGATTTGGATTGTGGACCCCTAGTCAATGAATTAGTTTTTCATGAAGGAGCAGGAACCTTGAAGATTTTCTTTTAGATGCCTTGTTTAAAATACCATTCCTGTCTGCAATACGGACCACACAAAAAATCAGCAAAAGCTGCATCCTGACCTGGGGTACAGTTTGTGCTGAGGTAACCCCCCTGATAATAACGAGTGACCTGTCCTTCTGAACGATGGTATGTATGTTGCAGTGCTAATGGGTTTTTTCTTATTCTACTGAGCAAGACTCTTTCTGAAGTTCCCTCCCCTTGCCTCCATTTTTATAAAGTATTAGGCATTTACCAACATACAGGAAGACATAAGGGAAGTTGACATGTGAGGAGACAAAGCAGCACGTATGCATGGACTAAATCCACGTCCTCCTGCCCAATTTATTTTCTTGGCCTCCTTTGACGCCTCTCAGGTATACTGTTACTTTTTTTGTCTTACATCGTGCCTCAGTGTTGCAGCCAACCTGCTCTGCCAGCCCTTTTATGCCTGTTTTTCATTCAGGATGAAGCCCTTGGTCAAGGAGACAGGAATGTTGTAAAATGTTTAGTGTCAGAGCCCCAGTTACACCACCCCGCATACACCATGACATTTCAGGGCACAGCAAGGTCTGGCATGCAGCTGGTTGTCCCTGGTGTTTGTGGTGGCTGCAGCTCCCACCTGCACAGTGGGGAGGAGATGGCCTGTTACCTTCCCGTTTCAAACAGAATGGCTTGTTTTGCCCATATATTGACTGCTGGAAGTCTTCATGCAGCTGTTGTGGAGTCATTGCTTTTCTCATTTGCTCTCTTCAGCTGGATCTCAACAAAACTCTGCAGAGTTTCTGGGCTTCCCCTTTGGCATCCATCCTATCTGTAGCGATATGGCTTAATGCTTAAAGATCTGACATACTCTTCCTTTCTCACCTGCCCAATTCCCCCTGTAGGAAGAACGGCTCAGACACCATGTGCCATGTGCTGATCAGCTGAATTTCAATGTCTCATATATGAAGGGAAGATTCGTTTTCATCTCAGTATTGCAGGCTTCTTGTGCTGTCCTCTGAATCACCTGCTACTCATTTGGTGAAACGAAATAGACACAAATAGCAAGGTGTTCCATAAACGGTAGACTGAAGTAGAGTTTCCTGTGAACTTGTACTGTTGTCCCTAGAACAAACTCTCGCTCTTCACGTTCCTGATGGCTGTACCACTATCCACAAGATCTTGTGTTCTCCTTCATGTTCTCATGGTGCTTCTGCTGTCTTCTAGCTGGGCAAGGGGTATCGTGTGGCTGGTTGCTTCCAACTGTGGCTGCTCACTGTGTTTGAATGTTTATGGATATTTCGAAACATTTAGGAGTATGATTAGCTTTGATCTCTCTGTCAGAGCTATCTGATGTGGGCACGCTTGTTTCAGAAGTGATTGTGGGTTTGGGAGAAGGTGACAAGGAACAACAGAGAAACAAATGACATTGTGTTGCATGGTTTATGCCGCATTTCCACAGGCCTAGCAACAAAACTACTTTTGGGTGTATATCTGCAAAGATTTATAGGCACGTGAGCTAACAGTATTTACTTGGCCTTTGATCTCACGTTAAATTTCCATTGAAAGGGAGCTTTGGAGGTCATATAGTCCAACCCAGGACTAGCTTTAAAGTTAGGTGAGGCTGTTCAGGAACTTGTTTGGCTGAGTTTTGAGTATCTCCAAGAGTATCCTACAGCTTTGCTGAACAGTCTGTTCTAGTGCTTAACTGCTATTGCTGTAAATATTTTTTTCTTATAGCTAGTCAGAATTTTCCTTGCTGTAGCTTGCGCTCGTTTGTATTCATCTCTGCTTTTAAATCTCTTTTACTCCAGTGTAATGATTACATCTGTCATCTGGTTAAAGGATGAAAGAGATGAAAGAGTGGGAACAGGATTCTGCAAAGCACAAGCAGAGTGGAGAAAGGAAGACAGAGGGGGAGATAAAACCACTAAATATTATAAAAGCATGCAGAAACAGTTGAAGGGTGGGAGAGTAAACTCCAACTTTGGATTCTTTATTACGCTATTACAAATAAGGTTGTAAACACATTTCATTGGCTGTGAGCAAATGCTATGAAAAATGGCTTGTTTCTAGTGAAAAGCAAAACAATAAAACTGTTTTGCTTTAAAAAAATGCATAAGCAGACAGATTTGATTAAGGAAAAATAAATCCATACAGTATAAGCAGGAAATGAGGCTGTAAAGCTGGTGTGAGGTCTATAAGGTATTATCCTGTGCTGCCTTTCACACACTGTCTCTCTTGCTCTCATCTTGGGCCTTTTGGGTTGGGTTATGATGCAGTAGTCTTTACATAAGTCACTTTAAATGATACCTGTGAGTTGTCTTTAAGGCATTTTTGACTCCTAACTTTCTGAAATGGAAAGACTTCTGGCAAAAGTTTAAAAGAATCAGACTAGGTAATTCTGGACTTTGAGACAGGGAAAACTTAACACTAAAGGAAAAAGAATCAGTCCCTGTGGATTGTGTGGGGACTGAATTCAGGATTTTATATATGAGTTTCCAACTTCTTAGAGGTAGAAAAAGTAGTTCATACTGTTTACTGAAATAAATTAATGCTGGCTTTCTTAGCTGTCACAATTTTATGGATGTCACATAAAGGTATGAGTAATATTGTAATAATGGCACAGTGGGAGAAAGTGGTGGGAAGTATGGTGGTGAGAATTTAATGTATATTCGGAAAATGTGCCTATTGTGAGAAGGGGAAAAGATGCTTTTTTACCCCCACATCAAAGTGTCTGATTTCTTCAAAAAGGTCTGGTGGGGTCTTTGTTTTCCTTTGTGTGAGCAAAGATATCATATGCAGAAATGTCAGTAAATTCTTTCTGTTGCCTCCTATTGGCTGACTAGTTAGAAGCCAAGCTTCAGTGTTATCAATGATCAGAGCACAATGACTTTCTGCTTGGTACGTATCCAAAGCAGATTGCAAATAATGGTGAGCATTTAATTTTATTTTCTCTTCTTGGTTTCATTAAATAAGTTTTCAGAAATTGGAGCATCTTCCTATAATAAAACTGAAAACAAATGAAGCAAATGCTTAATGGTCATAATACAGGGCGCTAATCTGGATGGTGAATCTATAAAGGGAAGTGACCAACATATGGTTCTAAATGATAGACGCTGTACCCTACCAATAAATTGCAAAATACCTGATGACCAGCAGGACTTTTTTTTTTTTTTTTTTTTTTTTTTTTTAAAAAAAAAATTCCAGGGTTATTTCTTGAGCTGTCCTTTTAAACCTGACTGTATCAAGCAAGTTCTTAGGGTAGGTGCAAAAGAGGTACTAGCTGGTTTTTTTCTTTCCTGTAGTTGCCCCCCCAACTCCATATTATGCCATGCACAGTTCTCTCTTTGTTGGCATGCTGTTGGCAATTCCCGCCTGAGTTGTTATGAATAATTCAAAACTAAATTCCAGATAAAGACGTCTGTTCCTTTGGGCTTTGTGTGAAGGCAGCTGTTATGGTTGTTCATTTTAGGTGGACATTGGAGGCTATTTATTTTGGAATTTGTTGGCTGGCATAGAACAGGCATAAAAGGATGAGGGCAGAAGAAGTCTTGGGGCATCGGCAGGATTGAACGCTGTTGATCTGAACGGGTGTCACGCCAACTCACGGCAGTGGCTTGAGCAATGAGCAGGCTGACAAGTTACCTGTTCCCTTATGTCTGCAGTGAAAAGTTCAGACTTTCCCTTGTGCAGACTTAGTGTAGAAGGTGTTTGTTTTGCACAAAGAGAACACTGAGTTACATCCTGCACTTCTGATAGTATGTGTTTCTCTGGTTCTTAATCAGCAAAACCTTGTATGTGTGTGTGTTTGTTTTTCCTGGCATTTGTATTCTGGTGCATCATTTTAAGGAAAGGTGGTCAGGAACTTGTTTATTGAAGTAAAGCAATTTTCTGGAGAGCACTGTTGCACTTGCTAGCTTACTGAAAATGTCATCCCAGCTGATGTGAAAGTACTGTGGTTTCAGCGTCTTGCTATTTCAGATGCTTGCGGTATCCTGTGTCTTTTTAATATGAAGAGACTCAGATCTGTGGCAGGTCTGTTTTTCACACGGCTTAAAATAAGACTGCAATAAATTATTTAGTGGCTGGATTATTTGTGTTTGAGTGCTGAGTTTGCTTTCTGTTTGTTTAAGTGAGGATATTCCCTGAGACTTTAGAAAGTTGTGATCAAATGTTCGAAGACAGCTGGTTTGCCAGCACTATGGAAGGAAAGGAGAACAGCTCAACTGTTTAGAATTAGCTCCTGCAGTTTGCACCGGAGCACTCCTGAACTCATTCTGTGATTCAGTGAATGACTTGTGTGTTTCAGTTACCTCCAGTAATACTTGGTGTAAAACTATGTCTCTAAAGGAGAGTAGGAAACAGACAGACATCCATTAGTGGGAACTGTTGCCAGCATGCCGTGTTCAGTGAGCTGGGCTTTGGGAGATGGAGCTTCCCCACATGTAAATACCTGTAAAGGCCTGGCAAAATGGTCTTTTTAGCCCCTCCCTGCCCCTGGGGATGTGGGCTGTAATGCTATGGCAGTGTTAGCCTGCATGGTCCCTGTTGAATCTTGCAGGGATTGAGGGAGAGGGGTAAAGTGGCTGTTGTAGGGAAATGAGGTATTTGGAGGTATTAGAAGAACAAGTCAAGGTTTGAATCGAAGCAGTCAAAATTAAGAAATTACTTGTACTAGAAATTGTAGTGTACTACAGAGGTTTAGTATAGCAGTTCTCAAATACTGTCTACCTTGGAGAAAGTAGTGCAGACCAGTAGCGGTAAAATAGTTTTGTGAAGAAGAGCCGTCATCACTGTCTACATTTTGGGGGTCATATCTGGCCGAGATCTTTTTCCCAATGAGACCGGCACAGTGGAGATTCATGGTCAAATGAGAACAAAGTCACAGGGTTACTTATGAGATTGCTTGATTGAAAACACTCGGAGGATAAAACTTCACAAAATAGGGTGAAACTTGTGCTCTTGAGATATCAACCTAGTGGAAAGTCTGAACCTTGGAATATTTTGAGTGTTCATTATTCTTTAAAGGCATTGGCAGCGAAGCATGGAATTAGAGGCTTGTGTATACAAATTCTTATGCCTTCAAGGAACAATTATAAGGTGGGAAAAGCAGGCATCAACTTTATTGCTTAAACATCTTTCCAAGATTCTTCAAACTATTTTCCCCAAAACATCTGTCAGATAAACATCCGAAATGCTAATGGTCGTGCAAATTGCTCGTGCCCTGGGTGTGATTTAAGCTGCAGGCATCTGGCAATAGCAAGCAACTGTTTTTTGCCTTACTCTGTGGCTGTAATTATCTGCTGTGATGCATAATGTCGCAAAACTGCTTTGGTGAAAAGCAGTGTTTCCATTTTGTACTGGCTCAGGTGAAAAGAAACACACCCAGTTCCTAACTGTTCAGAAGTTTGCACAAGATTTAAGAAGCGTGACTTCTCTCCGCATAGTGTATGAATTACTGGCCTACAAGGAAGGATTTAGTTGCTGTCAAGTTGTTAACTAAGAATTTGCTGAAGTTAAAGACGAATGGAATAAAAATGAGAAAACTCAAATACGAATTCACAAAGATAGCTTTTAATAGCCTGGGTATTGGAACTGGAAATTGAAGGGGTAATTACATGCACTTCAATCAGCATCATAAGGAAGTACTCTAAAGCGTTCTAAATTAATGTTGGTTTGCTTTTTTTTTTTAAAGGACATAGAAGTAATCATTCCCTACTGCGTTACACATTTTGGGAGTGTGGTTTCACATTTCTCTAGTGTTCTATCAGTGTAGGACTTCTTTCTTCGGTGCACCTAGAAACCTGTGTCATACGGGTGCTTCAGAACAGAGCTTTGTTGCAGAGTAGGTTGCACATGGTGTTTAGTGAGACTGAAGACAAAGGACTTGTGGTCCCAAATGCACATACCTTGTCTAACGCTTGATGAAATGAAGAAAGTCTCTCTATACTAGAGCTGTATTGCACTCTTTGGAAATACTAAAAAATCAAAACTTCACATCTAGCAAGATGTGCAGACTCCCAGAATAAATTTGGGGGTCTGACCATGTCTAAACTCTGATGTTTCTTTGTAAAAGGTGAGATTTCTTTCCCACTTGAAATGAAGATGTGACACTAAAGCTATACGCAGTAACATTATATTAAGGCATGCCTACAAAGCAAAAGACAGGTACATCAGTCTATCTTTGATTTTAATTCAGCTTGCAAAGCACTAATACTAATGAAGACATCACGTTACAGATTTCCATGTACAGTAGCAACCCGAGTGTGGATGAAGGTCCCCTTGTGGCTTTATGATCTGCATCACTCTGCCCGTGAAGGTTTAAATGAGCTTTGCGTGAGTGTGGTCTTGGTAACTTGTTGCCTTGCCATTCAGAACAGCTGTCTGCTCTGGAATTAACCTGGTATAGCAAAGTGGTGTTTGTTACAGTTACTTTGTCATGATCTAAAAATCCTTTAATCTGCAGGTCTGCCCCTCCTTTAGTAGCCAGTGTGGAGATCAGATGTAGAGTAGATGGTGGCGGGGGTTAGCTGACCTTTGGTCCTCTGCTGAGCAATACACAGCAGTTTTCAGAATCTGCTATGTAAGCTTCAGAAAAGCTCTGCATATGATAAACATCAACACTGGAAGGCAAGATGTTATCCCATGTAACCATCTGCAATTTTTTTTTGACTTTCATTCTGGCTCTTGAACCCTGTGTTGCAGTCTATTTTGAGAACAATAGGAAAACGCAGCATGTTTTTCACTAGCCTTTGGAAAGCGAAGGGCAGCACACTTAGAATCTGTGTGGAAAGGCTCTGTGGTGGGAGCTGAGAGATCTCAGCTTCTCAAGAGGAAGTGCAGCTTTGTTAATTATGGGCTGCTGCAGAAAAAATGGCTTTTCTCGCTTACTGTGTTCTGCTCTACCGTGATAATTGCTTCTATGAACTGTGCTGCATACAGTGACGGCACACTGGGATATGCTCTAGGTCTGTATTTCTGCATGTGTGATGAGATCCTGAGCCTCTGAGATAGACTTACCTAGATCTTTTCCTTAATGAGAGGAAATGGAAAAGAGGGGTTTAGATTTAAAATTTGGCATTTGTTTGCATATAAATGAGAAACATGAACATTTTAAATAATAATAAAAAAAAGTTCAATGGCAGATGGAATACAGCAGAAGTTGTAACGGTATGTTCCCTATGTCCTAACACATTGGGCTCCTCTGCATTTGTTCTGAGCCCTCTGCTGACAAACCCCACAGAATCCCTTTTGGCTTCCTATAAATATTTTTCTCTCTGTGCCTTCAGACACCTGATTCTGTGCGTGCTTTCCTGTTTCCCAGGCTCCGCTTGTGCCGCTGGCTGGATTTCAGTCTCTTTCCCAGCCCATGCCACTCTGGTCTTTACAACCTTTTCCCTCTAGTGCTTGCCCAGATACTGCCAAAACCGATGCGTAATTGCAGTTCCCTCTGGAGGCTCGGCAGCATCAGCCAGGGCAGGGCAAAGAGCAGCTCTTCTTGCTGCCCAGTGACGGTTTTTAAAAGGAACATAGTTCCATGACTTCAAACAAACAAACTGAACAGACGCTTCCTACCACAGCATGTTACTCTTCTTCTACAAAGCATCATATGTTTCCTTGGATTGCACGCCATAGGCTGCAAATCTCACTCCATTTTCAGCAGAAAGCCAATTCTCCTTTAAATTAGGCTGTCAAAGTCCTACTGGTAGCAGTGTGTTGGAGAACAGACTGTGATTGACAGGAAGGTCATGGGCTCTGCGTGACTGGATTTTTCTAAAGGATAGGTTAACTATATCAGAAATGAGAAATTTTAGCTGGTCCTGCCTTGAAGCTGGGGAATGGACTAGCTGGCTTCACCAGCTCTTCTCCAGGATTATTTTCATCGTCTCTGAATTCAGTGATTGCAATAAATGACTGATGCATCCATGCATAACAGTCCACGTGTCCCAAGAACAAATAAACTGCGTAACACATGGAAGAAAGGTATAAGTATAAACAAGTTAATTTTTCCTTCTGCTACCATGCTGCAGGGAGGCTGGTATTTTTTCTTGGGGTTTTGTACATCCAAAGGCATTTCATCAAGTTTAGCAAGTACTTCAGTCTCCCAGCTGTCATGGGTGGCTGGAGGGAGAATTGAGCTTACTCACCTCAGCTGTTCTGCTCTTTAATGAAAATATCTGGATAAATACAGGCTCCTCAGCACCTCAGAGGCTTTCTGAATTCAGATGGGGAGATTTTCTTTAGTGAAAAGAAATAATGAAATACTTTGGGGACTAGTGAGCAGCTTGCTGCTGTGATGCAGGCTCAGAGCACTGACACTTGAAGGCACGATGTCCTGTCCCTGAGTGGGGTGAGACCTGTCCAGACCATAAGCTTTTGCAACCAACAAGCAGAAAGGGCACATCAGGCCATAAGCACACATTACACCAGTAGGGTCATAAAAATGGTCCTGGTGGGATTTGGAACCAAGTTCAAGCTGTGTGGGTCAGGTTGAAGTAACTAACTTCTTGACGAAGACCAGCCCTGCAGTCTGACAGGTAGTAAGTGTCCTGCTGGTCATTGCTGTTTTGGAGTGGATGTGTGTTGTGAGTGTGCTCCTGGTGTTGAGGAACTGTTTGAGGGCAGGTAAGGAATCTTCTAGTACCTATTGGCATGTGCTTAAGTTGCAATGTGATGTACAATATTCAGCATTTCCTTATGGGATCATCTTATCCTGCTTTACTGTCTCATTTAATGTGTTAGAAGAATTTTGAAATTAAAGACATTGTCTTAGCAAGAAGTACTCCAGGATTTTTTTTCTTTTTTCTTTTTTTTTTCTTTAATAAAAAGACTTAAAAATAATCATCGTCTCCTTTTGGTTGAAGACTTGTTGAAATAAAAAAAATAATCTACCTGTGGTATTGAGAATATGAAACTTTTGAGTAGCTGATTTACTGATAAGGGATGTGCATATGCTTCTGGCTCTGGGGGAGACTGCCAGTTTTCAAAGCTAATAAACGTGTAAGAAGGTCACGCAGACAAGAGTAACAGCTCAGGGGCAGATATCTAGCTATGTTGTCAGGAAATAGGCTACTATAATTAACTAGGAAAAGTGTGAAGTAGCATGTGTAAAGAAAAAAGTAATCCGAGTCAGGAGATATGTTTGGGGCAGACACTTGGAAAATAAAGTAATGCAAAAAGAAACTGAAGGACAGGCTAGTAGATGGCAGCTGCAGTGTGTGTAACAGCAACTGGAGCCATTCTGGCTAGTCTGGGAACCTTGTTAGTGAGCAGGGAGCAAACCCTTTTTCTACTAATATCATCTTTGTAATTTAGAAGACTGCGTTGTAGATGTCATTAAGACAAAGATTTTTGGCAAATGAGATGGAGTCTAACACAAATTGGAAGGTAATGAAAGAACCGATGTGTTAGGAAGATTAAGCAAAATAGAGATGAAGGACTGATTTTTTAGTTACAACCAAAATAATGGGGTGAAATTAAGCCAGGTACAACATTTAGGTTGAATATTTCGGATGGAATTTCCTCATTAGGAGAACTACTGTCTATGTAGATGGCTTCCTGGGAAGTGCTGAAGCCTCAATTGCTGTGTCTCATAGAATGAGGCTGGATGAAAAGCTGGTAAAGGCACAATAAAGAAACCCAGCCTTTGTTAGGAGAGGGATGCTGTAGCTCCATTATGAGGACTTTTCCCTGCTTAGGGCCAGTGAATGAACTTTCCAATAAGCTTAAATGAGGAGTCCTTTATTAGTTCAGTGTTATTCCTTCATTGCTCCATCACTTCCTTTTTAGAAAAATTTGTAGCAGGAAGGCTACAAGCAGTGACAGCCACTGAGGCTCAGCACAGCTCGCCGTAGCACCTGAGGAGCAGCCCTGGATGGCGTGTAGGTGTCAGCAGCCCAAGGCCATGGTAGCCGAGACTGCTGGGCAACTCAGTAGGTGGAGTTTATTTACACAGCTCTAACAAGGACCATCATTAAAATTTGTAACCTTGGATACTCATCTCATTTAATTTGAAATTCGGGGTTGTACTCATTATACTGTTACTTAAAAGCATTGATGCTGAAAGACTGTTTTTAACACACAGTAAACATATCTGCTGGGAAAGATTGCCACTTTCAAGCTCTTCTAGTAATGGTGAGTGGCTATTCTACAAATTAAATTTATAATCTGCTTAGTTACGTGCAGTTTTGGAAAGCAGACTTGAACCTTGTGAACAGTGTCGTTCTAGAATGAAGCAACAGTCCTTCCAAGCAGGTATTTTATTGCTAGCATACTGATAGGGTTATTTAGTGATATAACAGTTATGACCCTTTAACAGTAATACCAGGCTGGTGATCTCACTGCAGAGAGCATGCAGGATATCTTCTGTTTCTGGTTGCAGCTTTGGTCACCCTTATGGAAAACACTAATGGTATGTTAAGAATGAATCAAAATTTAAGTTTAGTAATTTTGAACTCAGCATTATGGAGTGTAACTAATGTGTATACTAAGAACATTAGTCTTTTGAAGATGTTTTCTGTTAAAAAAAAAAAAAGTGGGTTTGTGTGCCTCTTCTACTGACTTTTACTTTCTCTCACACTTAGTGCTTTCAACAATATGTATTATATCAAAATTCCTCTTCCAGTTCATCTGTTCTAGACCTTTCTTTCTGCTTAGTTGTCCAACATTTTCCTCTCAAATACTATTTCACAGAAGTAATGTTTTCTTTCATTGTAACTTTAACCATAAAGCCTGTACCTGGTGCAAGAATGTAAACAGCACCTCTTTTTCGGTTCTGTACCTCAGGATGTTTCCCCCTCGCCATAGTAATACGATGTGAACAGTCACTGGGATGCGATATACTTCTGCCTTTGTTTACTGACCTCTGCCCAGGAGTCTCTTGGGAAGACCCAGGAATCTGTAGACATAGCTCCTTTTGCATCTCTTACAGCGTTTTGTTGAATATGTTGTTCTGTTTTGCAGAAAATTGTTTTTAGAATCCCACTTGTTAAAGAAAATGTATTTTGAATTGAGAAATTTCAAGTGCTGAAGCTGCTAAATGGCAGAACCAGGCCTTGTCCCTTGTATAGCCCTGATCCAAGGCTGGTTTAAAACTTCGTTCAGTTAATCAGTGGGAGAATAGAGAAACAACAGATGATCAGTTTGTGTACACAGGTGCTCTCAGAAGCACAGGTGGTTTTAGAAAAATTAGTATATGTGAATAGGAATTGCTTGTTTAAAGAGTAAGTGTGCTTGGAGGATTGTGTGAGTTAAAGCCGGCAGAAAGACGACCATGATCTGAGGAGAAGCTTGGAACCGAGGCAGAGACTGGACCAAACAGATGAATCACCTGGGACAGAGTCAGGTGATGGATTCGCAGAACTGACAAGACCAAAGGGAACTCCTAAAAGCTTTGGACATTGACTAATGAATGGATAAGTGTATGTGAGCTGTGCTGCAGCCCTTTGGTCTCTGCCACTCACCGAGCTGGTAGCCCAACTCTGAGTTGTGACTGAAGCAAGCCTAGTGGTACCCACATCTCTGTGAATTTTTTCTTTAACACCACTTGCTCTGGAATATTCTATCCTTAAGGAGGAGTGCTTGGATTTTAATTATTTGTCAGATGAATTGCAAATAAGTGCAAACCCCATGTCCAATTTAACTCTGTGGACATATTCATAGAATGATAGAGGGTTTGGGTTGAAAGGGATCTTGAAGATCCTCTAGTTCCAGCCCCTGTGCCATGGACAGGGACACCCGCCACCAGCCCAGGCTGCTCCCAGCCCCGTCCAGCCTGGCCTTGAGCCCTGCCAGGGATGGGGCACCCACAGCTGCTCTGGGCAGCCTGGGCCAGCTCCTCTCCACCCTCATGGTAAAGAGTTTCTTCCTTATAGCTAACCTAAATCTACCCTCTTTCAGCTTAAAACCATTCCCACTTGTCCTATAGCTACACGCCCTTGTACAAAGTCCCTCCCCAGCTTTCCAGTAGGTCCCTTTGGGTACTGGAAGGATATTAGCTTGCAAACTTAAAGGAAACTGGTGGTTTTTTTCCAAGGGCTGCTCTAGGCATACCTTTGTTATCCTTGCTCTCCCCCACCCCCCTCCCTCTCCCTTGTTTCTTCTGTTTTCTATCTGATTATCACCTTTGATATGTTTGGACGTAGCAAAGAAAAGAGTTCATTAGTTTGTAATAATTAAGCATGTTTTGTGATCTGTTAGCCATGGAAGCAAGGGTTAGATCTGACTTGAGCATGACTGTGTGTTGAGCATCTTGTTCTGCTGAAGGGAGTGGAGACGGTGCAGCAGGGTGGTGTGGGGCCTGCACTGGGCAGTGCTGGGACAGAGGGTGTGGAAGGGAGCGGGCCCAGCCAGGAGGTACCCCCCAGGTAGCAGAGAGGGCAGGAGGGAATCCTGCTGCATGCCATTTGCCTGGGCTTGGGCATCTCTTTTTTTTTTTTTTTTTTTGTGTCTTTTTTTTGCCTTACAGCTATTTAAAAACATACAGGCAAACGTATTTTAGACAGAAAGGAATTAGTGGCATGCGTAAGCTTTTTCAAAAAGCTTTGCTAGCTGTGTAGAAGGACATATATAACAGATGATCTGTATAGATAAACCTATACAATAGGCTTATATAGGATCACAACTAGATGAGGATCTCTAATAGTCTGTTTATATTTCCTCTTTCACACTTCAAGTGATAACACCCAAATATTATGATAAAAGAATTTTATGTAACTGGATGAGGATGAGCTGTTGCTTTTTACCAAATTGACTTAAGATAGCTGTCTTGTCTTTGGCTTTCATTCACATTTAATGTGCATTTCACAGAGCAACTGAGTCACCTCTAGCTGTAAATACTAAGAAATGATGTGCAGAGGAGGAAGGCAGATAGTTGCAGGCTGCTAGCTCTCACTGGCCTGGAATTGCTGTCACATTGCTCGTCTTGTGGTGATTTGGCAGCCTGGACCTAATCTGAGGTGAGCTGCTATCAGTAATTGCCTAAAAGGAATTAAAAGGTACAAGCTAAAGATAATTAAAACATTCTTCTGGAAGCTGTAGAAAGCTGTTCTTTAGTATTACTGTAATAGGCTGTCGATGGGATTAACCAAGGTTGTTTATGTGAAAGAGTTTATCAGCCACAGAGGGAGGTACACAGTGCGGCCTATTTGTAAATTAAGCAAAGTTTGTAAATTAAAGAGGTGCTTTCTGCACGTTGCCTTTCAGACTGAAGGCGAACTTAAATCCCTACCACGCAGCCTTGCTGTGAGAAAGAATGTCCTGCTGAGGGTGAGTTTGGGCGAGTCCCAGCACTTTCCTGCCCTGCTCAGAGAGGTTATGGAGAGTTTTCTGAAGGTGGGATGGACAGTGTTCCCCTCAGTCAGTGCTAGCACTATAGTCAGATTGGCAGCCGAGCCAGCGTTAAAGGTCACTAGCACCTGTTAAAGCCAGCTCTGCAATGGGAAAGGGAAATGGGGCACCTGCTGCATTCAGTTCAGACTGCAGTGGCATCTCCTGTATAGAGAAAGCCTGAATCTGAAATGCCAAATAGCTGCCAACACCCGCTGATCTCCTCAGGGTTAGCCCTCCTCTATGGATGTGCCATATGCAGTGTGGGAAGGAGAGGGGCTTCCTGAGGAACATTTCTGAAAGGACTCGGTCTGCTTTACAGGATTTCATTAGTTGAGCCTGCAGTTTGTAAATGCTTACATCCCGTGTAAAGCTAACAGAGCCTGCTGCTTCACATTTGGCTATGTAAAAAACCCAAATGCTGCGAAGCTGCTTCTGGCAGGAGATATCATTGTGGGCCGTTAACAACTCTGCCTTAGGGTGCTTTTAGGGGAAGCAGGAGATGGTGCTCACTGAGAAAAGGGAGAGGATTTCAAGTAGGGAAAGTGTAATCACTGGTTTTAGGGGTGTGGGTGATAGAGGTATTTAGCTGAAGAATGCAGAATTTATGTGAAAAAACCAAACTGGGTGTTTGCTTCCAGTAGTTAAAATCCCTTAAAGACCTCACGGGGTGTGTTTGATGCTGCCTAGTGGGTTAGGATGACAGTGTAAGTGGCAGAGAATATTTGGGTTTTGTGGGGAAAATACAAGGGATTTCAGAGCAGCCTAGTTTTATGGTAAAACCGAAACAAATCTGCTTTCCCTCCAAGTAAGAGACAACTCCTTTTTCAGAGCTTTCAAATAAGAGGTAGGGGAAGAAGGGAAGTTTATATACACTTCCTTAAACTGAAGAAAGGAAGTTAATGAGCACTCATGAAAGCAGGCATGGGGTTAGATTTACCCTGGTTTCAGAACATCTGTTTAGGTTTTGTTCTGTTCTTTCAAATAAACTTGTGGGTTGCTGGGATTAATCCCAGGCTTTTTGCTCTGCTCGGTGCCGTAATAAATTGGCTCATTCTTTCAATGTTCCTTCAATAGCAATGAGTTCAGTTAAATAAAAAATATTGAATACATGTTCACTTAAAGCTTCTGTTGCTCACATGGGGCTTGTTCTGGGGGCTGATAAACTCCCACGAGTGGGAATCTAATTGTCCAACATCATGTCCAGGATCTGCTCTGGAGCCTACAGTTTATGAATTGCCTTTTCTTTTTTTGAATTATTAGACTTGGATCTGCCATATCTCTTAGGGGGACAACAGGCATGCCTGCCAGGTGGCAGAAGCAGGGCTGGGCGAGGGCAAGCACCGGTGCTACCCTGAGAGTGCTCTGCTGAGCGCTGGGGAGCAGCTGCACCCAAATGCTCTGCCTCTCATAGCTGAACCCATCAAAAAGTACAGGTTTCATGGATATTGCTGACTCAGTGCCCAATTAGTCATCTCTTTGTACTTCGTGTAGTGCTTTACACTTGTGCAGTGTGGCTGTAAAATATTTCAGCTCTTGACGGTATGTGGCTGTGCACTTGTAAATAATTACACAGGGTATAAAGCAGTGGAGGACCAGGACAAAATGCGTGCCATTCCTCTCACTGCGCTGGTGCTACAAAGTTAGCTATATAATCCTGAAGTAAAAGTTTGTTTGAAGTGAATGCAGAAACAATACCTTCAACTCTGTGATATTAATCAGTGGCAATTAATGAGACTTTGATGCTTGTAGTCTTCATCTGAATTTAATTGGCATACTTCTGTGTCTGCTTTGGTTGATTTTTCCCTGCACATTTAGTGAAATGTCATGGAAAAATAAATCAGTGGAACAGACTCTATGCTAACTCTTACTGTTGTAAAAAAAATAAAAAGGAAAATGTTTTCTGGAATTTGTCAGTCTTAGAAGAAATTTAATATAACCTGGTCCCATCTAAATTATGTTGAAATGGCCTTTCTCTATTTTATTGCTTCTATTCTGTTTAAGTTTGAATCATTTTCAATGACTTTGTTTCCACTTCTATTAAAAATGTTCCCTCACTAGTAAAATGAAATGCATTTCCAGTTCTGAATTGAACTAGTAGTTCAGTAGTTCTGCAAATAGTTTGTGGGGTTTTTTCTTTTTTGTTTTTTTTGGGGTGGTTGTTTGGTGTGGTTTTTTTTTGTTTGGCCATTTTTTTGCTGCTGTGGCTGACATATTCATTCAGAACAAACATAATTCATTGTTGGAGTTTCACATACAGCGGAAGATCCAGATCTTTAAACAGCTCAGGTAGTTATGGACTTGCCATTCAAATGATACTTGTGTTTCCTTTTTAATAACCATCGCTGTTTTGTTTTATAATTCTGGTAAAGCTGGAGATCATACCAGTGCAAAATCGGAGTTTGAAAGAAATGCAGTTTGTGTTCGAGTTATTACTTATCTTAAATGATATTAACCACATGTATTTTTCTTGTTGCAGGTAGCAGGGTGGTTGTTGGAACATGTTCTTCTAGAGTTGTTATGCCTCTCCCTTGCTTGTGACCTTTCTGAATGACTCTAGAAAGTCGAAGAACGACGCGTTTCTTCCTCATTCATCCTAAAAATAGAGCCATCCTATTCTCATACCTGAGAGGTGCTTTTACTGAAAGCAGGGGCTAGGTAGGATGCCACCATTTTCTCTGATGAAACTGTCTGGAAGGTTAGGTCTTACTGAGTGCAAACCCAAAGATAAAAGAACATCCTTGGTGCCTGGTGGGAACAGAGAAAATGCTTCTCTCTTCCTCCCTCATGTCATCAGCAGCCAGGGCTGGGCATGACTTTGCTGTTCATCTGGAGTCTCTGGGCTTCATGTGTAGTCTCAGCTTTGGTGCCTCCTCTTAGGTGCACTGAGCATGACCGTGGCTGCTGGCAGTGCACCCAAAGGGCAGCCAGGCGCTGAGTCTCCAGGCCCACGCCCACAGCCCTCTGGGGGAGCCAGGAGGGGAGTGAGAAGTTCCCTTGTCCTTTTGTTTTGTTCTCTGTATGCAAAAGTCTTTATTTTTTGCTACTTCAGATTGTGGTTCTTTTCTTTATAGAGTCTTTTTTCCCTCCCCATTACTTTATTCTGAGTAGAATATTTTATTTGGGAAAGCTATAGCTACGTAGAAGGGCTGGGGAGTCTGACCTACTAATTCTCCATCATGTTGCATTGTGCACTCGGTTATATTTGCAAGAAGTGGCAGTAGAATGATACCTAATACATATGTAGTGGGCAGTACAGTTTTGGTGTAAGTGTAAAAACATGACGTGCAAGGAATATAAAAATCCAGCCTACGTTCACAGCCTAAATGCTTTAATGTATGCTGTGCTTTTCCTTTATAGCAACTTTAACCTTTCCCCTCTGTGATATGCAAGCATTGCAGCAGAATTTAGTAGCAGTAGGTTGGAAAGCCCAGTATAACCAGAGCTCCAATATTACTTCTAAAAGTTACTCGTTAGGTATTTAGCTAAATATTTAATGGTTGAGGTCAACGTTACCAAGAAACCAATTTCTGTGCTAGTTTTGCTAGTAATCTTCTATTAGATGAGTCTCTTCTGTACTTTACACATGATCTGTTAGTCGTGTTGTTAGAAATTTGAAGTTTCTTTCCCTTAGCTCTTATAATTTCACACTAGCTGTGTGTTCTTTTCACTGGCATTAAGATCTTCTAGGAAAATTAAGCACTGTATTCAGCAGGAAGATATTTGGCTGATTACATGTCTTCAGGGGAGAAATGATTACCTGCAACAGCGTGATAGTTAATGTAATGCATATGGTATGGGAACTTGTGGGAACACTGGGTTGAACAGACTCCCTGTGGGAGTGAACAGTTAACTACTGAGAGGGTTTGAGAGTGAAATTCTGTTCCAGCCAGGGCACCAGGCTCACGGCCTCGGCACTTCTGCCTGCTCTGAGTAACTGTGCCACATAAACCAGCTGCTTGGGAATGCCACTGGTTGCACGTGAGGCTTGGGATGACTGTTTTTCATTTGCTGATTACTGGTTTTCAGTCCACAGGTGTCTCTTTCACCCCCCCAGTATACTTTCACAATTAAGGTGTTCAAGAGTCTGATGTTAATAGCTCTGTGTCTCTTTGTACACCCCATGGGTGGCTATTTGAGTCTCAATTTACATTTTCCGTAATTGACTCTGAGCTTTAAGGATACCAAACAGACAATTTACTCAAGTGGCAGGATGCCGCTTTTTAGAAGACATACACTGTTTGCTTAGCCAATGTGGAGCTAGTGTTTCACAGTAGAGGAGCAGTAGAGCTGTCTGGGGGTTCAGCTCCACCAGACATTCAGATCCCCAAGTCCCAGGGCTGGCAAAAGCTCGAGGTAGGGTTTGTCTGGTGTAAGGGATGGAGGCTGGGAATTTGGTAGCATCGTAGGGCAAGGATGGAGGCTGCTGCTTATAGAGGAGAGCGGTTACTGGCTAGTTCCTGACCAAACGTGCATTTGTTGGCAGCTGTTACGGCTACAAAGCACAAGGGTACGGTTTGGTGCTGCGGAAGCTAAAGAATCAGGATTACAGCAACGTCTTTAGAGGCTTGCAGGACTCTGTCTGAGGAGGCCTGATTCTGGAAAACAAAACAGCTACAGTACATGTGGGCTGCAGGGTTATGGTTAAACCTGGAGATAAATTTGGGGGTGTTGTCAGAGGCTGTGAAAACATGGGCTATACAGTTACGTTTTACCAAGGCAGCAGCAATGATGGGAATAGTGCCAGTGAATCAAGCGTTTTTAGAGCCTTTTCCTGTGCTGTGGTGTGCCTTAACCTGTGAGGGAGGTTAGGGTCAGGGTTAGAGTTCCCAATCCAGCTGCGAATTAGGACAATTAGTTTGTGGTTTTAAAGTACTGTGTTTAGTGTGTTGAGGCTGAGTATAGGGTTAGGTTTGTGTTGGGTAAGGGATCCACCCAAGGATACAAGTTTGTTGTTGGATCTTGGAAAGCGTGCCGAGGTAGGATGGAGATTTGTTCTGGTACAGCTGGGGTTGCGTGTGTGTAAAGAAAGGATTAGGTGATTAATGGGTTTAAGGCTTTGGTGACAGTAGCCAGGCAGCAGAGCTTACTGATGGATTGCATACCTTCTGTAGGGGCAACCAGCTCAGTCTGGTCTGCTGTCGTTTGGTCTGACACAAAAAGTGTCTTTAGGACATCAGGAAGGCTAGCATGAGGTGGCAGTTGGTGGGTAAAATTTTTTAGGATTATGTTACTCATTGTTAGTTACATCACTAGGGCTTCTTTAAGCTTAGGTTTAGAAGGGTGGTGAGGATTTAGACTCCAGATCCTAAGAACAACTATGTTGATTGCTTCTCTACTTGTGTCAGATCCAACTGTCTTACAGTTAGTTTTTACTCAGGAGAGGATCACTGTGGTTTTGCTGGGAGTAGGTTTGGGGGTTATAGGACCTAAAGAGCTACATTTCTTGTTTGCCTCCTAAGCCTACAAGACCAAGGTAAAGATGATCCTAGTCAGCCAGCCAGCCAGCCATCAGATGCTGCTGTCTTGAGCTGCCAGGCTGGTGTGAGGCCATGTCTTGTGTCAGGGTTAGCATTAGGCCTTGAAACACAGGGCACTGAAGAGCTTGGTGTAGTCCTTCTAGCCTGAGAGAGCTCATGATCGGCAGTAAGGTGGGGTTTGTTAACACTGGTTGGGAGGGACATACAGGTAAGACTTGGATGCTTATGGTTTTTAAGATTAAAGCTTGTGTTAAGGGCCAGATCAAGAGTGGCTGAAAAACTGCATTCATTGCTCAGCCTGGAAGGCTGGTGGGACTGGGATGATGGGCTGAGTGGGCAGCAGTTCTTTATTATTGAAGTTGGATGTTTTTGTTCACTGCAGTGTCAGGGCTAGAACTTGTGTGAGTTATAGCTAGAGTTGGGTCGAGAGTGTAGCTTGTGGGTGATTTTGAGGATTGGCTGTGTCCTTTTCAGGGGAGAGCTGAGATTCCAGTTTGGAAAGCCTTGTGTGCGGCCCCTGAAATGTTAAAGAACTGTTCACATTTAGTGGTGGTTGTCCTTTTGTGTAGACCAAACCAGCAACATTTTGGGAATGAAAAAAGCTTGCAGAAAATAAAACTCATATCTCAAAGTATATTGCATCTTAATTCTATATGCTTGTGGGAGTGGAAATCAACAGAGCTAGTCTTTACTGAAAAATATTTTTGTTTTACACTGGAACAAATTTTAGTTCTCTTTCATGTGTGTGTCTCCTTCACTAATAAAAGTTTCATGGAGTGTCTGGGGGAAAAACCTCTTGTAGATAAAATGGTGTAGATAAACAGTGTAGATAAACAGGACCTGCCTGGGAGAGGGGGCCATGCATCTGAGACCGAACATTATTGCATTTATTAGAGAAAGTAACACAAGTGCTGTGCTTCCCAAGTGGTTTGTTTTTTTTTTTAATATATTTTTAGCTGCTTCCCAGTGGTTCAAATAAAAGTAATATTTGTCTTAAAGGCTCAGTAAAAATCAGTTTTGCTAGTGTAGGCTGGTATTTCAAGCAGAGACAGTGGTATAACAGAAAACCTCGCATTGCTCACCACGACAGGATAACTATTGAATGTAGCATCCCTAGCTATGCAATGAATAGGATTTGCTAATTATTTTTTTGTGGGCTGGCATTCATGGGGCTTTGTAGGTATATGATACCAGGACTTCTTGGCTGTTCCTTCCTGCCTAGTTTGATAGAATGACTTGGTTCCATGAGGTGGCCCAATTCAGCTCCATGCAGAGATGAGCAGCAAGCCTCTTCCTTTGCCAGAAGGGCATGAGATGATCTTAGTAGCGGCATTCTTGATATGTATCTACCTGAGAAGCAGTCCTGTGAGGACTTCAGAAGAGGGAACTGGCTCTTCTGACTCAATGCAGTGCCTTTGACAAGGCTGCATGCAGGTTTTCAATGTGTAGAGTAATGCAGACCCACTGCGCCTTCCAAACTTTGGGGTAAAGTGGAAGGAACGCAAGAAAGAGCAGGCTTCAGAGAGGTTTGTATTTGTAATTGTTTGTGTGTTATGTTTGCAATTGTTTATCCTAAAAACTATTCTAAAGGACTTAATGCAAATTATGTGCCTACTCTTTTGAGAACATTTTAAAAGCTAGTGTCCAGCTTCTAGTAAGAAAGGTCACGTGTAAATTCTGATAGATTAGAAATTATTCTAGGTTGCTGTTTTTATGTCAGTAGCCTATGTAGCTATGTGAGCAGCAGCCTGTGGTAAGTGCGTGAGTGTCCCCTGCTACTATTTACTGACAGGTTCATTTTTATTAGCTAATGGCATTTTTGAAAACAACAGGCTTTCTCATTTCACTTCTGTGACAGTATGAAGTAAGAGATTCATCTTTCCAAAGAACTAAGGAATGGATATTGAAAAACCTTTTCTATACATAATTTCATCTGATGATGAAATCATTGGGATCAAGTGATGCTTTTGTTGAATTAGCTCTAACAAGGTCTACTCACCTTATTCTTGTTTTCTAAAAATGAGTGTTGAATGATGGGAAACATTATGTAAGGAGTGAATGCAAACAAGGCTTTCAGTACCACGGAAAAACAACATTACTTCTGAGAAAGAGAATGAAGAGCGAGGTAAAAATGACAGCACGATGATTTAAAGTTAGATGAAGTATACATCTCAATAGAATTATATCTTATTCTTCTGACATGTTTTAACATTTGCAAGAAGATTAAACTAAGTCTCAATTTCAAGTTATGCAAGGGACTCATAATAATTCAGATACAGCATGTTTCAGAGATTTGATTTACTATAAAACATACTCAGACACTGAATAGATTGCTGGTACTTCTTGTTTCAATTTTGTATAGCTATTTTTATGAGATTGAAGTGTTTCAGTGTGCAGAGTTTGAAGTCAAGATCCAGCAATTCATCCTCAGTCAAAGCTCCAAAAAGTCCTGGAATTGTATAGGAATTATGTGTGGGTTTTCTTCTTTAAAACTGGAGCGTCAATCAGAGGTAAAGACCTGTAGAAACCCTCTGTGTTACCCCAAACCATTCAGCACTAAGAAAGGAATATCAGGATTTTGCTTTTTTGCCCCAGCTTCACATCATTATTGTGCAATTTTGTCACTTGCCTAAAGCCCCAAAGGTCAGTCCTGGAAGCATAAGAAGACTGTATGTAGCACCGAGAGTGATTTCCTGATGCTTGATGCCTGGTTTAGGTGTTCATTGTCCCGCCTGTGCAGAGCTAGACACAGTAAGGGATTCCTTTCTAGTCACGAGAGCTGAAGCACTGGAGAAGCTGGATGGGTCCGTACCATCAGTGGTTTGAGTGTGAGTAGTGGTACATCTCTTTTGGATTTCCCAAGTATAGAGCATCATGCTGTTTAAGCAGGAGACTTGAAACAAACTAGCCTTATTACATGAAGTACACTATTATCTGTGTCTGTGTGATTAAATAAACTTGCTTAAATGTAGTCACCATGTATATGCTGTGTGGCAGCTGAAGGCAGAGTGTGGTTCAGCTTATGGCTGGGGAGGGGATTGGACTAATACAGGGGCAGGTACTCCCTCTAAGGCATGTAAGTACATAAACTTGCAGGTTTTTCTTTAAGTATAAGAAGAATTAAGAATATTTAGCAAACCAGGTACAGTCTATTAATTAAGTACTCAAATTTTAGTTTGCCTGCAGTCAGGGACAAATACTTACTTCAAATGTAAAGAAAATAGTTTGCTGGAGTGATTGATATCTTGGTTGATGTTTCTATGTCTGAAGTCCTGTAACCTTGTATAGGAAAAGACACTTCTGAGACACTAAAAAACACAGCCATGAGACCAGGCTGCTACCTGTAAATAAGTTTAATTGTTCTTGAAAACCTAGTAGGATGTATGAGAAATGAAAGGCACTTTTTAAATGGGTAGCAGGTTCTGAGATAAATAATTGCAGAGAGAAGAGTGTTTGGGACTATCTGCATTAGGGGGAATGTTTTAAATGTTTTATCCTGTATTTTTTTTCTTACCCCTTGTGTAGATTTTTATACTGAGTTCTGAAGTTGCCTTTTCTCTTTCCAGGTCTTGGCAATTTTAATTTTGTTTTGTTTTAGAGGAGGAAGACATTTGCTTCAGACTTGTCCATCAGTGTCACTGGACATGTTGCATCATGTTGCTTATTAGCTCGTGTAATTTGTCCTTCACCCAGGTCTAAATTTGAATGTCTTTACGTGAGCATGTCACCCTGTGTTACCTTTATACTTGATGGAGAGAAATATATATGTTTAGGGTATGACTTTCACGTGCATTTTACACGCATGCTTCAGAATGAAACTCATCTAATCTAGGAACTGAACCTAAAATATTCTGTGTTCAAGAACAGCCCCTTAAACGAAGGTGCACCACCTTTCCTCTGTGAGCAAGGGCCGGCATTGATTCCATTGCTTAGGAGGCTCTTGTTCAAGAAAAGCCTTCTCTGCTTGTGGGCCCTCAGGGTTGCAAAGGAGGACTGCCAGAGGCTGAGCTGAGTCTGAGTGTGAGCAGCGTGAGTTTGCAGGGGGGACTGTCTGTGTCTGGCAAATCTGCTTGTGCTGGATGCTCTTGCATCTTTTGGTTGATCTTGTTCAGTTTTTGTATTATTTTAAATTGTATATTATCAGGGGACTAAGAATACTTTAACGTGAAGTAACTTCACTTGCTCAGAGACATTTTTAAAGTTTGAAATACCTAATCTCCCTACGTTATCACAGCTTTCCCAGTTACTTGAGGGTCATGGTAGCTATGAGAAAATACCTACCTTTAATCTGATTCTATTAACCCTGGTATAGTACTGTGCTTAGCAGCTTTAGCAGATGAAGAAAATTTTCCATGAGCTCTATGGTGGTAAACATTGTATTTTATTGAATGGCATGCGTAGGCCCGGGCCTTGGGAATTAAGTACGATATAAGTCCTAACAGTTCCTGGAATGAAGCTGTGGGTGAGAGATGTGTCTAGCTGCAGCATAATTGTTGAAAATGTAGGATCTTAGCTTGGATTTTGGCCAGCACTGTCTGCGCTTTAAAACTGAAAACAGCTTTCAGTACTGTTTACGTGCAATTGAGCTAATCTTGTTTCAACTTTCTGTTGAAAAATACATTGGATATTTGATATGGTAGTACATTCTTTCAAGTGAAGAGAGTGGCACTAGAAAATATAGTATTACTAGTTGCTTTTTCTCCAGGAAGGCCAAAAAATATGCCTGTTGTGTATCTCTGTGTGTGGCTGGTGGAAATACCATGCCTTGGAACCCCGCCAATGAGATTTTCTTGTGTTATAACACCAGGAATTTACTGTCCTGCTTTCAGGCTTTTACTGTGTGACCAGTGGAACCGGCTGCTGTCAGGGCTGGTGTCTGCAATTCCAAAGTGAGCCGAAATTGTTTCTCATTAGGGATGGGGTGGATTTCTAATTTCCTGATGGACACTTAAAAAGCTATTTATTTCTAAAAGACAGTATAGCAAAAGAGGCAGATAAACTCATGGAACAGGAACTGAGATTTTGAGTGCCACATAGACATAAAAGGGAATAGATCACTTGCTGTCCTGATGTAGCTAATTGGTATTTCTGGCAAGATTTTCTATGCTGATTGAAATAAGTGAAACCTTATAATTAAGATGTTTTTGTCTTTCTTGCTGAATTGCTCTTTAGCTTTGCAGCTTATCTGTTACTGAAAAGCATCTCTCCCACACCTGGAGTTTGCAATACAGTAGCTATCTGTGTAGGAAACATTTTCTTTGTACCTTATCTAAGCAGGAGGGGAAAAATTCTTCCTTATTCTATGTCTATATGCAAGAACATGGGATTGAAAAGATATCCTGGGTGATCAAGTCCTGTTCCTTGCTGTCACAGCCACCACATCATACAATTCCCTTTGTAAATGTGTTGTACTCCATCTTACAACTGCTCACATGTCTCTGTTGCCCTCTGTCTCCGCTGTCCCAGGAAATCATTGCTCTACTGATTAGGGACCTCCTAATTTTTGGTTTAAAATAGGCCACTGTGTTCCCATATCTTGGACCAGTGCTGTCTTTCAGCTTGAGTAGCGCTTATTGCTCACCGTATTTCGTCAGTGTATTTGACCGAAGCAGTCATGCCCTGCCTCCCACAGGCTAATTTAGGAGGCTGATTGCACAAAGGTGATAGTTAACTCTTTTCTTGGGGATGTGGCTGCTCTGCTTCCTAGTCATTCTGTTAATCATTTTAGCTTGGGTTCATATTCTTGGGTATGGATGACCAGAACTGCAGAATGCCAGCTCTGAAAGTACAATGAAAACCAAATTGCCTTTCGTTTCTAAGATTTTTGGTTAAGAAACACACCATATCCTCACCCTCTATGGGTAGTTTAGGCTCAGTTTCTGTAGCCAAAGTGTATTAATTACCACTACTGTATCGCCTTGAGTTAAGACCCTGATAGTAAGCAGCCCACGTTGCATCTCTGACTTCCAAACTTTGACTGACTGCGTAAGTAAAGAGGATGAAAGTAAAGTTCAAAGTTAGATGCTTGTATCAGGTTGCTGCTTACAGCTTACTGAGTGATGTGCTTGATGCGTTTCTCAGCCCACTACTACAGAGGTATTTGGATGACTGAAAGCTGTGCAGTAGCAGACTGAGCCAGTGTTAAATTTGCTATATGTTACCTCATGTCTGAAGTAGCACCATTAGAGCTAGTCTGAAAATGTCTAGCAAAACCAGCTGCCCAGAAGAAGTAGGAAATGGAAAAGAATGATGATATTTTATCTTTTTCTCCTGCCGCTTTCTCTTGGTTAACTCGATCATTTAGTTGACCTTACCTGACAGCAGTTTTCTTTCAGCAGCCATTTATATAGGTGTATAATGGCACTTTAGTGAATTAGATCACCTTTCCTTGTTGAATCAGGTAAAAGAAACAGATGGAAACTCTCACATGTGTCTGAGACACACTTTGGAAGTGTTTATAAATTAAGCCTGACAATTTGTGTGCCAGTGTTTGGAATGCACTGTCTTGACAACATTTCCTAATGTCACCAGAGATCTGTAAGCTGCTGAAGAAAAATGCATATGCCATAGGAAATAGATGTATGGCTTTTTGTTGAAGGAGGATATAGTCTTTCCTTTTCATATTAGAGAGGCTAAGGGAGAGCAGCCAGATCAGAAAAAGCAATCCCTGGTAAATGTGAGATGTGTTTGTATCGTTGGTAAGCTTTCAAATTGCTATTTTAGCCACTGAACCACATAATACAGCTTTTCTTAAAATGAAATTGAACGCATGGTTTTATCTCTTGCTTGGCAGATAGAACTGAATACTTGTTTCCCTGGAATTCCTGTCTTCAGAAATATTATCCAGGCTTTCAGCCATGTTCTTTGCAGAAATGTTGGTGCTTGAGGAAAGGCATAATCTGATCTTCCCATGCTATTCAAGATGCAACTCAAGATCTTACCACAGGTCCCAAGAAAGAGAGATTGTGGCCATTCCCTGACTTGTTCAAAGTGCCGTTGCTGCTGGTGCAAAGGCCAGATGAGGTAACCCTGTAATGCTTGTCAGGGCAGCCCGCGGGAGCTCAGCTGGCAGGCCATTCCCTGCAGAGCAGGGCCTTGGCATATCCACCTGGGCTGGCGGGGCCTGTCACTGGTGTGCCACTGCTCTCTGGCAAATGGAAGAGCTCTGATAAATAACAAATCCCTACGTGATCAGAGCAGAAGATTATGATAGAAAATTTCTAATCAAATCAGAATTAGTTTTCTAATGCTAGACTGTGGTGGGGCAAACTGTTGTGATCTAATTCAAGTGATTTATCTCAAAGTTACAGTCACCCTGCCTGAGGGGCAGTGGCCATGTGATTGCCCATAGTTCACTTCTTCACAAGTCAGCTCTGCACATTGTCATTAGCACTCAAGGGTCACTGCCTTTTCAAAGTAGATTGCATGAATTTACTTGGCCAAACCCTCTGCTTACAGTGATGATGGTTAATACTAGTGTTGTTTATATCCTTCTGTCCTATAGCCCCATACCCAAAGACCCCTTCTGATAATACCAAAAAACCCAGTATTTTGCATAATTGTCAGATAAGTCATGTCAAAGAAATATTTGTTTCTGCCTTTCACAAACACATCTCCTCCAAATTATATCTGAGATTTGAGATAAACCAATTTCATTTCTACAGCAGTGAGAGTTTTCTTTTACATTTTCACCTATAAATATAAAAAAATGTCACTTAGCCGTGCTAGGGCTCGAAAAAGAGATTTGATTTTTCAAAAAGAAGTGTTCCTGGTTTCTCAACAGTACACAGTAACTTCTTGTAGCCTGGTGTAGGCCCAGAATACCAGATAATAATAAGAATTTATTTGTGAATGGAAAGTACTGAAGCTATGTCTGAAAGGAATCTCATCAGTAAAAAACCCCACCAAACCCCTAATGCAACTCTCCCACCAAAGCAAACAACTTCCCCCTACCCCCCAACCCCCCTCAATATGATGAATACGCAACTAGATAAATTTCTAGCTAGAACAATTCTGTATGTAGATAATCTACTACATTTTCATAAAGTTTGAAGAAACTTTATGTATTTTATACAGACTTCCTGCCTAAGTATTATTTAAATTAGTTTTGGGATGATCTAATTCCCTCAGAGGTAATGTGACTGACCATATTTTTGCTACTCAAACTGTGTTACTTCACTCTTCTTTGTGTTTTGTTGTATGGCAACGTCAGAATGACTCACAAGCACTGAAAAAGATAAAACTGACTGAGCCAGGTGGATAAAGACACGTTAAGCTCCCTTTACAGCAATAGTATGGAACCCCTGTGTGATAAAAAGGAATAGGTATAAGGTAACTTAAATATCTACTAGTACTTTTTGTGTAGTGATTCATTTATGTAATTCCCTAAAATTTCAAACATCATGTCATTCAAAGTATTCAGGAAAAATAGATTAAAATGTTGTGAATAGTGATTATTTGCACTCCAGTTTTCTCTGGGCAAAGATGTCTGAAGTGGCTATTAAAAAGCATAAAGCTCTATCACCTAACTATCGCATGCTTGTAAGGTGCTAAAACAATTTTTCTGACAATGATATTTGGAACTAAGGCATAAAAAGAATTGTGTCCCAGAGAACTGAGGTGCAAACAGAGTTGTCTGTCAGTTCCACTTCAGTGCTGTTTCTTCAAACAGGAAGATCTAGCTGTAGACCACTGCCAAATTACACGACAAATTCTAATAAGCTGTTTACTCTTCAGAATAAACTGTTGTCCAGAAGGCTTTAGTGATACCTAACAACTGTGCAAGTGCTTTGCATGGTGTGATCAGTTACACTTTCATGTGGATTCACTTGCGCAGCTCAGAATATTTGGCCATTTTTTCTTACTGAGGCATAACTGATTTTTTCTTTCCTGTGGCTGTAAAACTGAAATAATAGGATTAGCAGGATATATAGAAATAGAAAAAAATAAGTATAATACAAAGGAACATGAATTTAAATTCAGGAAGAAATCTAGAAAGCAGGATTTTTATGCGGTGTTGATGGAGGATGTACATACTCACTGACTGGCAGAAGTATGACGTATATTTTGCAGACAGGTTCCCACAGAAAAGCAAGCTGTGGATCTGCTGCTGCAATGTGTTTCCCTTGAAGGGGGGTGCTGGAGCAGATGTGGTATTTGCCTACTTGTGCACTGACTGGCAGGGTCTGGTAATCTCACTTTTGACATCATATTCACCTGTCTGTGCTACTCATACTTAGGCTATGGATTTGGTTTTCATTTTTGGTTTCTGTTGTGGGAATTAGAAAAATCATCCTCCTTTAGTGTCAACCTAATAATACTAAGCTTCTAGCGTTTGGATAAAATCCTGGGGTGGTTTGTGTTTGTTTTTTTTTGTGGTCTGTGTGTTGTTGTTTTTTTAACCTTATGGATGCAATTTTTAAAACACTCTTACAGTTCTCTGTTCCCTTCATGATTACAGGCCAATCCTCCAGGAGTTTAGTGAGAGCTGAAACTGTGTAGTAATGGAATTACCCACTTATTCTTTACAAACTGCTTTTGGTGGCTGGTTTCTGTGAGCAGCCAGCCTGCTATCTTTACACAGTTCATTCTGATGTTGACCCAGATGGTTATACTTTTTGTTTGTCTCTGTCTCTTTTTGGCAACTCAACACCTATGTGTTTATCAGAAAGACAGAGATACATGTGCCGTGTCTCCTGGTGACTGTTGGCAGCACAAGAGTAACAGTGGGGCCAGGAAGGTGCAAATTTGATGGAAATGAAAAATGAATTGCTCTCTGGAAGCAAAAACCATACCTGCAGCAGTAAGCATCTCTGCCAGTACAGCCTCTGTGTAGGCAGAGCAGCGTCCTTACAAGCAGTGTAGAACCAACACTAGAAATAAGGCTTGGAAGAGGCCTGACAGTTCTGCTATGAAGCCTCATGCCCCCAGCATCCTGGACACCTAGTCCATTCTATTATTCTTTTCTACAATTTTTTCACAGCATTTACCTGTTCTTGCATGTTAGCCATGTTCAATGAAAAGTCATAGACCGAAAAAACCATCTCTGAATCCTGTTAAAAAGCCACTGGCCCATTTTACAACTGAGCCATGGGTATATGCCAAGTGCTAAATGCTCTTTACTGAGATGGGAATTGCAGTTAGTGTAACAGCACAGTCACTGAGAGCAGCAGTACTTGCTCTTTTTATTACAAACTTCTGTCCTCATTTTAACAGCTTTAGGACAATTTTTTATAAACTTCAGTGAAATTAATTCTAAGTTATATATTGCTATATAATCTATTTGATTCTTTTCTTAAATGGCATTGAGAAACCTAAGGAGCTTTAAATCCAAACTGGCTAATCTCTGCATTGCAATTTATTTCTTTTTCATTGTTTTTCTTACATCAGCTCAGCTACAGAATGTACATTATTGCCATAAACCTTTTAAAAAAGTTTTTGCACTCATGCATGAAAATAATCTAGTTTGATAGAAATCATTTATGCACAATTTCTGATGCTCTTAGAATTATTTCCACTAGAAGCTATATTCATCGTACATCAATGGGAAAGGAAGAGTCTAGCAGCAGTCCTCAGAAGAATCTTCTTTTGTGTAAAGCTGTGTTCTGGGTAAGATTTTGAAATATAGATGAGGAACCATCTTTCAGAAGTTATTTTTAATTTGTATTTTTCTTGGACTTCTGACTCCAAAAAGCCTTGCTTCTGGCAGCTTCTAAGTTTTAAAACAGATTTTTTCAGAATATTTTTTAACAGAATAAATGTCATGAAATTTGTAAAATAAAGCTGTTGATTCAATACTATTTTTTAAGTATAGGGGGGAAAAGTTCTGATTTAATTTTCTAAATAAAATTTTAATTAAAGCTCTAATTTTATGTTTCATTTGGAAGGGTTAAATGTATTTCTCCAAGCATAGCAAGTAATTGTAAATAATCCTTTGGGCTAACAGAGTTAGCCTTTTCCATCATTAATGTATTGGCTGATATAGTCTTTAAAAAATCCTCATAAATATGTTCTGTAGAAAAGATTATGAAAATGACTAGCCAGATGATCCAGTGTCTTGTGCAAGCTACCATGAAACTTTACTATCAGGTTGCATTCCTTCATATTGTCATTTAAGAGCTGGGACTAAGACCCAATGAACTGAGCATTGAGAGCATGTTTTTATCTTGCAGATATTGTTGTGATGCTTGTTAGTGGCTCCAAACAACTTCTGCGAATGTCCTTGTGTGTTTCACATGTACGTGTCTTCTATGACAATATAATATAGACCCTCCTACAGCAAAGGTTTTTGTGACCAGCTTGAAAGTTGATCAGTGTTATTTTTAGCCCAGTCTTTTTGGGGGAAGTCTTTGCAAAGCTTCCACTGTGTTTGTCAGAGCGTAAAGAGGTATCTAGATGCTAAGCCAGCATTGTGGTCTTTCTAGAGTTTATTTCCTCCCCTATTTAGAGTTTGAACTATTTTGTGTTTGACCACAACTGGTCATTGTTTCATCTTTACATGCACAAGAAAAACAAGGGAAGTTGACAGAAAAGTTGATAATGTTATTACTGTGGTTGGCTTGGGTGATCTCATCCTGCCTGAGTTTCCTTTCCCGTGTCAAATCAATCTGCCAGCATTTCCCTTATTTACAGAAAGGTGTTTTCATTAGAATGCTTCCAGAGAAATTAGTCCTGCAAATGACTAAGGACTTACAAACAATTGTGCATCTCTGAAGAGATGATCTGCATGGATTCTTATTCCAGGATGCAGACATCGCACATAGGACCCTGAACTCCTTATATTACCACCGGCTTTTGGTTTTCATGGGTAGCAGCAGCAAAAGTGGATGTAATCAAATCTGTTAGTGGATGTTGTGTGTTATCACTGGTAAATTGTACTGCCTGCCTTTTGAATGATTGGAGTTAACCAGCTGAGGTAGAAACTGGTGACAAGCAGCAGGGCATGGGCATCAATGGGTTGTAAAAGGTACTGGCTATACTGGGAGTCACAACCCCTGCTATGCAAGCAGACCACTTTGCATTCAACAGTGAGGGCTTTGTGACAGCAGCTGCAGAGCATTATGACTGATAAAACCAAAACATCAAGGATGTATTGGCACACTGAAACTCTTAGTTACTCTTTTAGAGCCTTGCTTGCTTTCCTTTTCACTGGAAAATATAAATTGCTGTCAGATGTAATGTCTTTCACAAAGGCCAAATCCAGTTTACCTGCTTCATTGTTATTGCATAATGAGTTTTAATTATCTTGAGTTGTAATATGTAAAATACAGATAAGATTAAAACCAGTCTCTGCCTTCTAATTCACTTTCTGTGTTTTACTCTTGATTAGTTTTTTTCAGTTATTGAATGGATGGAAAACTTACTTGTACCTGTAAAATTAAAACTCATGTGGCATCATAAGCAGAACAAAATTCTGCTCAGAGAAACACACACATGAGAAATATTGAGAAATTACTGAAATATATTTTTTAATTTAGTTATGTTCAGAAATCCCTGGGAGTACACTTTAAATTTGTAGCCAGTCTACCACTGTTCTGCTGTAGTGTTTCAATTATAAGAAATTATCGCTGATGACATATTACAATTTCATGCCAAACACATTTGTTAGCTTTCTTCTTTTCAGTAAAACTTTCATAACATTGCAAAATCACTTAGCTTGATTATTTTAATGAGCTTACTAGAAAGCTGCACAGCCATTACCCTTAACCTGCAAGTTTGTATGCATACTACCCCTTAAAACATCAAATTTGGGACAGTAACGTACTCCTAAGCAAAGAGAACAGTTTTGGAGCCTATTTTCATTAATATAGAAAAATACTGTTTATATCTAAAGTCTGTATTTGATGGAGTCAACTGTTGTAGATTGAACCTCAGACCAAGACAATAAATGCAGTCTGGCTTAGGTGTTACACAAGTGACTTATGACCTCTTCTTGGGGCTTGCTGGTGGTGGGACATGAAATGCTAGACTTCTGGTATGAGGTGTGAAACTAGAGAAAAGATGCTTACTTGAAATGTTTTAGAGGTACATGAATCACCTTGAGGGAAAACACTGGTGGGCATGTGAAGGGAAATGTCTACAAAGTCTAGAGAGCATTTTGTTCCTGGTGTTTAGGAGAATGTGCAGTGAACTGTACATCTCTAACAAGAATGATATCTGGGGGAAAAAAAATCAATGACTGAAAGACAGCGTCAAGCCTTTCAAGTACTGGAAAGTACTAAGGGCTAAGTTTTCTTTTGGATTACATTGGTAATAAATTAGATCTCAGATCGCTATGGTTAGAAAAAGATAAATCAATGATGGCTGAAGCAGCAGCCCAAGTACAAGGGAAGATCTACCATGATACAAATACATGTATCTCCCTTTCCTTGGGTTAATTTGATTGGTACAGTCTTAATGGTTCCTATGGTGCCATGTGGACATGCCTATTACATGCTACAAAATGCAGCTATTTCTGATCGATTCCTTTATGTCTATCTTGGGAGATTATACTACACCACCACAGCCAGCAGGCAGACTATTTCCTGTACGTCACATTGTTACATGCAGTTAAGTATCTCAGTGTTGGCATTAACCACTCACTGAAATAATTAGCTCTACATTGACAACTTAACACACTGAAACTCAGGGCACTGCTGGATGGTAAACGTTACCTGCCCTGCACTTCACTTGCTGGAGCTGATACAGCTCTGGGCAATACAGAGTTAAAGCTAATAAGCTTTAGAACTCTCCTGAAGGGATAAGCAGTTAAGTCTCCTGTTTTGTAGATGGTGCTGAGATACTAAATACCTGATGCAGTGCAGTCTGCCCTTGGGGTCCACATTCTGCATCAGCAAGAGACAAATTGGCTCCCAATAGATTTCTTTGTTTTATACTTGAGCTAAATAAAAATAACTTTTTATATTTACCATGGCTACCTGCAGCGTTAGCAGCTTTGGTAAATGGTGTGAGATGGGGTAAAGTGTGGAAGGGGCAGCAAGTAAAGCCACAGGGTAAATGTATGCTCCCGGCTTGTTTTACAAAGCAAATTGGCATATGTCCTTATAGATAACAACTCAGGTAACCAGCAGGATTGTGGGCAGGTAGCATGGCTAGAAGAAGCAGAATTAAGTGGGACATGACCTTCAGAATGATAGAAGATTTTCCAGGTGGAGACAGTAAAGACTTATGGTTTGGGGTTATCAGCCAGTATGAAATCTGGGTTGGCAGAACAAATGGCTGGAGACCCAAAGACAAGGGGCAAAATAACAGCAATGCATATCAGAACTGCTGAAATCCAATTAGCAATGAGCAAAATCATAAGGGTTTTTGAAGGTTTCAAACATCTGCTGTCTGAAAAAGCAGACTGGAACATTCAAGAAACCAAGTTTTCAGACAAATTTCATAACTTGTGTGTGTTTGTTGTTGTGTTTTTTTTTTTTCCTTTGGAAATATTGTAATCACCTTTTCTCCTTCAAAACAGCTTTCTTCTCACAGGAGAAGGAAGGAAATGCAGTGAAGCTTCTCTTTACCATTTAAAGGTATTGCATCTTGATCTGATGATAGCAAAGTCTATTGCGTGATTACACTGAGGCCTATGATTACATGGAGGGAGAAAAAAGGAAAAGAAAGGAAAAATAATGCTGAACAAGATGCTTCACATGAAACATTTCAGATTATTGATACCTAGGCTAGTCATCTGAAAGTACTGACTGTCTTCTGCCAGACAGCAAGCAGTTATTTGCATTAGATGAACCAATGCCAAAACAGACAAAAACTATCAGTAACCCAAGTTCAGGTGTGTGCATAAGACTTTCAAATACAGTCCAGCAAAAATGGCACGCCTTTTAAAACGATAGTTAAAATACCAGGTCGTCCTTTTTTGATGAGCCAGAAACACACCAGGTCGTCCTTTTTTGATGAGCCAGAAACACAAAAATACAGGTAACTACTATAGCAGACTACTGGCACCTTAGCAGGATGCTGAACTAGCTTTACATGAGCAGGCAGCATGTCTCTGCCAGCGCAGAGCTCAGTGCATGTTAATCTGTTTGACCTTACTGTTGCTGTCTTTTGGTTTCCAGGTTAAAGTCAGGTTAGAGATCTTTATACCAGGGCACAGACTACATATAGCTGTTGGTTTCTGAGACCTGTTTATGAATCTCTCAGCCTTTCATAGCCAGTGGAGCTCTAACATTGACCTGGGGTCTATTTCTGCAGGTACAGCATCAACTGATTTATAGACTTTGTTGTTTAGTAAGTCTGTGTGAAAGTTCAGAAGGCTGGAAAATAATGTGGTTTTTGTTCTTCAGCTTCATTTGTGCTGTCTTCAGGTAGAAAAAATGTCTTTTGTCATTAACCCAGAGCATCTAAAGTCCCTTGGAGGTGCTCAGATCAAGTTGCTTGGGAATCAAACTGCATTTTCAGTATGAGATGTGGCATGTCACTTCAAAAATTGATTCCAGTTATGTGTTGACTGATCTGAAAAAGGCAATGTAGGGCACTTGGCTGTGAGGAGCAGTGATTTGCACTGTCTGAGCTTTGCTTTAGTTTATTTTCAAACATTGGAGACTCAGAACAGTACAAAGGAATCATGGGTGTGGGGAAAGTGATGAGATGACAGAAGGAATGTGTTTAATTTGATGATGGTACATGGCTAGGAACAGGGTCCATCTGGCTATTGATTCCAGCTGACCAGCACACGTTTGAATATTATCACCATTTACCTAGTTAATGGAGCCACTGCAGCTCTGATCACAGCCCCAGGAAAACGACTGCAACTTTGCTGCTGACTTGCCAAACCTGCTGTGCCTCCAGATGGAGGAAAATAAGGTCTGTATTTATTAATAAATGCAGGCCATGCAAATAAGAGATGGATGAGTGAAACTGCAAGTAATCAGTATTCTGTACTCCGTGTGCCCAAAGGAGCAAGAGAAATCTACATATATAGTACAGCCTGAAAAATAAGAAAAAAAATTATTGTAGAGCTGAACTTGGACTTCTGGGGTTTCCTGACTTGTCAGTCATCAAAAACTTTGGCTTCCATATCGACTCAAAATTTTTTACATTTACTGACCTTGGAGTTGTATAGTGCTGTTTCTTATGACATGTGCTTTAGGAGGAATAAACATGGCGGCAGGGCAAGTTGTTAGCAGAGAACTAACAGCAGGCAAATCTGCTGAAAATTATGTGGGGAAAAAGGTATGTTGAGTCGTGTTTTATAAGTTTTAGCTGTTTTCAGCAGTCTGTCAGTGTCTAGACAGCTCAAATGGAAGTACTGAGGCTCAGCAGTGCTCAGTAAGCCAGGATTACAGGACTGGTTGCTTGTTTTGCTTATTTGCTTGGTTTTGCTACATCCCAAGTGACTTTTCCTGTTGCAGTGGCTGTGAAAGTTGATCTGTGGAGGGCAGAGAAACAAATATACTTTGTGGGGTAGCCTTGTTGAAGAATGACAGGCATTTAGTAGGTGAAGCAGCAGATCAAAACCAACCTATTTCAGTATTTTAATGGATTTGAAAATGTCTGTTTGAAACACCTCTGAATAATTAGAGACCCTTATTTTGATATAAAAGAAGGAAATTTGAATAACAGTAAGCATTATTTATAAGATTATATTGAGCTTGGAAAAAGGTGACAGATAAAAGGTGAGATCTTACCAAACATTCCCTTCAAACACAAACTGCCAGGGACTGACTGATCCCTGGGGATCAGCCTCTACATAATTTACCTACTCTGACACTGACTCAATTGTGCTGACTAGCAGCCAAAACATATTTAGAGGGAAAAATATTCAAGGCAAACTTGTTGAAATTAGTTGCTTTTCTTCACCTCTGTGCTCTTCAAACCTGGGGGGGAAAGTGTCTTTTAAACTGAAGCAGTTGTTAGTTATTGCAGCTGATGAAAGAAAAGGAAGGAAACAAACCAGTACATAGTCAGCTGGAGGTTTTAATATTTGTCCTTCACCATTACTGACTTTTTCACATTTGTATACAGGTAGTATACAAATTTTCACAGTTGTGAGACTCCTTCCTGATTACTCTATGCCCTGGTCAGACAAACTTTCTGTGCTTCACAGTCACTTCCTCCGGCTGTTTTGGGCACTTCTAGGGGCATTTGTCCTTGTCATTGCGGCTCGCATGGCTGGCACTACACTACTCTGCAACTTTCTGAGTGGGGATTGGGACCTAGGAAGATAAGAGGCCTCCAACCTCCAATTTTTTTCCCAAACTCTCCATCCATCCATCCATCCATCCATCCATCCATCCATCTATCTATCTATCTATCTTCTATTTTACTTTCAATGACCATACCCCTCTCCTTGGAGAAAAAAATAAATTGATGCTAGGTTTAATTATTGTGTCTCAAGCTGACTATTGCAAAACTAGCTGTTGGGTAACAGCCCTTTCTGTTGCCTTTTCAAGGATCACTTTGATGGAGTGTGTTGAGAGCTTTGTTTAACACAGCATATAGCCTGCATTAGGGTGCAAGCCTCAGAGCATTTAACAGATTGAAGACTAAATCTGACTCATCTTTATTTGGGCGTATAGTTTCTCAGACATCTTGCAGCTACTTTAGGAGCTTTGCTACTTTGCTTTCAGATAGAACTCATAGATTGGTATGGTACGTGTTTGGCATCTGTGGTAGGAACCTTACTGCTAACTCTCCCCACTATCTCCCCTATCAATAAAATGACATTACCATAAAGCCTTGCTTTGTTTTCCTCCTGAGAAGCTCACAGAGTTGGCTCCCATCTTGTCTGCCCTACAGCTCGGCCTGTACTTCACTTGGTGGTAGGACTGCCTGGGGTGTCTCTCCAGCACCAGCTCATTGGCCTGATTTATGATTCCCTATTTAGCCACAAAGTGCTGGCAACAAGTTTCAGTCTGGTTGGTCGATCTGTCTGTTACAGACTTTGTGTTCCCAGTTAGATGGGATACTTGTGTTGCCTGTCCACTGCTGGCCAGCGTTGCCAAATGGTGCTGTTACACAACTGCTGCTCCTCACCAGAAGTAGAGGGGTGGTAAAACCGTGGATGTATTTGACTGGATTTTGAATTTTGTGAAGGTCCTTTACCATTTATTCGGTGACAAATGCCTTAAAATGTTGAAAGTGGCGCTCTGAGACCTCACCTTTGGTGGGTGGGCTTCCCAGGTGGTGTGGGACTGGCATATAGCCCTCTTTCCCAATGCCACTGTTAAGAGAGTGGCCAGGCTGTAACTTTCTGAAAATGCTCTTTTCTGTCTTGAGCTGTTGAGAGAAGCCTACTAACCTTCCATTTATTTTGCGGGATTCCCAAGGCTGAGTACAACCTAGTCTCTGGGAGTACCTTGAGTGCTTAAATTGTCCTTGGCCATGCCTGCATCTGTTTCTGGCTGTTCACAGAGATTGTATGTGTTAGCTGCAACATAAAAACCACTTTGGAGAGCCAAAGCTTTCTTTGTTTTGTCATGCTATTTTCAATTAATTTTCAATTAATTTCTGAACATCTGTGAGATAACCTTGAGAGAGGTTTAGAGGAATATAAATGTTCTTAACAAACTGCTCTTAGGTGAAATAAGAAAGTAAGGTTTCTCTGAGATGAGAAGCATCTTCAGGAGACGTTTTTCTTATTCTTAAACTGTGGGCTTCATTGTCAGCAAGAAGCTAGTTTCTCAGAATAAGTGTGTGTTTATCTTTCAATAATTGCTATGTGTTGTACCAGTGAAGCATTTTTCAAGGCAGGGAGTTATGCAGTAAGGCAGCCATTCAGTAAATGGCATAAAAGTTGAAGTCATAAAACATTAGAGATATGCTCATAATGTAATGTTGGTTTAGTTCTGGAGGAGCAATAACTGATGTCGAATAATAATGTACAAACAAAAGTCTTAAAAACTTAAATCCTGAATTCTCAATCCGACTATGTGTAGGAAGGTAGGTTTGAATGCATATGTTCCGTGGTATCAGAAATGTCTGATTTCTCTAGGAATAAAATATAATAGACGATGATAGTTGTTGATATTCAGTTGTCTCTTATTTATGGGCAGGTATAACACTCTGACATCTTGTCCTGGAAGTCTGCAGATAATTGTTGGTGTTTCTGTCTAAAAGGACTAGCACAGAGCATAGATGTGGACCAGACAGGGATGAAAACTGCTCAGTGTAGTTAATGACTTGGACAAAGAACTGGTGAATGGCCTTTTTAAAACCTCAGAGGACACTAAGTGGAGACGGTGCCACAAATATGTGGGAGAATAAAAAGCTCAGGATTTGAAATGATCTTGACAAACTGGAGGTGTAGTCTGAAAAGAATAAAAAATCAACAGGTACAAATGTAAAGCACTGTGCTTAGGAATAATGATGGCATGGGAGAGCTGGCTGCCTACCATTTGTACAGAAAAGGATGACAGTTTCAGGGGAAGACTGTAAAAAGAAAAATCCTGTTGGGTGATGTAAATGAGATACATAGTCTGGGTAGGAGATTAATGAGTTTGTCTGCATTATCAAGGTTTCTCCTAGAATATTAGGTACCAAATCTTAAAACATTTGGGTACTGAAGTCCAAGAAAGCTGTGTACCAGTTGAGGACTGTGTAGAGAGGATAAGAGAGTTGCTGGAAGGATGGAAACACGATCTGTGAGGAAAGACGAAGCATATCAATATTCTTTAGCTTGAAGAAGAGAGGATTGAGAGGATCTGTCCTTTGCACATATTTACGGACTGTTGCAGGGTGGAAGGGAATGGCTTGTTCCGCCTGACCGCTGCTGGTAAAGGTAAAATGAACAGGCTTAAATTTAAATGAAGAAAATACAGAGGTGCTTACTAGGACTTTTCAAAGGTAAGGATACTGAAATGCTAGCATAGGTTGGAAAGACTGAAATCTCTGTCAGACCCTGACATCTTTAAGAACAGGCTGCAGAAATAAATGTCAAAAATAACATGTACAGCTGGTCTTGCCACAGGGCACAGAAAAGTAATCCTTTCCTAGTTTTACTGCCTATAAAACTTGCATGTGTTTAGGCAACCGTGTAACTGATAACCTGTGCCTTCCCATTCCAGATTACATTGCAGGGAAGAATAAAATCAATGGTGTTTATTATGAAAAAGTTACAGCAAAGGCAGAGCAAAGCAAGTAGCTGTTGGACATAAGCTCTGTTCTGCCACAGCTGCTTAGTGATTTGTTTTGATCAATAGACTCTCTCATACAACATGTTAACCAGACAGAGTGGTGAAGAGGAGAACAAGGAGGCTTGACGATACTGAGTGTAGGTGGTAGAATTTAGGATCCCACCACAGAATCATCTTTCTAGAGTTGTATATATACATCCTTGGTCCCCTTCCTAAAATCTGCTGTTTTCTCCACCTCCTTGCATTTGGGAGTTTTATCTACCTAGTAAGGAAGAATCTAGAATCACTTAATTGCTTGCGATGCCAGAGGCCACACATCTCTATATAGTTTTTTTCATTTGTCTCATAAAGCAAAATAAAATGGAGATAGTGACTTATTAAAAACCAGGTTTCTGAGCTGCTTATTTAAGAAGTAAAAAACTAAACAGAGAGACAGTGGTGGAGTCTGCATTCTGCCTGCTCTGTGCCGGTGTGTGCTTGCAAGTCTGTTTCAGGAATGAAGGCTTTATGCTCCCAAAAAGCTTCATCAAATCAAGTGTAATGGCTCCTGCTGGTTTTGATTTTTTATGCCTTTCAAAAATGCTGGTTATTTCCTCTATACCTACCTACCTGTTAGGTAAGCTGGATTTACTGTTTTGTTATGTGAGTAGTTTTTGAAAGGTACTTTCTGGTGGCAAGATGAATTCAGCACGAATATTTGCTGGAATAAACAAATCTGTTGGCTGTGCTTTCTATTGAATGGATAAAGTGTCTAGTTTTTCAGGACTTTGGTGTTAGAGATTTTCTTTTGTTAACTTTTTATATAAGCTGAACAGTATTTCCAATTTTTCAGTGAAGACTGACCTACTCAAGGTCTGTGTAAGAACCATCAATCAGATTCTGTATTTAAAATTTATTATTAAATATGTAAATAGCTACATAATGCATACAAATAATTGTTGGACTAGCTATTCACCGAAATACTTGAATGAGTTGCTGAAGTGCCACTATACTGATGTATTTGGTTATGTGATAAAAAAAGATACAATAACTTCTATATTTCCTAGTAACGTGCATTGGAAATTCATAAAAGTACAAAGAAACAGGATTTTAAAAGCACAACCATAACGATATGGGCTTCATAGCTTGCTCTGTGTGTGTGTGTGTGTGTGTGTGTGTGTGACATTCAGGCTGCTGAAATTTCAATCCAAATTTGGCCCAAACCCTCCGAGTTGTGCCCTAGAAGGTGGAAGATTGTGTGTGGAAGTTTGTTTCCTAGTTAGATTCAATTGGGTTGAGAGAATCAAGGAATCAACTGAAAAGCAGCCATCTCTGTGTTTGGAAACATGCAGAGTGGAGATAAATAAAACCAAAGTTTGGTAGGAAGAAATGGCAGGAACCAAAACCAGTTACCTCAAAGCATGTTGAATTTCAGAAAAGTTTACCTCATGTATGAAAACATCTTCTTTGCAAATAAACATTTCTGACAAGCATCTGCTCATTTAGCCATGCTTTCTCGAAAGATAAAGAAATCAGGTAGGGAGCAGTTCTGTAATTACTAGTGCAAAGTAGGTTATATCAAATTAACTTATTTCTTGATCCTAAATTTTTTTGACCAGGAGTTCTTTGAACACAAAAAGGAAAGGAAGGCAGTCACCTTCAAAGCCTTCCATTCTGTTGTGAAGCTTAAAAAGAAAGATAAAAGTAAGTGGCCTGGAGCAGGTCAGCTACCCATGGATAGGAATAAGCTGAAGATGAAAGAATTCAGTTTGACTTTCTTCTGCGAGTCAATAGTAAAATTGCTACAGGTTTTTGACAACAAAACCAGCCTCAATTGCCCTTTGAAGTAAAATCTTCTTTAAACACCTGATGAAATCACATGTCAAAAGGTAAGCTGAACCTCTACATGTAAGGACACCTTCCATCTTCATTGCCATGTTCCTTGTCTAGTCCTGTTTTATTAGACTTGCATAAAGGTCACTCACTCTTTTTCTGGTAATGCCATTGCTCTAAGGAGTACACAGGACTTCAGAACTCTTGAGCTTCCTTCTCCCCCAGGGCTCTGTAGAATGCCTGCAGGTTGTCTTTCATAGTTCCTCACAGAGATTAACATCCCTGTTTTTGGACTCACAGAATCTCATTTAAAATCTGTTTCTTCATAAAAAATGATGCTTTCACAAAGGAAATCTTTTCAGCCTCAGTTGAGAACCAAGCCAGCCGACTTTAAACATGAATCCCTCACTCCAGCCACAACTTTAATTTTGACAAGTTCTAAAAAGAATCAAATTTAATTGAAATGTCTTCTGAAGTTCTAAAATATGCCGCCTTTGTCTACAAATCTTCTGTTGTTATCAACACTGAACAAAGTGGATGTAGTGCATTATCATGAAAGAATGTTTTTCAAGATGCTCTTAGATCAGAAGTGGAAGTCTCTGAAATCATGAACGTGAAGCTGTCAAGAAGCTTTTAGTCAAATATCACAAACCAAGGCAATTGAGAGTAATTTCAAATAAGCACCTATGCTTGTGAGCATTTATCCTTCTGGATGAGGTTTTTTTTAGACAGCACACTCGGCTAGTTTCTAATTTCCTTTAGAAGACTTTTTCCCTTTAGGGAAAAGTTTGATTACAACTTTTTAAAAATGTTGGAATTTTAAATAGTAAACCAACCTGAATAAGCATTACCTCCTGCTCCAGTTGGAATTAGAAATTTGTTGGCTTTTCATATTTTCCTGGAAGACATCTTGATCTTCTCAATGGGTTTGTACTGCCAGTTCTCACACTTTCAGACTGAAGACTGTATCTTCTTCAAATATTTTCCATTTGATATTGAAACTAAGTATTGTGCAAACAAATCTCGTTGCGAGTTGCACAGTTTTCATTTTCCCAATTCTGAAAGTTTCTTCTTGTCTTCAAATATCATACAGCATTCCAACTTCTCATTCAGATGGAAAGGTTTGAAAAAGATGAAAAGAAGAAATTATAGTCCTTTAGACATAAACATGCTGAAGAGAATCTACATTTTCCTCATTGACAGGCTGAGTATCATCACTACTATTTATCATTTTTGAGTGTTGGACCTGATTCTTCTGCTGCTGCAGATCGCTAACCTCAGTAGAGTTGAGCCAATAGCAGAAGAGCAGATCTCCTGTTGCCTTTCTCTGAGCAGCGCCTTGCTTCGATCCCCGAGTCATGTTTTCCCCAGTCCCCCACACCTTTCTTCCTTCATTGCCTTCCTTGACTACACCCAGGACCACCTGATTCAGTGGGGGAAGTTAACTGCTATGTGCAGTACACATCTCTTATGGAAAGAATACTGCCAAGGCCTTGTTATCCTCATGCTTCCTCAGGTGTGACATGGTGTCTCCGAAGCCAGCTCCTGTGTATGGCACTGAATCATTAGCAAGCTTGACTTGGCTGCGGATGTTTCAAAGCGCAACAAATGAATGCATGTTCCTGGGGTTGATATGCCACTGAAAGCTCCTGGTAGCTGCACCCATTTGGACAGGATCAGGTCTCCCCCACACTTCTGTGCAGAAGCTGATGATGAACAGTCTCTCCTTTCGGCTCATCCTGAAATGCCCTTTCTTTGAGTCCCTAATCCTTCACCCCTTCTCATCAGGTGCAAGTTCTGCACACCCCAGTGCAGATACCTAAGCTCTCCTTTTTGGTTAGATAACAGCAAAGCACCAGCTTTTCATTAACCTATGAGGGTAAAAAACTAGTTTGGAAAAGTCACATTCTCCTCCTCCGGGGAGAAGAAAGGATTATTAGCAAGATGCCTTTCTATGCTGAAACACAATTTTCTTTCTAGTAGTACTACAGTTTTAACACATAAATATTTTTCTAGCCACAGTAATGGAATATGGTACAATAACAATACAAGTGTGACTGACACCACTGAAAACATTAGGATAAATGTAGCAATGTACTAATCGTGTTAGAATAAACTACTTGATAATTAATCAGCAACAGATAAATAAGGCATTTTTATAGCTTTTGCAGTTGTGGAAGACATGCTTACTATTATAATTGTTATTCTATCTGTACTTTCATTCCTTACTCATTGTTTTGCTGATTCAATAATAAAAAAAGAAGAAGTAACAAAACAACTGCAGCCAATCCCTAAAAAGAGACTGCTTAAACACTAGTGATATTTATAGGGGATGTTCTCAGTATCTTGTCTCCCTATTTTTCTGGTTTTAAAACCAATCTTTTTTTTTTTCACCTTCTGAGGATATTGTGAGTCACAAGTAACTCATGACAAGGTTAAAGTGATCTTGGGTTTTTTCCTCTTTGCTGATTGTTGTTTTTAAATATTGTTCTAGAACAAAAATATCTAGAAGACTGGGTTTAGTACTTATTTCAGGAGAAGCTTATTCTCTGAAAGAAGGAATAGACACCTTCTTTTCTTAATTATAAAACCATAAACAGACAAGTATATCACTACCCTGTCTGTTCACTGGTTGAAAAATTGAATTTCTGTCTTTGCTAATTATTGTTCAAATTTGGTTTTATTTAAAAGAAAGTTTAAAGAGCTGTTTCTTGAAAAAAAAAATGCTTGTAAATTGAAACCTTACATTATGATTGAATTAATGTAATTAAATCCCTCAGGTAGAAACCTGTGGAAGATGGGTGATAATTGGCCAAATATTTGTAAGTTTGCCAGAGTGTAAGTCCATGCCAGAGTGAAAACTGCTATTGGCGTTTCTTTTCAGGGCTTTTGCCTCAAGTCAACTTAAAAAGATTTTCATTTTGGCAAAATGAGCTTTGGTGAAATTGTCGAATATATTTTTCAAAGGAGAAATGAAATGATTGCTTGAAAATAAAACCAAAACCCAAATCTGGTTCATATGAAACACCAAAGTAAAATGTTTCTGCCTGGGTGGTTGACCTGTATGTGCTGCAGGACTTGTGAATGACATGACTTAGCCTCCTTTTTCCACCCCACCTTCTGGATTTTTCTGGAGTTTGTCTGTGGGTTTCATGCGTTCTAGTTCATGAAGCTCCACAATTACTAGCATCACATCTCCATAGTGTGATAGGCACTGGTGAAGAATGGCTGGAAAATGTATTTTACAGGTTGGTCTTCTAGATTTTTCTTTTGACAAGGTCAGGAATAAAAATACAATCTGGCTTGTAGAAGGCAGCAGTGACACACAGGGTTGTGCCAGTTCCTCTGAACAGTGCAAGCAGTGCAAAGCAACCAGTGATGGAGCTAGAAAGGGAGTGTCACTGGCTGATTTAAAATATGTGAATGACATCCAAGTCTGAAGATGCTAAAATTTAAACAAAATACTCTTCAAAGTCAGCAAAAGAAACTGTTGTAAATTTTTATTATTCTTCTGTGTTCTATACTCATTATATTCCTCAGAAGTGGAAAAAACTTGAAAGATTAATTAAATAACTCTTTCACCATACTTTCTGATAAGGTAATACAAATTGCTGTGAAAGCTAGTGAAAAACAGCTGACAATAAATGAACTAACATTTCATTTAAGACTCCTCTAACCTACACAGATACTTAATATCAAATCCTGAAGTATGGGTGAAAATATACACAGAATGAATGAAGAACAGTGATTGTCAACAATTTCTACAATGTTTTTCTTTGTACTGGGAACAGTTGTGCTCTTAACTTAATTTTGGAGTCAACCTCTGAAAAACATGGCACTTTTCTGTTTGTTTGTTTGTTTGAAGGCTTTTATGCGGATGGTGTTACTGTGAAATACAACAAAATGCTTAAAAGGGCAGCTTCTCAGTCAATGTGTACCTTTGTGTATTTACCGAAGAAGTGTGCCTCATAGAGTAGCAAATATATTAAAAATTGCTTTTTGAAGCATTTTGGCTCACTTTCAATTCCTTCTTCTGCTTTCTCAATTGAATTAGTTATTAATCTGTGATAGTTGCACCTGTGAGACTATATAGGTGTCACTGAGAACACAGAAAATGAACAAAGCTGTCCTATTAAGATGAAGCTTCACAAATCAATTAGGTCTTTGGTGCTAGCAGTGATAGAGAAAGCCCCACCTGGGTGTACTTGCTTGGCAACTATGAAAACTGTTACCAATAAATGATGATAATTGCTGATTTGCACAGTGGTACTGCCTGAAGGATTAAATAGCAAGGGGTTGGCATGGAGAGGTGGTTAAGAGCTGTGGCTTTTGTCCTTGAGAGCATTCACGTCACAAATTGTTATTAACTGGTTCCTGCTAGTGTGTTTTTTATTTAGATTTAATATTAAGCAAAACACCTGTGCACAAGCCCCAAGAGCCACTTTGGCAGTAATTACATTTGCAATTGCTGCCCAGCAGTATGAAGACAAATGCACCAATAAATAAACTTTGCCAAGCCAGCACCAGTGAAAATGCTGATTTAGCCCAACAGATGAAAATAGAAGAATTCCTCTGAAGACTTTAATTTCCAAAGCTACCCAGGAACAGGTATTCAGCCTTTTCCAAGAACCCTGGCCAGAGGCTGGTGTTGTTTCTGGAAAGTAACCTGCGTTGGATTATTTCAGGTCAGGGAGCATGCCCCTTATTTCTGGGGGTCTTCTGAAGAGCATTCTGCAGACAAGCCTCAGACTTCTCGCTCTGAAGATCTCTACTGAGCGTTATTATAGCTAAGGCAGTAGGTAATTGGGGGAGAAATGGCTTGGTGGGCTGTATATCCCCTGAAAGCACTCCAAGTGCCATGCAGAGTTAAAAAAAGGTCTTGTATTTAGTGTTGTGTTGTGTAGTCCTGGTGAGTTTCCCTGCTTTGTGATACGCGTAGTTGTCTTTGCTGAAGCCAAGCAACTAATCAGCATCACACGTTCTTATGGTCACCATCTATCAATATATGAAAAGGGATAATGCTTTCTAGGCCTGTGAACTAATTATATTTTACAAACAACATGTTTTTTTAAAGAGGTGTGTGTGTGTGTTTCTTTACATAGACTCCAAAGACAAGTTTCTGAAGTCATGGAAGTGTGAATATTCAAAATTTTCTTGCTATAAAGAAAAATAAAGATTATTGGCAGGAAAAAAAATCATTGGCATCCTCAAAAATAATGATATGAGGAAATTAATTCTAGCAAAAAAAGAAATAAGTGCTTTCAAGTTAAACATAACGTATATTTGGACAGTTATTTTTCTGTTAGTTTCCGTGAGAATTTGATGGAGTCCCTAGTTTATATGCAGACAGGCTATGTAAGGTATACATGGGTTCTTTACATGAACTGGAGTATGGATGGGTGAATTATTTGGAAGTATGGAAAGCTTAAAATTGTAGAACTTTTTTTTTTACAATGTAAGACATCTCGGCGATTTGTTTTTTTTAAGGTAAAGATCTTGTACTCTGGAAGTAAATGAGGGAGCAAAGGGTCTTTGGTAACTGCATGTGCTCATAGCTGAAGGCAAATATGAGGTAACTGAATCGCCTCAGCCCTCAGTAAAGGAGGATAATCTGGGTGATTTTGCAGCTACTGAAGGCTGGCAGTGAGCACGCAAATGGTTGTGCTGAGTTAGAAACAATAACAAGGAAGGAAATTCCAAGGGCAGGTTGCCAGGGAATCGGAAGCAACCTCCTGTGCCAGTGCAGGAAAAGGTAGTAGCTCTGAGAGTGCAAGGAGTAAAATTTGTAAGCTTGTGTGCAGAATAAGTTTCTCTTAAACCAGGTAACTGGTTTGTCGAGACAAAACATCCACCATCACATATTTATGTTGTGCTATGGATCAGTCAGGGCATGACACAAATCCTGCCTTATGCTGGGCTAAGGCCATTAGTGGAGTGCTTCCAACATAGTTTGGGAAAGTAGAAAAGAATACATAGAGGGACTAGTGCACATTTGTGATGCCCATGAGAAACTATCTGCAGGACAGTCACAAAGCAGTGCTGGCTAAATTTATAAATATTAGATGCCATGTTAGTATGATTTCCATCAGAGCTGGCACATAACCTGCACTTTTAAAAACAGACAAAACATTACCTATCATGCAGTAAATAAGTACTGAGTTTCATGACTGCTATTTTAACATGCATGTATTTAAAGCTGCTCTCTTATTTTGGGGAAAAGTAGCACTGGTTGCAATTCAACAACTATGCTCGTGTTTTGCAAATCCCAACAGTTTCTGAGAAAACTGAAAATAGAAAATTGCTAAAAAGCACAGGTGCAGCTAAGGCTGGAATTCATGATCTGAATAAAGCTCTTGCATTTAGTGATTTAAAATTGTGATTATATCTGGTAATCGGAGTTGCTTTCACTGCCTGCCTGCTCTTCACTTTGGTCACTGTGATTCTGTATCAAGACAAATTATTGTGATGGTTCTCCTGTCACAACTAGGAATGCTTCATTCCTCAGCTGTGACGGGTACAAAATCTGTTTTACTGCCTTCCTCTGGCACATTGGGGCTGATCTTAGCTGTAAGTGTGACACAAGACTCCTATGGGCCTTTGATGTGGCACAAAGGATACTTTTTCTGGTCTTTGCCTGACATTTTTGCTTCCATGTGTATGCTCATATTTGAGCATCTTTGAGTTGGAGATGGAAATGACTTTGCCCTGCAGGTATCTCACAGATTTCCACCTTTCTCTGATGTCTGGGGAGCATCTGGGGCTGTCAGGGCTTATGTCAGTCATCCACTTCCCTGCTATTACTACTGTCTTGGGAATAATTCTCTTGTTGCCTGTCTGTGAAACAGATGCCTCCTGATAGCTATGGCACGTTAGACTGACTAAACTCTCTGGGCTTTGTGAAGGGCAGTCAGAGGGAAACTAAAGTGGATTTTTTTCCCTTTGACTTTGTGAGAGGATATGACTAGAACAGACAAGATGAAAAAAACCTTTTCCAAAGGCTGACAGTGCACTTATGCTGAATGCTCATCTTTCCCCAGGGACACTTTCCTGTAGCCTGGAGCCCACCCACACAGCCTCTGACCCTATGATCTCTGTGGAGGGTGGTGATTGTGTCACACCATGTGGGAGCCATCCCCTGTCCTGGTGTGGTGGCTGAGCACTTTAAGCCACTTGACTTTGATAATTCCTGTGAAAGGAGCAGTCCACACCTCACCTAGACCTGCTGACAACTTTCAGGACTCAGCATTGTGTTGCTCATTCAACTGCACCACCCCCCACCCTCTATCCTGTGCCGTGATAAGGTAGAAATGCTGCTTACTAATGAGTGCAAGCTGTACAATCCAGGTGGCGATTAGCAGAGGAAAGCAATTAGAAATGAATGTTCCCATGAGATTTTCTGAAGTTGCACTTGATGCTTGATCTAATTATTTTTACCAGCTGTTAATTCTTTTCCATACCCTGATAATTCTGTACATCTCCTTTATGGTATGATGAATAACTGTAGTTGAGTTTTTAAAAGAACTAAGAACTTGAAATAGCATGTGGACTGTATTGAATACCCATAAATAAGATGTAATTCTAAGCTTTAAGAATAATGACTTCCCAGAGTAGAGCTAGTATTCCCTCTTAAAAACTTTTAAATGAAGTTAACTTCTTAGTTAGTCTTTCAATTTAAGGAACAAGGGTGTTTCCCCCCCCTGTATTTTTTAATTTGATGGAAACTTAAAATAGTTTTTTGTGTAACAGAGGTGAATGATTAAGAGTAAATATTTGTTCCCATTTCCTTTTCTTTTGGTCCTTTTCTCTGCGTCCAAAGAAGAACAACAAAGCTGGTGAAAGGTCTAGAGCACAAATCTTATGAGGAGCAGCTGAGGGAATTGAGGTTGTTTAGCCTGGAGAAAAGGTGGCTCAGGGGAGACCCTATTGCTCTCTGCAACTAACTGAAAGGTAGTGGGGTGGGTGTCCACCTCTTCTCCCTAGTAACAAGTGACAGGAAAAGAGGAAATGGCCTCAAGTTGTGCCAAGGGAGGTTTAAATTGGATATTAGGAAAAATTTCTTCCCTGAAAGGGTGGTCAAGCATTACAACAGGCTGCCTGGGAAGGTGGTTCAGTCACCACCCTTGAAGGTATTTAAAAGATGTGCAGATGTGGCACTTGGGCACATGGTTTAGTGGTGGGCTTCGTAGTGCTGGTTTAATGGTTGGACTTGATGATCTTAAAGGTCTTTTCCAATCTAAACAATTCTATGATTTTATTTTCTTTGCTGCTCTTAACCCTTTCATCTCTCTTTCCTTTTGTTCTTGTTCTCCTTTCTTGATCACCATAGTGGTCTCCTATTCTAGCTACTATCTCTTTCCCCCCTCCCCCTGAAGACTTTTAAGCATTGAGAAGGTAGCTGGAAAAATACAGGTGTATTTGAGTTATAATAATGGTGGAAAAACATTCACTATCGTTAGGTCTGTGTCTAATCAAGGCCTTTTAAATGTGTCTCATGGTGCTTACAGTAATGTTAACAAAAAAGACTCAGAAGAATCTATGCAATAATCCCAGAGGACATCTGCAAGATACCAGAGAGACTGGTAGGAGGGGATTAGGGGTGAGGAGAAGCCATTAATATTGTTGGTACCGATGCTGGTACGTGATTGGTGGTTTAACAGGTTTGGACAATGTGATGTTCTGCAGGGTGAAATAGGACTGAACAGCTGTGGCACTCCTACACCTGTACCAGAGATTGTTCCTTGAAGCCAGTTCAAGCTGGACATGATTTATTTTTGCGATTGTAAAAAGGTACACTGTTTATGACCCTTGTTTTTCACCTTTTATTTGTGATGTATTTCTATTATTTGCTCTATAAGGATATTGCAGATACTGACCCTGTGACAAGATCAGTCTGATGCTTTTAATATCCTAGTGGACACACCAGCGTGCTAACCTAGATAAAGGACATTTCCCTGAGATGGAGATCAAGTGATATTACAATGGATAGCATATGGTTAAGTTGTAAACTTAAGTTGTATATCCACTGAGGAGGGTGAAACTTTTGAAACGAGATTACATCTTTTTTCTTCACCCAGAAATCTGGGCAAACCAGCAAATTCAATGCTACAGTTTATAATATATCACTTGCTCCAAAACAAATTAATCATTGTTGATATACAACAGTTTCTACACTGATACTGTGAACAGAGTATCTTCACTACTTAATGCTACATGCCATGTTCATAATCTGTAAGACTAATTTTATATATGTTTGGTACTTGATCTCGTAATTCTACTTTCATGAAACATCATGTAGAAAAAGGCCAACTATGTCAATAATTAAACTTCATATGTGTTTGAAAGCTTTATTAGGCTCCCATCCTACTTAATACAATTGGAAATTTTACATCTATTTCAAATTTATATTGCTTTCACCTACCAGGTACAGCCTGGGCAGCTCAAAGTAACTATCCTCTTTCAGAGGTTACAAGTAATACAGCATTGCTGTTGCAGAAGCATCCTCAGAGCTTTTAAAAGTTCCTGGAAATTCTGAGGATGAAAATGCTATTAAAAACTAATATATCATTCAACACCTTGAAACTAATTGCAAAACAATATTTGACCAGATAGGAAGCTGTCTTTGAAGGAATCTTGGACTTTTTCTAGTATGTTATTTTTCCCATAATTGGTGTCAAGAGACAAAGGGATGTTTTTATAGCCTGTGGCACGTGTGGCAGTAGCATCAACTGCATTTTCTGGAAACTTGTAGTTGGAAGTAAGAGTAAGGGTGAATCCCTGTCTTACTAATTAGATGAGAAGGACAAAACTGGAAAGAAGAAATATATGCACAAGACTGAAGTGATTAGTAGAGAAGGGATGAATCCCAGGATTTTTACAGTTTAGGAATGTTCAGATACATGTGAACTTTTTTTTCCCTTCATGTTATCCTGAGATAACAAAAATTTATAAAGTATTTGTTAACATGCATGTAAATAAAATAGGCTAAGAACCAATGGGGACTGAAAGTGTTAACATGCTTTTTTTAACTTCTCTGGAAAAAACAAACAAAACAAAACTAAGCATTATATTGAACTCATAGCATTAAAAAATGCTCATGACTGAACTTCATATGAACTTTTTATCTTGTTTGTGATGCCCCTGGAAGCTGAAGCCAATAGTTAGTATGCAAACAAAATGGATTACTGGGATGTGTTTCTTTTGGTGAGAATTATATATCAGGTGTTTCTGTAACTTCAGAGAGTTTTTATATTGCCTTTGCAGGCAACAGCAGTGGAGCAGTTAGAACCAATTCAATACGCAACTTGCCAAGTGTTGCATCTAGTGCAAGCCTGACAAGCTGAACCAGGTCTTGTCCCTGGTTTTACTGATGTGTATGTTATTAAATACAGATGGAGTTTTGACTGCAGCCATCTGAGACCAAAGCAGTTTTGTATTTCTGATAGTTTGTAAGGATGTGTTTAGTCATGCCAGATAAACAGAAGAAATCTTGATTTGACAAGTCATATTACATAAGCTTATTAGAGCTATTATATTTGCTGTATTCTGATGAGATTTGCATATGATGATTGTTTCCTGTTTAGTTTCTGCTGTGTCAAATATTAAAACAAAGTGTTTGGGATAGAGCTTCCCATACAGTGACACAGTACAGTAAAACTTCAACAGAATCTAATTTAAGCAAGAGATAGATTTTCTTTTCATACTTACACTGAGAAGAGCCTTACCCCAGTTAACTAGAGTGCAGGTGGAATGAACCTCTGCTTGGTAGAAGTGAGCATCCGCTAGTGTCATAAGTCAATCAGAATTGTCTGAATATAGCACTTTCACTTAAGAGTAATTTTATTTGACTTTTGTATGAAAGGTGTGTATCAACAGAACAAGTCTTCCCTCTTTTTAATTCCACAGGATAAGGAGCTGCGGTCCTAATAGCACAAAGGAAAGTGGCAGGAAACGACTAAGGAGAAGCTACAGCAATGGAAAGGCATTGAAGTGAATGGTCACCATTACCTCTCTGGGTCAAAGAGGCTGTGCACAGCAGTTCTGCTGAAAGTTCTCTAAACGGGTGAAGAAGAAAATGTGTGTTAGCCTCTGAGTTTATTAAACAGTAGAAGTTAGATGTCCTTGTGCTCAGGCTGGGCTTTGAGAGGTCAGAAGTGAGCTTTTACTCTGCAGTTAATTTCCATTGGGTTAGACTCCAAAGTGGGACATCTGTGCCAAATATTTCTGTGAAGGCTTTAGCTGCCAGTATAAAATATTGCCAAAACCTTATATATAGCTCATCCTTATAAACCTCTTACTCAATTGCAGTCACTCACAGTAGGTGTTTAAAGCTTCAGTTCCTGACAATGCAGCTGGAATATCAAGCATTTGAGGATCTGCACGTCTGTTCAGAAGTGTTTCTCTTGATGTGTTTCTGTAGGCAACATTATCTCCCTAATTCAGAACAGATTTATTCTCAGTGGAGGCCACATAGTTACCCTTACTCATTCTGAGCTCATCAGATGATGTATAACTCATCTGCTACTCTCAGTAGGATGTAGGATGATGTCTTCAAAAGTCAACGTCGGCTCAGCCGGCTCCAAACTCTTAGGTGCCCCCCAATGCTGTGGGATTCACAGCCTGAAGTTAATACACCAGCTTATTTGCAATATGTGAGGAATGTTAGGTGCCTCTAAGTAGCATCTATAAAAGCCAATATGGTGCTGAATAAAAAATGTCAAAGAAAAGGTGAGGTCTGGGTATTGAAGGCTTTCTGAACTGGAAAAGGAATCCTCTCCAGGTAGTGTTGCTGCCTGGACCCTGGTACTGCCCTGAGCTCTCTAAGCCAAGGAAGTCCTCTGTTGCACTAAACGGGGCAAAGCAAAAGCGTTGCTTTGAGAATAATGCTTTAAGAACTGAAAAGGTAGAATGTTTTCACAGCTTAATGTGGTTCAACTTTTCTCAGTTCTTCCTGAAAGAAAATAACACCTGCCCTTTCAGAATGAGTGGCCAGTTGAATGCCATGATAATCTTCCAGTGTGCCTATTGGAAAGGCATCACTTCTTTTTATAGGCTGGTTTGAATTGTGGGTGATAGCATGAAGTTCTCGTCAAAGCTGTTACTGTTAGAGGGTTGTATTGAGACAGACTTTTGTAGTAATGCTCAGTAATGAGAAATTTTGAAAAAAATTAGGAGTATTTCCAGAAATTTAAAATATTTCCTAACACTATTGATGACTTAACTTCAATTATTCAGAGGTGATTTTAAATTTAAAGCAGGGTAGCCTTATGAATTTGTCTTTTATTTTAAGAAAAACAGGCACTAGATTGTCATGGGAAGATATTCTTGTAATAGATCAGAAATTATTGTACCTTCTTGTGACTGAAGTTTTGAGAAATATCTGATTAATTCTATCTTTAAAAGAGTCTATCAGCAGCTACAAATTTCAGACAGAAATTAAAGCAGTAATTCTTTACCTCAGCACTAGGGAGGACAGCATCTAGGTCAGGATGAATGGAACTCAGTTTTAAAATAAAAACATTTTTCAGGGAAAAGGAGTCTTTCCTGAAAGCAGTGAGCACATTGAAGTACATGAGCATCACTGCAGGAGTCAGTAGGTACCCAGTTTGTTGCAATGGTGAACAGTATTTATTCTGCTGTCCTTTACCCCACGTTCGCTGACTTGAAGTATTAAAATACAAGCAGTGCCCTCTTCACGTACAGGATCAGAAATAAATGCTGTCAAAAGCATGGGTGGTCACACTGCTGTCTGGGAATAGTTCTTACTAACAGGTGCCCCAGAGGGGAGGCGTCTGAGCTCAGCAATCTTCCTGTAAGCTGGATGAGTTAGATCACTGTGATCTCACCAACAGCTTTTAAGATGATTTTATAACCTGTTGCTGTGCAGAATTAAAGAAGGAAATTAATCAGAAAGGGAATTATCGTAGCCATTCTAGAGTAACATTTCTGAGAAGTGAACCTGACTTCCTAAAAAGCCCAGTGACATTTCAGGTCTAGGAAAAACTCTGCTCTCCAATGCAAGTATTAGTGCATTGTTAGAGAGGGTTGGTGTTTCTCTGAGGGATGAATATGAAAGTTAAATGACTTAAGTCCAGCTAGATAGGCCTGATGAGGAGCAGATATACTCAGAGATGCCTTTTTCTGTCACATACCTCTGTTGGAGTAAAGTAAAGGAACTGCTCTTGAAATGAAATAAGTTCAAGGAAAAGGAAACTGGAAGCTCTCACAAGAAACCACACAGTTTGTAATTGGGCGTTATTTTTTTTGGCAACATATTAAGTTGTGAACTTCTTCATAGCTATTTATTTGGTTATGGATAAGTAGATGGTACAATGCAGCTTAATGGAGACACTGGTATATTTTTCTACTTTTTTTTTTCTATGTGGTTTTTACTGGTTTGGTTTTGTCTGTGTTCTCCCCGCCCCCCCCCCCCCCCCCCTCCCCCCCCTTAATATGAAATTGATTTTTGGAGATGCAGGAAAAACTATTATTTATTAATTTGATAAGTCTGAAAGCTTTATGAAACTTTGGGGTCTGACTTTCCAGATACTTCAAGTTTGCACATGCTTTCCATGGCTAACGTTTGTGTAGCTGCACTGTAACTACCTATGTAGGCAGTGAGTGAGATGTGCCTCTCTGGGGAGGTGGGGACCTTGTCTGTTCTCTTCCAACCTGTGTCAGGATCCAGCAGTCTTTGCCAATGAAATGTGAGAGAAGAGCATCTCTGAGCAATTGCTGTGGCATCTGTGAGGCTCTCTGCATATGGGCCTGCCTGTTGTGCCTTAGCTAGTGATATCAGAGAGAAATCCCCGGCATCAATCATCAGACAGAAATTCCCAGAAAAACTCCTCTGTTTCCAGAACAGAAGAACATAAACCAGGGTGAATTAAGGAGCATCTGTCTGAGACTTTCTCTTCCCCCTTGCAGTCACAGGCATTTCCCAGAGCAACCCACCACTGTGTTTGTAAGTGCTTTTAGTCTGCGCAAAACTCAGGAGAAGCAGCCTGAATATTCTGGGTCAAAGCAAAGGTAACTAGGATGCAAACTTTTAACCTAGCACACACTAATAATTTCTGAAAAACGCAATAATGTTGCCAAAAAACTAATGAATCTTATTATAGTGCTAATACATTAGGTAGATCCAGCAATTTACCGAGATGAAATTTTTCAAACTTTTCTTCTAACTCACAGTTTGATAATTCAATTGTGAAAGTATTAAATGATCTTGACAGCTACTACTTTCTTGTATGTCATAAATTTACCTGTTTTGGTATAAACAGTTATTTTTTTGGAAAATAAATTATAAAGTTATAGTGGATATCAGATTAAATTGGGACAGACTAAGTGAATTTATATGTTACATGAGTTATAGATAACTTATGTGATTGTTGTATCCTTAAGTCAGTTATGGATAAAAAATTATCTTGTTGAAAAATAAGTGAAGGTGCAGCCTGCAAAAAGGAGAGATTTCTGTGTAGACCATATAGCAGGCTAATTTTACATGAAGAAATAAAATACGTGATATGTCAGGTTCATAACAGATTATTCATACTGGGGAAGAAAATTAAAAATGATTATGTGTTGTTAAATCCTCAAAAGTCAGGGAACACTACTTTTAAGTCTTAATATTACCTCTGTTTTCTCTTGAGAGTAAAATGGAAATTTCTGCAGTATTTGGAGAAAAGAGCAAAACCCTAGCAGTTCATTTCAAGAATTTCAAAGCTTTTTCTGGAGCAGCCTGCCTTGAGAAACTTCCATGCTTTATTTCAGGAGCTGTTCTTTCACAACCAACGTTTTACCTCTGACCAGCAGTACAGAGCAGCACAGACTGGTGGTACAAAGTTTGAGTCCCAGGGCCTTGCTCCTCTCCATCATATAAATGGTTCTGTGGGCCTTTCCCTTTTTTCAGCTTTACTAGACTTCCCCCCCGAAAGAAACTGTTTCTCAGACTGCAATTTCCCTGATACATACTCCCTAAAAGTAGCAAATTCCTATTTTAAATGTATTCTGGATTTTTTTTTAAGTATAGTCATGTGATGACCTGAGACCTGCTTTTAATGAGATTTTTTTTTAATAGGTGTTTCTGTATTACTCTTCAGCTTTCTTCCTTCCACTGTTTTAGCTGCTAGAGCCAAGGAAAATACATCTTTTTAAAAAGGTAGCCTTTCAAAACTGCCTTTGTACTTGTAACTATTTTTGCCTAATAGTTCAAAAATTATTTGATTCAGTAAACTAGGAGAAAATTGGAAACTTTGGCTACAATTATGAAGATGTAATGCTGTAAGGGTGTTCCTGCTTCTGCCATGATAGACTGTGCTGACAAGTGAAAATGTGAGGAATTGACACTTCCAGAATGATAATGCTAATCTGTGGTACTTTCCTCTTTCACTTCTCTGTTCTCAGTCTTCATCTCTCCTAGTGGTGGTAAGTCCTTTTTTTTTCTCAAAAGCATTGTACCATGGTCAACACTTTTTATTTTTATGGCATTTCTTTTGATGTCTAATAAGTTTATTCAATGCAACATGGAGGCAAATTAAGATTTCACAAGCAGACATAATCCTGATACTTCCTACCTATCATTTGATATTGCTAGTAATTTTCCTTTTAGATGTAGTAATTTTTGTGTATCCCATCTGTGTGTGTGTATATAAACAGAATATATTTAAGCTTGAATTTGTATTTTTGTGTGTGTGTGGTAATTTTGTACATTTTTTTTTTTTTACAAATGTTTGTGTTTACAGGATTTTACTCTTGTATTTTTAAATAAGAAAATATTCAGTGCTTAATAACATTTGAACTCGATGATCTTCAAGGTTTTTTCCAACCTAAATGATGATATGATTCTAGGGATATTTTCATTCTTACTTGAAAGGATGAATAAAAATGCAACTGGGGGCAGGCAAACAGTTTTCAAGGACATCCTTTAAATTACTTCTTTGTAAAAACATGTGTCAATCAGGATAGAGATGCTGAAATTAAAGGTTGATATTCTTTGTGCCTATAGTCAGATTTATCTGTTTTGAATTCAATATGAATATGAAGCACAGAGAAATATTGTTGATTGCAACTTTCTTCCCCAAGTTAAACCAGTTTAAATATGCTCTGAATGCATAATGTCCTTAACATTTCTAAGAAATGTGTGCTATGTACGTATACCTATAACCAGTTTTAAGGGGAACAAGATTAGATAACATATACCTGAAAAAATGTGAGGGCACTGTGGAAGTCTTCCAGTGAAGGACAGAATAACAATAATAAGCAGTTCTAGCAGCCAGTTGCTGTTGGGGTCATATAACCAAGCATTGCGCACCTGTTAGAAGAAGAAACCTGTCTTCTGGGGAAATAATTTCAACTAAAAGCAGACCCAGGAATGCCTGCCAAAATAACTATTACCAATTTATTTTTGTTAGCTAGTTTCAAAAGTTTGAAAAGTTAGAGAAGGAAGGGATATTGCCTCAAGGATTTGACTACTGGTTCTTTAAGGATTGGTGCAGTCCCCCCAGCCTATGTGATGGCTGTAAAGCATGCCTAACACTTGCTGTTTTCATTAAATTGCTGCTGGTGGTGGTAAAGTGGGAGTGATTATCTCTGGAGACAAGAATTTTATTCTCTAATTTATTCTGAGCTGCCTTTTCTAAGTAAAAATAATATTTTGAAATGTGGAAGGAAAGTTATCATGGGGGAGAAAAAGACTTCATACCTAAACCCCAAGTTTTCCCAGCTTCCTGGCAGGAATGGAACCTGCACATATACAAATATTGAGGTTATAGAAGCTCAAGGGGTTTGCTGTGCATCTATTGACAAATGCACAGAAGCTCTTGCCCTTTTTTCTCATTTCCCATTGCTGACTGAAACTGCTGATTGTAATTGCAAGATTCCTTGAATTCCTTTGAATTTATTGCTAGCCACAGATGCTCAAATAGCCTGATCCTTCCCGTACCTTCTGCTCTGTAAGAATCCTCATTGTTTGGGGCTGGCAGCGATCATCCATGCATCTGTCACCTCTAGTTGCATTACTGGATCTCTACATGAGAATGGTGCCTGTTGTCTACTGGTACCAAACAAAAGTGCCTCTTTCAACACAGTCTTCCAAGAATATATTGCTGCTATATTCACAGTCCTGCATGATGTCCTGGCCAGGTTCTGATGCAGGTTTAAGATCTTGGTCCTAACCTTTAACAAAATTATTAGGTTGAGGCCAAGCTAACTTGAATAAAAACAAATTTAAGCTATGAACCTTCTAAATGTCTGTGTGCCTTGAAAGGTGCAGGCTACAAACCCCTCAAGTAAAGGACATGAGAGTGTAATTTCACAAGGTAATGGCATCAGCAAAGAAGGCAGGTTCCTGTCTAGTAATTTAAATCTCTGTGCTTTAGCTCGCTGTCTAGCAGGTGATGGGTTATTTCTGTAGTGTATCATTTCAGTGGTAGGGTTTATACTGTGAACCCACAAGCCATTGCACTGGTTCAAATGGGAGGAAGGTAAACTGTGCAAGCAGGTCATGGGAGGCAAAATCAAGAACTTCTTATGCCAGGTTTGCCACCAAAGAAATGGCTTCTTGAATTATGTCTTGAAAGCTGAAAACAAAGTTGTCTTGAATGGCCTGCCAACAAACATTGACAAAGCTTTCTGACCCATAAAATGGAAATGCTATGGGGTTGTTTTTAAGCTTGAGTGCCTGCCAAGTCTTTTCATCTCACCAAACCCCACAATTACAGGATGGTAACTTATGTAGAGTTTTGAGAAGCACTTGAAACTTGTGCGTAAATTTGCTACTGCTACTGATTTTACCCAAAAAGGTGCCTGAATATTCTTGGGTTTGCTTGAAAGATAAGCCAGTGTTGCAATGGTTAAATGGCACTTGAAAGTCATGTGTGTACCTGGAGCATACCCACATGAGTTATAGTTACAGTGTGAATTTCATTCAAACTGGATGTTCTTTCTAAGTGTTATTTTTTTCATTTAACAAATTCACCATGAAACAAATAGGATGACATTTCCAAGGCTGGTTCGAAAACATTGTTAGAATTGATCGGTCCTATCTATCACTATGTGTTAACTACAGCTCTATGTAAAAACTTGAAGTGAGAAAGAAATCAGTCTGATATTAAAAATTAGGAATGAACTGTAATAAAAAGGTAGCATATACTGAAATCTTTGAAATCTTAGTCTGGGGAAGAATACTCACTGTTAGATAGCTGTAGTTGCTCAAACCATTTACTGAAAGCATACTAAGCTATAGATTGCATACTGTAGGCAATTATACAAGGTAATAATCACTATTTCTGGAATAACACTTGTTTCTAAACCGTGGGGTTTGAGGGCTGCCCGGTGCATCCACACAGCATGATTGCTTGGAGACACCAAAGTCACCAGCACAAGTTGTATGAGTCATCCCACAGTGTTTCCATCATGGCAACTATGTCATAGTTTTTTCGTGCTGCGCAGTGGCTTTCAGCTCCTCCTGTTTGCTGCCCATGCTGCGTGCGTTGGTGTAGATACACTTCAGTTGGGCTATTGATCCTGCCACCATTTTAAGGGAGAGAAGCCCTAATTCCTACATGACCATTGTCAGGTGCTTCTGTGGTTTCTAACATGTTAGAGTTAGTGGAGTTTTGTAAAGCTAAGAAAAGATGGATATGCCCTTCTCAAATGAAATTCAAAATCTGACAGATTGTTCTCTGAAGGTTTCTAATGTTATCAAATATTAAATGCTGAGTGTCATGGTACGTATTTTGTCTCTGGATTAAAAAAGCCCACCTAATAAAGGCTTCTGGAAAATACATTTTTTGGATTTGCATGGAAATGATAAGAAAAGGTTCTCAATGATACTTTACCAAAGGCAAAAAGAAAAGAATAAATAAATGAGGACTGATATAAACCAGTGTGATCTAAAGCAACAGGCAAGCAATCATGTTTTAGTAACTGAATTTACTTTCCTTTTGCATTCACCAGTGATAATTGAAAATGGTACTTCCATGTCCAGTAACCACTTCCTGCTCCCCCTCTCTTCTGTCTCCCTCCCTCCATCTCCCACCAGCGCAAGGTGAGGCAGGTTTCTGCCATCTTTGAATATACCTAATAACGGGGTCCTCTGGCAGAGGACTTGCACTCTGCTTGGGCCTTGGACTGTACACCAGACAGCAAGGCAGCTGGAGCCTGCACTAGAGAAAAGGTTACTGCAGGCACCCTGATTTCCTTTTGTCTTCCTCAGGCCTTGCTGTCTCGTGAATATATCTTACTGGTCTGTTTTTCACTAGCAGGTCAAAAGCCATTTTCACAGCAATGGCACCACCACAGATGTCATCTGTCATACACTATTTCCCCGTTTGGCATGCCAAGTTCTCAGACTGAAGAGGCAGCTGATGTCACTTAGGCTGGGACTGACACAGAAGGGACACCTTCCTGTTGAATGTAGTTGTGTCTTAAGGCTTTTTTTTTTTTTTTTTTTTTTTTTTTGGTGCATTGAGTGACTCTTACAAGAAGTAGAATTTATAATTACTTGTTTGGGATGATTTATACTTTTCTGTGGATAAAATTCATGGGAGAACAATTTCTGAAGCTTGTCAAGTCTTGTCAGCCTGGAACCTGGAGTTAGCAGACTGAAAACCTGAATGAGTAGGATTTGGCAGCTTGCCGCAGTTGTGTATGAGAAGGCATGATGTTTACTAACAACCATCTCTCTTTTCTGATCTGGATCAAGTTATTAATTTTTTTGTTGAGGCATTTTATATTTCAACACAATGGACTTGACGATAACCTAGAAAACTGAACATTGTGTTCTCAAAGTTATGATTTTAATATTTTATGCTTTTGACAGCTTGAAAACAGAAAATATAATCAGGGAAATTCTTCAGAAAAAGAGTAAGCTATATAAATAATATAACTGTAGTTGGGTGTTGCAGTACTCACAAATACAGGCAAATGAGCAACATACCTGTGATTCAAATGACAGAGTAAATCTGAAGATATAGGAGCACAGGACTAGAAGCAAAGGGGACTTAATGATCTTGACATTGCATCATCTCTGTGATACTGTATCTGCTACACCATGCAATCCCTTAGAGGAACTAGTCTGTCTCTACTTTTGAAGGCTTTGCATCCTCTGCTCTTCTTGGGACGTTGTTCAGGAATCTCACTCTGAGAAGTTTTATAAGAAGTAGAGGTTGGCCATAGTGCATGAGACTGAAAAGCCATCCAGTTTATTAGGCATATCTGAGAACAGCTTAGGAAAGCATGTTAGCATGGGGCAAGTATAGACTGGTACTTTCTCAGCTGAGGTTTCCACTGCAGTAATAAACACATTAGGTAGTATATTTATGTATTGTCAGTTTTTAATTTCCCTATTGCTCTGGTCACTTTTGGAACACACATATCTATGTTAAGTGGAGGAAGATCTCGCTGCTTTTCTTAACCTGATAACTGCTGGTTTCATGTTGTGCCCTGTTTTTCATTCTGTTTAGTGTTTGCTGCTTTTATTTTATTTTTTTTTAAGAAACAACCATGCTCACTTTACCTTCCGTCACTCAGCATTCTTCTTTTAGATTTCTATTCTCTCTTCCCTTTAGTCATGCCTTTCCAAGCTGAAGAGTTTTGGATATGAGAAAACTTGGTACCATTAGCTATCCTTCTCTGCACCTTTTCCAGTTTGGCTCAGTTGTTTTTAAACTGAGAGAAATCAGAACTGCATCTTGTGTTTAATATGCTGGCATAGCACAGACATGATTTTGTAAAAATGTTGACTTTTCCTTATTCTTAAACTAAAACTATTCCTGACATCTGGTTTTGGCCCAGCTGAATTTTACAACTTAAATAACTCTTCTTGTTCTCCACAGTTTTTTAGGTGTTTAAAAAGAACAATCAATTTCTTTCTGTGCAGTTATTTCAAGCCCTTCCTGGGATGAGGTTACACTGAGTTGCTGCGGGGCTACAGGAGACTGTTCCCATGAGTCGTCCTATGCAAAACATCCACTTGTTTCTAAACAGTGGGGCTGGAGGGCTGTCCAGTGCATCTGCACATCAAAGTCACCAGCACAAAGCTCCTTTGGAAAGGCTCTTCTAGTGCTCCTGCTTTGCTATCAGCTTGTTAGAGACACATAGACCTGTCACAGCACTGCATGGGAATGTGTGGGCTTGCCTGTCCTCTGCCAAACCCTCATATCCAAGGAATAAGATATTTGGGTGTGGGACTAGCAGCTTTCCCCAAGGCTCATCTGCTATGACCTAGCAGCTCACAAAAGGCAGAACAGCACTTCTCCCTGTCCAGGAGGCGGCACACAGCCCTCTTTCCCTGGGTCTTTCCTCCCCTTCTCTCCATCTTGTCCAGACCTCCTTCCCAGCATGATCCAGCCTGGCTTGGCCTCCTCAGTGCAGCTATATGGGACAAGTCACTTTGCTGCGTGGTGTTATGAGTACAAGGAACTGTTTCGATGTGAAACTCACGCGAACACCCGATGGCCCCATGTCAGGGTGCACGTATCATCTAGTGGCATAGACTTTACATTAGGCAAAAGCTGATGGGAAGAAAAGGAACCTATGCAATAGATTTCCCATGGTAGGGGGGAGTTATAGTCTAGTTGAAAAAACACTGGTCTAATGCCCAAGTCCCATGCTTGGTTATGTTTACAGAATAACCTTTAGCAAATCATATTTCTTTGTACCTGAGCTTCCCCCTCAATAACATTTTACTGCTCTCCGTTGTCAGGCGTTTGAATGTCAATTGATGACAGAGTCTGTGGGCTGTGCCATATTGCATTCCAGAGGCATCACAAACACTTGCATGGCGGACATGCCTGCTGTCAACTGCTGTTGTTATTCTGTCCTTTCTAACATAAGGAAGGGGGTCTTTCCTGAAACCAGTCTTCACCAATCTTACACCTGGGACTACAGCCACTCGTTTGTTCTGGGTATGGGAGAAATGGGAAACCTCAAACCCTAGGAAAACTTTTCTAGAGATTTAGTAAGGAGAAGTTACACACTTGCTTCATCTGTGGCCTCAATACCTTCAGAACTGGGAAGAAGATTTCAAGGGAGCTCTGTAACACTCATTTCCTGGCATCATCCTCACAGGATCCTCTTAGACAGCTTTGAGCAAACTCAGGCTGAAAACCAGCTCAGCCAGGGAAGTGGTGGAGCTGCCTTTGAGCTAAATAGCAAGAGGTCATTTTAGCTTAGACTTATTTATGTTAGACTACATTAACATGACTATGTGTCTTTTGAATGGTAGCTGGCTTGCTTGCAGCTGGTTCCCAGGATGTGCAGAGCTTGCTTGTGTTTCCCAACAAGGGCAGACAGTTTGACCAAACTGTTCAAATTCAGCTTGAGAGGGATGATGATCTCCAGGCTTGGTAACAAAATATTAGGCTTTCTCTGGCCTGGATGTGACTTGGAATCTGAATTTGCCTTGCCTCAGCTGGAGATGTCTGTGAGTAGTACCCCCAAGCCTCCATGCTACTCTCTCCTGGCCTTGCCTGTGGTGCCTGACTGCACCTGTATGCAGCAGAACACTTGGCTGCATCCTTGTGGCCACAGCTCCTGTGGTTCTTGAGCTTGTGGCACCACCATGCTCCTTGGGGCTTGCTAACACCTAGCTGATGGCAATGGATGGGTTTGCTGCCAGCACGGTGAAATGCAGGGTGGGTTGGCTCTTGTCCCTGTATGGAGGTGGTGTGTTAAAGACAGAAATGGTACTGCCAGCCAGTGTCCTTTCTCTTTTTTCCCCTCCACCATCTTCTGAAGTTGAGGAAAGTGTCTGAAATCCCACAGTGGGACTAAGATATATGTTGGGGTAATGCAAATCAAACTACTCTGTGTGCCTTCTGTCCATGCTTCAAGCCATTGCTGGGTAAATTAGTCCAAGGTGAAAGTCATAAAGCTGGATTTCTGTACACAGACCCTAAGTAGCCCCCAAAAGATAATTAGAATTGCTTTTCAGCAACAAGAAAGGACATGGTTCCCCACCTATGATCCAGTGAATTTATCTTGATTAAAATGAATTGATGAGTGGTCAAACAGGCTCTCATTTTTGCTGCATGCTTGTAAATACTGATTAGAGATTTAATTTGCTTGACTGAGTGTATGGAAATGCAGAAACATTTAGAGATAATATTAACTTTGTGTGTTTTCCTGGGATCCAGTTCATGTGCATGCAGAACTATCTTTATCTTTCTTCTCCTCTCTGTCTTGGGGAGTGTGCAGGATCAAATACAAGCTTGTCCAAGGCTGTTAAATACAGCTTTTCTAGAAAACGCTTTGCACTACCAGGCAAAGATGGATGAGGTGCTTAATACACAAGTGATTTAACTTTTGAGGATTTGGGAAACCTCTAACTTGTGTTCAGGCATGAGACTTTCCGATTTACTGGATTTTTTTGGCAAAATGTTTTTACCTTTTTCAACTAAATACTTCATTTACCAAATAAAGGACTGGAACAATGCATGGAGCCATGGCCAAAACGCTCCTTGAAAAAATCCAAAGTTCTCTGCCATTGATTCCTTAACAGGCTGATTTTTTTCTGAACTCTTTTTTTTCCCATTAAAAAAATTATCTAAATTATATAAATAGTTCAGTGGGCAGTGTACAATATAATGACAGCTGTGAAATATTAAATGGCAAAAACTTGCTTCACAGCTCTATTTTCTTGTCTCCATAATGTTTAGGAGAAAACTACTTAGATTCATTTCACAGTGTTTACTTTGTAAACCACTCACAGTCACACCAAACAAAGACCACAGTGGCCCCAAATACATTTCTGTAATGTGAAAAATGAATTGTGCACAAAAGGCTTATTGATACTGACACTATTTGAAAATCAGATTGTTCCACTGCACTTCAGTTAATTTAAGATTTCCAGGATTTCTTACACAATTCAATCTTTAATGCCCAGATTGGTTCCAGAAAACTCCTGCTTTTTTTAATGAATTTGCTTTTTTCCAACTTTCTTGGCCTTTTTTATCCTTGGATTACACTGAGGAAGTTGCTTTTGTGTCTCAAGGTTTTTGAGGCCAGGTTTGTCAAGTGCTGCACCAGCATGCAAAGATGCAAGTTTCTTCAGGATCTCAAAAGAGTTCAAAGTGATGGCAACTGAACATCTAGCTGCTTCTGCAAATCTCACTTCTCTTATGGATAGTGAGAGAGATAGTGAGAGCTTATAAAAGTTTCCTGTAGCATAACACCACCTGAGTGGATAAAATTATCGAAAAAGATGGTCTGTGGTGATTGCATCTACCTATGATAGCTTTTTGTTGTTTCAGCCTTAAGCTGAAATTCTGTAACCGACAGTGAAATCCTACATACCTTTTTCTACCTAGTTATGGCATTCAGTTATTTAATAATTTAATATTATTTAAAATTATTTTGGAACTGGATCCACTTTTAACCTATTATTCTGAAGCAAGGTATAACTGAGTGTTGAGGTGGTGCGTGAAGGGGGAAATAATACCATTTTTTGCCCACATGGACTATGAGAATGAGACCCTACCTCTTCTCACTCCTGTTCTTTCCCCTCAGTCTCATTCTTACCACTGCTTTTGCCAGCCTGTGAACCACCTCATTAGTCGGATGTGACAAATTATATATATACCCCTTCCATACCTGCTGCCTAAAGGAGGTGATAACTGGTAGCCTTACTGGTAGCTTTTTCATGTCTGGACAACCTTTCTTTTTCTGCCCTTTTGATTCATAACACTTAGGATGTCAACAAAACCTTGTTTGGAGATTAACCCATATTCTATAGGTCAATGTGTAGGCTTGCAGAATGCATTCAGACAAATTTTGATTCCTATTTCACTGTCTAGCAATGACATGTATGTTGCTGACATTATGTGCTGTGACACTTGATATATGGAGATAATGTTAACTGAAGGTAAATTAGCTAGTCTGTCACAGAGGTGATCATCATCATGTTTAGCCAGGTCGAAAACAACTCCCAAACCCTTAAAAGCAGAAAATTAAATTGCTTCTGTATACTGTTGATCCTTGCAGTTTCAATATGCATTGTTAAATGCCCTAAATCAATCTATTCATAAGAAATATTCCCTGGAAACTGCCTGTACATTGAAGTCTGTATTTTTCCAGATATATCTCCTTCTGTAAATTTTATTTTTCAGGACAGCAGGTGGTAGCATGAATAGAAGCAGGATAAGTATGCTAGGATGAGCCTCTTGCTGCTTAGCACATTGTGCTACCCTTTCCAGCTGGAGTTATGCAAAATATTAAAAAGGAAGAATGATTTAATATTCTAACTGAAAGAAAGAAATGACTCATTCAGAGCAAGCTGATCTAATTTAGAATAATCCCAGTTATGTGAAATTAATCACATCTAACTAAATCCTGGTGTAATAGCATCCTAGCAGGGTCACCAGTCACAACAGTATTAAAGAAAGCTTAAAAGATACACAGGTTATAGCCAAAGAGCTTGATTATTATTCACACGAGCCCCACATTGCCTGTGTCTGGCTATATTAAGGGGCCTGTGATTCATCCCTCTTGAATACTGTGTGGATTGTTTAAAGGAGAGTGGTGTACAGGGTATTTCATAAACTGATTTTTTTTTCCTTTCTGAAATCCTGTGATCATCTTTAAATTAGAAAACTGCTGCCAATCAAACAAAACATCTAGGGGAAAGAACGTGTTATTATGTAATAAAACCTTCTGGAGTTTAGCAGGACCAATCCAGTTGCTATTCAAATCATGGCAAAGTAGTAAGCACCCAGATCAAAAAGGGTAGGATTAGCCATTTCCTGAGATTTTTGTAAGTGGTGGTGTACCCTGCCTTTCAGTGAGACTAGTACCTGTTAAGTAATCTGATGGTTTTTGAAAGGCTAGTTCATGGCTTTTGTAGAAGTGTGATTGTTTTAATTACCTTCTCAGAGAAAGTGCAGATTAATCACAGTAGGAAGATCCTTCTGAGACAAAAAAAGCCTGAAAGTCTAATTCTAATTTCATCAAAAAGGGTAAGAAATACTTTATCTCCAGGTGGTCAGCCTTCATCTCACTCTATCTATGGATATGCTCTGAAAGCTCTTTTGTGGAAGTGAACTATGGGGCCAAGCAATACTACCAAATTTTGTTAATACTTTTGTGTTGATCTCCCCTAGTTATTTCTGTTACAGGCTATCTTTCCAAGATTTCTTATTCTAATAATCAGCTTTTTCCCCTGAGTAATTTCTCAGCAACACTGTCTTGCATTTGAAGTGGCTATTTTTTAATTTTTAAATTTGTAAATTGTAAAGGGATTTTTAAGGGGTTGCAAATATTAATCTTACATAGAAAAATTCATCACATAAATGAATATGGCATCTGCCATTTAGCTGTTACTGTTGTCATTCGGTTCAGCAGGAGTGATTGTTAAGTCTTTTTGCAAGACAAGGGTGAAAAGGGAGTCAATCAAATGCTTTGCTCCAGCGCATGGAATATCCAGCCTTTAAAGCTTGTAAAATGTTGGAACATCTATTAACTATTTTTTCCAATATCTTTTCAGAAAGCAAAAGCCATTCTACAAGCTGTAGCAGCTATGAAACATGAAATCCACTATCCTAAAGCAAAATATGGATCATTGCAATCACCTATGACAAATGTACTATGCTGAGCTCCTTCTAGGAGTAAAAAAAATTGTTGCCTACCTGTGGCTGCTCATGGGTGACGTGTTTCCTGTAGTCCACTGTCAGTGTGGCATGGCATTTGGTAACTATTCCCAGTATCAGAGTACAAAAGGCAAAATAATCTGCCAATTATTGAAGCCTGCTGCAGATCTTAAGCTCTTTTGGTGAGCTGGGTGTATGTACTGCAGCATGGTTTCCTGGAAGACAGAAGCTGTTGGCTTGAGCTTATAAGTGAGAAGTAATGGAAATGTTATCTTGCATCTGAAGTGCCTTATCATCCATTGAGGACTCCTGTATCAAGAATGGGACAGACTCTCTTCCATCTCTGGTAATTATTGAATTATGGGGAGTAGAGTCTTGTTCTACTCTTCCAGATGAAACAACGGAAACATTTCTGTCTGTGGTTGGCTGTCACCAAACGGTTCCTCTGGAGAGGGCAGATTCATTTAGAGGGGCTACTTACAGATGGCAATTTCCACTATTGGTTTTCTGGTGTCCAGTTTGAGGTCATTTCTGTTGGCTGAGCTCTGTGAACTGCCTTTAGCGTTGCTTCCATCAGTTCTGCCAACACTTAACAGGAGCAGGGTGAAGCACTGAGGGAGAGAAAATACATGTGTTAACATTATTTTCCTTGCCCACTGCTGGTGCTAGGGTTTCTGCTGCAAAGGAGGACTGATATAACACATGGAAGAGAAGTAGGCCAGCACTCTCACTAGAGCTGACAGAAGACAGGTCTTGAGTTTTCACCCTGTGCCTCTTCTGAAATGTCCAGTGCCTGGAGTTCGTGGCTGCTGCAGTAGCTAAGTGTGTAAGGCAGGCTAGAAGGCCACCTTGACATTTGTTTGGCTTTTTAAAATTATACCCCTGAGCTCCTCTTTGATAATGCAGTGTGACCCAACAAGAAGGACAATTGCTCTGTATTTTTCAGTTTCAGAGGCTGGCATTTGACTATGCATCTGGGGCAACCCAAGTAAGGTTTTCTCTCAAGCTGGTGTATGTGTATTTTTGAGGACTCGGGCCTGTGGAAGACTTTTGATGGCCTTGAATTTCTCACATAACTCAAATAGCAGGGAGGCAGGATTGACGTGAAAATACAAGTATTTTAACTTGAAAATGAGGTGGGTGATACCTCTTTTTAATGCAGTTAGAGTTAATTTGGAGCAGCCTGCAACTTCCACAGAGTATTCCTATGGGTCTAATAGAATGTCATTAGTGGTGAGGTTCATCTTGGCTACATCACAAGCTGACTTATTTTCCTTTGTGAGGTGACTGAAAGTTTTTGCCCCTAGAACATTAGCAACTGAGACACAATTGAGCTCTTACAAGCTGTTTGATGCCAGGGTCAGTACCAAAACTACAAGTATGTTTGGTAATAATGAGGAGAACAAGTAAAGGTGATGAAATATCAGCCTTTCTGATGCTTCACTTAACTAAGTGTTGGCTTTGATGCTAAGAATAAGGTCGTGCCAGTAAGGTTGCCATACCATGACTGATATCAATGCTTATATTAGCACTGAATCTTCTCAATGTACCAATTGCCTGTATGATCAATGGGTCGTTAGCCCACATTAATTTGTCTATTAACAGGGTTTTAGAACATTATTTTGGGACTCAGTTTGTTTCTCAAAGAGAGAGGCAGACAGTGGATCATCAGCCTCACATGCCACTTATAATTCTTCAGAGAGCACTCGGGCAACTCAAGCTTCTGTGCATCATATTAGCAGCTGCCTGTTAAGGAAAATTAGTGTACGCATCTGACCAGTGACACATCATTGCGAGGCTGTGGAGGTTGTGTTTAGGACTCTGACTTCAGGCATGGTTTAGAGTTTTCATGAACTCTTTCTCCTTTACGTCTGTCACCAAACCATGTTTATTACAGTTTGGTTTATAGGTTTTAGTAATTATCTAGTGATACCTGATACAAATGCAAAGGACAAAAATATGGACCTAGTTTTCAATAAGCTTTTCAAAAGATGATTGACGAATCAGTAAGTTTTCACTTGGCAAGAAGGTAGGATCCTAGTAAGTTGGTTACAGAAGTTTAATGATCTCATTTTACTTTTTAAAGTAAATTTTCTAACATAGATTTATCTTTCAGAAACAATTTAGGGTAATTTAACTGAATACTACACATCTAGAACTGCACCATTATATTCTTTAGCAAGGAACTTTTTCTGAGGTGTATTTGATGCTTGAAAATGTGTGACTGAAATTTTGTCAGATGGTCATTATCAGTCAAACAGTTTAAATCTCTACTTGACAACATCAAATTAATGATTATAAATAGAAACACTTAAAATTATTGACAGAATTACAGTATCATAATCCTCATACCAAAGTATTTTAGTAATATTCAATGCACCAAATCATGACTGTAACTCAAATTTTAAAAGTGCTTTCTTCCAAAATGGTGCAGCTTCTGTTGTCAATCCCTGTAACACCATATTCTCCATTTCCCTGGAAAGGCTTAGATCCAAAGAGTCCCTCAGTTTTTACTTGGCATCTAGGATGGAATCTGTTTTTTTGTGATAAATGGGTCTTTACTTGAGAAGGAAAAAAGAGACAATACTGCAGTACAGACACTTAATACAATGTTTTGCAAATGACAATGTTGAATACTAGAATTGATAGAAGAAAGAAAATGAGAATTGGACTATCAGGAAATGGAATTGCTTTTGTATTTTATTTCTTGAATGAAAGTGTGGAAATTTCCTTGTCTGCTCTTAGATGGAGAATTCATTCCTGTGCAAGCTGAATAGAGGGCTAACAGCTAAAAGTTGAGCAGGGTAATAGGTCTTTTGCAATTAGATAAGGCTGTGTCTGACAGTCAATTGAAGTCTTAAAAATCAGTACAAAAATTAATCCTTAAAGTGAAAGAGAAAGCAAGAGATATTCAGGATTTCTGATACATTTGAGGCTGACCAGACAACTAGCTGAAAGATTTTACATGAAAGAAAATATTTACTAATGGAATCCTTTCACTGTGGTTGTAAATGAGGTTTAGAACTGATTTTTGGATACAAGTAATCTGGAAATCGTTGAAAGTAATGAAAAGGACGTGAGGGCTACAAGGAGTGATGGTATTTGCATCATGGTACTGTTCCCATTATTTCCTGATACTCATTACAACTGATCTGAGGACAACAGAAATACTTTGTGGATGGCCACGGTGGAGGCAAGGCTTAGACTTGATATTGAATCAGAAGATGAGGAAATTTAATTTCACATTGGTGGAAACAGTGGTAGTTGATAACTGCTAGTAAAAAGGTGCTGGGTTTCTGTGTATGTGAATAAGGGAGAATACCAATTGAAATTTTAACAGGAAAGAGGAAAGATGTAGAGAAATGAGGATGGATGAACTCCTCAGCACAAGCACATGGAAAGAACTTACAAACCTAATCAATATACAGCTTAGCATTTGGGCATGTGTATGACTGATACTTGCATATATGTACATAATCAGTACTTAATTGTTTAGATTAAACCCATTCTTCAAATTCACCCCCCTCCAACAAATTAAATAGTGTATTTTTTTACATTCTACAGCTGTTGATTGTTGTCTTTGTTTTGGGTTTTTTTTGGGTTTTTTTGCTTCATTTGCATGACAAGAGAGAATAGGGAAGGAAAGAAAGGGAAGCAGAAGAAAACAAGTGCATTTAAATTATTTCCTTTGAGCATTCTGCTTGCTGCAGCTTATTTTTGATTCCGCAAGTTCCTCACTAAACATTTCGGGATGGCAAATGGCAGAAGTCAAAGTGTCTAAAAGAATAAGTCCTAGTTCAGCACAGACTCTGTTAGAAAAGTCTTCATTTGTGATAGGAGGAAAGCCCAGGAACGAGCCTGAGGGAAGCTTGTCAGAAAGTGGGGTAAAAAGTAAATGGAGGTAGTCATGACATGCATCAGGACCTATTAGAAATGTGTTCTTTTGAGGGAAGGGATCAATTTCTCAAGGTGATCTTAAAGGCTCTTGCTCAATGAACCAATTTCTGTGCTCACTGAATAATTTGAGGGGCTGGGATACAGTGCAGAGAATAGAAACTGTAAATCAATGTCAAAACAGCCTTAGCAAGAAAGTCTTGGTTTGGGTGAATAATCACCTGCACTGGGGTGGGTTGCTACTTTTTCCATAAGACATAAAGTTAGTCTCTATGTGAATTCTTTAAGATGCATAGGTGCTACAGTTGCATGTTCCATGGTGAATTGTTGGTGTATCTGCAGTCCTTAGCAGCTTATGTGGGGGAGTTGTGCCAGGTGGGCCGCAGCTGCCTGACCCAGCACCCTGCATTCTGGAAACATGCCACTGTGACAGACACTGATGGATCTATGGTTCCTCTTCAAAGACAGGACTAACGAGGTCGAGCTTTCCCAGTTTAAACAAAGAGACTCATGCATGAAGTAGTTCTCGTTTGATCATTGTATCAAATATGACTAGCAAGATGTATGGGGCTGTAAGGTTTGTATCTCTCCCACACCCATGTATGCATTATACATTAATATCACTGATAGATGGGGTTGTTATAAAACTAAGTGGGGATCACTCAATCTAGAGGTGTGCATGAATTCAACCATGGAGGCATAAGGCTCCACAAGAATAAACATTTTCAGCCAGCAGCGTTTATCAGCAGAATCACACAGTATGAGACAAAACATTTTGGAGTTAGCCCACGCGCTAGGTTATCGTAATTTATTTTCTGTTCAACCACTCCAACATACCTTGCAACTGTGGGAATCTCTATTTTAGATATTGATGTTTTCCTTAATAAATAGTGTTTTGTGGGAGCTGCCTGTCATCACAAGTGATGGAAAGTAAAGCATGCTCAAAGAAGATGAGACAATAGCCAGAAACAAGTATATATTGGTAAGACCAACCCTGAGCTCTATCCTTAGTAAACAACTAAGATTCTAGTCCAATTAGTGTCGAGTTTTCCCTTATCTAAGAGAATTTATGGTTTATCTAAAAGTATAAAAGCATGTAAAGATGAGGATTTAGCCTCTGTGCTCTCCCCAAACACACATTCTCAACAAACAGCAAATGTTCTAACTAAACTTATGTTTCAGAGGCTGCTTTGACCACTTCAATAGCTACTTTATTTTTGATGTAACCTAAAATTACCTAATGACGATGGTAAGCTGTTCCGTTCCTTTGAAGAATGATCCTAAAAGCTGTGATACTAATATGGATTAGCAGTGAGTGCATCTCCAACACAACTACCAAAGGATCCAAAGCTAGTAAGGTTTACTATTCATTAGTTGCAGTGGCTGTTCAAAAGCTGGTAACATGGCTCTGAAAGGAATTATCTCTTCCGATGTCTTTTGAAATGTCAAAGGAGTGAAAGAGGAGGAGGAGGAGGAAAGGGATTATTTCTGTTAGTTTTGTCATCTATTTCTCTTGCCCGAACTAGGCAATGTGAGTAGAGATTTGGAAGGAAAAGAATACATTTTGACATTTCTGTGTTGGGATTACACAATAAGTATTTGCTTTCTCAATGTTCAAAATGTGTGCTGTTACAGTTTTTACAAACTTCACGCTCAGTTTACAAAACTTACGCAAAACTATGCATGCACATTCTTTGTCATTGGCTTTTTTTGACAGCAGCCATACATGGACCATACTGCTTGCTATTAAAAGGAAAACAGAGTTCAATTACAGCAGTATTTTTCAGTCTGCAGAAAATTCACTGTCCCTTTTGAATAAGAAGAAAGAGTCATACCTCTGAATCATCTAGGCAAAAAAACAATTAGCTTATGGTGGCATGAAGAAATGAGTGGTTTTCACAGAGTGCAATCTGGTACAACTCATTTACCACTTTTCATACTTATCAGTCTGTAGGTTTGTGACAAAAGAATATATAATTTCCTTGAAGTCAAGTAAAATTACTGGCAAACCCAAGACTTGATCTGTGTTCAAGGTGCAAGGTTGTTTCACAGGGATTCTACAGAAGTAAAATAATTCTAGCCATTTCATTAGTAGGAGGCTTAATTTTTTCACTTACTTAATAATGACAAATATACTGTTCCTGTATAGTCAATTAGTTAGAATATTTTGGTTTTTCAAACCCTACTTTATATTTTTAACCACATCAGTTTAACAATTAAAAATCAAGAGGAACAGAAAAGTGCCTTGTAATTTATTATTATCTATAAAGGTGTGTATGGGCTAATCATAGTCTTTATTTTACAGAACACTACAGCTTCTGAAATTTAGAACAGAGATTAATTTTTTAAGTATTACAAAAATTATGTAACAGCATATGACATGATGCAAATATCACAACTTCATAGACTTCAATGGAAACAGAAGGATTTGGAGGTAGATGATAAAAGATATGGAGAATCATCATTAAAAACTAAAAAAAAAGTCATGCAGGAGAATATAAAAGATGTGTGTGCATATATATATGTAAGTGTACATATATATTTTGGCAAGGGAGGCAGCTGTAAAGTTGCTCAAATCTACAAAGTAAGAAAGTCAATCAAGGAAGAAGAAACCCATTTGTTTCAAAAGGCTGTTTTATACCTCTTCTGTCAAGAACCAAGGCAGGACTGCCTTCTTATCGTGCTGGTTTTGGCTGCGATAGAATTTATTTTCTTCATAGTAGCTAGTATGGGGCTATGTTCTGGATTTGTGCTGAAAACACTGTTGATAATACAGAGATGTCTGCGTTACTGCTGAGCAGTGCTTACACAGAGCCAAGGCCTTTCCTGCTCTCACACCATCATCGAGTAGGCTGGGGGTGTGCAAGAAGCTGGGAGAGGACAGCCAGGACAGCTGACCCTGGTTGACCTAAGGGATATCCCATACCATATGATGTCACACTTAGCATATAAAGCTGAAGGAAGAAGAAGGAAGGGGGGATGTTGTGTTTGTCTTTCCAAGTTACCATTACCTATGATGGAGCCCTGCATTCCTGGAGATGGCTGAGCACCTGCCTGCCCATGGGAAGTGGTGAATAAAATCCTTTTTTTGCTTTGCTTGTGCCTGGCTTTTGCTTTACCTATTGAACTGTCTACGTCAATCCACAAGTTTTCTCCCTTTTCCTATTGTTTTCCCTGTCCCACCAGCGGGGAGTGAGAGAGCAGCTGTGTGGGGCTTAATTGCTGGCTGTGGTTAAATGACAACCCTTGCACATGCACACCTTCTCTTTCTGTTTCTAGAGAAACACATTTACATGGCATGTCATTTTACTGGAGAGCTGAATGACATTGTGCAGTGTCGGAGCAGCCCCAGATTACTTTACTTTGCAGACTGCAGGAAGCAGCAGGAGTCAGCAGCAGCCACAAGGTGCAGGATAAGGCAGAACTCTAGTTGCTGAAAAGTAAGAAACACTTTTACCAATCATTTGCAGCCCAGGGAAGCAGAGAAGTCATTTCAGTAATTTCAGCAGGTTTTAGATGAGATCACCTTTCGTAACTCAACCCTTTTTACTCCAAATATAATTTTATTCAGGTCAAGGAGATGGGTAATATGATTACTAGCGATTTGCCATATCACTTTTATGATGCCCATGCTGTTATTGCTTTAGCCAAGAGGATCAATAATGCTCAAGAGAATGAAAGTTTCTGCAAATCCTGCATTTATCCTGTCCATGTGAGTAAATACTCAGGACAAATGTTGTCTGTAAAATTACCTGCATCATGCCTTTCTTTGCACGCAAACACCAGCTAAATCTGCAGCAGATGTAATGGCACACTTCCACAGCCTAGAGCTTCAAGATTTGTTAGTATTATGTAGATTAGCCATTCAGACGTTTTTCATTTTTAATGCTGTTTGATTACTTGTAATGAACAATCATAGTAATAAAATAAGGATAGATGCAAAACAAGTGTCCATGTTAACCATAAACCCTGATTATTTGCAGTATTTAGGTGAGAGCTTACTCCTTTTTGCTTGTTAAGTTCCTGATATGCTTGGATGCTTTTGCAATGAATAACACAAAACTGCAGTCCAGGATGACAAAGACTGGCTTTCACATTTGGCCTTTCTTTATTTGTAATAGGAATGAAATCTGCTGAAATGCATCTGGTTGGTTTGTTAATAGAAGAGCTTCTAAATGAGGTTTCTGTTATTAACACAATGGGGCAGAGAAGAGGGGAAAGAGGTATAGGAACTGGTGTATGAACAGAGTACCTGAAATGGCTTTAGGCTACACCTCGTGTACTTAAGTATGTAGTCCAAGGGAAGGTGCTGGGAAAATTGAATCCAAAAGAAGTCTATCTGCGCTACGGAGTATAAGGTCAGCAAGATCATTACAGGATTAAAAAAGTGAACTTTTCTAGCCAACAAGGCAGGCCTAAGGGAAGGTGAAAGGGGCTGTCTGAATGTTGGGAACTAAGCTGGTATGGTGAGCGTTTCCCTCCACAAACAAGGCTTTAGAAAGCCTGTCAGAGAGGGAGCCTGATTATATTGATCTCAAGAGGAAAACTCAGGGCCATACTGCACCAAGGAAGGGTGACAGGACTCTTTCACAGTGGGATAATGAAGAGAATCTTAATTCTTTGACATGAAGCTATATCTTAAAAGAGGATTGTCAGCATTTGGAGGACTGACTTGTGCAGATTGGAATACATATATAAGCGCAGGCATGGGAACTTCTGTCTGTTTATTTCCACTTAACACAATTTTTTCCCCAAAGATTACACAAAATACCTTTGCTGTTGTTGAGAACATTAATTTTGCTGAGAATGACTAGGTGGCAGACTCTTCCCTTCCCAGTCTTCCTTGCAAGCCAGCAACACAATGCCTAATAAATGGACAACTTTTGTTAGACTTTTCTTCATTCTGTTTTATACTTCCCTGGTACAGGTAAAGATGTGTATGTACCCAGGGCAAGGAGCACACTTTCTGTATAAAATCAAATTTTGCAGCATTGTCCCAGGTGATTCTGTTTCCTTAGGAAACACCTATCACTGTGGGGAGGAGGCAGTGTTGCTAGAACAATTTTCTACATTGTTATTGCCTTCTTTGGATCTTTTTCAATAATTTATTATCGTGACAGATTAAAAACAAGTTGTTGCTATTAAATATATTTTCATATGGTACAAAGAGGGTATACCTACACTAGCGAGAAAGCTGTACTAAGCAATTTAAAACAGGATGGAAGCCAAATCAATGCATATTTTCAACGTGACCTTGCTGTTAGACCTTAACTCCCATTATTATCCACATTTAAACTGCAATGGCATTTTCTTGATTACTGTTGCAGCTAGCTAAGCATACCTTATTAATATCGGAGGAATTTCACCAGTGTGCTTAATGGTAAATGTTGCAATTAATGTATCCATGACATTGCTGAACGGTACAATGCTCTATTATGTAGTTTAGCTACTAGTAGAACACTGCATTGTATGGTTTAGCTGCTAAGTACATAAGAACTGGTCCGAAATCAAGTCACAAGCCAAGAGTGCTGAAACAGGGCCAGAAGAGGAGAAGAGGATGAAGAAAGGATGAAGATGTCCCAAGTGACCGTCAGAGGATCCCTGACCCATTAAGCCCCATATGTGTAGTAAGAGTGTAGATACGACAAGTAGTTCTTGGAACTGTAATGAATACACTAATAGTTTCTCAGAAATTTTATTAATATGTATAGATCAACCATTCAAAGATAAACAGTGAACACAGTATGCACATTGGGCAGAATTTACCCCCTGTGCATCTGGTGCCGAAAATAAAGAATGCCTGCTTTCTAACATGCTAAAACGAGAATTAGAGGGTTTTGTCTCTGATTTTTCAGTATCATTAGTAGTGTATATAACCTTACCTAAGTAGCCTAGCCAGCTAGGTTGAGTGGGATGGGATTCTGACAAGCCTCCTCCAGCAACAGTAGTTATACTGCTGGTGAACGTCTGTCTGGGAAAGGAATCTTCTGGAGCCTCCTGGGCTCTTGAGCTCAATGGCCAAAAGTTTGGAAAATTATTTTTTTTTTTCTCTGATGAGCTTTGGTTCATCATCACGTGAAGGCCTGCTGCAGCATTGGCACAGATGAGGGCTGGAAGGGCAGATAACCCCCCCTGTTGCCTCGTTTGGCCTGGGCACAGACCAGCGTGGGGCACAAACGTCCCTCTGTGCAGGCAACCATGTATCTACCACACAATCTCTTTCATTTCCCTCTCAGCCTGATCCAAACCTGAGGAGAGGCTGGTTCGGTAGTCTTAGCCCCCACCTTGGGCATTTCGAGCCTCGGCTGGGGAGACGCGCCGCGAACGACAGCCACCTGCCGCCGGGCAGCGCGGGGCGCCAGCCGCTCCCTCAGGCGCGGAGCCGCTCCACGGCGGCGTGGCCGGGGCGTTCCCGCGCTGCGAGCTCATTGGCTGCCGCCCCCCCCGCCCGGGGCTCGCTGGATACGGCGGGCGGCGCCGCCGTGTCGAAGTTTGCCGCCGCTTCGTCTCCCGCGGGCTGTTGCGGTTCCGCGCGCCTCCGCTGCCGCGCGCCGGGCCCGGTCCGCCCGCGCCCCGGCAAGAGTGCCGGAGGGACGGTGGGCTGGTGATGGCGGGGCGCGGGCGGCGGCGCTGAGGGGACTGAGAAGGATGGCGCCATGCGGTCCCTGAACATCACCCCGGAGCAGTTCGCGCAGCTCCTGCGGGACAACAACGTGACGCGGGAGCAGTTCATCGCCCTCTACGGGCTGCAGCCGCTGGTGTACATCCCGGAGTTGCCGGGGCGCACCAAGGTGGCCTTCGTCCTCATCTGCGTGCTCATCTTCGCCCTGGCGCTCTTCGGCAACTGCCTGGTGCTCTACGTGGTGACTCGCAGCAAAGCCATGAGGACCGTCACCAACATCTTTATTTGCTCTCTGGCGCTCAGCGACCTCCTCATCGCCTTCTTCTGCGTCCCCTTCACCATGTTGCAGAACATCTCCTCTAACTGGCTCGGCGGTGGGTGCCGGGGCGGGCAGTCCCGGGCCGGCGGAGGCTAGGCGGCTGCTGGAGGGAGGTGACGCTGGGGGGGGGGGGGGGGGCGGTGATGCGCGGCGGTAGGGCCGTGCTTGTGGCCAGCGTCCCCCGTGAGGGACCCCGTCTCCCTCCCGCCCGCGCTGGGGGAGCCCGAGGGGTGTGAATGTCCCCGCGGTGAGCGCCGGGCAGCCTTGGCCCTCGGGGCCGGCCCCGCGCTGAGGGGGAGCGGCGCATCCGCCCCGCTGTGAGGGGGCCGCTGTCCTCCCTCAGGGCCGCTGTCCTCCCTCAGGGCCGCTTTATTTCTGCGCTGCCCTGCGGAGCTCTTCCTACTCCCTTAAGGGCTTAAACTCGTCGGCGAAAACTTGAAAAGTCAGCTGCTTTTCCGCAGGGCTAAATAGTAGCTATACCACTCTTTCAGGTTATGTTAAACCCAGTGTGCTTTCATACGTGTATCCTGTGTATTCGCTACAAGTTGCAGTATGTGTGAGGAATGGTATGTCAGGTGGTGTTGATGAGGTCGTTTTGCAGTACCTTCTCTGGTTTTCGAAGTAACAGAAGCTGTCTGGCTAGTGAAATACCATTCTATTCACCTCGGGTTCCTCTGACAGCAGTCGACTCGGAGTCAGGCCTCTTTAACCTGTTGTGAGTAGAAAGAATGCATCCTTTGTGAAATAAAGGAGTGAGGGAACATACAGAATTTATGTTGAAAGGATGCATTAATTTTAAGATATGCCTGTATCTTGCAAATTGTGTTGTATTCCTGTTGATGTGAAAGACCTTTAGACAGCACCTCCCTGATGCTTGGAATGTATTATTAGCTTTTTCTTTGTTGTGCATCCCAGCTCCAAGGTAATAAAGTAAGAAGACATAGGTGAAGTAACACTGCAAATGGTATTTATTTTCCTTTTCTTGGTCTTAAAACAGTGTTTCACAATTATGAGTGGAAAAAGGGATGGTTTTGCAGCAAGTAGCAGACAGCATCTTGTACAACCACAAATGAAAATATTTTTCAGAATATTTCAGTGTAAACAGAAAAGGTGTTCATAAAGTGACACAGTTGTTTCAATTTCCAAGGCTTCCAGTGTTTTAGTTGTTGGAAGATAGTGAAGGTTACCCTCAGAAAATGGAGAATTCCAGTACATCCAATGGACTGGAATGCAGGCTGGGAATGGACACATCAGAGGAGACTTGAAAAGCACGTGGATACCTAACCCTGTGAGAAATGGCTTTATTTTTGTCTGAAAACCAGAACTTACTGTGATGAATATAAGATTGCAGGGACTGCTGACAGTAAGGACAACTGTTCCATTTTCTTACAAGTTGCCTTTTCGGGGAGGTAACCACTGTTCTAAGACAGTACAGATGTTGAACCCCAAAACTAATAAGGATATGTAAATAAAAATAATGGAGTAAATTGATAGCTATACTGCTATGCCTTCTTTTTGACTGTGGTAGTTTTGGTTCTCCTTCCTCAAGGAATACAGCAGAAGATTACTGGGAGTGTCAAGAGATCCCACATGAAGGGGAAAGGACTGAATTGAGTAGCTTTCCCTAAAGAGGGGTGATTCTTCTCATTCCTAAGGAAGACCCTGGTCTGTCAGCTTGACTGCACGTATGACCAGAATCAACTAAAAGTGGGGCGAGATGAAGCCTTCTGAGGTGAATTACGGCAGATGTGGCACAGGCATGTGGAACAGTACAGGGAAACAGTATGTTTCCATTTACCTTTTGTTACTGAAGACACTTGCCAAAATTTTGGAAGTCGTGAGTGTAAAAGATAGCATAGTTGTGACAAATACCTTCAGATATTCAGTAGCTGCATACTTTAAAGTATACTGTTTTGTGGATTTTACTGTACTTTTTGTCTACTCTCTTTGCTGTGCTAGAGCATCTTCAGTACAATACATCCTGTTGACTTTGATAGCAGCCTTTATGGTCCTGGTAACAAAATTACCTTTAACAGGGTACTGGGAGGACATGATAAGTAACATAATTGATGGGTGTTACCCTTCACTGTTGGGGGTGTGGGATGTGAAGCAAAATTCAGGAAAACAAATGGGATGTAAACTGTTGGTATCCCAAAGGTATCTGATTCCTGAGGCTCGCACTGTGAAGTGTGAATAGTGATTATAGTTGTACTGGAAATTGGAGCATGACAATCTGGAAGGAGCCTTGTCCTTGTTGGCTTTACTGGTTTAATTTTCCTTTTGATTTTTGTTTTGTAGTCTGAAAAAGCTTATTCTCATCCACCTTAATGCATCATCTCTGAGTTGTGCAAGCTCCAACTCTGTTAAATAAAAGGTGATTAGACTTATGTAATATATCCTTGCTGGAAAGAGTGGTGCATCCTGAGACACTTGATGCTAGAGAAATACCTTTGCATTTCTGAGCATTTAGTCACTTAACATCTTGATTGATTTGCACTTGCATCACTAAAACAAGCTTCTGTAGTAGGTGATGGGAACTGAGATGTGCATGTTTTGTACTTGCCTTTGATTTGGAACTGGTTTGTTACTTCCATGCTTGTATGTGTGTGTTTGTGTTTTTTTCTCTTCTTTTTCCTCTTCAGAAACCCACAGCAGAATGGGAGAGGTGAGGGCAAAATTGCAAACACTCTAGACTGTAGAAGGAGAACATAGAAATCATAAGACTAGCCACAGTTTTAGAGTAGCTGTTGTCTTTTAAAACAATATGGGCTGCTATCAGAAAGGACTACATACCATTTTGGTCCTCCTAAAGTGAAGGGTGAAACAGTTTTACTCCGAAGGGTTCCAGGTGTGCATAGTTTACAAAAGGACTCCAAGGAGAATGTTGATAGCTGGTGACACAGAGTAATTGAACTGGCGGATGGTAAAGTTGTTCACCTAATAGATAGTGTTTGTTAGAATTCCTTAGAAACTGAAGATTCCTCAGGTTCACTGCAGTACACCTATCAGAAATTCTGACAGAGATGGGGAAAAACTAAAGAAAGCACTGGCATGACTTTTTCCACAGTATATTGATTAATACATTTTAATTTCACCTACAGTTTAGCAACTGCAGTTTCAAGAAACTGTGTGTGCTGCCCTTTGCCTGGTAATTATGCAACATTAAAACAGACCTGCGAGTTCTACATAGGTAGCAACTGGGAGCAGCACTGTATTGACTAAAAATGAGTGAATGGGTCACACTTTTGATTCTTCGATCTCTTTAAGAATCTGTATAGCTACGTGAGACTTATAGTGATAGTATATGATTTAATTTTTTACTTTATACTTTGCAACTAAAATGTCTGTAATTTCTATGGGAACTTTTATTGGAAGTCCTTCAAGTTAATCTTTATAATGTGGAAGATACTGTGGAAAAAAATGAAGATTGTGGCTTTGGCATAAATGGTCACTGGGATCACATTTATTGTTGAGAGGAAGATAAAACGGGAACTTGAATAAGGGGCAATTCGATGCATACAGCTAAGGTCGTGGTGCAGACTGAAGCAGCTGAGGTTTTGCTTTTGTGATGGTAGGCAAGAGGCAGCAGTAGTAGTCTCATTGTCATAATGATGACAGTGCTGTTACAGATACATTTGGGCTTTTGTTTCTGGAGCAGATATTACAGGAATTGCTTTATTTTCTGACATTGCTTAGTTAGCTGAATAACAGTGTTATCTTTACAGAACTGCCTGAAGCAGCTACTGGAGAATTACTTTTGATGTTGCTAATACAACAGCCTTGGCAAAAGGTCTACTGTAACCTCATCTAGCACTATGCTTCATTTTCCTTGTGAATTTTGTGTTTTAACAGTTAGAATGTGTATTCTCAAGACAGGTATCACTTGGTGGCTTTTCTTATCATAGAGTAGTGAGTCATCTGAGGCATCACTGAACCAACAGCAGCATTTGAGATGCCCTCCCATATCTTGTCTCACCTCCAGCTGCCATTCAGGAGAGGGGTGGGTCTTCTGTACATCACTGGGCCTTTTGTGTCTGATATTCCTGGATACCTCTGATCTCTTCAGTGTGACATTAGAAACTTATTCACTCTGACTCCCTTCTGGAATGTTCTTTGATAATGAAAAGTTTCCAAATACTCTCAAACTGCTGACATGCTGTTAGGGTTATACTAGATGGTAAAGCTGGATGGGAGAGATCCAGTTATTTGAATCTTCCTTTTTTAAGCTTTTTTCTAGCTTTCCAATTTAAATTGTCTAGTCTTGCTGTAAATTGGGTCAGGGGCATGAGCGCTCTTCGTTTGCCTCCTGCAGTGTGGGAAGTTGTGTCTTGGGATTGATCTGCTTGTGTTAAGAGCAGGGTGATTTTGTAGTTCTGTCTTGGTGAAAGCTTGACTTCCCTTCATTCTCCATGCTCCGCTATTGTGTATTTTGGGGTGTTTGCTTATGAGTAGAGGCAGGAGTAAAATCCTGTATGAAGATGGTTTGAGAAGGGGTTTTACAGTGAATGCCTCAGTAAAGGAAATAATAGGCTTAGGGGTTTTATATATATATATATATATATAAAATATGTTGGCAGGGTGTTTTGCTTAAAAGCAGCAAAACAACAAGTACTGATATATTCTGCATGGGGAATTTCTTCAAGTTGTGCATATCGTTAATTAGTGTAAATATTAAACACAATGACTGATGTGAAATATTTGCTGTTGCATTAGTCAGGCAAAGAAATAAAGCAAGTTTTAGGATGCAGGTAGATTGGTTTCATATGAAGTGGTTATTATGTGCTTTTGCTTGGTACAAATACCTGGCATTTTCTGCCTTGCATTGAGTGAGTTGGGAATGTGCTTGCCTTGCCCTGTTCTGCTCCCTGCTGGTCAGTGTCTCTTGAGAAGAGTTCAGGGTCTTTGATCTGTATCCCTGCCGAAAATCCAGCTGTACTACTTGTTGATTGTACCACAAAGGCAGACAGTAGTTTACTGCAGTAGTTTTGTGTTCTAGTAGCGGTGCTTTGCTGCACAGCTATTCTGCATCTTTGCGTGCCTGTATTTGGTTTTGCTCACCAATGGCTGCATTTTGAAATAAGCTGCTGATCCAAGTTTGCCTGAAGACTGTGGTGCCTGTTTCTCTGCCCATGGATTTACAAAGCCACTGAAGCTGCATGTGAGCCTTGGAAGGAAGGGGGAAGGAGGGTACACAGTGTGGAATACCTAGGTCAGCTAGTCCAAGGTGTGTGGTCCATGATTTCAAATTGCAGGGTAGAGGGAACAGTGTGGACTCCATCTGGCATCAGTGAATAAACTATAGGCTATTTGAGGTGTGTGGGCTCATGCCATGCCATTTTCTCAGCTGTTTTAGTTGACCATAAACAGACTTAAACTACCACAAGTCTACTATCAAGTGCTACACTCGTGTCTTTTTCTGGGCAAATGTATGTATAATGTTCTTTATCCTGTATAGGTAACATGTGAGAGACTTGTGCATCATGGATAGTAAACTCCTAAGGATGCAAAATGCCTGTATACCTGAGAATCTATATAAAACAAGCATTGCCCAGGTATGAAAGACCCTTAAGGTTATCATCTCTGTAATGATGACTGACTTATTTTCTGCCCAGAAGTTATAAGAAAACTTAACTTACTTGCATCATGTGAACTGGAGAGAACTGGTTTACAAGCTGTGATAGAAATTGTAGTGCAAGGGCTTGGCCAACAACATGGAACAGAAGAAGGAGCAATTTAACTTTTATCAGAGAATCGTTTCAGGATTTTGCCTTTGTTACTGTAATAAAGAAAACTCCATCTTTTAAATGGGTAATGAAATGTCTAAATCATAGTTACAGCCACAACATCTGATAATGAAGGCATGAGGAATTGTTTAAGTGAATACCATTTATATTTGCAGCCTTCTGAATGTGTTATCACTGGGGAAAACTAAGCGTTGCTTGAATAATCTTTGCAGTTTTTAGCAGTGCATAAGGAATATTTCTGGGAACATCTTAGCTTCTTGAAAAAGGGAAGCAATTAGTTATTTTCATTCCCAGTATTCCTGTGCAAATATTTTTCTTTCCCAATTGGAAGTGGTCAGTATTAAATCCTGCAGTGTTGTCTTTGCTAACAGTCTGTTCGAAGTCTTTGCTGAAAGCCTTGGCTTGTAGAAAGTTAAACATTTTAAATAATTAAAATATACATAATAAAATATTTAAGATATTAGGTAAGGTATTGTTATTTAAAATATTCAAAGAAGTCAGCTGTTTCTGGACAGGAGGTATGTAAGTGAAAAATGAGCAGGCAAAAAAGGAGATAATTTTTCAGCAAGTCTTTTCAAGAAAAAAATATTGTTAAACAGCCTTTAGAGGTTTAGAATTTAGAAATTCTGAAAAAATATGAATTGGATTCTTTCTGATATTAGGCATAGTGGATGCCTGAAACTTCTTTTGCAAACTATAAAGTAATTAAGCAAAATTCTGTTCTGAAAGATTCAATATAGCTACAGCCCCCCCAAAAAAAGGGGGGGGGGGAACCCAGAAGAACCAGAATCTGAGAAAGAGGCACTAGGAACACTTCAGTCTTGTTTTAGAACAAGAAGACTTAAGTGCCGAAGTCGTCTCAGAATGCGTAATGTACTGGAGCTGTGTTTAGCTCTGCATTTGAAGGCATTACATAGCTGTTACATATTTTCTGCAGTATGGTATAAAAATGTCCTGGGTGTCCCAAAGACCTAGAATAAGTCTAGCTGTGTGTTTTGCATTGGGAAGCAGAAAGCAGCCCCATTTTCCCAAAGCTCCCTCTTTCTAGAGTTTGGCTCATTTAATGGTTGTTAATGACCTCAGGTAGCTGGTGTCCAAACAAATTTTGGAGTCAGGCTCAAGAATTTAAACTTCAGTTTGAGGATCTATCTAGCCGGGCTTTTCACATGAATCAAGCTGAACATTGTTTTCAAGGGTAAGTCAGTGACTGCATTAATCCTGGATTTTTATAATTATGTCCCGATTCTGATTTAGGGACAAGGGGAATGTCTTTTGTTCTCAAAATGGCTGGTTAAGTCCAGGATGGGATGCATAAGCAGGCAGTAGAAGAGGATTTTCTTTTTTGAAGTCTGCTCTTGCTTTGTAATCCTGTATGTTGTATTTACCAGGTGATCTGTTGTGGAACCTGAGGGGAAGAAATGTAAATTGGATCAATGAACAGTAATACATAGGGAAGCAGAGTAGTCCACATAGACTGACTTCTCTTCTAAGAGTGGGTGACTGATCAGGAGCATAAGGTTGCGTTAGGTGGGCTGTAGCCAAATCCTGCTGGAACTGTAAAATTTGCCTGCTTTTTTTTTGCGTGCTTTTTTTCCTGCTTTTATTGCACTCTTCATTGAAGGAAGAGGCAAATAATGATTTTGGTGTCTGCTTTTTTGCATGCTTTTCCCCACTTTTATTGCACTTCATTGAAGGAAGAGGCAAATAATGATTCTGGTGCATGCTTTTTTTGTCTGCTTTTGTTGTACTTCTCATCATTTGAAGAAGAGGCAAATAATGATTTTGGTTTGTTTTCAGTGATTTAAAGGCTGTAGGGATTTAAGATAAAGAATTAGTAATAACAGAACAAGATGGTCACCTCGGAAAGAAGTGACTAGGCTTTTAAATTCCTTCACTTGATAGTGAAGGTGGCTTTAGTAATTAATGATTTAAATCAGCAGCTAGGTAACATCGGTATATATACATTTTAATATTGTTTGGAATCTGCACTTCTGTTGTGGCTTAACCCAGCTGGTAATTAAGTACCACACAGCCACCTGCTCACTCCCCCCTCACTCAGAGGGGTGTGGAGGAAAGTTGGAAAGGAATGTAAAACTCGGGAGTTGAGATAAGAACAATTTAATAATAGAATAAAAATGAAAGAACAATAATAACAACAATGACAATAACAGTTATAATGAAAAGGGGGAGGAAAAGAATAAAATCCAGAGGGAAAGGAAGAAAAAAGCTAGTGAGGCACAATTCAGCTGCTCACCACCTGCCAACCAATGCCCAGTCAGTCCCTCAGAAACGATTTGCCCACCCCGCCAACCCCCCAGGTATATATACCTGGCATGATGTCCCATGGTCTGGAGTACCTCTTTGGCTAGTTTGGGTCAGCAGACCTGACTGTGTCCCCTCCCAGTTCCTTGTGCCCCTCCACCCTTTTTGCTAACAAGGCCCAAGGAACTGAAAAGTCTCACATCAAAGCCAAAACACAGCACCATAGTAGCTCCTAAGAAGATAATTAACTCCATCTCAGCTGAAACCAGGACAACTTCATAGCTATTTTTCTAGAAAGGGGTTTCATTTTGCCAGTTAATGGTTAAAGTGTGAGGTGTCTGTTTAATTAAATATAGTTCTTTTACAAGTTAGAAGACTACTTTTTGATAAGTAAGAGGATATTTTATATATATGCATGTCGTAAGGTGTTTTTTTTTTCCCCTTAGGGAAACTTAATCAATCACTATTTTCTAATGTAATTTATTATATAGTTGTCATTTACTAACGATGATGAAGTTGCTGGATGGGAGTTGCAGTGTAACTGAAGTGCAAGAGGACAGCATTGTTTTCAGCAGTTACCTGTAGGCAGTGAATGTACTGTTGTAACTGACATATCAGATTTATTCGAAGCAAGTAGGTAAGTCCTTTCTTACCTCTTTTTTTTTTTTTTTTTTTTTCTTCTTGTAGCTTTGAAGTGGAGTGCATACTTCCCTGCTGCTTCTGTTTCTCACCTTTGAAAGACAAATAAGTCCAATTGCTTTCTTCCTTATCAAAGGCTACTTGCCTCTTCTAGTCTGATTATTGCAATTTGGGGTGGTGTTTTCTTGACAGCAGCTGTAGGTTTGTGTTGATGATTGGTCTGTCTCAAGAGAACTTTTAAACATTGTATTTAAAAAATTCTCTTAAACCCTTTTTGCTTTTTCAGCATTACTTCAGTGTGCATAGAGTTCACATTACCTTCCTTCATTAAAATGAAGTTCTTTCTTTGGCAAATTCTTCCTTTATTCAAATAGTGATTAGCTTAAGGACTCCAAAAAGACTCTAAGGAGTGAGATTTAAATAATCCTGACTGAAACTCACTGAAGTGGGGTTTTATTCTTTACTTTTGTATGTTACTTCTTTACTAGTTGTCCTCTTTAGATAGGATCTGAAAATGTGCTTTGAAGAATATGTTGTTTAAAAATAAGTAAATAATAAAAGCACTTGAATGGTTTTATTTTATCATGAAGATAAAAAGCAAATCCATTCTCATTTTCAGATTGATTGGGAGATAAAGAACTTCATTGTATTCTTAATCCAATGTTGATTTATTATAGGTGAGTATATAATGACAAGGGCATAGCACCTGATACAAATAACCGGATTATCTAGCAGTTATGTTAGTGAAGAGTTGAATAATACTAGCTGTTAAATAATGTTACCTCCAAACCATGTTCTAAACTCTGTGCTTTTATCAGCGTGATTAGGAAAAAAGCATGAACTACTATATTCTTTAAAATTTTGCCACTCTGTCATAAGTCTGAACACAAACACGTGAAGAGTAGACTCGATGTGTAAAATGAGTGATACATGTATACAGGTCTGGTCTTTGCCTCTCTGTCTTTAATTTCACTGTCTAAACTATGATAGATACAGTAACAGAATTTAACACACACACACACACCCCTTAATATGTCTTCCTTATAGTAAAAATTGGCTTTTTTTCCCTCAGCTGTTCCAGAAGGGAATTTTTCAACTAACAGGCACTCGAGAATGAGGTTGCATCAGTTTCTTCTTGTTGCAGGTGAAGTTTTTTTTTACACAAATGGGTTAAATATTAAGTGAAATGTGCATGCATTATTGGATCGGGGACTAGACCTCACTACCTCTTTCCCTAGTAGTGAGTATGCAAGTTTGCAGGTATTGTGTGAGGCTTTTTTTTTTTTTTCCTGGATGTGAAAATCCTTAAGTATTCTTGTGAGATGGCTCATTTCAGAGGGTGGTCCTGGAGGTGGGGCCCTAACAGTATGGCTTTCTCCTCAGGGTTGGAGACCCTGGATTTGAGGCCCCCTTCTACACACTTCCCTTGTTCAGTGATTATAGCATGTGACCAGTTTAAGGGAAGGAGGAAGTGCATTATCTCTGTTTTGAGAAGGCTTAGATGTAGTAAAACCTACTTTGCCTGTTAAATAGAGTCTCACAGGCAAGGCTGTGTTTAGTGTCCAGAATACGGCGTCCAGTTTTGGACCCACAGTACAAGAAGGATATTGATAAACTGGTTCAGCAGAGGGCCATCCAGATGTCAAGTGTGGGAGCAGCTGCCTATATGGATGGATGGAAAAAGCTGACAGAATGGAGCTTGTTGAGCCTGGAGAAGAGACAGTTTTGGGGCAACCTAGCAGCATTTTGCAGTGCATACTGGAAGGTTACTGAGAAGATGAACCCAGGCTCTTCTCAGCAGTGCATGGCAGGAGGAAAAGAGGCAAAATGTTTCAACTGAAACAAGAAAGTCAGAATATAAGGAAAACATTTTTCCATGTGAGGACAGTCAAGCAGAGGAAGAGGCTTACCCAGGGAAGGCTGTGCTGTCTTCGGCCTTGGAGGTCTTCAAGATCTGGATCCTCTGGGCTGCATCTGGTTTGATCTGGCTTGATTGTAGATCCTGCCATGAGTTTAGATCAAAGATCTCGAGTTTGTTTCCAACCAGCGTTGTTCCACGGTTCTCTTAATTCTCTTTTGTGCTTGCCAAGACTGACTGAGACAACTCTGTGAGGCCATGCTGGGAACCTGTACCCTGGAAGTATCTGAAGGAGCAGGGCAATAGAATCAACCCTTTGGACATTAGGCAGCTAAATCCCAATGAATAAAATGATGGTTGGCCTTTCATAAAGGACTTCTGAAGTCCTTTCAGTAATCTGTTCTGTCTAATGTTCTGTTTCAGAATATCCTTGGAATAACCAGTATTCACTCTGAGCTTTCTACTACTCTGAAATACTAACTTCAGGTTGCCTCATTTGTTACTTGAGTAATAGTGTGATATTTCTTTTCTTCCTAAGAATACCCTGGGATGCTGGGACTTAAGTGAAGGAGTAGTGCATTACAGGTAAACCCCTGTAATGGATTATAGTTCAAGTGGACTAAATTTGATCAGGGTTTCTTTTGCCACAGCTCCAGCACTCAAACTTCAGCTCATTTCTTTAGTGAAATAGGAACTTAAGCATTTGTTTCATATACAAATTTTGCTTTTCTGTTCATGTTATTTGTATCAGGAGTCGCTTGTAACTTAGTCTGCAAAGCAAAGCACTTGAAACCAACAGTGGAAACTCTCCTTTTGATTCCAAGGAGGATTTGGATTTGGCTGAAGATCATTTTAGCTCTGTTTACTCATGGCAGTAAGCTGATTTTCAGAAGTAGGCAGAGATTGTGTGCCATAGCCACCTCTTTGGTTGTACTCACCATTTGCCATGTGCAGAGATACGATTTGAGCTTGCTTTTTGTTATCTTACTACAGGAAGTTTCAACACACTGGTTGAAGGACTGTAAATTTCACTGAGTGGGTCTAGTGCTTGCATGTGTGGTGTACTGAGAAACTGCTGAGATGCTGAGTTAATAAGATGTTGGCCATATTTCATAAGGGTTTTTACTTTGTGCTTACTGAAGCCAAGGAGGAAGTGGGGGGAATTTTATTGCATAAATCACTGTTGATACAAGATATCAAGTCTTGCTCTTCCTGAGACCCTGGAAAAACACATACACTGTGAGAAACAGATCTGCAGCCCAGTGTACCTTGTTCCATGCAGTTCCTACTGACTATGCTAAGATTTCATTCAAGTAGCTTGAAATTGGGCTGCATGGTGCATTTTTATTGTTTTAAGCCAGATCTGTGTGCACATCCACGGTGTTGCTGGTGTTGAGTATGTACTTGACTTCCATCCTTTGCCCCTTGCCCTCTCCTTACCTTTTTAGAGCTACATAAAAAGTGATTTTTTTTGGGCAGCTAGAATTGGTAAGACCAGTAGTAAACCAGTTCCTTCTTGTAAGTTACAGTGGCTTTTAGTCTGGCCTAGCAGACAGAAGTTTCCCTGTTCCTTGTTTCCTTCATGCAGGGCAGGATTAAGTTTTGATAGTATCCTGTTTTCTGTTTTCTAATGCTTTTGTTGCTGGTGTCTGTAGCATCTTAAAGCTTGATTTATGATTGGATTAGATATTCCTTTGTCTATTTTGAGTTCATAGATTATATTTAGGTAAGGTATCATTAATGATCAAATAAGGGAAATAACCCCAGCTGTAGCAGAAATGATTAGCTGATACTAAATTGTAAGAATGTGAGGGAACTGAGAATGCCATCATACAAAATTATCTTAGGGTCAGAAATATGGTTGGAAAATGAGTAAATGAGAAGTAGGTTGGAAAAGGCATTAAAATAAGATTTCTGACAGTAATTTACACCACAGTTTCTAAGATAGTTGGACCTTGAGGATGAGTAATGGAGAATGGTATGTTAAGGATTGCATATGTACTTTTGGGAAGCTATAGCAGTAATGAAATCTGAAGATCTGTGCTAGCTGTGCATAAATACAATGGGAACCTATAAAACTGTGAAAATGCAGGCAGGAAATTGCATTTAATTTGGACAGCATCTTTAATATAATGTGTTAATCAGGAAAGAGGGAAATTGGAGAACGGAAAGATGATGAAGCTGAACTTCTCTTTTGTTACACCTCTTAGAGGACTCATATATTTATCTATATATTGCTTGGCAAAATGTTGCATTAAATGTCGAAGTGTACAAATAGAGTGGTATTTAAATGAGCAGAAGGAATGTATTTACAACAGCAGAAAAGGTAAACTTTTAAACAGGTAACACTAAGACCTTCATAAAACTGAAGAGTAATATGCCAAGATAAAAAGATAATAAATATCCTTGTAACTTGGCGCATTTGAAAACAGATGATGGAAGACTTGGTCAGAAGTGAAATAGGAATAAATGTCTGATATAGAGCAAGCTAATATGTCCTTAGAAGTCTTGGTTTTGCAGATGTAGTGCGTACGATGGAAGAATGACTATTGAAAGCTGCATTTGACGAATAACTTGGGTGACTTAGCAGTTGAGCTGTTAAAATAAATCTAAGAATCTTAGTCTGTTCTTCTTGTACAATAGCACTTGAGTATTGACTAATTAATTCACTCCAGTATTAACAGCTTTTTCATGAACTGCAGCAGCTGTTGCATACTTTACTTTCTGACTATTGCAGGTGCCTTCACTTGCAAGATGGTACCGTTTGTTCAATCCACTGCAATTGTAACGGAGATTCTTACAATGACCTGCATTGCTGTGGAAAGACACCAGGGAATTGTGCATCCACTAAAAATGAAGTGGCAGTACACCAATAAAAGAGCTTTCACAATGCTTGGTAAGATTTTAGGCATCTCCAGTAATTGTGTGCATGGTGAAATAATCTTCAGTGTGCTGGTGTAGATGACATGACAGGAGAGAAGGCACAGATATGACCAGTGATTCAGAGGCAGGATTAATGATATATCTGGTAACATTTATAAAATATCTCAAGGATAGTGCCTGTATTTACAGTAATTACTAGCCAAAACCCTGACAATAGGCTTGGAATCTGAAGTCAAAAATTTATGTAACCAAGACTCTGATAAACCTTTGACAGGCTTTTATTTTTTTTTCTTTTTTTTCATTTCTTTGTTCAAAATGTACAAGCACTGCTAAAGCAAGGTAACAGCTTAAATGGCCTTTCCTTTGTAACACAAAGAGAACATACAGTGCGAATTAAGTGGCCTTTACACTTGAATACCAATAAATGAAGGTAGTTTGAGAGAAAGAAAACTGGTAACAAAAGAGCATACTGTTATTGGTGTGAATGTTGACTAGTTTATGCTTCATATCAAAAACTTTGTTATTTGTTTAAATTGTCTGCTTTTCTTGACTTAAAGGTGAAGCTGTTAAGCTGTTTGTATCCAAAACTTATGGGGCTATTTATTGTACAAAGTATTTAAAAATGTATTTGTTTACAGGCATAGTCTGGTTGCTGGCACTTATTGTTGGATCACCTATGTGGCATGTGCAACGGCTTGAGGTATGTTAGGTGAAATGGGAACTTAAATTTTAAACTAGGTCCTTGCTGGATATTTCTTTACCTTAGCAATGAAATCGAATAAACTGAAGAAATGAGAGTGAGCTGAGAGAAGTGGAGCTTTTGTTCTGTGTGCCAGCATGAGAAAGGCTAAGGATTAGGATCTTCATGTACTGGGAGGACTACCAGCAGGGACTAGTCATGTCTACCTTCCACCATTATGCTACAGGGCAGTAATTGCATCTATGACTTCCACTATGGCCTCCTTTTCATTTACAGGTGCACTGGCACATGGCAGGGTAGGGCTTAGACTACGGTTTCAGGATGACATAGCTTCCCTGAAATGTGGAAGAACTGTGCCTAGTTTAAAATGTAATTAGCTGCCCATTATAGTTTAAGGAGCTACCATACTTTTGGAGGGAAACAAAAGAACCCAAACAACTGGTTGGAACCTGTTGCTTGTGAGTCTGAATGTTAACAATTTTTTTTTCCAAAGTTACTAATATGTGAGATTTCTGTACACTCATCTTTACTTGCAGAATGTGTACTAAGGTGTCTTTTGAAAAATCCTCATTTAAAAAAAAAAAAAAGGTTTTGAGGAGGAGTGCAAATCAAAGCATCTCCTGACCTCTCTTTGTCAACTTGAATCAACCAACACTTGATGTGGAAAACCGGTTGGAAGAATTTTGCCACTTTGAAAAGTCTGTCTGAGTTTTGGTTGTATTAAGAGCAAGGAGTATTTGAATGTGCTTGGTTTTTACACTTGGGGTAAACACTGTAGTGACTCATCTCCTTTACGCTTATTACAGGTTAAGTATGACTTTCTGTATGAAAAAGTATATGTTTGTTGCTTGGAAGAATGGGCCAGTCCAATTTATCAGAAGATATATACGACCTTTATTCTTGTTATACTCTTCCTTCTTCCACTGATGTTGATGCTTTTTTTGTACACTAAAATTGGCTATGAACTCTGGATTAAGAAACGAGTGGGAGATGCTTCAGTTCTTCAAACCATTCATGGGAGTGAAATGTCTAAAATATCAAGGTTTGTAAAGTAAAATACAGTTGGAACTTTGACTTCTAGAAAGATTTTTATTTTTCCCCACCAGTTTTTGAAGAGTAGTGCAAAACACCCTAAAATCTGTCTTTTCTTATCTGTTGGCAAGTCTACAAGCATAGACCAGATTATTAAAGCTATCTAGTTATTTAACACTGAGATAGCCACTTTAAGGCAATTTACAGAGATTGTTTTCTTCCAAGTAGAGTGTAGCCATACCTTGGAAGTCAAGCCCTTTCAATGAATCTCATGTTATACATTGTGAAATGCTTGTTTTTAACACATGGAGGCCATGAGTTAGAAGATGACTTGGGGAAAATGCTGCTACATTATTTCTGCATGTTTTATGGAAAGTTCTTTATATAATTCTGAGACTGTGAACACTCCTTTTTGATCCTGTTACAACTTAAATTGGCATATGGGAAAAAAATCTGAATTAATTTAAAAAATACTTTGGTAGTTTAACTTGATACTGCTTCCAAAGAGTTTTGAGTGTTTTCAGATGTGTGTGTGTGAGACTATCCAGATGGTAATGTGCTATCTGAAAAGTTAGCAAAATCGATGATTATCAACTTTGCTATTCAGCACTAAATGCGGGCTACCCTTAATATTGGCTCATGTTTTTTCCTTTCATTTGGCAAATTGATCTTTGATCTGTTGCCTGATGTGCTACAAACCTCTAGCAGTTCTGCTTGTTGAGGAGAGTATCACCTTAAGTATTGGCTGTAAGGAGAATACTGACAAGCAGCTTAAAGATGGTTTCTCAGATACTTATCTAACAAAGTGCCTAAGGAGACCCTCAAGTCAAAACTGAAAGAGGGTGCAGTCTCACAGGAGTTAAGGTGACATGCAGTTTTTGGGCTACTCTCAGTGGGGAGAGGATCCTGTAACTGCTACCAGTGAACTGGTACTTCTTCAGCTCAAGTTCGAGATCCCTCTTGGCATATATAAATGTAGTTATATGAATTATATCGATTTGGGGATGATAATAAATTCATGTATACCTTGAGTTTGTGAGGTATTACAGTGGAGGCAGGGAGTGTTTCTTGCTCTTACTCTAGCACTTCACCTACCAGCAAAGGTTGAACGTTGCAGGTGCAGTTTGACTTACTGTCAAACTTTCTGTGTAATCAGGTGCTGCAAGTATGGTCAGTACTCCCAGACCTAGGAAGGGACTGTTTTGGGTTTTTATTAAGCTATTAATGGAATTTCATGTGTCCCTCTGCCCTTACTATTGGAATTGCATCTACTTGAATAGAGTGAAAATGCCTTGCAGGATTTCCTAATGTCATTGCTTGCTGCAGCTGCAAAGTCCATTGCTTTCCCAAAAGAGAGAAATAAAAGATGTTAATTGATGTGCTAGATTTATATGATGCTGCATTGTCTGTTTCACTTGTGAGCGTTATTCCAGGGTTTTATTTGCATCTGCAACCATCAGAACACATTTACAGATCTAACTTCAAGAGACACATCTAACTGCCAGTCAATTCTTAGTGATTCAGTATGGAATGTCTTGATGCAATTTCAGGAAGAAGAAGCGAGCAATTGTTATGATGGTGACAGTGGTGTTTCTCTTTGCAGTCTGTTGGGCTCCTTTCCATGTGATTCACATGATGATAGAATACAGTGAGTATCTGTCACGTGTCATACAATAAAGCCTTTCCTGGGTGTTTGAGGGTTTTTTTGTTTGTTCCCCTCCCCCACAATAATGGAACTTTTTTGTTGTTTTTACAACAAACAGGTTGTAAAAAGCTAATGCTGCAGTAGTATTCTGCTATATAATACCTTCTTCTAGCTAAGGTTAATGTTGTGCTTTTAAGTCCTGGATCACTGTCTTGTAATAATAGAGATACATAGCCAACAACAGATGAATTACTCTGAAGTCTGAGCGATAGGCAGATCTGCAGTGCTCATGGAAAACAAGAACATTGCAAAAAACCTATTATCATAGAATCATGGATTCATTTAGGTTGGAAAGGACCTTTAATGGAGTGTTTGGGAGATACCGTATATCTGAGATAAACTTGTCAACCACATTTCTTCTCTGCTGTGTGTTTTAATGGAGTTAAAAAAAATAATAAAACCTTTGTATCTTGCTGTAAACTCTACTGAACTTTGTGCAGCATGGGTGGGAGGGAACCCAAGTTCTCTGCCAGTTCTTTTAGAATGTAAGCTTTTTAGCAAGGAGGTTGTCATTGCCGCTGGGTTTGTACAGCCCATAATCCAGCCCTGAAAAGGAAGTTTGCTGTGCCTTAAAAGACTCAAAAAGACTTTTTGGATTGGTGAGCAAATCTCTATAGATTCTTTTTCTTTCTGTGTCTGTCATGCTACCCTCCTTTGGTAAAAGGTCAGAAGTACCTGGCTGGAATGTAAAAGTTATTTCCAAAACCTCTTATAAAACCTCTTGAACAAGAACTTTTTAATTCAAACTTAATCTTAATTCAATGTGTGAATACTTCTGTTTGCATCCACTGAAGTTGTTATACTGCTTTGAGTTAAACTGTTATGAAATACTTATCCCTTCACTTGCCCTGGTTTTAATGAGGCAGGCATATTGGAAATACAAATACTGGACATCATAGTGGTAATACCTAACAAATCCAGTTGAACTTTTTCAGTGATCTTGCCTAGATACTAGCTTGGAAATACCCTCAGTGCTTGTTATCTTTGCTTTTTGCGTTTGCCATGTTCTCTGCAGTCTTGCATTGTTCATCTCCCATCTCCTGTGTGAGTACTGGGATAGCATGCAGGACTATGCGGCAGGCTATGTAGGAACAAGAGGAAGCTTTCAGTAGCTGTGGAACGCTACTTTGCCAAAGGCACCAGCCATTTCTTTGTCTTCTATCAGAAACAAGGTTGTAGCAGAAAAAATCAGTAGTCCTGCAGCCAGTCAGATGAACCAATGTCTATGCCTGGTCAGAATCAGAAGGTTGGAAGCTGTAACTATTAAAATTGTTGTAATTGTCCCATGTTAAGCTTGTCTGTAATGGTCCATGAATTGTTTGCTTTCTTTTCATTGCCAAATTCAGGAATTACTTCAGGTGCTGCAAGGCCTTTATTTTACTTGCCATTTAAACCTTTATAGTATTTATCCAGGAGAGTTTGGTCACTGGGTATTGGAATTCAAGGTATTCAGTCCTCTGTGATCTCAGTGATTAAAAAGTGTGAAATGTGACCAAAAAGATACATTTTTACCCCCATGAGCTGATCTGTGTCAGCACAGAGATGGAAGCTGTGTGTGGTCAGTGACAAGACAAGGATTGGTGTTAAAATACTTAACAGATTTAATACAGACATGAAACTCAGAGCCAGAAGAACAACTTGAATAAGCAAGGCCAATACTTAACAGACTGGAAGCTTGCTGTTGCTTGGCCATTTCACAAGTTTTTTGGCTCATAAATTGTCTCTTTTGAATGACTCTGTCCTTATTTACCTATATGCAAAGCAGGGCCATGTGGCAGATCTTGATCATTCCTCGCTGATAAAACCCTATTGCTAATATTAAGAACCTCCAGAGAGGTCTTTTGTTGATTTCAAACAAAAGCTTCTAATGCCAGACTAGATATAAATAGGCTAAGTAGTAGGCATTTATGCCATTTGATGCTTACAGCATATTTCCTTTTTCCTTTCCAGGTGATTTTGAAAAGGACTATGATGATGTGACAGTCAAAATGACTTTTGCAATTGTCCAGGTTATAGGATTCTTCAATTCTATTTGCAACCCTATTGTGTATGCTTTCATGAATGAAAACTTCAAGAAAAATTTTTTGTCTGCGCTCTGCTTCTGCATTGTCAAACAACATACATCACCAACCAGGCAACTTGGGAACCTGGGGATTACTATGAGGCAGCAAAAGGCAAGTGTTTCTCGGAGAGATCCCATTGACTTGGATGAAGCCAGGAGGGAAGCATTCAGTGATGGCAACATTGAAGTCAAGTTCTGCGATCAGCCAGCTTCAAAAAGGAATTTGAAAAGGCACCTTGCTGTATTCAACTCTGAGCTTACTGTGCATTCTGCATTAGGAAATGGACAGTAGCATCATAAAGGTTTTGAGAATGGAAAAAGCATTCTCTTTATATGATAACTATCAAGCCGTTTAGAATAGTTTTCTACTTTGCATGCTGAAATAAGGGGGAAAATATTTTGTGGATTATTATAATGGGGTAACAGTTGAGAAAATGTCATATTTTATAAGGATGAGGAGTAAAACTTGGGAAAACAATATTACTGTATGATTTACAGGAAACTATTTTTTCTTCTTAAGCTAATTTAGGGCTTTTGCCCTCTGCTTTAGGTAAAACAAACAACTATTGCTTGCTCTGTTTATTTTGTGTCTGGATGCTGGCATGCTGCTGGACCATACACAGCTGAATGCCAGAAGACAAGAACTGTGGAGAAAGTGTGCACTTTCTTTTGGACAAATTGCAAATCTGACATGGGTCTTGACATTGTAAGATCTGCTCTTTGCAGCTCTGAGGACAGAGAAGCCTCAGATCTGAGTTCAGGAGAAGTGCAAACTGACATGCAATTGTTTTAGAAAAAAATTATATGAAAGAGCCAGCCAGAATTTGACTCTGAAGAGACTAAGATTTAAACTTTGCATGCATATTCAACTTTTATTAACAGGAAGCATATTAGAAATTAACAATGCATGCATAATTAATGTGCATTTTTTACAGGTTAATTATTGGGTACAAATTGAAACGCCAGTGTACTGTCCTGTAAACTGCATCGTTTTGCTGAAAAATGTAGAAGCTGGAAAAGTGCTGTACAAGAGTGTGCAGATGCTGCAGGTCTGGTCTATAAACACTGAGTTTAACTGTCATGCTTGCATATATGACTTCTGGGTTGAAAATGTGGTGTTGCTGTTTTCTGCAGGGATACAAGTGCTAGATCCAGAGCTTGTTGGGTCTCTACAGAAGAATTTCAATTGAATGCACAGTCTTTTGGCCAAACACTTCTCTGACAACATGCACAATTTTTTCTGTTTCTACATCTTCAAATTGGCCTACAGGGCTGGTGTTATGCTATTGTTAGGCTTCACAGTAAACTACGAGGTTGAAATTCATATAAATTCTAAACATTTTTGCTCTCAGTGGGTCAAACTGAAAACTTGTAAAAGGATGCTTCTCCTAGTAGGACTAGGGGAAGACTGTGATCTGGTATGGTATGCTGTGAACTGATCCCATAAATGAGACTTGGAAATACATAATTTGCAACTCCAGCTGAGGTTAGGTTGGTTTCCTTTAATAGCCTACGAAATGTCAGTGCTCTCTTCTGTTATCCCTTGCCTCACCTAAGGGACCCTTGGCAGTAAATTTTAAGATTTTTTTACATTTGCATTGTAAATGAAAACTTAGTCTCAATTAGCCTTTTATAAATTGGAAGTAATCTGATCCTTCTGTAATGTTTACAAATTTTCATTGGATAAGGCATTCTGAAGCTGGTTTGTGACATATTCTTTATTTACATATAGTTTATGTATATTTTATATGATGTACTCCCATGCAATGATAGGGGAAGATTCCTGACTTGTCCTGACAGCCAGGAATTGAGATAACGGTTTTGGAGAGCTAGGTCTGCACAAAACAGCATGAGTGAGGTCAGGTTCCACTTTAGACAATCATGTAGACATGGCCCTGTGCATTACCTTTGCTGTAAGCAACAACAACAGTTTTTGCCTGCAACTACAACTGTGTCTTCCTTTGGAGACCACTTACGTGTTAGCTTGTCTTTCATCTTTCTAGACAGGGTTATTTTACAAAAAGTATTCTGCCCCAGAGGATAGGGATTAGTGGTTGTTTAACCAGATAAACATTACACCAACTGAGGAAAACTACAATAATAATGATGAAAACTATGTCTTTTGACAGATTCTGTGACTGAAAACCAATTTATTTTATCCTTCTTATTTATTTGCACTGCTAATTTCAATGACAGATTTTAACAAGTATTTAGCAAAAACTTCAGAGTCTTATGTTTTTGTTTCATCTTGCCTGTTTCTTCTATGGTTTCATAAAATGTTATCTCAATGAGTAACTATTGTCATATTGTGTTAGGTTTTTTCATGAAAATTTGGTTTTGGCATTGTTGGTGCTGTTTTGCACTGGGAGTATCTGCTATAAACTTAATTCTTTGATTCTCTGTTTAAAGATTCATATAAGCTTATATGTGCTTCTTCAGTGATTAAATTCTGGTCCTGTTACAGGTGCCAGCTGTTACTATAATCCTGAGAGATGTGATTGAAAGGCCTGTGCAGAATGAGGTGAAAGAGGGGGAGAAAAAATTCCAGTCTCTTGGTAGGAGAAAAGTGGTAGTTGTTTTAGTGCAGATTTATGTGGCTGTGGTTAGAGTACTTTAGACAGCTCTAGTACTGTGCCTAATAGTAACTATTATTTGTACATTTTTGACACAACAGTTTTCTCAGAGCCAGATAATCTTGTGAGAAGGCCTAGCTGCAGGGAATGGAAAAACCTTTATTAACTTAAGCAGAATCAAGATTTTGCCCATTTTTTTTTTTAATCTGTCAGAGCATCAACTTTTATTTAACTAACAAAACAAATTGTTCTATTGAATCAGGTCAATTGGCAGTCCAGGCTCTAACTGAATACATCAAACCAGTGAAAACTAGCACTGCTGTGGAGCAAGCAGCCCTGCTGTCCTCCCAACTTGCCTGCTTATTGCCATCTTACATTAGTAGAATTGCATGGTAAATCTGATCAGAGAAATTTCTGGCTAATGATTTTACTGGAGAACAGAAAAGATAACCATGCTTATTTTCCTGAAGTGAGAATATTTATCAGAGCTATTGTGTTCTTTGAGGAAAAATGCTTCTTTTAAAAAGTTTCTTTCTAATATCTTTGTTGCGAATCACTACTTTTTTGACTTTGATCAGCTTAAAGAAACTTACTTTACTCTCAGCTGGAAGGTTCTAAACCATTAAGTTACAATAAGATGATGCCAGGAACTTGCATGTGGATGAAGACAGGAGCATGAAAGGACACTCAACTGAACAGAGACTCTGAAAATTTGAATGGAGCAGGAAAAAGTGTCAGATGTGTAGTCTTGCTCAACTGAAATCAGAGTATAAACCTGGAAAACAGTGAGTAGAAGGGAGTGAACACTCTTAGCAACTGTTTGTAACAGTGCATCTGCTATGGAATTCCTATGCTTTGGGAATGGGGAAAAAAAAGGATAAATTAAGTGAGATTTCTTCCTGGCAGGATTCTTTTATTGGTTTTTTGAGGGGTTAGTTTCAGAGGACATCAGATGGATTCATTGGGGGTATAGTTTTAAGCTTTTGAAATAAGTACTGGGCTATAATACTTTTGTGATGAACAGACATGGAAGTGTGTTTTTATTGAGACTTTTGGTGGTGGTATGGGCTAACACAATGCGATGAACAACTAAATGGGAGAGCTTGCGTTTTCCCTGTAGTGTGGGGAATGTTTTCACAAGATTTGTGGTATTCAGTGAGGGGTGCATTTAGGTGCAGACCAGAAGACGTCCATTTGAAGTTTTGTAGTTTCATTCTGTTTTCAAGTAGGCTTGGATTGTTCCCTAAACAAGGATAGCAAATAGTAGCAGAGAGGACAGTGTGTCTCAGTCTGGTAGTGTGGGCTTAGAACATCCTCAGCCAAATTCCCAATAAAAAGCAAGCTCCAGAGCTGAACAGCTAGTTGTTTAAGACCTTGGATTACGGTTAGCATTTTGAGGAGTACTGCGTAGTCTTCACAGTATGAGTTTATGTAAAAATCTTTGTAGATCAACTGTGAGTTTGCAAGTTGCTGATTCTCGGTCAAGAAGAAAAAACCCATCTGTAGCTGAAGCTAGTTTGCTCTGGTAGAGTATCCATGGGAAATGATCTGTTTGAAGGGAGTGGTAGTGGTGGTAAGGATTTAGAAGGGAACATGCCCTAAATGTAAGGGAGATGTTGGAGGGAAAGGTGGAAATGCTTGAGGGCTGATGACATGAGCAAAGCAGAGGTGGACAGTTGAAAAGCACATGTAAGTAGGTGCAAACCCTTGTCCAGTGTTCAGCTGTCCAAGGCTCAGTTATGAAGCACAGATGCAAGTCCCTTGCTTAGCTTTGCTGAAAAAGTTGTTGAACTGAGTGTACATGTCATAAAGCTATGTAATAAAACAATAACTTTTTTTAGTTTTTTATAAGATAGTAATGGCAATTCACAGAGATAAGCTCAATTCAAGGCATGAGGGGAAAGATTTTTTTTTTTTTTTTTTTTTGCAAATTAGAAGATCACTATTAAAAAATACTGAATATCAGCCTGTTTCAAGGAGTGATGGGAAGCAGCCTTGCTCCATGTGTCTCATGAGTGCCAAGCCAGCAGAGACATGTGATGTGCCTACATCAAGGGGGTAAATATGTAACTTTTCATCTTGGCAATGTGTTAGTCCTGTCTATATGCGGATTACATGATTAGCTAATATAATGGTTGTATATGCTACTTGCAGAGTCTCTGAGTGTGGTAGAAGCTATTAAAACAAGTCATTCAGTAGAGGAGAAGACATACCTGAGAGATGATAGTAATATGCAGAGTGTTGAAGATGAGGACTAGATTTTTATTGCACAGGGGGAAAAAAAAATAAGTAGATGAGAGGATTTAGTAGAGCTGGTGACAGAGATGGCATAGGAAGATAATCATGGCAAGCTATATTTTTAGACAGAAGAGGGATGATCTGAGTGTTAGAAAAGTTGGGAATATTTAGAAACTATTTAGGGAGTTGTTTTGGGAATGGGACAGCATCTAAATGCGCAGGGCAGAAGGCTGGAAGAGTGAAAGCTCCCCTTTTGGTGCTTCTCTGGGTGGAAGTGGTGGAATGGAGCACGAGTTCTGCCAGGGTCAGGGGGAGCATTGGGTGCACAGTTCAGTTCCATAAAACTTAATTGATGAGAACAGGAGGAGGTTTTCCTGAAACAGTAGGAAGAGGAGGGTTAGAATAATGTCTTTCTGCATCCTGGTTAGCAGCTTAGATCTCATGTTTAGTTTAAGGTTTTCAAAGCTATGGGTTTTCAAAGCAGCTTCTATATGTTGTAATGAATTCTGATTAACAGCAGCATTCTGAAGCTGATATCTTTCTGAGAAGTAGAGTCTTAATGCAGAAACACGACTGGGGGTTAGATTGTATATATTCCTCCAGAAACATTCGTATAACCATTTCTTTTATTTCTGTCTCTACTGAAACTCCTGATATGACTGACACCTCTAAACTGTGTTCCAGGAGTCTTGCTGGAAATTCAAGCCATTGTTAGCTTCCTCTGTTGAAGCTCCAGTGAAGCTAATGGTCTATGAAATTACCTTAAAAATCTCTGGTGATTTGAGATGAGAAAGAATCCATGCTATTAATATTTAGTTAATAATTTATTGCAAGTGGCTCTAGTTCCTCAAAACTGTCAAGATGTGAAGTCCTGCTCAAATGTTATGCAGATTTTCTCTGAGCCTGTAATAGATTCTGATTTCAATTACTATCTCAAACACTGCTATTAGGATGTGGTACTCTCTTCACCAGTTTCTGATTACTGCTACTTGTAGGGGTATTGTTTCCTGTTCTGGGATTTCTGGGTTTTGCTCTGTCTTGCCAAAAGTGGTGATTTTTGTCTTACTGACTTGTCTGTAAACAGCTGCAGTGATTAGAGCTGCCTCATTCAGACTTCATTTTATAGAGTTATGAATATATCTGTTTTAAAAAAAGGTACTTAAATATTTAGGATGCTTGCCTTTAAAAAAAAAGAAATCATACTGCGTGGAGTAAATCAGTGTTTAATCCTTGACTGGATGTAACTGTAGGTGGAGCTTGGTGCATTTCCTCAGACTGAGCAGAACTAATGATAAAGTAGATCTTCACCTTGGATTCAGCAATGGATCTGTAACCCTGTACTAAGTATGTCTGGAGGAATAAATAAGAGTGTAGTTATCTGCTCTCCTCCAGAGTCGCATACTGTCTTACTATGAGAGTTCAACCCCCCACAACCTTTCAACACATCAGTACAACAAAACTTGGTCATTCAAAACCACTAAAACCTGATTCCTTTCATTTCTAGAAATATAGGCTACTGATCCTGCAAGTCAACCTGAGATACCAGTTGTTTTGCTGCAGAAGTGCTGTCCCACAAGCCAGGATTGTTTTTGAGAAGGTTTAAGAGTATTTTTGTGTAACATGTACATTCTTAAAAGGCTGTATAATTTTAGTAGAGATACAAACAAACTTCTAGAAGTTGCAACTGCACCCTGTATTAGGGTGTTTAAAGCGCAAACCAAGACTTGAAAGTTGTCTGCGGCCTGAAACATGTTACTTGAAATTTGTTGACAGATCAGCCTCCTGTGGAATACAAAGCTTTTTACGAAAAACTCTTAGTTCCTTACATTTTCCCATTATTGTTCTCAGAGCAGAAACTTTTGCTTATTTCTTATTCTTTGGGATGAGAAACATCCAACATCATCCATTTATGTCACTTGCTGGTGAAAAATGGGAAAACCTCAACTTGGAATGTTCTCGCTTAAAAAAACCCCAAAACTATTTTGAGCCATATCAAAAGAAACAACTTCAGAGATTCAGTAATGGTGTACAAGTGTTTGTGGTTTTTTGAAGCAGCACTGTGTAGCTGGTCAGCAGAAACATTCTGTGTGTTGGGAGTAAGGGGGATGCTTGGATATCTTCACTTTATTTTTCTCTAGTCTGTTCTTGTTTGCAAAGGTGCTCACATTCAGATAAGAACATAAAAACTCTTGGTGCCAGTACAAGTCCTTCCCTTCCTTCATGTACTTGTTCCTACATAATTGCTGATCTCTAGAATTACCACTTTCAGGCCTAAATTCCAGGTCAGCACAGTGTCAGTCCATCCACTTCTTCTGTTGCTAACAGAAAATACCTTGTTTTATGGAGCATAGCCAGTTTTTTTTACAGATGTCTTTTTATTAAGCACCTGGATAGAAATATGTAATTAAGATCAGCTACTGAAGACTATGTCTGTCTTGATTTCAAAGATCCTGTTCATGTTCAGAAAGCCTTAATCTATTTCTTACACACACTGACCACAACTTTTCCCTTTTCATCCAAAATAAATCCTTGCAGCTACATATAATGCTGGCCTATAACGTTTCTGGTCCTATTGCACAGTGCCTTACCATATTTTCTTTGAGAGTTGTTTTTTTTAGTATAATCCAAGTTAGCCTCCTATGAATTTGCTTTGATGCCTAATTCTGTTCATGATTTTTCTTTCTTTTCCATCTATAAACCTGGCTGCTTGTACTATCACTGTTCAAGCAGTTCTTGTGGGTGTGATGTTTTTTTCCACTTGTTACTAAGAAATTATGACATGACTTGGAAAATTGCATATCTTGGAGTTTTTTACCTGTGAATTTATGTATATTTCTCTTTGTGTGATGGTAACAGTGAAAATTAAAGTTAAATACAAAGTTAGCATGAAACAGTCATTTAAAATATTGTCACCATTTTCTGATGCAATCTTACATTGTTTGCTTAGGAATGTATGTAAGCAGTGTAGTTGACTGGTTACATACTGTTGTGCCATATGGTTAGTTTATGAAAAGGACTCTATCCTAAATGACATAATATTTTCCTTTCCTATAGGAAAACTTGTTTTAAGTTTCTGGTTGAAATCTCTTTATAAAAGCTTTCTAGTTTTTGTTTACTTTTTCCAATAACAGCACTATTTTTTTTCTAAATTAATCACACTAAGGTTTCTTGGGATTCTGTCTTGTCAGGTAAGTTTACTGTTCCCTTGCTCATGGTCCTTCTCTCTATCTCTAATCTTTTCCAAACATGCATAATTAGTCTGCAGTTTTTCAGCTAAGGCTTTAACAGTCCCTCATGAAATAAATATTAGTCTTTCCTGACAGTTATATCTTTGTTTGCTCTCACTGCCAGAATACAAGTGCCTTTGGATGCTTAACTTTCTCCTTGTACAGAATTCACGATGTATGAGTGTAAATGTGTACTTTTGTGCCTCTTAGTAAATGGGAAATTCTGGTTTTCAGACTTGAAATGATTTTTTTCCTACCTCTTAAACTTACAGCTTTAATCACATTCAATTTCTTACTTAGAACATCTTTCCCCCCTACCCCCAAGCAAAGCCTTAATTAAATAATTTAAAATTTAAGGCAAGTTGTCCACAATTTCCTTGTTATGTCTTGCAAATACATGAGAAAGTTTTCAGACTTTTGAGTGCACTTGTAGCTGATTTGTAAATCCATTTCATTTTCCCATCTGAAATAGGTGTCCTTGCTACTTGTCTTTATGCCACCTTGAAAGTATTCTACATACAACATTACAGGATCAGTTTTCCAATAGCATCACAGGTGTACTGTTTTAATATACTTTCTACTTCAACAGTTTGTTCAAGTAAATATTCTACAACTGTGCTGTATATTCCAGCACTGAAGAATGCATTCTTGCCCAAATAAAATAAAGCAGGAAGTACATTGACTTATGTATCCATCCCTCTGGAGGGGTAAAAGTTTGAATGCTTTTTTTTTTTTTTAATGTTGTGCAAGCCAGTCTTTTTGCAGGCAGTTATTTGCTGATGAAGTTACAAGACTAATATTCACTAATCACAAATAGCAAATTAGTTGCCACACAACTATTTTAAGAAAAATAAATCTGTAAAAGAAAAAAGTCAATAGATCTTCTTAAACATTTTGTTTTAACATAACTTTGCTTTATAAATACGTTTTTAGGCTGTAAATCTTCCTGACTCCCTGAAGCTGTGACTCCATCTAGCAAAGCTGGTCTTGGTCATCTTGCAGTGGAGCTCTTTCTATTATGAATATCAAATGTATTTTTTACTTTGCTCATACCTCTCAGAACTTACTGATTTAAATCCTCATTGCAGTGATTATCATAAGAAAGAAGCATTTGCTTCAGAGGTCAAGTTTGAGAGAGTGAGAAGGGGGCCTGAAGGTTTCTTAAATTTTTATAGAAAGACAATTCGCAAACCTGTGCTTCTGCTTGCCAATAGCCAGGCAGCTAAGCCCCTGCTGGCAGACAAAGTCAGGACCAAAATTCTTCCTGACAGAGTAAGAAGTAGAGTTTATGAATAACAGAAGCTCCAGTAAAAAGCAAACCTGCATGACTACTATTATTTGCAGCGCAGTCTGAAGTAAAAAATTCAACAGAGGTGTGATGAAAGGCTAGCAGTGTGAATACTGTAAAGTTTATTGGTCAGGTTGGAGCTTATATGCTTTCTGCTGTGGAGCAGATTAGATTTCAAGATAGATGGGGAGGAGGAGATATAACTGTAGTAAGAGAAGTGTCCTAATCAATATATATGGATTGGGATCTAGATGGAGGCAGTCTCTTTGTATGGAAACGTGTGCCCATAATGAAATGTCTGAGTAGATAACATAAAATTGGGTAATAATTTTTTAAAAAAATACAAGAACAAAACAAACTGCTGTACTGTGAAAGGTTTGCTCTACAAATCAGCTTTAACAAGCTTATGAATTGCTTACTCTTCATCTTAAATGTCTTTCCCAGGTGCCCAGATTCTGCTGTGAAGGGTGAGAAAGCTGCTAACTGGCCTGTGTTGGATTCACTCAGTTAAGAGGCTGAATTATAATTCTCAGTTTGTATGAGGGCTACTAATATTCCAGTGACATCCCCAGGAACCTTGCGCTTTCACAGAGTCACTGAGCTCTCTAGTTACCTATTGCTTATGATCATTTTTTCCTAACGATCACCTTGTTTAGTGGGAAGTTGAGATTTGATTTCTGCCTTTTGCCTTGCTCCTTTCTTTTTTTTGCCTCATCAGTTTGTTTACTTTTTCACTTAGTTTCTGTCCCTTTTTTTCTTTTGCTTTCCCTGAAGCAGTTCCTTGAGTTCCCTGTGACCCCCTGATCTCTTATACAGATTAGAATAACCAGGCAATGAATTTTGATGAAGTGAAGCAGTCTTGTGTTTCAGAATTTGTATTCAATCAAGGCTGACTGTGAGATGTATGAACTGCATTTCCAGTCCTTATTTCAAGCTGTCTGCAGCCTCGGAAAGACCTTGCCCACTGGGCTTCCATATGGGAAGAAAACCTGCGATTATTGAGACACCTGCCCTTACCTAACAGAAGGTTTGCATGTGTTGGGGAGCTGGATATCCACTAAGAGGAGTGCATGCAGCTGTCAGGCAGATGCTTGGCATCAGGCCTGGGTGCAGCTGTAATGACAGTAGAGGTGGTGAGATGGGGCAGTATGGAGAGATGTGCAGTGATGCATGATGGGGGCCAAGCTAGGCAGCACTGGTAGAGTTGTTAAACCCCCTGTGGTAAAATAGATCGGCTCCACTTCACATAGTTGGCATAAACAAAGAGCCTTTCCATCTGGTCCAATGAGTATGTGAAGAAAACGTAACTTGCATCAGCTCAAGCTTCCAGGTGCTTATTAATGCTCTCTTCGTGGTAGCTTGTGTGTATCATAGTATAATATAATAATAATAATAATAAATACTATAATACAAAGAACAATAACAAAATACTGTTTCTGAATTTGAATTTTTATATTTCTATTGATATTCTATTTCTAATGCTATTTATTGACATATTTCTATTTACATATTCTCTTTCTTTGACTTTACATATTTAATTCCTAGGAAGTAAGGCTTCTCAATGATGTGCCAGCTGCTCTGGGAGACCTGATTTTTCTTGCTCCAAGTAACAAGTGTTGATGTCCATTTTCATTGTACAGATGACAGCTGAACTATGGCTAATAAAAAGGTGCAGTAACTTTCTTCTGGGAGTCTGTAAAATACATTCTGTGCAGTGCATTGTGTGTGATAAGGGAAACATAATGCTCTTCTGCTTCTAACATGTGGTTTCCAAAGACACATCTGTTAAGCACTCAGCTGTTCTTGGGTTTGGTCCGTAGCTGGAGCCTTAAGGGCCATGCAATTTGAGAACAAATGGCCAGAAAATACATAGTATCTCCATGGGTAAAGGATAAAAATATATCCTACTAACTATCATATTAAAGCTGTGTCCTCAGTCAGACTTGAATTTCAAAGATCAGATTTGTGGCAAAAATGTCTGAAAAATGTCTTGACCTGCGGCAGCTCGGTCTGGCTGTGTTGTGGCCTCACTCCGGCTGCAGATGGCACCGTTGCTGCACACCAGAAGCAGTCCTGGGCTTGCTCTTCCAGTCACCTTATTCCTAAGAGAATTGTTACCCTACAGACTTCTGAAAGCATGTATTTGATTATAGGATTTGATAAGGGTTTGATAGAGCTCCCCTCTCCCTAGAATTAGTATTAGGAAGAAACATGGAGAGAGATGTGGGTTTTTTTCTCCTCCCCGCTTTGTGTGATGATGCCTTTGAAATGCATTGGTTACACAGCTTTTTTTCTCTGATAGTGCTAATAAAGACTGGGTCTGTTATTTTGGTTCCCAGTGAGAGCTGTATGTGTCAAGGAATTTCTTAAAGGTTTTCCATATTGTCATCTTCGGAGTTTCTGTGATGTGTTCTGTGATAATGCTAACAAGTCTAGTATAGCCATGATGTATTATGGAGGATGCTGAAGTTGAAAGCCTACGCTTTTCTGATAATGTCAGTTTAAACATCTAAATCCATTCTTGAAACTTTAAAGTGGTGTTTTTCCCTGCAGAAAGAGGATGTCACTAGCAGGAAAGGGAATGGGTCTGCTCTGGTATGAGGGAGGGTGCAGTATGAGGTCCTTTGGGCTTACCCATGGCCTGAAACAGTGAGAGGATGAAAACCTTAACTAAGGAGTTAATGCTGATGAGTGACCACAGGTCAATGGTGTAAGCAATCCAATAGAAATTGGCTTTATTGGTTTTTTTGAATCTTACCTGAGATGTTTTAAGTTTTCCTTTCTGAGAGGAACATCTGAAAGTCTTCCCCTTTGCTCGGGTGAACTTCTGTTTTCCAAAACAAACAAATACCACCCTTAGGTCTCTCTGTCTTTTTGGCAACTCATTTCCAGACTCCCTGGAGTGTACTAAAAGACCTATTGTAGGATTACTATATGTAGTCATCCTGCTTCCCAAATCTGATGATATAGTTGAGGGAAGCCAAAGGGGAGATGGGGGGCAGGGGGTGGGTGGGTGGGGGATGTGGAATAAAGAGTTGTTTGTTAGCAATCAGGAGGAACCATTGTTCTGAAATGGTGACCTTAAAAATGCAAGGGGACTCAAAATGATCTGTTTTTATTAGTCTCCATAGATATTCACTAAAACATGCACAAAAAAAGCCTATCAAATCTCAAAGGGAGCGGGGAACATCACAAATTTTTTTTAAAAAAACCCCTAACAATACCCTTATATGGGGAAACAAATATAGTAGCTTGTCAAGATCAGCTGTAAAATACAAGTCTTGCCATAGGGACAGAAGTTAAAGCTCCACAAATACTAGGGCAAATGAACAAATTATTATTTGAACCTGTTAAGAGTTCAATGGAGGATAAGAATCCTGGTTATCCAAGGCAGCAAAAACCATGAGAAAAAGTGGGAAGTCTTTGAAATAATTTGCACCATTCTCATGAAATTATCAAGTTCTTCAAAGAGTTGTTGATGTATGTTTATAAAGTCTGAAGTGGAATAAAACTACTTTACTGATGAGGAGCACAGAAGGACATAGCCACAAAAATGGTTTGTTTTGTTTGTTTGCAAAGTAACCTGAAGAGGCAAAGGAACTCTCTGAGTTTACAGTGATCAGATATTTTGAACAAAATAGTTGATAGTCACATGAAAAACAAGGCAAGCACTTTTTGTTTGTTTTTTAAAGAACATATTAAGGAAATGTTACTGTTCTTAGCATGTGGTCTTTTCCTCTCCAAAGTAAACTTACACAGGTTTGAGTTTAAAGAGAAAGATATCAGGAAAGCCAAGCCATTCATTAATTCATCAGCTATAAAGAGGATCCAAACTACAGCCACCAATAAAAGAAGCTTTAGTCCTGCTAGTTTGTCTTGGTACAAATTTGGGTGGGATGTTCTTGGAAAGCAATATTTCAGTTTGTCACAGTTGCATGTTCCAGGTAATGGTTATGGGCAATGCTGTTTTTTGTTGTTACTGCTTTTGCAGTAGCCTTTTTATTACTTCCTGTTTTTTAATATATTTTGGAGCTCACAAATCACGGAGACCTTTTAAAATCAAGTCCAACTGTAAACATAGCACTGCCAAGCCCACCACTCAACCGTGTCCCTAAGTGCTGCGTCTGCACATCTTTTAAATATCTCCAAGGGTGGTGACTGAACCACCTCTCTGGACAGCCTGTTCCAATGCTTGACCACCCTTTCTGTGAAGCATTTTTTCCTAATACCCAACCTAAACCTCCCTTGGCACAACTTGAGGCTATTTCCCTTTGTCCTGTCACTTTTACTAGGGAGAAGAGATGGACACCCACCTGCCTACAGCCTCCTTTTGGGTATTTGAAGGGAGTGGTAAGAGAGACAATACTTCTGGAGCTTTTCTTCCTAGAAGCTGTGCTGCAGTTGTCAGTATCTGGCTCTTTGTCTGACAGATGACCCTGAGGTATTGAGAAACTACGTCTGCATAGAATACATGAAGCCTTATTCTAAACAGTTTTGATTTAACTCATCCATGCAGAATAACTTAGTTACTGATTCTAGGAAATGTAAAATGACTGCCTTGTAGGGATTATGTTTGGACATGTTATAGGCTGTTACTACTGCTGTCATAGTTGTAATGTATAAATCAGTCACATAAAACATTTCAACTCCATCTGAGACCAAAGTAATGTTTTTGTATTAACTGTATACTGGGTAAATAGACCCTGTGTGATATATGTGCTATATTTTTTTATTAAGTAATCTATATATTATACTGATGTGTGTGTATATCCTAAAGAATATATCCTAAACTTTTTCTCCCATAAAGCCAGGATTTGAGCCACAAGAAAGATAACACACAAAGCCCTCTTACTTCCCCTTGTCTTGGTTTAACCCCAGCTGGTAATTAAGTACCATGCAGCCGTTCACTCGCTCCCCTGGTCACCCAGAGGGTGGGGAGGAGAATTGGAAAGGAATATAAAACTCAAGGGTTGAGATAAGAACAGTTTAATAATTGAGATTAAAATAAAAAGAGTAATAATAATAGTAAGTTATAATGAAAAGGAGTGAGAAGGGGAGAGGAATGAAATCTAAAGGGAAGGGGGAAAAGAAAATTAGTGAGGCACAATACAACTGCTCACCCCCCGGCCAACCAATGCCCAGCCAGTCCCTGAGCAACAGTCAGCAGCCCTGGCCAACCCCCCAGGTGTATATACCAGGCGTGACATCCCATGGTCTGGAGTACCCCTTTGGCTAGTTTGGGTCTCCTGTCCTGGCTGTGTCCCCTCCAAATTTTCTGTGTCTCTCCAGTCCTCTCAGTGGCAGGGCCTGAGAAACTGAAAAGTCCTTGACCACACTGTTCCCACACCAAATCCAAAACACAGCATTACACTAGCCCCCAAGAAGAAAATTAATTCTATCCCAGCTGAAACCAGGACACTCATATGTAAACTAGTTACAGATGTATTCCAAATATAAGTGGAGACATTTTAAATTTGATTTTTTTTTTCAATTTTAATTAGCAGCAGAAGTCCTTTCTATGTAAACTTTCTAATGGCAGTTAAACCTATATGATTTTAAAGGCTATGCACTAGATTATGTTTTCTTTGGTTTTTTTTTTTTCTTTGATCATATGCATGAGACTCTGTGTCAGCCAGCACTGTTGTTTCTTGGAGTGGAACCCACCCATAGAAAGTGAGCAGCCTCCTCGCCAGAGTGCTCGCTCAGCTGGTCTGAACTCTTTACTCCTATCTGGAAAGTCTCTTCAGTGTCAGAAATAGGCACCAGGAAGCTTTGGGAGTGTCCTTTTTCTAGCTTTCCTCCTAATTTTCTATTCAGTTGTTGTCCTAAGCATAAAGGCAGCACATAAACCTCCCAGTTGTATCGTGGTTGTAAGTCTTTTGTGGGTGGCCAGCAGCTAAGCACCTGCACAGCCACTTGATCGCTTCCCCCCAGCGTGCTCCCCCTAGTCTTTATTGCTGAGAATGATGTTTTTGGTAAGCTTTGGTAAGTTTTCTATCCAGAAACATCTAGTTAGACATGCCATTAGGACCTTACCTTCTGCTGTTTTTTCAGGCTCTTCCTTGCACAAAATACAGCTTATGGCAATGGTTCAGCAAGTATGGGTCCTTTTAGGGGGAAAACTGATTGCTCAGGTACAACCTATTAGAGGTGTTTTCCTGGCACAATCCTCAGGATCTGTGAGGACAGAATACAACTTTGCGGTAGAGTTAAGACTGAAGCATGAATCACAGCCCTAATTCTTATTTTAGGTGTGCTGTTTAGTGTGATGTGATGAAAAAATGGCCAACCCCCCTCTGCTTTTGTGCTTGTTTAAGAGTCTCTTTGTCTAGACTGGATTGTGTAGTGAGGACAAGGTTTACAAGCAGTTACATTACCTGTTATTGCTTTGTAAAGATTTGTATTGTCTTGGCCTTCCTGCTCCTCCTGAAGAATGAAATAAGGGCGAAGTGATAATTTAAGGGGTTCTACCAAAGAAATAAGGGGCAGTCCTTAAAAGCTAAAGTGAATCAGCCTAGGTCACTCCTATAGATCGCAGCACAGGCATGTAGGACTTGGCTGCTTGCACCATGTAGGGCATTCTTTGGAAGCTGACTTGTAGCACAGGGATGGGGTGAGTTGGCTTAATTTCTGCAGCAATTAACTACAGTGCACTGGCTGCTAGTCAATAAGCAATGTAAGTTATTATACCTGGTGTACTTGAATCTTTCAAAGCAGGTGAGTGCTAGGTCAGTGATACACGTCGGCACTGTTTGTGAGTAAATATGTCCTCTACTAAGGCTGTAAATCATACTGATTTTTCAGAGAATAGGAAAAATTAGGTACTGAAATGTAATTTCTGTTTGAGATCTCTGTACCAAAGATGGTTTTCAAATGTCAATTAACCCTTCTGTCAAGTGAGATGTGATTTTTTTTTCAAGAAGGGGAGATACAGAGGGAGGTGGAAGGGGGAATAATTATTTTTTTAATCCAACACAGTAGTTTTGAGTTCATACTTTGTTCAGACAGTATTCAATAAAAAGGGCCTTAAGCAAAACTGTAATAAGAATACTAGTATGTCATCATATCTGATGACAACAGCTATATGCAGAACATCTGTGTAGCTTTCAGGGATAGGTGTGATTGGTAAAAGATGGGTATGAAACCTGAATTACGAAAATAAAGTGAGATAAAACATCCTTCCTGGTATTAGCATGGAACTGAGGCAGAGCTGATGATTGATTTTGTTCCTCTTTCTGTATTGGGAGTCTGAAAAGGGGGGTAGCGCTTCTTCTGCTTACTATCATTACATAAAAAGTAAAAGCCATCACAAATTTTTTGGGCTCGTTCATTAAAAGTTGATGCCTAAATTTGACTTGTATTTCCCATTGATCTGTATGTACTTGGTTCATTCACTGTTCAAATTACTGTCTAGCAGCTGAATAGGTCACAACTTAAAGGATAGCACTGCACAAGCAGGCTTCTGCTCAGACATTAACTTTTTTTTTCATGTTTTCAAAACTGTTTGTAACATGCTTCTTAGGAAGGGTAAGCAAAGATAGGGGAGGGTGTTTGCACAGGATTTTGGCTGATGCATCTCTAGTGACACCTTGTGGGATGTTTCACAAATTTCGCTGTAACTCATTTTTGAGGAAGAAATAAACTGAAAGCCTTGCTGGGCAAGGGTATGGTTATAGTCACTGTCTATAGTTTTTCAGGATTGTCTTTGTAACTTGTAGCTAGTAGACAGGATGAAATACACAACATCAAAGATGCTGTTTGGCAACTAAGGACAGCAGGGAACTGAAAGATGATTCTTTGTTGTCAAATTTTAAGGTGACTGTTGTTTCCTTCAGTGTAGTTTCTGGAACTACAACGTTATTTATGAGCCAAATCTTCGAGTTTAGAACTAGGATTTCATATCTGACAAAGCAAATTATTTGAATAAGTAGTTAATCAACTCAGCTAAGCAGAAATTTAGCAATTTGGATTTTCATTGCTATAGAAATGCCATTTCTTTATACATTACAAGTAAAAAATACTAGACTGTTTGTTCCAATCTAAGTTGATTTCATTGTTGATGTTCTCTACTGTTGTTTCTTGGAATAATTTATGCTTTAACTCCAGCATAAAGTCTTCTTTTCCACTTTTTTAATTGGAATGCTGGAAGGAGACAGCCATACAAACTTGCCTTTGGATGAACACAAAGCTGAAATATTTGCATGTTGCTTTTTTATATTTTAACCAGTTCAGTTTAAAGTCTGAAGCTACCTCCTCAAGACATCCTTAAACATCATCAAAGTGATTTCTCCATTTTCCTCAACATACAATATTACTTAGATGAAAAAGTCCATATTTACTCTTACAGTCCAGAAATGGATTTGAGTTTCCTCAGGTGTTAGTCAGGACTGTGCAATTCATTACGCACTGACAATGTTTACAGGCATCTAGCAACCCGTTCCTCTCTTGAATTGTCTGATCTTGTACTTGGGCCTTCCAACAGACTTAGCAGGTTGGTGTACTCCGTGGGTGTGCTGAGTACCATGCCTTAGACATTTTGCTGTTACTAGAGAGGCAATTGGGATGGAGACTCTGTAGCCTGGTAGACAGGACTTTTGCCATTAGTACTACAAGGCTGTAGGTGTCGTACTGGCCTGACAATGGAGTGCCTCAGGGCTTGTCTGGCCTTTAGCTAGCTCTTACTGTGGATGTTGCTTAATAGCTAGGCAATTGTTTATTCCTGATGTATCCGAGCTTTGCTCTGTAAAAACTCTTTATATAATATCTGAGAACCTAGATGCAAATGTTTAAGAAACAATAATCCTTTATGTTAGTTGGAATGGGTGAACTGTGTTGTAATTTGAAACTTAAACTGGTAGCTGAGTAGGAGAGAGCTGTGTTAAAAAAACTCAGGGGGACCCCCAACACCAGTGGTGAACTCCCAATGAGGAACTTGAGATGTTGCTGATAAGATGCCATACCACCCTGGTGTTTCAGCATGAAGACAACTGGTGCTGTTGCCTTCAGGACCCAAAGAGCGAGTATAATGCCAGAGGAAGAACATAAGTAGGTACTAGGAAGTTTGTATACGTAAATCTTAACTGTATTATTAACCATAAGTGTAAGTGGACTAATAACAGTAACTTGTGTTTTAGATAGACTGCTAAGACTTCAATTAGAGTAGCTGGATTTTAGACTGATAGCATATACAATACTCTTTATAGAACAGCTGAAAGTAATTACTGTTCTTACTGAATTTTTTGGTTATACAATCAATCCTCTGGTCTTGTTCCATGGAACAAAAAAAGTGCCAAAACATTTAACTGGTCTTTCACAAACAGCAGTTAAAATGGAAACTCTGTAAACAGCCTCCTGGCTTTTGATTTTTGACAGACTTCTGCTCCCGCGCCTGCCCCCGGCCCCCCCGGCCCAAGGTGAAAGGATAAAGTCATTTGATGCAACTTCCCGATGCAAACCAAGCTACTAATTCAACCAGACTTCAAATTAGACTGGTCTTCTAATGACATATTCTCAGTGAAGAGTGACAGATGTAATGCATCAGATTTAAGTGGGTCCTGTAATCATATAACTGACACAGAAGCTTATTTTTTCCCTGAAACATGAAACACAACACAGACAAGCACAAAAAAAACCCTAGATGAAGAAATACTTGATTGTTCAAAGCACTTTGGCATGCTTCTTCAATTTTGTTTCCTTGGTTTCTGCTACACCAAGGAAGAGTAACTTCCTTTTCATTTCTTCAGCTATGAAGTGGAGTACCTCAGCAGCTTGAAAAATAATGACTATCACAGTTTGATCTTGTCTAGCTACATGCCATTGAAGTTCTTGCTAGATTTGGAGGACTAACGGTAGTCTTAAATTGAAAGTTGCCCTTTTCTTCTGCAGGGCCCGTGAGCAATATGAAAAATAAGTTAGATGCTTGTTCCTGCTCCAGTGAGGGTAAATAGTGAACTTCACTACCATGCTGTAGATGCAGGACAGGGCATGGTAGGACAAGAGGGCTGGAGAAGATGCAAAGATGCTCAAAATCCAAGTGCACACAACTGACGAGGCAAAGCTGGGCAGCAGAGAGAACAAGGTGAATGGTAAAACCAATTGTTATTTTTTCTGCAGGCTAATATTTGAGAAAACGAATGTTTTGCTGAGCCAAGTCTGTTGCACCCCAGAAAGACCAGAGTCCTGTACGCTGGTGGCATACCTGCATACAACGAGAAAATATCTATTGTAAGTCCTTCTTTAAAAAATAACTGTTAGTAAAGAATAAGGTTGATTGTGGTAATAAAGTATTAAGAGAAATACTGTGTTTTCACTGAACATGCCTTCTGAATTTCTGTTTCATTTGCTTTTTTCTTATACAGAGAGCATTTTTCTGCTCTCTGCTGTTATTTCTGGGTAATTTGGTACTAAGTTTTGTGGTATTTTTTTTTTCTTCACAATGTGTTGGCCTCTCCTTTGGCAAAACAAGTCTTTGCTTCATTATGTAAAATGCATTTGGGTTGGCTGACTTAGAAGTCAGTATCTGGTCCATAGTTAATACCAGGAAAAAAACATAGTGATGTAATTTATTCAAAGCTTACATGAAATGGTCTCTCTGAGATTATTTTAACATATTATCTCCTTAATAAATGCTAATATTTTCTGTGAAGGAAATATTTTCATAATTAATTTTCTTTTCTTGCAGTGCTTTGAGGATAACTTTGATGTTGTCTTCAGTACAGCTCTGAAAACTGCTGCAAACCCTGGAAACATGAGTGTCAGCCTGTTAAAGGGTTGGTCCCTCCAGTTGTTTGTTTTACATGCTAAGTACACTGAAAATGTCTCTTAAATGCCTGCTGTTGATGCTAAATGGGGGCATGAGAAACATAGTGCAAAAGGGGAACTGAAGAATAGCAGAATTGCTTTTTAATGCTTGAATCAATATATGATATCTCTGGGGTAATCAGTGTAACTGAACTAAAAATGCAATGGGCAAATTTATCTTGATTTCTGTAGTGAATGGTATGTTTTATATTTAGATGTTAAACAAATACACACGCTCATGCTCCTTCTAGTGAATGTGTATCTGGTATTCAGTCAATTCAGTTTGCTTGTTTGATTATAAGCTTTTTCCAAGAGTTAGCCAGATGAATGGCATGCATAGGAATTCATTGCTTCCCAGAAATATGCTAAAAATAAGCTACAAAGATACACTTTGTCATGTGTTACATACTTTACTCTCTGTGTGTATACATATAGTATTATTTAGAAATAAATTTTAAGTTTTTAAAATACATACATTTAGATTCACATTCAGAAATAGAAATTATGAGAATCAGTTGCAGCTGACGTGATTTAGATGGGCTCAGTAGATAGCTCATTGTCCTGTCTCGTAAAGGTTTGCTGTTCTGAGGGAAAAGCTGGTCGGGAAAAACCCCCGAAGAATTGAATTTTTTTTTTTCTGTTCAAAAACAAGTATTTAGAAAACTTAATCAACATCTTGATCTTGCTATCGAAGAGTTCATTTTTTAGAACCCTCTGGTGATTTTTACCTTCTGATTGTAGGGACCTTTATCCCTACTTAGTGGTACTGGAGTAACTATTTTGACTAGGTGCATGGAAGATCTGTTCCCTGTTGCTTGCTCTCATTTTGTGAAAAGTGCGAAGTCTAGGGATAACTGAAGTCCTCAGTACAGCACCATTTAGGAAATGGATCTCTTTTCTGTCCTCAGAGTTATACACTGGTTACAGCTTCACAGATCTGGCATCTCAGCCTGCTGCCTTGCCCCGGCCAGAATAATATGAATCCCATCTAACCCTGGGGGAACAGAGCGGGTGAGACTGAGCAGGCTGAAAGAGGCTGAAACAAATTCTTACACTAAATAGCAAGAGTCTGATCTCCAGCAGCTTGCCTTTTTGCAAGTGGCTTTCAATGTGAATTCTCATACTGGAGCTTTTTGCTGGCAGAAAGTTCTCACTTGGCACGAGCTTTGCCATTTGGTTAGGCACCACAGGAGAGGACTACTAGGGAACAGACCTCAAGAGCTCTGATCCCAGAATGGCTTGCAGTCAGGTGTGTTTTGGATGTATGGCTAGTTGATTTCAGGTGAATTTTGAAGCCAGTTGCAATGATTTTCCAGAACTGAAGCGGTAATACTAGACTGGGGGAGAATGACCAAGCAGAGGCTATGCTGTGTGAGCACTCAGAAGCAGATAGACAACTGGGGGTGCAAACTAAGATGCTGCCTGGCAGGCAGGCATTCAAGATATGATCAGAACCTAACATATGAAAGTCTGTTCTGCTTGGCACAGCTGGATGGGAAAGAGTAGTTGTCTTTATCTGGATTGCATGATTTAACACTATTGTAGTCATAGTTGGGACCTTTGTAAGGTTGGTTTTTTTTGCAGAAAAATGCTGCCTTGGTGAAATAGAAGAGTCCCGCTGTCCCTTGTCATGAAGAAAGTTCTTTTTTCAGGTCTAATAAGGAATGAGGGAGGACTGGACCACCACTGCAGGGGCTGCAGGAGGGGTGGATGCAAGAAGGATGCTGTCCTCAGGTGCTGCTCTGCAGGGCTTCAGCAGCTGTTTGAGGCGCAAATGCAGCAAGGGCAGCAACAAATCCAGAGCAAGGCTGCTCTTCCTCAGCGTTTGCCTTTTCTTGTGTTTGGAGTAAGGAGGGCAGAGAGCCTGATTGCATAGGGGGTTCGAAAGGGGGCAAATGGGTGGCAGCAGATTCCAGTGTCTTCCTGTGCCTCACCTTACCTGAAAGCAGAAGTGTCAGTCTCGGTGCACTTCTCTGCAAGGGGCAGGGGCTGCGGTATTTGTCGAGTGTGTGTGAAGAGCAGCAAAGGAAAGGCTAGCTGTCGTCAGAGCTAGAGTGCCCAAAGCATATACATATTGATTGATCTGAGGCCAGTGGTTATATGTCCTACTCCTTGCCTTTGGCCTGTTATTTGTCCCCTTTGTCACCTGAAAATTAATTCTGCACCCAATAAAACTACTGTTGTGATTAGTATGTTTCTGCATAAGAGTTGTGGTTTTAATGAATTATCATTTTCAAACAGACTATTTTCTGGAAATTTTTCAACCACCTATATTGCTGGGAGGAGACTATAGTGAGGGAGATGTAGCAAGATAAATTGCTTGAAAAAGAGAGATTAGAAAAGAAGACTGAAGAGATTTGAAAAAGATTTACTGTTTCTTTCTTGCCCAGCAGAATGTTTTATCTGCCTGTGTGTATAAATATAATGAATGTAAATTTAGCTTGGTCCTTTACTGACTGAGAAGGAAAAATTGGAGACTTCAAGAAAATGCTGTGGATTCTCTTCCAGCATACACAACCTTTCCTTTTGTTTCATTCTCCCCCTTACTTCCTTAGCCACCCCAGGCCTTTTTACTTCTATAGGGTTGTGTGATTAGTCCTTTAACTGATGCCTTGATTCCATTGATAGTTTTCTTTGTTTCCTTGTTTTTTCTCTAGATGCAAGCTTTGGGCCACCTGAACCTGAGAAGGGTAAACAGGGGTCTCTAATACCTGAGCTTAGAAGTTAATTCAGAGGATCCATTCTCTTAAAAAGCCATCCACAAAACTCTGCTATGAAAGAATGACAGTTTTACAGAGTGAGTTTGACCTCTTTTATATAGTCATTAAGATTTCATAAACAAGTTGGTGGAAGTGTTGGCTATTTCTCCTACAGCAGCTGCTGTGTAGAAGTGAAGCAATATGACACTCCTCATATAGCTTTCTAATTAATTAATGTATATTTGCACTCTGCTTACCTCTTGCTTTCTATGCCTGACATGTGAAAGTGAGATATTTGGATCGTTGCTCAATGCCATGGTGTCTTGCTTTTGTGCTAACAGTGCAGGTAGATGGCAGAGGCAGAAGACATTGACTTCCTGGTATTGCCTCCTGTTCCCATCTGTCTGTAGTGATGAAGTAGAACTTAGGTAGCTAAACTCAGTACAAAGATGATACCTAAATACAACTATACTCATCCAGCAGTAATATCTTTTATTGGAGGATTGAGTGCAGTAAGAACATTAAGCTGTGCAATTTTCTTATACCTCCTGGACAGAAGTAGACAAATGGTGTGACTTGGTGAGGTAGCACTGTGGTTCAGTGGCAGAACAACCACTGGTTTTATCTTCTGCCTGCTGATCTTCTTCCCCATAACATGACACCACTATGAACCTACTGGTATGCCAGTCCTCTGTGAGAACCTCATGCACTGGGCAGTCACCCAGTTAGTAAAAATCTTAAAGGCTCGCCTTTGTATTCAAGGCAGAAGGCTTCCTCTGTTTGTATGTTCTACGTATGAAACATCCCACATAGTTTGTAACCATCCTCCTGCTTTCATTGTGCGTGGGAGTTTATCTTTACTAGAAACAGTAATTGCAAAAATGACCTTCATGCTTACTGAAAGCAGTAGACTGCTCCACTCTGACTCATGGAATGAGCCCAGGTATTGGGTAATGGCTTGTTGCTTGATAACATGTTTCTCTATTGTCTTGTGTGATAGTTAAACTGAAGCCTAGTTCTGTGTCAGATATGATATTGTAAGTGATGCATATGACAGTTCTGTCTCTACCAGAGTCTAGGGTGAAGCAAAAACTACAAAACCACTGCTGGCTGATGTGTTAGCTCAGCTGGGTTTGAGAGAGAAGGCTCACATTTTAGCATGTTTTCTACTTTCGGTTTTAGAATAACAAATCCAGTTTGGATCATACACCTCTAGCTTAAATAACAGCCATTACTTTTCTTTTGTAATCGTATTGCCTCCCTTATGGATCCTTGGGCTCTCTCTTTGCTGTCGTCTTAGCTGATTTTTGTTTTCTGTAATGTTCATTGGTGTTTTACTTCAGTAGGAAATCCCCTTTTTTAAATGCCTTGTAATGAGTCACTGCTACTGTTTGCTTCAAACTGAAGGGGATTCCAACTATAGAATATTGCTAAAATATAATCCTGTTCCATTGCGTAGGTTGTCTTTAAAACAGAGAAGGGTTTGGAGGAGATGTAGGGTAAACAAGCAATGTTGTTGCTCATTTTGTTTATTAAGTTGAGGATTAATGGCAATTCTAGTAAGAAGTAAGCAGCACAGAATTTTGACAGATCAAAACCAATCTCAAACTGAAAATATTATTCAGCAGTTACATATCTCTGAAGTTCTGTACAATAGAAACCAAAAAAGAACCCCAAACCGTAAGAGTTGATGTGTTCCTAGTAATAAATATTAAGATTGATCAGCAAGAAGCACAGTTTGGTTTGGCCGCCTTTGTGTGTATTCATTATGGATTCAAAAGTGAATTGCTTTAAAAATGTTTCTTTCAGGCATGGAAGATAGCTTTGAATTTCCTTCTTTCATTATGTATCTGACTATCCTCACATCTATATTATTGTCAGTTTAGCCCCTGTTGCTTTAAGCTGCAGTCTTCTGAAACCATCGTCTATAGCTTTCTTTTATCTGGAGTAACTGCTGCAACTCTGTCATGCTGGAGTTTTGATCACGCTTCAAATCTCTGTGTGTGCATGCAGGAGATGGAAATGTCAGTTTGCAGTAGCCTTTGGTTTTGCCTTCACATGTCTACAGAGATACGCAGACAGTTCCGGTGTATTCTCTAAACACTTACTTTGCTCCCCCTTTCTGCTCTGCATTTCCTTCCTTATTTCCAGAATTTACCTGAGAGCTTCTACAGGCTGTAATCCAGGTTCCCCCATTCTGCTGGTGACAGCTACCTCCACACTCAGCACTAGGTGAAACAACTTGTTCTCTGCTTCATTTGGACTCTGAATGTCCTCGCAATTTTTTTTTCCTTGTCCCTTTCTGGTTTTATCTGTCATTTAAACAGAACTCAGCAATTCCAGTTTTACTCTAGGCTGTCTAAGAATGCAAAAAACCCCTGAAAAACCAAACCCCCAAAAAACAACAAAAGGCACCATTTAAAAGCAAATTGTATCAATGTCTTCAATATTAACATATGGAAGGCGGTGGTAATACATTGAGATGCAGTGGTTATTGAGCATTGAAAAGGACCATGAGGTTGCTGAAAACCCCCCAAAGTAACACTCAAGTTTAAAAAGAGTCTCACTACTGGTTTTACTACATATTGTTGTAAAGGAAATAAGTTCATAAAAGCCACAAAGATGTACAATTTCCCATAGCCTTTGACTAATGTTGTAAGAGAAAGAACACTTAAAAAAATACTTTTGACTAAAGGTGAGGGGATTTCCTTGGGAAGAGTGCTTTTAATGGGCCTTGCTTTAAACCAGTGACCTCAGGAGGCAGCTGTTTCTGAACAGCATGAGGAATGTCTGTGCTGATGAACGAGAGGACATAGACAGCTCCATCCCTCGATCCCCAAAATGCTTTTGGCTTACCTCTTTTCAAAGGTATTAAAGTGCTAAAGACTCAGAATTTTACACCAATGCACCTAAATTGCCTAATTTGCTTAGCTGCGATCCTCTTAGAGAAACAGGGCCAGAGAAGCTGGGCTGCCCTGCAAGTACTGTGAACCAGGGCAGTGTGGTGCAGAAGCACTCAGGTGGGTCCATGTGGAGCCACTCTGGGTCTGGAAGTGGACTGGTTTGGCCGGTGCAGGTCAGTCTTCTCCAGTGAAGGTTACTGGTGAGTAAATCTGGGATTCCCCATTATCCCATGCACACTGAGGGTGTCTTAGGGGCCAGCAGTGCAGACTTGCCTCATGTTATGCTAAGCAGAAACTGTTAAGTCCCATCATCCCATCATGCTGCAAACCTACATAGGTCTGGGGGGGTCAAAGCCAGGTTTGGGTGGAGTGATTTGTCTGTGTCTCCAGGGTCCCGAGACCTGGCTGTGGAACTGAGACATTTTTGTGAAGTTGCAGCATGGTGGCCCAAGCCGACTGTTCATGGGACTCTGCTTCGAATCTGCATTTGCGGTCTGGCTTGAACTGAGGCCTGGATAAAACATGGCTGCTGGGAGCTGACTGGTTGAGGGTACTCTTGACAGTTCCATATGGTGTTTAGGTACATAACATGGAGTCTGGCTGGTTTGGAAAATATGGACCCAAGTGTTTTTGTCACTTCTGAAAAGGGAAAAGATTCCATGGATCCTGTAGAAATTTTGAAAACAGCACCCCGTTTATGTAGTGAGATCTCTGTGTAGACAACTAAGTTTACCTTGGCACTTTGATTAGGCTGTGAAACTAAGTTCACCTTGGCACTTTGATTAGGCTGTGAACTGCTAAGAGTCAATTTTTTTCTCTTTGTTTCTATGACCGTTACTATTTTTCTCCTGTGGTAGAATGTCTCATCTGAGTATGTGTTAAATTGCTTTTCAATGTCTGTCTTTGGCTTGCAAATGCTGAATGTGCTTTTTCAGGAAATTAGGTTGAACTAAACTTGAATGCATGCAAACATTTGAAAGACAAGTAGTAACAGGATATTTATGAGACTCACTGGCTCATTGCTGTGGTTCAAGGATTTCTTAAAAGTAGGATGCACAGAGAGGTACGTCAAAAGTTTAGAATAAGGATGTACTTAATAGGTGGATATATATCCCTACTTTATAAAATAATATTTTTCTTAATCTTTTTTTTTAGGTTTTAATTGCTGGGAAAGTACATAAGGGAAGTAAAACTGTTTGCTACAGCTTCCTAGTGCTCCAAGCACTTGCTGCCTTTTTTTTTTTTTTTTTTTTTTTTTTTTATTACGGGGAAAAAAAGAAAGGAAGAAAAAAAGGGCCTTATCTCCACTACAGTAAATGGCTTTTCCTTACATCATTTATAAAAATTAATCATTTTAACAACATTTTTCTTTACTGTTCAAGGAATTTTTACATTTTTTTGATTGTTCCCCAGTGCCTATACACTGCCTCTGTCTACATTTTATGAGTAAAATCTGAATAACACAAGGGTAAAGTTTCCATAAAATTAAGGTCATATGAGGTGGAAATAGCAGCCTAAGATCAGGAGTGCCTTTATTTTTATAGTCCTTTCTTTCGGTAACAGGAAACAGCTCTAAGGCAGTTTTCGTGTCGAACAATATATAGGAATGTTTGCCTTCACATTTTTTTTGTGTGTGTGTGTCTGCATGCTTATGTGATGGAGAGCGGCATTAGAAATGCTCGGATCTGGCTTCTAACAATGAGAGTGCTCTCTCTCTAATGTGGTTATTGGCTTTACCACACGCTTGTATGTCTTGCACAACCATATAGCAAAGTTGTAAGCAGATATTCTTGATTTCACAAAAAGGGAAAATTAGATTCATGTGCTTGGGGTGGAGGCAGGGGAGTGGAACTTCTGCTTCAGTGTTATGGTGAATATTAGTGGTTGTGAAAAGGTCATCAGATCCTCCAGGGAAGCTGAGAAAGGGTACAATTCTTGTCTGAAAAGTGGTAGATGTTTTGCCCCTCACAACCTTCCCCTCTTCTCAAGTGCCTTTCTTCCTGTCCACCAACAACCAGGATACCCCCTATGAGATGCCTTCACTTCTCCGTTGCCCTTGGTCAGCTGCCCTTGATCACCTGGGTTTAGATGAAGGCATCTTCCTCTATTCAGCCACCTGTACTGATGGCAAACTAGATCTCAATGGGTACATTAAGCCTTACTGCCTTTTTCCTTTGATTTGTAAACCAGACTCTTGTAGCTCCTGTGCTCGGTTGACAGTGTACAACCTGTAATAGTAGTGGCAGCTGACAAAGGCAGGCTAAGCTTACTGTTCAAGGGAGTGGCTTTTCAGTACAATACTTGTTTATATTATTGTGTATTATCTTACTCAGTGTCATTCTAGTGTTTTCTTGCCATTATGTCATGGTTTACAATTTACTAGGAAGATAAGTAACTATATCCCACCGGAAACAGGACACGATCACAGCTTCTAATGGTGCTTTAGTTAACGTGACCAAAACCTCTGCTGTGCTTAAATTCCACAGAGCTCTACAGAGAGACAAGAAAATGTAATGAAAAGAGCTAGTTTTTGTAAAGTTTTTTGACATATTTTGAAACACACATTTTTGTACAGTGTATCTTAGAAAGACAGGTTAGCATCAAGAGTGTACGCCTTACACTTAGGGTGGGCAGTGGATGGGGCTTGTGATAATTCTTATTGCCTTCCATGATCTTGAACTTAGCTTTGAACATCTTGCAGGCTATCCATGTACCTTGTACCACTGTTACAGGTGAACATAGTATCTCACTACACTCTCTTGCTGCTAAGAAAAAAATCAAAGACCAGAAACTTATTTTTCTGGTAGATAATCTTGTTGAGAAAATTCTGTACTATTTTGTAGTAGTAGAAGATACGTAAGTCGTCCAGGCTCTGTGGCTGATCTTATGGTATCTCAGCCAAGATACAGCCAAGGCAGAAACATGTCTGCAACTTGCAGTTTTTGGCAGTCCCTGAATCTGGGTGAAAAAGCTTTGCCTCATCCAAAACAACCCTGTCTCCAAGAGGTAAAGGTCATACTTCTGTCAAACCACTAGATGCTGCTTTAAAATTTCACTGACTTATAGAGTAGGAAACTTCGTATGGCTTCAAAGTTGACTTTTCTCTCTTGTTAACTGGTAAGCAGGTTAAACTATGTATGGTAGGAAAGAAATCTTTCTAAGCCTACCTGAGGATGAGAAGGAGAAATCCCTTTCATGGAGGATTCATACATTGCCTAGAATTAGATTTAATTTTAGTTTGTACTAGAATTTAAACACCGCAACATTTCAGCAAAAAAAGTCATGGTAAAAACCAATGGGTGGGCAACCAGCTGAAGAACAAGGTGGCCATGTTGGCCAGAAAAAAAAGTTTGTAGTCAAACTTCCTTGACACTGAGCTGTGTGCTTGAAGTTTGTGGAATTGAAAGATGTGATGGAAGTGATGTTCTGCTGGAACCTGCTGCTAGCTTGCTGTAAGGCCTATTTTCATACTTGCTATTGTATCAACTTCATGAACACCCTCAGGAAACCCCAGTGAAATAGCATGAGAATATGAGTAATAATAAAAAATGGATTGAATTGCCATCTAAGATCTCGTAAAGGAGCTGTGGCATTTCCAATTTTTTCTGTGAGGAAGGGAGAATTTCTTGTGGGTGGTCTTTCATTCATGGCTAAGCAGTAAGCCACACAGGGAGTAGGAACAAAATGCGTGGGAAGTGTCTTGACTTTTAATACATCTCAGGCAAAAACTGTCTTGAGTCCAAACTAAAATCAAAGTGGTTCACTAAAATTTAGGGTAGAACTGTGCAGCAATATCTTCCGCCCTAGGAAAGTCACTTCTGTGAGCACAAAAATGTATTTCAACTTTGTACGAAGTGTGGATAGGAGGTACCCTCATCTTTAAGTGTTTAGTTTACCTCAAAAACATCACAGCTGGGACTGTTGGTCTCATGTTGCTATTTCTTGATCTGTGGCACGTGAAACTGTTCAAGAAATATATAAATAAGAAAGAGGATGGTGGCTAACCTATTTCTGTGTGAAGCAGAAGAGAGTGTTTTAGCTTGACAGAAACGTAAATGTGTGGGAGCAGTTCTCATTCATGCACCAAAAAGAGAAGATAGAGGACAGCTATAGACAGGCAGTGAGTAAGCTTATGTTGAGAACAGCAGGCTGCCTTATTTCAGCAGAATGCCCTAAGTGTGGTATCAAACCATAAACTTAAAACTAAATCTTGAAACTTCCTGGACAGCAAATCTGTCGTCAGCTTTCTATCCAGAACACTGGAGTCCCAAACTGCTTTGAGCACTTCTGAAACTTGCTTTTTTCCAGTCTCCTTTCTTCCTTGTATTGGTCTTTTCTCTCCTGAATAATACTTACATGGCAATTAAGCCCTTTACAAGTCACCCAGGATCTGGTACTTTAAACTGCTGTCTTTACATTATATTAAATTTTCTCTAACTCATTTCCTTATTTTTCCCCTATGGAAAGCTCCTAAACAAACAGTTCTTCAGTGGACAATAAAACAATTTGAATGGCAGCCATCCAATCTGGGCTTTCTCTAGATAAGTGGCTTGGGTATGCGTAAGAAGCAATGAAATTTTTATTACTTAGTTATGAAAGGTTTAGCCAAAAGGGTTTTGCTTTTCTGAATGGGGGGAGTGGGGAGATCAGGTAAAAAGATGCATATGTGATTTCTGCTGTACCCCTACAATTTTCCACTGAAGGTTAAGAGAAAGGATTCCCCCTTCAGTTTTCCATTGACTACTTTTCTCTACCTCCACAAAATATTTTGTTGTGCCTGCTTTGCTGTGATGAAAATGTCATTACTTTCATATCACTAACATTTACAGGAGTTAAAAACGAAACAATGTAATAGTTTGAGTCAAGGTGGCTGTTAAGCTGGTGTTAACAGGAACAGAAGTGCCCACATTATCATTTTCTCTTCTCTGGAAGTAGTAAGGATGCTGTTTCCCATTAGTATCTGCAGAAGGCAGCTGTTGCTGCAGCAGACAGAACGGCACATCCCTCCCTGTGCATACTTCGGGCATGGCTGTTGAGAGGTGCTAGAGGTAGGCAAGCATGACAGTAAATGTGTGCAGCTCAGAAAGACTCCAGCTAAAATGTTTGTAAGCATTTTGCATTTTATTCAGGGAATTTTTCCCAGAATACATTGGCATCTTTGGTCACTTAGCTCGTAGGGTGGCCTGCAACCTTTAAGATAAGAAGGCACCTTAAAGGCTTAACAGCCCTGGCTTAGCCTGGTCCTGGATGAGGAGAAATCTGATTATTCCTGGCCTCCTTGGCAGAAACCACAGTGGTGCAGTTGAACAGGTGATGGATATTAAACCCAGGAACAGAACACATGGGAAGTTTTATTTTAGCCCCATCATCATTGCTGAGCTGATAGATGACAAAATGACAACACAATCCCCCGAACTATTTCCAGTCCCATGGAAGTCAAGCATGTTGGTCAGTCCAAAGTCAAAAGCTGTGTTTGAGTGCAGTGAAAGCCAAGGACATAGAAGACCAAATTCACCGTGCTCTGTGTGAATGCATTGCTGAGGAAGAAGTAATGCTCTTCCCTTGTTGCTCAGTCATGTGGTGGAAAAAGCATTTCCTCTCAGACATGTATCTCTTGGTTTTGATTTCTTTGGCTGCTTGGAAGGATTTGAGTACATGCCACTCACCTCCTGAGGCAGTGCTTTAGCAGTTTGCTACTGAGCTTTTGCTGGTAGCTTCTTTCAAACCTCCCCTGTGGAGGCTGTTCTGCTTTTTATAAATGCTTATATAAAACTAAACAAGAGATCAGAGTAAGAAAAAGTAACTGATGTGGAGCTGAGTGAATAGGATGCTGTTCTGAGAAGTGGAAGATGTTTGTGCCGTTGGTTTGGTTTTTTTTATGATTTTATTTTATTTTAACCAGGCAGACAGTATATCTCAACTCTGTTGGTAAATGTCTTGAAGCATCAAACTAAAGTTACTAACATTTTATCCAATGAAGTAATGGTAAATACTTCACACGTAGTGGAAGACTGTTATTACAAAAGACTGGAGAAATCACCCTGCAGCTCCAGCAGTTAAAACATTTATCCAAGAGGTACAAACACAGTTAAACTCCCTTCAGGGAAAGGCAAGGAAAAGAGTTGAACCTTGGTCTCCCACATCCTGACCCTGGCCTGTTGTTTCCTCTGCTATAATTGCAAATGCCTCCAGAACAATTTTAACAAAACTGAATTTGCAAATGATTACTGTCTGTGTGCATGTGAGAAGCAGAGTGTAAATGGTTTGACAGAAAAAGATCCACCCTGCTCTACTGAGCAGCTGTAATATTTCCTGCTAGGAGGATGAGAATGTTCTCAAGGCAGTTAGATCACTAGTATTTCCAATCCAGAAGGCAACAGGAGTCCCCAAAAAATGTCAGAGTGGGTTCTAGTCCTTGGTGCAAAGCTGCGCAGGTTTTGTAGTCATCAAAACCGAAACCAATACAAGAATTTGGCTTAAAGATTAACTTCTCTGAACTTACTTGTCATGAATCTTTAATTTCTAGCTAACAGCATGACAATGATAATTTGTATTATCTGTGAAATTGCATTAACTTCTCTGTGCAGTGAACTATGGGCTGAAAAAGAATAGTATACTTTGGAAAATGCTGCATCACTTCTTTTCTGGGTGGAGGGAAGAAGTTTCTGCAGTCTCCGCTTCTATACGCCCTCTTCCTCAGAGAAAAAATCAGATACGATAATGTAGTGTTTCTGGCTGGGGGCAGAGCTGAGTATCACTTCTGATGAGGCTATAGCTGGCGGAACAGAGTGCTGATTCTGAAGGGAGACCTTTAGAATAAGTTCTAATTAAAACATATTCCTAGAAATGGCTCCCTGACCTATCTGCCCCTTACAGTAAATTATTCTGCTTCTAGATTAATATTTGTGTTCTATACCTTTTGGGTTGATGCAACTTTTCCACCATGCTAGACCGCCGCTTTTCCCACAGAGCAGCTTTTGCTGGTGCGTGGGCGTACCATTGTGTCACTGTTCCATGGTATTCTGAAGAACAAGAGGGAATCCTCTGTGGTCTCTTGCAAGCAGTGCTTTCAAGTAGATCTGCGTGGGCGGTGTTTGAGAGAGATGAATATGCTCTCAACGTTAGAATGACTTTAAGAAAGGGGTTTCCCTAAGCCTGGTGTGTAGGTTAAACCTTGAGAGAAAGATAGATATATATATATACACACACACACACACATATTTGCCTCCAAACCACTTAGTTCTCATTTGATTCAGAGAGCATTTATTGAGACTAGTACATCCTAACCTAGCAGCACGGAGACGAACACCTTCCCTAAATATGGTGAGTAACTTCTGCATTAATTTGAAGCCCGTATCAGCGGGTCTTTGCCTAGCCTCAAAATGGTCATGTGCCTCTTTTCCCTTGTTATCTACCAAAGAGACCTCAAATCAAAAACCTGATATTTTAAGGGTTTTTTTTCTAAGTGACTTCTTTATTTCTTCATAATTTTTATGTAGAAGGTCTATAGGAGAGTTCTTTTACTTTCTTTTCTTGTACAAAGCTGGACAATGAAAGGTACAGGAATAGTGAAAGATTCTTGCTGTAGAGGCTATGTCAAACAGTCACTTTGGAGTAAATAGAGTCATATGGAGGTTCAGTTCACCTGTACTGGGGTTTGACCCACGTTCCTTCCTTGGATAATACTTCTGCTGAGACCTTTGGAAGTTTTACCTGTTCTGTAGAGTTTGGGGTGTTCTCTGTGCTATTGACTGACCGGAGTGGACACAGGATTCCCTTAGCTGGGTCTGTCATTAGGAGACAGGCAGGCGCTTCTCCACACCTGCTACAAATTGTTTTCTATAATCCACATTGCATTTGAGGGTGGGATAGTCTTCTGGGCTAGGTGGTATTTTGCTTGCCTTGTTGCTGTAAATTGGCGTCAGTGCTGTGTCTCAGAAAAAGTTTTGATGCATTCCAACCCTGAGTAAGGAATACTTGGGAGTCATAGAATTATAAATTTTAAGTGGTATGTTTCAGATTAATAAATATAAATGAGGTGAGCTATGAGAACTTGTGAGGTGAGGTTTGTGTAGAGGGAAAAGAAAACTTTTTTTGGTACTTTTTCCCTTGTTTTGATTTCTTCTTTGATCAAAATATAAAGCTGCAGTACTTGTATCCATTGTAGTGAGAAGCAACTCTTCTGTTTTCAGCGGGTACCTGTTGTGCTATGGCAGCTGTAGGGACTCCAGACTGCCCTACCTCTCCCCTCTCAAAATGAAGCAGAAGTTGTCAGTACACTGTGAAGATTACTTTGCTCACAGCAAACCATTTAGAAGCCTAGAGAAAGAGAGCTTCTTGAAAGTCATCTTCCCTTGACTTGCTTCTGCATCCTTAGTACACTGTGATATGCTGTCAGCAGAGTCCTAATTTCTAGCAGCAGCAGTGCAGCATTTCCAAAAGTGTGAGCACACTAGAACGTATGGAAAGCAACGTGAATTTCTGAGTTCCTTAGGACCAGCAAAATAGCCAAGTAATGCCAAGGGTTTTTTGCAAATAGCTCGTTAGGTCGTTCTTACCTTTCCATGGGCTCTTCTTTCTCTTTTCTGTCCTGACATTTTGAAGCATTGCTGGAGAGCATGACGTTTAAGTAAAATAGAGCTGCATTCCTCATCTAAATCAGACCTATCTTACCTTCTCATTGGTAAAACTTCTGTTCTTGTAGTTGCACAGCTCTTTGCAGGTAGGTCTGCCTGTATCTTGAATTCTTCTCTCACAGCCTTGCTTCCTTCCCAGACACCTGGGCCCTTGGAGCAATCTCCTTCCTGTTACTGTGCTACCTTTTTATACTGCAGAGACTTGATTCCAAAGTCATTGGAGTTGACAGATCCTAAATCTTTTCTTTCTTGGATTGGATTGCACAAGAAAGTTCCATCATTTCTCTTTCTTATCACAGCCTCACAGTTTCACTGTAGTGAGATCTCCATTAAAAATTGTTCGGTAAAAACGTCTTGGGCACTATCAGTGAATATTGTAGTAATTAATCTTGCTTTTATCCTGCAGCATTTTTCCTTCTCACTCCAGTATTTTATCTCTTGGAAAGTTTCCTGTCCATACTTTGGCAGTGAATAATAATAAAGAACCAATTTTTTACTGCATAATTTAAAGCTGACATTTAACAAATACCGAAGTACTTTCTTCCCATCTTGTCTACCTCCAAATAATTTGTCATGCTAGTTGGATTCGGATGAGAAAGTACCATTGGAAAAGCTCATGCAGTGCTATTCCATTAATATGCCTAGTTTGCAAATGTTTTTCTGAAGATCTGTATATTTGGCAGATTTCTGTGTATTTAACAGATCTGTGATTGCTTTATAAATGACTTTTGAAGAAATCAAAGATATTTCTTGTTGAGAGTTTTATTTTATCAACACATATTATACTTTTTTTGGAACTAAATTGTACTCTATTAACAACAATTTGCTTTCACAGAAATTACATAAAAATAGGTATGTCCAAAGTTGTTATTGACTTTCCCCCCAGACCTGTGTACAGTAATTGGCTTCAATTGAACCTAAGATTTTCCAGTGAAGAAAAGATCTTTTCTAAATGTATTAAAAATGAGGAGTCTACATGCAGTGTCTGAAAAATAAGTGACAAGGCTACATTTAAATGTCAGAGGAGCTCAAGTAACTTGAAAGTTAAGATAATGTTTCAAAACACAGAAAAATACTGGGATTTTCTTTAGGTGACATTTTTTGTTGTTATTGTACATCTTCTAGCAATTTCTTAACATGTTGTAAACCTCCTCAAAACAGAAAAGCTTTTATCTTCCCAATTCCCAAACTCATAACCTTATAATAATTAGAAGTTAGTATTTTCCTGGGTTTTTTATGGTCTCTGATGATTGGAGAGAGAGAGAGAGAGAGAGAGGGTGACTACAGGAATCCAGAGAAGTACTGAGGGTGTTTTTAGGTATGCTGTATGTGGCTTTGATGGCTTGACGATATTTATGACTTCCTCTGGTCACTTCTTATGTGAGACTTTTGCATGCTGAAAGTGTAGTCATGATATTTTTGGCATTGAACTTATGTTTTGTAGCAATTCGAATTAGCTTGCATGCTTTAAACTCATCTGTGCAGATGCCCATGTGGAGTGACTGATATGGTAAGCTCAAATGCCAAAGTCTGTCACCTGAGTCCTAGGCATGACTGTGGTTGCTTTTTGGTAAAATTTGTGCCACTGATTTCTATTTGAAGAAAGGATTTATACTCACTGGGGAATATTTTTCTCATTTTTAGATCGAGTTCTTGAGATATACAATCCAGAGGTTTTAAGAAACTGTTAAATGGACTGATTTCCAAAGAGAGAAATATGCCTGAAATTTGGTTTTCTCTCTGTTTTAATTTAAGGAAAAAGTGATATATTTACTTTTAACAAGGTCATGTAGTTTAAAACAGTGTTCTGTACTTACCACTTAAACTACTTTGTGTGTCGACGGAAGCATTTTCACATACCCAGGGGTGGAGGACCAGCACTTGTAGGACCAAAGAGCTATACAGCAGGCATTGTCCATCTGTGCAAAGTCACCCTGCTACCGCCAGTACTACAAAGCAAATGCAGAGATTACGCTGCACATTCTCCTTTCCTGGACTGGAGCCAAAGAACCTGCAGTGCAGAGCCTCTCTGGAGTCCCTTCTGCTCTGCGCTGCCAAAAGCCAGGCCTTCAGTTTTGGGTAGAAGTAGTGTGTTCAGCCCTTAACTGGCTCTTTCCTTGGTCTGGTCCATTTCAAGGGGTTTCTGTTGTTCTGGCTTTTACTTCAGTTGCTACATAGTTTGAGACTGCTTATCAAGCTGTGGATATCACAGCTTCATGGGAGGGCATCTGTGAAGTAAGTTCTTTGGGGTGATTGCTGTTCTGAATCTACCGTTACTCTCACTGAGAAGAATTGTACTTAATGGTGAGATCAGTTTTAAGTATTTGGCATTGAATCTTCTTGCATCACACAGGGCAGGTACCGGTTTTAACTGATCTAAACCAAATTGGGCAAGAACCAAGGTACCTAACCCATCTTTATTTCTGGCAAAAATCAAGCTTCAGATTTTAAATTTCAGTTTGAAACTTGTTTAGTATTGAATTTTCAGCACTTTTATCAGGAAATAATGGGGGGGGGTAGGGGGAGGAGAGAACTGGCAGATCTTGGTGTGTTTGTGGCTTTTTCTCATGCTGCATTTACATGACTGAAGCTGCATTTTTCAGCAGAATATTGGATGCAAAAGCAGAAGGACATCTATTGCAATGGCTGGTTGAAGGCTGGCTGCACTGCACACTACTGCTATTATGAGTACCAAACCTGGGAATATCTAGGTAGGAGGAGACCACAAAAACGTTGTATGCTTGATTTCTTCAGAGCAAAAAAATCTTGGAGACTTAATTCCCGTTTCAGATTAGTTTCAGTGAGTGTTCCTTAGAACCTCCTTCATCAAATGTTTATTTCTTCAGTTCTTCCATTTTGATCACATTTACAGTAATAATCCATTTCTTCCTCCCACTCCTCCTACACAACAGCCACACACAAATAATGTATAACCTGCTTGCTTGTTTATCAACAGCATTTATGATTATATATGTTCCGCTTTGTTTCAGAGCTATTTTGCAATATGGGTAATACATAAATGAGGTAAGTTTACTTGGCCTGGCTGTGACCAGCCCTGGATCTTGCACAGTACAAAAATGGGTATCGCTGAAAGGGTAACTTGTCAATGGGTTTATTCCTTATGTATAATTTGCTAGTATGTACTTCCATTTATTTGGCATACTTTCTGTTTTCTGCAACTTCTGCTGTGACAATATGTCTGTTTATGGTGGTGGTCTGTAAAATGAAATCATTGAACTGATTTAGGCAGGGAAAACAAAACAAAAATCTCCTTTCCCTTCTCTGCCTCTTTTAGGCTAACTTACTTCTGACATTCATTTTATATTGTATTTCCACAAAATACTGCTTTGAAACAACTGAAGAACAAGTGAATTACAGAGCAGGTCTGGGGAAAATGAGCGAAGGTCTGGGAAACTAGGATGCTCTTAAGCCACAAATAGACTTGGAGAAAGAAAAAGAATGGAGCAAGAGCAGTGCAGGATTTTAACATTTACAATACAGATGTTATTGAAATGCATTTTGGATCAGATTTTGAAACTCCAGCCTGATGAGTGCCTGTCTGTCTGTTATAATTTTTTATAATTACGATTTTATTAGAATTAGCGAGTCTGGTCATTCTTGAATGATGTATTTTTTTCTCTCCAAATGTGTTTTTTGTGTATGGAAAACCCACATTTGTTTTTCATGCAAATTAATACTCTGACCAAAAAGTGGGTTTTAGGCTTATTTGGGTATATCTAGGAAGTACTTAGGGCTTGGTGCACTGATAAATTTGGTGGGCAAGCACCAAGGAAATTTTGCATGCTTTTTACCAAACATGTTCAATTATCACAAACCCGTATAGATTGGTGAGCAAAACTGATCATGTTTTACTTCAGGGTGTTCCTGTTCTTAAAAGCCGTGACGGAAAACAGAATTCATGTAATTCTGAGCAATCCTTTACATGACTCTTAAAACCCCCTATTTTCTACAGAGCCTTAATTCTTCAAAGTAACTGTTTTTTATTCATCTTGGCATCAATTTGTATGATCTAATAAAAACGTACATTACATTATATATTATAGTTGTAAAAACTTACGGTTGTTTTAATAACAGTTGCACATGGTACAATAACCTAGCTGTGTCTCTTTCATTCCGGTTCACAACTGTGCATTTAGATTTAGCACAATTTGTACTGCCAACACAGGTCAGACTCACTGCAGTAAATTTTTTGTTGTGAAGAACAAGAAATGATTTAAAAAAATAAATAGTTTGAAAAACCTTTTAGAACTGATGCACTTTACAAAAAAAAACCCGTAAGAAATGAAAGGCAAAGCCATGAGTCTCCATCAACAGTCCCTTGCGCATCAATAATTTGGGAAACGGGGGAGACAAACCAAAGCAGGTGGCAGTGCTGCTTAGCTGGCACTAGCCTAACTGTGCTTAGCTGGGTGGATCATGCCAGCTATCACTGCAGGTAATTTTTTACTACTTTTTCCCGTATCTTGGATGGGATAGAAGAGGGCAAATGTACTCTCATGCTACGATAATGAAATGGCATCTGATAGCTGGGCTAGCTTGTACAGACACGCATTAGATCAAGGTACCCAGCATGCAGGGATGTGCTGCAAAATCTGCATATGGCTAAGAGTCAGGAAATACATACAGTGTGCCTTGTTGAGCCACAGGGGAGGGGACCCCCCCAGCCCAGCAAATTCAGCAGTAGGGTTTCTGAAGAACTGTTTGTTTATGCTGGCTGGGTGCTCATCTGGGCCATGCAGTGATTTGAGAATTGTTGGCTTTAGCAGCATCTTTTCATGCATTTCCTTGGCTTGGCAGAGCAGGGCTGTGGAAAACCTGGAGCACCCGCTATGTGATCCCAGAGCGCTCCCCAGCAGGGAGTGTGCAGCACCCCTTCCCTGTGAGGCCCCAAATCTGGCTTCCCATCCTGCCACGGCAGAACCAGTTTTTCAGAACTTGCATGAATTTTGCCAACCTAGGTATTTTCTTTTCAGTAACATCTAGCCTGTATCCCTTTAACATGGCCTGTATTTCAGCACATGGGCTGCAAAATTGTGCATAACTTGGCAAATGCATCTGAGACTGTTGAAATGTCTGTGCCCCATGTGATGGATTAGAGATGGAGTAGCAGTCTGAACTCTGTGTTGGTTTTTTGGGTGTGCGTGGGGTTTTTTTGTTTGTTTGCTTTTTAATTCAAGCAAGTATGGTCAGATTTCATTTAGTCATTTTGGTTTATTTTTTGTTGTTTCAGTGTTGGTGGGGAGCATTCATTCTAGATCAACATTTTTCAAATGTTGTATTTTCAAGTCAGACACCTAAAAGCCAAGTTTAGGTACTCCAAAACAAGGCTTAATTGTCATTAGTTTCCAGTGTTTGCAGCTCCCATTGAAATCAAACGAATGCAGCTTTCCATACTTCAACATGTTTTTGTTATGATTAAACAGACACTCATAAAACTCAGACAAGCTGGAATCAAGTTTCACATGAAACTGAATTGACATTTTTTCTTAATAGGATCCTTGTAATTAGTGATTACCAGATGCATTTAAAATGTGTGAAATGCCTGCAGGAATGGGAATTAAGAGGGGGGAGGGATGCCAAACACCTCAGATCTTCTCCTGGCAACCTTTCATTTTAAATTTCTGCTCTGCACGTAGATGAAGCGGCATGGTTTCTATAAAATGTTCAGCTGTGGTTTCACATTAAGTTGATCTTACCAATAAAGAGAGTCACTTGTAATTGAAAACTTATTTGCTTATAAATAGCAGGTTTCGCGCTTGATGGCTCCCCACTTTATTTCAGTGGTCACATTGCTGTCCTTGTGATAGGTCTAATGAAACCTGACAGTTTTCTAAATCCAACAACTATCAGAATGCTGTTGTTTGTCATTTTGATCTAAAGAGAAGAATAAGACTTCTGGGCGGCTCCTTTTAGGTGAACTAGAGATGTCCTACATAGCCTGGAGAAACATACCCAGGACTATTATCAGCCTGCAGCACAGGAGGAGAATGACTCCTCTGGATGAGTTGTCGTTGGCTCACTCTTTGTACCATCTGTTTTCCCGCTTGTGATGGAGAGGTGGTGGTACCTTATAAAATTAAAAAAGCTTGCTTTTTTTCCTGTTTAGAGTTTTCAACCAAAAGGGAATATCTAAATGTGGACTGTTTACTGTTACCCTGATGCTTGTTGTCCTTTCCACTGGAAGGAGGGGTGTTCTTTTTTTCTTCGCAAGTGCAGTGCTGGGCAGTAGCTGGCCCTGACCAGAGGAAAGCTTGTTAGGAGCCTGTATAGTTCTTGGACAACACATTCTTGCACAATAGCTCACATATGGCTCCTTTTCTCTCAAAGTGATCTAGATCAGACTCAGGACTCAAATTCTCTTAAATATGGAGCAGTAGTTTTACTGGACACTTCCATGAAGCTTATGAATTTTCTGATCAGTGTGGGGACATGCTAGAGTGTTTGAGATAGTTAATTCTTTCAGGATGAATAATAAAAGCTCTTTCAGCAACATTTCCAATGTTCCTGTGGTGACTGGCGGCTTTGCTCCTTGGGTAGATTCTTGCTACCATAGCCAGAAACTGTTACTGCTCCTACCCTTGCAAAACTGTCTCACACGGAGTGGTGGGCATCAGCGAGGGTGCTGCTGGAGAGGAGGAAGTAGATTCCTGGCCTGCTTGTCAGTCATGTATGGTATATGAAAACAGACATGCAGACCAGACATGGCTATCTCTTCTCATTGTAATAGTGTACTTAAATTTTTCTTCCTAGATGGTTAATCTTTTTATTTCCCCTTAAAGTCTGCTTTTCTTCCTCCCTTTTTCTAATAGATTCACTGTGAGCAGCTCAAAAGGAAGAATAAAAAAGCAGAGGAGCATCCAGAATTGTGCCCCCATCAGTGTGTTGAAATGGAAAGGTATTAACTATCTTAATTTTATGTGGAGAAACTTCTTTTACTTTTATTATTTAAAAAGTAATTTAAATTACATTATTGGAAATATATAGTTGAGTGTTTCCTGCGTGTCAAACAATTTATCTGACAGAGACCCAGGTTAATACTTTTTTCCTCTGTTTTAATCTGTCCTGTGGAGATCTGTATCATTTCTGTTTAAATAAGTGAAACATGGAAATTTTCTGTACTGAGGAGCAAAATCATAGAAAATAGTGTCAATTGGAAGGCACCTCTTGAGGTCATCTGGACTGACCTCCTGCTCAAAGCAGGGCTAGTTAGGTCATGTTACTCAGGGCCTGTCTAGGCGAGATCCAGATATTTCCAAGTATGGAGATTTCACAACCTCTTTGGGCACCTGTTCCTTCAGGAAATCATATTAGTTCTACTGATAATGGCAGTAAAAGAGCCGTTGTAACATAGAGATAGAGAAGTCACATTATGGCTGCAAACTCTAATGAGGCTGTGATGATGGCAACGCCTTTCTAAGACTGTCAGTGAGTAATAAGGAGCTTTAAGGAAATTGATAGTGCTGTGTACGTCAGTGAATACGGCTGTATTCAGTGAATATGGCTGTATTCAGCAAGATAACCTCTGGCAAAAAAAAATAAATTCTTTTTTAGGTAGCTGAGAATGATTAAAAGGTAGTTTAGAAAGTATAGTGTGTTGATTTGAGAGAGAGATAAGAAAAATTGCTTTAAGGTAACTGTAGATTGTTTGGGGAATCTTAGGAAATAATACCTTACCCTTCTTTCTTCATGCAAGAAGTGTGTTTTCTCAGGTTAGTTTATTGTCAAGTAACTGGATTTGAAATCCCTCGCAGGCTGGGATTTCCATTTTTTCAAGACATTGTGAGCTGCTGCCACTGTAGTTTGACTCCAGCCTGTCTCTGGGAAGGGAGGGAAGTGCTAGGTTCCTGTCTGGTGTTGGCATCCCTGGTGAAACCATATGCCAATTTCTGGCAGTTCAAACCCTGGACCTGCGACGCAGACAGCCGTGCAGCAAGATTCCTCTTCTTTTCAGCTTGTCTGCCTAACAGCTACCACAAGCAAGACATTGGCTTGACTTAACAGAGCTGTTTGTCCTCTGTCAGCTACTGTATGTTAAATTTCCTGGCTCCTTTCCAAATGGTATTCATCTGTTTATTCTGCTTGCACTGTTAGTAGATCACTGAAAATATTTCAGGTCTGTGTGGGAGATGCTGACCCAAATGAATCGTGGCTTTGTTTTCCTCCAAGGGTGCAGCCCAGCTGCAAGCCCAAGTCAGTAAGGTGTTGGGTGACACATCCACATCCTGGCTAAGGCTGAACTAGGAGGCAGAAGGGGCTGTGGATAGGTCTAGTTCTGTTTGTGGTGATGCTTGATTTAGGAAAAGGAAAGAATAGTGGTGTAAATTTCATGGTTGACGTTTTTAACTGGTACTTGCAGCACAATCTCAGTTTTCCACAGTAATGAGTACATCTAAGATCTGAATAGAATCATGGTGCTTAAACTGTATCTGTGGAGTGAGCACCCAGTCCAGAAAGGGCTGTGGAAGGGGGAACCATTTAAAAAAGGCACCTACTGTGGCTAGGAGAGTGTGTGAAAAGGTTTGTAAGCTTTTCTAACTATTGGTCTTCACAGAAAAAGAGAAAGCACTTGAAAATATCTAGATTCGTCTCTCTTCTTGTTTTTTAACTCTTAGCTTTCAGTTCTTTCAACACCTTCCTGGCATTGTCTGCCAGCTTTATGCATATGTGTATTTCAGTGGGGGAATTCATCTGCTCAGAAAGCATGTGCTAGTTGGTGGCTCTGCTTGGCCGAGCTTTCTATTTGATTGATTTTCATGGCAAAACTTCAGTTCCCTTGCCATTAGCGATCCACACGCAGCTACATGAGTCCTGGGTGATAAGTCTGCATGACAGTGCTCCTTTTACTGCTTCTCCAGGGAGACAGTCATCTGTAACTCGCTCATGGCTCATTTAAAGCCTGAGAAAGTTAGTGAAAATAATTTAATTGGCTTTCCTGAGGTTTGAACTCAGCCCAAATGCTGTCCATCAGGAAGAAACCCAGTTATGAACTTGGTAGTATAATTAAGCAGAAGATCCAAGTGATGTTATATTCCTTATGTACAGTCTGTATGGGGTATGGAAGTGAGGTGACAGTGTTGAAACCCTGTTGCAAAGGACAGGAACCTCCAGGCATGGAGGGGAGAGGCACCATGTGATCAGTAACGTGTCATTTAACATGAGCCAGCTAGTTGTTGTCTTCTTACATGTTGTGTGTTTGTTAAGGGGAATAGTCAGACTGGGAGACTCTAAGTGCCTGTATATCAGTAGCTTTACTTCTCTCTTCACTGACATGGGATGGTTTATAGGTGCAGCTTCACTTAATCACTGGGCCCCCTTTTTTTTAGGAGGGGGGCTTATTTTCAGAGAAACCAGATGTGTTTCCATTAAGAACATGCACCTCTTTTGTTGTCGTGATTTGTGTAATTCTTAAAATTAAGCAAAACTATTAAAGAATAATTGTTTCTGTTCACATTAACAGCACACAACTTCTCCAGATGTGGCATTTGACAGCCAAGCAGCTGCTGGCTATTAAATGTGCCTTAAAAGCTCCATTTCTTTGTCATAAAGGGAACAGAAGTGTAGGGACGTTTATGGGGTGATAGGCAGATGTTTTGGCTACATCAGATTTGAGCGAAAGTTTAAGTGGTTTCTCTGCTATAGTCGCAGTGTGTACATGTTTTAACCCATATAATTCACCTTGCCTCGTGGAACTCTCTTCTTGGGACTGGAGTAAGATTATTTCTAATCTCACACTTACCTCCCAAGCAAATGCCAGCACTTTTTTCGCAACATCTGGGACATCTCACTCTGAAGACAGTGCAGTTCTGCTAGGTGGATCTCAGCTGTTAGTAGTGGCAGGCTTTTGAAATACTGGGTTGATTTTTTTTGTTGAAACTTGAACTAAAAAATTAAGTTGGAAATAATTTGTTGCTTTTTTAAAAAAATAACATAAAAAACCCTAACCCCCCACAACTTTCTTTTTAAGTATACCCTCATAATTGTCAAAGACAATTTTTGTGTTTGTATCAGCACAGTACATTTTATGCCCAATAAACTGCTTTTTATGGTGGTACATGTGAGATGGAATATAGAACAAGTGGAGCTCAATTTCAAGAGATCTGGCTCAAATTCCCAAGCCTAAACTCTGAGCGGAGATCCACTTGCTGGGTGTTGAGTGCTGGAATAGCACCACTGATCCTTAGGGAGCTACACTACGTTGTAACTATTCACTATTAGCTCAGGATCTGCTAATCTTGTAAGAGCTCCTAAGGCTGAAAATTTTTTTGTCTGTAACAAATGTCTCTGTTTTCTTGGCAAAATTTAGTTCGTCCCATCACTTCTTGGACCGGAAGTTTTGTCATTTAGTCTTAACTGGGTAAGCTTTTAATATAAAAATCCCAACGTTTACACGAAAAAAATCTGAGTTCTACAGAACTGAATTACAAGAGAGCAAAAATCCTTTAAAATCATATGGAACATAAAGGAACAGGCTAGTTCTACAGATAAACGATCACTTTTAAGAATTATATGCCTAACTTTATTCCTATTTTGTCTACTTCTAAATATTCTATAGTCCAGATCTCTCTGTCCCATATTCTAAAGGCCTGTTTCTGAAATGAAGTGCATTATCATAAATAGGGGAAATATTAGCTGAAGTGGTTTGCCTTGAAATTTGTGACATTTTTTTGTTTATCTGAACCAGTTCATCCTCTATAATTCAAATGCAGAAATTTATTTCTTGCTGTGGATCTGCTCCTTGGGTTTTGTCAAGCAAGAATCTTATGTCCTAAATGCCCACCCAAGGGGATGAAGCATATGTTTAACCCCTAGACTCTGGAATTCATTTCCCGTCAAAATATGACTCCGTGGTGTTAGCGTCTGGCTGTAAATCCTGACTTAAAACCTTTTTTCACAATTGTTTATGGTATGTATTTGTGCTTTCACCAATTGCACAAGAATGACCCCAGCACACCAGCCTTGAAATTATTATTTCGGAGTTGTATGCCTCCAATATTAGTATTCTGCAATAAATGTCTGGGGCATGTTGTAGGTATTTCCATTGTTGCTACATAACTGCTATTAGTAAGTAATAATGCCGGTTCCCAGTGAAAACCAGGGAGAGCTAAGAGCTCACAAATGGTACCAGCTGCAGAGCTGGGACTCTTCATGAGACTTGTACCTGGCTCTTTGATAAACATCTATTTCTTGGCCATCAATCTATGCTGCTGCAAGCCAAAAGCATGTGGCTCATCAAAAGAGCATGGGGCAGGCCATGAGGAGCTGAACTGGTTGCTGCTCCATAATGAAAGTGTATATTAGTGGGAGTTGTTCTGTCTACTGCTTATTCTCCTGACCAGAAAAAGATGAACTGCAAGGAGTGCCCTTGATGCTATTAGAAGCTGCTGGTGTCCACACATCATGCTTCCTTTCCCATGGCATCATATTTTGGCTTTAGTTTTGGGCCAAATAAAAGTTTTGCTCTGACTCAGTTACATGCATATTTTAACAAAATTCCCTGTGTGTGTACAACCAGCACTTCATTGCTTGACCTTGTGAGGATGGATAGACAGCATGGTTTATTTAGTTGAGTGGCATTGACCTGTGTAGGAATTTTGCTCCCATTCACATACAAAGCATGTGTGGGGCACAATTTTTCGTCTGGTTCCCAGCTGAAAAACTGAATTGCTGTAAAAAGTATGCAGCTTTTTATAAATAATTAATTACAAAAAGCCAACAGAAGCTAGAAACTGAAATGGCATGAAGATATACCATTAGGCAAAAAGTGAAAAACATTTTAAAGGCAACTAGATGAATATGTGGGAGGAATGAAAAATTCTTTTATGTGGTGCACTGTTACGTCTCTAGTAGTTGAAATCCTGCATGGGTATGGCAACTTGCAAACCAAAGAGAACAGGCCTAATTTCTTATTTTTGGAGGATGTGACTAGAGGATATTGTTTACTACTTTTCAGATATGACATGAAAATTATGAGTAAGGATTGGTGCTCTCCTTTTCCTGCAAGCTGCTAAAACTTATGCGGGGAGACCGGCTTCCTTCGTTATATCTTAGGGTTTGCTTCCATGTGAAATGTCTTGATTTTCCCCAAAAAAGGCAATTTAGCAACTAACTTAGTTTACAAAGAGGAGTTAATAGTCTAATCTTTTATTGGCTACTGCATTACCATAACATGCTATGTAAGTGGGATGAGTTGTGTATTTTTTGTATATTCATATACTTCAGAAAGCTTTTGCGCATGACAGGATATACTTTGTCCTATACAACCATGTGAAAATGCTTTTAATGTTCTCTGATGGTTGATTTTACAAAAGGTAAAAACCTGGATCTCCCAAATTTGAATGAATTTCATTTTAACGATTTTTTTTCCCTAACAGATTGCCTATTTGAATAATGCAATTATTAAAAACCAAAACACCCGATTTTAGAAAACATTGGCAACAGTGTAGAACAGTAAGGGTATTAATAATGCAGAAACATACCTGTGAACTTCACCAAACCAAAAATAGTTTTGAAAAAATTGCTTTGGATCTATACACCAGTTTTGATTAATGTTTTACATCACAATAAATATATCCCTATAATTATCAAAGTGGCTACTATTAAAATACAGATAAATGGAGTAAGAGCTTCTGGTTGGAAGACCTCAATCAAAAAACTGAGGGAAAACAGAATGCGCTGAGAGATCCAGTCAATGAAGTCATTTTCTGACTTCTGTGATGATGTAGAAACATGTGGATGTTACAGAGCAGCAATCAATTTGTAGGGATTTGAGTCTTCTGTGGTTCCCTTTCTTTAGCTAAGCACAGCTGGTCCCTGCTCTTGCCCACGTACTCCTAAGCCTGGAAAGGAGAATGCAGGAGACTGAAACAGGGTGGGAGCAGCCAGAGGTGAGCATCATTTACAGCCACAGTGTCAGACAAACGGTGAGGAGAAAGGAATGGTTGCTTCCTGGCTGAAAAGAAATATTTAAAGCCAGTCCACCATATTTATGAAGTATTTCCCAGTTTGATTCACACACTGATCTCGGGAGGCTGTGGTCACCCATCTTCCCTCGCTGTGGCTGAACCAGCAGCAGAGATAAGTGAAGCCTGCCTAAATGCTGCTGCACTCCTGCCAAAGATTGCTGTGTATCTTTTACTGTCCTCAGGACTGCCCCTAGATTTTGAACAGTGGTTTTAGTCTAAGCTGCATTATTTGACTTAAAACAGTTTAAGAAATGTTGACTACTTTTACCTAGCTAGGTGAGTGGGTTGTGCTGGCAGCTGGGATGGTAATTTGCAGTAGAGAGGTCATAAAGGTAGAAAGTGGCTGGGGCTGTAGGGGAGTTAAACTCTGGCTGGCTATGCTGCAGCTGGAGCAGGATGTGTCACGGCAACCTTGGACAATGAGCAAAATAGCCCTTCACCAGAAGCCACTTGTAGGCCAGTTTTTTCCCTCAGCTAAGCAGTAAGCTGGTTGCTCTACTAATCTCATACAGAAAGAGGAGAGCAAATAGCCTACCTTCGGTTGCCTAGGCACAGATAAAAAACCTGACATTTTGAAAGCACGGTCTGAAAATACTGGCCTGTGGTTTTAGCGGCTCTGTCTGAAATCCTTCGATACTGTCAGTAACATTCCTCCTTGCTTTACTTAACCTCTCCCTTCCTTTTGCCATATTTCTAGGGGCTCTAAGAAAGCTACAGCAATAATTTCTGCCTTACTATGCAAATATAATTTCATGCACTTTTCCTAAATCTGCACCATGAATGACTGCTTCTGTACTGTGGCTTTTCAGTTCTTCTGAGCATCCTCAAAAGCACTGAGTGCTCTGCACAGTGTATGTCTGATTCTCTTACACAAAGCCATCTCAGGCTGGGTCAGGCATGGAAGCCCAAATGAGCAGAGTATGGTGTTTACTAGAGAAGTGCACTTGAGAGAAAAGAGGTGTTGATACTGATGTTGCAAAGTTTGTATTATGCAGCTGATTAAAAATGAAGGCTGTAAGCAGAATGCTTGGTCATGCTGCTGCCCAAGAATTCATTCTCCAGGAACCTCAGCACAGAATTGCTTAAAAAAGAAAAAGTGCCACTTGTGCTGGTCTACCCATCCACGATTTGGCAATATTTAGCGAGGCAGAAAAGGGCTGGATTTCTTTTTGCAAGGTTCATTGTTTTCCTTCTGTAGCTTTCTTCACGAGCTGCCACGTGGTGGCTGTGCTGCTGGGGCTTACCTGCCACCCACATGCAGGTGAGGCTTTGAAAACTGCCATGAGTGTTCTGAGCAGCTGCAGCTTGCTGCACTGCTGTGAAGTTCATGAAAATGTGCATTGGGAAGGTCGTTTTCTTAGTCGTCATGGCTTTGAAAGGGAGTTATGGCCAGTTACAGTGTTCTAACAAAAGATAGTTCTCTCTTCAGTTAGATATGCTTGTACTCCCTGTGAACTAGTTGCTGTATTGTTTGGGTTAAAAAAAAAAAAAAATAAGGCAAAATGTTACTACAAAGAAACATGTTTCTGCAGAGAAGAAAAATAATGTGATGTGTTCTACTGCTTCAGGAACTTCCAGTGCTAAAAAACCCTGGTCTTGGTTCGTTGTGTAAAAGTCCTGTTTCCCTGTGCCATATGTCTAGTTCTCAAAACACGTCCAAGTATCTCTTTTTCTGCCATGAAACTTGTTGCAGGCAGGCTTCATGGCAGCTCTGAAACTGCCATGAAATTCTAGCTTGTCCAACTACTAGGTGGCAAGTAAAAAAAAAGGCTCTTGAGTTTTACTTGTCCTTATTTGCTACAGTTGGTACTTTGTTGTAGTACCTCTGCATATGATTTTGCCTTCATGCTTAATGAAAGTACATTTTTGTTACAGTCTCTTGTGTTGCAAATATTGAGAATACAATGAATCATTTTATGCTATCAGCACAAAATTCACCACACTTATTTACTTGTAGTTAGGACAGATGGGTTTGTTTATTGGATAATTTTACCAGTTGCCAACTTTTATCAGTTGCCAGTTTTGTCAGCTTCAGGAGTTTCTTCAGAACCTGCAGTGCAATCCATGTGGATTGCCTGTATAAACTGCAATAAGTATAACTGATAAAATTCTTACTGCTTTCAGTTTTTCTGGTAGTTCAAATGAAGAGTTTAGTGTTCTCTGTCTAAATCAAGAATTTTGCTATAGCAGGTTGGTGATACTTTCGAGGCTTACAGTTTGCTTTCTGGTCGTGCATTACTTATATTTAGAGTTGGTTTAAGCTCATTAGGAAATGAAGGTCTGAACTTGCAAGACATGAGTATTTCTTGAAAACCTGGGTTGGTCTAGGGCTTTTGGGTGTTTGTTTTATTTATGCCTCAATCCATTCTCTGAAAGTCACGTTCCACCATTATGGTGTATCAAGGGAACCAGCCCTAATTGTTAGTTCTGCAAATTTGGAGCAAGCCCTTAAGTGCACATGAGTCCTGTGTGTACTTAGCAAACAAATGGAATGAAAAAAATTTTCCCAACAAACACATATAATTCAGTTTTCACAACAGACCAATTCTTACAAGATAAAATTTTTTTAAAAGGAACTTTCAGGAAGACAAAAATTGAAAATCTGATACTAACTGTTGCAGCAAACAAAATGTTCCATCAAGAAACTGAATGGAGCACCTAGTTTTGGAATTCAAAATCAATTTAACATTTTGATTGCATTTTTGTTAAAGTTGAATTTAAAATTCTTGACACTGCGGGTGAGTGGGTGGGATTAAGAGCACATGACAGTCTTCATACAATCGCCAGAAGGGTCCACTTGTATTTTGTAGATGCAAGTTAGTAAAATTCATAAAGATTGCTTAGTGTAAATATTTTAAAATTAATTTCTGCCGCAAAGCATTTGGAGATTGCCTGTGTGACACTGCTCTAGTGCTCTCTGATTGTGTACCAGGAAGGAAGGTAGCAGGAGCTTGGTGCAGGACTACCTCTGCTGTCTGCACTGTAACATTCAGAGGACAACTGACAAATTTAGCTTCTCTGCACTTCCAGTTTTGGTGTGAAGTTTAACATTGCTATTTCTTTCTAAGCAGGTGTGAAAGTAAAGAGCTTGATGTTGAAATAAGGAACCTGATAGAGAAGAGTAACAGTTACCAGTCATGTGAGGACCCTGAACCTATTGCCCAAGAGAGTCCGAACCCCCAGAGAACTTCATCTTCCCTTAAGGTAAATGCAATCTGCTTTTGCAATGTTTATCTGCCAGGAAAGGACATTCAGGGGATGTTCCCTGGGTGGCTTGATTACGCATGAAACTTTGATTTCTGAAATGATGCAATTAACTTGCTACACTTTTTTATAATGATACAGCTACTTTTTGTTATGAGGAAGACTGAGTGAGAAGATGTGTTTTATAGTGCTTTAAAAGGTCAGCTAAACCTGCTGATTATCCAAAACGCCACCCTCTGTAGCCAGCTGTGTCTTTGGATAACACAAATCCACAAAACTGTATATACCCAGAGCACTGGCATTTATTGAAGTTGTTGCATTTGGTAGTTGTGATTTAACTGAGAGTGAGCAGAGATGTGGGAGACAAAGATCTTTGGAAGATTATTAGATATTATTAGATAAATAGGAAGAAAGAAGAAGAATAAAGATGATTCAAACCTATACTTCTGTGGTATTGCAAACAGAAAATTGTAAGCCATCTGCTAAGATGGTTGTCTTGGCTTGCAGTGAAGCAGCAGTTAACAAGCATGACAGAAACTTGTTCTAGGTTTCCCTCTCGGTTTCCCTCCTCTCTCCTGAAATAGCAAGCTGCTTTTTGTTGTGCAGTAAGAGGACAAAAGGAAATTCCTGTTTTCTCCAAACTGGGAAAGGGAGGAGTGAGAGGTGGGGAGGAGTAATTAAGTCCTGAATACCATCCACCTGCAAGGGGTGACACCTGCACCTGCCTGTGTGACTCCGCTATGGGGGTGGGGGTGGGAAGGGAACCTTTGAAGGCTGGGCCCCAAGGTGTGATGCAGAAAATTGATGAGGAGGTAAAGAAGAGATGACTCTCTTCCATGAAATCCAAAATTACACATAGCTCTTTTCACATGTAAACCGCTATCTCCAAAATGACTCATGATCTTGAGATATGAAGCTGTGCTGAGCATAAGGAGATGCCCCTTGAATTAGAATTATTCTAATTCAAATGGATTTTTGAATTAGAATTTTGAATTAGAATTAAATGCTGAATGTGTTGAGCATAAGGAGATGCCTCTTGAATTAGAATTATTCTAATTCAAATGGATTTTTTAATTAGAATTTTGAATTAGAATTAAAAATGGAATTACAAACAGTGAGAAGCCACAGGGAGGAATGGGGATTCCCAGCTGCAGGGGAGGAATAAGCATGGTGAAACAGAAGTCAGTGCAGAATCAAGTAGCATTGAGCTATGAAATTAAAGGGCGGAACAACAGTAAGCCACAAATAGTCTGCAGAAACCCCTGGTTCCCCATGTTAGCCTCCCTCCAACAGAAGGAGATGTAGGAAAGGATTTGGAGGATGTGGGGAGGAAAAAAAAAGGAAGTGCTCACCTCAACCGTTTCTGTGGGATGCTTCAGTGTTTTATACAGAATACCGTGGCAGTATTTCATTTGTAGTGCTTTGCTTTTTTTAATGTTTTTTGCATTTATAGCATTCATTTGGCCATGGAAGATGTGTGTGTGGTTTTCATAGCTTAAAGGAGGAAGATTTATGATATTTCTGCACTAGAAACATGCTGCTATTTTTAATTTATACTTCTAAGTTGAACAGCTTTTCACTTTGGCTGGTTAGTGAGTTGGTCTTCAAGTGGGTGACAGCTTGACAGTTGCGGTGAGCTCCAAAAACCTCAGTGTAAGATCTAGGAGTACCTGTCTTGGATTGTGTGTTTCGGAAAATAAAGCAATATTTTTAGGTATACTTTCAATTATGAAGGTTATAAAATTGTATTACTCCCCCCCCCCCCCCCCCCCCCCCCCCCCCAACAAACAGAAAAATGTCATTTTGTGAAATTAGAATCTGATGTAGACTTAAACGAAGGGGAACACTCTATATTTATAATGAAACAAAATTGTACGCTTCCCTATAGTGTTGGTTGTTCATCGGGACGTTTCTTGGCAAAGACAGCAAGTCGTTTTTAGTCTGATTTTTTTTTTTCTGGAGTGAAAAGTATAAATTGGACACTACAAAATGGCATTTCCTTCTGAGTTTAAATCACTTTATTATTTCTCTAAATCTGTAATTTTTTTATTATCTGCAAATGTCTGTAAACAAATTCCCTTTTCACTAGGATTTTTTTTCCATAAAAATACATAATATTATTGTGGTTTTAAAGGCAAACATTTGAGAGAGGGGAAACACAGGTCTGCAGAATAAACTAATCCTCAGCACATTCTTCAGCCTACAATTCCTTTATCTGTAGTACTTTAGTTGCACCTTGTCGTGATGCTATGTTCCCTGCAGTGGGAGAGGGAGGAGATTACAGAAAAACATCCTCACAAGCAGGTCACAGTGGTTAGAGCCTGTTGGTGTACTTGGGTCCCTGACACCCACATACAGTCTATTGGTCTAATATAAGGGACTTGGGCACCTGTGTCCCTACATGTAGTTTGTCTGGGTGAGCAAACTGGGTGTTTTAAGTGTTAAGCTGAAATGAGAGGTAAGACATTAATGTGACATCATTATTTTATACTGATTTAAGCTCTTCTCAGTTTATTGAAATGTATTTACTTTTTCTAGAGCCATTGACCAGAAAAGGGAAACATATGATGAAGTCTTTTACAGATTAGAACAATTGATAATTTCTAATCTAAATGTACTTATTTATTCCCCCTGTCTTCTGTAACATCACTTATTGCTGTGATGTGCAGCAGGAGTGTATGTGAATGAGAAGGATTGCAAACTCCAGTCCTGCAGAGGCCATAATCTGTGAAAATGCCTGTTCTTAAAACATACCTCAGGAGGGAAAGGGTTCGTTGTTCTGTCTTCTACAGAGGGCGAAGCTGAGGGCCAAAAGGATCAGGCAGTTTGCTGTTTTAATATCAGAAATCAAAGAAACGTTTCTTACCACAAAAAAGCAGCTTCTTTGTTCAAATTTAACTATAAAACTGATTACATTAAACTGGAATAAGCTAATACAAATATTGCTAAAAAGTACTCATGCAGAGTGTTTTCAGTATGTTTAGGGCTTTATCAAGATTATACACGCAAAAAGGATGTTTTCTGTGGGAGGTAAGGGCAGACAAAAGTATCAGATAGGAAGGGAAAAATAGCAACTAAAATAGCGGTGTGTCAACATAAAGTTGACAGAGATAATATATTTAATGGGATCAAATGGTAAAAAAACCCCCAACAAACAATAAAGTTTCAAGCAGATAAACTGTTGAGTGCGAAGCAAGAAAGTAAAGCTTTCCATTTAAAGGCTATCTGTACTTGCAACAACTATGTTTTAAAACTCTGAATAGCTTGTTTGCTACAGTTAAAAATTGTCATCCAATTATTGTTCCATGAAACTGGGATTTTCATTATCAGGCCTGAGTTTGCAAATGCTTTGGTACTTGAGTTGCATGCCCTTACGGTTCATCTCATTGGCAACGATGGGAAACAGTGGATAAAAGAAATCCTGAAACAGAAGCCTGGGCTATGTTTTACTTACTCTGAGAACACATCTTGCTCTAATTTTTTCTGGTTCCCACATATTAAGGCACACATTTGCATCTGCACATATTTTTCTGTTAGAGTGAATACCTAACCAAACAGAACAAAAAGTTAAGGCTGACATACTTAAGGGAAAATCCCTTTCTATCACACTTCTGTGGGTGAAACACGTGGACCAGGTTTAGACAGGAAGAGGTAGATTCTTCTTCAGGTGTAAGAGCTGATTTTATTCTTCAACTAAAATCTCTCACTTCTTGTCATTTCACCATGTTCACCAGAATGGGAAAAAGGGTTGCAGTGGGTATTGTAGCAAGCACTGGTGGCTAAGAGCAGCCTCAGGAAAAAAGCCAAAAGCAAAGCCCAACCAAAACATAAGCAAACAGAAAGCTCCCCAGAAGACAGCAAATTTTAACCCAGGTAGTCACAGAGTAAATCTAGCTTCTACAATTCTGCAACTGAACAGTACAATAAATTAAAAAATAAACAAACAAAAACCCCCACACCCAACAAATCTTACAGCAGGTACTTGATGAGCTAGAAAGAAAAAATAAATTTTAAAATTATCATTTTGTCATCATCAAGGAAAGATTGAACTTTTACTTGAATCAAGTAATGATTCTTGGTTTCACTGCAGTTACTGAATAGACAGAATTTTCAGAAACTAGTGGCTTTCATTATCTTGATTTGTGAGTGCCTATTTCGTAATACTGTAACAGAAGCCTTTCCCAGAATAAAGATCCAGCACTCTGAAAATGAGAACTTTTTATCTTCTTGTGGTGCTGATGCTTGTGAGAGGATTCAGTGTTGGCCACAGCTCCAAGGCTTTGATTTTTCTTCCGTTGCAAGCTTTCCAAAGACGACTAAAAGGCTTTTACACTCAGAAAGGTCAGGTCTTCCTAGAATACAAACTAAGGTAATTCTCTTTTTTAAACAGAAGAAAAAAACCCAACTTCAAAGCTGCTACTAAAAGAAATTACAGAATATTACAGAAAGAGAATAGAAATGAGTAAAAGGCTTCTAAGCAGTTCAATTCACTTTGCCCTTGCAGGCAGGGTCGTATGCTACACTTGTGAGTTTCTGAGGAGCAGCAAATCCTGCCCAGTCCCATTTGCTTCCTGGGAAGCCTTTTCCATACCTGGTACCCGACTGGTTTATTCTTGCTCCTCAGAGCAGTCACTCTGCAGGAGCTTCTGGCTCCCAGCTCCCTGCCAGGCGTTCCTTGCAGCCACACTCCAAAGTATCTGAAACTTTCTTCCCTGAGTGTGCTCAAACTGTGCTCAAGAGGTTGTTTTCTCTTTCCACCCCGGTCTTTAAAGTAATACAAGACAGCTGTGAACAAAAAGGAAAGATAAACCAGGTACCATCTGTCATAATGATCAGAGCGGCCTGATGAGTTTTGAAAAATACATGGCTAATTCTCTTCTGTCACCATTGCCTGTAGCATGGAGAAAAATGCAAAGGATTATGCTTTGTAGCTTAAGTGTGTGAGTATGAATGGGGAATAAAAAAAGGAGTTTGAAGAGTGGGAGAAAGTTAGGTAAAGGTCCTACTAAGAATTCATGCTGATTAAGAGAATTTAAATGTTTTAAATTATGATTCAGACATTACAAAAGGTTTCAGACTATGAGTCAAACTTGCAGGTGCAGATTTGCTCACTATAACATTAACACATTTAGTCATGTTTTGATCAGCCCCTGTAATAGAGAGAGAACAGTGGGAGCCAAGGAACAGAAGGGCTCATATGGATATTAAGAAAGCATTTTTATAATACATATAGAAGAGAAATTATCAACCACTCTTCTTGGAGCAGCCAGATCTGACCAGCTCTCCAAAGACAGAAAGTGGTCATTCTTGTTGTATTAACTTCATTTTCTTAAGCTACTGAACTTCACTTGCTTATCTGGAGAGCAGACTTTGATCCATTTCTCTCCTTTGTATTCCATGTTTACTCAAAGTGTGCTCAAATGTAAAGAGAAGTTTGTATTCAGCGGTGGTTGATGCTACAATTGCATGTCACAGCCCAGCAGCAAGAGTACTGATGTTTTGTTTCCTTGTTGGGGATGGATAGAAAGAACATGTGAAGGAAGTGACTTTCTGGAGAGAGAGTGGAAGGAGAAGTAAGGGATGAGAAATGGATGAAAAGAGAATATAAGTTAGTTACGCTCTTGGTCTAAAATGTGTGATGGACACCAGCTAGATAAAGAGCTGTATGTGTATTTTAGGGACGCTATATAAAGTAACACAGATTTGTACACTGCACTGTGGTGTGGTTTTACATGTGTGTGTGGAGAAGTTAGAGGCAGTTATCCTGTAAGAGGTTGCCAGGTTTCTATTTCTCCTGCTATTCCCTGCAGTGTTTTCTTGTGATTTTTTTTTTTTTTTTAGTGTAACCAGTAAATCTCATAACACAAACTGACTAGTTCATTTAAAGAGGAAGAGGTGAAACAGTCAGGGAAACCAAGGTTCATGCAAGCATTAGATAGGGCTATATAAAACTTGCTGACCAGTTTGTCACTGCTGTTACATCACATTTAGCAAGTCTTGATTTTGCTCTTTAGCAGCTAATGTAGGTATGATTTCCCCACAGTAAAATCTGATTTTTAGTGTCTGTGACAAGAGTGACTAGATTTTCTCCCCAAGGCCTTTATTGCAGTGTTAGAGATGGCACTGATTTGCATGGCAGTGTCAGGGTACTGTGCATGTCTGAAGTGCCGTTTCAGTCTCTGGCTGCAAGAGTGGTTCCCGGGGAACACTCACCTTTGTTCGTGCCAATGGATGTCCCCTCGGCACACTGCACAGCTGACATCATTCCCACCGTGCAGAACAGGCACACTGGGTTTCTCCTTGGGTATCTTCTCTGCTTTTCTGTAGGTATTTACTGAACAGCGCAACACCTAGCAAACATACACTGCCTTGCCTTTGGACAACACTGCTGTCTGTTTTCCTCCAAAATTTACTTCTTTGTAGACACCTTCTTCAGCTGTCACTTTTGCTACCTGTGAAGCTTCCTGATCTTCCTGTGACTGTGAAGTACTAGAACAAATTTTCCTCCAAAATGTTGAGCTGATCTGGTTATGTTTTGCAGGCTGGAAAATTTTAACAGCCTCTTGAAAGTTTGCTTGTATCTGTAAATGTTTTTTTAGGTTTACCACTGCATTTACAGTCTGATCTTCAACTAGAATTCTCCAATCAATTTGAAACTGCATATTTGATTTAATAGCTTCAAACCAAATATAAATTCCTTAAAAAATATATATATATATTTACTTCTGAGTCTGATAGTTGTCAAAAAGAGTACTCCTTTCAAGGATTTTTATACATCTCAGATTTCTGAAGTGCTGTTGTGCAACTAAGTTGTTCTTCATGGTGTAGCAGTAGACTGATAAACAAATAGTGTCTTTATCTCCAAATACCAAAGAAAATTAACGTTGTGATCCCTTGTATTTCTTTTCAGCGCTATTAACTGTTTTCACAGAGACAGACAACAGTTTTTCTTTAACCTCTCCCAGTTTTTGCTGGAAGAAGAAGAGCTTTTTTTTTTTTTTTTTTTTTTTTTTTTGTTCCCTACTCATTGGTATTTTTTCTGTTCATGTAGATTTTAGAGATACTCTTCTCTTCATTACTCCATACTGTTCTTATGTAGCAGTCACTACAGAAAAGCACTTGGGAGGGACGGAACAAAGTACTGATCTCGCAGTGAACAGCACTGTTGCTCTTGAACATCACGTTGCTGCCCTTGAGACGTATTTCCTATCAAGTCTCTTAAAAGGCACTGACTTTAGGCACTGTGTGAAGGGGCATCAGCGTTACCCGTATGAATGCTAAGCTTGCCTAGCTAGGCACTGAAGAGTACTTAATGTCATTTCTAGTCTGCCATATTTTGTGTAAGAAACTTGTAATGAAGAGCAATAGCTAAGGCTCTACAAGAAAATTTGGCGCTGATTTTAACATTTATACATAGATTAGAAGGCCAGTAACAAAGCTAGGAGCTTCCACATAGGCACGCCTAGCTCGGAGCTTATTGTTTGTTAGCAGGGAGCAATACATCTTTCAAACAAGATGGTAACGTTAAATGATACACAAGGCCAGTATAAATTGCATTCACTGACAGTGCCAAGCTGCATGCAAACAACAGCTATTTCAGCAAACAGCAAAACTTGACTCAGAACTCTCATGCATAGCCCTAGTGTGGGACAGACAGTGGTTGTTGCTGCTTAGTCACTATGGCAGGCTCACAGAGAGTGAAAGTGGACAAATGTGCAAGTCATTTTGGCATGGAAAGCAGGAGATGTGGAGACGCTGTTGCTGTTCTAGCCTCTACTCTTCCAGGAGCTTCACCTTCTCCCCCAGATCTCTGCAGCTCTCTGACAGCATCATAGAGGTTGGGAAGCAGAAAGGAACAGTGCTGCAACTAGTTAAAATCCCTATAAATGGCACCTTCAAATCCTCCAGTCCAAGAGAGAATCAGTCGCTTTCAGTAGCTGTTAATATGGTCATTAAGATACCAACAATAAAAGACCTGGTGTCCTAATGTCCACCTAGCTCTCCAGGAAACTACACAGCTTTCCAGGCAATTGTTTCGAACTAAATAATGATAACAACTGTGTGCACTGCAGAGTCTCAGCCTTACCTTCTCTTCAAAGTCATTTGAGCACTAATAAGTCCCACTTGAAAGTGGGAGCTGTGATTCATGAGTAGGGCTGTGCACTGGGTTTACTCGTGTCGTCTCCCTGCTGCAGGGACCGCTCAGCACCTCAGGTTGCACATCACAGTGTGCTGTTGTGAGGAAATCAGAAACTGGGGCTGGTTTACCTTAGCACCAGGCCTTAAAATGCAGCGGTTCGACCTAAGCTTTCTCCCAAACCTTAACTGCTGCTGAAACAGGGGTGGGATGGCTGAGCATGGGAATTAGGGTAAGGGAAGGTGTCTGTGCTTGAGAATCATTGCCCTTGAGAGCAGGTGTGCAATGTGGAAGATTTCTGATGGTATTTTTGTGAATCAGATGCTCAGTGTTGGTACTTTATAGACAGAGACAGACTGTTTTCATGAATTTATAAACTATAAGACTGCAGCAGACCAGCACAAGGCAGTAGGACCTTGTGAGAAGACAATAGATAATTGCTGTTCACATTATTTGTGTTTAGTTACAGTACTTTCTCCTTCAGCAGCTGACTCTTGACTCTTCAGAACACAAAATTATGCAGCGACAGCCTGCTAAGGGATGCTTAAGACACAGCTGTGACAGACAGGTGGACAAACCGTGGGCGAAAGGCGACATCATCGTTCTCTGATCTGACACTAACATCTGGATGACCTTTAGCATTCAGTTGGTCTGCTTCCCTATGTGTATAACAGGTTTATTGCCTACTTCTGCAAAGAGCTTTGAAGTCATTAGGTGTAAGCTTTGATATGACACAAACTTTTCATAACATTATAATACTTGGTCTCATTTTTAAAATGTGTGGTGCTTCGTCTGCCTTCTCCACTATGGGGATTTTACAGTTTAACTATTATTACATTCTCTCAGGTAGCACAGTATGTTTATTCATTTTAGAAGTTGGCCTTTTGCGTGTCTGTTTCCTGGAGCATGGCCTTCCTGTTTCACTCAACCGTGCTTTGGTGGTACGGAGGCTTACTTTGTTTCATTGCCTGACAGTTATCAGCTTGTATTTCTTACAACATATTAATCACTACAGAAATGTCAAGAAATGCAATTGTGGAAATTGCTATTGTGCTATTGGCCAGTAGTTCTTCCTTCTTTAACCCAGTGCTGTAGCTGGGAGGGATATGCTCAAAGACTAGTTTCAGTATATGTACAGGTGACATTCTTTTATTTTTTGGTGGGTGGTATGACTTCTACGTAGAAACTAAAATGTCTTCGCTAAAATGACATTTTTTTTTTAATTTCTGTCTTTATACCCCATGAGTTTTCCAGCTATTCCATAAACCAGTAAAAAGTAAAAAGAATATCAAGGTAGGCAGGATATAATTCATATAAAAATATTATAAAATAGTAGCTATCTTCCAGATTGAGTTTTGTATCTTGCAAAAGAGGAGTTGCTTAGTCACACATTATGAACCAGCGATCTGGAATGTGGCTGTTAGATTCCAGCATGTCACAGGATTACTTTACTTTGCCTAAATCCTTTTTTGGAAGTTGAAAGAACTCCCACAGATTTATATTATTTTATGTCAGATTTCACAGGTTAGTTTTCATTGTGTTCCTTGAAAAGGAAATAAGCAGCCTCTGCCCCCACTTAAAAAGCCTCAGACCCAGGGATCTTTCCACAATAAGGAAACTGATATTTCTTTTACACTTCCTTCTCAAATCCATCATTATTCAGCATTCCAAGACCCAAGATAACAATACGTTGCACTTCTCCATTTCACCTGTCCTAACTTTGCATGTGAAGTCTATGGAAGCCTTTTCTTTGTTAATATTTCTGAGGAGTTTAACTTGGTAAGCTTAACCTCTTTTTCCAAATGGGAAACTAAAGACATATGTTTGAAGTGTTGGGTACCCTGATTTCTCAAGTGAAGACTTGAGTAGCTTGAATCTAGGTCCATGCTTAGATAAGTACTAGAACTGCAAATATGATGTCCTTAGGAGAAGAATAACGATATGTGTCACTCTCCATCTTTGTGCAGCTTTTCTTCAGGGAAAGTAAATCAATTCTCCAGTTAATGGTTTTCCCCTAAACAACTTGGGGTTTGTACGGGTGGGCTCTTCTCCATAGCTGTTAACAGACTTCGCTATTACTCCTTTATAAGCATGAGTCGCTAATGTTTCTATCATGAACTAGATAGAAGTTCACACTGTCTTAGTGTCACTTAATACTTGTGATACTTACATAAGTCCTTTTTTACAACTGGAAGCAGGGGTAGAAAACCCTGTCCTCTTACTGGAAAAACATACCCTTCCTTCCCTTATACATGCAACTTCCTCTCTTGGGGTGAACTGGCCCCTTGATTGTGATTTATGTGCACACTAAGCAGAGTACTGCCTTGCCCGGCATATTAGTCATAGGCACTGTTCTTCAACCTTCTGGGAAGCCCCAGTCAGGAAGGAGGAAAAGGTTAAAATCAAAATTCTGCCACTTATTTCTAAACCTTGGCTGCTTCCACAGGCAGCACTTGTGGATCTTCTGGATCCTAGTGCAATTCTCCTGCTCCTTTAGCCAACATAAAGTATCTGTTTCATTGCTGTTCTTCTTCCAAAGACCCGTCGTGAAACAAATGCTCAAGGCCATCTTGGATGCATGTGGGCAGATGTGACTGACATGGAAGCCCCAACAGACCCACTAGAAGTAAGTGACTGTTTTGGCTGTCCTCTGAAGTGCTGTCTGATTAACAGGAACAGCTTGAGCTGGTGCAGGTATCATGTGTGTCACTTTGGAGACTGACAATTATGGGCTTATTTTTGTATTCCAGGAGATTTGTTTAAGAATCGAAGGAAATATTAGAAATAGTTTTAGGTGTGGCATACTTAGGATGAAAACCTTTGCTAGCATTCCCCCCCCCTGCCCCAAGAGTATCTGGTCATTTTAATTTGTTGTTATACAAAGGGTAGGTCATTTTAGTGACCCAACAAATTTTGTGAGCAGTATTGGTGCCAGTTGGTGTCAAGTGTATATATAGCTGTTAGATTTGTGAGTTGTCCTAGTCATTTTAATAGGACTCCTAAATATGCACTTAAATACATGGCTAAGGTGCAGATTCTGAAATCAGTGCAGTATGTGAATTGACTGCCATTGACTGCCAGGTATTTGCTTCAGATACTTTTAAGTTAAAGATGTCAGTGAACTTCTACAGGAGGAGGGATTAAATGTTTTCTGGCATGGATGTCAAGTGCTCCACATTAGAGCTTAGCAGGATTGGCCATGCAGCAGATACATGGTCAGGATTTTTGCCTGTGAAAAGACACAGCAAAACTCTTCTTTGATCATCTTCATTGGTATTTGGCATTAAATTCTCTAGCTGAAGAAAATTATTTTTTTTCAGATTTAAGACCTCAGAAGTGCCCACACTTTTGTGCTGGCTTCTCATATATTGGTTGAGAATGTAGGCAAAAAAATAATCCCTTGCCACGTTTATGACCATGTTTAATTTTTATGAGCATGTGTATTTTTTCACTACAATTCTCTTGATAGATATCTTTATATTTATATATATATATATATAATGGATCACATGTTTGTTTTCATGACAATCCATAGAAACTTCCTGGAAACAATGATAGACAGCATTGCCATTATAAAAATGAGGGTTTAGTCGCTGTTGTCCTGCATGGGTAAAACTCCACACGTCAAAAAATGGAACAATTGCAGACTGATTTCCTAATTTCTCCAAATGGCCTGTTATTTTTCTGTATTGCTTGTTTTGAATCCATTGTGCTAAAGTTTATTGCCTTGGGCCTGCAAGCACTTATCAGGGGCAATACTACTAATTATTGTAGTTCTTGTGAATGAAGGGAGCTGCTTACGCTCACTGCAACTTATGCTCAACTTTTGTGGCTTGTACTACTTGTTTATATTACCATCTGTAAGATAATTAAAATCCTATTTTGTGTTCTGTGTCTCAGATGGTACAAGTATACACATTTTTCTTTATTTCAGTGTCCATTTGCATAATACTTCAATTAAAACAAAGTAGGGTTAAAGCAGATGTAAACTTCAGAATCTGCTGTCAGCAGGTGTAAAGGTACTGAAATACAAATGCAATGTAGAGAAAAAGTTGCTGTTTCAGTTTATTTACATGCACATATCAGGGTGGATGGGAGTTTTATATGATAATCTTGACTTGAGGAGAGGACGCAAAAAGCATTCATTTTTGAACATTTATTTTCTCCAGTCACAGCACACATTACTGACCAAGAAGAAGACTGTATCAGCCAGTTCTCTGGAGCAACAGATCCTCTCACTGGAAAGACAGAGACGAGAAGTAATCTCATGTTTATCCTTAACAGTTACAGATACTCACTCTAAGACACACATTACAATATCAGCAATATGCCCAGGGCAGGAAATCACTGAACATGTTATCGCTGTTACTTACACTATGCTGCAGTTGGTTTTACCCGCCAGCCCAGTATGGCCTTTGTTTTTGCTGTGTGACTCTAATCCCATGCTCTTGTAAGGCAGTATCTATATGGAGACTTTCTGCTTTGCTTTTCTTCACAGCCCAAAGTGTGCAAGCCCCTAAAATTACATTTAAACTGGTTCCTATAGTTCTGCTTCTCTCTACCAAGCTAGGCAGAGTTATGTATGGAGAACTGTTCCTAACAATGAATTATGACTTGCTGTAATGGGGTTATGAATCTAGAAGGGCAGAGATTTATACGGTACAAATGGCAGATAGTCATAATGATCACTATTGCAAGGCCAAGGAACCACTGTGAGTAGTAGCCAGTGACGTCTTGGTCACAGGTAGCAGCAAACCGGAGGCCATTCTTTTGCTGAGCATCCTGAAGAGTGAGCCTATATCCTACAAAGCAAAATTCTTCAGAGGGACCTATTTGGCTTTCTCCAATAAAAACGCACACATGCTGACTTTACTCCTGCCAGTTAAGTCTGTGGTGTTAGGCGATCTTTCCATCTTGCATACGTATGTTTGCTTGGTGTAGTGGTGCTGAGAAAGGCAAGTGGGGTTTGCACCCAGTAATAATTGCCATCAATAGGAGCTTTCAATTTGCTCATTGGAAGTCAGAGACCTTCTAATTGGAAATACGTTTATGGAACTTAAAGCGAAATAACAAGAAAGTCCTTGGCCACTTAGGAGTTGCAGCTTGGGATTTTTACAGCGTTCCAAATGATTCACCTGTAGCTTATTGTGTATTTGCATGTTTCCTGAATGTTACTTCCTGAACATTCATGTGCTTTAACTGAAACATCAAAGCACTGGCAGATGGGCCATAAAGCTTGCCAAACTTTAAACTTGCTTTTTCTGAAATGAACTGGCCAGATAATGAGGAAGTTGTGAACACTCATAGCTGGAGGATTAGAATGACAGTCTATTTTTTTTATTTATTGATGATGTTGAAATAAGTGTTATTTACTGTGACTTGCTAATAATTTCAGCTTCTGGAGGTGAACAAGCAATGGGATCATCAATTTAGAAGTATGAAAGACCTTTATGAAAAACAGGTAACAATGTTGAATACTTCCATTGGAATACATATGCCACTTGCTGATAGTTAAGTCTGTGCTTAAATACCAATCAGCCATAGCTATATTAAATATCTTAGGAGAGGAAAGACATCATGTTTATTTTGTCTTTAGCTCACAAATTAAAAAAGCTTCATCACACAAAAGTGAAGCTAATGTGTGTGCAATCTTCAGTAGGACGAAATAACCAGAGAAGCAGGGCATCTCTAAAATAATAGGGACAAGGGTGGACATGACAGCAGAGATCTTCATGCCCTCCGCAAGGTAATAAAAATTGCACGTATTTCAGAGCACAGATAACTGAAAATTAACCTGCAATGCCTGCTGTGCCCAGCCACTGATCTGCATCAGCTTATATCTGTTAGTTCTTGTCCCATATTTTGTGGCTGGCTTGTGAAGCCTTGGAAGTTCACTGGGGCTCCCTGTAACGGGGGAGCTCTCAGCTAAATCCTTGAATGCTGCCCTCTACAAGCAGAGACTTTTTTGCTTTTGAGAAACTGTTCTGTACAAAGTTTCTTCATTAAAAAAATAAATTGTAAATAAATACTATTTATTTCCTTTTTTTGGTAAAGATCCCATTGACATAGCTTTCATTCCTTCCTTGTGGCTGTGTGGTATCTTTGCTGCAGACATATCAGCTGCCTAGTGAAGCTGACTGCTTACAATTTTGCCTGGTATTCCAAAAACCAAGCTGGCTTCTCATCTCCTGTTTCCATCTGTGAAAAGAAAGTTTGCAGAATGACCTCATGAGCTTATCGGGAAAATTTTCTCTCTAATGTTTTCCAGTAAGCTTTACCAAGATCTGGATCATTTCTTTGATTCCTCTCCCCTCAAGAGAAGAGGAGTTTAAATGGCTTTTCCTCATTTAATGTGGGATCATTTTATGCCTCTGGCTAGGTCATTTGAATGTGCACCATTGCAGGGGAAGTCCAAATTGCAAAAGAGACAAAAAAGAACATTAAAATGGAAGATTCATTTTGAGGATCAGACCCATGGTAGCTGTCCTGTGGCAGCAAAACAGTGTGAGACCCAGCTGGGCTAACACCAACAGAGAATTTGCTCAGGATCCTTAAAAGTCTCCACTGCAGACAGAGCAGCGGAGGTTGGGAGTGGGGCGGGGAAAGTCAGTGGCTGGGGACTTTGCACGCAACCAGATCCATTCCTTTACACCTGCCTGCTGAGAGCTGAAAGTATTTGAAGGCGCTTTTGAGATGCTGTGCCTTTCAGGATCTCTGGTCTGCCCACCATGGTCTTTCACTTGCTTTTTCAGCTGGCAGAAATGAAAATAAAACTGGACGAGTCAGAGAGGAGAGTCAGTGAGCTGGAGGAAGAGAGACATCGGCAGCATCTAAAAGATGAGAGGTTCCGAGCCCCGGGCAGCGAGAGGCTGTTGCAGGAAATGGTAGGAGGGTGCGCTCTGTTACCCTGTTTGTGCTCAGTGTTGAACGCTGCCTTGCCTCTCCTCTTTTCTCTTCTCATGAGTGGCAGGGTGTGGGTTGTTGCACAGCCATGAGATGAGATTGTGGTGTCGAGTGCTCTTCAGTATTGTACCCAAGGCAGTGGCTGATCTTCTGTCTAATCAGAGATGTATGTACAGAGACGCATTTCAGTAGATATTGGCAGAGACCGTGGCATTGGTGTACGTGGGGGAGTAAAGAGCAGATTGATATGAATACCACAGAGATTTCCTTCCTCACTGTTCAGTTCAGGATGAATTTCTTTGTGAAGGAAAATGCTACAGCAATTTCAAATGGAATAGGAATGTCATTGCAGATGTTACATGAAGTGTTTGGCCATAAAAGAATAAATTCAGCTCCAGACACCCACATTTTGGTATTGACAATATATTGACAATTTTTTATACGTGTGCTACCTATCTCAGCTCCTTGTAAATATCAGCGATGCAGTAGGGCTGAAAGTGCCTGGGCTGATCAGCTGCTCTAGAGCGGTGTTCACCTCCCCCTAAGTGTGCTTGGGCACCTCTCTCAGGACTCCTTAGGCACTGGCTTTTGTGTAGGCATTCATATCTAAGTTTAGATCCTTAAGCTGAATTCCTACCACAGTAAAACATCAACCTGAGTGATGGTCATATATATGCCCAAAGTATACACAAAACTTTGTACCCTGTTCTGCAAGCACCAGAGTGGTGCTTCCTATTCTCATTCTGCTTCATGACATCACATGCTTCATAAGCCCTCGTAAAGGTTTCTGGATGGTGCTCTTGACAGCTGAAGTCAGGCTTCTCTAGTCGCTTGATAACATGAAACAAACCTGAAAACAAGTGGCAATCATGTGGCTTCCAGGCTCAGTTAATATGTAGGTTAGCTGCTGTAGTAAAAGAAATGCAAAGCCCTTTGTTTTTATCTTCATAAGCAGAATATTCATCTTACTTGCTTATCAGCTATGGTATGGTCTTGGCTAAACACATGCATGATTTCCAACCAATAGGATCATTTACATGTTTTAAAGCAAACTATGTTGTTATGTACTTGCTGAATCACGGCCTGTGTTTGCTCCGAGTGGATTCAATGTAAGACAATCAATCTCCCTGTTCATATTACTAAGGTTTTTACTGCCTACCTTTTAATCTATGATAGCTGTGAAAAATAGCCCTAGCTACCTTTTTGGAAAGCTAAGGATGAGCAGTACGCTCTCCCAGTTTTTTTGCTACATACATTAATAATGAACCAAATGACATAATCCAAAAATCTCTTAGGGGGGCAGGTTAACCTGCATGAAAATTGAGCCTTAGATCAGCAATTCCTTTACAAATTATTTACTCAGCCAGGAAGTGCTTCTGTTTACCCTGAATTTCTTTACTTTTTGGATGTCATGCAGGAGATCTACACCTTTGCAGAGGTAGCTGCCAAAAGCAGAGATTTTTGACTGAGCAACAAGGATTGTAGCACCCATGTCAGCAGCTGTGCAAACTCCTATGCTGCCTATGGGCCAGGATGAAGAAAAAGCAGTGCCAGAGGATGATTCAGATATGTTCAGCTTGAAAGCACGTCAGCAGGCTTGCTGCTTTAAAGTTCAGCAATGTGGAAGAGGCCCAAGCTGACAGATATACCAAGATTAGATTTTTAGGGCTTGATGTTTGTTGGTTTGTTTTCTGCAGCAACTAACATTCCTCATACCCACATTTGGTTTTATATATATGTTTGTGTGTGTGTGTGTGTATATATATATTTTCCTTGAAAAGTAACAGCGCTTCCTGTTAAAATGATTTACTTACCCCCTTGTAGCCACGGAGCTGGGATGGGTTCTACAGGGCAATTGCTGGAGCAAAGTAATAAGATGTTTGTTCTCTACTTGCTTATCTAGTCCAGCAGCCTGACAGTACCTTTAAAATTTGTTTACTTAGAGGGGCAGTTCTCTCAGTGCTCTGCTGAGCCACTTAGGAAAACGAGCAGCACCAAACAAATCTGAGAGAGATTACATGCTGCTTCTGTTTTACTCACTCTGTATGACTCACAAAATAATAATGTGATGAACTTTATCTGTCCCCATGTCCTCCATGTCCCACAGAGGAAAAGTGGCTGTTTCGGAGATGTAATTTTTTATTGTTCTCTCTGGGCTTGACTGTGTACCCATAGACAGGAATCAAAGACTAACCACTGGAAAGTCTAGGTGCCATAACACCTAAGATTCAGTGTGGAATAAGAAGCACTAAGACGTAAGAATTCAGATCGTTCAAAAACCTGAGCAAACTGGAAATCTTTAATTATAAGTGGCTGTGTTCCCAGAAGCGTCAATCCCTGAGAAGGAGAATGTGTGCTAAGAGCTAGTAAAAGAGGACGGCAAAGGTGAAGAGAAGAGCATAGCTAAAAACCTGTATGGATTTTGGTGTTTTGTTTTTCTTTTAATATCTTAAAACATACATGCACATGCCAGCTTGAGCTAGCTCCTGGGTGAGTTTCTATACTTAATGCAGAGGTACCCCATTAATCTTGCCCAGTTTTTGGAGAAAATGAAATGTTCCAACTGACTTAGAATGAAGAAAAACAAAGCTACTTCATGTGTAAATAACAGTTTCTTAAGGATGTTTTTCACTGGCTCAATTAGCACGTGGTGATGTACTTCTCATGAGCTTGAACTGTAAATGCCTAGTAGCTGGCTCCACAGACATATGCCTGTTGCACAGAAAAAAATGCATTCGTGTGGTGTCATGTGTGTGTCGTTGTTGAATCTCATTTTTTTGATCACATAAAGCAGCCGCAGAAGAATATTTGAAATACTTTCTTGTTTTTGTAGAATGGGCCATTCTGTTTCATACATCTGAACAATTTTGGTCTAAGACGGTCTGGCAAAAGTGGGCAAGTGAGGAATGCATTACCCTGTGAGAGAAGATTACACAATGCTGTTTGCTTAGGATCTGATTTGGATCTTAGCTCCCTTCAGTGTAAATCAAAAATAGCCACACTGAAAGTGATAGAGGAAGATAATTAAACTTAAAGTTTGATATAGTGCCATTTAATACCTAATAATCTATAATACTATCCTGAAAGACTAGTGTGTAAATCCTGTTGCAATTAGGGACATCTTCCTGGTAGTTTGCTGGGGTAGCAACAGTGTAGGCACATGCACTAGGAAGGGTCAAGCTCAAGTCAACAACAACTGTGATGGGGTCCAAGAAAGTAGATTTTTAAGCCTTGGTTGGTAGCTTGGTAATTCTTGAGCAGGCTGAGACCTGCCTCAGTCTCTTATGTGGTGGAAAAAGCCCTCAGACTGTGATCTTGAGATCTGGTTTTGTCTGTAATATTGTATGACACTGGGAATGCCTGGGACTCCACCAGCATTTAGTCCTGGCCTTAATGCCATAAGTAATAAGTAATGCAGGTTTGTGGTAATCATCTGTACAGTTACTGATCTGCTTGGCCTGCCAACTTTCTCATGCCTTTGTGCAACTGCGGACTGTAGAGAGCAGGGATTTAGTCTTGTATGTTGTTTCCGTGTCATCATATGGTGAGTGGTCAAAACAATTTCAAGAGACTTTATCACATCTGGGTTTTACTAACAACCTGCCTTCCTGTTGCCTCCCTTCCCAGCTGTGTTTGGGGCAACAAAAATGCAGCACATCTGCCAGACAGCAGATATTCTGAAAGTTGTTCTTGAAAAATGGTTCCATCTGCTTTTCAGCAGCATCTCTCTGTTTTTGCATCCTAGAAAGAAACAAAGGTCCTTAGTGAAGCTCTCCATGAAATGAAGGAAGAGAACAAGCTCCTGAAGCAGAAGAACGCCTCAATGATCAGAAAGAAAGAACATTATGAGTGTGAAATAAGTCGTCTCAATAAGGTATGAACAGGAGTGAGCTACTGACCAGAACCGCTTCCTTTAATTCTAGGGTCTCTGTTGTCAAGCAGTGACACTACCAAATACCCATATTTTCAGTCCCGAGGGAACAACCTTTTCATGGTAGCAAACTCATGATCACCATTCAGGAGCTGGGGAAACAAGCAAATCTTACGTTAGCTAATACCTGTGCATGCTGTTCCTGACAGGTAGTAGGGTTGCATTATAAAGAGGGAAGTTAAGAGACTCTTTGGCTTCTCCTGCGAAACCTCTCTGTATCGTATCTAAGCTCTTTCTACATTCTCTGTCCTTAGAACAAAAAAAGAAATGGCACAAAGATGCTTTCATATGCATCCAGTGAAATGCTGTGATTAAAAGAAGATTCAGACCTATTGTTTTAGATATATTCTGTGTTTGAGAATAACGGCTTCTCTTCACAAGACATGCTCCTATCTTATATATACATACATATATGTATTCATACATATAAGTATTATGTGTATATATGTCTCATTGAGGAAATTGCCATAAAATAGCTAAATGGGACTTTTTTTTTTTAAACTGAGGGAAAGTAATAAATGTAACTTTGTTTTAATCAAAAGATCACATAAAGCAGTGGGTGTTTTCTAACAATTTTATATTTCATGGTGAACCACAAACACTTCCTGAGGAAATGCACTGCAGTAACCATTGCTGTGTAACTTGTGATATGCAAGCTAAAGGGCCATGATGTACAAAAGTCAAGGCAAAAAAACTAATGTTGCCATATTAGAAAAATCTGACAGAACATATGTTGTCTAGCTGTTTTTTGAAATGCATTGACAGGACTTCCATTCAAGGTCTTGTTCGTAAAATAACTTACTTCAATGTTTTATTTTGCTGTGTTATCTTACAGTGTGGTTGGAACTAAGACAGAGGGATAAATAGACCATTCTTTTAAATAAAATACCAATTTCACGTACCACACTTTTCCACGAGTAATTTACTGATTTGCTGTGTATTTTCACTCTTAAAATCTAGTGTCATGAATGCATGTAAGACTGGAAGAGATCTTCTGTGCCCTTTTAGGTCTAGTCCCCTGCTATTGTAGGTTCAGTGACTTGAAGTTCTTACAAATTCCCCAAAATCAAACAAGTTCTTCCATAAAAATACTTAAGCTCCTTCTACCGTGCTTCTGTTGAAAGGCTATTCTGGAACTGTAACCCTTCTTTCATGAAATGCTTTCATCTGTTTTAATTGGGTTGAATTTATTCTGGCCAGATAATATGAATTTGTTCTTCTGGTAGAAGTGTTGAACAGATCTGCTTCACTCCTTGTGTGAAGCAGGTCTGTCCTCTCTGTGAAGCAGAACTGTCCTCTATAGTGAAAATATGATTGCTCTCAGGGGCGCTTGCTCTTCCCCTATAGCTACAGAAAGAAATTGTACTTTTTACTAGAGGACAGTTTAGCTAAGCTGACCCAGCTCTTTTGGTCTTTTAAAGTACAATTATGCCTGCTAATATGTGTGGGTTTTTATCTGAGACGTTTTAAACTGCTTAGTTCTCCGTTTATGGAAGATGCTACTACTTGTTTCCAAGTACATGAATCTTTTAAGTATGTTGATCTTTTTACTTTTGGCTTCATCTGACTTAGATCTGATCATCCAGAGTACCCAAAGTACAGAGTCCGATCTGACCCTGCTTTGTCTGCAGCATGAAAGTGATGTTGCAATGCCATAATAGTTTGCAACACTATATCCCAAGATTATTGGCTTTCCTGTGGCTGTTTCCTTGTTGACCATATGGTTCAAGTATAAGCCAAATTTCTGACTTATTTCATAACGTTGCTGCAGCACCATATCAATTGCTATTTAAACATAGATTAATAAACTATATAATGTATTTGCCCTGAAAAAATTGTAAGTTTCATGAAAAATATCAGGTTAAAGAGTGCGTTACTTCATCCCATTTCTCATGTCTGTAGGGCAGTTCTCTTTGAAATTCTTTCCCAAGCCTAGCACGCTCTTGAGGTTAGATTAAGAGGTTTCTAGGCACATGGACGACTTTTTTCTAGCGATGGAAACAGAGGCAGTTATTTTTCAGTCATACAGTTCCATTTTTGATGTTAACATTCAGAAAACCTCTGTGCTGCTTGTCTTGCAATTTCAAGTTTCAGTTCTCAGTACTTCTGAATGAATGTTATTTAACACCGCGTTAATTAAAGCTCAGTTAAATTTAGCAGTCTGTGTACATCTTCCTTGCTGTTAGCCATCTTGTCACTGCCACAGCGCTCTACATTATCCTCTTGATTGGAAAGACTGTCTTTACTCTTGCTTTCCTGTGTAATGCCTTCCCTCTACTCATTTTTATAGAGAAAAAAATTACATTTTAGAGTTATATGTATATATTCTATAGTTTATTTTGCATCATGTAGACATCTTGTAGATCAGTGTGACTGTTTCTCTTACCCTGCACTTTCATCTAAAACCTACCAAAAGTGGTGGCTTTTGTTGGGATGAAATCCTTTCTCCAGTCCCTCAAGGGGTATTTTAATTTTTCTTCGTGAAATTATTCATCTAGCTGTCCATCGAGCATTTTCCTATACAATTTTTTTTCAGCTTACCTACCCCCCAGAAAATCATATCTCAAGGAAATAGTTTGTTTTGTTGGGGGTTTTTGTACTTTGACTTTTAATGAAGCAGGAATAACCAAATTATCAGAAAAAATTGCATACAGGACCAATTATAGTCGGTGCCTGGAAGTTCTTTGTAATTACTCAGATTTGTGAATTTGAAATTACAAATCCTAGTTACATATTTTAAACAGCTTATTTACTTTTAATTTCAAGTGTCTTATGATCATTTTATTTGCTGTTGTTTTTTTAAAATTTGTGGAACAGTAGTATCTTCATTTCTTCCATAAATGACCCTAAAACAGCTCCACCTTTTGTCATTTCTGAGTGATGGCAATTTTGAAAGAAAAATATTCCAGTCATATCTTTAACTGTTAGCTTTAGTAATGTTTAGTCTGCATTTTGTACTTGGGAACCCAAATCTCCTATAATGACATAATTCTCAATAATGTACTATTGATCTAATAGCAACATTACAAAATCTTAACACCACCACCCCCCACATATCACTTCTCAGAATGTATTTTACAGTCTTTCTTCAAAGATTTTGATCTGCATTTATATATGACCCTAAACCAATTCAGCTTTATTCATGCTGCAGTTTCTTATTTTATTTGAACTGATAAAACATGGTCTCACAGTATTGCTTCCAAGGGTGTTTTTTAAAAAAATCCTCGCCTTACTTTTCTCTACTGTTAACCTTTTGAAGGTCAAACGTTCTGGATTTTTCTGGGTTTTTTTCTCCATAATTCTGAGATGTAGAACCTCATAAAAAAAAAAACCTAAATAAACAAACATGAAGAATTGCCCAAATACCTGATACATTTATGTCATGGTGTAATTCTAGGAAGTGAGCTGCAAGGAAAATAGTCAATGTGGTGACATTTGTTCAAGAATTAGGAGAACTGTCAATAGCTTACGAATATACATATTTCAGTTGTAAAGGTGCATTACCATTTGGTAATGTCAGGGAAGCCATGACGAGTAACCTGTGTCCTAGAAAAGGAGTTTTAACAAAAGACAGTGCCATATAAAAAGCGGGTGCAGGAGATGACTGGGAAAATAGTATGTTGTGAAACAGGACACTCAGTTACCTTTGAATTAGGGCATCTGAAGCACTTTCTTCTGAGGGTGGTCAAATATTAGAAGAGGCTACATGGAGAGCCCATGAAATCACCCTCTGTGGAGGTGCTCAGTACTCAGTTGTCAGGGCCTTGAGCAACCTGACCACCCTGGCCGGGCTCTGAGCAGGGGCTTGGACCTCCAGAGGTACCCTGCCACCCAAGCGAGTCTTGTGATTCTGTGGTTGTCAGCAAGATAGAGATGTGTCCTGCATAGGCAGGGGCAAGAAGAAAAGCATGTTTCACTTGTCTTTGTCCTCAGCAGCATGCTTCACAAACCACAAGCCTGGGAAGGGGTCTGGGTTGTGGTCAGCCAGGGAAGGTCTCATATGTTCCATGCTGTAATCAAACTGCACTGGCTCTTGCTGCTGCTGGCAATCCATGCCCAATCTGAATGCCAACGTGAAACTTGGTTTTATTATTTGTTTTACTATTTGTGCAGACCACTACAATGTCATAGCCTAAAAAAGATTACCATTGGCTCAGAGGGGCAAAAGGAAGATTAAATCAGTAAGCTAGCTGTATCTTCATCCTTCCATGTTTATGTTCAGTCTTATCTATGTATTGACATGGCAACAAAATTTGCTGCTCTTACACCATTTTCTCTTCTGTACAATTCTTAGGGACAGTAGCTCATCAGATAAAAAGCCTCCCTTTTGTCTTCTGTGCTCTCCATGGAAAGTGCTAATTTTGTTTTTTAATATTTTTTTTTCTATTTTGGGAATACTACCCCTTGGGTTACTTTAGATATTGGTTCTCCTTCTTCGCCGCTTCCCCCTCTGTCTCTTCCCCCTCCAGATTATCTTCCCTCCTTCCCTTATGGCATGAATGGAGTGTGGCCAGCAAGGGAGAGCTGGGGTTCATTAGTAGGAACTGAATTTTCTAAAATGGATGAAGTTAGATGAGTCTGTATTTTATTGTGAGAGACATTGAAAAGTACTGAGTGGTGAGTATTCCTACTAGAGTTAAAAAAAAATATGTGTGTTTAGTGTATGGTTATAGACAGGGAGGGATAAAAAGTGATTGAAAAAGTATTTCTGTCCAAGGGAGAGCTGTGTAATACTGTTAAAAATTAAAAAAAAAATCTGCAAAGAACTATGGCAGAATTTGAAAAATAGTGTGAGGGTTACTAATGTAGTGTGTGTATTCATAACTCCCTCTAGTGACAAGCTATAGAGACTACACAACTTCCTCTCAACGAGGGTTTTACTTCAGTTCCAGTTGAAGAAAATTTTACTCAGTGCAAAAAATGTTTTAGTCAGACTTTACTGTAGTCACATTCTTAGGCCATCTTTGAATATTGCTTTTATGTTCTTGGGGGTTTTGTTTATGTGGTTTTGGTCTCAGCTGAGTTTAGACACTTCTTTTTTGTTTGTTTTCCCAAGTTCTGACTTGGACAGGAGAACGAATGTTTACGAGTTGAGATTTGCAACTGTGATTTCCATAGGTAAATGTTGGTTATAGTTATAAGTAAAAGCACAGTCCCCTAAAGAACCCTGTCTCAAAGTCACAGATGTAGTGTGGGCACTTTGAAAATGTGGACCTAGTCATGCATGTATGTTATTCATGGGGTTTATATTCAGTGTATATAATTAAAGCAACTGCAGGTGAAGGGAAAACCCCCACGAATCTGTGACTCACTCTAATCTGTATGTTTAGAGAGCAAACATTCTAATAACTTAAAAGGATTATATATTTTTAAATGTATTGAATCTGTGTTTAGTAGTTTTGCTCTTTAATGTTGCAGGCCCTTCAGGACATGTTGAAAAAGCAGCACTCTCCTGTTCCTGGGACTCTTACAGAGAAGAGTGACAGGAACAGTCTTGAGGACATGAGAACCCAACTTGAAGTTCTCAGACAGCAGGTGAGAACAGCTGGAAGTAAGCCTGAATGGATTTCATACAGCATAATTTTGCCCTTTCTCCCAAGAATTGTCGTGGTAGACTTGCTATGTAGAGCTTTTGAAAGGAAGACCCAGTTTAGCTGTATCCCATTCAAGCGGTGTTTCCTAAGCATCACAGCAGTGTCCACTAAGTGAAACGGAGTCCTTGCAAAGGGCTGGAGCAAGGATTTCTGTAGGACTCATGTAGGACTTGAAGCAGGAGGATGACCCTCCTGGCTCTTGGAGACATCCTGCCAGCTCTCTGCAAGAGGCTGAATTTCATCCAGAGGGAATGCTAAACTTCCTGATTTACTGATTGTGTCTTCTGCTGCTTTTTTCTTAGAAGTTGAAAGTTTAGTGAATTAGTTATCTAAGAATCCTAGTCTTGGAAAACCTGTTGGCATTGCAGTTTGTCAAAGTGTGAGGCAAAACATTTGCATCCGGAACCTGCACACCAGTCACTGTAGAGAAGTGTATTTATATTTTTTAATCTTTGTTCTAAGCATTGCAAGTGCCTTGTGCACTCTTTTTCTTTCTGTATGAAAGAATCTGTTTGAAAACATGATACTTTTCAGATAATTTTATATTTTAGGTCTGGCATCCTGGACAGTGTTAGGGTTAATGTTATTGACACACAAATGGATGTGATCAGAAGGGAATTTTGTTCAATGGGAATAAAATACTTGTTTCTGTCACGTTTGACAGCAGAGCCAGATTTTGCTCTCTAATGTAATGCTTGCCACATGCTGGAGAATAAAATCCTGCACTTGATTGTGCAGTAATGAGTTATTTCATTCTACACAATAACATAGAGTAAACCAATTTTTGTCAGAATTCTCATGGGGTATCCATTTTATGAATGTATTTTTCTAGTTGTATAAATCAGTACAGTGAGTCCAGACTTCCTTCTGCACGAAATGGAGCAGAAATCTCTTAACTGTACAGAAGAAGGGAGTCTTGGGACAAATGGCAACGTGGCAGTCTCACCAGAGCTTGGCTGTCATCAGCCCATCCCTGGTCACGACAGAAGAGATGAAGGCATTCATTCCTTGGGAGGTGTTCCCCTCTTTCTCAGAGCAACAGACTATATGGTGAAACCGTGGCAGTAGATCTTTGCAGCTTCAGTAGATCTTACAGCCGGGGAGCAGGAGGGAGGTGGGACAGCAGAGAGGGAATCAGGAAAGAAGAAACAAGGAAATACTGAGAAGCATGTAGGTGGGCAGGGATACAAGAGACCTAGATATTTCTGCAAGCAACAGCTTAGCCTCTGCTTGGGAGGGTCAGGGGCACGCGTGCCTGATCCAGGCACAGGCTGTGGAGCTGAGTCCCTGCATGGCCACACAGAAAGCCTTTGTTCCTTTTACACAGTGCTGTTCAGGAAAGAGGCTATATCTAGTGGTGGACTACTAGTCCGTTTAACTGGTAGTTAACCGGTAAACTGGTACCGTTTATCCCTTAAAAAGATCACTGTCCTTAGTATTTGCTATATTATAATATATGTTATAAATAATATTGAAAGCTGGTATCTCCCAGTCAGCCTTCTAAATTATAAGGGTCTGAAAAAAACCTTGCAAAAATTAGCTGCAACAGGCAGGTCATGAAAATAATTTATAGAACCCTGTGTTGACTTTTTTTTTTTTCCCCTGAGGTATTAACATTTCTTTAGTCCTCCTGTGAAGTCATAGCACTGCCGCCAGCAAAAAGAAAACTGGATCTGTTCAACGGGCAGTGTGTAAGCCACAGCAAGCAAGTTCTTTGAAAACAGATTGTCATCACGCTTTAGTGACCAACCAAGAGGACATGAAAGGATTTCTGAAAGTTCTGGTGGTGGTTCCCACCCCAATGTGCTTTTGCTGTTACTTGTCAGTAGAAATGCCACCAACCTCCAGCTTCTTACCAGGTGGATACCTGCCAGTTAGCTGAAGAATTAAGCCAGTCAGTTTAACACCTATTAATTTATGGATTTTTTTTTTTTTTATGGATGTTTTGCTTCTGAATCTGTGTGCTTGCTGTCTGTGCCTGGAGTGGTCAGATATTCTTTAGTGGGATGAAGCCTTATGATTCCTGGCAAAGTAAACAGAGCTAAGACATTGCATCCTTCAGTGTTTGAAAGGCAGCTTATCTTCTAGGAACAGGGTCAAAACTCTGTATTTCGATTTTGAATGGTGTGTGTAACATTCCCTGCTGCTTCTGCACTGGGGCAGGTTGGTTCTTTGGGCTGCAGTTTGAAAGGATGAATTAGAAGTCCTGTATTGCAGAGAAAAAGTACATGGGCCAGTTATTTTGTCTGCATACAGTTTCTAACATCTGGGCATGATAGCCTCCCACAGATTTTTTTTTTTTTTTTTTTTTCCCATGGTGCTCCAGCCAAGGTCTAAATTCCTTGACAGTCCTGACTAATCCAAGTCTTCTGGTCATTTAGTATGTGACCACAGCTCTAAATGGTAGCCCTTATTCTGCATGGATTAGTCCTTTGGGCCACACCTTGGTTAGCTAGCACAGTGGGTAAAGTAAAGCTGCAGACAACTATGCAAAGGTGTAAAGCAACACAGGCTCAGGACCAACTGTATTCAATAGGCTATAAAAGGCAGGACATTATTTGATGATAGCGGATCATTGTTAGGCTGGATAAGGTGATAACATTCTGTCAGACTGTGTGCTAGAAGTCAGGTTTTTGTGCTGTGCTAGCACTGCCCATCTCTACCAGGATGGTAACTGCTTGCATCTGAGATACGGGGGATTAAAACTGGTCATAATTGAAGAGAAAACTGGAAAAAATGTTGGTGAAATATTTTTCCTGGTACCATTTATCCCTTAAAAAGATCACTGTCCTTAGTATTTGCTATATTATAACATATATTATAAATAATATTGAAAGCTGGTATCTCCCAGTCAGCCTTCTAAATTATAAGGGCCTACAAATACTGAAGCTGTCAACTCTTTCGATTGACAGGTTCCAGTGGAGAATAGCCATTGCTTGTCATTTTGTATTGGTCATAAAAAAGATGAGGGAAACTTTTTGGTTGCAGGATTGTAAAGAGGAGGGATGTCTTTGGACTGCACCTGACTACTTGGCCAGTGTTTAACAAGCAACCAAACAGCAAAGTGGATGAAAATTTCTGTTGTGGCTTGACTGCAATTCACATACTTGGTCCTAATGATTGCAGGTACAGATATATGAAGACGACTTCAGAAAGGAGAGATCTGACAGAGAAAGACTTAACGAGGAGAAAGAAGAATTGCAGAAAATTAATGAGAGATTACAGTCTCAACTGAATAAACTAAACTCTCAGGTATGAGTCTAAAGAAAGTTACTATTGCCAGCACATGTGTATTTTATTTTTATTTTCTCACTTTCCACACAACTCAAGGCTTTCTGGCTTCCATTAATTGACATTGGATTTTATATGAGGTCACCACCTGGGATGAAATCATTCTGAAGTAATGCAGTAAGAAGATGAGAAATGATTAGAGATGACTTCCAAATTAAGTAGATGAAGGGAGTTATTTACTGCAAAAACTCTTCAAACATATCTTAAAATGGAGGCAGGGGGACCAAAAACAAATCCAGAGGACTGTTGATGGTTTCACTGGCACTTGATGTAAGAGTTGTAACATCAAACTAACTTTTGAAATAAAAGTTTTTGTAATTAATCCTGACCTCTGCAGTGGAATTACAGAGTAATGTTAGTATCACTGAGGAAAAAAAATAGTTTTCTCCATCCAAATTAGGTGAGCAGCCACTGCAATAATTGTTTGCTGCAACATCCTTTTTATCTCTTCACAGTAGTGTCAGTATTCTGTTCACAAACATTCAGGAAGCCATAGTAGAGCGCATGGCATGCAAAACTGTGAGCTTTCTCAATCCCCATTTAAAAATGATGAAATTCCGAGGTTTACTGTCTTGACAAAATTGTGCAATGTTTTAAAAGAATGGCCAAGTACCAAAATGTTCTGTGATGATTTATTGTCCTCCCCAACATTGTTGTGAAACAGAAACTTCAGTATTGGCTTATTCTTAACCAACCCACACACCAATACTCATAGGGTCTTGCAACAGTATCAGAGGCAAGGTGCTGCCAAGTGCCCTTCACTCCCATCAGCTTCAGCAGGAGTGGAGAGTAGGTTGGGTATCCTGGCTGATGCTGGGTGCTGCTGCAGTAAGGCTCCAGACTTGTCAGTGCTTTTATGGATATTATTTGGAAGCATTTCATGTAAGTGTAAAAATAGCAATGCCAGAGGGAATGCTGTGATTTGCTGCTCCGGGCATCCCAGGCATATAGAAATACCTTAGACAAATCTGTTAACACTGCATGCAATAACTTTCAGGTATATTTCCCCCACCCACCAGCCCTCTCCTGGATGGTTCAATAAGGTAAAGAATTTTTTTGTAGGAAGACAAGAGTACTCCAGGATACCTTCTTCCATATATTTTTGCATTGTCTAGAGACTATGAAAGACTAAATCTCTTGCATAACACCAACCAATCAATGGATGCTGAGAACCTCTCGCAGCAGTGACAGTGAAGAGGGGGTCTATAAATGAGGCTAAAAGGCCTTTCCCACTCTTCCCCAGCCACTCTGAACCAGGAGAAATGCCAACAGCACTGCACATGTGCAACATACTCGAAGGGCTGTCGAGTCAGCATCAGGAATGTGTACGTACAACTTGACTGTCCCTGCATTGCATCGATAGTTTACACTGGAGATCTTGTTCGTCTCTTCCTGCCTTAGGATTTGATTAAACAGAGCTTGTGAAGGATCTTAAACATGAGAGGAACCATATAGAATATTTGTTTGGTTTCTTAAGTCAAATTATTTAGTTGTGACTCATAGAATCATAGAATAGAATCATGGAATGTTAATCATCTTTTACCCCACCTTGCTCTGTCCTTAGGCAAATTCCTGTTGACTCTGGTGGATTACAGAGGGCCTAAGAAAAAGCAGACCCAAATCTCGAGGCCATCAACTTTGCTCCTTTACCAAAATGATTTTTTTTTCTTGTTATGCAAGTGCCTGTCCATGTAGTTCTGCTTCAAACTATTGAAAGCTACCATGTGTTATATAAATGTTTCTTGAATATAGAAAACGCCCAGAAATGTGCTTGTCATATCTTGAAACCAGTCTTTTCTCACATAAAAAGTGCCAAGACTGGTGTGGTGCAAGTCAGCTTTCCTAAATAATTTTTAAAATCGTGAACAGTTTGAAGAGGCTAAACGGGCAGCATTGCGGCCCGTGCTGAGAGAGAAGGGTTTCTTTCCTGTTGCTTTTTACTGATGAATTTGTACATGAATATTCTGTGGTCATCACATCCTGCTGCTAATGCATTTCTTCTTGCTTTTCTTGGTTTTTTGACAGACAAAAGACCTCCCGGTACAGCCTGAGAGGCCCAGCTACCCACCTCCCCTCTTTCTCTCACCATGTGTTAATTATGGGAGTTGTGGGTTGGTTCTTCACTATCAAGATCCTCGAGTACATCCAGCATCTCGCAGGGCGCATGAGCAGCAGCAGCATTCTGTAAGGTTCCCACCATCTCTTATTTCACAAGGGCACTGATGTTCTTACAGTGTGGTGACCGCAGGAGAATAACATGGTGCTATCACAGTGCCATCCTCACCAGTAACTAAACCTGTTTGTTCCAGATCAAGATTTTGTACTGGTTTTAGATTTAGCCCTAGGTCTAGAAGAGCCTTGATGATCTCTGTACAGTCTCTTCCCTTACTTTTTGCCCCCAAATGCTGATTTTTCTTGTGATAGTTATGTTCTTTTCTTCCTTGCCATTCCAGTGTATTTGGTACTGAACTGCAGAGTTCTGCCACATGCAAATCAAAGCATAACCTACAGAAATCTGTGCACAAAGAGAAAAAATTACAGCAAATTAAATATGTGGTTGATGAGTTATATTTTAAGTATATATACTTATATATTTTAAATTTACTTTGGTGAATACTATTTATCTATTATATCACTAAGAAGAAAAAGGGGATTATTATATATTTGGTTTCAATGACACTGGTGGTCATTCCTTAATTAAAAAAATAAGGTTGTTTGATTCGACTTTTGCTGATTTCTTAGATTAATGTACTTCCATGATACACATTCAGAGCCCTTTTTAGCTATACAGTTACTGAAATCCATAAATATGAATCAACGCTCTGGAGCCCAGTTCTGATGATATGAATTAAATAATAGTGACAAAAATGAGAATGTAGCTGTGGTCAGCATTATTCTGGTCTCTTCCCTCTATTTCGTTGAAGAAAGCTTGTTGACCAATATGTCTTATTTCCATGTCTTACACTGGGTATTTCTTTCTCTGGCCCTATCTTTGGAGAATGACTTCCCTTCTTCACTCACAGCTTCAATATTCATAGGTAATATAACGGTCCTGCTGTCAGGCAATGCCACTGCAGCCAGACTGTATGGTCCCAGGTTCCCTGTACACTTTCCAGGGCAGGCAGAAAGCTATTGGCAGGGTTCACAACATTGCTGTTAAACTGTAAGGGTGAAATCACAGATGTTGTTGCTTGTCCCCAGTAGTATCTTCCCTCTGGTATGTTGCTGTGAAAAAGGATTACATGAGGAGTAAGGTTCTGCTGAGGGTGAGGCACTCTGTGAATGCTTTAGGAAAGCAATTTTCCCAAGCAAGCCTGTGTATTGCAAAAAAAGAAAAAACGAAAATAAATCGGCAGAAGTGGAAGTTATATTTGAGTGTGGCTAGCACAATGGGAAATTTACCTTTTTTTCTGGCACACAACAGGGTCCTGTCTTCCTCAGCATGAAGAAGAATAGCTTTGAACGAGGGCAGGTTATGTGAGGGGGAGTTATCTATTTCAAAGAAAATACTGCTTCAAAGAATGGTATTTTTGAAGTGCTTTGGGTTATCCAAGTAGGCTGTGCTTGTTCAAATCTAGTGAGAATGCATTTAAACATGGTGAATGTCATTTTAAATACACAATATCTGTTTCTGGCTATAAACCTGTCACATAGGGAAAGATGGTCATTATTTGAGAAATTATAGCCCAATTTTTGCAAAACACATATAAGGCTTTCAGACTGTAGAAATCCAACGGAAAAGCTGTGGTCAAATAAGTCATTTCTGTGCTTCAGGAGTGTGCTTATCTGCCTATTTATCAGAGTTGGAAGTATTGCAGAATGTTTTTCACTGCAATTTGGACACTGTCCCAGATTATTTTGGCTCTTCTCCCTGAACTTTCATCATCTGGGTTTCTAATTCTGCAAGGGATCACTGGGTTTACAACTTTGCCATTCCTGCTGGAGCGCCGGGGTCAGTTTGACTGGTTGCTTTGTAACTCCCAGTTTCATTCTGAGTTTTCTTTGAAATTCTTTGTCTGTGTGAGTGCAGTGTTGCTGCTCTGAGCTTTTGATACGTCCCTGAGCAATTTGTTAGTAATGAAGAAAGGTGTTAGAATTTAATGAGTGTCCTGAGTTAGCGTATGTAATCCTGTGTTTAGTCTGTGCTTTTGCTTGTTCTATCCTTTTATATTTTGCACCTTTTTGTTCCTTTTTACATTGTTAGTAGAAACATTTTGTTCAGTCTCACATGAAATACATCTCTTGTTTCCAGAATTCATTCAGGTTTGCATAGTGTAAGCATGTATGAAAGAGTAGATCAGAGAACAGAAAATTCAACAGAAACTAAAAAAAGCAATGCAAATAAGTGTATTTTGAGCCATGGGCAGAAAAACTACCTGTGCTTAAAGCAAAGCAGTCTTGCTTTGTAGCGAAGCAGAGTCTTGCTTTGTATCAAAGCCTGTTTTGTTTGTCCACAAGCACAGAATTAGTTAACAATTCCTGTGGATGGTATAATTTAAGAGAAAATAGGATAGCTTCTTTTTTCCTGACAGGGTAGGAGAATGATTACTGCTATGTAACTAGGAATGAAAGCACAGGTAGAGGTTAAATCTGTTTTCTGTATCTGCAGCTTCATCGTGCCATCTTAATTTAGGCAAAACATCTTTAGAAGTCTATGAAAAAAGTTGTAGGGAAGAAGAAATCTGTAGGAGTCTCCTTGGGACTACTCAGGATTTTTGTCAGAGTTAATTTCTGCAAAACATTATTTTCCCAGTTTAACTAATTTGAAGCAGTAATTACCTGGAATTTGACAAGTTTGCATGTACTACTTGAACCAGGTAGACAGCTTAATGCAGCTTCAACTGAAATGTCTGGTTCCAAAATTGTTTTCTCTAGTGGTAATTTGCTGCTCATTTACCACAGTTTGTGGAATGAACTACAATGCAGTATTTCTTTCTTCCAGGATTTCCCTGGACAAAACTTTGTTTGCCTGGACATAACCTTCTCAATACTTCCTCTTATAAGAAAGACGGGAATTTTTCCCATCGCACAGTATTTTCAAGAAGTTATTTTGATAACAGCTAATGTTATAGTAACACTAATGCTAACCTGTGGGGAAGGGAGGAGGGGAGAAAACTTTATTAAATGGGTTATTCCTGTCACTGTGAAACATGTTACAGATATTACACATATTCAGAGTGGAACAGCTTCACCTGTCAGGTGTACCAGGTTTCCCTGGGGTTCTTTAGTACAGAGAATATGATGCCTGCTCGTGTTTTCTAATGCACTTTATTCCTTAGTGCTTTTTAAATCTGATTTGATTCTGTTAACATTTCTTCTGATTTGTTGGATCTAGAAAGGTTTACACCAATATTTCTAATGAGTGCAGCATCTAAACCACTTGTCATAAAAAAGGAAGCAAGCTGAAAGACTCAATCAGTGGAAATATAAAGCTAAATGTAAGATTTTTTGGTAAACTACTTTTGTATGACTAATAAAAACCTTCACAGCACTATTATATTTTTATCATGTCACTATTCTTTTGTTTGAAGTGTCTATGAAGTCCATATTGCTGTAATAATGTTTTATTGTTCTGTGCAGCCAGACTATCAGTGGTATGTTCCTGACCAGTTTCCGCCAGATGTGCAGCACAAGGCAAATGGTAAGACAACAGCTGTACAGAGCATATTTTAAATGTACTTTTTTAAAATGAGGGCCTTTGAGGGATGTAGAGTAAACTTTTGTATTTATTTGTTGCGTGCTTATGTGACAGCTTTGCCTCAGAGAGCGGAGGCTGGTGTATGTGCAACACAGGTGAGGTTTCTAATGTAATACCATCTACATTACAGCTTTCAGCTTCAGTGCAATTCATAAAATGTCTCTGTTACATATTATAGGATCACACATTTGCCTCATTAAACACCTAGTAATAGTCCTAAAGAAAAGATATCCTCCAAGTTGTCCTTAGAGCTTCTGTTGCTCCAGCTAAGACTAAATTTAATGATGTGCCGAACCTGGGGGCCAAGATAGGACAGATTTTAGAAGTTCTTGGCAACAAAATACAGACTTGAGGATGTTTTTTTCACCTTAAAGGAAAAATGCTTGTTGCTTTTGCTGATCTGCTCTGATAGTTCAAGGTGCCAGGTCTGATCAGAAAACCATGTAAATGGACAGAGTTAATTAGTTGCCAAAGCGTTGGTGCAAACTATCTTGGAAACCAGGAATTGTGTGTCTTATTTGTACCTGGATTGGAAATCATGCCAAGTTCCTGGTTGTTTCAAAGTACTTGTTTCAGACCACTCAAAAGATGCATGTCAGGGAGCACAAGGAAGAAGGGACATTGTTCTGGCTGAGAACCCACCCCCCTGGATCTTCACCTCCAGAAACTGCCTTAAACCACCCCTTTTCTCTCACAAGTGATTGAGAATTATGGCACCTAAAGTCTTGTGTTTTGCTCTGTTCTCAAGTCTCCTGGCCCATCTCAGATGAAAGACACGTCATCATCCTGTGCTGTGGAGGGACCAGCAAAGTTTGCTGGTGTGCACTGCAGGACCATGTGTGCTTCACGTGTTCACTATTTCATGGTGCAAGTGCGTACCATATGGGGTGGCAGGGACTCATCACCACAAGCTGTTTTGTAACATCTAGAAGAAGAAGATGGCTACAGAGGGACTATTCAGTTTTTTACTGTTGTCCACATTTGCACAGAGGAGAGGGTAGGGTGGGAACGTAGCTCACCAAAGTGGAGGATGAGCTTCCCATAATTACATGGCAACTGTTTGGAAGGTTCTGATGTGGTTGTAGGGAAAGTAGTGCTGTGACTGCAAGAGAGGACAGGAGATTAATTTTGTAGTTCCTCCCACTTAAACTCGAAGTGATTTACTGCACCAGAGAATACAGGGAGGATGTTTATAACAGTGAATGAAACAAGTCCGGCCACCAACTGCAGCTGTGGTCTAGGGCAGTACACTTAGGGGATCTGAAGAAAGAGAGCGTTTCTTTTACCCTGCTTGATTATATGTCTTGACTTTTGGCTCCCTGAAAAAATGTTTTTTAAATCTATACTCTTTCTATTGCTATTCCTTGTCCAGAACATCCAAATACCTCCTTCTCAATGGGACAGTGAGTAGGATGCTTTGAGACTTTTACCTTCCCTTTTTTTATTCAGTCCCCATAAAGAAGACTTCTCAATGAGTCCCATCATAGTGATGTGTAGGATGCCTGCTTTAACATCTTTGGAGCTCTTATTCTTTTTATCTTTGCTGATAAAAGAAAGACTATTTTATTAGCCATCAATCACAGAGAAGTCCAGCTTCTACTGTCATTTAAAAGACACTAGCCTGGGTTTATGTATTCTATAGAGTCACCTATATTAAATCTGCATTTAAGTATTTTGAGAAAGGTTTTAAAGATAGTAACTTCAAGAACAGTTGATGAAAATATTCTTGATGTTCCAATTTCTTTATTCTATTTTGTATCAGTGCTAATTACAATGGTGGGATTAAATGAGCTAGTATGTGCAGCAACATTCCTGGGTCTCATTTCTCATTCTTCATTTCCTCATCAGGTGATAAACGGACCAATAAATCTGACTCAGACAGGGCATCATTATAGAAAAACAAAACAGCAGTGCAGCAACTTTTAGGCATGAGGCAGTTCCCTTTAGGAAGGCTATTTCGGTAGATGGATGTTTCTAGGGAAAAGCCTTAAGTTTTCCGTAACTGACAAATTTTCCTTTGATACTAGGTATTTTTTCTTAAAGAATAATTACAAAATATCACAGGTGGTAAATTTAGAGCTGAACACAAGTGAAATGAATTGGAAAACTGATATTTTTTTTATGATATACCATCAAAAAAAGCCTGTTTTAGAAATATCTGGAATCTGTGAGTGTCTACATTGCCTCAATGTCAAACACTATAATGTCAAAGGCATACTGTCACCAAGGAGGAACTGTTAACTTTTTCTTCAGTTTTGTATAGATGTACCTAGATTGTGTTTTCCTCCCTCTCTCCCCTCCTTTGTGAGGGAGGAAGTTATTTACACCTACGTGCTTTGGCATTTGACTTAGGTTCTCCACGTCCTTCTGTAACCTGCTGTAACCTCATGTTTTCTGCTTCTCCTGTAACCATATCTGTACTTTTCTTCTGAGTGGCACCACTTTTCTTAGCTGCTCTGATGTTCAAAGAAGGCTATCTTAAAGGGCTGCTGCCTTTGTGAAGCCTAGTTTGTCTTCCTATTTTCTATAAGAATCACCACTTTGCCTGTATCTACAGAAATAAGATAATCACTGAAATATTTTTAAAATCTAAAAAAAAATAATTTGCTGCAGAAATTTGATCAGTCCTGTTTGATCCTATTTTCTAAAGTTTCTGCTCCAGTCTATTTTCCCCACAGATCTATGTTTTGGTAGTTGGCAAAGGATCACTTATGCACAAGTCTGAGGAGCAATTTTGCCTCCAGCACTGAACTTTCACCGTAGTGTGATGGTTTGGATCTGGCACTTTTTGATTTGAGCCCTCTCTGATTAGCCTGGAAGTAACTTCATCATAATACAGCAAAGATGAGAGGAATAGGGGGGAAAAATGGGGGGAACCCCACCCCCCAAACTCTGAAAATTCTGCTATTTTTTCCATTAAGCCTTTCTTTCTAAAATGAGAATAAGCAAGCGATGTTCTATGGTAGCAAGGCAGTGGTAATTATCTAAATTAAATCCTTGCAAATTAGCTTTATGAAGAAAGTGAAGCTAAAGGGAGCTGCTAAGATTACAGCTATGAAGTATGGCTTTATGCAAAAACCTCATGTGTCTGTTCAGAATTTGGAGCAGTGAACACCACTTGTTACTTAATCAGGGCTACATCAGCTCCCTCTTTCCCAAGAAATTTGACAGTTAACTGAGGTTCAGCGATGTGCTAGGCAGTCCTCAGTTCTTTGACTAAAACACCTCACAGCTACCCTAGGCTTCTTGTTGCTCAAGTAATCTCTGTGTGTCTGTATTTTGCAGCTAGAGTGTCTAGGGGCCATTTAAGGGTTTCATCCTGCTGAAAAGAGCATAAGGCTTGGTTGTAGTGACCTACCTGCCTGTTTCACAGCTATCCATCTATGGACCAGTTAAGAATCTGGATGAAGAGAGGAAGGGTCTTGTAGCGCTTGTGGTATATAAGGCTGAAGTTGCTTTACAGAGGCAGACAGTTATTAACAGAGTTGCCACAGGCTGGCTTCTGCGGCTTGAGAGACCAGTCCTCAGCCTTGAGCATACCCTTGAACACAGAGTTTAGGGTGTAATGCAACAGCATGCTCGAAGATCTTATCCCTGCCTTGGTTCACGTAGGGCGTGGAAAAGTGATGGTACAAGTGTGTGTGTGTTTGTGAGTATGTGGAGGTGACCAAACACAACTAATAAGCCTGGGGTGTGTGTTTGATTACATTTACTTAACATTTTTACTTCTCTGTATGCCTGAATAGTAAAATAAGAACTGTTGGCTGTATGTAGACATTCTGATGTCCAGGAAGGGACCCTGTGGACAAGACTCGACATTTCTTTATATTTTTGGTTGAGTAATCAAGATTTAAGTTATTTTATCAATTACTTTTTTTATTTGTCCACAGTTGCCCACCATTATTGTTGAATTAGTTTGATAGTTGTCTTCAAGCAGAAGTTGATGGTCTCCCAGCTGCATAAAACCGTTCAACTTGTTTTAGAAGTATGTCTTTTGTTTTAGGGAGTTTACTTAAAAGTGAGCAAAGAACCATTCGGGCCCCTCTGGCTTTGGGACACTAGAAATGGCTTTCGTAGGCTTCATAGGTTAAAAAATGTCTGCTCAGTAAGCATGGAGATAACTTGTTGACTTGCCAGGGGTTGCATGGGACAGTGAAGAATTACTTAGCATATATTTCTCCAAAAAGGATGGGAAAAAAAGTCATGTCCTTGATGATATTTTTAGTGAGTTGATGTATTCCACAGCCTTGCACATTCGCAGTGCAACAGGTACTAAAGGCACGTCCATGGTTTGGGGTGGCTTTTGTGCCAGGCTGCACTGCAGGATGTAGTTGCCTCCATCTGTGTGTCTGCAAGGCCACAGGAAGGTAAGGGTTTAAGCTAGTTTGTCTCCTGCTCTTTTGTGCTGCAATCTCATCAAGAGTTTGGTTTTCCAGTCCACCACTGGGATCCAAACTGAATCCAGAAATATTCAACAATCTGCAAATAGGAGGATGTGGGCTGTATTCAGGTTTATTGGTCTTATTTTACTAGCATTTTCTTCCCACTTGCATCCAGAAAGTTTCATGTTGCATCTCTTGTTAAACTGCTTGAAAACTCAGATAACTCGTACCAGAGTTCAGCTTGTCTGTGCACATAAGTATTTCTTCTCCCTACTTTCCCAAACATGAAACACTCCAGCTGAAAACAGATGGGGTGAAGAGATGGATAGGAACATTTTGTGTCCAGGCATGCTTTGTAGGTGGGCTGCAATGAAGGTGAGGCTGCCAGGGGAAGATCACACAGGTAGTCCTCACAAGGCAACCACCTGTCTGCAAAGCAGGATTAGGGCAAATCATTAGGCTTCCATAAAAGCAAAGGTGTTTCCTTTGAAGGTCACACAAAAGAAAGAAGGGCAGTATGGAAAGGTAAATGGTGGGAGACAGATAGAGATTAAGGAAGAAGTCAATGAGATGTTGTCTTATTATACCAGCAGTGTGTTTCCAAGAGAACAATTCTTCCTGCCCACCTCTGGGCTGCTCCCTCCCCAAGTGCTTTGCTGTGCAGAAAGCCTGGTCCTAAACTGTGCTTAAATTCTTCCAGCTTTGCCTTGTTTGACCATCAGCACTACCTTTGGATGGGCATTAACTCCTAAGTCTCTGTGCTCTGTTAGTCAGTGTTCCTGGAACTGGTTTCTGATCTTTTTGCTCTTTGTTGGGGGTGGGGGTGGGGGGGAATGTGTGTCTTAGTTTTTGTTGTGGTTTTGGGGTTTTTTTTGTTATTTTTTTTCATTTTTAAGAAGCAAGGCAGAAGGATTTCCAGCAAATGTACTTAATGTCACTTTATTTGGCAAGCAGTGTTGACTTCCTTCCTTATCCAACTGTGCAAAATTGAAAAGACAGTTGAAAAAAAGATTGATTTTGGAGATTTTCCCTGAACCCAATTTTAATGAAAAATTCTCTGGAAAAGAGGTTTACTGCTCAAAGCCAACTCCTAGCAAGAATCCTTTTGCATGCCACAACTGCTGGTATGTATTGCCTTTTTTACTTCCAAAATCCATCTTGCTGTATTTGTGTTCTTGGCAGAAAGACTCTCGTAACATGTATTTAAGAACCCCAGTTACCCCTTCAGAACATCAGATGTAACTACTGGTTTTCTTTGACCTAAACTGTATGTTTTTATGTTAGATCCAGTTATGCCAGGCACAGGGAGAAGCCAAAATCTAGCCCCTCACCTACCTCTGAGCTCAAGGGGTAGCTTTTGAGGCTTGTGGGAGAGGTGAGAGCAGCTGGTCACCATCTTGTCTTGGCACACCTAGAGAAAGCAGAAATCAACCTGCAAAGCCCTAAGGGTTCCCAGATGAGCACATGAAGAAGCATGATGTGCCCGCTTGCTTTCATTGTACTATCATCTCTTGTGCCCTTCCACACTCTGCTGCTTTCCAGATTTTTGCCCTCAAGTTACCTACTTTTCTGCTAATGTTGTTATAATTACAGCTAATTGGAAGAAGAGGAGGGAGAAGTGTGGGGTTTTCCACTGAAAATAATGACATCTGTAGGGAGAGGGGGGGAAATGAAGAACTGAAAAATGGATTGCTGGAGGTTTTCAATGAAAACCAGACAGAAAAAGTCAATTAACTGACATCTTAATTTTCCTGGAAAAAGTCCCAGACCCTAAACATTTTTGGTACTAGCCTGTCTCCAGTGTATATATGACATTAGAAATAATCACTGCTCCCAACCAGTCAAGACAGATTTAATTAGCAACTTGCCATCTCCACTGGGAATGAAAATGTAATTTTCAGGATTTTTACTGATACGACTTGATTTCTGCTACTGCAGAAACAAGAAGGCCATTAGCACACCTTTAATTTCTAACTCCAGAACATGAGAAGCTGCCTTTTTTAGGGAGGTATTGCTTTTAAAAGTCAGCTTGAGTTAAAGATCACAGGATCTGTTGTAGGTTTTCAGAGTATCAGGCAGAAAAGTGTGAAGAGGAACAGGGTATCTAATTTAAACAGCTGCATGATTTGATAATTTTATTTCTATGAAACAATGAATCAGGATTTATCATTCAGTACCTGTTAGATTTTAAAAGGCTTCACACACACACTGGCTTTTTTTTTTTTCCCCCCACCCTTTGAGAACAAATCATAGGGAAGAATCAAGGCATTTAAGGGAGCTTGCCTTAGGGGACTGATGGTGGTATTCTGGTGACAGTTGATGTGGTGGCTGTTCTCATTAAATCATTCTCTTTCCTGGTCACTTGATGAAGCATCTATCTGCTATCTGGAAATATCCTTAGTTCCTCACTGATCATCTAAGGAGATGATGTAAAAATACATTCCATGCCTTTTGCCTGTTAAAGTAGGAGCCGGGTGCTGCCTCCCCTCATTATACTTCCTTTGCCTGTTGTATGTGTTTTAAGTGTAAAAGTACACTGTGCTGGTCTCTGAAGCCTGTCTGTACTATGAAATAACCAGAAGGTTTTCTAAACAGTTAATGCCATCCTAGGGGAGAGACACTCTTTGGGGTTTGCAGCCCACATGTTATATCATGTTTGCCTTTCTTCTCTGGCAGCCTATGCCTGCAATGCTGTGGTATCTACTGGTTTGCACCAGCTGGGCAAGAACTTTAGGAGCCAAAAGCATCTTGGCAGAAGCAGGGTGACCTCAGTGTGTCCCAGTGGGACTTGGGACTGGGAAGGAACAGAAATAATTGAAGGACATCCTCCCCACTGTATAGCTGCCTGAGATGTTTGAATAGCCAACAGGTCCCACCTTTTTTTTTTTTTTTTCCTTTCCAAATTATATTGTTATATGAATGCCAACATTAGATGTGAAGCTTGGAAGCATATTTCTTGTTAGAAAAGTTTTGTTCTACCATCTTTGTTGTTATAGGGGGCTATTTGCACAAAATGAAGTGAACACACAAATACCTATATTTATCTACCTTGCACAAAGAAGCAGTCTGCTAATTGTTGCTTTTCCTTTTTGTGAAAAAATAACATGCATTTTAGCTCTGACACTACCTGCAAGGAAAACATGTCAAATCAGTGATTCATGGTACTGCTGCTTGCTACAGATGTGGACCTTTTTAATCAAGTTTTCTTTCATACACATTTGGATACCATCAGCACTGTGGGTTTCGAAGTGAATGATGGGGTTACTGTGTAGCAGCTGCAGAGCAACTCTCCTAGGCGAGTTAAAAACCCTGCTGGAAATATTTCACTCTTAATGTTCTCTTGTAAGCAAAATACTGTGTGCACTTGTGCATGTGCTACTAGAGATGTGTTAGAACATTTTCAGAATCTCTTGAAACTTCAGGAAGGAAGTATGTGTTACACTGGCAATAGTATATTTCCTTTCTTCAGTTTTATTTTGTTTTCCTAGCTCAAGCGAGTTACTCTCAAACACATCTTTGAACCACAGACACCTACTTAGCCATAAGTACTACTACCTAATTCTTCCCTCTGTCACACGTATGTCTCTTGTGTGCACCTAATGCTAATGTGTACCTATGAGCACTGCTGCATGTCAGCTGTTCTTTTTAGAGGTCTAGAAAGATTTTACATGGGGGGTTTAGGTTATTAGACCCTACTGTTTGCTCTGTATCAACAATCAGGATTAGATAAAGTTGGGAGAGAGGCTGCTAGTGCACTGCATGATATCCCTACCCTCTTTCTCTTCTTCACACTTACTGCCATTTGCACTGGATTGATTACAGGCTTGTAATGCTGTACAGTGTTTGCTCCGTGGGTGGGGGGGTTCATATACGTTACAAAATAAAGGGAAATTAATCATAAGCGAGTTGCATTTCTCAGCGTCAAAATAATTTATATTGATTTACTTTTGCAGATGCTTCTTCGGAGAAGGGAGCCCATCACTGACAACCTATGACCTGGAGAAGTGTAGACCAAAGGCTGCAATCTAGTCTTGCAACTGCATTGTTCTGTTTTGTTCTGGTTTGGTTTGTTTGGGGTTTTTTTTTTTTTGTGTTTTTGCCCCTAGTGCCTTATCTCTTCAGTGCATGTTATTTATGCCTGGTGAAATCCCTGTGAGGACAATAGAAGAGCAGATCATACAGGCTAGTGATCCTCAGGATCCAGTAAAAATCTTTTGGGAAGCATTATTGCCCTTTGTTCTGAAGATGCTGTTTGTGCTGCCTATGAGAGTCTGTAAAAAAGCCTTATGAGAAACGATGCAGCTGTTGCTGGGGATTTGGAGACTGTCACATCTGGTTTGAATTCAAGAGCTTATAAGACCAGTAGTGTTGTGATTATTTTTTTTCATTGAGAATTATTGTCATCTTTATTTTATTCCAGGGAACAATTTGCTGATATGCCATCTAGAATTCTGTACTCTTTTTTTCTTGTTTTTTTTGATAAAAAGGAGATCTGCTTAACTTTTTTGACACATTTGTGTAATTGCAAGCAAGGTACCACCAATGCCAGGCCAGGTAGAAGGTGCCTATACCCCGCTTTTTGAGTCGAGGCCAGTTCTCCTTTTCTTCTGGCTTCAGAATTATATAGAAAATGTAATCACAGTTTTTCTGTGTGTAGTTATTTGTATCAGAAGAATTTTAGTAGAAATATTTAAGGGGGTTAACTTCTCAGTGCAAATGGCTTTATATTTCCAAATGAAATTGTTGTAATGAATCTGAACATCATTGTGTAATCTCTAACCTGAGAATAAAACCTGGCTTTTAAAATGAAATTATATTTATAACGTGAAAGTTTTTTAGAAAATTGCAGTGAATGGGTGTTCAGAAAATATTACTTGATAATCTCCTTGCAAGATTGTCTCTTCCCTTCAGGCTTTTAAGAGACCAGTTGCTGGGAGAAAGGTACCCAAAACTGCTGGAATCCCACCTGAAAGAGGGAGCAGAGATTTTCGCACTGTGAGGCTGCATGAGATGTCCTGTGTGCGTTCATCATAGCTCAGAAGTCATTAATGTGAGTTTAAGTTCCCACACTAACAGCTTTTTGAGCTGTGCAAAGACAATCATCAGTTACAAGATTGTCTGCGTGTGTTGTTCTGGCTTTTAGAACAGGTATTTCCATTTCCATCAATATACAAAGGCCTGTGCATTAAAATAATAACCTTACAGGATTAAACATGTTCAGCATTTGATTTTGGACACAATAGGGAACAGTCCATGGGAAAGGATTTTTCTGCTGTTACATTTTACAGCGATGCTGCTTTTGCCTCCACTGATCAAAGAAACAACACTCCTGACTTACAATACAGACTCTGGAAGAACGCAAGCAAAGCACCGAGTGAACCAGCCTCTGGAGAGAAATTGCCTTTTCACAAACTATTGAAAATTAGAGTTTGACTGCAACATTAGCTACAGAATAAACTCCTGAGTGTCTATTAGAGAGACGGGACTTTTTCTCTCTGCATGAATTTGGAGCTGACTTACAGACGCTATAGCGCCAGATAGTTTAACCAGCAAACAATATAACTGCACTACTCCCGATTAGTGATTTGGCTAATAAGGGTGAGATCATGGAAAATGCTAATGTGGTGCCTTCGGAAAATCCAATTATAATGTAACCTAATTCAATGCAAGCTCTCAGCAGGTGACCAGTGCTGTGGGCAGAGCATCCCGCGCTCAAAATGTCGTGAATCCTCAAAACAGACGAGCTTCTGTGTGGTTGATGTGGGAGGCAACAAACCCCCGTTTCATTAATTTCCACTGTTTTTCTCAACTAAACGCGAAGGTTTGTGCCTTCCATTTGTGGTGCTTAACTCATTATCTGACAACTTGCGCAAGCATTATCTGGCCCAGCCGGATGATTCAACATGAGCCATTCACAGTAAGAAAATAGCAATGGCAGGGCTGTCTTCTTTTTTTCTTTTCTTTTCTTTTTTTTTTTTTTCTTTGCTCTGTTTAGTCACAGGCTTTTAATGTTTGGCTGGCTTGGGCACAAGACTGTAAACTCTGACTCTCACAAATCCTAATCATGCTAAGTGTGGGGTATTCCTTGTATTACACAATAGAGAATTTGTATCTTTTAAAATGCATATAAAATGCCCATACAGTTGATTTTCCTCTTTATTTCCTTGTAATGATGTATGTTTCCCAAATGCAGGTGCTGTAATCTATTTGAATTAGCACTGTCAGCTCAAACAACCCCAAAGGATATGCTTTCTGCGGTGACCCAGATAAGTTTGAGGGGGTGAGTTATTTTAGTTAAAATCAACCATAGTACTCATAACAGGCATTTTTCCTTCCTTGAGCTTTGCCAAAACTGGGTATCAGCACTCCCAGTTCTTCCTCTGGCCTCTTAAAGAACCTTCTGGTATTTCCTAGTCTTCGTTACATATTTTATTTTCCAAACGCCTGCCAGCTTTTCCATCTGATTCTTTCTGTTTTGCTTTCTCCAATAGTTTTGTGTATTGATGGGTCGACCAATTTCACAGTAAGGGCTAATATGTTTGTGAAAGGTCTTTCCTTTTTTCCTTCCTTTTCTTGTAGGAGCTACTCAGGGTTTGGGGATATTTGAATTACTGTGCACGCTGCAAGAGGAGTAATTAATATACAAAGAGTAATTTTCTTTTCTGGACAAATACCTGAACCTGTAGCAGCAGAAATGAGCTACACCTGCAGTTTGTGCCCCCCGGTTTATCTCTCACAGTGGCTTGGGGAAACAAGACAAGCATAAAGTGATTTTCTGTCAAAACTTCTCAGCAGTTTAAGGTGATGTTTTCACTAGTCTAGCAGAAAGACTGTTGTGTCCTGCATCAATGCTGGCCATTCTGCCTGCCAGGCAAGATGTGTTAGGATGCTTGACTTGAATCCCTGTGTGACTGTGTTACAAGGACTCAGACTGCCATATGAAAAATGCTTACAAGATGATGAACTTGTAGGTATGTGATAAGGAACTGACCCATAATGAAGCTGATTGCTCAGTATGTTAAATGATGGAGGGGGGTCCAGATGTGGGTTGCAATCAGTCCTTGGAAAGCCTTGTTAGCTCAGGTGGGAGTGTGCATGTTGACACAAGTTTGTACAGACTAAATGGCGAGTTATGACATCTAAGAGACACTTAAAATTTTATTAAATAACAGATTCTAGAGAACATTCTATGTAACTTCTGGCATGGTTTTCTGTAGACTTTTCTTCTAAAATGAACCTTTTCCATTTGGTTGCAGTGTTATATACTAAATGGCATGGAGAAATATTTGTTTCATATGTCTGCTTACAATATTATTTTACATTATTTTCAACATGATATGCTGGATTCACTAAATGTTTTCATTACCATAACAGTAATTACCCCATAATAAAATAAAATAAGAGTACGTTTGAACTCATGGAGTCATTAACACAAATGAGGTACTTAAAAGCTTGGGGTCTTTGGGAAATTTTTGTCCCATCCTTTTTTCTTTCCTTTTCTTTCTTTTTTTTTTTTTTTTTTTTTTTTTTTTTTTGGGTGGAGCTAACAGATGGGATTGAAGTTTTTTGTTTTGATTCACCACTATTTTACCTCCCATATATTTTAAGCTCTGTGCCTTGTCAAAAATGTGTGTTGTTTTAAAATTATATTTTTCTTCTGAAGGCCTGAAGTGCTATTGGTGACAGTCATATCAATGCTTATTCCATTCTATTTCGATAGGTACTTATTTTTACTCTTATACATAGTGTGGCATGATATAAAGGTTTTGTTAGTGATAAGTTGTCTGTCTTTATAAATCACTAAACAGCACCCCTTCTTAGTCTCAGGCTGTCATTTGTTTTAGGGAGAAAAAATTGTTATTTTGAAATTGCTGGTAAAAGGTGGGAGCTGTTTGAATTGCTGGATACAAGAGAAAGTGGATCCATGATAATTCTGTGGGCCAAGCACATGAGATACCCAAATACACACCTATGCTATCATATGATGGGAAGGTTAGGTACCACAGCTGAGGATGATTTGGTAGATTACAAGCAAAATCCTGGATCGCATTACTTTCCTCCTTGAATACATTCACTACTGTTTTTTTTATCTTTTACTGCATAAATATTAGATTTCATGTCCAAATAATAAACTTTCATCTCTCATTTATGTCCCACATAACATTTCACTCTCAGGCCTTCCCAGCTGCTTATCTTTTCTCTTGCACAACTTTTGTGTCCTATATAAAATGATGTTGCTATTGCAGAGTTTTCAGCTTCTGCCTGTCAGAAACACTTCAGTCTTCCTTCAAAACTCTCCTGTAACCCCAATTCCCAGCTTCTCTCTGTGATTAGTTTCTAAACCTTCTTTACTTGCAGTGGCCTTTCAAATTCTGGCATAGCATACTTGTTTTTTACATAGAATATCTAGGCTTTTTGTAATATCTTTTCTTATAATAGTATCTAGGGGAAGGTCAGGGCTTTGTTTCCTAGATCTACGGGCAAGGAATGCCATTCTACAATCCCGTAAGAGGGATTAATGTGTTACCCACTGCAATCCAAAGAGTTACGTTGTTTATATATAGTCTCATGAATTACAGTAAAAGCACGTCATCAATGGAAATATTTTCTTCTGAGATGAAATAAATTATACAAATAATAGAACTAGAAATGTGAGGTGAATGCTTCAAATGAAAGACTGCACTGTACCCTTTGGCTCTGGCTCCCCACACCCAAAGACTTGCATGTCATACTCCCAACCTCCTACCAGTCATTGCTCTGTCAGCATTTCACTTTCCACGACAACACATTTTGGAAGAATTGGGATTATGAGATGCCCCAGACTTCTGATCTTCATCCCCCTCTCCTTTCCTGTAGTTGAGAATAGAATGAGAAAAACCTAGTGTTGTACGATGATACCTTTTGGTCAAGCAAGCTCAGCTGCTCCAGCTTCCCCTATTCATCCCCCTATAACAGACTGAGAACACAACCTTACCATAATGAGCTGGAAACTCTGCCTTGCCCATACCACCCTGTGCTGAGCTTAGAGAGTATTTCTAATCAGGTTGAAGTTGTCTCTCTTGTTTAAAAAAAAAAATTAAAAAATCCTCAAGTTTTAAAAATGTTTTCTGTATTTTTACTTTGTTGTGAGAATGACAGAAGGATTTCTCTGATTTTTGCAGATGCAAGTTTAAAGGTCTGCAAGACACCACAGGGTGGAAAGTATTTTTTTGATTAATAAAACACTTTCCCACCAGGAGCCAGGATGCTGGCTAATGCTGTGTTTTCACTTACGGCAGCAACAGCCTCGCTTCCACCTGCCCAGTAAACGGGGAACACCCAGGTGCTTCCTGTTTCCAGGGCTGCTTATGCAAAAGCAAACGGTCCACACTGGCTGCTGACCGTGAAACGGGCTGGTGGTGGTGAGAGCAGGGCTGAGGGCAGTGAAGGCAAGCAGGTAGGGTGTGTGATAGGCCATGGTTCCTGATACAAGCTGCTGATCGCTGTAAGAGTTAAGATCTTGCAAGACTGAGACTGTAGATTGCAACTTTGTTGGTCTAATGGGAGGTATCAGACCAAGGGGGGTCTGGGGCTCTTCGCATGGCTGAGGGAAAGGACTTGGAAAAGGGAAATCTCATGGAGCGAAAGCAGGATATGTGCTGCTAAAGTTTATATCGCATGACCTGATTAAGAGAGATGTTACAGCTTTCATGGAGGGTGCAGCTTCTTTGTTGGCGTTTTCATCATCAGATTGGTTTCTTTCATTAAATTGTTTGGGTTTGTTGAGAAGAGAGAGGGAGATGTTTTAATTTTCTTGGAGGAAGTTTTCACTTTGTGCCTTTCGGTTTTCAGGCATCCTGTATTTCAGCTCTTAGTTGTGTTAAGTCCCAAGTTAATCGATTTAAAGCAATGGCATTACCTTCTAGAGCTGGCATACACATAGGTCCTTTGCGAGTTAGTCACAAAACCAGCTCTCTCTTTGACTAAATACAGCAGTCACTTAAAACTGTTACTTAAGGCTAGGCATAAAGCACCAGCCAGAGTATTTCCCTATGCTAAAAGTGGGGAAAGAGCCGCGTTTTTCTGAGGATTGAACTAAGAGCTGATATTTTTGTAATTCCTGTTCTTTTTCCCTTTTTCTCTGCAATGTCAAATTTGCAGCCTGTCCTTTGTAGTCGTGACCCAGCATGAAATCTGTAGAAATAGTGTCTCAGAAGAAACATTCCTAGTTGTGCTAAATGGAAGGACTAGCAATGGTATTAGAAAACCACAGTCATCAACACCAAAGAGCAGGATATTCCAAATAAAATTCTTTCTACATAAATGACCTGTTTGGACACTGAAACAACTTTGGAAGGGCAGTCAACCTCTTCATATTTTTAGCTTTATTTTAGGAAGGAGCATTATGGTCATACAGGAGAAAATCCAATCGCTTTATGAGCAGGAATAATCATGTTCTCTTACATTGTCAGTAGCAAGGGAGGGATTACTTTATTCCCTGTTATAATTCCCCTGTGGTCAAGAGTTAGTGAGGGTGGGGATACCAAACAGGGACTTGGATTCTCCAGTGATGTACTTGCTCTAGAAAGGAAGGGAACTTGCTAAAATCAGTTTTGAGGGATGAATATTGTGTTACAGTTAGCTGAAACCAGGCTTGAATCTGGCTCAGTAATGCCAGCAAAATTAGTTGCTCACAGGGATTGTTCCTAATCCTTAACAGTGACAATTAAAATTCAAAGCATGTGTTTAATGTTGTTATCTCACTGTTCATGACTTCTGAAGAGACATCTGACTTCCCTGAGGATTGGGGTGTGGTTGGGTCAGGGCGCTGTAGCTGCTTTTCTATTTCTGTCTGATAAATTAATAGCTTGCAACTTTGAAACGCAGCTAAGACAAAGCTGCAAAAGCAGAAAACCTCACCGCCAAATCAAACCCACTGTGTTACAGGGTGACCTCTATGAACCACAGTTCTGCATTACAAGATACCTGTTGGGCAACTGGGAAAAAAAAAAAAAGGAAAAAAAAAAAGCAATTAATCTGAATGTGCTGTTAATTTAATAGTATTCCCATGGGGAGCCTTAGACAGTACTACTATTCACAAGCTTACCGTAACTTCCTACTGTTCCACAGATGCCTGTGACAGGCTCCACTTTTCATGCTCGTTCCTCTGGAGTCCTTTACTTTGGAGTCACAGCAAACCATCCATTTGTGGTTTTTGAGTCAAATGAGATTTGCGGGAAGTTAAATTCCCATTGAAGAGAACTTAAAAAAGTGGTGCTGTACTGCCAAGAAACTTTTCCAAATAATTGAATTCTTATTAATAGAAGTTTTCACTTTGATGAATGCAAACGTTCAAGCTGTAGCATGTTGTGAGGTTCTCTGTATCTGAAAACACAGATAAGAGATGTGGGAAAGGCAAACAAAAAACCCTCTGAGTAGTACCAGGGAGGGGGAGGATATTAATAAGTAAGGAACATCCCTCACTAGTTTCTTGTTTGTTCCGATTCATTCGGCTTATTCCACCCCATTTTGTTTAGTTTCTGTGTGTAAACATCAGTACTGTTTACAAACAGTATTTAATTTTAGAACAGCTCAATCTTATGAAGACTGTAAGCCTTTCTTCATCTAAGAAAAAAATGATACAGACGTTGCACCTCAATTTATGTATGCTATTGGGGTGTAACACCGACACGATGTTTCATGACTACTAAGCAGATACCATTCATCTTGGTCAATTGTTCTCAAAAATTTTACATTTCAGTTGCAGGCATCTAAATCTCCATTAAATTCTTCAGGCTTCTTTAAACTTCTACAGATTAGTCCCTGCAATTCTGCAGGCTTTCTGCCTCTGAAGTCCCCAGCAGACCTGCGGGGCTCTGCAGAGCCAGGCTGACTCTGGCTTTGCTGAACTGCATGGGTTTTCCTTGCTCTATAGGAAAAATGTGTGCAGATAGCTCAAGTTCAAGGACTGTACATGCTGGTGGGGATGTTCATGCACACACGAACGCATCCCAGGTTGTGCTCATGTATGTACTTGCATATTTATATTATACACATAGAAAATAAGTGTTTAGTTATGAAGGTTTGAGTGTAAGAGTTAAATATACATGCTATTTCCTCTAGGAAAGAAACCTAGCAGGATTGCTAAAACTTTTAACCTGGCCACATAACAAGAGTCAGTGTGCCACGTCCCCAGGGAGGAGTGTTGTAGTAAGAGAAAATGGAGATTTCTTTTTAACCTGGAGCTCAAGCTGCACCAGGCTTTCATTTTGTGAGTCTTTCCAGACTAAGAAGCTTTGCCTCTGTTAATGATGCATTGTGTTCCAGGCTGGCAGAGTCCACTCCCTGCCACCATGCTTGCTTTCTCAGTGCCAGCTTTCTCTTTATACACTGGTGAGGGGAAAGTGCATTTCCATTGATTTTTATTTACTCTTTTAATAAGAGTACTTTTTAGTTTACTATAACAGTTTAATTGGGCTCCAAAGCAGTCTGTCCCGCTCACAAAAGCATACTGTTGTTCCATCTGTTTTTCCTTTTGGTATGAGGGGCCTCCAGAGCTAAACCACCATCTCCTCTCTGCCCACAGGCTGTGGAAAGGCTCACGGTGCACCTCTGTGAGTGTTGCTGGAGTGGCGATGGGCAGATGGCACCTTCCTTCTCCTCAGCCTCCTTCACCCAGCGGCATGTGGGGTTTCAGCAGGAGGGAGCAGCAGGTCAGTGCCTCTTGAGCAGAGCTGCACTCGCAGCTGAGAGGAAGGCTGGAGTTTTCTGAAACAATATAATTTTAGACAAGCCTGAAAAACCACTCCTGGCAATTTAAACACCTTTCCTTTGTAGTGAGAAAGTACAGTATAAAATCTGGCTTCCTCAAAGGCTTCCCGGGCCGTTCTCTCACCTCGTAGAGCTGGTTTGCTTCGTGCAAAGCACAAGCTCTTTGTTACAGGGAGTAGATTATTTTGGGGAGTTTCCAAATGCAGGTACAACCCTGCCTTACTCTTGCATGGAGGGGAAGTGGCCCAGGCAGAACAGGTCCATCATGCTCCTGGTTTCCTACGGAGCAGTGTTTATGAAGCTGTGCTGGCTGCGTGCGTGCAGGTGCGCTTCTGCCAGGCCTTCCCAGTGACTTTTATAACAGCTATGACATGTCGTATTTGCCAGCTTCAGTCAAATTTGATAGAAAGCCAGCAGGTCTCGAGGGTGTTAGTGTCCTAGAGGTGGGCAGGTAGAAGATAGGGGAACCTCTCAGCTCAAGGAAATCTCAGTGCAAACTCTGGGCTTATTAGGCATCAGAGAATCCACACCACACCTTAGCCAAGTGAGACCTGTCCCCTAGGGGACCCCAGTTTCATGCTGTCTGTTTGATTTCCATCCCTGGTGCTGCAGGTTGCAGGGCTGGTGAGATTTTTCTGAGGAAGACAGGCCGTAACAAATAAACGTGGGATGTGTCTATTATGGACTGTGGACACTCGGAAAGGTATGACATTAGGGTGATGTTTTTCTTGTTATTATGGTCTGCATGACCTGAATCTTGTAGAGTTTGGCATGCAATCAACTTCTGCCTGAGTGGTTATACTATGGACCATCAGACATTTTTCTGATGTATGTATTGTTTCCGTAAGAGTATTCTGTTTCATACTCTTCAATTTGTATAGGAACAGCTGTCTTTCAGAAGGCTGTCTGATAAAGCCATAAAAGGCAGATAGGTGGGTCAGTGATCAATCTTTCCTTCCATTATGGTCATATAACACAAGGCAGGGTTACATAAGGTTACACTCATGTAACACGATCGGTTGGTTTTCCAGTGTTTCTGGTTGACGAGTGCTGCAGTGAAAGAAAGCTCTATCTTTATTCAGCGCTCTGAAGATGTATCACGAGGGGAGTGCACACCAAAGTAGTGTAACCTCACGTATAAATTTAAGCCTGTTGCATTCCTCTAGGGAACTGAGGGTTTATATTTTATGTTTTTGGTAGTCGTTCACTGGTGAAATTATATGTCAGCAGGACAATAAAATAAGAATATAAAATGTGAGTAATACGTGTGCGTATTCACATAGGTAGACACAAAAACCAGGACATGTTCAGAAGATGGAGTCCAACCTGTCTATTTTCATCAGTGTGATCTTTGTCTGAATAAAGGTATCAAAATAAAGTCATTGCTGTACAGACTCGTCTGTGCTCTGGAGATCATAAACTTCTTCAAACAACGGCATATGTGACTTTATGCTGGGAAGGAGCTTTATTGACTCTAGAGAGAGCAAGCACGTAAAATGCAGAGCATTTGTAATCCAGATCCAGGCCAATTTAGAGGAGATCTGTAATGTTATCAATAAAGCAGGAGAAGGCTATAAATTAGCGCATGATAAACGAATTGATGGGCTGGCAACTAATCTAGACAATGCATTGAAACGGTGTTATTGATGCCAGGCTGAAGTTGGCACAGCTGAGTGCTTTGACACTGGTCTTCCCTTGATTTGGCAATGGGATTTTTGCGGACATGGTCACCACCATCCTGATGGTTTCACAGAGAAGCCACGCTATCTTCTTTGGAAAAGTGGGGCATAATAATCAGCACTTGAGGATGCTGCCTTGTCTGCATTGTGCCAGACCTTTAATGAAGTGGCATTGCATTACTGTGGCTAAGCTGTAGCTGGTGTTAATGTTAATGTTAACATCCCATTTCTTTCTTAGCAGGAGTAAAATATCATTTGAAAACGAATGTGCTGCATCTTTTCCTGCTTTCAAAGATTATTGTGGTGATGGGGAAAATAAGTGGCTTCTAAGCTGTACGTTTCCTATTTGGCTTTTGCTTGGTTTTAAAATGCTTTGGTTTTAAAATGCTTTGGTTTTAAAATGCTTTGGTTTTAAAATGCTTTGGTTTTAAAATGCTGTTTCCTTTCCCTTCCTCTTTGCTGAGCCAGCATTCACAAATCTTAGAAAGAAACCCTGCCCCCTTGAAAGACCTGTTCTCTCAGCAACACTGAGGATATTGCCAGGTAGGAGATGTCCTTATTCTTTTGGGGACTTGTCATCAACTGTTGGTTGCACGTGAAGGTGTTGCATGTCTTTGCCCTCTCTGACCGTGTAGCTGGTTAGCACTGTGCAGATCCTCTGTGTACAGTGTGGAGTGCTTTCCCAGGGGGTATGTTTGCCACAGGGACCTCCTTTTCCAAGTTTGGATTCCGTCCCCAGAAACATAAGAAAAAACAGAAGAGCTACGCGTGGACCCCAGGATAAAGTAGATTCCAGTGAGAAACTTGGGGATTGTGTAATTTTTACCTATGTGTTTCTTGTATTCAGTTTAAGAGTTTTTAAAGCAGTGCTCTTAGTAACATTCCTTAGAGCCTTCCGGCACAGCAAGCTCTGGTGTTTACAGACAATAAATGCCTGTTCTGTGTAGAGGGGTGGGAGAAGAAATTGGGGTTGGAAAATATTTCATTGGCTTGTATGAAAAACCTTAAAGCTGGTGCTGAGAAAAAAATAATTATCTTTAAGTAAACAATTAGATTTGGAGTACTAACACCCCAAAAGTATTTCCAGCCAGTTAGTTCAGGGGTGCTCTTTCCACTCGGACTCTGACTTAGTTGAGACTCTGTGTTCCTCCAGCTGGCGTTTTGAAAATGAGAGGAAAGATGAAAGAAATTTATCCTGCCAATTCCTCCGTGGTCCTTATGGTAGTAAGCTCATCTGCACAGATTTCTTAATGTCTTGAGGCAAGCTCTCCCATGGGCTTTCCTGAAGACCACACACAGACTTTCAATTCTCTTGCATTTTTTCTGTTAATTGCCCATCTTCTAACAAGCAGTCCTTGCGCTTATCAAGAGTCACAAATAACTTCTTTTGAATAGCTCTGATGTGCTTAGCTACAAGGAAATTGTAAATAGAAAGCTCTCTGTTGTGCCTTTTGCTCCTCACAACATATGAATACTATGAAAAAACAGACAAACTGGTCGGGCGTGTTGACTGCACACGCACATCTGAGGCTATGTGTGAGCCCTTCACAGAGCCATATGAGTCCTGCAACCCTGCCCAATTTGTGGAGGCTCCTACCAGAGACAACACAGTGAGTGCTTCTGAAGGCAAGTTACGTGCACTCCCACATGCTGTATTCTTTAGTCGGAGACAAATTCCTGCTTTTATATAAGATGTTGGTTTTTAAGCTTTGCATAATTGTGTTCTGCATCATTTTGATCTTGTGTGTTTTAAAATTTTGCTTTCCTGGCCAATGCAATTTATTACAATTAACTTTTAATCTTCTGTATTGGTCTTGATCGTCTATTCACTTGAGATGGGAAACAATTATAGATCTTTGAAATAGATGTCCTACTTAGACTCAGCAAAATATCTTTAACAGCATAATAAGAGAGGTTTGAAAATTATAGTAACAACCTAATGTGCAAACTTGGGAACTCTGTTGTTCCTGAGCTGTGCTGTCTGCCATTGATACAGCTGGGTGCAATAACTGGAAAAGGTACTGAGGAATCAGGGTTCCTGTTGCTGGTTTGCTGTGTGACCAGAAACTAGACACACCTGGCTCAGTTTGTTGTGTAAAGACAGTCACCTAGTACCGTCTGAGATGCCACTGGGTATCCAATACATTGGCAGATATGGTACAGGGCACCTGGGAGGCTCATACCCTTCGTACCAAAAGCTATGGCCAAACAGGAGCCCCAGAGATATCTCAAAGGGTGTTAGGTGCCTCTCTTCAGGAAACTGAAGTAGCTTTTGGTCTCCCTGTGTCTTGTTTTCTCCGTCAGTAAAGACCGTGATGCTGGTTGCGCAGGGATGTTGTAAGGCTTGACATCGAAAAATGCATTTAAGACAACTCCGTAGGTTATTTTCAGAATACAGAAAGTCAGAGACTTTCCTCTGCAAGAGCTGAATGGCCGGCAGGGTGAGCTTTCGGTTAGTTGTGCTGTCTGAGCACACGGCCAAGGTGGACCAAATCAAGACCAGCTCTGCGGCAGAGCGCTGACGCTGGACGGCTGGTCCTGTCAGCTCTCGTTGGAGGGGTTTGTAACTCTGGGTTTGACCCTGAGGACCAAAATCGGTCCCCCGCAGTAAGTTATGGCTGAAATCCCCACGCGTCGTTGGGGCACCTGAATTTGTGGCCCTGGGGGGGGGCTGGATGCATGCTTCGACGTTTTGGGAAAGTCCACCAGATGGAGCTCTTGTTTGAGGGATAAAGCTCTGGCAGGCTCTGCAGAAGCTGAGAAAAGAGGACATAGACTTCGTTTTTCTTGGATTGTTTCACGTAACGGGGTTGAATTGAGCAAGCCTGACTTCCCAAGCGCTTGCTTTTAACAGGAAACGGTTGATGCTAAAGATGCGGAAAAAGGAAATGTACATTTGCAGCTAGAAGCGCTTGAAGCTTTCACTGATGTTTTCATTTTCTTGTTGCTGTCTTCTTTTGCAGAACTGTTTTAGCATTCGCTCCCTCAAACATTTCTGTCCCTTAGTATGCTTCCCATATTTAATTAGAATAATTGCACCCCTTAGCTATTAAACCCATATAAAATCAAAGCACCAGAAAACTTGCTTAATGGTTTAGAGGAAAAAAAACACATACAATTGCAGTGTGAGAAGGAAAAGTATCCAACCTTAAACTTAGTTATCTAAAAGACAGCTAATAAAACTTCGGAGCGTGACCAAGAAAGCAGAATTAAGCGTGCCTTAGTCTGTTTTCTGAAAGACGTAATCTGTGAGTTCAGAAGTCCAGCTACATGCCATTGCCACCAGGACCGTACTCATTTGGTATGCATGTCACCTCTCAGATTTGTGCCTCAAAAGCTTTGAAAAACACATTTTTAGAAGCAGTGTAAACACCCCAGCTCTAAGGACATTCTGCTTGTCTTCAACATGAGTAGTACGAGCACCGATGAGATTTGGCCCCTGCTCCATGCAATGTGAGGTAGTGATAAGCCACGTTCTTCGTGGAAAGCAAAATGAATGGATAGCACTAATTTCACCTTCTAATGAGGCAGACAAGTCATTGCAGCCCACCTCTGTTCTTTGTAACACAACGTAGCCATCTTGACATAGCATCAGGGATGTCCTGGGGGTAACATAAAGCTGAATTTGACTCACTTGCTATCGGATTTATTTTAAGCTCCACCAAAAAACATGTTTATACCGATCAGCCTCGAGCTTCAGACAACACAAAGCAGGCCTACTGACTGCCTCATGCCACGGGATTTCTTGGTTTGTGAGATGGAAAACAGTCAGATGATCTTTCATTCTAAATCATGTAGGATGAGCTTCCCTTCAGTAATGCCTTTAGAAGAACCATTTTATAGGTTGCCTCCCCACTCTTGTTGCCTGGAGCTCTCCTCCGCTCTGTAATTGAATGCCAGCACACAAAACATCACTGGGAATCACTGGGTGCTACTGGATATACGTGGATAAGAAAAAAGCAGCATATGTGAGTTAATGTAGCTGGATGTGTACTTTCAAGTGCGGTGTGGTGGCTAGTTGTAGTTTTACAGTAGCCAGATGTTGCGCCATGCTCAATTTAACCTCTTTTTGTATTGTTACAGCCCATAGTGCAGACTTTGAAAATAGATGAAGTTGAAACCTGGGGCTCCCCGGAGGAGAGAGGTTAAGAGTTCGTTTTCTTGTTGGTCCTTCTCAGTAATTACAGAGAATCAAATCTTAGTTCTGAAACATTTCAGATTCTCTCAGCAATGGTGTCGTCTGGTGAGTGACTGACAATTCCCTTTTCCTCATTCTTTCTCAGTGGTTTCTATTAAATAAATACCGTATTCTGATTTCCTAGGGATCACAGGTGTCTGCTGATTAAATACACTCAGTGGCATGGGTCGGCGCTTACTCACGGCTATTCTGTCAAGAGAGCGTGATGCTTACTGCAGACAGCAACGTTATGGGCAAATATGTACATAAACAACGTAGATGTACAAGAATACTAAGAATTGTGAGCATCTCCCTGTTACACTCAGCTTGGCATCATCTGGGAAAGTCCAAAGGGAAAAATGTCATGAGGGTGATTTGGGTGTTTCTGCTGAGCAGAGTTTGTAATATCTTCTTTTCTTCTTGTAATTAGTTAACCAGAAGGGAAAAAGTCTAAATCTTGAAGTGGGAGCTGAGGATATCGAAGGCTGGTCATCACCTTGAGGGAGAAAGGAGAAGAAGAGGAAAAGGAGGTTGATGCCATGGATTTTTCAGTGGCTTGGAGGGAATTAGGACACTGCAAGCTCCCCTGGTCTGTCCTGGGTGAAAGCAAATCCTTCTCAGTCAGTTGCCATCAGATAAACCCAAAATCAGCTCTTCAAATTGGTTCTAGTTCTCTGCCACGGACATTACAATCTTTTGTATTCCACAGGTAAGCACTTAGAGTTCTCAAATTGGCCCTAAACATTGCAATTAGTACTTTGGCACTGAGGTTTTACGAGGAGCAGAATGTCCTCTTTGTCCAGATGTGTGCAGAAGCTGTATGTTATAGCTGAACTTCAGGGCACGTGAAGCATTAAATGCCAAAAAAAAAAAAAAAAAAAAAAAAAGTTAGCGTTTAGTTTTAGGTACCGTTTTTGAACGGCTGATTCTTATTGCCAAGGGAAGAATTTGTCGCTCCGTTCTCTGAGCATGTAATACTGTGGTCAAAAATAGTGACTTGAATAAATACTTTGCAGCGACATGTCAAAAAATTCTTCTTTGAAGACAGCAATATAATGAGAACCTAGATCTGGGCTGTGTCTATAGGAACACCTAGTCACATAAGAATGAAAGGGTGTGTGTTCTAGATTGAACTTCATAATACGTCTAATTATCATACCATTCTCCTTTATTAAGTTCATTTGCTTTAATTAGAGGAACAGATATTTTGCATCAGAGTTTAAGGGGTCTATGGCACACTTGAGATTCAATCAATGGTTTGTTAACAGTTTTATCTAGAAAGTAGATTAGGTTATTTAAATTATGCAAAGTAGTATCCTTTTTCATTTCTCAGTAGAATAAAGTTATGATTAAGAAATAACGCTTGGAGCATGAGAGCTTTGCTTGTCATTATTTTTCACACCCAGATTTGAGATTTTACAGTGAATTTGTTCATCTCTAATCTGGTTTTATAATATTATATCAAATTTGGCGAAATAAAACAAGTGCTACAGTAGTGTATATATTTTAGATTTGTGTTTTTATTTTTGGGCTGTTGGAGCAAAAAGTCTTGTTAATTAGTTCATAAAACAGTAGGATTAAAAAGAATACACTGGAGGTGTAAAACAGTCAACACCAAGAGAGTTTAAAGATTAGCTTAATAAATAAAACGTAATTGGATAAAATAGGCAAGTAATGAGTTAAAGGCAGCCCAAATGTGTAATTTCTTGGGGTCAGTGGCAATGCCTCAGTTTACACCACAGCTGGGTAAAGCCTAGAGGGCACGTAACAGGGTGTAGTGAAATGGTATTAACCATTAATGGTAACACTGCTGTTGTGGTGTCTTGTTTTATCCTTCTCCCACCAGCACTTTTAAGTAATGCAGGAGGAATATTGGGTTAAATCACAAGCTGCACACCAACTGCGGCACCTGCTTTTGATTTTTCTCAAGATAGGGTAAAGAAAATGTCCCTTATTGGAACAAGAAGCTGTAACTGAGGCTAGAAGGGAGCCAGCAGAATGCTTGCAGGATGCTCAAACCATCCTGCTGCGGGTTGCAGTAGCTCCGGGTTTTCAGTGGAAGTGCGTTGGGCGCAGTGCCCCTTGCCTGCCTGCCTGGGCTATGCTTGGTGAAGCTGCAGTGCACGCGGGGAAGAGGTTCTTGTAGGCTTGTGCTTTGCCTAGCCCTGAAAGGCTGTCACCTCTCATGCAGGTCACTGCTTCAAGCAGCACCCGCTTGCAGCCTAACAGGCAGAAGAAAAACGTACTCAGATGAAACCTGTGGCTCAGCCTCAGGCAAGCAAAACCCAATAAGCAACATCAGCGTTTCTACTGAAAGCAGGGGCATCATCTCTGTGCTTGCAGGAAATAATGTTGGGTTTATCGCTTACCTGCATGCTGTCGCTGCTTGGACTCCACCTGGGCATGCATGTGTTCCTCAGCAGCAGCTACTGAGCCAGATGCTTCCTGGATGCCTCTCGAGGCCCCTGCTGCCCAGCCAGTTCCTCTTCTGAGAGAGTGAGCACTGTGTGATGCTGCATAACTAAAACCTATCATGGCCTACGAGGCATAATTGATTGTTAAGTCCAGTTTAGCATCTCCGTTTCTGAGATTAATAAATAACGATACCATTTACCTAGCAGCAAATATTAATTGATGGTTTACTGATAACAAATCCTCAGATCTGCATCACATACAAGAACCAGATAATTGGGTGAAAAAAATTATATATACATGCAATTAAACACACACATGCAAGCACACAGAGTGTCATCTGTCCTCCGCACCAAATGCACAGCAGCATTGGGTGCTCGAATTTGCAATGAATTATTTATATGATGAATTATCCCTCTTTCTCTCCTCCTAGAATATCCAATTGCCCATTTCCATTTTTGTTTCAGAAGGATTTATTATTCAGATTTATTCACTGTTTAGCTTATTAAACATTTCCTCCTCTTTTTCTCCATAATGTATAACACACATCTTGTTTTCTGGTAGCACCTATCCCTCTGCTCTAAATAGGGTCTGCCAGTGTGGTGAAACCGTGAACAGTGCAATTGTTACCCAGACAGTTTACACTCATATTTGTGAATCAATTACATATGTTCCAAATTTTGGATATGTATTTGCTCACTTATGTCAAAAGGGTTTCAGCCCCCAAGTAAAATCATCCACAGCTACAGACAAAGATTGGGACTGCATGGGAATGAATAGTTTGGTTCTCACCAGTATTTAGCGTGTAGCTTTTGAAATTGCACCCATTTTTGCTGGTAAAACTCCATTCCCTGGAAGCCTTTGAGAGGGTGGAAGGAGAAGATGAGTGCCTAGAACCAAGTCATTTAGAGGTTTGCTGGTCTTCTCCCCTTTGGTTTCTCGGTTTTGCCGCATTGGCATAAGGAACAGCGTTTTAAAGTCAGACTTGTTGCCCTGGGTGTTGCACGCTGCCACACCTGGGACCTGTTCCTGCAAAGATTGTACGAACACAAGTCATCTCTGGGTGCAGGGGGTAGCATTGCAATGCCAGTTTCCTAGGTGCTGGGGTAGTACCTGGGACAGTTAAATGCATTTAAAAGGGATCACGTACCCACAAGAATTTTCTGTATTTTGGGCTTTCATTGTTTGGTTGCCATTTAACTGGCTGCCCTAGTACCTTCCAGGCATTCACGTAATTTTCAGCACTTGAAATCCACCTTCCATACCTGTGTTTAATATTTTTGTACCTTATAAATTTTGAGAACAGTGAATCTTGTTCTGAAAGTGTTTTAACTGTTCCTCTGGCTGGGAGTCAATCTGTGCTACGCTTTAAATCACGATAGAGATTTACAGTTGTGATAGAGGTGGAGCTGCAAGCATCCGAAAGAAGAGTTATCTGTGTGCGGAGGAGTCGGTGTTCACATACCTCAGTAAATAATATCCCCGGGATGTCATCTTGCTTCCCCTGAAATCACAAACAGTAATACCCTCTAAGAACAATAGCACTAAAACTGTCCTCGGGTTAAAAATAATCGGTTTGCCTGTGTGTGAAGCGCACAGTCTCAAGAGCTCTTTGGCTGGGTAGCAATATTTTACCTCTAATGACCTCAAACGGGAGCCAGCCATTTTTGCAGGCTCTACAGAATACCGTTGTGCCACGAGTCATACCCGAAGGTAGCTGCCTGCCTTCACCTGAGCCCATCCCTCCCTGCTGGCTCTGCACACTCCAAAGGCTCGGGGAAAAACTAGTCAGAATGCACTGGGTTTTCTTTGCTAATTTTGGCTTTCTTAATTAGGCAGATTCTCCCTGTTTCGGATGACTGTGTCTTCTGCAGCAGAAGAGGAGCACGTGTAGTTTGCTGAGATTTTTTTATTTTTTATTGAGGTGTTGCAGTTGGAGGCGAACGATCTTCTAGAAAGGAAGAAGTCGGGATGCTGTGTGCGCATACCAGGTATTTTTAGGTTCTCCTTAAACATGCATAAATTAATTCTAAACTTCTGTGTCTTTCCTCCCTTCCCCAAACTCCTGCCCTTGAGCCTATTTGAAAACGATAAATAGAGTTGTGAATATGTAAAAACAACGATGTGAAAACAGAAGGATAACCGGGTGGGGATTCCCATGGGACTTCTTTTCTTAATGGTGCGGGGTTTTCAGTGAACTTAAATTTTTGAGCAGACCCTTGGGTGAAGTGCTCGCTGGCTTGCAGCGAGCGACCCAGCTGCTCCGTGAGTTAAGGGAGCGGGAGGTAAGTGGCAGTAACTAATGGCAATTAGCAGAGGTCTGGACAGCTACGTCTCCCTTAAGACATGAGCTCTTTTGGGGGCTGTGTCTTCACCCTACAGAATATGACAATTTGCATCCCTCCGCTGAGGCTTCGTTGTCAGATCGGTGCGGCAGGCTTGTCAAGGAAGGAGGTTTTATTTTATTTTTGCCCTCCCAGTCTGTTGTAGCAGTGGGGAAGGAATGATTACCTTCAGGGAAATTGCCCATCAGCTGCCGTTGGTAGTAACTTGTTTAATGCTTAAGTAGCACTTGACGGTTTTATGACTGATGTGCCAAAAGAGAAAGAAAAGGGGAGAGGGTATGGTTTTTGAATGGCAAAGGGTCCTTTCTGCCTTTTCGTTGCAGCTTGCAGGTAATAGGAAAACGCCGACGAAAGCTGCCTCTGATCAAAACCGAGCGAGGGAGGTTGGCAAGGGGTCGCGTACGCGGCTGCGAGACGCATTTGCTAACTTACAGGAGGGCTTAATAAATCCCATTTCTCCCGCATCCTTGACCGCTCTCCCGCCGCCGCAGGGATGTTAGGCAGCATTCCCGCCGCCCCATCCCCTCCAAGCAGCGGCTGCGGGCAAAGGAGGAGCGGGCGCGCTGCCCCCAACTCCGCCCGCTGCCCCCCCAGCCGCCCCGTCCCGGCCGCGGCCAGGGTAACGCTCCCAAGATGGATGGTGAGCGGCTGCTCGCAGCGCGCCGCGGCGGCGGCGGCGGGCGCGGCACAAAGCCGGGCGGCCGGGCCGGGGCCGGGCCGGGGCTGGAGGCAGCGCGGGGCGGGGACCCCCGGGGCCGGGGGCAGCGCGGGGCTCCCCGCGGACCCGCCCCTGCGCGGAGCGGCGCGGTGGCGGGGCGGGGCGGCCGCACCCGCGGGGCACCCCCTGCCCGCCCGCCCCGGCGGCAGCAGCGAGACGCGCCGCCGCTCCGCGCCGCTCCGCGCCCCTCCGGCAAACTTTTGCCGGCGCTCAGCGCCGCGCCGCTCCTGCCGGGAGGCGAGGCCGGGGCCGTCCGTGCCCTCGCCCCGGGCGGCGCAGGGGGCCTGGGGGGGGGGGCTCCCGGCTGCTTCTCCCCGCGTTTTATTGTTTTTCCCTTTTTTTTTTTTTTTTTTTTTTTTGTCCGCGGGGAGGGGTGGGGAAGGGAAGGGGCTATAAAGCGCGAAGGGACGTGCGTGACACAGTCCCTGCTGCAGCCTGTCCCCGCCGGAGCCGGGTGTTAGGTAAACACCCACCCCCCTAAACAAAAAAAAAAGCTTCCCTCCCCCCCCCCCCCCGCCTCCGCGGGAGGGACGGGACGGGACAGGACGAGACGGGACTGGACGCCGCAAGGTAAGCCACCGGGCCGGGGAGCGGGGCCGCCGCGCAGCCCCCCGCTGCTGCTTGCCGTCGGGCTGGCTGGACCCCCACCCCGGCTGCGGGACCCCCGGGTGCAGCGAGCGGCCAGCCCGGCGCGGTCCCTCCAGCCGCGGCTGCAGCGCCGAGTCGCCGGCCGGCACCGCGCTCCGCCGCTGCCGCGGGATGCAGCCGGCCGGACCTCGCCCCCTCCCGGTCCCCTCTCGCCCCTGGCAGCTTTGGGGCTTCTCCTCCCCGCTGGTCCCTGCTCTCAGCCCGCGGCGGCCGGTGCCCCGCAGCTTGGGCTGCCGCCGGGAGCCCTGGCTCGTTCTCCGGCGGCTGGGTGCCAGGCAGGCAACGGCTCCGGCCCCGCCAGCATCCTACCTTGTTTGCGGTCGGAAAAGAGAAAAACAAACCCACCAAAGCGGCTACCAAAGAGAAGTAGACAGAAAACTCAGCGCTGGGCTGTAAGTGCTGAGATTTGCTAGGCGCAGCTCGGGTCATGTTTTTATTTCGACAGCGCAGAGACAATGGCTCCAACGCATTGTTTAATCACTTGCAGATAGAACTTTCATGGATTTAAACCTTCACAGTTAAAGGCTAGTGCAGGTTTTTGAAAAGTGGTGACTCTCTGAACATTTTTGTTCTGGCTGTATTTAAAGCTTGGGTGGTAACACGCCCCGATTCCCGGGACCGGTGAGCTCGGTGCCAGGGATGAGCGTGATCCTGTCTGTGCCGCGCTGCCCAGGGCTGCTCTGGAAATCATCCCGGTGGACGTTTCTGTGGGCAAGGCAGCCTCTGCAAGGGTGGTTTCAGAGAGCGGCTGGCAAAGCTTGTAGCGTCCCTTGGACTTGCCCTCCCCACCAACGGATCTGGTTAGCATCTAGTTACAATCTTTAATTAAAACACTTAAACAGTATTACTGTTCTGGTGGCTTGCCTGAGCTGCAGGAGGTGAGCTCAGAGAGGAGGCGAGGTCCCCAGCGTAAATCCACCGCTCTCCCTGGCCTGGCTGGCTGTTTGCGAGCAGATGCCTGTGACACAAGTGTGGCACCAGTGCTCTGCTGGAGCATCCTACAGTCAGGCTGCGTTGGCAGCCTCGTCTAGCACTGTCTTACAGCTGGTTCCCAGCCTAGGTGCTCCGGTTTTATACTTGGTCAAGCTGGTAGAGTTGTGTCTGTGTAGAACTGGAAGAGGCGAGAGCGATTTGAGGGTGAATTCCTCCCTGGGCGGTTGGCAGTGAGTGATTTATACACCAGTGACCCCGGCAAGGCACTGCTGGCTTGGCCGTAACCTGGTTTCCGTAAAAATAGTGCTTGGGTGTTAGACGTCGTCAGCACCTTTGGCCGTGCTGTAAGGGAGCAGGGGGAAAAACTTTGTGATTCTGTTCAGTCTACTTTGAAAATCGCTGATTCTTAGCTATTTTAGGAATGGCATTTCAGATTGCTTCTTGTCAGGAATGCCTCATCCTCCCAGCCTCGCTCTCCAACCTCATAGCAAAATGCATACCTGCGAGAGGAGAGCTGCCGAGGTCAGCTTTCTGGTACCACTAAAAATCTCTGGGAATACTTAGAGTAACGTTTAGAATGTAAAACTTGTTAATATTTGAAGGAGGAGAGGACATTTTAAAACACCGAGAGATTTTATGTTCTAGTTTGACCATTAGAAATGTCACGAAGCAGGAACGTGCAGCAGTGCACCACGTGTGGGTACTGTAGGCATGTATTTGGGGTCCTGTGGCTGTGTTTTGTCCTGTTGCAAGGAGAGTGATTACCTGTTCCTTGTGGACTGACTTTCTGTGTCAGCAGATAATGAGCCCCCCCTAATTTGAAAGAGCTTTATCGTATGTCTGAAAAATTCCTTTAGCCTTGTTACGTTTCTGCGATGAGAACTGTGGGTGCATCACGCTGGCCTTGTTTCTGCGTGGCCCCAGACAGAAAACCCATTGATTTTTCTGCTGTGGAGGGTGGGTGCTACAGGGTGTCATCACAGCCCTGCCAGTGAGGTGACACAGTGCACAGACATGCTGTGCTCTGCAGTGCCTGTGAGAGATGCTGGCTGTTCCCTGGCATGAACCACACCTGGCACGCATGTGATGTGCTGCTGGCGTCATCAGCCAGTGTGTTACCTCATACCCCAGCCCCCCGGGGAAGTTTGGGGTTTGGAGATCAGATGCGCAGTTTGAGAGGGAATTTGAACACCGCGTGGGGTGCTGGTCCCGCAGAGATTATACGGGCCCTTTTTAATTTTAAGAAGGTTGTCACAGAGGTGAGGCAGAGCTGCACAGGATCGCCCTGCGTGCCTGTTTTGTTGTGGATGACTATTTCGGAAACACCAAGGAAAAGCATTTAGGTTTCCCCAATGTTTATAAATACAATATGGTGCAAACTGTCAAGCAAGCTGTTCAAAATCACGTAACGCCTGTGCTGCCTTCCCTGTTCGGCTCGAATGCCTTCACCACATACTCGGCGTTCATCTGACGTTTAAAGCTCCCGGCACGCAGCTCTGGTCCATCTGCCGCGGTTGTTCCAGCGTGCCTCCCCTCCTCCCGCAAGCTGGGCTGGGGATGCGGCACTGCGGGCAGGGTCGGTGCCGCCGCTCCGCTTGCCCCACGACCTGCTCCTTGGAGCCCTGGCCCTCCTTTGGTACCACGCTGCTCTCAGCTGGCTCCACGAGAGCCCAGCCCGGGCTGCCCCAAAGCATCCTGGCTTGCAACCGAAACTGCATGTAGGGGCAGAAATGGCATCTTCAAATGCGCTTTGTCCTCCTTAGAAGTCCCTGAAAATGAAGGGATAGACCCCGCTCTGGGGAGATGCCCTGAGAGCTGAAGCTGGCGGTGGGTGGGTTAACGGGGCCGGGGGAGCAGGGGCTCACCTTGGCTGTGCAAGGTGGTTTCAAGCCTCCAGCCACGTAGTTGTCTTATGCTCCCCGTCCTGCAGCTTTGGTAGGGCTGGATGAAGCCTGCTCGTTAGGCATTCTTCTCTGAAGTGTACTAGGGTCTTTGGCTTTAATATATATAAAAAGATGAGATGTTTATTAAACTCAGACTCTGCTTTTTCTTCTGTGCTTTATGGTCTGAAAGGCCGGTAATGAACAGTTTATTATATAGAAATCCCGATTTATTTCTTCAAATGGTTACATTTCAAGTTGGTACCAAACAGTTTTGTAGGAGACCACCTTTTATGCTTCCCATGGCAGTTTAAAAGATTGCTAGAAAAATAATCCAGAATCTAAGTAGGTTTGGATAAAGGCAAACCAGGACTGTACATCAGGGTATGTGGCGCTTTTATGCAGCAAAGCGGCGGATTTTACCACAGAACATCTGGGTACTGGCTTCGGTTACAGCACAGATTTTAGTGGGATAACAAGTCTTGTTTGGCTTCGCGTTCATTTTGAAGTCACTAAACTTTATACGAATAATAAAACTGTAAGCCCATTACTTCACTGTTTTCAAGGGGCTATTTCAATCCTCCTTCAGGGTCTTGCATCTTTCTGGAGCTGGTTTTGTTTTATTTTACTAAGTGGATATTTATCTTTTCAGTCCCTGGTTTGCTTTCGCAGGAGGCAGATTTACTAATTTGTGCGGATGGACACACCAGAGATGGCAGGTTTCCATTCGACCTTGCCGAATGTGCACGTTTTCTGCATTAAGGCCAGTCTAATGAAAACTGCACGTTTCTCGTTCAGTGCATTCAAAGGGGCTGATGTTATTAACGTGGAAGACTATATAGCTGCTCTGGGCTACCAGTTCAACCGCTCGTGAGAGTTGAAATAACGGGGGAGGTTTTGCTCTCTTCCTCTCTTTTGATTATGAACTGCAGAGGAGAAGGGTAGTCCTGATTGAAGGGGAGAAGGGCGTGCTCCTTCCATAAGAAAACAAGTTTGCAAGCCCTTACAAAAGGGTGCGCATACTGGTGGGAATGCCCAGCATCGAGGGTGATAACCTTGACTGATTGTATATCAAGAGATACGTGTTTGGAATACGAGGCTTCTGTGAGACTAACGTTTGCGGAGAACCCGGTGTGTGTGATACTGAATGCTGTTGATCTCTCTGTGTTGGCATCACTGACTGTACAGGCGGGAGCGAAAGGAGAGTAAATCAGAATTATGTTAAAGGACAGATGGTGTCTTGGGTAAGACCAGTGAGAAGGGACTTGAGTAACTGCTTGAGCTTTGCTAACTAACAGGCGGTGCAGTGAGTGAGCATCGCCTTGGAGAAAAGGCAGAGTGCAGGAGCTGTGTTCCCCACTCTTTGTTTTACATCGTGACTGAGGATACACCACTTCGGTGACAAAAATCTTCATTATATCAAACAGGGATAGTTTCTGCTCAAGAAGGCTCAAATAAGCTAATACTTATGGATGGATGGAAGGAGCTTTGAAGGCTGAGGAGATGTTATGTTTGAAAACTTTAACAAGATGTCATTAAGAGAGGAAGTGTTTTCCCTTAAATCAGGAAATGGGTCAGGGTAATAAATCATAACTCCAGGAGAATGTACTTAAAGCTGGAAATAAATTAAGAGGGAGTGAGAGAGTAAATATTAAAAAGAAGTCTGTTCTTTCAGAATTAATTTTCTCCTTTGCAGTATGCGAGGACACCCACTGAATGGGAGAAAGATAAATGTTAACACAGAGCTGTAACAGGAACCAGCCGAAAAATCTCGTGACTGCGTAGATGGCTTTGATTGCACCCTGGGGAGCCCATCAGTTGTGCGGGACACGTCAGAAGCAGGCGAAGTGTCATCATTGTTGGTCCGAGATAGCTGATACTGTAACTTCACCAAAAACGTGCCAGTCTTCTGGGGGACATTTTACAGGGTGGGTTTTAAATGCTGTTCGAGAAATCGGCCTTATGAGTGGTCTGAGAACCCAGCCCCCAGTCCACAACTGCTTCACTAAAGGAAAATAGACCTGACTACCAGAGGGATGCAGGTGAATCCTGCGCCGAGTGTCTTCCACTGGGCTGTGTCATTCCACCGGGGCGGGGGCGAGTGCACAGGTAACTGCAGCGTTGTCAGCATTTCTCAGATTGCCCAAGATCACCCAGGGTTGTTCAGCTTTTGGCCTGAATCGGGACCGCTCTGGTTTTAGGGTAATTAAATTCAGTAGTTGGAGAGATGTTTGTTGCTCGCGTGACAGCTGAGATAAGAAGCAGTGGGTACTTATTGCGAGCACCTGGAAATCTGAAAAACAAAAGGCAGTAATTTATCGCTCCTACTTCATTCTCCCCTCCACGGGTCCGGATATGAGTGCCCCTCCAGCGTGACCCTCGCACGCTCACAACGTGACACACCACCGAGTCCAACACTTCCCCTGTGATTTACAGGGGAAAGGCATTGTTTGCCTAATTGAGCGTATTTCTTTTTCTTTTTTTTTTAAAAATTTAAGGAAAAGGAACCTTAAAGGGTTTGAAACTTTATTAGAGTGTGAGAAAAATGATGCTTTTTATCTTTCTCAATTTTAACTTGCTCAGTACCAAAATAGAGCAGCACTAGACCAGCTGCTGCTCCTGCTGCAGAGGCTGGTGGGGAGATGGGTGGGAGGCGCGACGGCATCACAGGTTCTTCACACGCATCAGCAGGGATTGTTAAACAGGGTGGATGGTTTTTACAAAGCAACCAGAATATTGTGAAGACGTGAGCGCACTCTCTTTCCCTCTCTTGCTACTTTGTTTAGGTGTGGCAGATTTACTGCTGATTTGTTTATAGTCAAACAGTCTAAACGTGTCTCAGCATTTTGAAATCCAGAAACCTGATGCAAATCAAGCAGTTTACAGATCGGGATGATGATGGTGTGGGAAAGCCAAGTGTCTCGGAGCTGCCAGCTGGTCTCTGGATGCGAAGGAAAACATCAGTGAGCAGTGTTAACGATTTCTAGTCCCCTTTCTCTTCCTTTGGCTACTTCCCTTTGGGGTTTTTCTCCTGGGTAAGAATTACTTACTTGAGTATGATTTGTAGGACTAATAGGATCTTATCCTTATTTGGGGAAGACCCTAGGGTCTCTCTCAAACTCATTTTTCAATAATGAATAAAAACCTAATAGTCCTAGGGGGCATTAAAGGTACAATTTTGCAGGGAAGATTTAACGTTAGTCAATTAAAACTTTTATAATCCTGTTATAGTACAATAGTTGAAAAAAAAATCATACTAGGGAAAATAAGTAGGTTTAAAGACCCTTTCTCATCAGTGAACAAGTCTAACTGAATTTAACATTTTCATTAAGCAGGCATTTTAAAGCAAGAGTATAAGACATCTCTTGCAAGTGTGTGATAGCAGGGCAGCAGGCTCAGGGAACGACATGTGCTATGTTAATTTACGGAGCACATCCTAATTCCCACTCATTTAAAATAAAGCAGTTGCAAAGCATTTATAAGATCCAGGCAATTAGGACTTTAACGAGAAAATGCAAAATTCATACACGTCACATAACATGAGATTTACTTCCAGTAGGACAAAACATGCTTTGGTCTCAGCCTTTTGCTCGCTGGCTTCATGGCTGTCCCCACTCGGCACGATGGGCTTCGCGTGGTTTTCTTCACCCAGGGACTCTGCAGACACTGGCTCACAGCCCTCAATGAAATGTGCACGTAGGGAGAGAGGCTGGAGCTGGGGGCATCGTCCCCGCAGGCAGAGCCCCCTGCCCAGCTCCAGCCCAGACCTTTTGGGCCTGCTGAAATGCCTTGAGGGGTCAAAGCACCAAAGAACAGATACTTTTTTTTTTTTTGATTTGTAGCTCTTTGGTTTTTACAATGCAGTATTAATGGTGATGTTGATATGACACTTACGGTCCTTTAGCAGTAACTTTCATCCAAGGATCTCAGAGCCATTCCCAGTCGCTAGCAAAGGGACACCTCTGGAAGGCAGCACTGGGTCTCGCACCACAGCTCTCACCATGTCTTCCCTCTTTGGGAAAGGAAATGTCCTTGGCACGTGTTTCAGCCATCTCTGAATGCAGAAATTGTTCTTTCCCCTTCGTCTTTCCCCTTCGTCTTTCCCCTCCTTCTTTCTCCTTCTGTCAGCCAAGGATGTATGGTTACCATCAGAAGGCTTGAAGGTTCTGGGGTTGTTTGGATGTTCGCTCACCCATGACAGCCTGACCTACCTGCCTGTCCGCTGTTGTTCGCAGTAACTAGATGAAGGACTAGCCTTTTGCCTGCCAGCCTGGACAAATAAACACTGGCCCAGCAGTAGAGTGGAGCTGAAACCGACCCCTTCAATAATCTGATTTCGGAGATCGCTTATCACAGCTCTGCAGTTGACCCTGGCAGGTTTGAAACTCTTAGGGTATGGTACGTCCCTTCAGAGCGCCTATCTTTTTCCCCTTGGGAAAGACTTTTCAGCTTAGTCAAGCACAAGTCCACTGCTTAGAAAACCCAAGAAGTGTTAGAAGGCCACCTTGAAGACTGGCAGCTCCCAAACATGCTCCTATCCTGCCTTGGTATGATGGACTGGTGGCCGGTGAGCTGTGGTTGGATTTGTAGTGTCTTGTAACCTCTTCAGAGAGATGCACATGCTGGCTCCTCGTGGCCATGCTTCACTGTCTCTCTGGGCACGTACCATTTTGCCCTTTGGAGACGAATCCCTTCTCCATCGAATGGCTCCTTAGCCCTGGGGAGGTCCAGTGGTGCTGGGTGAGCAGTGCCCGCCGAGCGGCTCAGGATGCGGGCTGCGTTACGGCCATGGCTCCTCCAGCATCTGGCCATGCTTGTCCCGAATCTTTCGTCCATTTCTGTGAGAGCCTTGAGTAACCCCAGGAGCCACCCCAGCACCACCTGGGCGCTCTCCTCCAGTGAGGGTCCGCGCTCCCTCACAGGCATGGGGCGGGCTTGCTGCTGTCATTTGTCCCAGTGACTGGCGGGAGGGTTAGGAAGGAAATGGGGGCTGGAGCCTCCACGCAGGGATCTGGGCAGGGTGAATCTCACCCACCACGCTGTGGGAAGGTCGGGCTGTTGGGTGAAGCAGACGTTTGGATTTTCTCTGGAGGCAGTGGGAAGTGTCAGGCACCACAGGGGATTACCTCAGGTAGCTGCATCGAGAAATTCTGGGCAGCTAATACTGCCCACTAACAATTTTCATTAATTTGCTGAGTGGCCCTCTATGGGAATCTGTGTCTTTCTTAAAGCAGGATGTTAAGGAAATAAGTGGCGGTAGGCAAAACGTAGCCAATGTGAGTGTTCCTGCTTTTCCTCATCACTATCCACGTAGCGTACAGAAGTGAGCATGCGAAAGCAGTGATTTTCGGAGTGACACACAGGAGAAGTGGTGAGGCTGGTCATCCTCCCTGTGATGTGGTTCACTTGCAATGGGCCGTCATGTGCTCTCGGCCACCGCAGCCTCTGAGGAAGCCACCAGAGCTAATGGTGTGACTAAGAAATTGTGTGTGCTGCTTTCTAGGACAGTGCGGACCAGCATGGGGGACAATACCCACGCGGGGTCTTGGCAAGTCTTGGCGGCTGTAACTGTGGCTGAGGTCTGCCAGCTCTAATGCTGAGCACACTGGTAGAAATATGTAAATAGCAATATCTTTAGCACTACATTTGATACTTTCCATTTTCAAACACTTGACAATTGTTTACATATTTTCAGCAACCCTCTTCAAACTAGGGAAAACGAGACACAGCATCTGTGAATTGCCGTGATACGTAACAAATCATTATCAGAGAGCACCTGAAGGGTTCATTAAGGACTTTTAAGGACTGACATTTCTTTTGCATGCCTTTAAAGCTGAAGGCAGTTAATATTAAAAGTCAATGTGGTTTTGGACAGCAAGTTCAATCAGAAAAAAATGGATTCTGATGGTGATTAAGGAATTGGAAAGTCTGGGCGGTCACCTATCAGTGTAACATGTATTACTGTCATCATAACTAATATGGGCTAGACTTAATTTGGTAGAAAAAGTTACAGGTTTTTTTAAGTCATAGTTTTTTTGAAGTTAGCCGAGGATTTGGGTTACATGATTCAGGTGTAACTAAAAGCAACACCAGGGTAAGACTTAAAAAATAAAGGAAAACAGAATAAGAGAAATAACTTTTTTCCCCTCTGTTCATATAAATTATCTTTTCTTCTTGTCCCATATCTAGTTAACTATGGGTGTTCCTGGATGGAAAAAAACTAGAATCCAACTTACAATTGGAGTTGGTGCCAGATGCCTCTAGAGTTTCTGTTTGAGTTCATGTTGCTCTGTCTTTGCTCCAAGATATCCACTGCCACTGCGGGACATGGTCCTGGCAGCAGCGCAGAGATGCGGTCACTTCCCTGGGGGTCGGAGAATCACCTCCTGGGCGTGAGCACCCTAACAGGGGCTGTTACCCATTCTTCCAGCTGCCAGAGGGCTTTCTGGAGAGCTGCTGCTGTTACTCTCCTTGCTATCGCAGGCATCACCGGTCATTACTGGTTAGCCTGGAAGCACTGAGGAACCCTAGGCAGTGAAAGGGAAGATATGGTAAAATTGCAAATGAGAATTTCTGAGTAGCTGTTGCAGGAAAACTGTGCGCAGAGGTATGGAAGTGGGTAGGAATACTAATGTGCTGGGGCTGGCTGTGGTTTGTAATCCTGCGTGCACGTGTGGTGGTGTTCCCGACGCTGAAGAAAACTGCGTGGCTGATGGAAGCTGAGGGAATCGGCCTCCGTGCACTGAAAAGGGTTTCAAAGTAGCCAGCAGTTTTCCTTTTTTTAATCACCTACCAAAAAGCAGAAGGGAAGAAGTGCATAAGCGATTCCAGCACACTCACAGCACAGCTTTCCACAGAACGTGAGCATTCTGGTTGACACCAGAGCTGCCGGTGGCTCGGCTTCCCCCCGCGGCTGCCCTGCAAGTTGTGCCGGTGACCCGGAGCCCCTTCGCTGTCGCTGCTTCTCCCGCAGCTCCCGGCCCTGTGTGAGCCCTTGGTTTTCTCCCCTTTAACAAACACGTTGCTGGCCGCAGGCAGCTGCCAGCCGAGTGGTGTTCCCCAGGCCTAGGAATGGCTCAAGCAACTTTAACTCCTTCAGTAGTTAATGCAGTTAATGACTTTGGGTTTATATTTTGGTGTTTTCCAAAGGTCTTTCTGACCTCCAGCTGTAAGCCCCGGCAGTTTGAGGATGTGATTGCAGGATGCATGGACCCTGGTTCTGTTCCTGCTCTTTATCATACCCTGATGCTTCAGTTATCCCTGTCCCTCGTGGGTTTTGGCAAGGGCACTTGATCATAATGTCATTCAGAAGTATTCCAGAGAAACAGTGGGAAACTCTACCAACATGCTTGTGTTGGTTGTAATTTGTAATTGTTCATTATGTTCCTCCCCGCTAATCCCTTTGCTGCAATTCATTGTGGAGAGACAGTACCATACACTCAGAGAGCTGTGCTAAAGGCAGAATGACTTGGCCGAGGAAAGTAGCTATTGTTTCATGATTAAAGGAAGGGATTATATTGGGATTTCCTTGAACAAGGAAAGTCGCTGCCCCACTTTTATTGCTTGTAACAAGAGGATAATAATTACTCTCCATTATAAAACACCTCCAGAACTTGCAATGAAACACTTGTGGAGCTGCGTGGCATTCAGGGTTGGTTATCTTAAATGGCCTGGAGTTGTGCAAACTAAGATTTCTCCGCCTTACCTTATTTCTCCTGCTGGGGCTCAACCCCTACTGAGACTATGGAAAAAAGTCACTTCCCTGAGTTGGGCGTGAGATTTTCCTCTGGCAGAGCCGGTACCGCTCACCTGTTTGGTGATGCTTGCCCTCTCCAGGAGCGACGTCCAGCCACCCTGGGGGTTTTGTACGGGCTTGGGAGGATGAGCAGGTATGACAGAAAGGACCCAGGCCAGCCCGTGCCCGAGCGGCCAAGGGAAGTGGTGGAGCTCGGTGCAGGGGGCCAGCCGGCAGCTGGCTGCCACCCAGTGCTCCAGCACATCCCTTCTTCCCCTGCCGCTGCCACCCCCTCGCAAGCAGAGGTACGAGAGAACAACTGAGCATTGTACCAGAGGTCGCTGGGGACTCGCTGTTTGTTTGGTTTTGACACTCACCGCTGAGTCACATGGGTCGAGATGGCTGTGAAGGAGAGAAGCACTGGTATGTGGTCTCTGATTAAAAAAAGAAAAACTACGAGGCATTTCCTCAAGTGTCCCAAATGGCATCTCCTGGCTCAGCTGGTTTTTGAAGCATCCAGCTACGGCCAGCTCGAGGATGGTGATTTCCATGTGATCAGAGTTGAATCTGTTTCCACTAAAAGTGGAAAAATAAATAAGGCTCATCTTAGAAACAAAATAGTCCATGTAAAATTTGGTTTCTGATACCGTATCTCCCTGAGTATGTTTGCTTTTCAACATGTCTAATTTGAGACAGCTCTGCATTTTACAGTGTAACCCCTTCAGACTTAGCCTCTTTCCTATTTGTAGTCTGTTGTCACTGTTGTTCGTTAGGATTTAGTGGAAATGTACCCTAATTTCTTCATACTTTCTTATTTTTATAGTTGGCTTTTTTATCCCGTGCGACTGTGATTTGCTTTGCTAAAACAGTGCTCCCAGCAAAGGAAAATTAAGGACTGAATTAGAATTGCAAGAGGCTGTCGGTTAATCCACAGATTACTGACACGGTGGACCCTGAGTGCTTCAAAGGCACCATTATAGTCCATCGTGTCCGTGCGTACTTAGGGAGCTTTAATCCATGGATTACAGGTCTGTAAATGCTCCTGCCCTCCCAGTTACAGCGGGTTCTGCCAACAGGAGCTGCCATGTCAAGCTGGCCGCAGTGCTACACAAAAATACGTCTCTGGCAAATGCATGGAGACAGCAATCCACTCCTGCATCCCTGTTGGGGCTGCATCCCTAGCCCCCACCCGCCTGCTCTGTAGGGAAAGGTTTTGGGCTGGTGCACACCTCCGGCGAGGGGCTGGCTGGGGCTGCGCTGGCTGAGCTCCTGGCTCGGCTCCTGGCTACTGCAGCCCTGCACAGCCCATGCTTTTTCCCAGGCACGAGGCAGGACCGGACAACAAGATTTCAAGAGTGCTGGTTTTAACAAGAAAACAAGCCACCAAAACCACCCAAATAAAAAGCATACCAAACATTTTCCAGATCCTTTAGGGAATAGTAATATTGAATGGAAGGCCTTTGCTTTTCCCCTCTGGTCTCCCCCTAAACAAACTGAGCAGCTCCCAGTAACTACTTAAATTTTTTCCTTGTTTGCACGTTAAAAATAACTAATTGTATTACTGTCGAAATTGCTGGGTGCTTTTAAGCTCCTGTGTGGCTGAGGCGATAACTCTGCATGCTGAGGTACATGCATTTATGTTATATATCTTTGGAAATGAAGTGTATAATGGAAAAGCTCACAGCCTCTTTACTTGCGGCGTTCCTATAATAAGTCAAAGAAGTCACACAGTGCCCTTTTATTTCCGAAGCGGGACTTAAATCACATCAATAAATCTACAGACTTATTAAGAGATGCAGCATGGGTAATGTAAACAACCAGAAAAAAAAAATCCCAACACACCAGAGTTTAAAAATAGGACAGAAGGAGGAAAAAAGTTAACCATCCATACAATAAAAAGAGAAGAAATGTAACACAAAAGCACTGTGGCGGGCAGTGCCTTGAAATTATCCTCAGTAAATTACAGTCGTGCACTTCCCACTCTGTAATTAAACATTAGAGTTCATTTATTCCAGATACATTTGCTTGGGGTAAACTCAGTTCTTTTGATTTGTTATTGTAAATCCTTTACAGGCCTCTGTGACCTGCAGACAGTTGAGAAGCAAAGCAAATGATTTCCATAGATCAAGGCACTTGAAGATGACTTGTGAACAGTCCTGGCGTTGCGCGCGGTGAATCTGACCCTCTCGGCTGCCTTGTTGTGGGGTGTAGGTGTGCTCGGTGCCGTGGAGCCTTCCCGGGAGCGTGCGTGTCTGCACGTGCCATACGTGCACAGGGAAGTCTGAATAGCAGTGCATGACTGCCTTGATCCCAAGCGGCTGAACACAAGGGATTCTCGGCTTTCTGCGTGGAATTTCTGTGATGGGATGTAAGGGGGGAGCCTCTCCTACCTCCTGGAGTACACTCTGTGCAACCGCTGTATTTTGCTGGGAAAAAACGGCTTGCTTAGGGCAGACAGAAAATACCGTAGGCTTGATTGGTGAAATCCAAAACTGGGTGATTTTACCTGCCCCCGAGGCTGCCCGTTTCTGGTTTTGGTTGTGGATGCACCCACCGCGCAGATCCTGCAGCCTGCGGGAAAAGCCGGTGAGGTGCTGCCCCAGCTCTAGCTAATTTGTCTCCTGACTCAGAACCTAAGCCAGCTGCAGATCCCGTTATCCTCTCGGTTTCTGCTTGTAATTGTAGTTTGCCCAGATATTTGCAGGCCTTTTGTACAGTGACGTTTGTTATGCAAAGGTCTTAAAGGCTGGACGGAGAGCTTGCCCACGTGGGATTTTGGAAAGGCTGGGTAACGCTCGCTGCCTGAGTGGCAATGGTTAAAAAGATGGAAATTAATTATAATCATCATAAAATCTGTGATCCAATGTAACAATATTTCCATGTTTGTGCTTATAGCTAAAATGTATGAAATGGCCAGACTGCTGCTTTTGTTTATTTAGTTTCTGAAGGGAAAAAAAAGAACCACCACCACCTCTGGCAAGGTGGTATGTTTTGAGGTGTTTCAAATAATATATATCCCTCTCCAAATGCACAGCATGCATTTTTCATCTGTTGATCTATTTAGATGAGTATGTTGGCGTTCATGAAGTAAACCTTGCAAGGCGTGGCTGTTGTCATGGGAGTGTTTGTGAGGCCCAGGAGCCGCGCACCTGGGGCCAGGGCTGCTGCCTTCCCGATTACAACAGAAGGAAGGAACCCCAGCCCCCTGCCCCGGCATCGTGCAGCCTGCCCGGGCTCCGCGGCCAGGGTCGGGTGGCCCCAGCCAGCGGGCGGGTGGGCCAGGAGCAGCCCTAGCTGGGAGGAGATGGGGACCCCCTGGCTGCTCCCTGCGCGCAGCCTGGCTCCCCGGAGCAGGTCAGTCTGCCGGGAGAAGGGGAGAGCGGGGGGGAAAAGGAAGGAAAAAAGAAAACTTTTTTTTGCTTTCTTTTGGAAACAGAGGAATATACAAGCAAGGCCTGTTTTCTCAAGGACGTTGCTCTTGTTGCTGGTCGAGAGCTGCTGGTGCCTGTGGTCCCTCCAAGCTGCGGTGGGTTTTTAACCTTACACTTTGTGCCGCACTCGGGTCTCTGCATGGGATCTTCTCCCCTCCAGTAGTGCAGGGGAGGCTGGCGTCCTGGCACGGGCTGGCGAGCCATCCCGTTCCCATGGACCAGGGTGTGATCCCCTGGGACACGGGTGCCGGCTGTGTCTCACAGCCGCTGCTCTGTCCCCCCTCTGTAGCCCGCAGCCGGGGGCCAGGGCGGGAGGTTTGCCTTCGCGCTGGGTTTGAGGCTTGGTTTGGAGAGTTTGGAGAAGAAGTGAGAGGTAAAGATGGGCCATTAGAGGGCACTTTTGCAATCCCGGAGAAGGAAAATGGTGCTTATTATTTCACTTAGGACTGTTTATTTTGGCACTCTCTTAAATTCGGTGATAAACAGCAGGCAAATCCCTCCAGTCAGCAGGAATATATCAATAAAATATTGACTCAGAGTTTAAAAGAAAAGAAAACAAGACAAACTTGTAGAAAAGGGAATAAAAGGCATTTAGGAGGTGGCACAGCCTGGAGAATAAAAAATCACACAACATATTTCACATAATTTGTATGGCTTTACAGTGCAGCACTTAGGCCTCAGCTTGTACCTGGCTTCTAGAAATGAAACCGGCTCGGAGCACGGCACCCTGAGACAAGAAAATTGTTTGTTGGAACTATCCGAGGGCTGGATGGGAGAGCATGAATTCACGTGCTCACATCGAGCAAGTGCATTTTCTGAGGGCCTCTGCCAAAGTCATTGCCTGGTAGTGAACTGGCCCAGACAGAAACAGGGGACGAAGAAATGGTTGGTTGTTTTTTTTGCTTTCCTCTTGATGTTTTGCATGTGTAAACTATAGAGGATTTAGTTTAAAACTGCCAAATTGCAGTGAGTGCGCTGCAAAAAATAAAATCTGTTGATTAACTGGTGTGAAAGGGTGGTATAGCGCTGACAGCACAGTTTCCAAAAACCGCGAGTGAGTTTTGAATGCCTCTTTGCTGTTGAGGTGTCTCACTTTTGGAAGTGTTGTGCATTAAAACTGGGCCCACGTGAAGCCTCTGAGGTGGGGTAAGTGAAAAAGAAAGCACTCAAAACTTTATTTGCTCGTTAAGGAGCAAAGATTAGAAAACTTTCCTTTTGACAACTTTGCAAGCTGTTTCGTGTATGGGATGGGCCAGTGCTGCGTGCCCAGGCTGGGCAGGGATCACAGAGCTAATTGTAATGTGTCTTCTATTTTTAAGCCAAAATACTATTACAATTAGATAAAGAAACCAGAGACAAATCTGTACCCTGTTACTGTGCCATGGTTGTTAACAGGGACAGGAGCGCTGTCTACGGGAGTTTTTTAAGTGACTCAGCTAGTGAAATTATTTAAGAAGTGGAGCTTAGCCTGGATAGTCCTATAATCAAAAATCGTTTATTTTAATAGAGGTTACATTGCACTGGAACGGACTATGGGAATATACAAGATTGCAGTTTCAAGGAGTTCATGTGGAGGACGCTGTCTGCAGAAAGCGTCAGAGTTTCTTACCTAACCAAATAATCTGCTCTAACTGTTGTGATTAAGTTGGAAAGAATTTGTTCCCTGTTGGCTAACGGTAATACTTGAAAGATCAATAAACAGCATGTTAGAGCACAGGAAACTCATCCTGCTCTGTGTGAGGGGAGATTTTTGCTGACTTTGGTGACTCAAGTCAGCAAGTATTTTGACTTACGATCTTTGCTCCAAAAGGTCAAATGTGGTCAAATGTCATTAACTTTGCTGATAAGTATCAACACTTCAGACTGAATTTGAGAAAATATGTCTGTTGTCATCAAAAGCTAACTCAGGACCTGGTCGGGAGAAATTTTGACAAACGTTGGGAAAGCTAAATCAGGATTTAACTGTAAGTAGCAATTGCATGTCTTAGTTTGCTCCCTTCCGTAGGGCAGGCTGCTGCAATAACCTGTTAGGAAAACATCCCAGACACTAACGGAGCGCACAATTTGAGAGCTGTGAGTGCCAGAGGTGAAGCGTTACAAGCCCTGCAAACGGGGAACCATGGCAGTATGTTGCTCTCACCAGGTTATCACCAAATAAATAAGGGCGCAGCCTTCTCCAACTTCAAAATAACTTTTGGCAGCCTCAGAACAGGCAGGGCTTCCCCAAGATGCTGGGGCCATCGACTGGCAAGCTTGCCGCAGGGCTCCCTGGCACACTTGCCACTTGCTTGCAGGGGGATGGAGCTCCCCCATCGTCTCCATGCCCACCTGGGACTCGACTGCGGGGGAAACTCTGCCAGGTGCACCTCTAGCAATCACCTTCATCTTTCCTGTGGTTTTCCACTCAGGAAGGGGAGGGTCTGGCTGCAAATAGAGGAACATGGGGCAGGCCAGGGAGCGAGAAAGCTGAGGAAGGCGTAGCAGCTCTTGGCGTGAGGAAAGCACGAGCGAAAGGAGGCGAAGATAACATTGCATCCTGGCAGGGGAGTTTTCAGTACGTGTCATTGGTGGCTTACGGTTACTTCAGGGTTTGCTAAATGTTTTCTCTTGCGTCACCAGTTTCAGTGAGAAAACGAGAGAGATGAAGGATGGGGCCCAAGCTGGACAGCAGGAGTTGGAGGAAACAGTAGAAAGCGGGGTGGGAATGAGCTGAGGTAACGGCTCTAGGGACAGCAAGGAGGAGGGGAGGGGGGTGCAGAGGGAGGGGGTGAGCGGTGCAGTGGGGGCTGCGCCGTTGGTGGAAGGAGCAATTAAATAGCAATGATGTCAGAGGCAGAGGAAGCAAGATGAGGGTGAAAATAGCCCTCTGTGGGCCTTGCTGGTGCTGGGGGACCTGCTGTCCTGCACGTGCCTTTAGCCGTGCTGGAAGTGGGGCGGGCTGCAGGGCAGGCAGATGTCGCGGCCTCTTCTCAGCACACGGCAGGAGGAGAGCTAGAGGCAGCAGGGCGCGGGGATTTGGGAACATTTTGTCAGGAGCTTGGGCGTGAAAAAGAGGACAGGACCTTGTGCTGCCTGTGGCGAATTCCCACGTTTGGGGTGCTGGTACTCGCGGTGAGCTTCAGCAGGGATGTGGCGATGAGGAGGGGGGCAGAGGCTGGCAAGCTGCTGGCCACCTGCCTCTGCCAAGAGGAGAGTGGGAAGAGGCAGGTGGGGATGCGGGGGCTGCCGGGGAGTGGGGCTTGGGGTCTTGCTGAAAGCTCCCAAAAGGTGGGCTGGGGTGAGAAGGAGGGTCCTGCGTCCTGGCCGCACTGTCCTGTAGTGGCTCCTTTGGGACTTTTGGAAGGTAAAGCCATGGGAGGGTGGAAGGAGGAGCCTCCTGGGCTCTGTTTCTATTTTCACTAAGGCCTTGAAGGGGAAGAGCAATTCTGCTGTGGCTTAGATGGCATCATGCCACTTCTCGAGGAGCTTTGTGTTTGCTATTTTTACATAAAATATTGGGGAAAGGTCAAGTGAAGGGGAAAAAACCCACCTCCAATCTCAACAGCAGATTTGACCTTAAAGGTAAAAAGCAAGAGTGCATTACAAAGCCAGAGTTAATGTGCAGTGCAGTACAAGGAGCGCTGTGTGACCGCACATTCAGCCAAGTAACGAGATAAAACTGTTCCTGCCAGCTCAGCTTTTTATCATGCTTCTCCCCAAAGGCAGTGGAGAACATGGTTTAGGTAACAGCCTAGACCTCTTTCTTCTAATTTTAAGAAACATTACCATTTAGCGATTTAACCTTGCTATGCTCATACCAGAAGTGGGCTTTGTTTCCTCCCCGGCCCCCCCGCCCCATACCAGAGCTGTTATATATGAGATCATCTACTGTACTGAAAGGAGATTTCCAGCCTGTCCCACTGTATACGTTAGGGTAGTCATTACTGACCTAGTTGTAGACATAATAATGAGAGGCTGAGATTATGAATTATTATGCCCAATTTGTAAGGGATTCTCTGCTTTTGTGTTTTGCAATTCCCATCAGGTTTGAGGATTAAGCCCTGCTGAATTGCATGCTAATACCAATGTGCTTTGAATATGTGTGGGTTTATATCACATGTTTTCCCAATTCGCTATTTTTATAAAGAACAATTTCACTGGAAATATTTACTTTTCAAAGGATTGTTGGAAGCCCAACTGAAATCTAAGGAAAGTGCAGTCGATGCACTCTCCATCTGCTCTGTGCTTACTCTAGCTCCCATGTCCAGCGAGCTCTGTTCCTGCTATGGCAAAACACCAACCTGTAGCTCTGCCAGAGTTGGTGGCTTTTTCTCTTTGTTGCTGAGAGATACCGGTTTGAAACCAGCGCGTGGGCTTGCTTTCCATCGCAGTTCAAGTTGGAAAAATCTTATATACATACTTGTCCCAAGCTCTGTGATGATGTGAGCTTAGTCCTTACAATAAGTATGCCTAGCGCTCATATGGCCGTACAGCGCAGGTGCCTCTGCCAAACATACAGTGCGTGTAACGCTGTCACAGGTGTGCCTGCGTTTCAGCAGTAAGTCAGCCCACAGGAGCCACACAAGGTGGCAGTTAGCCGAGTCAGTGACTGTGGGGCACGCGTAAACTGGTGCTTCACCACAGCCTCGCCCACCAGTGTGGGACAAACAGCTCCTGCTGCATGTGGTGCGGCCCCCCTCAGGTGGGACTCCCTGTTGTTGCTGTAGGATGCTCCTGCTGCGCTGCCCGCTGCTGCTGCTGCTGCTGCCGCTCAGCTCCAGACCCCAGAAGTTACCTACCAGAGATGAGGAGCTCTTCCAAATGCAGATCCGGGACAAAGCGTTTTTTCATGATTCGTCAGTCATCCCAGATGGAGCTGAAATTAGCAGCTACCTCTTCCGAGACACCCCTAAAAGGTATTTCTGTCCGGCTCAAGCGAGGAGATTGTACTTTGAAGATACTAGCTTTATTGGCTGGGTGTTTTGAAATTAAATTTGGATCCAAACCAGAAAAATACAAATGCCAGTATTCTGTCTGGTGGGGTAACAATGCGAGTTTCCATCCCAATCTGGCCTCCCCAGCTGAGGGTCTATCCAGTTTATTTGATTTCTGGGATAAGCCCAGAGCTCCCACAGACCACAGAAGTTCCCTGAAGTGGGGCCACTAACCATGTCTGGAGGCAAAGGGAGCAGGAAGGAAATTAGAAACTACAGGCTTACCCACCACACTGGTCTCTCTTCATTATTTCATATTGTGCTTTAAAGAAGCAGCATAAGTCAGTCTGGTCTGAACTCCCCACTTCCCAGCCTTGACCCTATGGGTCCAAGAATGCTGAGGTTAGACTGGGGAAGAATCTGAGGCTCCAAAATGTTCAGGCAGGACGAGCACTGCCACCTTCCTGCTCATATCACGCACCTCCTTCAGCCTTCATCAATGAAAAACATTGACTAAATTATGTGTAGTGTCTGGGGGGATGTGGGAGGACAGCTGAATGTGTATGTATCTATTTGTGCTTCTAGGGCCCTTACCTGGACATAGCATAAAATGTGTGGTCTCCTTCAAAAAGCATATCCCTAAATTCCAGGAAAGATCCCGTTTCCCTCATTTATACCTCTGTGACCATTTATACCGTATATAGTTAGTGTAGGGGTAAAAAATGAAGCTGATGGAGAGGAGAGCAGGAGGCCAGAAACCCCTCTGCCATGTCTTGACAAGCAAAGCGTGAACTCTGCACTAACGTGTTAGTGGGGGCACTCCCCTCACCTCCTTAGCTCTCGCCCCCCAGCCTTTCCATAGTCCCTCTGCACACGCTTGCCTGTCAGTAATGCTTCTGTCTCTGTTGCCTCCCCAAGACCGACATTGATTATGTCAAGTCAGGCCCTGCCAGTTGGCTGCCATCGGGGTTTATTGACGTATGGGTCTGTTAACCTTCTCCTAGGTATTTCTTTGTGGTTGAAGAGGACAACACTCCCTTAGCAGTGACAGTGACCCCATGCGATGCCCCTCTGGAATGGAAGCTGAGTGTGCAGGAGCTCCCAGAGGAAGCCAGTGGAGAAGGTTCAGGTAACAGCCCATCAAGGACTTCCCTTGCACCTCAGAGACCTGCTTTTCTCCTGGATGCAAAGCCCCTCAAAGCAGTCTCGGTGTGACGCTGAGTCTATCTTTATGACCTCCTGCTGCTTGGATCTTCAGTCTCAGTCCTGACATTTTGTAGGAAACTGGCAGCTGGTAGCAACATGACAAGGAAGAGGGCTGTAAGAAAGGAAGAGTAAAACCTGAGGTTATAGCTACAGAGTGCACTGGATGCTGCCACAGCAAACTGCGTTTGCACAAAGTAACTCGATTTCACAGGGGCTTTGCTGTGAGCTGTGTACACGAGATAAGAACTGGAGAGACAGGGCTGGCATTGCAGCAGGGCTGAGCTCACCCCTTTGAGGGGACTCACCTATAGAGTGGAGCGTATTACAGCCATAGAACTGCTACTCAAAAGAGAAAAGGTCTTTGGCTTTCAGAGCTTCTCACACAAGTGCTAGCGTCTCATCCATGCCACATTGTAAGGTGTACACACCTTTGCCCCCCGCTGTATTTAGGCACAACATTTTAGTGTGACTGGAAGGGCCAAAGCTAAGAAGTCCAAGTCCAGAAACAGGCAGCGGAGTCAGTTCCCCCAGGGGAATGGTGCGGCATCTCCACGTTGGCTGCCTGAAGTACTGTAGTGGAAGGCATTAGCTACCATTCACAAGACTCCGTTAGTACTGCTCAGGTGCAATTTCTATTGCATTTTTTTTAACCTGAGTGCCAAAGCAATTTCCCTCTCTTCGACAGAAGTATCAATTACATCTTCCTCAGAAGATAAACCCTTTTTCATCTCACTTTGTGTGTTTTGTGTCTGTGTCTGTTATTATTTTCTCGTGTTTGCAGATGGCGTCTGTACAAACATTTTTCTTTGCTTGTAATCTAGGTGAACCAGAACCTCTTGAGCAACAGAAACAGCAGATTACTAATGAGGAAGGCACAGAACTGTTCTCTTACAAAGGCAATGATGTTGAGTACTTTGTGTCCTCTAGTTCCCCATCTGGTTTGTACCAACTAGATCTGCTGTCGACAGAGAAAGATACACATTTTAAAGTGTATGCAACCACTACTCCAGAGTCAGACCAACCTTATCCTGAATTACCTTACGATCCCAGAATTGATGTCACTTCTCTGGGACGTACAACCGTGACGCTGGCGTGGAAGCCAAGTCCCACTGCCTCCTTACTGAAACAGCCGATTCAGTATTGCATAGTCATCAATAAGGAGCACAATTTCAAAAGCCTCTGTGCTGTTGAAGCCAAGCTCAGTTCTGATGATGCCTTCATGATGGCTCCAAAACCAGGTCTGGATTTCAGTCCATTTGACTTTGCCCATTTTGGCTTCCCCTCAGACAACAACTCTGGCAAAGAACGCGGTTTCCTAAAATCATCGTCAAAGTTTGGGCGCCATACGTCCTCAAAGCCGAGAGTTGACCTGCACAAAGTTTGTATCGGGAACAAGAACATCTTCACAGTGTCTGACCTGAAGCCCGACACACAGTACTACTTTGACATGTTCGCAGTGAATACCAACACTAACATGAGCACCGCGTACATTGGCACCTTTGCCAGAACGAAGGAGGAGGCTAAACAGAAAACAGTCGAACTGAAGGACGGCAAGGTTACAGATGTATTCATCAAGAGAAAGGGAGCCAAATTTCTACGGTTTGCTCCCGTTTCATCTCACCAAAAAGTCACCTTCTCCATTCATTCATGCCTGGACGCTGTTCAGATCCAAGTTAGAAGAGATGGAAAACTTCTCTTGTCTCAAAACGTGGAGGGTGTGCGGCAGTTCCAGCTTCGAGGAAAAGCAAAAGCTAAATATCTCATTAGGTTGAAAGGGAGCAAAAAAGGCGCTTCTGTGCTGAAGATCCTGGCTACAACAAGGCCTAACAAGCAATCATTTCCATCTCTTCCTGAAGATACACGAATCAAAGCCTTTGACAAACTCCGCACATGTTCTTCGGTCACGGTGGCGTGGCTGGGCACACAGGAGAGAAATAAATTCTGCATCTACAAAAGGGAAGTGGATGACCATTACAATGAAGAGCAGAAGAAAAGAGAGCAGAACCAGTGCTTGGGTCCAGATACAAGGAAGAAATCGGAAAAGGTTCTCTGTAAATACTTCCACAGCCAGAACATCCAGAAAGCAGTGACCACAGAGACAATCAGAGGCCTGCAGCCTGGCAAGTCCTACCTGCTGGATGTTTACGTGATAGGGCACGGCGGGCACTCTGTGAAATATCAGAGCAAATTGGTGAAAACGAGGAAGTTCTGTTAGTGCCCGTGTACATAGAAATATATGGAACTCCAGTCCGAACATTATCCTACTTCCAATATATGGATTGACTACTTGCACAGCTGAGAAGTTGTGACCTGTATTTGTACTGTGTAGAAAAGATATCAACTTGTATATTTATGTTTACATAAGTAATTGTTCAGAGGAACTGAGGCTGGTGCTCTCTGGTAGCGTCTGGCAATGGTATTATCATGTGTCCGGTGACCCACATGTGATGCTCAGTAGATGTCCAAGGTAGCGGGAAACCTCAAAGGAACTGGCACTCCTTTGCTTCCATATTGCATGAACTGCTTCTAAATTATTTTATACTTAAAAGGCTGAGATACATCATTCGTCCACCTTGTTATTCACACACCAAACCCACAGACATACACCCTTTCTCTCAGTGTAGATGGTAGGGTTTCTGTAAATTGTTTTATAGAGTCTTGTTTTAAATGTTTATGTTTCTATGATTGTAAACTATTAAAATCTTCCCCAATAAAATACAGATCTAAACTAAGTATTAACTGGGCTGCACATGAAGCAGTTTCATTGCTAATGTAAATTCTTACCTAGCTGATTTTCATGTTTAAATACTGTATGTATTTCATGTACAAAGTTGCCATAACGTTATATTCCTGTACATAAAATTAAAAATATTAGATTATATTTTGTTTCTTTTTTCTTGACCTTCTAAGGGGGCAAACAGACTTGGGGACAGAAGAGGCATGCTGAAACTTGAATTGGATTCAGCTGGGACAGGCTTCTCTTCTGTCATTCTTCATCCTTTTGGGCAAGGTGACTGAAGTCCAGTAGAATTACTGATGTTACCGAGCCAGTTAAAATCTGCAAGGGAGTGCAGGCCATTGAAGGAGGGGTATTTGTGGCGTACTCTGGGTCTACCAGTGATCCAAGCACTAAAGGAGCAGGACAGCACAGAGGAGCTTCCCTTGTCCCAGGTGAGAATGGATCCTGTTTCATCGTGGTTGTGAGTGCCACCGGTGCTTCACAAGGAGATCGCAGTCTGAGTTAGACAGACCATATGATTCAAACAAGTAACACACCAGAGAACCAGTTGTTATTTTTGTTAGATTATCATTGGAGACGTTTGCTTTCTGGATGCTGCTGGTTTTGACTGCAAGTAATAACAAGCTGAGAGTATTATTTTTTTTCCATTGACAAGAATGGTAATGCTAAGAAAAAATTGTGTACTTTCATTTAAATTGCAGTTCTTTCCAGTGTTTAGATTTCTTTAAAATATTAAACGTCTGGATCTCATCTTTTCTAAATTTTCTTACTTGTTTTCCCACATCACCTTCATTCACTCAAAAACTTCTATCGAGCTGCTTAATGGAAAACACGCTTCTGAGAACCAACCAGACCAGCCCCCTTTCAAGCAGCTAAGAGCAGGGTACGTACTGCCTCAGTCCCCGCACTATAGTGTGGGTCAGGGCCTCAGGACAGGTGACGGAGACCTTTTTTCTCAGTCCCATCGTACCTATCAGTCTGCAGCACTCAGGCAGTGGATGTCAGGGCTTGTTCAAAGACAGTCTCTCTCTTCATTAAGTGCGTACCCAAAAAACACTTCACTGCTGTGACTGCACACTTGCAGCCCCCTCAAGGCTCTGAAGATACACGGGGAGAAACTGGGGCACGAGGGAAAGGGATCAAAATCCACATAAAGGCTGCAAGCAGATTCCTCTTGGGCTGCTCACAGGGGAGATGAGATTTTTCCACCCCTGCTGAGGTGAGCTGCAGTTTTCCTTGGCCCCGTAGTGCTAAGCTCTTCAGGTTTTCCTTTCTGCTGCCTCCAGCACATTTCAGTTTGCAGACTGGTGGGTGGCAGCAGGGTTTCATGGCTGCACAAGCTCCCACACTGTTCCACATGCTGAGTTTATGACGATTCTCCAAAAAAGAGACAGATACTGTGTGGAGACTGATCAGAGAACGCCTGCTGTGTTTTATGTAATTATATAATAAGCCTAATAATTGAAATTTAGATTTCTCTGGAGACGATCTCCACTCCTCATTTGAAAACATCTTTCTGATTTTTTAAAGCAAACAATTTCAGTAACACACATCTGCCAGATTACCGTGCCAGGGTCTAGGTGAACAGTAGGTGACTACAGCTGGGAATCCCTCGAGAATGGGACCGTGTGACCAGTGTGTTAGGTCATCGGTTGCCAGGGAGATATTTTCCCTACATTTCACTGTCCAAAAAGCTACTGAATCCTTCAGTTAAAGGCAACACTTGCATTTTTTAAGCATTTCTCTGTTCACTGCTGCCCTTTTTGTGGAGAACGGTACCCCTTCCATTGGGCTGTTATGATGTTGACTTGAAACCATGTTTCATCCCAGTTCCAGCTCTATTCCCTTTAGCCAGATTTCTCTGGATATTCATCCAGCTCATTTGTTTTTTCTGCCTGCTAACCACTTACGTTTGCAGTATGTCACAAAATGAAACAATTCCCCAAGATGCATGCATCTTCTGTTTCTGAACACTACATTTTCAAAGAAAAATGTCATAATATTTGTCTTTATTCCCACTGGAATTCTCCTTTTCCCAAAAAACTAGCTCTATTCATTCTGGATGAAACTGAGACCATAGTAGTATCACAACTACTAATCATCCCATTATTATTCAGGTCTTCATGGAGTCAAGTGGATCTGAGAGAAGCAGTTCTTGTTTTGAAGGATGGAGTAAAAATAAGAACACCAGTCTTTACACAGTGCAAATGTAAGTCACCCTTAGGTGGGAGGTGACCAAAGTGGGTATTAAAGTAAAACAGGTGTCATTGCTGGGAAAGCTCCAGAACGGGTGTGTGAAGCCCAGAGCCCCGGTAAGGAGTCACAGCATGGGTGAGCACAGAGCTTTCCTTATGCCCCATCACTGCCAGTCAGCCTGGCTGCGAATGCAGTTCAGGCTACGTGTGCCTTCATCCTCCAGCTTACCTCATCGCCAATTTACAGCTTTCTTCCACTGAGAAATAAAACAAACCTACACACTCTTTTCACATGGGCTGCAGAACAGCAGTAACTTTGAACTGGTGTCCTGCATGAGGTCTGACAGTCACAGATCTGGATCCTGTTATTAACGCACTGTCACATCTGTATCCCTAGTTCCACATCAAAACATAAATTAAAAACTTCTTACAGAATATAATAGATGGATGGATACATGGCATAGAAGGACAAAAAAAGCAGATATATCAAATACATATACAAATATATATAACATATAAAAAGTGTTTTCATGCACAAAGCTGGAAAGGTAATTAAAATAGAAACATAAGCTTGGAAATAGAAGGTTCAATGAAGCTCAGCATTCATATTGATGGTATGTGTCCCTCTGGGAAAAAAATGCCATGCTGGAATATGCAGTTGAGGAACATGCAAGGCCAGCCTGGTGACAGCACCTCATTAAGGCATGTCTGCTGCAGGAGTGAGTAACAGAGAAGAAATCCTCCACATATTTTGTTGTTGTTGTTGTTGTTTGTTTCAAAACAAATAAAGAGTCATTGAGCCATTGCATACCACAGCAACATAATCTTCAACACCTTCATCAATCAAAATGGAAGTTATCTAATTTTGCTGATTGACTTACCGACATATGTGGCAGCAGCCTTTCAATATAAGCTTCAAAGAGGTGGAAGGGCAAAATAGTCCATGATTTACAGAACACAGGTTAAGGTTGTGATGGTAGCAAAACTGCAGAATAAATCAGTTATACATGCAGACATACAATTTCATTTCAAGAACTCCCCTTGTTCCCAGGGTATGGGTCTCAGAGTCATATTTGTTTGGGTTCTAAACAGCAATGTTAAGACTGATAATGTACCAGGGAGAAAGAAAATCCTTACTCAGAACAGCAAATGTTTTTTACCTTAGTGCTTGGAAAAGAAATGCCATAGCTGTGGTTGCTCAAAGTCCTTTGAATATTTAGTTTTAAGGTTATCATGTTTGAATACACTCAGATAAATGGGATGTGAGCATGCATGTTACCAAATTCAGTACATAAACCATGATGAGCAACTGTGTACCAGGAACCTTGAACTCTTCTTTCTCAGCCTCCCTCTACCTGGGAACTTACTCATAAACCTTCGCGACAGCAGAGATCAGCCCTCAACTTTTGTGGCAATACACAACTCTGGTCTGACTGACAACGCAGATATTGTCCCAGATCTGCACAGCACAGCTAGTAATTTGGGTTCTCAATACTACAACTACTAATCCAAATTACTGTGGCTTCAATTATTTAGAAGTAAAGACATATTTCAATAAAGCATATAATTTACACTTGGCTTGTACTGAGTAGAGAACATGAGGCTGAAGGCCGGTGTACACTATGAAAAGCTTTTACCGTAGGTTAAATTCTGGGAGTCATCGAATGTTAGTCATACTAACTGTTGGTTAAGTAAGCTGTTGGCCTTTGACAGAACCTTAGGAAAAGTCAGCATTCACCTACTCCTGTCTGGCTCAGTTGGAGAAGCTGTCTCTTCCATCTTCTACAAGTGGTACTCACTCTTATCTTGTCTTGTAAAAAATATACTTCTAATAAAACCAGCAACAAACCTTGCACTTGTGAGTGCAGTGTTTAGTTCCAGATGCCAGTTGTCATGCAGTTCTGCTCATCTGGCCAGCAAGCCTACTCAGGTTTTCAGGCCACTTTCAACAAGCACATCAGGTCAAAGCTTTAGTCCAGGGAGACCATCTTTTTATGTCTCAGAAAAAAGAATTCAAACCCACAGTTTCAGCATGAATGCATATTTTATCTTCTCGCTTGGCCAGCACCAGGAACTTAATTAATGTTTGAAAAGTGCAGCATCTCCTTGCAGTATTTTTGTCTGCTTCAGCAGTGCAAGCCCATTTCCCAGAGAAGTCAGACAAACTCACTCTTGGCATAATGAATGAAATTAGCAAACAAAGAAACTATGCTGGGAAGGGTTACTTTGCTGAAAGCACTGCATACTGGCTTGCGGTGCAAGGGACTGCTCTCTAAGCAGTCTGTCTGGCAATTTCCCCTGGTTTGTGTATCAACTTAATTAGTAGCTACCTGGTACAATTACTGTCAGTTGGATCCCTGTCTTGTAACGTGATGCTCTGCGTCCGCACAAGGACCTGCTGTGGCTGGAAGTCTGTGTAGGGGCTGGGGTTCCCCTAAGCAGATCTCATTTCAGGATTTGGGTTTGAAACTATGAGGCAGACCCTCTAGAGAGTACAAGGACTGTGTGAATTGACAGCATTTGATAAATAATGTGTGTAGACTAATTTAAGTTGGTTTTTTGGCCAAGAATATATCTTACTATTTGGGAAAAGGAGGTTGTTTGGCTTCTTTTTCCACAAATAGTAATCTCTGTTCTTCTTAACCACAAACTAATTGCTTATGGCAGAATAAAGTGGAGAATGTAACTGTGTATTTCCAGTCTTGTCTCCCTTTTCCAATTCCATTTTGCAAGCATTCCTGCAGGTCCAAGCTAAAATGAACAGATAAAGTCTTGGCATATGCAAAGAAAATATTTTATAAGATTCTGGATGCCAAAGTATACGTTAAGCTCTTGCCCTAGCGCAGAAAATTGGGAAGGACTGGAGTAGTCCTGAGGTATTAACATTTTCTTTTATGTCCTCTTCCATTTCATAATGTTTGCTACTACTTAAAAGGTCTCATAGTATTCCAGCAATGTTAGAAGGAGGCTAGAAAAATGTGAATGTTTTTTTCTTGCTTATTACACACTTTCTACTTTTTTGCCTGTTATTTCTTGCCACTGGTTTTCATTCAAACACATCTGCTTAGAAGTTGCAGCAGAGTAAGATGCACAGTTTTGCCCAATAAACAAACTCAGAGCAATTTTACTTCCTCTTCTGGGACACAAGTAACAAAGATCATGTTAAAAAAACCATGGGGCTGTGGCATATCAGCAAAGCCACCTACCAAGGCCATAAAACCTGAGAATAACCCTGTAAAAACCCCCTTCTCTGCTGGCCTTCCCTCTTACGTAGACTTTTTACGGCGATATGGGTACAAAATAAAGCCACATGAAAGAAGATGGCTTTTTCCATCTGCTTCTACCTTGCTTTCACTGATTTGAGCGGCTACACAAAGTGCTCACCAGTTCCACAGGGAACTGTCAGCCGGCTCTCCAGAGCGTGTGGCTCCCTGTCAGCCCCGCAGGGCCAGGGAGGATGCAGCTGGGCTTCATTACTAGCCCCACCACTGGGGCCAAGTGACCTTGCTTCCTTTAACAAGCCTTTTAACATGAACTATAAAAGACGCCTGTCCTGCTTTAGGAGGAGGGAAGGTAATAGTGAGTTGCTTGAGTTAGGTGAGTCAGTCTGTCTTTGCCTTTTTAAGTTTGTTTTTTAAGGAAAATTTTCAGATCTGGAGGTGTTTTGGTTTTTAGCTCTAGCAAGGAGAATTTTTTTTTTCTTATTGTGATACTGGGCTTTCAGCCAATTGTTTGTGATTTGTAACAGTAGCCCAATTAAAAAATGTTTCCTTCTTTCTTTATTTTGCCTGAAAGTATATGTATTTCTGACCTGTATTAGGTCTCCTGAGTCAGCTAACCTCATATGTAAGAGGTTTAATTTAAGCTGCTGTGTCTTCTTACTTAGAAAACAAACATAAGAATTCTAGAAGCCTTTCTTTGCTCTTTGAATAAATAATGAAAACGTACTTCATATCATAAATGTTTGTTGATAATGTAATGGTAAAGTTGTTAAAAGGCTGATACAGAGGAAACTATAAAGTGCAGGGGGGTTTTGAGTATTAATGCTGTGTTAATACCCATGCTGACTCTCATTACCTGTTTTGTCCACCCCTGCAATGCCTGTGTTTTAATGCTGGGTTTGGATGGTAGTTCAGGCTTTTCCTCTGTGGCAGTAAGGGTGGGCTTAAGGCTACAGGTGTTCAGAGGCTTAATTTGTTTTTATCTGAATGTGAACTAAACATACCTATATGCTCTGTGTATGTGTATTTGTATTGCTTGGTTACAATGCTAGCTATGTACTTATTGCTTGAAATAAGGTACAAAAAGGTGAAGTAAATTTTCTTACAAATACACAATTGTCTTAGCTTTTATGGTATCAGGCAGAGGTATGAGTATTTTCTGTGATGTTGTTACAGCCTCTAGGTATTACTGGGAGGCACTCTCTTGCTTCAGACAGCTGAAGTGAAACTTTCAGCCTTTTGAAGTCAATGGATTGCTTTCTTGACTACATCAGTCTTGTACTTCTGTAAATGGTTTCAGTGTAGGCAATCTAAAAAGGCTGCATCCTAGATTCAACACATGCTAAGGTATCTTCCCTCTACAGCAAATTGCATTTGGTATGCATGGACTAGTTTTATGTGAGGCTTTTCTAGAAGGCATTCGTTCTCAAACTTACTTCTGCTAATTTTGATGATAGGAGGGTCCAGCCATCACTGAATATTTGTTTGTTTTTTTAAACCTGTCCTAGGTACTCTGAATGCCAAATAAGTGATGGCAGATACAGAAGCTGACAGGAGATGTTACACACTCTTTTGTGTCACGCTGCATGTGAAAACCATCAGTTACTAGTAATACGTAGTATAGCATGTGCTAGAAGTAAGCAGCCATGTGCTTAGTCCTTTCCCTTTTTAGAAAAGTATATCCCTATGTGTTTGTAGCAACAGGCAGCAGAAATAACTGTGAATTTCTGCTCCAATGGCTTAGCTTAAATAAATGTTGACAGGATTATTAACTATTAATCTTATAATGCATACCTTCCTAAAGGACCTGAATTCTCATTTTAATTGTATCAAAATTCTTTCTAAATCTAGCAGGTCTGGTAGTGAAGGGTCTGACCATGTGAAATTTGTAAGATGGGAGTAGGACTGCTTCTTCATTAAATCATAAATGGGAAACACTGCTCTAGCTTTCCACGCTTGTAGAATAAGAGGTAAGAAATTATCCTGCTTATTCTTACAGTATGCTTTTTTGCACTCAAGGAAAGAGATCAGACAGTTTGGATTTAGAAAATGATCTTATGTCTGGTGCTCAGTGGTTTAACTTGGTTCCTAATCCATGCCTATTTTGTTACCTGTGCTGTTCCACATCTGGGACTGCACACCGTTTCAGGTGAAACAGAATAAAAACTGAGATTTAAATGTTTTGTGAAGTAAAATATTTTAATTTTTTCCCCTGCCCCCCAGTTTCTGTGCTGTTAATGTTTACAGCACGCTCATTTCTCCTTGACTTCCCCGCCCCTCTGCCTTTTCCAGCTCCTGTTTTACAAATGCTGCATTCCCCTCTTGAGCTATAGCAGCTGTAGCTGGCTGTGTAACTTAAACCTGTATGTAGAGGAGAAGCTGGGCTTTTCACTTTTCCATATTAAACTTTCCCCAGTAGCTCCATGAAGAGAGCCTCCCATTTGTTGTCTTTAGGTCCTCCATGGATTTCTAGAGCCTGTTTAGACTTTCAGTGAATCTGTGAAAGGCTACAATAGCAACTGATATAATTCAGAGATGATCTAGTCTTCTAAATCAGTGTTTAGACTGGTTTATAAACTTGTAGTATTAACCCTGTCAGAGATGCGAGTTCTTACTTAATTTCATCTGTTCACTGGTTCCAAAGTAGGCTTTGGAAGATTTTTTATCGCTTCTTGAAAGCCCAAACAACTGGTTATAATAATCATAATCCTCAGCTTTCATTGACAACCACTGCTGATACTAGGGCATGTGGAATATACCCCTCCTGTCTCTTTTAAGCCATTTATTTTAAACAGAGATGTTCTTAAATGCAAATTCAAGTGACCCAATAACACTGATAGGTTTTTGAATGCAGCTAGTTATCACTTTCTAGCACAACTTGCTCTGTAACGGTAGGTATCTGCCTGTGTAACAAAAAAAGGACTCTCCTATCTCATAATAGGCATGAATGTATAGTTGGCTGATCTTGCAGCTGTTGTGTATTTTGGAAAGTCTGCTGATTGACAATTTGATTTCTGCCCGCTGAAAAGCGTGGAGTTGAGGTACCTTTTGATGAACTGCTAGATAAATGTTTATAATTCACTTCAAAAAGATATCCTCTCTCCTCTCCTCTGAAGATTCTTTTTTTACTGATACTATCTACCATGAGGAAAACTGGAAAAGCACAGGAGGTAGAAATGTTATTATTTGAATGCCTGCTGGTTGTAGACACAGAATAGGATGCCTATTAAAAAGGTTGTTCCATTTCAAAGCCAGATAACATCATCAGGGAGGGATGATGTTGGTGGGAGGGTGTTTCCTTTCAAGCAGTTAAGCATGATTCTTATTTTGCTTCTTGGTGGAATCAGGACTTATTCATCCTCTATGTCTTGGGGAATTAATTAATTCTTTGAGGACACAAGGATGAAGTTCCTGCTGTGTGTAGGCAGGGCTTGCACATAGGCTGTGGGCACTTCTGGTACTTTTCCTCCCACATACCCATGCATGTGCCAGCTGCAATCTGGGCCCATTATTATTACTGTGTTTATTCTCTTCAATTTCCCATCATACAGCTAGGAAGTTGTGGTAAATGTATTGTGTTTATTTTGCATTCAAGTTATTTTGCATCGTGTTATAATTAGAAGCTGGAGACAACTCTCTGTTGTTCAAGTGAGGCATTGTTCCTTCTCTTGGCTTTACTTTTTCCAAGTGCTGCCTCTTCATAGTCATTCTTTCACAGACCAGAAGTTTTGGGCTTTTTTGTTTGACACATTTAAAACTAATGGGCAGGTACACTGAGCTAATGCATATAGTGTGCTGTCCTAGAGAACTGGTTTAGTCTGTTTTGAGAGCAGGAGCAGCTGCAGACCACCTGCAGATGTTGACTGGACGGACAGTTGCTCGTCAGTGATTCGATTATGTTTCTTCAGTTCCCTTTTTGAGTCATGTTGGGCAACTGCTCCCAGCCCTTAATGGCTTCCTTATGTTCTTTCACCCTCTCTTGTTCAAACTGTGCAGCTGGCTGCTGGGGAGGACAGCACAGTGAAAATGGCTGGTGCCACATGGTTTGCAGGCAGATGATGTGTGACACTAGACAAGACAGTGGTTCCATTTCCTCTGTAACTGGTGGCTGCTGAGTGCCAGGTGATTTGTCTCATGCCTTCTTGAGAGAGGGTGAAGGAGACCTAAAGGATGTGGAGAAAGTCATGCCTGCTGCTTTGGTTTGAGCAATAGGTTAAAGCAAGTTACAACTGTTTCTGGATCCTACTTAGTTGTAGATTCCCTTTTGATATTGACAAAGCCCCTGTTATCATTGTGTTTTAGAGATGTCTGACCACTTTCTCCTGGACTTGCTTAACCAGCATTACAGCTGGTTGTATAATAACCCCATCTAGCATTCACAGCATTCTTTGCAGGAGGCTCGGCCCAGAGGTCTTGATCAGCAGTTCCTAGTTTGGATGAAGTATGGGAGAACTAGAGGAAAACTATGAAGTTATGAAATCCTTTTTATGAGAGCCTCATGCTGACTTTATATCCAAGTGTGAAGAAATTGCTTCTGAGATCATAGCTGTTTCTGAGCTCAAATTGTGTCCTTGTGCATAGCTTGTGATGTTGCCACTCACTAACAGGTATGGCTTGACAAGGCCAGTACTTAACATGCTGCACATGGTAGCAAAGTATTTATTATCATACTTAAATGAAACCCCAAAATACCTCTGTCATTAAAAATATATGTGTATCTCTGACCAGAGCTTTGAGGTAGGTCTGTCCAGCCTTCTTCCCTCAAAGAGCTTTTAAACTCAAACCTCAGGTTTTCCGTGAACAAAGCAGACATGAGACAAACCTCTTAGAACAGAGACAAGAGAGAAAAAAGACAGACTAGACATGGGGAAGGGTTTATAAACAAATCTCCTGCTGCTCACTTTGTCCTTGCTTCCAGTCTTGGTTTCAGTCAGCTCTGTGGCTTTCAGGGTTGAAGCAGACTGTGAGTTCACTCTAGTCCCTAGCAAGTTTGTTTTCTGTTGTCACTGTGGGGCTTATTTCTAGCTTTTCCTGCTGCTTTTGGCTATCTCCTGAGCCTGAACTGCATGCTCATGCCTCCTTGCTGTTTGCCTCTCCCTTGTCTTAAGCACACCCAGTAGCTCTCAAATGCAGATACTGCATCCTTTTCCCTGCAGAGGGGCCCACTTGGCTCTGTTGCTCTCTTTAAAGGAAGATAATATACCAAGAGAAACAAACAAATTGGATACTGTCTGTTCTAGCCCCTAACAGAGACATTTTTCTGGAAAAAGAACGGTATGTTGTGATAAATGTGAAATGTACAATCTAAATATTTAGCTACTGTTAAATCATCTGTTAATGTTTTCTGGCTATCTTTTGAAAGTTGTTTGTGTGCTGCTTGGTATAGTTTCCATCAAAAAATACAAAAGGCAGGTTTTTGAATTCTCATATAATGGAGAAAATGTACAGTTAACCATACCTTTGGTTTGTGCAAAGATTAACTGGGAGATCTCTGACTGCCTTACACCTCAGCTGGAATTTGTGCTTTTAAGTCCTTAATGGCAGTTTTGGTTGTCTAGGCTGCTTAGTTCTGCTAGTTCAGCAGACCTCTTCGTAATGAAGAGCCGAGGTTCAGTATTTGGTATATTTTCTGCATGGGATGAATAATTTTGCTCATATCTGGTACTGTTGTAGTAGACCTCCTATATGAATACAAGTGTAGATTTCTGCCCATCAGATCTTTCCTCTTAATCTAATCTAAGCACCTACACTGAGCAGACATCTGAGAAATATAGCAAGTTTTTGTCTGGTAAAGTAATGCAGCTCCCATGTTACTCTGCACAATGAATATGGTTGCTTGTATCCTACTTCAGTCTGAAACTTCCCAATGAGTTCAGAGAAGTTTATGGTGGAAACATACCCATCTGTAAACTAACCACTAGTGTAATGAAAAGTTATACAAAAATGTAACATCTAACGAGTTCCATGGCAACTAGAGGAACAGCAAGATACTTCACAATATGATGACAAACAACGATATTGAGGAGGAATGTACATGAAAGAAACAATCAAACAATAATAACAAGAATAGAGGCACATTTTCATTAGATGAAAACTACTTAAACAATGACCTTTCTGACAAACCACAGAAATAGCAAACACGCAAGCTTTTTAATAAGTTGCATATTGCAGTTTTGCACACATCCCCTGGAAGCTTGATACAGTCCAAATGTCTGTCCCTTGGTCAAGGCCTGTGGGTATGTGCTCTTTGATGGCTGAACGAACAAGTGAAAGCTTGCAGGTTACTCAAACCTGCAGGAAATCAGTGGTTCTGACTACTCTTCCGGAACTCTCCTTGAATATGAATTTTTCTCATTTGATGTTTTCTTAGTCCTTGTTATTACTTTTGTGAGGGAGAGAGGGGAACAAAATTGTTAGTATATGATCTGTGATCAAAGGTATGGTTGGGATCCAATAAAATTGACTTGTCTCTGAATTTAGTCCAAGCCAGCTCTAGTTCCTGCTTATGTTGTAGCACTCTTTAATGCCATATTGCATTTGAAATGTATAAATGTCTTGATTTATATTATGAATGGGTCTTTGGTTGCTTTGTCCCATTAGGCTGATGCTGTAAGATGGAGAGGGGGGAACAAAATATCATGTGGGATGATACCAGAATTAGTAGCTGTTCCTTCCAAGACTTCTCAAAGCAGTAGGTTTCTTCTGAAGAAAGTATTTCAGATACATTGAAACCTTTTTAATTCTCACTTCTTGCTAACAGTTGTCATTGATGAGATCTATCAGGTCTATCTGGTTCTTAAATCAGGGGGTTATGTGTCTTCAATCTGTCATAATGATATTTATGAACAACAAATTTTCAAGAGCATTAGAGATTAATTGTGTTCAACTAAGTGTAGGCTATTGAGAGTTAAAATCTCTGCAATGGAAAAATGATTCACCTATGTCTATTTAACATTTTGCTCACAACTCTTGGCTTGTTCTAGGGTTTTTTTCTTGTCTTTTATCATAGTTCAATGTTAGTTATTACAAACATTCTCCAACCTTCAAAATGGCATTAGAAATAATGTTTATTCCTACTGTCTGTAAAGATGCAAAACACATGAGATAACAATTAAACTGCCATTCTTATTTGGTGTTTTATCAGAAATGAAATGTATGGTGTATATCTGCCAGTAACTCTTACTGCAGTTTTTAAACTAAAAGGAAGTAATGCAGTGTCAAGCACTATTGGACAAATAATAAAATTCAGCAACCCCAAACAGAAAAAAAGATGGTTTCTTGCTAAGAACACACGAGAAGAGAAATAGACTCTGCTTCTGTTTTTTGCTGGGGGCTCTGTGTGTATAGTTGTGTGCCTGTGCCTATGTGAGGAGTGGGCTGGGTGGGTTCAAAAATCCACTGGTTAGACAGGCAGGACCATAGCAGCAGCTGCATATTGAGTGCTCGGCATCCACGGTGCTTCCTTCTCTCTCACTTCTCTTTAGCTCCCTTCATGCTGTAAGAATAACACTGCTTAGGCACAGATCAGGCAAAATCATGTTAGTTGTGTTGTATCCTGTGACTCTGTGCAGGTTAATGCTTTTCATCTATGTTAACAGAACAATGAAGCATGGTCAGCATGCAGGTTGGCCACAGCCATGTTGTACAACAAGGGCTAAATATGGCTACTTCTCGAGAGTAGACAGAGCTTCATTCAGCCCTTCTGTGACAAATTATTACAGTTTGGGCAGACTTTCATACAGTTTCAGAAAGGGCATGTTAATGTCTTGTACCTCTTGAAAGACACACTTTTAAATAAGATGCAGCTGCACTGTATTTTCAGTTCATTCCCTTGCTGCTTTATGAGAAAAGATGACTAACTCATTTACGGCAACACTGAGCAGTAATAACTTCAAATTTATGGGGCACCCAGTGTCTAGATGCCTTAAGGCGCCTGACAGGCTATAACTTAAAATGTAACTTGAAAAAAAGCAGTCTGATTTAATACAATAGAACTGATGGAGAAACAGAAACCCTATTGTGTGATAAATAGAACAGCGTCCCACAAACAATATCAAACCCAAACTCTCTGCAGCCTGACCCAGAGGGGTGCCATTGTTCTCTCTGAAATGTCATAGGCGTACACATTTGAGCTAGGAGAAAGCATTTATATAGGCAGGCTTTGCACATGGTAAACCAGAACTAGCTACAGCTTTAGACTGAGCAGTAGGATTTGTTTGCCTTGTTAACCAAGGATGAATACTTCAGAAAGGAAGCAACATAGTGGCAGACATCTTTCAGATGTCTTTCTATAGGTATTACTTTGAAAAGTGTGCTTTTCAAAGTACACTTCTCCTATTAATCTGTACACACATATACACATTTTTCCACTGGTCCCTCTTCTCTACTAGTTTCAGATAGTTACAGAACTACTTCCTGGCTTTAATCTCGTCTCAAAATAAACTTCTGCCCCGAAGTGTGGGTTTAACAGGCTTCTATCAAGCTTTTCTATCAGCTGCTGTTCTGGGTGAACAGTGAAAGTAGTTCCTAGGAGGGTGCCATGTGAGATCCTTTCCCCCAATTATTTGAGAATCTCCAGACATCTCTGCTTTGTGAAGCTAAGTAGGCTTGTAAAGTTTAAATGAAAGGCTTTGTCTGAAAGAGTGAACTTGTTTGAATCATTCTACCATTGCTTGTAAGGAAAACTATTACTTATTTCTGTCTCAATTTTGAAAACATAAAAGCAATGAAGGGAATAAAAAATATATTCTTTAATCCTTCTAGTGTTTTCAAGACTGAGTAGCTTCACTAACCCATGTTAAGCTGCACAAAATTTTTGTAATAACAGAACTTAATCTTTGAAATAGCTATTGGCTTTTTTCACTTTTACTGTTTGCTTGTTTTTCTAATGTACGTAAGTAACTTTACAATTGATCCTTATAGTCCTTGACAACAATATCTGCAAATCATTTGAGCTAGAGTTGTATACTTGACAATTGCTGCTTCTTAAATTCTTTTTAGTCTAGTCTGACATATTGTATAACACAGACTTGGCAATAAGACTCCTGCAGTTAAATAAATTATCCTACTAAGTATTGCGAAATTTTCTTTCTAATAACAACAGAAGCCCTATGTTTGTGATTTTCTTATTTGGTGTTATGACTGTACCCAGGGGATGGGAGAGTGGAATTAAGCAGTTTCTAGAGTCTGGCATACGATTTCCAAAACAGTGCATTTCACAGTCTTTATCTACCTCATGGCACCCCAGTTAAAAAAAGTTAACAAGAAATACAGTGCTCCAAGAAGTTCTGTAGCCTGGAATTTACACATCATGGCATCAAAATATTTCTATTTGTCAGATAGCAAAATTGTAAATAGTTAAAATCTAAACATAAGTATTATTTATAAAGATTAATAGAGGAATGGAGAGGGCACAATTTTACACAAACTGATGCTATTCAGTGGGTGGTTGTAAATCAGAACAATTTTTATTGAAATCACTTCTTCAGAATGTTATAACATTTTTTTAAATATTGCTAACATGCAATCTCACTTTTTTAAGGTGACTCTTCTCTGCTTATTTAAAGTTCTGCAAAACTACAGGCTATGTAGCTGGATGTGTTGCTTTAAAAAAAAAACAAACCCCACAAGCATATATAGTACATACCAACAGGTAACTTACAGCTCAGTCTCTGATCCTGTATTTTCAGCTGACTTGACTTTGAATTCTGAATCTTTGAGATGGAGCTGCTGAGTACCCATGGTGTCAGATGGAATATAATGAGGATTAGTTTTCAGATGGGAGTATTCAACAGAAAAGTCACTTCCAAATATTCATCCTGTATGGTTTAATGAAAACCTAATTCCTGACAAATGTTGGCGTGTTAGTTGGTTGGCTTGCTTTTTGTTAGGCTCAGTTCACCCTAAACAGGTGCATACGGTACCCCTGATTATTCAGGTTCTTAAGTCATATAAAGCAGCTCATGACCATGGGTGTTGGTGAAGCTAGTTCTGCTGAGGCCTGTAGGTGGAAAAATCTTAGATTTGTTTTACATTTTTTATATGCAGGACTGACTTCTCTTTCAGAATTCAACATGTATTTGGATGGAGTGAAGCAAAGATCCACTGAAGAATTAAAATATGTCTTCTAGGCCTGTGTTAAAGCTCCAAGAATTTCCCATTCTTCCAGAGGAACTTGTTACAGCACTGAGAATTAGGTATTCCTGGCGGAATATTTTGCTCACTGAGAAAGTGACTTGGCGGAAGACAGGCAGGTAGAGACTGAAAACTAAGGAAAGCACTAACGTGTGTTTTAAGATAGTTCTTGCCCATTATTCAGTTAGTAGCTCTCATTTTAATGTGTACTTTAAGGAAAATGCTCTTTCAGAAGCTCACATAATGCTTCCAAAAAGGTTTGGAATGATATTTAATTTGTATATTTGGATTTTCAAAAACCCCACATATTTTCTTTGTCAAGAAAAAAATTTAAATCTGTATTCTTAAAATTGGCACAGAATGCATCTTCTAATCATGTTTACACCACTTACCCAAATCTCTTGTTATAACCTTGCATTTTGTAAATGGCACAGAATTGCCAGAAAACTAACACAATTTGAAATGTAAAAAAATATTACAGCATAACTAAGGAAGGGTGTAGGAATGACTGTCAGCTTAAGAGTCAAAGCAGAGCTCAATATTAAATAATTCTTCACTGAAGCAGTCAGAGGACGCAGTCTTCTTTCCAACACTGTACTGTGCATAGGACTCAAAACCTCAAAGAAACAATATTCCATTTATGGGTCTGAATGTCATATTGCCTCTTATGAGATAATGTCAAACTACACAGTGTGCTGATTTCAGCTGTTCTAAAAATAACTAAAACCTAGGAAAAAATTCCAACAGCCTTCTAAATAATACTCCCAGATACTAGATCCCTGCAGTCAATGAGAATTTATTTTGCATTTTGAATCTACTGCCTCCACCCCTAATGGTTTGGCTACCTGGTTTTTTTGTCTAGTATCTCAGGTCAAATAACATAGATAGCTGTGAACTAAACATTTCATAAATGGGGAGGGGGGAATTAATAATCGGGGTCTGTAAATACTGGAGGCATATGCTGGTCCTTGAAACATGATCTCTTTGCATTCAAAGTCTACAAGACAGACTGAAGTGGTGCTGATGGCGAGACCAGTAGTGCATTGAGGAGTATTAATGGAAAAAAGAGTTTGGAGTTCTTTGAAGGGGGGTTGGGCGGAAGTATTCGGTGGCTAAAAGTTGAGGGTGTTTTTCAGTAGAAAGGAATACTAGAAATGCCAAAATGAAGCAGGAATGAAGACAAGATGTGAGTAAAGAGGCTGGAAAGGAGTCAGAAGGGAAAGTAGCAGGTGTGCAGGCTGCAGTGCAGGAAGATAATACTTGACCATGGGATCTGGTCTAAGATGATTACAGCTATGTAAATACTCTTAGGTGGACCTGTGAATTAGGCTTAGCTCCCCAAATAAATGATCTTTTTGTGTTTCCATTTCCTGTAGGCCTTAAAGAAACCTCTTCTCTTCTGTGACCGGGTTTCCTGACCATGGGAATTAAATTGCTCCAGCTCATAGTTCAGGAAGAAACTAACAAGTATGTAGTGTAGCTCATCAGAGGGTTTAAGCCCTCCACTGGTGGTTCAGACACAGCTAAACAGAATACAGAAAGGTAGAAGGTGGAAAGGGCATCGATGCCATTGACAAGGGGGTAACACAAGTGCTGTTTTTCTGAGAACGGGAAGAAGACAGTGAGGCTAAGAAGAATAATAATTATGTGAAATGACCTGAGACCAAGCTCTGAGCAATGAACAGGACAGATCTTGAAAATGTTATTAGAGTGCCAGGATGATTTTTCCATATCTGGCAGTTCTGAGAAATATTTTCTGCATGTATGTAGCTGTTCTCCAAGGATTTTAAAACCATTTTGTTTAGCAGCTTTATGATACCCTATGCAGTGGACTGACTGCTAAAGATTTCATGGAGAAATGAAAACGGGGATATCCAACACCATGTGGCAGACATGAAAGGTAGAGGTCAGTAATGAGAGTTGTCACTTGTCTGCTATAATATTAACAAACCACTGTAAGTTCATGGTACGGTAGTCAGCGCTCTTCCTGCTATAGGAAAACCCAACATGGTGTTCTAGCTTCCATGTCCTGTTCAGGAATGGTGGAAAAATACTTCACAGCCTTAAAGCTCTTTCAAGGTTTTATAAAGAATTTGTGTGGTTGGGCTGCTAAGTATGAGTTAAATAACAGGCAGGTACTGAAAGGGAACCTAACTTCTGTCTTTTCAACAAATAAAAATAGTTACACAGAGTAGGAATGATCTTGGTGACAAAGTTCATGTTACATGAAGATCCCTCTCAAGATTAGGTTGCAAGTAGGAGAGGAAGTAGGTAAGTTTAAGACTTATTGCTCCTAGAAGGAGCATATGATCAACTCAGCGCAAACCCTAATGGGAAGCGGGGCCTGGGAAAGTATGACCTTTATGCAATGGGGCATGTATGTGAATGGTTAGGATTGAAGGAACTAGCTCACCAGGGAGAAGCTGGATCTGGAAAGTCACTTTCCATTAATAAAGGCAAGAAAAGGGGTGAGCTGATTCTGAAGGGTCTGACAGGAGACACAGGGTGGGTGAAATCAGTTTAGGAAGTAACTCTTGAGCTGAAATAGGATATTGATGGGCCGAGGAAGACACTTCTAGAAAGTGTATGGATGTGGCCCAGCAGTTCATTTGCTGCATAAAGTGGTTCTGATAGTTCCTGTCATTGAAAAAAATAATGGAGATGGCTTCATCTAAAACATTTAATGTATGTATTTTGGAGTTTAGTGCTCCAATTTCTGATGTTCTGAGACTCCCTAAGTTAATGTTTTTCTAGGCTTTTTGATATCAGAGCATAACATGAGTATACCAGAGGTCACTCCACAGCAGTGTCCAATAGCAGGTGTCTAGGAGAAATTGAGTGGGTCAGGTGTGCATGATGTTGCCCCTGGGTACTTGTCTGGCCTCCAGCTATTTGAGGCATGGACACTTTCTTAGCTAGACACAACTTCTCAGTGTAATAATAACCTTCAACAAGCTTTTCTTACATCAGCCTGTTGAACAGCCCTTTGAATCTGACTGGCCAGCCAGAGCTATGTAGGCTGGGGAGTTCATGGTGGTTGTTTTTTTTTTTGTTTGTTTCCGCCCCCCCCCCCCCCCCCCAGTTAAAGCTGACTGACCGACACCAACAACAGGGGAGGGGGTTGAAAAAGCAACGATATCAAATCAGAAAAGGTCAAAAGCTGGAGCCTGAAGTCCTGGCTGGATATGGGAAAGCTACCTCACGTTTTTTTCTAAGTACTGATACTTTGTGTATCAGTCTGACACCACTTTTTGTGCATCTCACTTTAAACTCAGAATTACAGGAAATGTGACTAGAAAAGAGCTCAGGAAATAATCTGGTGCAGGTTTATGTCAAGCACTGGCTGTGCCTGTGTCACTTCATACGCTTGCCTAGCCTATTCTCAAAGACCCCTGCTGATGAGAGCCCAGTGACCTCACCAGGTGGCCTGTGCAAGCACTTTACTCGCTTAGGAAGTATTTTCGACATCTAAATTCTGACTTGCTTCAATTTGTGTATTCATTCTTCTTGTGTCCATAGTGGTCATAAAGAATATTTTTTTTCTAGTTTTCTTTGAAGTATTTATAAAGCATTTGAAGACTATTATTACATATCCAGAAGTTTTCTGTTATCTGGACTAAACAGTTGATTATCTTCAGTCTTGCTTCTGAGGCCGTAACTACTAGGCTTCTGATCAATGTCTAAGGTTATCATCTAGCCTTTATTACTGTGTCTATAAAGGCTGTAATACCTATAGAAAGAAATTGGATACACTTGACGTAATTTTCTTTTAACAAAAGAATAGGCTGCCCAAGACAAGAGGAAGTGGCCTCAAGTTGTACCAGGGGAAGTTTAGATTGGATATTAGGAAAAATCTATTCACCAAAAGGGTGCTCGGGCATTGGAACAGGCTGCCTAGGGAAGTGGTGGAATCACCATCCCTGGAAGTACTTAAAAACCACATAGATGCAGTGCTTAGGGGCATGGTTTAGTGATGGACTTGGCAGTCCTGGGTTAATGGTTGGAACTGATGGTCTTAAAGGTCTCTTCCAACCTAAATGATTCTGTGATTCTAAAAACATGCTAGAACTTTGCTGTTCAACTTTTTTCTAGAACTGTGATACCTCAAAATGAATCAAGTTAGCCAGCTGAAGCTGAACTGATACTGAAGCTGACTTTATCTTGCAGTCTTTCATGATGGGGCATATAGAGTATATAATATATTTTCACACCAGCATAATAACTTTGACTCAAGTTCAGCTGAAGACCCACTACTGCTTCCAGTACTTTCTTTTTAAAGACAGCTAGCTATGGAATTGTATTCTTTATACCTTTTACTTATGTTGTGTAGCTATGAGATTTTCACTTTTGAACTGCAACCTGTTTTATCAGGTCACACCTTCAATCTGTCAAGACAAAAATGTAAATACTACAGTGCTCAGGGCAGGGCCTGCTATTCTAAAAGCAAGTTACTCCTACGCAGTATTTTAAACCACTTTCTGCTAGTTCTTTAGACTTCTTTCCTATATTGCATACATGAAGCTATGTGAGATAGTAGCAAAAATCTACTACAGTCAAATTATATTGTGCCTCTTTTAGGTCCATACGATGTGGATTAATTAAGTGGTCATTACTTAATTCAGGTTTTGTAGTGATGCATTACTAGCTTAATCTGGTACTTATTCACTTAAAAGTTTTGTCTTAAGAACTTTTTTAAACCCTGGTTTAAAAACCTCTGAAATAATAGGGGTGGATACTGAATATGCCATCAGCTTAGGAACAGAAATGTGAAAACATGTATATATTATTTTCAAAGAGGAATGAGAAAATTCTTAATTCTGAAATCCTACAGCTAACTTCTAGGACTTCGAATAGCTGAGAAAGAAACTTTGACAGTAACTACTCTGTATATGTAAGCAAAGAGACAAAAGTTAAAAACTAATCTTACAACTTACTGCTTTGCATGACCTTGAATATCACAACACAAGAAGTCTGTATCGGTTTACAGTGAAACCAGAAAATCAAGTCTGCATTGATTAGAAGAGAGATTTCGTGGGGAAGTATTTTTAAGGTTGAAATGATTACTGAATTCAAAAAAAGCTCTGAAGGAATCAGTGTAAAAAAACAACCAAACAAAAAAAAAACGGTCCTTCAAAATAGCTCTGAAAGGCATTTTCCTCGGCAAATTAAAGTGCATTAGGGAAAGAATAACTTAAGTTTTTCAGATCATCAGAAAATACAGACAAAACAAACACTGATAGAACTGGAGAAAAAAATCCTGAGACACTGAGTAGATAGGACTTACTGCCATATTTACAAAAGGTACATTTAACTATTTTGGAAAATTGATTGTCTTAGATACAAAAGATTGATTTTTAGTTGGTAGTATAACATGTGGTTTAAGTTGACTCCATGTCAACACAATTTGTTCCAGGTACTTGCAGTCACAGTGCCTGGTGATAACTAGTAGCAAGGGTGCCATTGTCCCCAAAGCAGAGCAGACTTTAAAGGCATACGCATCTCCTCCTGAGCTCTGCTAGTCAGCTGCTTCTGTTTCCAAATCTTTCATTTGAAAGTATTACACTTCTTGGATTTGTCTTCAGAAACAGAAGAAGAGTCATTCTGACTGCATGAGCTGGCATATTGTGGGGACTAAAGCAATACTGTTTCATATTCAGCTTGTCAGCATTGCATATCATAGTTGTTGCTATTGGCTCTAAAGAAGGGGGAAATTTTTCCTATATGTGTATTAGCTGGCTTCTTTGGGGAACGGAGTAGTTTAAAAAAAAAAAATATTTTTTTTTTGGTTGAACTCTACAACTGAGAAAAGAACAAAAAACGGAGAGGTCTGTAGGCTATTCCACTTCAAATGTTCCCCTCAGATTCTGTCATCACACAAGTTGAAACCTTTGTTTCCTGAAAACCTCAATGCAAAATGAGAAAATACAAAGCCCTTTTTCCATCCTGGTCCGGATACTGCAGTGTAGAAGGTCTGGGAAGTCATTTACAATGAAAAAAGAACAAAGGTCCCATACCAAGTTAATGACCTTGTACCCAGTCAGAGAAATGGGCTTGGCGAATTCCAGGGAAATATCTTACTGAAATCTTAGCATACCTGGTCAAAGCTAAACATTATTTGCACACTGGAAACATGCAGATATACATGAACAAAGGGAACAGTCTGATAATATTGTAAGTGTTCTGCAAATGGGGTACAAACCAGTTAAGAAAAGATTGTTTTTAATGTGCTGATCCTGATCTTGCCAGGTAAAGAGGAAGTGGTTAGGGTTGGAAAGGAGATATGTAGATCGAGGAAGGAAGTTTTGATTCAAAACAGTAGCTGCACATTGAATCTGCAGTGCAGAAATGTTTTGTGGACCATTTGTGAATGTACAGATTTGGAAGGGGGAGCCATTATTATGAACAACACCCTTTCTCAGATCTGTCAGCTGCCAGAATCAAATTTGGTATTGCTATGGATACTGCAAAAGCTACTATTTTAATACTTAAGGATGCAAGGAACTCCTAAAAGGATAAAAACCCCCAAACAATTAGCCTCTTTGATTTCAGTCCAGCTGCCTGAGGGGCAGGAGGAGGGAAGAAAGAGATGTGAAGTCCCTGAAAACCTTTAGGGATGATAACACCACCATCTGAACAAAGGATTAGCTATGAAAAGCCATCCTTTCCTCTGGAGAACACATTTTCCTTCTAAGCTGCTGGATACTTCAGTGGCTGGCATGTTTATGTCTGGAATCCTGAAGACCATTTTTGTCTTAAATCTTTCTGTTTCTTAGACTGTGACATGTGAACTTAAGTATGACGCTTAACTGTTCCTTGGGTTGACTGAGTATCATACTGTGCTTCTTGTATGTATTGTTACAATTATTATAACTCCAGACAAGCAAATCTTGTAATTATTTTGTCACCACATGTGGATTCCTGCCATGGTATTTCATTTAGGGCACAGCAGCTTCCATGACTATGTAAGAGCTTTCTTCTGAAAATACCTCTTTCTCTTTCCAAGAAAGTTATGTAAATAGTTCCTGACACCATTAGGCTTCAAATCTGAGAGCTGCTGGATTCCCTTGTGTTTCTCCTTAGTGTTCCATGTAGTTGTAAACAAGCAGCTATGGAGCTACATAGAAACAGTGGGGTCAACATGTTCAATTTCTCTGTGCTAGATTGCAAATGAGTTAGTTCAATGTTTGCTTTTTGAGGAGGGGTAAGATTTTTCAGCTGCTATGCCAGCGAACCCTGGTGGATCTGCAGAGATTGTAACAGAAGTGTGTATTCACTCATTCAGTTGGTCACTTTAGAGATGATTTAGCTATGTCAGTAAGAAAACACCTTTCACTAGTGTATGCTGTGTACTCAGCTGAAGGCAATGCTGGCATAGGTATGTTCTGCAATTGATGTTGTTCATGATGGGCAACTACAAGAGCCTATATGCACCTATGCTATTTATGTACCAAATAGAAAATAGTTCTATTGAAACTTACAGGGCTCCACTCCTGCCACTGACTAGGGATCAGCATACTTTCAGCATGATGCGATGTCTTTCACCTTTGTTTGGTCCAATTTGATTCATTTGGAACTTTCAGACCTCATCCTTGTTGCGACTGCAGCTAGGACAAGATAGAACAGAGTTGTAACATAAGTGCTACTCCAGCAGACACGTATCAACTTCATGCTCAACAAGGCTGACTTTATTTCCTCCAGTGGCCCTTCTATGAACCAGAAAGGAAAAATACCAACACCAACAGGGCATGAAGCCTGTTTATAAGACCTTATGGTCAACAGCTGATTAATTTAAATTAAAAAAAAATAAAATGTTGGTACAGGTGGCTAGGCAGTTGTGAATATCTGATTAATGTCACAACACCCATTAAACTACAAAAGGAGATACTGGTGTCTGTTTTGTCCAGTGCTGTAGCATTTTTCTTATGGTTCAACTGAATGAGATACAGGTAACTCCATTTCATGTTGGGATAATAGTGGATGAAGTTTATAAATGAAAATAGTTATTCTTGCATATTTCAAGAGCTTAAAAACAAAACATGCAAATGCACTGCAAATTACACTGCATTATTTCCTCTTTTTGAAGTTAAATGTAACCCAAGGTTCAAAATGAAGAACCCCCAAGTTCTTATTTTAAAGAGAAGAATACTGAGGCCTTCATAAAGTGGAAAATGATTTTAAAATTTTCATAGCCCTTGGAAAAAGGTCAAAGACAGGGGCAAATGATGCCAACACCTTAATCTGATATACTAAGGCAGATTGGTCTCCATTCAAGAAGGTATTCTAGTCTACAAAGGTATTAAGTATGTTGAATTATGCATATTGAAGCTTTGAAGCTGTATTTTTAAAAGAATAGTTAAATTATGCTCTTACTCTTAAAAATGAAACAGTTGCCCTAAGCAAATTAATTTCTATGTTCAATGTATTTTGTTTTTGAGGTGTTTAGAATTCTTTCTTACATAAATTTAGATACTCCATTTTCATTCTTTTTACGTTTTGCTAAATTAACAGTTGGTGTCTAGGCTACCAATCTAAGTGTAAAACCTGTGTGTCTGTTTTCATTCCCAGAGTTATTCTTCCAGCCATATTGTTGGATTCTCTCTCTCATTTTTTTTTTTTTCTCTCTCATTGAGGGCCTCATCTAATGTACTGGAGCAGTTGCTCATGTATTGAATGGCATCATGCAGCACCATATACTTATTTGTGTATATATGTGTGTTGGCAATAATAAACATTATTTTGGTAACATTTTTTTTTGTAAGCTTTGATAGCTACCATATGACTGTAGATACTAAACCAAATGGCATCATTGTGCACAACATCTAAGGGCACTAGAAAGTAGTCAAAGGTTTTCTGGTGTTCACCTAGCACTGGTTTAGGTTCTTTTATTTTTCCCTAGATGTCACCCTATGGACTGGCTGAAACCCAACTGATCCAAAACAACATAGTGTCTTACAATTATCTTAGTTATAACCATGTTATAACTAAAATTATGTACATTTTTTCATTCCTTCTAGCTGACATCGATACAAAACTTTTTTAATACTTCAGTGGAAACTAGAGACTTGTAATATTAAACTTCTAATTATAGATCTGTTAATGTCACTGCAAGAATACAGATAAATTTTTATGCTCCAGTGGTCTAATTATTAATGTTAGCAGCACAATTTTAAAATGTCTATAAATACAGCATTTTTTTCAGGTTTTTCCTTTTCCCTCTGCTTGCCGCATGTGCCTTTGAACTTACTTTTAACTACATAATCGGATGTAACCAAATCCCTTTTCCAGCTACAACACTACTTCAATTTAGAAAGCATCAATAGTTATGATGTGGGCTGAAATTCCAACTGGAGTTCTTCAGTTTTTCTAGAAAAAGTTCAGTGTTGGGTATTGTACTTTAATGAAAAAGAGAACGGATGCAATGTAAGCAATAACTTCTTTTTCCCTGTTCAAACTAGATTGTCTGTGGTATTAGAACACAATGCCCCTGTTGGGTGCCATTATAAGAATATATAGGGTATTACTTTTTAGACAGAAACAGTGTTATGTTATGGTTCCTTTAGGGTTGCTAAATTTCTGGCATTCCCTTGGCGTTCCCTCAAAAACAATCCATGAAAGTGAAGGATTACATAGTTTCAAAAGTGAATGTAAATCTGCATTCACCCATTCCTGCAACAGAAAAATAATTAGGGTAAGTCAGAGTGATGATTGAGGAAAACATATAGTTCATGGGAAGTGTTACCTGGCGTTGAAGTCTGTTTGGGCATTGTTTCTGGTGAGCATGCTCCCGTACTCTTAAGCAGTCGCACCGGTAAGTACCAGCAGACATATGCATGGTTTTGGGCACCTCTGTGAGAGATCCCAGGTCTTAAAAACAATGAACTGGATTTTCGTGACAGGGTGAAGCAAGCACCTCCATCGCTCAGATCCAAGCCCCAGCAGGGCCTCCTTGCCACTCTCCTCACACCTGCTGTGGGCCGCACCGCTGCAGGCACCCAAGCCACAAGCCAACCCGCTGGCTGTGGGCATCGCCTGGATGGTGCCAGACCACAGGGCTGCAACCGGGTGGCGAAGAGCCCCTTTCTCTGGAAACAAACGCCAACCCTCGGGTGAGGAACGCGCCCTTACGCCTCGTGGCTGAGCACACCCCACGGCGGCCCGGCGGGACGCGGCCTGAGCAGCCCGAGGGCTTCGCGTTTCCCGTCACAGCGCAGCCGCCCGCCGCCCCTCGACGGCGCGAAGCCCCCTCGCGCGCGGACAGCCGGGTCCCGCCGCCCCCCTGCCGCCGCCCCGCCCCGCCCCGCCCCGTCCCGCCAGCCGCCTGGCTCCGCCCCTCTTCCTCAGGAGCCGGGAGAGCCCCGCAACCAGCCCCTCTTCCTGCCCCCTCCCCTGGTCTCTCTCTCCTTGCTCTCCTGGTGGGATGGAAGGCCCCGGTAACCCTCCTCCCCGGTAGCGGGCGGCGGCCCGAGTCGGTGCAAAATGCTGGGCATGTACGTGCCGGATAGGTTTGCCCTGAAGTCGTCAAAAGTGCAGGACGGGATGGGGCTCTACACGGCCCGCAGAGTCAAAAAGGTGGGTGACGGCCGGGCGAGCGGGGTAACGGCCTGTCCCGGCCCGGCGGGGAGCGGCTGCCACGTATCACAGGAGAGCGGGGCGGCCCCTCCGCCCCTGGCCGCCGCCGGCCGCGCTGCCGCACTCCCGCTTCACCTCAGCCCCGCCGAGCCGGCGCTGCCTCCCTCCACTTCCGTCCTCCCGCGCTCCCTCTTCTCAGAGGAGGCACCGCCCGCCCGCCCCCCGGTAACGGGGCCGGCTGGGCCGGGCCGCCGGCCGACCTACGGGGCCGCCGGAGTGTTTGCTGCGTGGCTTTTTGTCTTCTCCCCGTTTCTCTTAACTTCGTCTGTGTTTCTGGCCCCGTTCTGCGGGCAGAGTGGCTCCGGGCAGGGCTGCCGCCTTGGCGGTCGCCTGGCCCCAGGCCGCGAGGCGCCTCTGAGGTGAGGGCTGAGGGCACCCGCCCTGGGCCGCGGGCTCCTGCCGCCGCTCCGCTCCGGGAGCTCGGTGGGGTGGCCGGCTTCGTTCACCGTTTCGGAATAATAAAGCCGGGCCTGTGGAAGATATGATTCAGCTAAACTGCAGGTCTCTCGTACCCCAACCGGGTCATGCCCCTTGACACCTTGTAATTAAATTGAAAGTCTCTTGATTGTCTGAAATCTCAATTCTAGTTAACCAGGTGACTTGTTAGAACAGGTAAAGGCATATCTAAAATTATGAACCCTGCATTAGTATATGCTTCTATGTATTTTATTTATGTGCTTTCCATCTTTGTCCTGGTTTTGGCTCTGAAAGGGTTGTAAGGGCTGCCTAATTTTTCAGTGGTTTCATCAAGAAGACTTAAGATACTGTGGGGTAGGGGTTTCTCATTTTCAAGATGCCCCTAAGTGTTAATGGGAAGTGGAAGTGGAACAATTTTATATCGCATGGTTTAATTTTTTTTTCCTCAGAGGTTCTGAGCGTTCATTTGAAAACTTTGGGAGTTCATGTAGCAAGGAAGGTTGCATGCTACTAGTGTATATTAATCCCTGGACTCTGAAATAGAGCGAGCTCTAAAGTGAAGCTCAAAGAAGCCCTCATTCGCATGCCAGTATAAATTCTGAATGTCAGTTCAGGGTCTGAGTCCCCTTACTTTACACTATTGTCAATTAAACCATTAAAGCTGCATGCTTGGAAAACCAGAGCGTTTTCTTTCCTGAATTACTCCAAGTTGTTTTTGAACTCTGTACAGGCAAGTCATATGCTGTTAGAGCTCTGTCTGCGCAGCTCTTCCTTTGTGAGCATGTCATTCAGGACATCCTAGCAAAACTGAAATGTTGCAAGTGCGACAGGTATTGCATATGGAATGCAGAAGGTAAAGGCAGAGGCAGTTATAGTTAAGATCTATTTGTGTTAATAGTGTTTGTTACAAGTTTGTCCTTTGGCACTGAATCCTCTGTGCTGGTAGGACAGACAATTGTGGTATGCAAAGCCTTGGTCAGAAGTGGTTTTTGATAGGCTGAGGAACCAGCTCCTGAGTTGCTCTGTGGGCAGTGGTTGAAAGAGGTATTCCTAAAAATGGTGGGCGACCTAAGCACTGTGTGTTGCCATGGCTGCTCAGAGGAGGGTGGATGTGTAAATAACAGATGATATGTTGGATATAGCCAAACTGTGTTAGGCTTTTCAATGGAAACTAAAAACACATCTGAAATGCTTTCAGTGTGTCCTGTAATGAGGCAGCGGTACTGCACTTCATGGCTGTGATACAGAGTAGCTAATAGCTGTTGAAGTAATTCCTTGGAGGTTTGGGATTGGGAGGAGTTGTTGAATATGACACTTAATTGTGAAGTAAGATCTGTGTTGCTGAGTAGGAAATACCGTACCATTTTCTCTCTATTGCTATCACACAACTGCAGTTGTTTTAACTGAAAGTAAAACACATTTCAGATGATCTTATAATCAGAAATTGTAGTACCGACTCCCCAAGTGCTCGATAATCATAAGTAGGCCTCTTAAAATTCTGCTATTAGCGAAGTTTTGGCAATAATACATTTTCAACTGCTGTTGTCTGCCATCTGCTTTTGCGCCTTCAGGCATTGTGCTGTGCTTTCAAGTTTCTGTCTGTAATCATAAAAGGTGGAAACTTTTGGGGTTTTTTTTTGTTACCTTAACAAAAGCTGTGATTCTCTTGAATCTTTTCTTCCAACAGCTGGCCTTTGGTTACAGCACAGGTATTGTAAGTCCTTTGGTATAATCATTGAAGCTACCTACATTTCTTAGTGTTTTGCTGTGACTGGAAGATGATTAGTCACTGCTGCTTTCTGAAAGCAACTGTTGAAACTAGCTTTTATAACATTTGAGTGATATGCCTTCATATCTTGAATCATTTCTGTGGTTGACTTTAGACTATGTTGTATGCCTCACTTTTATTGATCAGAGATGAAGTCTTCGCACATTTTTTGATCTATATATATAGGCATACAGCAGCATGTTTATTAACTAGGACTAATAAATATATAGAAATATAAAGAAAATGCCTTGAAAGACTGGATGAATAATTACACTTATCCCCACGGACCTTTGTGTTCCAAGATACCAGATTTTGCTGTTTATAATTTCTGCTTTCTCTCCAAGTTTGAGAAGCTTTAAAAAGTGCCTACTGTTTATGTTACATTCACTTTACATTTAGAGGTGGACGTTGTGCCTTTTGCTTTTGCTGTAGTTTTGAGCTTCTAGAAGGTCTTAAACGTATTGCAATAGAGGTTTATTGGTTTGGATTAGCTGAGATAGGAATGATGTATGGTGTTTCTTGTTTTGATTCCGTATGCAATATTAAGCTGTTGCTGTGCTTCATCCCAGAGGTGGTGTGCTTCAGTGATGGGTAAAATTTACACTGTATGTGCTTTATAATGTATCTAGGGGTCCTTTGGATTGCAAGGATGTAAGTATTAGTGAGGTGAGGGTTGTGGAAGCCTCCAAAGTACTTAAGGAAGAAATTAATCTCTTTATGTTATCTTTAGAAGTGTTACTCTGTTGCTGAAATGAGTGTGGGAGACTAGCTTTTTCAGGTTCATTATTCATTGTCTTTCAATAATTTCTCTATTAAATTTATGGAGCTTTTTTCCTTTTTCTTTCTATAGAACTAATCTAGATTACAGTCTGATAAGCTTCTTTTCATCTTGATAATTACTACGTGTAACGAGAGATCCAGCAGATATAATTATGCCCTCTCTTAGATCTCAGCAATTGTAGTGAGCTATGTTCCCTCTTGCACCAAAACTACTTGTTGCTTTCTAAGCAAATGAGGAAAGCCAGCTCAGCCTGGCAGGAGGTGTCTGCTCCAGAAAGAGCCTACCTTATCTTTACTGAGCTAGGAAGGACCATACATTTCCAGAGCAGATTTCCTCTGCTACCATCTTGACACTTCCTCTTCCTTAAACCGAGAGAAAAACACAATCAAAGCAAATTGCTTCTCACATAATAGCTGCATGACCCCTATTAGACAGCAGTATGTTTGCTGGGGTGGCATGCAGCATAGGCCGAAACTGTTGATGGCTTCACATGTGTAACTGTATTCACCTGTTTTCACTTTCACTGCTGATGAGGTAAAAGAAGAAGGAAGTTTCATTTTGAGTATTAATCCCAGGATTTGTAAAGCTGACAGGGGAGGAACTCTGACCTCATTTGATTAGCAAAACACTGAAGGGTGGTATGGGGGTCAGTGAGAGGTGAAGGACATGACACCCTATAGTGCTAGTTCTTGCTATCGCTGCCTGTATCTGTGTCTGCATTACTGCTCTGGATTCCAGGTATCATCTTTTGCTCTTCTTGTGTTTTTACCTTCTGCCTTGCTGTTCTTCCTAATGAAATCTTTGTGCGCATTTAAAAATATTGCCTCTCAGTTCTGTTGCCTTGTTATGTAATGCCAGTTTTCGTTTCATTTGTTTCCTAACAATGTAATGTTAAACTAAACTCTTTAGGTTGGACTTTAAATACAAGGATTTATTTTGGTTTGGTTCCTTGTTTCTGAAAGGAATGATCCTGGAAGTTTTTCATTCTTCTTTCCATTCCACTTCTTCCTCTCTACCCTACCCGTAGGCAGTCTGTAAAAACTAAGCAAGAGAGAAGATACGTAGCAGGCTGTTTCTGGGATCATGGAACGTGCCTGAGGGAAGGGATATGTGGACAAGATAGATACTTCTATTAGCCAAAATACTATTTTTAAAGAAACAACAAAGTTGCTTTTCATAATGCAGTTATAATCTAATGCATAGAAGTATATAGAGCTTTTTCATCTGAATACTGCCTAAAGGAGCATAGCGTTCTGCATTCCGGTTTGTAAGGCTTGTCACTGCAAATAAGGACAAGGCAAGGGGGGGAGTTTGGCCTGTGTAAGAAGAAAGTCCTGTTTGAATAATTTGCCCTGCTGCTGGTGTGATGTCTGTGAAGGAAAAAAACACCGATACCCAATACTTTTGGAAGAACATATCAGTGGATGCTTTCACAGCATGTGTTATGACTAGCAGGTGGTGTAACATTCTAATTTTGTTTATGAAGGCTTGAACTAATTCATAGACACGTGCATACTCCCTAGATTTTTAAACAAATCTGTCTATGATCAGACCCTCAGCTATTCAGTATTTTGATTTGTGGCACTTCAAAAAGTAGTGTTTCAAATAATCTTGCAGATAAATCTAATGTAAACTTTGTGCTTGCCAAATACTTTACGTTTTAGTTGGATGACTATTGCAAGGTGCTTCCTGAAAATCTTGTAAGAAATATAAGAAATTTTAATTTTAAATTTCAGCCTTATTTGGGAAAAAGCATTCTTCTTTATTTTAAAGGGGAAACAAGAATGTAGAGGAAAGGCTTGGGTTTAAGATATTCTCCGAGGTATGAAAAGAATGGGAATTAGATTGAAGTTGAACCCTCACGGATGTGCACCTTCTTGACATATACTACAATGACAAAGAAAACATGTCCTTTTCCATTTGAAGCTAAAAATGATACCTCTGGTGGAGTATGGTAATTCACTTGCCTTCCCCCCCCTACCCCACACTGATTCTTTCTTTTATAATTGTTCCTTAGGGTGAAAAATTTGGCCCCTTTGCAGGGGAGAAGCGAATGCCGCAGGAACTGGATGAGAACACAGACTGCAGGCTCATGTGGGAAGTGAGTAGTGTGTGTGACATCATCGCACAGAGCAAAAAGTGTTCTCAGAATTGTTTTACTGTAACAATGTTTTTTCTTTTTTTTCCTAATTTAAAGATACTATAGTGAGATTTTGTGCTTTTGATGCTTTTAAAATATGCTTTTTAGGCAGAGGGGGATTGAATTCTTTAAAACGATAAAGAAATAGCAAACTATAGTTTGTAATCAATGAAGTGTGAAAGCTATCAAGTCAAGCAAAACACAAAAATATAATTTTGAAAAATTACTGGAAAATATGAAAATAATAAAAACTAAAATAATTTGAATATGGGAAGATGATTGTAAGTTACTGAGATACTGCTTTGTGCTATCAACAGGTGTCAGCTGATAGCTTCCTCCAACTGCAATATAAAACCTTTCCTGCTGTGGCACTTGTGCTAGGGTTTGGCAGTTGTGTAAGTGAAGTTTTTAAATTTTAGCAAGTTTGTAATGCAGTGTGTTACCATGAGATCTTTAGCGGAATAAAAGCTTGGTGCTTTAGGCAGATGAAGACGACATCAGTTTCAGGGCTCTTCTAAAATTTTTTTATATGTGTTAGGCAGCAACAGTAGTTTATGTGCTAGATTTTGTAATTAGGTTCTTAACCCATCCTGTCATAGCTGTCTGCCTGTAGCAAAAATCTGTCTGAGTTTACCAGTTGAGTTTACCAGTTGAGATTACACCAACTGAAAGATAGTTGCAATAACATTTCCACCTGGTTAGAAACACCTGCTT